>NC_059151.1:6528507-7823695 GCF_020740605.2 Lemur catta | reverse complement strand
GGTTGTTCAGTGGATGGTCAGTACCACAACACATTGGTGAATTCATTGGTGTCGTGTGTGTGTGTGTGTGTGTGTGTGTGTGTGTGTGTGTGTGTGTCCTTGTGTCTGTCTGTTGGAGGCTGGGGTGATGCAGATTCCACTGTGTCCCAATGTGGGACACAATGTTTTCTTAAGACCTTTTTTAAAGACAGACCACTGTGGGTTCTGTCTAGTAGAGGAGAAAGGAAACTAAACCTTGCCTCCTATCAGGTATAGTCTTGAACCTTTAACCAACCAACACTCACCATGTGGACTAGAGATGATATCATAGACTCCCTGAATCTCTTTAGGAGCACATACATCTCTGTAAACTTTCCCTGAGAATCTGCATGCCAATAGCAGCTACTTCCTTCACAGTTAGCTTTTTCTTCTAAAGTGGTAAAATAATCTCTACCAAATGTATTAGGGTTCTCCAGAAAAACAGAAATATATATATTTATATTTATATGTACATACACACATACAGATACATAAGTATATATGTATAAACCCATTGGTATATATAAATATAAATACGTACCATGTAAAGAGATTTATTATGAGGGATTGGTTCACACAGTTACAGTGGCTAAGAAGTCCCTAGATCAGCTGTTCGCAAACTAGAGAACCAGAGATGTGGGTAGTTTAGTTCCAGTCCAGCCCCAAGGGCCTAAGAACCAGGGGAGCCAATGGTGTAAGTACCAGTCTCAGTTTAATGCTCCAAAACTGAGGGGCCTCTGGTGTGATTCCCAGTTGGAGTGTGAAGGCCTGAGAACCAGCAACGACCATGTTTGAGGGCAGGAGAACATGGACGTCCCAGCTTGAACATGTAGCAAATCCACCCCTTCTATACCTTTTTCTTCTTTCTATTCAGGCCCTCAACAGATTTGGATGATATCCACCCACTGTCTTGAGAGCCATCTTCTTTACTTAGTCTACCAATTCAAATGCTAATATTTTCTGGAAACAGCCGGCAGACATACTCAGAAATAATATTTTACCAGCTACCTTGGCATCCCTTAGCCCAGTCAAGGGGCCATATAAACTTCAGCATTACGCAAAGTAAACAGTTCAGATTTTATACTTCTTTCATAAAAGTTGGTATTTCTATTCCCACTAAAACTTGGACTTGGAATTGTACTCTATCAGGAGAGGTCTGTATCATCCAAATCACCAGCAGAGATAGCTCCTTTTCTCTCCAAGAGGCAGTGAATGCTGATTACCTGAAATAGAACTCTTTTTTTAAATTGTTTTTTTGAGACAGAGTCTCGCTCTGTTGCCCGGGCTAGAGTGCGGTGGCGTCAGCCTAGCTCACAGCAACCTCAAACTCCTGGGCTCAAGTGATCCTACTGCCTCAGCCTCCCGAGTAGCTGGGACTACAGGTATGCACCATCATGCCCGGCTAATTTTTTCTATATATATTTTTTCTATATATATTTTTTCTATATATATTTCTATATATATATGTAGTTGGTCAGATAATTTCTTTCTATTTTTAGTAGAGCCGGGGTCTTGCTCTTGCTCAGGCTGGTCTCGAACTCCTGACCTCGAGTGATCCTCCCGCCTTGGCCTCCCAGAGTGCTAGGATTACAGGTGTGAGCCACTGCGCCCAGCCTGAAGTAGAACTCTTTCAGAGGTTATCTCAATCCAAGTAGCACCTAACTCTTCCAGAAAGTCATAGTAACCCTAAACATCAGCAGATATATCTGTTATTTTCTCTGCTCTGCAGTGATAGCAGAGGGGCTCCCTGAGAAGCAGAAATAATCTGGACCATAGTGTATACTTCTCAAGAGTTCAGAGCTCCCCTACACATCAAGAGACTGCTGGGATCAATAATTTTGAGAGTCTAACACAATGGAAATTTTATAAAATATTAGACTGAATATCAATCACATGACTTTATGGCACAATATATTTTCTGAAGACATATCAGAATAAAAGCTGATGGAGGTAAATCATCATGATTATATATTACATATAAAAGAAGATAGGACAAAAACATAAAAGCTGTTGTGTTCACAACATATTGTCAATTCACAGCATTTTCTAGATTCTCTGTATTATATAAACCTTCAAAGACATAAATTCATTGCTAGAAATATGACAGTAAATAAAAATGGCAGATTTTCCAATTATGGGCTTAAATTATAAAGACTGGGTTTATACAGACTAGGTTTACCAGCAGATTTTCTACTAATAGATTTCCATACAATTGTAACTCTATTCCCCAATCCTTGATTAAGAAACTTACAGAATTTTGGAGTCAGAAAGAACATTAAATGAAACAAAAAGACTAGTCTTTGATGCTATCACTGTGATTGTCAAGTACAATGTTCTGTCAATCACACCTAAAATAAAGTTACTTTCTCCACCTCATATAGAAATTTCTTGTCTTGGCTTGAAAATTAATCTCATAACATACCGTCCATTTGCAAATAGGCATTATTTTAATTATCCCTCATTATGTAACAAAGAAACATAATTTCACTTAAACTTTACAACAATCCTGAGAGATAAGTATTAGTAATATTATTCACATTTTACAGATAAAGAAATTGAAACTCTCTTTGTTTAGAAGTCCAAAGATGACACAATCAGTAAGTGACAGAGCCAGTATTTCAACCCAGGTGTGCCTGACAGCAAAGGCTACAACATACTTTTTTCCACTATAGCATATTAAATCCAGCCTCATTGTTAGAAAATAATCTTGAACTACAAATACCAAGAGTCCTAATGAGCTTGTACTTTTATGGGTCTTTCCATGTTGCTTAGAATAATCAAACTACTCACTATTTCCTTATTCTCTATGAATTCTTATAAATAAATTACACATATATCTTACTTAATAACAATTGAAACCATTGATTATATTTTTGGTGACCACGTGTCCAACTCTGATAGGCATTGAGGGTACAAAGACGGAAAGAGTATAATCACACACTAACATTCTAATTAAGTGAAAATACTTATTATTTTTCATTTGAATAGAGAAAAAACATGACTGTTAACCTTACAGAGGCAGAAAAGAGTCTTATGTATCTTTATGTCAGTATGCACATGTATTGATTCATTGAATACTTAATGAGCATCTAGTATATGCCATGCATCCGGGGATATAACAGGGAACAAACAAAAGTTCTTGCCTCATGGAGCTAAAAGTAAACTATAAAAAAGTAATTAATTATATTTACATATACCTATAAACATATAAGAGGATTATATGTATATGTATAATTTCAGTTTGTAAAAAGTACTATAAGGAAACATAAAGCAGGCTAGTACAAAAAAGTGAATTCATTTTAGATATCGAAAAATCAGTGTACAAATACATGTTGAAGATACCAGTATAATATTTAATCATTGTCCATTTGAAGGCAATGCAGTTCTTTCCTCCTTCTAAGTAGAAGGCAGTAAAAGATTTCAGTTCACTTAAAATGAACTAATGACATTCTTTATAATATCCTTTGCAAAAAGAGTACATTAGGTTTGCCCCAAAATGCAAAGCAGTAGATTTTATATTTGTGAATTTAAAGTTGTAAAACCTGAGGAAAGATTCCAAGTATATCTGAGAAACCATTGTACCTAGTAGCTAAAATATCTCTGCTGTACCATTTTATTTCATTAACTTATGAGAAAACACTTTTATGAAGATACTAAGCATTACTATGCAATTAAGATTGGTTATGAAACCAGCTTTAATCTACTTTTCCTAGCCTTATTTTCCTGTTTGTGATAAAGTTCAAAGACATTAAATCTAGAGTATTAAATTTTAATGCTGAAACTCAGTATTTGCAATAAAATGTGAACTGCATTGGCAAACCTAACAAAACAAAGAAAATTCAGACAAGCAAAAAAGCTATTACGTAGAATTTTTCTAAGAAAAACACACATTGATTCTTTAAAAGTAGAGTTAGTTAATTTAATCTTTACTTTTTATTTCTTCTTAAAATAAGCTTAATTTTAGATGATTTGAGAGAATGGTATTACTCAAATTAATTTTTTTTCTTAGAAATTCTGTATGGTAATGAACAGAAAGAAGAATAATCATATTCTTGGGCAACGGTTAAGGATATAGAAAATCTTAATGATTTCAAAATTTGGCTTTGAGTTTTGCTTGAATTTATCTTCAAGGAACATACAGTGTGCTAACACCTTGAATGTACCATCTATTGACTCAAACACGATCTTACATCAAAGTGAAAAAACATGTAAAAAAATATCAAACCAGGAAAGCTCTTCATTTTGATCAGCAGTGAAAATTAAATAACCCTTTTCACATTCTCACCAAATTCAGAAAAATGAAACCTTCATTCACACAATGCCAGGATGGCAGAGACTAGTCCAAAATTTGGGACTGTGAATCCTTGGTACATTTCGCATTCAAATCCCAAGCAGATACAACCCTGCTTAGTTTATGAGATCTGACAGTATCCCTGCTCAAGGTGATAAGGCTTCGGGCATTGTATACACTTAGCCACTGGCAGCAGAATAAAGACTGACAACTTGACAGTTCGTCAATTGGAAAGCCATTTACTCTTTTTGAGACATGGAGAAACCGGGAGTGGAACTTTAATTTTGGACACGCGTCTAGTAAATCAGCACTGCAATTATTTGCATGGTAATATTTTTCCTTGATAAGTATCTTTGAAAACATTATTATATGTGTCAATGCTTGTACAAAGGAACTGCCCCATTTACAAATTAAGTTGGCAATCTATAAACTAATTCCTAATAGTCTTAAAATTCATTGAGAGCTAGATTTGAAGTTTTATAAATTCAGTAATTAATTAAAATGGCCAATTAGTAGAAAAACATTCGAGTTGTAAAAACAAATATTTAAGAACTAAGAATGCTTAAAATTTTCAAAACGATACAAAAAATTTTTAAGTGTCAACAATGTATCAGGCACCATCAAGTAAATATTTATAGTGTCCTTCAAATAATATTTGTATAATGCCAGTTTATAGGAGAATTTCAATCCAGTTTGGGATTTGGAGCACAGAAATATAAACAATTAAATAATTTCAGGAGTTATTTAATATTACTTAAGAATAAAGTATATATAAGCTAATTAACGTATATGACTCATTGTCACCTTAATGGCAGAAATAACAAATTATGGACTTTGAATTCAGACCAGAGTGAAGAAACTACTTAGATCTTAGAACTACATTAAACTGCATTGGTCTTAGAAGGCTAAATAAAGCCCTCTTCTGCCATCTCACAAGCATTACTTGGTGAGTGCCTGGAATCCTTCCACCCTTGGAATCATGAATTCAGATTATGTCTTTGTCCCCAGACATAATTTTTTGGCTCCAAACCTCTCTCATTTAATCCATATTAATACACAGGCTCAGCAGACGTGCTGAAAACACGCTATGCTCTTGAGCCATACTTCCTCCCTATTGCTGAGCCACCTCCTGCCTTCATTGCTATCCACATCCAATTTAGATTTTATGCTCTGTCACTTCAACCATGCTCTTGCCAATACCCTTAACCTCATGGCTGCATTGTCCTGCTATCAAAAACAAAACAACACAACAGAAAACAAAAACAACCTCATGAAGCCCCAAGCCTACATTAATTCAAATTATCTCAGGCTTTTGAATGCTGCTGGGCAAACATACACAACTGTGCAGATTAGTGCTGCAGTGAATTCTGGATCTCTGACCTCAAATGAACCAGCAGCCCTGCCTGGCCTCTTTCATGTTCCCTTGTCAGCTTTCTCCAGTTTGCCACAGCAGCTATTTCAAAATTTCTTCACTGTCTTTAGATCTCCAGCCTCATTATCGCCAATGTCTTCTGTTACTTTTTCCCTTTTAGCAGATAATCTCACCTCCCACTTCCCCAAGAAAAGATAATCTATTTCTTAACACTTCCCTTAACTTCCTAACACCAAGCACGAAGACTTGCACACACATCAATCTTTCCTTACGCTCTCCCCCTCATCACTCTGGAAAATGATGTCCCTCATGCCTAAGGTTAAGAACTCCATCTAATTCTCGATCCAATCCTCTCTTTCTTTCTCCTGGACTTCTGTAAATGATCACCTTTCTTCCCTTCACCTTCGTTTTCTTTCTCTCTACTGGCTTGGTCTGTGAGCATGCAAATATACTGAATTACATACTAAAACTTCTCCCTCAGCTTCACAAAGCCATTTCATTACCACCACCTAAATATGTGACCTTCTTCATCTTTCCTTTTACTTTTCTACTATTGCTATTTAAACATATGGCATTTGCATTCTACTGAGATTTCTCTCATTAATCATAATTAATTACAACATCTTTTGATGTACTGAGCACTGTTCTTGGGTGCTTCTCATTACTAACTCATTTAAGTTAGGCAGGCAAAATCTTAGTATAAAAATCCAGCAGAAAGAATAATTTTAGGCAACCTCAGTCAAAAACATTAATGTAAACATAATTATAATTTTAAATAAACCTAATTTTTGTATAAAATATATATATCACGAATTTATGGAGATTGCTTAATCTAAGGTAATAAAAAAGAAAAATAAAAAAAACTACATTTTGTAGTATAATGTTAAAATTTTTTTCTCTGACATTGATCATGATTCAAAAATGCATACTATTATTACTATCATTTAACATTGTCCTAGAAGTCTTAGCGCACTAAGGCAAGAAAAAATAAAAAAGTGTAAACATTGCAAAGGAAGAGACAAAACTTTCATTAATTGCAGATGATAAGACAATTTTCAGAAAATTCACAAGAATCTGCAAATAAGTTATTAGAATTAAAAATCTGAGCAAGAGAGTTAAATATAAAATTATTGTAAAATATCAATGTTATTCCCACAGCAACAAATAGAAAATGAAATTTTAAAAGATGTCATGTTGTATTCATAGACTATAATACCACTCAGAAATATAAATTTTAGAAAAATAAACAAAACCTTTGATACACAAAAATAAGAATATACCTTAAAAAACATGTTGAGAGAAAGGAGATATGAATGAGTATGTACAACATTATCCCTTTATATGAACTTCCAGAACAAGCAACTGTATGTGTTTCTAAGAATGGAAACAGGAATGATGGGACTTTCTGGGTGTGAGAAATGTTCTATAATTTGACCTGGGTGGTGATAAAATTGGTGAATGCAATTACTGAAACCCATTGTACACTTAGAATTTATGTGTTTTGTTGTATTTAAGCTATATTCAATAAAAAAATACTATATGAAGAGTAAAATTTCACTCTCTTCTCATCCCATGTATTAAAGAAAATGTCCAGGTAGACAAAAGACATTAATTTAAAAGGCAGAGCTATAAAACTTTCGGAACATAATTGAGCATAATATCTTTATTACTCTGGGACGTAGGGAATGATTTTTTGAACAAGACTAAATAGCAATAATCATAAGGAAGAAAATTTATAATTCTACTAAATTTAAAGGTACTTTAAATGGCATGAAAATAAAATCCACACAGAGGAAAGCAGTATTTGCAATATAATTAAGTAACAAAAAGACCAATATTCAGAATATATGGGTAACTCCTAGAAATCAATCATGAAAAGCAAAAGAGAAATCTGAAGAGCTAAAAAGAATAGAAAAAGATGCAGAACTTTTTTATAATCAGGAAATGTAAATTGAAACCATGAGGTTAAATCATTATATACCCAGAAAATCAATAAAAATTTAAAAGTCTTACAAATCCAATATTTGGTTAGAATGTGGGGCAACACAATTTGCCTGCACTGCTGGTAGTATGTAAATTGGTAAATCTCTATGATAATCAGTTTGATGTTATATAGTGAAGTTCAATATATTCAATTCTATTTCTGGATACAAAATCTACAGAAATACTTGCATAAATATAAGAGTGTATATCTGAGATATATGTCCAAGAATATTTGTGACAGCATTGCTTATAATACTCTAAAAATGGAAACAAACTACAGAAGACTGTGAAACATTCATATGATAGAAAATAACACAGCAATATAAATGGATAAGCTGCAACTACATGTAACGAGGATTAACATAAATGTGATGCTGAACACAAGAAGAAAAAGGAATATATGCACTATTGAGTCCATTCATAAGGTGAAATATTCGCAAAACATAATTATATTTTGTAAAAATGCAAACAATTTATAAAATTATATTTAAAATGTAAAATAAAACGTATCATAAAATTCAGATTCTAGATTATACTACCTAAGAAGGGAGGTTTGGCATGTAGTCAGGGAGAAGCATATGGGGGTGGTTAGAATGTTTGGTGTGTTCTATTTCCTGACCATAGTAGTGGTTGCTTCCTTTAAAATAATTCATTAAACTATCATTTGTGTATAAAACAAAAATTAAAAACAAATTAAGATAGCTTCAACTCCCTTAGTATAAATTCACTGAGAAATTTTTATTGCTGATAAGAGTAACTCCTGACTTTATTTTGTCTGGGTTTTTCTGCATCTTACATCCCAGCACTGGAAAGAAACCCACTGAGGAAACTCTTACCTTCTATATGGTGAACTCGTAGTTAGAAATTTATAGTCATCCGCTCTGTATACACACTCATTTTCCTTAGGTTTTTCCCTACCAAAAATATATAAAAATAGCAAATCCAAACTACAGAAAAGCCATTTCTCCAAGGGCTTTTATATTAATATTTCTCCTTGAGAAAGGCTCCCTGTATTTCATGAAACATTCTTTATCGGCACTTAGCTGCTTCTTACATGTGACCTTTAGCACATAACAAGAGCACATTTTCTGCCAACTATTTTCTACTTATTACATGATACATATAGAGCTTAAAATACTGTAATGTCATATTTTACAGTAGACTGTCTATACGAAATTTATCTAAGCTGTTCTGATATTATGCATATTAAAGGTTAAAACCAAGCAGCTACACATTCTACATATATTAAATTTACTACTTTATAAAAATGATTACTATTATGAATGAAAGATGATGCCATTTCCCTAGGCGAATATCAGATTACTTTTTTCCCTTTAATTATCCTAAGGCATGTACAGAATTTGTTGCTTAATACTTTTGGTTAAGTATTTAATGTCATATCAATGCATAATTCTCTTTCTCCTTTCTCTTTCAAACTACAATGAGACTTTAATGTGTCCTATAATCATGTTTCCTGGAGAACAATTAAGCAAAACCACAGTATTGGAAAAAGCATATTTATCAGTGTGTCTGGTCTTACTTTGCGAACACCTCTGCCAAGCTCTTCTCCATAGTTGGTTCCAAGAATTTCGAAGTGGACATTGGGATTGCCTCCATTTTCTCCAAATTCTAGCTCTCCAGTCAACCCATTAACTCCACCCTAAAGAAGAGAACAGATACTGATGTAAAATTTCAGAAGTAAAAACATAATAATAATAAAACATAAGAGGAAGGGCTAGGAACTCTACTTCCATCTATAAAATAAATATTTCAAGCATGCAATTATTGACAGGCTATTTTTAAATAGATACACAGCATAAAATGGAGTACAGTTGAAAGTAATCTTGGAAATCACTTAATCCATTTTCACCTATTTGTCGTATAGACAAAGAAATTTAGACCCAAATAGTCAAACAGCTGCTCAAAATGACACCATGATAGAGCTGACACTACGTTCCAGGCTAGAGTTTTTGCCACCACACCTTGTGACTTGCATGGGTCCATTAGTCAGAAAACAAGATGCTTCTGGACAGCGTGAACTCTACTCTGGAGACAAGTTTCGATAATATTCTTTGCTCCATGGTTTTGAAATTAAATATATTTTCCAAATTAAAAGTAAAAGAAAGCTAACTTAGGCTTGAGATCTCTTTTTGCTCTTAACTGGTAGTGCTGGATGTTGAGACTCATTGGGGATTTCCAAGCTTCATCTTTCCTTCAACATGACAGATGTTCACTTTCCAACACATGGCAATGTAGGTCATACTTCTTTCTTTCTTATCATTCTTTTCTCAGTTAAGTTCATCAGCCTTCATATTTTTTAGGATTTTACAAATGAAAATTACATTCTGAGTCACTTCAATGCTAAAGTATGTCTAACTTAAAATTTTTGCTTATTAATAACATTTATTTGGACAACAAATTATCTCAATTTGTAAATTGCTTCAATTATCATCTCTATGATGTTAATATTTAAACATATTTCACTTGCCATAACCTGTAACTCCATTTCTTGTCTTTTCTTGGGGCTGGTATTATGTTTTTATATCTCCTACTTCATCTACGCCTTTTTGCCCATCACTTGATGATAATTTCATAATAGGAATTTAATAAACGATTGTTGATTGATGTTTGTCTACCTTAGTCATTAATTTCAATTTATATTCTATTTTATTTTGTAACAGTAATAATCAATAAAATTAATCCTACACTATTATTTCCTAGCTTCTCCTCTGCTATCCAGTTTTATTTATAAAAAGCCTGTTGGATTTGATATGCCTGTGCTCTTTTGATATATGATTCAGCATAGGTGACACTTATTGGATTTCACCAATGGCACCAGAATCTACCAGCTGTGTAAACCTGGCTAAGTTATTTAATTTCTCTATGCCTCAATTTCTGTATCTGATAAATGGGAAAAATAATAGTACCTACACCAGAAGATTATGATGATTCCTATTATACTACATGTAAACAATATGGAAGAGTGCTTGACATAGGATGAGAGCTTAATTACTATTATCATTATCTTCATTATTACCTCTGCCATTATTTAATTCTTTAATTTTTGAGGCTTTCTAGCTCTCCTAGACATTGTACACATGGTCTTGACTTTTTTAAATTAAAGTTTATTGGGTTTCCAAAATTCATTATATACCTGAATACTTAGATGGCTTAAGAATATGTTTTTTTTCCAAATTCCAACTCAGTACATTTCATTGATAAGTACTTGGGGAAAAACGAGTTAAAACAGCTGGTCTAGGATCTATTCACTCCCTTTACTGATGTATGTGTAGGGGAGTGGCCTGGATTGGGGGTGGGGTGTCTAACATCCTTGTCACCTAGAACTCCAAGTTCTAGCATAATGAACTAGTAATAAAATAAACCAGTAATGTTTACTAGGAGTAAGAGTCCTTATACATACAAAGCCTTTAGCAAGATATCCCAGGCTAAGGAAATATTGTACTAAAATAAACCCAGGATTTACGGATTAATGGTTAGTAGCTCCCTGAAAAATGTCTTGAAGGTTTATACTTTCTAGGGCAAAACCTGAGATCTTTCATAACGGAAATGCCCCCTGTGGTGACAGGTAAACATGTGAAACCTTCCTTGGAGACAGAACGTGCATTTCCAATGCAAGAGGAAAAGACCCGGCAGCAACGCAGTTTAATATATCTGATTCTTGCAAGTCTGATCAAACCTGTGTGTTAGCTCAGTATTAATATCTCAAAACATCCAATTATCACTTAAGATTTTAAAGATCAAGGTAAATATAGTGGATCTTATTATTTTTAATATCTCCACATGGTAAATACTATAGGAGTTTGATAGAAAAATATAGCTTATGTTACTATACATGGGTTCAAACTACTGGTATTCAAAAATCTTTTAATAAGAGATTTTCTTGTCCCCAATCACACATCTACCTCAAAAATATCTGCTAATTATATCAGAATCTTAAATTTCTGTCTTAGTACTTTATTTCTAGGAAAAAGGAAAAAATATTGTATATCAATATGATTGCTACATAGCAAAAATACTAGGCCCCTGAAATTTTTCAACATTTCAGCATTAGACTACCTGGTGCTACATTATTATTCCCAATCAATATTCATATAGCCGCTCAAGCCATGTCTTTACCCCTCGCTTGTATTTGTCACTGAGTGACTCAGTGTACTTAACATTGAACAAGGTACAAAAACCAAGAAGTTAGGGGACTTGCATTTAGTTTGCTGTGACCTCCATTTACCTTGTTCACCTTTGTGACTCTGTAATTTATCTTCTTTATGCCATATTCTTAATGAGCTCTTGGCATGCCTAATCAGGGAAACCTTCTCTCACAAAGATGTCAGCGATTCTTGAGAGGTCAGCATTTCAAACAAACAAACCCTTTAACTAAAGCCCCTTGTTATTTCACCCAGATTTAACCTCTCTGATTTTTTATTGCTTTGGAAGATTCCACGGCTTTTGAGCTTTTTTTCATCTATCCTCAGATTAACCTTGAAAACAGAGCCTTGGCAAAAATGTGTACTGGCCAGGTTGCAAGGAATGGTCATTATGTGCATGCATGGGTGTATTTTTTATCTCTTGGTGATGCAGCAGATCCTGAACAAAATAAGCTAATGGGGCATTGATAGCAGGAATAACACATGCAAATGATTTTGAATGTCATTTAAATTAATAGTAAAAATTGTTGCCAGCGTAAACCTTTTTTAAAATACTGAGTAAAATTAGTTTGGATTTCATTCTACCTACTTGATACAGAAATACCAGTGGACATCAAATACAAAGAGCAAAGAGAAAAACAAATAAAAGAGGAGAATCAAAGGTTGGGAATAGTTTACCATTGGATAATAAGCTTTTGAAAAGTAAAGGTTTGCTATTTCTCTATGGATAGCGTAAGTTGGAAAAAAGGTGAAAAATATAGTTAATAAGACTTTACGTCATTCTGTTTATGGGGCTGAAGGATCTTTTCCTATACTTGAAATTGCAAAGTAACTTAGAGACACTTTTGGAGGATCATATGGAACATCAAATATTTATCATTCTTACCTAGTTTCTTTATAACATATTCCTAGGTTCCTTGTAAACTGCAGACATGCTTGGTAAACAAGGGCACCCCGTGAAATAACCATGAGCCCACCGAGGCAGTGAACACACCAGGAGATGCCAGACTTGGTGGCATGTCCTGATGCCTACATGTTCCATCAGGATTATGTTTAGAGTGAAACATCCCTGATACAAGCAAAATACCACATTTTCTACCCAGCAAAGATATATAATGGTGGGTAGATAAATGCCAGGATACAGGATGCAAGAAACAAAATAAAACCAAAAAATATGTATATGAAATCCTTAGGATATTTTGAGTTGCCATATAACATTTATAGTAATATGTATGTGTATATATGTATGTACATATGTATACCCATATCTTTATAAAAATATATATATCCTCAAATAGTCATTTATAATTGAAACTTGCAGCAAACTGAAAAGTGACTAGGATGTTACTATCATTTTGATAATGCAGTCTCCATTTTAGGGGAAACTGAGGCCCACTCAACTAGTTAATTAAGGAACCCAAACTGAAATCTTCATCTTCTGCTTTATATTTTTTCCTCTAGGTTACGTAAACTGTATGTCTAATATACCATATGTATATCATAGTGAATGGCTCAAAAAATGTCTGGTGAACTGAATTAAATTAAACTCTATGTCATTTTACCCACTTTAGGATTCAAATAACCTGAAGTTGGAACGAACATTTGTGAATCTGCAAGATGCCTATGCCAAGGGCACGGATGGCATTTTTAAAATCTTCTGTGGCAGTAAGTTTATTTGCATACAGACTTGTGAAAAAGTCAATTACATTTCAAGTCAATACTGTGTGTGGTAAGTCAGATTATGTTTTTCTAAATTCTCTCTTTCAGGTTGGTTAATTCTAAATGATGCATAGTACCTTATACCAAAAGCAAAGTAATAGGTTTCCATTCCTCTAAGTATGCAAATTTTTAAAAAGTCTACAAAACCCATCAATGTAACTTATCAGAGTTATTTTTTTCCAAACCATGAACCCAGGAATCACCATTTTACTCTTCCTTATCCTCACACACTTCTCTTAAATCACCAAATCTTATTTCAATCCCCTAAATTTCTCTCAAAGATCAGCTACTTCTATCTGTCTCATGGCTCACACTTTTGCCAGGCCTCCTCTAAGTGGGAGCTTTGGCCTCCCAATCGGTGTTCCCTCATCCAGTCTGCCCTGGTCCAATGGCAGCTGCAGAATGGGTTCTCCACTTGGCAGCCACAGGACAATCTGATCTTGTCACCACCCTGTTTAAAATATGTCAGTGTCACCTCACCCCTCGAGTACGGTTTAAAAACTTTACCATAGTTTATCAAACCTTCAGGATCTTTCCCCTTCTCTTTGTTTATAAGGAACCATGTCTCTATTCTCTGTCTATTCTGGCCACTGTGAGCTTGTTTCAGATGCTTAAATGTGGCCAGCTCTCTTTCCTCCAAGCCTGAAAACGTTCTATTCCCCTTGCATGAAAGAATCTTCCTTCTCCACTTCTGGAATACTCTTCTTTTTCCTTTCTTGGCTAACGCCTACTCATCCTAAATGTTTCCACTTATCTGTCATTCTTAGGCCTAAAGTAGGCCTTCCAATCACATATTTCCAGAACAGTTGTTGTTTCCCCTTTTGCAGAACAAATCACACTTGTAATTATTTTTGATATTTCTATTTTCCTTTCATTCTGTGATCTCACAGTACAGCATATGGTAGTATTCAATAAATATTTGCTGAATGAATAAATTACCATGTAAGAATTGGTATAATTTTAATATTTTTGCCATTTCAAAGAATATTCTTTCAGATATCAACGTACATCAAGATATCTCTATTAGATATCAATGTGGATCAACATATATCAATATGATAAAGTATACTGGTACTTAAAGATTTGGGATACTCCACAAATATTGGTATTTGCTATTTTTCCACATTTAGTATTTAAAATAATTGCCAAAAAGAATTTAACAGAAATCAATTAATTAAGTCAATATAACAGTATTTAATTTAAGGATCTATCAAATATTAATTGGCTTACTCATGTAGAATACATAGAAAATGATAAGTGGTTTTATTTGTATAATTATATTTTGAATGTTATTTTTCTTAGTTTATTTTTAATTAAACAAAAGAGATAAAGGTATTCTTTCTAAAACTCATGTCTTGTTGCATCTAAAAATTCATTAATGTCTTTCATTTACCTACATAGGAATTTTTTTTTTCCTCAATCTCTTTTCAGTCCAAACAATTCTATGTGTTCTGTGTACTCTGGTAAATCAGGCAGCCTTGTGATTATACTCATGATGCGTGTGGTTGCTGCGTGTCGGTTACCCATTTTCTCTTGCCTGTCAATGAGTCCTCTTAGGATCCACGTGGGGCTGGAATGGCCCCGCTCAGCAGAAAAGTCTGCGGGTGAGGGTGGGGCTGTCTGAGACCCCCAGGCTGGAGCACCTCGCTCCTGTCCACCCCGCCCTGTTCCGCGGTGTCCCCGGGCCTGTGCCAGCAGGCGGGACCTCGAGCCAGTGGATCTGGCCTGGCTGTGACGCCGGCGGGAGGGTCCCTGCCCAGGGTCGCAGCCTGAGCTGGGCCCCGGCCCTCCCGTGGGAGCAGGGCCGCCCCCCAGCACGCTGAGCTGCCCTGGGGGCTCACACACTCAGTAGGCCCCTTCACAAATGGCCCTTCTGTGGCCCCTGCAATGCGACTGAGACCCGGGTGTCCGGGATGTGTCCCCTGGGCCCCGGAGACAGTCCCCGACCCTGCCAGGGAAGGGAGCGCCGGTCTCACGTCGCCCACGGGGCGCCCGGGCCGGGTCCGTGTCTCCCCCTCGGGACCTGCCCGCTGTCCTCGAGTCCCCGGGCGGGAGCCACGGCCTGAGCGCCCCCCGGTCCACCGCGGGCCTGAGAGGGAAGGTCCCGTCCCCGCGGACGCCGCCGGGCCGCGCCACACCGGCTCTGTCGGCCGCACCTGCTCTGCCGGCCGCACCTGCTCTGTCGGCCGCACCGGCTCTGTCGGCCACATCGCTCTGCCGGCCACACCGGCTCTGTCGGCCGCACCTGCTCTGTCGGCCGCACCGGCTCTGTCGGCCGCACCGGCTCTGTCGGCCGCACCACACCGGCTCTGTCGGCCGCACCGCTCTGCCGGCCGCACCGCTCTGCCGGCCGCACCGGCTCTGTCGGCCACACCGCTCTGCCGGCCGCACCGCTCTGTCGGCCGCACCGCTCTGTCGGCCACACCGGCTCTGTCGGCCACACCGCTCTGTCGG
The DNA here is from genome assembly GCF_020740605.2 of Lemur catta. Taxonomy (NCBI): domain Eukaryota; kingdom Metazoa; phylum Chordata; class Mammalia; order Primates; family Lemuridae; genus Lemur; species Lemur catta. The sequence continues at coordinate 7,807,695 of NC_059151.1, read as the reverse complement.
CCACACCGCTCTGTCGGCCGCACCGCTCTGTCGGCCACACCGCTCTGTCGGCCACACCGCTCTGTCGGCCACACCGGCTCTGTCGGCCGCACCGCTCTGCCGGCCACACCGGCTCTGTCGGCCGCACCACACCGGCTCTGTCGGCCGCACCGCTCTGTCGGCCGCACCGCTCTGTCGGCCGCGGGGAGCGGGACGAGGCCACACGGCGCCCCCGGCTCGGGCCTGAGGGAGCCGGGCCGGGCCCGCCCTGTCCGCAAGAGGCTCCCGCTCTCTGGGCCGCTGTCGTCAGGTGTCGTCAGGTGTCCCCAACCGCCCAGGAGCCACCCGCCGTCCCCGAAGCAAGGGAGGGACATTTAGCCGCCACCTACCCTGGTCGCTGGTCCCCAAGCCTGTGGGGCCTTTCTCCTTCCCGTTCCCCTCCGCAGCCTCTTCCCGCGGGGTCTCCTCTAGTTTCAGGCACCTTCCTCCCGACCCCCATCCAGTCTACGTTTGTCTGCCGGCTTATTTTTTTTCACTTTCTTCTAAAATCTGTCTTGTGGAGACAGGCCGGCTGGCGGCTTTTCTCGTCCGCCATCTTGGCCCTCCCTTATTTTTTTTTTTCCTCCCCTGAGGACCTTTTCTTTATCCATGGCTTTTGGGAGCTTGATTATTGAATGCCTTGAGGTTGTCTTGTTTGGGTTAGATCTGCTTGGTGATCTGTGGTTTTCTTGTACCTGAATATTGATATCTTTCTCTAGGTTTGGAAAGTTTGCTGTTACCGTTTCTTTGAATAAACTTTCTACCCCAATCTCTCTCTCTCCCTCCTCTTTAAGGCCAGTGTACCTTAGGTTTGTGCTTATGAGGCTATTTTAGATCTTGTAAGCAGGCTTCATTCTTTTTTATTCTTTTTTCCTCTTCTGACTGAGCATTTTCAAGTGGCCTGTCTTCAAGCTCACTACTAATTCTTTCTTCTGCTCGGTCAATTCCGCTGCTGAGAGACTCTCACGCAGTTCTCAGTTTGTCAATGGAATTCTTAAGCTCCAGAATTTTTGCTTCATTTTTTAAATTATTTCCATCTCTTTGTTAAATTTCCCTGACAGGCTTCTGAATTCCTTCTCTGTGTTGTGTGAAGTTCATTGAACTTCGGGACGGCTATTTTGAATTCTATGTCTGAAAGGTCACCTATCTCCATGGGTCCAGGATTGGTCACTGGTACTTTATTTAGTTTATTTGGTGCAGTCTTGTTTTTCTGGATGTTCTCGATGCTTGTGGATGTTTGTCCATGTCTGGGCATTGAGGAGGTAGGTATTTATTTTAATCTGTGCAGTCTGGGCTTGTTCGAACCCATCATTCTTGAGAAGGCTTTCCAGGTATTCAAAGGGAAGTGAGTGTTGTGATCTACGTCTTTGGTCACTGCAGCCGTATCAGCACGGGGGCTGCCCCAAGCCCAGTACTGCTTTCAGACCCCTGGTGGTACCACCTTGGTGGACTTGAGTAAGACACAGGAGAATTCCCTGAATTACCAGGCAAAGTCCCCTGTGGCTACCAGCGCCAGGTTACACCTGAAACCAGCCCAGTTTCACCCAAAGCCCATGGTGACTTTTGCCTGGCTACCTCTGATGTTTATTCAACGCTCAAGGGCTTTTTATTCAGTAGGTGGTGAATCCTGCCAGGACTGGGTCTTTCCCTTCAGGGCAGCATCAGGTCCAGGATGGCTTCCAAAATGCCCTCCAGGAACTAAGGCCTGGAGTCAGGGGCTTCAGGAGTCTGCCTGGTACTTTATTTTATTGTGGCTGAGCTGGTACCCAAGTTGCAAAACAAAGTCTTCTGAACTTTTCCTTTTCCTTTCCCCAAGTACAAAAAGACTTCCTGAGCCCCACTGCCTGTAGTTCGGGGTGGTAGGGCAGAGTGACACAGGCACTGGCTTGCCCACTACTATTGGTGTCTCACTGGGTCATGTGCACTCCAAGTCCACTGGCTCTGAGCCAGCACATCCAAAGGAAATGCCCAAGGACTGCGGTCTTTGTGGCCCAATTGCTTTATGAATTTAGTCTAGTTCCAGGCTGCTTTTTGTCGGCCAGTGGTGGGGCTAGCCAGAACTCAGGTTTTGGGGTAGACAGTGTCTCTCTGGCTGGGCTGGTGTAAATGCTCTTCATGGGCCCCAGCCAAATTCTGCCCTGTGCTGTGTTCCCCTGTGCCAGGGAGATGCTGGATTTCAATGGAAAGTTCCACAATCACTTCACTCTCCTTTCCCCAGGTACACAGATTCTCTGTCCACTGTGCATGCACAGCTGGAGCACTGCCAGGGGATGGAGGAGGCATGCGTAGCCAACATAAGACTGTCTTTTCTTCCCTCCTCAGTATCTCTTTCCTTGATATAATGTTAAAAGCAGGGAGTATGATTGCTCACCTGATTTTTTGGGTTCTTGTGAAGGTGCTTGCTAGTGTGGATAGTTGTTGAGTTTGGTGTTTGTGCAGCGGGATGATTACTGGAGGTTTCTATTTAGCCCTCTTGCTCTGCTCCCACTGATTATGGATATTCTAAGAGCAGCATTTTATATATTGAATTGCTGCATGAGACATACTGACATATTATGGTGTCTCTTTCGTTTCCACTGATACTCTCACTAAATAAGTGTCTCCTAAGCAACCTTCTAAACTATTATTCTGTATTTGTATGAAAGCTTCAGAAGAATAAATATATTCAGGTGCCTGCATCCCAGCCAAACCATAAATTAATAAATTGGCAGGATCAGAATCATGTTCAACAACCTCCCTTGGATTCACACCTGCTAGCTCTCTACATAGATAAAGCTGGAAGATTTTGGCAACACCCTGAGTATAGATTTGACTTATTCATTTTCAGCTGAAAAATCTTTCTCTGCCAATATAGTCAACACATATAATTCTCAAGTACTTGTGTTGATAATATCCTAAATTCTCATTAAGGTGATTCTTTTGCAAAGAGGAAACAGTACTGCTATGGTTTGAAAGTCCCCTCCAAAACTCATGTTGAAATTTAATTGCCATCGTAATGGTATTAAGAGGTGATTATGTCATGAGGGCTCTGCCCCCATGAATGAATTAATGCCATTATCACAGGAGCGCCCTTGTTATCACTAGAGTTTTGCCCCCTTTTTCTTTCTCTCTCATGTGGTTTCTTGCCATGTGATGTCCCTGTGCCATGGGATGACCCTCACCAGGCGCTGGCACCATGCTGTTGGACTTCCTGGCCTCCAGAACCATGTGCCAAATAAACTTCTGTTCTTTATAAATTACCCAATCCGTGGTATTCTAGCAGGAGAAAATGAACTAAGAAAACTGATAGCAAACAATGAGGATGTTGGTGTAACAACTAGCTTAAAATGTGGAGTGGTTTTGAAACTGAGTAACGGGTAAAGGCTGGAAGAATCTGGAGGAGTAGGCTCCATACAGACTGTATGGATGTGAATAGAGCATTAGGGCCAATCCTGGAGAGGGCTCAGAAGAGAATAGCTGTAGGGAAAGTCTGGAACTTCTTAGAGTTTACTTAATTGATTGTGAACAGACGTTGATAGAAATATGGGCAGTAAAGGTCATTCTGATGAGATCTCAGACAGAAATGAGAAATCAGGCATTAAAAACTGAAGTAAAGGCCATCCTTGTTATAAAGTAGCAAAGACCTTGGCTGAATTGTGTCCATGTCCTAAGACTTTATGGAAGGCAGACCTTAAAGGGCAATGGACTAGGATATCTGACCGAATACAGTTCAAGCAGCAGAGCATTCAGGCTGCTGTGTGGCTACTTTTAACCACAAACAGTAAAATATGTAAGCAAAGAAATGACTTAAAAATAGAATTTATAATTTAAAGAGAAACAGATGGAAAGATCTGAAAAATTTGCAGCCTTGCTATGGAAGGAGTGAAAAAGCATGTTCAGGAGAGAAATACTAAGGGTCCCGCCAAGCAACTGTTTGCAAAAGAGATTCATGCGAGTAGAAGGGAGCCATGTGCTATTTGTCAAGACAGTGGGAGAAAGATCCCGGAGGCATCTGAAAACCTTTGAGGCTGCCCCTGCCATCTCAGGCCCCGGAGCGCTAGGAGGACACAATGGGTCCAGGGTACTCTCCATGGGCTCACCATCCAAGGCCACCTCAGGACTCTGCTCATAGCATTCCAGTGTAGCATTCCTCAGCTGTCCCAGGCTGCTCAAGTGGGCCCAGCTGTGGCTTGGGATGCCACTTCAGAGGGTGCAAGCAGTAAGCCTTGGCAGCATCCATGTGGTGCTAACGCTGCAGTACACAGAGTGAAAGAACTATGGGGGTATGGCCCCCTCCACTTAGATTTCAAAGGATGTCATGATATGCCTGGGGGCCCAGGAAGACACTTGTCTCCAGGGTGAAGCCACTACAGAGAGCCCTTACTAGGACAATGCTGAGAGGAAATGTGGGATCAGAGCCTTCACAGAGTTTCCACTAGGGCAATGCCTACCAGACCCATGAAGTAGGGCCAACCCAAGACCACAGAACTGTAGGACCATCAGCATGTAACTCCAGCCTGTGAAAGCTGCATAGGCTGAGCCCAGCAAAACCTTGGAGGAGGGGCTGCCTGAGGGCTTAGGGGCCCAATCCCTGCTCCAATGTACCCAGGAACCAGGACATGGGGTCAAAGGGTATAATTCTCTAACTTTGAGACTTAATGTTATTTTTTCTGTTGGGTTTTGATCTTACTTGGGACCAGTTACCCCTCTTTTCTTGCCTATTTTTCTCTTTTGGAAGAGGAATGTCTGTCCTATGCCTGCCCCATCATTATATTTTGGAAGTAGATAATCTGTTTTGATTTCAGAAGCTCATAGCTAGAAACAATTTGCATCATGATGAACTGTGCTTTGAGTCTCACTCATAACTGATTTAGTTTAGACTCTAGAATTTGGACTTTTGAGTAGATGCTGAAGCAAGTTCAAACTTTTTGGACTACCTAGAAGAAATGAATGTATTTTATATGTGAGAGGGACATCAGTTTTTTTTTGGGGGGGGAAGGGGTGGAATGCTATAATTTTGACGTCCTTCCAAATTCATGTTGAAATTTAATTGCCTTTCTAATTGTCTTAAGAGATGGGACCTTTAAGAGATGATTGGGCCATGAGAGCTCCACCCTCATGAATGGATTAATGCTCTTATGATGGCAGTGGATTAGTTACAAAGGAATTTCAGCCCCCGTTTTCTCTCACGGCTTGCTTGCCATGTGATACCGTTCTGTCATGGGATGACCTTTGCCAGATGCTGGAGCCATGGTCTTGGACTTCCCAGGCCCCAGAACCATAAGCCAAAACACTTCTGCTCTCTGTAAATTTCCCAGTCTGTGGTATTCTGTTAGAGCAGCAGAAAAGGGACTAAGACAAGTGCCAAGAGAAAGATCCAAGCTATTCTCCATTTGAAATGTATCGTTCCACAACTTCCTGGGTTTTTTTTTTTAATATCTAATTCACTTCTAATACTAAATTTTTAGTTTTTTTCTCTGACTTTTCTAAATGCATTCACATTTCATTTGACTAGCTATTTTTCTTTTCGTTTTGGGAGTAAAAGGCAAACATATCCAGAAAGGAGAAGGATAGGTAAAATAAAAAATATAAAATTCCAAATGCCTGTCTCCTTTGTGTAAAGGGTACAGGAAAATTTGTTTATTTTATTAATCATTTCATTTTAAATCCAAGAAGCTGTGCAAGACAAACGAAAAGTGTCAGCGAAGATGACACGACAAAGAGGCTAATAAACTGCAGAATGCTTATACCACTGAGAGGAGCTAAACAACATAAACTGTCTTCTGGGAATGGAACAGGTAGCAAAGCCAAAAAGATCATAGCTAGGCTAAGCAACATATTGGCAGTGAAGAAGAATAATGCAATCAAGTATCTAAAATAGTTCAAAATGCTGCAACATATGAGCTATTTGCGAATAATATCTTTGTAGAAAGATAAATTAAGGGTCATCACATCCAACGTTTTACTATGTATCATCTAAACGAAAAAAATGCTAACTAAGTTTACTGTTAATTTTTCTAGTTGACGGTATGGTTTTTAAAAAAATAGTTTTTGTACTTTGTGATAGGAACCCAAATAATTTGAGTATCACTAATGCTAATGACATAGCCAAGGCAATTTAAAATATCTCAACCACCAATTTTTTCTTTGTATAAAATTCCCTTACAATTAAATAAAGGCCCCTCTTTTTATGTATTTTTGTGACCCCTCTGACATTTTTCTTTTTTAATATTTTATTTTTCCATTGCACTATTTTGTGCTTTGAATTGGCAGCAATATTAGTGAAGAAGGAATTCTTCTAAAAGGTATCTCATCAAACAAGGATTCACTGTATTCTTTTCACATGAAAATTAAGAAAAGTAAAATATTTATCAGAAGTTACCTTCTTGATGGTCTCCAACATGGAACGCCCTCCCTGCCAAGGCTTGGAGTTCTTTCGGATACATGACAAACTCGCCATGCTGTGCCACTTTCGGTCCTCCAGCTTCTTATGAAAAGCATTAGCAAGCAGAAGCACTGTGTCATATATGTAAAGGTTTGAAATCTGAAAAGACATAGACAGTGATCATTAAAATCATTGATGCCAGCCATCAAGAATAAGGAGAAAATCATCGGCTCAGCTGCTTCTGTTCATGTCAGAGATGGCTGGTTTACTGAGTTATTTATTAAGCAGAAGGTTTCTTTTGTCATTTCCTGAGCAATTTTGCCCTTGAGGCTGAAGTCTTGTCTGATTGTACGCCTCAATTGCCTTTTCAGCTTATTTAGGTATGAAAGAGAAGAAAAAAAAAAAAGAAGTTTCGACAGAGATAAGGGTTTTAGTGTCAGACCTTAGAATATCATTGGCCTTTCTTTCTGAGGAGGTAAAGAGCTAAGAGTTTAAGATTCAAAGGGCAAACTGAATAATATCATTTCTGAATATGTCAAGTTTTTGCATTCTAGTTATTCAGATGGAGAAATATCAACTCCATCTTATATATGAGTGTCATAGGTGTATAAAAAGGAAGCAGCCATGTGTGTACATTTGTGTCTATGGGGAGTCCATAATGAAAGAATGAAAGAACAGAATCATTCTAAATATTATATACAATGATCAAGGATCTATATGAAGTTATATAGGCATACACATGCATTGCAATTCATTAATGTGACAAATACCATAAATTATTAATCCTCTGTGAATGTATGCTTACATTAACACTTTCTTCTTCTAAGGTAACCATGTTATTATCTTCTTTCTACTTAGATGGAAAAATGAAGTATAGCCATTTTTTGCTAAGGTCTATTGCACTCTTACAATTAAGTCTTGCCAGAGCTACTATCCATGCTGTCAATTAATTACCAAAGGTGCTTATTTTTCAAAGAAGTTAAAAATTATTCAGAAAACAACACTGAAAGGTATCTTAGGTCAATAAAAACTATTAAATGTTATATTATTACCTCTTAGAAGGAAAAACCCAATATAAAATAAAGAATTAGAAATCAATGTAGCAATTAATTCCATCCTAAAGCATTGAGATTTTCCCAGGTTTTTAGAAATGTGTTATTGCAGTTTTCCCTAATAAACAAAGGGAGGAGTATGTGGATTGTCCTTTGGTTATAATTAATCATGTAGGAAATTTTTAAAATAGTCTGCCCACATCACAGGATGGTACTAAGCTTCAACTATTGGTATAATTAGAGTTTGATTCTATGCACAACTGTTAATTAGAGGTTCCTAACAGTGCCTTGTGAGTTTTCTTTCACATACCATGTAAATCTTTAATCCTTTGGGTTTGTTAAGCGTCATTTTATATGTATAATACTTATGGAAGTCAGGTCTTTCTTTGAAGAAACTTTGCACATTCATGTATTGTGTGAAATATAAGTTGGTTCTTTACAAGGAATTATTAGGGCTTGCTATTTTCACCCCGCCCCACCCTCATCCCATCCTGCCAAATAATTATTATACAGACTAGAAAAGCATAGCTGAAACCTGCTATGAATAAAGCGTGAGACTGGAAGTTAAAAGTAGCCCATGAATCAAAATTCAAGATGGAATTAGATTGTAAAGACCCAACAGGAAAACGTAGCAGAAACATGATGAATGAAAGAGCTGTACCCAACAATCCAGGGAAAATCTTTTAATAGACTTCTCAAAATAATATGCAATTATCTGGCCTTTTCTAACCTCTCCTGGCCCCACTGTCTCAAACTTGCTTCTTCTTATCTCTCTGGCTTTATTTTGTTTTCTTACTGATTGCTTTAAGTGTGTATTTGAGATTGGCAGGGTAGCATCCTTTGATAGCTCTTTACCTTTCTCCAACGAGGTGACATTTTTCAATATTTAGTTCAAAGGTTACGTGCTAGGAGAATCCTACCCTGACTACTTCTCATCTTCTCTCCCCATCCTGGGCTACGTTGAACAGTCCTCTTTTACCTCCTAGGATCTCAGTGCTTACCTCTATTGAAACATGTTATAATGCTAAGATATTTTTCAATCTGCCTTTCATACTAGAATATAAGTTCCTTCTGGACAGGGACTTATACATCTTTTTTCCCTCTTGTGCTTTACTTCCCTTTGACTTAACGTAAGTCCTGGCACATATTTGTTTTTTGATAAACAGGCATTGAATAAAAGAAGACAAAGAATGGGAAAAAAGAAAAAAAAGAAAGTTTAGTTTAAAGCCAGGTGGGTTGGATAGAAGTCAAGACATGAGGAATTTGGTAAACTGGGTTCTAGCCAAATCTGACATTTCTGTGACACTTATTTATTTATTTATTTTTTGCTACCTTGAGGCATGCACTTTGAGCATCTACACTGGTCTTAAAAGTGAATTCTCTGTACCCACCCTGTGATAGGTGTTATCATAGCCTCTCCTCATTTGTCCACATTCCAAACTGCAGGATCAAGAAGTGGTGGAGACATTGTCTGAGGTTTCCATTACCCCTCCTAACCCCTTCTAATCTGTTACTTCTTTCTCAGGCAAGTACTCATTTTCCTTTGTAGTTCATGGTCTTTCCTGTGCTACACTTTATCGCTCCTTTCTGCCATCGCTGACTGACCGGTTGGTCATTCGTTGTAGTGAGGTCTTTGACTCCTCCCTCACTGTGATCCCAAACTCTCTCTCGGCATTTAAAAAGGTCACCACGTCCATTTCTACACAGACGATTTTCACTTCTACTTTAGCCACAACCATCACAAATGATTATTCACTGGAAACAAACATACATCTCTAAAATCTTAAACTCCAGTATCCCATATCTGACCAATCATTTCCCTCTACCTTGCAGCCACTACACTTGTTCTTTGACACCACTGACCCTATGCCTTCCAATATTGGTGCCATCTATCGCTTTCCCTGCAGCATTCCCTTCCTTTCACTTGTTCACCGTCTGGTATGGTTTGTAGGCTGCTCATCATCTTAGCTCTCTTCCTCTACCTTTCTCTTGTTTTTCAATGTTTCTGTTTAAAAATTTAGTAGCCAGAATTGACACATTATTGCAGATGTGATATAACTAGGAGAGAGTCGTGTAAGACATTTTCTCTCTTGATCACAGCAGAATTCTTCTGACATCGAGAACAAGATTTTGTTAAAATGGTTTAGAGCAAATATGACTTGTGCTATGCTTATACTGAATTTGCCTTTAACGTAACAGCTTTGAACAGCTGACAAACCAGGAATCTTCCATCTAGACTTCACATAATTGATTTTAAACCTATACTTTATCTCTGTAAAATTTCAACTTTTAGGCTTATTATTCAGTCAATATTAACAACTTGAATCTTGATTATGTAATATAACATGAGCTTTCTCTATTAGCTTTATATCATTTACAAATTTGATAGGCATGTTTTATGCATTTTCATTCATATACTCATAAACATTTTGAAAATAACAGGTCCAAGGAGAGAATCTTGTGGATGATCAAGATTACTTGCATTTCAAAAGTAGAACATTTGTCAGTGCAGTTTGAATATTCTTCTGGTTCCACACTTCTCAAACAGGATAAAAAAAACCCTGCTAGTTGGTCATAGATATCAGGCAATACTCAAAGCAACAGAATATATTTAAGACATACTCTAAGAATATCAATATTACTTGAAGATTTGAGTGATCCATTTAGGTACAAATTTTGTTTAAAGTTTTGGGGAAAAACAAATAGCTTAATTGGCAAAATCCAGTATGGAACAGAAAGTTGCAGGACAAGGATCCTGGAGCCAGGCTGCTCATTACGGTGATATGAGAATGGGGGAAATGATTGGATAAATGGCAAATCATCTAAAAATATTCAAGGGTGAATAAGGATAGGGAGGATGTGGGTTACTTTTCAAAAGAAGGAGTAGTCCTGCAAAGTCACCTTATTTATCTAGTATTATTGGAGATGAACTAGCTTTCCTAGGATTACATTTCTAAACTGTTAAAATTGAACATCTCTAAGTACTAAAATGTTTTCCATGGCAAACACTTTAAAGAATAGGTTTCTAAAATGCATCAATGTTTTTCTGACTTCTAAAATTGGCCATGACATTAACTTTGCCGATATCTCAGAGTTATTATTTAAATATTAACTTAAATGCTAATGTTATACTACAGTGATACCTTTAGCAACTGCTTTATAACACAGACCTGTTTTTACAGGGAAAGTCCTACAATGGTAGGATGTATGAGGTAGAGTATCCGCTTCCTTTTTCCCTGTCTCTTGCTTTGCTAGTGAGCGCTGCTATGGCTCCCTGCTGTTGCCAGTGTGCCTGCTTTTGGTAACACACCCTTCAAATGGACTTACTGAGATCTCCAGTGTAAAGTAAAAAAAATCTGATAGGATTTTCCTTAAGAAAAAAGAAACAGGCTTTAAGTGAGTATTTAAAGGGCATTCTTATGAGTAAGCTGCAGGGATTTGGTGTTCTCTGTTTTGCTGATCAGAGATTTAATTTATTTACTTCCAAATTCTTTGTTGTATTCTGGATGGGGAAGCTTGCAGCTATATCCCATTGGAGTTGGATATGACTATATAACATTATAGCACTTTTTGCATTTTTTAAAATTATTCTTTTATGTCAGTATATTATGGGGGTACAAATGTTTAGGTGATGTATATTGCCTTTGCCCCATCTGAGTCAGAGCTCCAAGCATTTCTAAGTAGTTTTTTTGTTGAAGTTATTAAAACTGAAGACTAATCTTTTATTTAAAAAAATAAAATAAACATCCATAGCTTTTTTATGCCAGAAAAGCCAAGCAAATTTATTAGCTTAATAATTTGAAGTTTAGCATTAGGAGTATCAATTACAAATTCTCCCATGGGAAATCCTATAGACCTATTTGTTTAGGAGGAAATAACTCTTTCTTATTATATTTTTATTAAACAAGTAGATATTTTTCTATAATGAAATCAAAAGGAATAAAGACACGAATTCTTAGCACTTTCTCCCCATGAGATTTAATAATTTTTGGAGAGAATTGTTCAGAAATGATAATACATATAATTCTGAATCCAATGTGACTCAAAAAGCTCTTTTTGTAATCACCCAACAAAGCACCCCGGGAGAAATATACTAGCATTTAGAATATACCTCCATGTTCTGAGCAAATGGATCCTTTGGATCACACAGTGTTGAAGATATTCGATGGTTGCCACGGAAACATCGCTGACTTATATTCTGGGGGACTGGAAATGTCTGCCGAATAATCGTTAACCTTCCAATCGACCTTCTCACAAGTTCCTGTACGTCCACATCGTTTATTTCCTATAAGATAAGAATTGGAAGAATTAGAAATACTTTAATATAGTAACAAAAACACAAAACCATTTATGAGTTGTTACCTGGACATGTTAGGGATTCTGTTACTGTAATACATTAGCTTAATGTTGAGCCCATATCTGAATACAAACAACATATTTTCTTTAAAATGATCAACTCATTTGCAGTTCCTGACTGTGCTTTAAATCAGTGGTCCCCAAACTTTTTGGTACAAGGATGGGTTTCAGGGAAGACAATTTTTCCATGGACCACAGATGGAGGGGATGGTTTCAGGATGATTCAAGCACAGTACGTTTATTGTGCACTTTATTTCTATTATTATTAGATTGTAATATGTGATGAAATAATTATACAACTCATCATAATGCAGAATCTCATACTACCACTGATCTGACAGGAGGTAGAGCTCAGACAGTGATGCGAGCTATGGGCAGTGGCAGTAAATACAGACAAACTTCCCTGCCACTCACCTCCTGCTGTGTGGCCTGGTTCCTAACTGGCCTCACAGCGCAGCCGGGGGGGGGGCCGGGGAGTGTTGGGGACCACAGCTTTAAATGACATACATTAGTGCCTAAACAATTTTAAATGGAACACTTGACATAAATATGGTTGATTAATAAATTTATGAGCTATTATGTTGAACACTTTAGAAAAATGTAGGTGTGATCAAAACATTAAAAAAGTCATAAAAGAAGTTGCCAATATACTTAATTATTCATTACTGGATTTCAAGTATCCATTACTTTGAGTACCTAGAAAGATAGTTGCAATGTAAGTGTAATATATATTTTTCTTAGCAATGAAAAATGAGGCTTTCAAATGATGAAAATAAAAAGAGCAAGAGGCGATATTATTTTTTAAGACTTTTTGTAATTATTTATTAGAATTATTAGTGTTAACTCGTATGTTTTTCTTGGTAAAAAGTAGATTAAACGAAGTATTCACTGTTAGACGAATATAGTATATAATTGCGGTCTTGACAATAGTGGTCCATGTAAAGATGAAAAATTCTGTTGTTTAATACAATCTGAATCAGGATGAGTGAAGGAAGAAACCTAATGTTCTTTATATAAATGAATTTAGTTTTGCATATGATTATTTGCCAAACTCAAAGAAGTGTAATTTCTACTTCCTTCTTCCTCCACTTCCTAACTCCAGACTTAGATTTAGTCATGAGTGTAGAAGTAATAAGAATGAAATAATATTTTTATAACATACATCTGTTCTGAATGGAATTAGAATAAAAGTAACCAAAATAATTTCAGTTTTGAGGTAATCTTTACTGAAGCCCTTTGTGCTTAATGGTGTCCATTTGTAACCTTTTAAACCAATTAGGCCTGTGCAATTAACATGCCATCAGTTTGAATAGATTCTTAAAGCAACACAAACAAAAGATCTGATGCAAGATAAATTTTGGGCTGCAGTGAGCATTTCTTAGTTTTCATCCAAGGAATTATTACAGAAAAGCGAAGGAGAAAAAGGTAATTCACAGGTATAAATTTTCTTTCTTTCTTACTGGACTAATTGCATATTATTCTTCTTTGCAGTGTATGTTAGATTTACAAATTATCCTTTTTTTTTTAATCTTTATGAAATAGAGATTTTTCTGAAAAGAAAATAATATCTGCTATCAGCTGGATCCAGTGTATTATCCCAGGTTTCTGGGTGATTAATCAATTCTTAATGTACCATAAAAAATGGTTTTTCTCCATTTAAAATGCAGTCTTTTTCCGTTAGTCTGTGTCATTTCACTGGTCACCAAAAACTCTGGCAAAGACAGGTCGCTTTTTAATTCTCTGTCATCTATTCACAAAGAATTAAACAGTGTCCTGTCAACTCCATTTTAAGCTCTAACTTTAACCAGACACCTTTTAAAGTTAATTAATATTAATATTGGTAATCAATGTCTTTCCATATTTTAAAAATTTTATACTGTGCAGACAAGAATTCTCATTTAAAAGGCAATGGAAAATTTTACCAGTTTTCTCATAATATTAACTAAATTATATTACATATGTGGTCCCTTTTTCTTCAGCAATACTAAAATTTATCAACATTTTATCAGACATTAGCATCTCTTTCTACACCAACCATGATGAACTACAAATCAGCACAGTGAGATAAAAATTTATATTTAATATAAATTTACGTTAGGCAAAATGCTAACTACTTTAGCTATTACCTCATTTTCTGCTAACAGACAATACTCTGAATTAAGTACTGCTTATTCTCATTTTAAAATTAAAGAACCGGGCAGATTCCAAGGTCTTTATTCAAAATATTCTATTCATAGGATGAATATATGAATGTTATCAAAATAAATGCTCTCTGAAGGAATTATACAAGAAGTCCATATTTCCTTAAAAGAATTCTTTAGATTAATATTTATGAATGCTAGAAATTAAAACTATAAGGATACATTATTTCAGCATATAATTTCCTGATGATTCTACATGGAATGATAAAGTAATCTATCATAAGAAAGGCCTTTGAGAGGATGATTTTTAAACTCATAAAAAGAGATAGTTAATTTTCAGAGGTTCCAAAGGTTGATGTTCTCAGGTACCTAAGCAACTACAGTGTATCTGCAGAAACGTCAATTTGAATTGAGTATAATTTGCCTATTATTGTTTTGGGAAGAGAAAGGAAAGTTATTTTCTGGGAGAAAAGAATGTGCCATTCTGAATGAAACTGACTGTCTCAAAAAATTCACTTATAATTTTAGTTTTGACACTTGATCTCAAAAATAGTTTGATAGTGATATGAAAACTTGATTATGCAGCTGTTTTATATTTGCAGAACTTTACTCCTGCATTTCAAAAGGTACATTTCAAGAGTGGCAGATGCAATGCCATATAAACACTGAAGTAATCACTTAATCTATAAAGAGATCCTTTTAAATGGAAGAAAATTAATAAGTAACCTTCTGTGTTAAAATGTGAAACTGTTATACAATCTATTAGGATCTGTATTTTCTAATGCCATGAATTTTTAAAATAATGTCACATTTTTAAAATTACTTATGTGAAGAACTAGCTTACAAAACAAGCTCTCATTCTCCTGAGTCCCCAGTACTATCAAATATGTTACTGTCTATAAAGAAATACAGAATTCCAGAGTTTTAAAGAACTTAAAGAACCTGAATTATACAATTGTTTGTCCTTCTAATATTCTTTATTTGATTGAGTATATTTATAAAAGTAGAATTGATACTGTAATGAAAAACAACTAAATATATTTTAGTGTACCTGAATTTTCTTTTTTACTTCTTTAGAAGCAAAGCATAAAGTCTGTTTCTTCCAAAATAATTTACCTGGATAATTAAAAATTATTAAGAAGCAAGTCAATCTGTTCAACAAAATATTCTTATTCCTTTTGCTTCAATAATCCTGAACTATGTAAGACCCAAGGAAGAAAAAGAAAAGCTACAGTATCTGCTGGTATACAACCCTGTCTAGAAACGGTCACTTTCTAGAACAAATCACTGCTGAATCCTTGTAGTGTATCAGCATTAGGTTTAAATTAATAAAATTTGGGGGAAGAAAAGACTCTCAAAATCCATTATATCAGATGCCAATTTAGACTAAAAATATTCAAAGAAATAGTTTCCTATTTCCCCTTTATTCCATCATTTTACCCTCTTTTCCCATTTTTTTTTTTTACCTCTTAGCATCTAACCAAGTCCCTGGCTCATAGTAGCTATTCAATAAATGTTGATAAATAAAAAATCTAATGAATAAATGAATGGCAAGATTTTACCAAACCATCTTCTAAAGATTGATACCTGGAATTTTAATTTTATACACTGGAATGCTTTAAAAGTGTTAAACAATTCTGAATAAAGCAGAGTTTAGTAATGAGATTAATCAGTCTACCATGTGGTTTAGATGAAAAGATTATGCTTTTTTTCTAATTTGTTTTTATTCTTCATGCTTTAGCAAAGATGACCCTTTGATACATCCATAAAGTTTAACATGAGGCAGTTATGCCAACGTTATGTTGAAAAATGGAACAAAACCATCTGTAGGCTATATACCAACAGGAAGAGAAACAGAATGGTAACTTTCTGCTTGACAGGTTAGTAGTGAGCAGTTCAATTCATCACTAAATTAGAAAAAAATTGAAAAACATCCATAGGCTTTATTAATCTCAAAACAACAACAAAAACCCCCAAACCAACAACTTCCTCCTTAAGTGCAGTACTCAGTAATGATTAACAGAATAATGTCTTAGAGTATTTGAATAGGAAGAGATAAAAATCCCCTCAGGACACCACAGGTCATAGTTTGTATTATCTGAGCATGGAAAGGGTGCATAAAGCATTAGGCTTCTTGCAGCTCTAAACAGACTACATCTTCCTATCTAACTTTTGTCAAACTTAAATAAAGTGCTCGGCCATCTGCTTCAGGGCCCTGAAGGGATGACAATACTTATATGGAAAGGCTATTCTGAGCTGGATCCGCTGATCGCAGGAAGAAGATAAATACCATTACCAAGTACTAAACGTATGATTGATTGCACCATATGAGCTAGTACAGCCTCTCATTATTATAGTACACTTAACACAAATGAAAAAAATATATTGTTTTCAAGTTTCTGTATCAATTTGTATCATGATGCACTATGCCAACTTTGATTTATAGTCCCTCTCTAAAAAACTATTGGTGCAATAAGATTAAATAAATGTTTGCAACCCATTTTAAAATTAGCAACAAAGTAATAGCTATACAAACCAAACTAGACATATTCATGTTTTCCATTTTCAGTCAAAATGAGCATTTGCATGTTGTTGGGTTTTTTGCTATTGTTGTTACATTTACAGTTTATTAGCTCCTTAGCAAATTTGAGAAATCCATGTTACCTCTTTTATATAAATTCAGATAAATTATGATTTACCCATTATAAATGTTATAGACAAGCATGTAAATGAAGAGTGTGTAAGAAAAGAGTGAGAATCATGTTTCCTGAGGTATATTTCAGAGAGAATAAGGCGACTAAATGGAGTTATGCAAAAGCAAGAGTGGTGACCTCGGACATACTAGCTGATGATGGTTTTATTAAGAGGCAAATAAAAAAACATGCTCATTCTCTGAGTTTTAACCTAGTTCAGATGAAACTAATAACCAATGTAAATGGTATGGGTTGTGGACACTGTAAATTTCAGAGACTAGGCAGTGTTGTCCTGCCCCAAAGAAATTGCACCTTTGCTCAAGGACTAGGGAGATAAGGGTTTCAGTGATGTGAAGGTAAAGTGATAGGACAATTTACAGTAGAAAACCCAAATCTGAAAATGAGAAAATTATTGAGGTCTTCTATATCATCTTCTACACTTCTAACATTTATTGAACTATTTACCAGTTAGATGGCTTTCTTTATATAGATGTTTTATATTGCAAAATAGTGGCCCAATTATACAGAATCCATTTAAAGACAATATTTTCCCTCCTAATATTTTATGAAAAAAAATTTAACACTAAGTTCAATAAAATCGTCCTAATTCTTATGAAAGATAAAATATAACATTTTTATTATTCTTTCTATGCTATTTGTCACTAATAAATACATGCTAGTCTTTCAGGCTACACCTATATAATATGAAGGAGCAATTTCTTCCGAAGAGAGTATTGACTTTTAAACAATGGATAAATGGCCATGATGTTCTGGGTGGCTCTACTTGGGTTCATACTTTTAAGATTCAGGTATAGTTGTAGAAGCTAAATTGGATATGGAAAAAAAATTTTAATTCAGGGGTTTCTTCTGAAATCTTATCCAAAAGCAGAAGGGAATGGCCATTTCTATTTAATGATTATAAGTGTTAATTTGTTTTGATTAATCTATGTGTCTAAAGAGGCAAGAAGTCACTTCATTTTTCTAGTCAGCTTTATTGACATGAACAAGTAAAATGACTCCAGATTGTTCTTCATCAAGAAATCTGTGTTGTATACTCTCTATCAGAACTTAGATGTTAGATAAAAACAAGGGATTAGGAGGATTCTTTATTTTTAAAAAGTAATCTAGAAAATAATTAAATCAAAGACAAAAGCTAGTGAGATAAATGGCTACCAGAAGATTAACCCTAAGGGATAATTATCAAAAAATAAAACAAAACCAAGAAAAGCTTTACAGTGAAAAGGACTGAGTTTTAATCCCATTATCACCACTTAATAGTTGTATAATATTTGGTGAATCGTTTAACTTCTTCAAAACTGAGTTTCCTTGCAGAAAAATAGAAATGAAATATCTAATTTGAAAAGTTATAGTGAAGGTTTGCTAAGTTCCCTTCCCTTTGTCCTTCCCTCTATCCTAATGTTTAGTCATTCTAGATGGAATATTAAGAGGTATTAGAAAAATTAGAAGGTATCAGAAATTCACTGAAAAGCTGATCTCACATGTACACATTGCCCGTGGGAATCTCAGAAAAACATATCTTAATTTGACATGAGAACTACAGTGACAAATCATATAAACCAAAGGTTTGGCAGACCAAAAACAGATTTTTAAGATGTTTCCAGTGTCTTTACACTGAGCTAAAAAGAACCATTCCATCAGTGAAGTGTGGTGTAGGAGAAACAACTTGAAACTGAGATTTATTTTTACTTTTCTGTGTAAGGACAGGCAAATCATTTACCCTCTGTGTATCTCATTTCCTCAGTACTTCATAGAATAATGTATAGTATTCAACAAAATAATGTATGAGAAAGTGATCTGTGAACTTTAATGTGATACCATTTTTGCACTACCATTGATTGTATATCATTTGACAGGCACTGTGTTAAGAGCATTAGATAATATCTCACTTAACTTGCATTATGAATTTGTAAAGTAAATCTTATTATACTTACTATACAAACTAATGAACTGAGGCACAGGAAGATTATTTCCGTGGTAACAAAGCTGAAAAATTTTACAGTAAAACTGAACCTATCTTGCTGACTACAAAACCAGAATTCTTACCCAAAATACTATTTTGTCCACAAAACAAATCTTATTATTCTATAATTCCATATTTAGTGTCATAGATAAATAATGCCTGGTCTTTATTCATAAATAATGGGTATGATTGAATATTATGTCTTGCTGAGGACAAATCTGTATGATCACATTTGTCCAAAACTGATCTGCTCATTGCCCTTTTCATTTCTGACTAACAGGTGCTAATAGAACAACTTATTTCATAGGCCTCTTGGGCTGTAATATATTTTTAATCTTATGCATTATCTTTGCAAAAATCAAGACTTTCACATAGAATTTGACAAGTCTGTGCATCTTAAAACAGTTGTACTTCTTTATGAAAAGGGAAAAATCTGTTCTCTGTTTATTCATATTCATATACTGAACTATTTAATCCTCATGGAAGGGGGGTGGATCTAAAAGCTCTAGAAACAACATTAAAATATAAATGGAACACAAGCACTCCACTGGGAGGAATTCGCTTTGCTTACAAAAACGAAGCATACTTTTTATAAAGATGATCTCCCTCAGAAGGCAGTATGTGCCAAACAAAAAAAGCTAAAAGATACTCAGTGGGGAAGACTTTCTCCATTTATTTTATTGAAACAAAGCCCTTTAGACTTTTTAAAAACTTTGTATTCTGTTTTATTTAACAGCATTCACTCAGTAAGCTGAAAGTTTACTTCATGTTCTGTTTCCTCTAAAAATTTGAGGCCGTAGGAAATGCTGTGACAATATGTATGAAAACAGATCACAGAGTTGACAATAGGTTTAGTTGGCTTTACCTCATTTATAATGATCCAGTGACAGTCAAAAGCAACCAAATTAGTCTCCACAACCTAGAATAGAAAACAAACCAGCTATCAGTCAAAATTAATCATGCAAAACAAACCAAACTAAATGGATATACTTTGCAACTGGCAAAAAATGAATCACATGTTGGAAAGGTCTTTGTTATTCAATTGAAGATGGAAAATTATTAGTAAAACGCTGTAGAAGCATTTGTATTTGACATGTAGATGCATTGTAGACCTGCTAATTAAATTTAAAAATGTAATTCAACAAAAGCCTAGAAAACCACAGGTTTTGATAGAAAAAAAAACATAAATAATACTGTTTTGTGATTAGACTGAGAGTAGAGTTCAAATCTCAAATCACATCCTTATTACAAATAAACTTTGATGACTTTCTATTATCTACCTAATAAATATCTAAGTATGTAGCTCTCTACATTCTGTCTCTAACATAATATTCTTATTTTCTGGTATGTCCCTGTGTGTATGTTTGCTACTGTCTTGAGTAAGTAAACTGCTCTATGTTCTCCTGAAAATCTTTGTCATGTATATTCTAAGGAGATCCAATTCTAAACTTATTTGAATGTAAAATACTAAAAGCAATAAACAACGTATTAGCATTAAAGTATGGGCAGGAAAATTTAGTAGCTTTTAGATTGCTCACAAGATAAAGAGAAATAAAATTTATGTAAAACAAGGAGCAAACAATATATGGGTAGCAATCTTGGTTGACTAACTGTGGATACATTTATTCTAAATGATTCTTGGCTTACGCCAAAAAAGTGAGGTGTGCGTGTGCGTATGCATGTGAGTGAGGTGCAGGGGTAGCTTTTGTACTGAGGTTTCCATTCTTTCTAAGACATGTTCTTATGGTTCATGCCATAGGCATATAATAGGTGAGACTGTTTTGCAAGGGATTATTCTGTTATTTTTAGGAATAACAGTCAGAGACTGGATTTCAAATGAAGATGCTTTCTAATAACTAGCAAGGAGTTGTTTTGAAGTGTGAATTGCATTCTGGTGGTTACTCTGTCCTACTGACAAATGCCTATTAAAAGTGTGTTGAATCACAAGAAATATAATTGGAAATATATTTGTTATGTAATTCAATATTTTCTCAAAGTATATAATTATTTGCAGAATATTTATTCTTTAAATTTTGTATAAATTTCATACTATTCTAATATACATCACATTGGTCCTTTTGACTTTACTGAGGTGTATAAATAATGCATTATCAGAAAATTGAGGATATGTTACCTATTTTTAAGGTTTATAATTATTATCATTTTTGTAATATACACATGCTCAACTTATAGGTGAAACTTAATGCAGAAAATATGATCCATGGCAGTTTTCAGTTTTAGCTAAAAAAAAAAAAAAAAAAAAAAATTCCTTATACCAGTAATAATAACCCTTGTTTCTAATTTTCTGAGTATTTTTCTTCAATTATCTTAGAGACAAATTCCCAAAAATGAAAAGTATTAGAAAATAAATGAGGACTCCTCTAGAATTTGAAAGACTACGAACTAGGGGCTCACTTATAAGGAAGGTAGGTTTATGGACAAAGTGAAGAGAAGTATGTTGCACGTGGGGAAAAAAACACAAATAAAATATGGAAACAGAAAGAATTCAAAGAAAAAAGAAATTAACATCAAGATACAAGTAGTATCGATTGAAAGTACTTCTGAAGCAATATTAGTAGTAAAGTGATGACTCAATTTAGTTTAAATTGTCCTCATTTAGATAATCTGTACCATGTGACCAATTTAAGCAAAATTTAATCTATGAGAACTCTGCATTACCTGTAGAAATTGTTAAGGTAGAAGTTATCTTGGGCAGCAGCATTTATGAACTAAGTAGAAGGTAAGAGTTACAATGGCAATTTATTGGTAATCTGTTGAGAACATAAAATTTACTCATCTTTCACACTCTTTGCCTTGAAATAAACTTTCAAAAGCAAAAAGATGACATGGTATTGAGGCACAGGGTTTGATTTAGTGTTTCCGTAAAGAAGAAAGGCAACTGTCTCATCGGAGGCCATGGTTCTACTCATTGCACTACTTTCCTTTGCTTAGGTCAGCAGGGAAATAATCTTTTTCCTCTCTTTGGTTTTATTCATGAGTATTAAAATACAAGATATTTTAGCAGTATAAATTTGTTACAAGCAAAAAAATGTTAGCAATTTCTACAGATAAATAAATGAACCATTTATCTTCATGTTCTACTTTGGAGGCCCTTTACCACAGATGGGCACCAGATACCTGTGAACCCTCAGTATGAGTAAAGTGAAATTCGCCCCTGTGTCTCAATGTGCATTTCAATGAAAAGGTCTATTGAAACCTTTAACAAGCTTTCAAGCTTTTGGGTCTCCTACGGGGTCTCTATGAGACTGACTGTTCTAAAATTATTAGTCCCTAATCGTCCCTACAATTTAGGTTACTAAATAAAATTAAAAATCCTCTTCCCTAAGAACAAGTGAGTGGATACCAAGTTTATCAGAGAAATTAGACAATATTAATAGCACAATAGGTTGAATTCACCTCAATTTTTAAGCAAAACTTAAGATTCATGTGGTAGAAACTGCTAGCTGATCACCAAAATCTATTCTCTCCTTCTACCAGGACACTGAACAGGGCCACGTTTCCCATCCTTCATTGCAGGGTGGAACTACGAGGCCCTGTGAGTGAGTTCTAGCCAGTAGAATGTGAGCAGAAGTGATGTACGCCACTTCCAAACCTGACCCATGAAACCTCATGTGCTTGTGTCTACTCTCTGTCTCTTCCAGCTTACTACGACAGTGATGTCATGACTTTGGGAGCCACAATGTCTCCAGTGCAAGGAGTAGATCCCTCTCCCCTACCTCCTGCTGTGGTCCTGGGCTGACACCAAATGAACCTCTGTCATATTGGGACATTACATTTTAGGTCCATTTGATGAGTAATCCAGCCCATCATATGTAATGGTAAGCATTTTTATTAATCTCAGCTATGTACTTTTTTCCAATCTTAACTCAAAATCATGCAATATTTGTTGGCCTTTTTGAGAATATCAGATATTTAGGACTTTTTTTTTTAACAAACACAGTTTTTTCTCTGGAGAAGGAAAACAAATTATACTAGAAAGTACCTAAGAATGAAAAGATGGCATGTCTCATCTTTTTAATAATATACCAAACTATATGCAACATGCGTAACTAAAATCTATGTATTACTGTGACACCATGTTTTAAAGAAGTTTGAAAATTTTTGGTTTTAATGTTGTATTAGGAAAGTTAATGCTTCCATTTATTATATGAAAAAATGTCCTCTAAAAGAGGGCTATAATTTCCTTAGGTCTAGGTTAACATCTTCATGCATAACCAATGAGCTGGCATGAGTTCTCTGATTTTTTGTAATTGAATGTTACTGAAAGTGAGCAATGTTAAAAAGCCACTGATTAAAAAAGTAACTGATATCAGAAATGGAAGGAGAATTTAGTAAGAGAATGAAAAGATCACTGGGAGGTCAATAACCTAAACCTTGGAAACCCAGCAGGCTTTGAGTTCTTTCACTTAAATGACTAGTGTGGGTATAATAGTAAGATCCACACACACATATATCTCCAGAGAGGTTAAAACTTGCAGTAGAAGTAGAATTTAGAAAAAGGAAAGAAAAAATTGATAATGTTGTTTGTGCTTCTCACATATCAAATTAAGCTAATACACAGTGAGCATTCTTAGGAGAGACATATCTACTTAAAAAGAAATTCTGAGCTCCTTGTATAGATAACAAAGGACAACTAACTACTATAAGTCCCGAATCAGTTCACCTTATTATTTTTATATTTCTTAGTAATATTAATCCCCTTCCACTTGATAACACTTGGGCTTATGCAATGCTGTAGTGGCATTATTAACTTGAAGGACTGAATTACTTCTGAATTTTAGAAATTATTTTAAGAAATCCTAGAATTTTTAAAGCCTTTATATTTATTTCCACAGGAAAATTATTTTCTTTTCCCACCTTCCTTACCTAAGTAGCACATCTCTTACTTTAGCAGTAAACATATTTGAAATCTATGAAAGAAATTAAGCGATTTGACTGAAATTTAACTTTTTTTTCAGTTGGAACCTGTACCATATTCAAGCACTTCTTCATTATAGTTGCTTGGTCTCATTGTGTGGATTCTTATAAATATTTTACAAGTTGGTAAGCACTGGTACATTTTAAACAAAAATTAAAAAAATTTTAGATTGTTACCAAATATTAAAGGTATTAAAAATAATATTTATTACCATAATGAATAAGAAACACTATCTAAAGGATCATATTATGTTTGGGCTATCAAAAGAAAGTAGCAAATCAATAAGAAATAAAACCTATCTAATGGGGACTCTAGTATATTTGATGATTAAAATGACAGGAGAAATGGAAGTATGGATTCCTCTTGGTAATCTGTTTCTTCTCTCTCTCTTACCCCATAATTCTCTTTTATCACAATAGCAGTGTACATTAATAATGTAAAAAAGAGCATAGTACATGTTCATACAAAGTTGATGCCTCTTCGATATATAATCATGTAATTATAACAAATGAAACTATTCCACCTCCCAAGAAGCTAGGTTTACTGTAATGGGATCGAGCAAAAAAAGGAAAAAGAAAATCAAGTCCTGTCAGGAAGACAAGCGATGAGTAAGGACAGACCATCTGTCATTGGCAGGAACTTTAGAACTTCTGAATCTTTAGAAAAGCTCTACAATTTATCACTGTGTCTTCCATCATTCATTCTCAAATCTTTAGATGTGCTAAATATAAGACAATCCAAAGGGAGGAATTCAATAACACTGCTGGAGTGTGTATCTCACTGGTAATAAACGTGGAACAGTTCCTGAGAGTGCAGAGGACAATTTAATTGACTAAACAATAACAGCAACATGCTGTTTTTCACTCAACCTTGTGGCTTAACTAAATTAAGCTTGTTCCCTTTGCAGGATGTACTAAATATCACACGTTTATGCAAAGAGTTCCAGTGCTCGGTGCACCTGCAGCAACAAAGATATCAGGTGTTTACTTCCCTATCTCTATCCATTCCAAATTGTCAGGTGGAAACCCAGCAAGTGCCTTGCCTAGGGAAAGGACACCAACAGTTATTCTGGAAGAAGTGGCCAGAGAAATATTAAAGAGCTACTTTCTTCCTGGCTCCTCATCTATAGCAATGCTATAGCTTATATCAGCATTTCTAGAACTGTATCTGTGGGACACTACTTCCACTAAAATTAGTGAGTGTCCTATACCCAAATAGATTTAGAAAAGTTGTGTTTAGCAAAGTTAAACAGATGTCATTATTGCATTACTCCTCAAAGCTTTTAGTAGATTAACGTCAGTATAGAAATAATTACCATGAAAGTCATATTAACACATAATATTATTTCATATATTAATAATGTGGGATATATTGCTTCGGACTTGTGAGCATGACCTATAAAGTCAGAGTCAATGCCTCCATTTCTTAGTGTGACTTTCACAAAATTATCAACTCTGTATACCTCGGTTTCCTCATTTGTCAATAGGGATAAATGACAGTGCCCACATAATAAAATCATTAGGAGAATCCAATGAGATAATGGCACATGGTAAACTCTCACTAAATAGCAACTCCTTGCATTTAAATTCATGTGCCTTATGGATCTCTAGGAGAAGACAGCATATTCTAAATGGATTTGACCACGGAAAACATTTTTCCCAATGCAAATCTCATGGGATTAGTACATTTTGGAAAACACACTAGAATCCATGTTCATTTAGTTGCACATTTCTGAAAGTCCTAAAAATTTATTGGAACACTACACCACAAGGAATTCTGTAAGTTTTTAAACTATGGTCTCACAATAATCCTACAGAGAACATGACAACCAGAGGAAAAAATTTCCACAAAAGAAGAACAAAAGATGACTTAGTATATTTTATATATGACCCAAATGCATGTGAATAGTTTGAAGTAAATGGTGATACTTGCTTGTTTCCTTTTAATTTTTCTCCCTTTATAACTAAACAAAACAAGACAAAACAAACAAAACTACTATGTTCTCACCAATAAAGTATAGAATGGGAATGTTTAGTGTATAAAGTTTATACAGTATAATAGATTTTTAACAAGAGATTCATTTATTTACAGTACAAGCTACATCCTGAGTGTTGTACATGGCCAAATTATAGAGTTTTGTTAAAAAAAAAAAAAGGAGAGCAATTAAATACCATAATCCTCAGAAATGTAGTGACAGTACACAGCTCCAGGCTTCTTAAGGTATAATAAACATGTATATGACCTGGGCTTCATTTTCAATACTTGTTTTCTTTACCCTGTTGTTTTTCTCACTAGAAGAACAGAAGCCACGGTATAGGGAGACATTAGAGTCTTATTTGTACAGATTCCATTTTTAAATCCCAAGTATCTCCAGCAGATGGCATTAATAATCCCTCGGGCTGATATTAGGCAGCATGGAGATACTCTGAAAGGACCATCTTGTTTGCATTTCCCCTTGAGCTCAGCATGGATCCCCAACTCTCCTCTGTTTTTATCCAAGCAGCCACTATCTGCCATGCCACTCTGTGCCTTTTGCTTTAGAATCTCTGCTCTGATCTTCCAGCTGGAAGACCACAAATACACTTTCATCCAAATGCTCTTGCCATTACTGCCAAAGTTATTTCATAAACGGATATGCTAGATTTATTGTTACTGCTGTGCAGTTGGGTCTTCCCACACCCCCTGGGAGATGGAAATATGCCACCACTGAGATTCAGCCAACACTGCTACCTGCTTTGCTTCTTAATGCATGAAGATGGGCACTAATGCAAGGAAATAGAGAGTCTGCATTCATTATATAGCATAAACCCACCTTCCTGTGTTCTGTATTATTGACAAAGATTGAACAGTGTTAAATTCATGATTTCAACACTTTATCTGATGAAAGTATAAATAAAGGTTTGACAGTTATCTCCAGTGCAAGAAACCACTGTGTTACTGTTTTTAACTCCTTGTTTCTGTTGGTGTTGGGGTCTTTTGGATGTAGTAATGAAAGGTGCATTATGCAAAAACAATTAGGCTAAGTGGTGTTCATTGAAGGACCACTCATCTTTTGCCAGTTTTACTGTTTCCTACTATGTTAACTTTTGGCACAAAAAGGAAAATCACATTAAAATATTTATTTATTGTATTTATTTCTTAGTAGCCCAATGACCTTTAGCAGAGTAAATTAATTCTTAAGTATATCACAGCCAAACATATGACGATGAGTTCTTAGTTGGATTTCGATCAGGGCTTAAAATGACGATTTGGGGGCACACTGGCACTTAATTGCCAGGATTTATGAACTAAGGCTTTCTTGCTGTCTTGAAGACAATAAAGAAAAAATGAAGTTGTTAAAAAGAAGTCTATTGATCACGTCTAAATGCGACATATGAGCCCTTCACAGCTGTGGACTTTCATTCATTTGCTTTGTTCCTTTGGGTTCTTCTCAATCCCCTCTCACAAAGTGCTTCTCATAACTCAATGGGTGACCCGAATGTCCAATTCCTTCCCACCCCAGCCTCTCTAAACCCAGGCAATGTTGTCCCCACCCTTGTGCTTGCCCAACTCTGTGAACAAGCCTTTATCTCAGCCTTAGTGAAATTGTGTTCAGTTATATAAGTGGCTGTGAGGGCCACGGTGGACATATTTCCCATCCCCCTATTCCCCCTGGTTCGGCCCTGGCTTTCCTGCTGGTCCCCCGTGCTTTGCCTCCCGGATTGCTCTTCCATCAGACACGCTCATGGCTCCCTCTTGCATTTTATTGAGGTCTCTACATAAATGTCACTCCATCAGGCATGAGTCCTAGGGTCACCCATTCTTATTCCCCTTATGTTTCTCTATCACCTACTCTTGCCTATGATTTATCCCACTTGAGCCAAATAGACACATGCACTCACGTATTTATGGTCTCTTTCAGTGCTCTAGGGTATAAGCTTCACAGGAGTAAGCACTTAGTTTTGATCACTGGTCTATCCCCTTACAATGATGAGTGTCATATAGGTTTCAGTAAAATTTACTGCCAGGGACAAGTAAGATTTTCACTACATGTTATTTGTGGAAAAAACATAACCAGACAGCCCTAACTGACGTGAATACATCTGTACATATCCTACTTCACCTAGGACTAAATCATTTGATACACTGATATGGAAAGGAAGTCATTAGAAGGAATTTAATTTCAAAAAATTAAATAATCAGAAAATGAATCAATTCCCATTCTGTCAAGAGAGATCTTGATTATTTACGTGGTAATGAAGCATACAAGTGTTAAATTCAGAATTTCCAAAGCTATGTACCTTGGGACTTGAAGGCTATGCGGTACGAGGAAAAGAACATAAAATTTGAATAAATGAGCTTGAGTTCAAATGCTGGGCCTCCTTAATGGCAATCAGGTAATGTCACATACTATTGATGCTCAGTTTCCTGTTGACCTGAATAAAGCTTTCTTCATGGGTGCACAGTGAGAACTAAATGACTAAATGTACCTGAAGCACGTGGGGCAGTATAAGTATTCAAAAATCACTCAGGTGTCTGTGGTACTTTTGACAATACTCACAAATGGTCGTGAGTTCACGTATACTATTTAGTAAATGTTTATTGAATGCTATTTACAGTATGTCAATAATAATATAAGCTAATTTATCGAATGCTTACTATGTGCCAGGCACTCTGTGCTTTTATATATACAATAATTCATTTAATCCTCATAACATCCTTATTATGCAAGCACTACATTTATGTCTATTTTACATATGAAGAAACTGAGGAACAAAATGGTAAAGTGACTCACCCAAATCATAAAGTTAAATAAGAGTGGACAGTAGAATCAATAATTAGTAAAGGTACTTTCCACAAAATTTTCTCATAGCCCTCTTTTTCTAAGTTGCAGAAACCATTATGCATGGTTCAAAATTAGAATCATCACAATTCAATATGTTGCAGAATATCATGTGGGAGACACTGAAGTTCTGTGCATTTAAACTCCACCCTGTTAACTTATGTGCATCTACTGTATATCTGAGAGAGAGACAGAGAGAGGGAACAGAGACAGAGAGAGAGGAACCATAGAAGAATTTGAAAAATAAAGGTAGTTTCATCCACCGTTCCACTCTGTTTGCCTTGAAACAGTGTAAAAATTTTGCTTTACCATAAGTGAGACTCAGTCCCCATATTCTTTTTGGAATGTGAGTAATCTTCTACGCTGATTAACTGATTTAAATATATGCTGATACTGAACCAGAGAAATTTATGCACCTGATGCTTAACCAGAGAAACAGTTATCTATCTGTTCCTGCTCTTTCACCACAGCAAAACTTTGCATTTTTTAGAAAGTCGCCAGACGAGGAAGGACCAAAAGCTTTGAGAGGAGAAATTTGACAATAATTCTTAGGTACTAAGAATATTAGTACTGTATTGCCAGTAAGGCAATATAGCAATTAAGCATCTAGTTTCTATTAGTTAGGCATGTGATCAGTTTTCTACTGTTTTTATACTAATGAAAGTCTTTGTGCAGCTTGGTTGTATCCTATGTTACACAGAGCTCGTCACTGATTAAGTTACTATGGAAGCTGATCATTACATATTAGAAGACATCCCTAGTTCAATATTTAGGCTTAGGCTTTTCCAATATTACATGAAGGTTTTTCTTTCTAGAATTTCAAGAGCAGTATAAAATGTTGATGATTCCAAAATCAAAAGATTTCACAGGAAAAAAGTATTCAAAAGGTATTATTGGTTTTGGTGCACAAAGTATCCAAAATTAAAAATAGAGAAATGTAAAGTGAAAACTTCCATGACCATCTTTCTATACTACTTGTATTTGTCACTTTCAAAGTATTTAAACTCATTGGAGATAGGATCCTTGAGATTTTCACTAAATCACAATGAGACCTTCAAATTTTCTGGGATTTCTAAATTTCCTTCATAGTTTCTTTCATAAAAAAGCAGCCTTGTGGCCTACTGCTAAAAAAAAAAAAAAAATGTTTTCAATGGTGTTGGACTTGACAGCATGGACACTTTCCAGAATTCCTAGCATTTGACTCTCCCGCCTGTGCTATCTCACTATAGTGAAATATAAACTACCTTTTCTTACCATTGACAAATCACCTTATGGTGTTAGAACTGTGTTTAGTAACAAAATGTCAGTTGAAACTGAGGCACCAACTGCTAACTGCTCAAACAAAATGTCATTTGCAGAACAGAATTGTAGAATTTGACAAAGGAACCCATGCTATGATCACAGAAGGCAAGAATATTCAAAATCATCTGACACATTTTAGTGATCATAAATCCACTTAAAAATTTTTACATGTATGCTTATCTGCCACTATTTATAATTATGTGCTTTCTATAAAATGACAGTTATCCTGAATGCCATTCACATGTCTTACACTGTTCCACATTTCCTAGAAATGGAACACACAACTGTGCACTTTGCTGTCATTGCAAATTCATGGCTTCTTACCCCTACTGGACATTTAATGCTGACCATCATTATTTTTCTTTATATAATAGTCTCAGTTTTGCTCCTCCTCCATTTTTAAAGGTCGTGATATTTAACCTGTAACCAGCTCCACTAGCCTGTCTTCCTAACAATGTTGTAAGTAACGTTGTTTCCTATTTAAAAAAGAAAAAATGGAAAAGTCAATAGGTAGAAATGGTTACAAGCCCTAAAATTTCTGCCCCTCCAAAACCAAAAGCAAAGCAAAGCAGTCATTATTTAAAGAATAATGGTTAATATTTATCGGGTATTACATATGTGGAACTTTAGTGACTTTTATTATTTAGGTCTCACGTTCTTGAAGGTAGTTGCTATTATTTTCGCTATTTTGCAAATGAACACACACCACCTTATCTTCATTCATCCTACTTTCGTCACAGTAAAATAGGCCCCTTTCATCCTACAAAGGGACTAAACCTTTCAACAGAGCCTTGGATCCTTTTCTTCTTTTCTCCTTATTGAAGCTCCATGATGGGTTATCTATCCACTCCTGTACATTCAAAGTCTTTTCATTTACTACCCACTGGGCTGTAGAATTTTATTATAGCTAACACACAACCTTTCTGTAAATCTACTTGCATAATCTTCTCAAACCTATGATTACTGTCTCTTTTTTACACACTTCCCATTCACACCTCTATTATTCTGACTTCCGTCCACACCCCCTCCCACCCTGACACACCCCCCTTCACTGGCTGGCCTCTAACTGTCCCTTAGGACCTCACTTAGGCATTATAATCATTATCACCATCCTCATCTCTAAGAAGTCTTCAATGATTACTATACCCTCACCCATTATAGCTTCCTCTTATAAATGTGAATGTGTACTACCACTAGTGAATGTATATAATTATATTTTAACTAATACCTTTTTATTTTTCTGCATTTGCTACACTAAAAGCTTCTTGAGGCAGGAATTATGGTTTATCCATTTTTATATTCCCAAGATTTAACTCTGAACTTGACTCATAATAGACATTAAATAAGTCTTCCTTAGCTGGCTGAAAGCTAACACATTAGAAGGCCACTGTGTACACAGGAGACTTTGCCTCTAAGCCCCCCAGCCCACTGAATTGCCCTGACACTGCAGGTGGACACAGTTTGCAGCATATTGTCATGTCCCACCTCAAGAGCTTGTGTCTCATCTTCTCTGCCTGATGACTTTCTCCAGCCCGTCTGGCCATATGCAAATCTCATCTAGAAGTGGGGGCATGTTAGGATCCCTGGCAGTCGACTCACAGCCAGTGGGGATGGAAGTAAGTGCCTGAATACCTCCGCCTTCCCACTCTCCAGAGGGGTGGTTCTGAGATACATTCCACATACAGCTGCTCAGATGGTTCTTCACAGGATTGAACCCCATTTGCCCGCATTCATAGCACATTCTTGGTAACATCTTGACTGGCTTTTCTCCTTATCCTCTCCCATGTTCACTACTTCCTCACTGAGCTTCCTGGGACCACCTTTCTAATAAACCATCTGTATTCAATTCCTTGTCTCAGGAACTCAAACTGAGTCAGCCTTCCTCCACAAGATACGCAATTTACTACACAAATAGGAAATAATACCTATAGTTAAAAAAAAAAAAAAACTCTTAAGAAGTAGAATAAAATTCTTAGGAAAGTAAAATTATTCACATTCTGTCCATAGAAATTGTCTTCTTATAACAGACTGTTAAGACACTCTTATAATTCTAGAAAGCTGTGTACAGCATTGGGATTATTTATATCAGTGATTCTCAATTTTAGCATGTGTTATAGTTACCTGGAGGGCTTTTTAAACACAGATTGGTGGGCCCACCCAAAGAGTTTCTGATTTAGAAGGTCTGGCATGAGGCCTGG
Source organism: Lemur catta (assembly GCF_020740605.2). Lineage (NCBI taxonomy): Eukaryota > Metazoa > Chordata > Mammalia > Primates > Lemuridae > Lemur > Lemur catta. The sequence continues at coordinate 7,775,829 of NC_059151.1, read as the reverse complement.
AAATTTACATTTCTAACAATATTGAGGGTTCAGGGAATGATTTTGACATCTACGGCTTTACAAAAAGCCCTGGTCAGGGACTGAGTGTGATGACTTGGCATTGATTCTTTATATATTTAATTAATTTAGCAAAACCATTCAACCTTTTTGAACACCTGAACTAGACCAGACACAGTGCCAGGTATTGGGGTTATTTCAATGAACAAAGCAGACTCAGTCCCTGTTCTAAGTCAGTTTCTAGCTTAGCTCTACCAGGTGCCTATTCGGAATGTGAACAGTGTACTAATGCCTGCCAGTCTACATGTAATAGTCCAGCAGAAATAACTAACATGCACATTTCTACAGGAGAAAAGACTTGTTTTTAAAAAATAGTCTTTTTAAGCCTGTTGCTCAAAAATGACTTATTTGAAGTAAACTTCTTAAAACACACTAAAGTATTATTATTTATACCCCAATCATCACTACATAAATCACAGCTTTGTGCAAATATTTTGATTGCACATAATTTCTACTTCGGGTGATGTGTTGTAATTTATAAGAATTGAATTTTCAGGACTTATAAACATAAACATGATTTTTATTTTACTACCATGTTTTCTTTTTATTTTTGTTTTTCATCCCAAGTGATAAGGTCAGCTTTGAGTATAGGCTACCAATTAGATCTTGAAATACATCATTGGATTTGACTGTTGTTTATTTTTTATACACCATTCCAGGTTTAACAGTAGGAATCAGTTCTGCTAAGTTGTTAAATAAATGATATGTCAAAGCTTGCTTCAACTGACTCCCAGCAAATAAAGAAAAAAAAATCTTGAAGATGACTGTATGTAATTCTGCCCTTTAATCAGCTTTTCTTTTGAAAATTAATAATTATCAGGAACTATAGAATGGAACTAAGGAGTGTTTCTGTCACTAGAGTTGAGGTCATAAATGCTGTGTGGTACACATGTGCTCTATAATGCAAGGAGTAGCCTTGGGAAGTGTGCCAAGGCTTTTTTGGTCCATTTTAAAGAGGTATATACCAATTTTGAATCTCCCATATGTTTCATAGTTTGCTTAAATACTTATTACCATTTCACAGTTAGCATAATTTCATATTTAGCACAATTTCACGATTTCTTCAGGTCAGAATATAAAAGTAAGAGATCAAAGAAGGATCTATTTTATAATTATCTCTTGGTCTCCCTTAGACCCAAAGAGATGTGCTGACAGCTGTAATTCTGAGGGCCATCTGTTTTCATCTATAGAAAAATTTGAAAACACTCATAAACAGGCTAGTTGATAAGTCTTAAAAGTCTTCCTTCCAAGATGACTTGATGGGAGAAGTGTTAGAAGATTGTCTTTAAAAGTATTCTGATAGTACTTATTCCTGTGAGAATTAACAACAAGGACATACTTAGAGTAAACATCATGCTGTAGTCTGATCACCACAATTGTAGAAATGATCTGAGGTTTTTTGTTTGTTTGTTTTGCATCTTTTTGTTTGTTTCTTTTGTAGACTTATTGTAATAACACATATAGAGTTAAAAATAAATATGCATCCCACTAAAGTCAATATATTGCCTAATGAAATAAGGGCAGGCAGTAGCTTAGTTTTTGCAGACACATTTCACTCTGGTTTTCATATCAATAGAAAAATCCTTTCTTAAGACCTACTCATACCTTGTTTTCTGGGAACAAAATTGAGGAAATCATAAAGACACACTTACTTGCATCTCACACTGTATGTTCTAAACAACTCACTGGAGTGTTTGTAATTTAAGTTTCTAATTTAAGAATTTAAAAGATAATGTATTTATTAGAGAAGGCCATTTTTTTCCCCTAAAGATAGAATTTTGGTTTATGATATAACTTTATTTTTCAAGTTCCTTTAGGTGAGGTATGAAATTATTTTAAATAAAATAATTTCTGTTGTTGGTTCCCTCATTTTGTTAAAAAGGTTATGGATTCAGTTATTGTGTAGGTAAATTACTGTTTCTCTCTTCCAGAATCATGGTGATATGTATTATAAGACACTACTTCCAGTGGAAAAAAACTAAACATTATCCAATCACCATCAAGTCTTCAAATGTAGACTATAAAGGGCAGAGTATTGATGTTATAAAGAGATATCAAGAAAGTGTAAAAAGAACAATGAATGGTCATATAGAAATGAAGACATTCTGGTTATAATGAGCAATTTATTGTTGGTATTTTACAGAACATAATAGAGACATAAACCTTTTTTGAAATATTATTGATAAAACAGTTTAGGACACACAGAAGAGAACTAGCCAAATCTGGATGTGACAAAAAGAAAAATCTAAATAATGTGTTCACAGTTATCTTTAATATTATTCCAAAATAAGATTTTTAAAAACAATCTTTAGTGATAAAGAATTAAATGTTTATAACTACTCTATGCATAATTTATGATTTGTATAAATTATATTCAGAGTAAATTTGTTAAAAATTATATTTATATCATATTTAAATTTGTTAAAATTAAAAATTACATATCACTTAAAAATCATCACATGGGTTCAGTTCTGTTGAACAAATTAATGTTTCTATTCATAAAGGCCATAGTTAAAGAATTTCTCTTGACATTTGAGAAGTTAAGTACGTGGGCCAAGAGGAAAATAGCTTGCTACTGCAGTTAAGATTCTGCTATACAGCGTAGGAAGAAGCAGGCAAGCAGCATTTCTTACTAACTGATCCTTTAACATGGTTAAATTCTTCCTAGATATGGTTTTTCATCATAGAAGAATACCATTAAGTGTTGTAAAGACTGTCTTCCAGTTTTGACTTTTTTCTTTAAAAATGAACAAAAAGCTCCATTTAAAAGAGAAAACATGTACTATTTTATTAAATTTTATTTTGCATATATATTACTTAAAATACATAATTAACTTTATTTAAAATTGTTACTTAGGATTATACCAGATCATTCTCAGAGCTAATAAATTATCTGAGATTAATTAAGATTAAGATTAATTTCCAAATAAATGTTCTTCAATGTTTTTGGTAAATTTTCTGATTCAAGTCTTAATAAAAACCACAATTAATTTTCAAAAAAATTATGCATCATATTATCAATTATATTTCAACTTTCTTTTACTTAAACTTTCTTTGTGAATAAAGGTCTCTGCAAATCTAAAGAAAAGAATTATGTCAAAGATCCAAAATGTCCAATGAGAATTTTGATTAAAACAATACCAGAAAAAAGAAAAAAACTAGGTCGAAGGATGATCTACCTTTAAAGCTAGAAAATTGTGACATTTTGCTAAATTTTGATTCTTCCCTTTCCTAATTCTATTAGTAAAAGTTGGCACTTGGAAAATCCATATCTTTAGCTTTGAATATGACTTTAAGAAAGTTAAAAGAAAATGTTTCAAAGGGAAAAATATTCTTGAGAGCCAATAAAGGACATTTTCAAGGTTGAGAGTTGAATACGATTTGAAACCTGAAACATCCCAAATATTTGCTGTTTGAAGTCCATACTATGATTGAAATTGTCAGGTGGTTCACCAAAATGTCAAAGGTTATTCAATAATCTGCCAAATTTCTGAATGGAGTTGAGGAGATATTAAATCTTGGATGAAGAACAAGATTTTTCTTGAGAGCTGAATAAAGTCCTTTTTATTAAGTCAATGGCTATGTCAATTTATAGAAATCAATAGTGGCATTTGAGATGTAGTTTAATAAAATACAAAAATCTATATTAAATTCTAAAAATATCAAGGTTATGAACAAGTCTATGTAAAGAAAATGGAGTCTGTGATTGTTGTTTTAATAAAAGCAAAACAAAAGTACTAAATTACTCCCTTTTTAAGACATTTTATTTTCTGGACCAAATTATAACATAAATAAGGAGAATGAAATCATTGGGGCATTCTAAACTATGCCAGTTTAAAGTATAATACAAAAAATAGATGCAAAGTCAACTTCACAGGTTTTTAACTTTAGTTGGTATATTAATAAATATGCTCATCCAAAGAGGTCAACAGAAATTAACACCACCAAGACTGGTGTAATTTTCAGAGTTCAAAGAGAAAAAGATATCAGTATACGAAGAAGCAAGAACTTTGATCTATTTAGGCTTTCTATTCTATTAATTATTTCAAAAGCTACTATTTTTAGTACCCAAAAATGGGAATATTTACACAGATTTTAAAGATTGGCAATAAATGATAGTATTAAACATTTTCAAATAAGAAATTTGAAATTTAAACATGGTGGTAATGCTACATATGGTAGCTATGTTTCACTTTTTATAACTAAATTTGAAAGAAAAAATAGTTGAAGCAGAGACAAGAAGATCTCAGTCCGAATTTTTTCAAGATTATATTATACACATGTATAACATATGCATATATGGAACCAATGTATATACAGAAAGTTTGGTGAGGTACTAAACAAAAAAATAATGTGATTCAATGAAAGTACATATATTGAATGATTAGTCAGAGCCTCCTTGGAAATAGAAAAAAATGCTTCCATGGTTATTGCTATAGTCTGAATGTTTGTTTCCCTCCAAAATTCCTATTTTGAAACCTAATCACCAAGGTGATCTTGGGCTTCCCAGCCTTTATAATTGTAAGTAATAAATTTATGTTGTTTGTAAGTAACCCAGTATTTTTTGTTGTAGCAGCCCAAATGGATTTAGACAGTCATATTAATGATAACATGGAATATGAATTTAGTTATAAATGTATTAAAACTATATTTAGAGGGTAACTTTGTGTGCAATGACATATGTAACATAAATTTCATCTTTCATATTAGTGTATCAATAGATATATATATATCCAAGGAAGCCAAGAAAAGCAGTGTGAAAATGTTAGTTAAAAATATTTGGAAAATACCATAAGTAGCTAAAACAAAACAAATAAAAATTGAAGGTTGCTTCCATATAGTGTGGCATATAGGGAGGAGTGGAGAAGCAAATTCTGTTTTTTATTATTATTAATAGTTTTAGCCAAAAAGCCTTGACATGCATCTTGCTAGATTAATGAGAAGCAGAAAAGAAATGACTCTAATAAGCTCAGTCAGGAATAAAAAAGGAGAAATTACAGCTGATACCACAGAAATACAAAATATCATCTATGAATACTATAAAAACCTTGGTGCGCATAAACTTGAAAACGTGGAGGAAATGGATAAATTTTTAGAAACACACAGCCTCCCTAGGCTCAATCAGGAAGAAATAAGAAATAGAATTCCTGAACAGAGTAATATCAACTACTGAAATTGAAGCAGCAATAAAAAACCTTCCTAACAAGAAAAGTCCCAAACCAGATGGTTTGACACCCAAATTTTACCAGACCTACAAAGAACAACTGGTGCCTATCCTGCACAAGCCCCCAGTCAACATCACTCTGAACGGGGAAAAATTGAGAGCATTACCACTTAGAACTGGAATTAGACAAGGTTGCCCTCTATCACTGCTTCTATTTAGCATAGTGCTGGAAGTCCTAGCTAGAGCAATCAGACTAGAGAAGGAAATCAAGGGCATCCAAATGGGGGCAGATGGGGTCAAACTATCTCTCTTTGCTGATGATATGATCTTATATCTGGAAAACTCCAAAGACTCTGCCATGAGAATACTGGAATTGATAAACAAATTCAGCAAAGTCTCAGGTTACAAAATCAATATACAGAAATCAGTAGCATTCCTATATGCCAACAACAGTCAAACTGAGAACCAAATCAAAGACTCAATACCCTTCACAATAGCAACAAAGAAAATAAAATACCTAGGGATATATTTAACTAAGGAGGTGTAAGACCTCTACAGGGAGAACTATGAAACGCTGAGGAAGGAAATAGCAGAGGACATAAACAGGTAGAAAGCCATATCATGCTCATGGGTCGGCAGAATTAACATTGTTAAAACATCTATACAACCCAAAGTGATCTACAAATTCAATGTAATCCCTATTAAAATACCAACATCATTTTCTGCAGATCTAGAAAAAATAATTCTGTGCTTCATATGGAATAAGAGAAGACCCTGCATAGCAAAAGCAATCTTAAACAAAAAGAACAAATTGGGAGGCATCAATTTACCAGACTTCAAGTGATACTACAAGGCTATAGTAACTACAACAGCATGGTCCTGGCATAACAACAGAGACATAGACCAATGGAATAGAACTTAGAACCCATACATAAAACCATCCTCTAATAGCCATTTAATCTTTGACAAAGCAGACAAAAACATACACTAGGGGAAAGAATCCTTATTCAATAAACGGTGCTGGGAAAATTGGATAGCCACATGTAGAAGACTGAAACAGGATACACACCTTCACCTCTCACAAAAATCAATTCATGGTGGATAACAGACATAAACCTAAGGCATGAAACTATAAGAATCTTAGAAGAAAATGTTGGAAAAACTCTTACAGACATTGGCCTAGGCAAAGAATTTATGAAGAAGGCCCCAAAGGCAATCACAGCAACAACAAAAATAAATAAATGGGACCTGATCAAATTACAAAGTGTCTGCACAGCCAAGGAAACTATCACAAGAGCAAACAGACAGCCTACAGAATGGGAGAAAATATTCACATGCTACATATCCGATAAAGGGCTAACAATGAGAACCTCTACAGAACTCCAGAAAATCAGCAAGATAAAATCAAACACCACCATTAAAAACTGGACAAAGGACATGAACAGAAACTTTTCAGAAGAAGACAGACTAATGTCTAACAAACTTATGAAATAATGCTGACCATCTCTAATTATCAGGGAAATGCAAATCAAAACCACAATGAGATATCACTTAACTTCAGTGAGAATGGCCTTTATCAAAAAGTCCCAAAACAATAAATGTTGGCATGGATGCAGAGTGATAGGAACACTCATATGCTGCTGGTGAGACTGCAAACTCATACAGCCTCTGTGGAAAGTAATATGGAGATACCTCAAAAAGCTACAAGTAGAACCACCATTTGATCATCCAGCAATTCCATCACTGGGCATATACCCAAAGGAAGAAAAGACATTCTATAACAAAGACATGTGAACTTGAATGTTTATAGGAGCACAATTCACAATTGCAAAGATGTGGAAACAACCCAAGTGCCCATCAATACATGAGTGGATTAATAAAATGTGGTATATGTATACCATGGAGTTCTACTCAGCCACAAAAAACAATGGTGATCTAGCACCTCTTGTATTATCCTGGATAGAGCTGGAGCCCATTCTACTAAGTGAAGTATCCCAAGAATGGAAAAACAAGCACTCATCATCAAATTGGTATTAATCGATCAACACTTATGTGCACATATAGTAGTAACATTTATCAGGTGTCAGGCAGGTGGGAGGAGAGAGGAGGGAATGGGTATATTCACACCTAATGGGTGTGGTGTGCACCATCTCGGAGATGGACAGGTTTGAAGCTCAGACTCAGGTGGGGCAAAGGCAATATATGCAACATAAACATTTGTACCACCATAATGTGCTGAAATAAAAAATAAATAAATAGTTTTATAAATACTTAACCAAAAATCTTTACTGGGTACATGTAAAATTTTGATAAAAATCAATTTTATTTTTAAATATCAGGTGCATATTTTTGAGCACCGATTATAAAACAAACTTTAAAAAAATTACCCATAAGAAAATCTAAGCAAAATATTATCTAGTTTTTGTTAAAATTTGTTTAAAAATATTACACTGAAGTATAATAGATATCTATAGTCCATTATTTTCAAAGTACCATACTTCATGTTTATATTCAGAATCTTAAATATATCACTTATATTATGAAAGTAAAGCAACATCAGCCTTCCTCTGTTGCTGACCTTGTCATGTGCCTGTAGATTAAAAAATCAATTTGAGTGTTTGTAGTCAATTAATGCTGTGATATCCTATAGAGAATGTTTATTATTTTCTTGCTGATTTTATTATCTTCTTTGGGAACAATGACATTCCCCATGGCAGATAAAAGATCTTTGGGGAACCACTATTCTATCATAGGTGATCCTTTTGAAATTCACAGCAACTGAATGATAAAAATATTTCTTATCACAGAAAGGGCTTTAACAACAGAGAAAACAATCACTTTTGGAGTTTCTTCTTGAAATCTCCTTCTACCTCTACATGGGGACTTTGATTCAAAATAACATACAAAAATTCACTTAAGCTAAAGGATAAGCCAATCAAATTCATAGTTTCTTCAGATATATTAACACTTTACTTACCATAGTTATCTATGAATATTTCTTTGACACTAATCCTAAATGCTTTCAAACTTTTTCATAAAATAACCGTTCTAACTCTGCAGTTATTCAAGTGGAAAGAACGCTCTATTGCTTAATGTAGAACTGTGTTTTTCTGGCATGTTCTAGTATCTACAAATAATTTTCTGGGACACTTGATATTCTTAAGAATTTGTTCAGCTCTAGGGACTTGAGGAATTTATGAAAGAGTACCTGTGAGGTTTTCTTTGAGAGATACTATAACGACAGTGCATGAATACTGTTGGCTGCAGAGGTGAGCAGCAGAATGATTCTTTGCATGAGGGAAGATAATGCATATCCAAAATTAGAGCCAAAAGAAGCAGGCTCCTCAGAACCTTGGCTGAATGTACAAGGGCAGAGCCAGCAAAAATAGCACTTAAGTAAAGTGGCACCATTCACCACACTCCTTTAATTGTTAATAAAATGCGTACCTTCATGCGTAGCCAGAGCCAAGCAAAGCCATTCTACACCACTTATTTGGCACCTAAAATGTGCTGGGCTGACTCCATCACTCTACTGGAGCCTGCCTTTCTCATTTCTGACTAGACATTTCTATTTGACAATAGTTCCCATCTGGAATACATTTACTTCTTTCCCCTATCCAAGCCAGAACTCTTTTTCTTTCAGTAAACATCCGTAATGAACTTTTACCAGGAAGGCTTCACTTCCCCATCCATAGTCACTGTTCCTTTCCTAATCTTCCCCAGCAAATAATGCATATCATTCATTTAGGCTTTCATTGTATTGCTTCTAGGAGCTGCTGCTTGTGTTTTTATATGAGAAGTGGTACAGCAGAAAGTACACGGGTGTAATCGGTTTTGATTTTACCTCCATCACTTCTTACCTGACAAATTTGAACAGGTTCTCAGCATCCCTCAGACTAACGTGTTCTTATTTGTGAACTGGGAGTCATGCCAACTTCCCTGAGTGGTTACATGGATTAATTGTCATAGTTTATGTCTCCAGCCCTATTCAGTGCCTGGCACATGAAAGTATGAGACAAACATTTGGTCTTTTTCCTTTCGTTTCCTTTTAATTCCAGGCCACATTATAAAATCCTGGAGGACAGAACTGTCTTACATTTTCTTGTGTCCTGTTCAATGTCTGGCAGTAACTAAGTACCTTGTGGGCGCTTACTAAGTACTTGTTTGAATGAATGTATCAGTTGGGCATCATAAGGAATCCCTAACAGGCGCTGTATTGAGTGCTTTTAGTAGCTACAGGGACTCTTTAGATGTGTTAGAACAAATCCATCGCAAGTGAAACATCTATTGATTGGGGGTCAGTGATATCATTTTTCAGTATTCAGGAAAACATGTTATGTCTTTAAAAGGGGGCAATAAAATCATTATTTTAACCTCATGATATATGAGGTATGGAGATACCTCAAAGAACTAAGAATAGACCTAACATTTGATCCAGCAATCCCACTGTTGGGTATTTACTCAAAGGGAAAAAAAGGTCATTTTATTAAAAAGACACATGCACTCGAATGTTTATTGCAGCACAATTCACAATGGTAAAGATATGGCATCAACCCAAGTGCCCATCAGTACATGAGTGGATTAATAAAGTGTGGTATATGTATACTATGGAGTACTACTCAGCCATAAGAAATGGTGAACTAATACCTTTGTAACAACCTAAATGGAACTGGAGACCATTTTTCTAAGCAAAATATCATAAGAATGGAAAAAATATGCCACACGTATTCACTGTTAAATTAGAACTAATCAATCAACATCCATGTGCACGTATGGTAGTAAAAACTCAACAGAAACCAAGCAAGTGGGAGGAGGAAGGAGAGCACAGGTAAATTCACACCTAATAGGTACAATGCATGTTACCTTGGTGATGGGCACACTTATAACTTTGACTCAAACTGCACAAAAGCAAATCATGTAATCAAAACTTTTGTACCCCCGTAATATTCTATAATTAAAAAAGAAAAGAAAAGAAAAATATGCCTTCAGGCATATTTGAAAAACTGTTTTGACTGCTGATAATGTAGCATTATCTTTAAACCACTATTTCCACATAAATGGAATACAGAGAAAGTTTAATACTAATTAGGCACTGTCTATATGACTATTTTTAATCACTGTCTTCTAATTTGATCAGTTATACATTTGAATTGATAATGCAGTCTATTTTAAGGATAATAGAATAAGTGTGCCTAAGTAAGAATCTTTTCACACATAAAAATCACACATTTAGAGTTTTAAATTAGATTTTTTTAAGTTCACGGCTTGTGTTACAGAGGCACACATCATTAGATTTTTTTTTTAAAAAAGGCGTTGAAGTGATACACAATGAGTTCAATTAAAAAAATAAATTTTGACAATTTAAGAGGAACCTAAATAAGCCTGCATGAGGTAGTTTAAAGAATCCACATTTTTAAAAGACCATTATCAGGTATACTATATCTTAAATATGGAAAATCTATGCTCACCTTAAATTTGGATGGAAACTCTTCCCATCTCCATGTCTGTATCCATAATACATCTGCAAAGTCTGTTTTGCTATGAAAGGTAACACAGTCATGTGTTCACGTGCATGTTGGTGGGAAGTGGAGAAAGATGTGTTATTCTGCTTACCACACCTCACAAAACTTACATTCTTGTGGGGTGGTTAGATGATAAAGTCAAATGAATGTGAAGTTTCAAGTATAGCAAGGGAAGTTGAATTTTCAGGATTTCAGGCAGTATAAAGATGGCAGTGGTTTTAATTAAAGAGTATTAATAAAGGAACTTTTATTCAGAAATATGGACAGGGTTAAAGAAACCAACAAAAGATAGCACCCAGGGCTAGCAACAATGGGAAGCTGTAACCATTTGAAGCCTAATAGACAAGTACAGAGAATTATGTTACTAGAAGAATGCAAGAACTAGAGCTGTAGGAAACGTACTGCCAGATAAGAGCAGTGGCCCTAGAGGAAAGCTGCTCCTGCCAAAACAGAGTCAACACACAAAGGAAGCAAAGGGATACTAAGGGCCCCGATCTATCTCTTTATCTACCCTCTTATCTTCTGCTGATGCTCCCAGTGGCTAATTACCAAACAGAAGCCACGGGGCAATGAAATTTATATTGGATAGTCCATAAAAGTCACCCTCAGGAGACCCAGGGCTAGCAAAAATACTAGAGAATGGATTTAGGGGAGGAGGGAACAAAGACAGTCAGTAGTTCAGAAGTGCCATGAAGAGAGAGAGAGAGAGAGACACTAAGGGGTTGGGAAGAGATCAGAATTACATTAGAATAAACAGTCAAGGAAAATCTCTCAGAAGTAATAACTGAACAAAAACCTTAAATGAGGATGTGAGCCATACAGATATCTGTTGAGAGAAAAAATGATCCAGGAAGAAAGTCTGTCACATGCAAAGCCCTGAGAAAGGGACGGGTTTATATTCTTTGAGGAATAGAGAGGAGGCCAGGGGACTCAGAGTAGAGTGAATAACAGGGAGAGGAAGCAGGTGAGGTCAAGGAGGTGACAAACCATGTGTAGACTGAAAGATTTTACTCCCAATAATGCACTGTGTTGTCATGAGCAAGATAAAGAAATGGTCAGACTTAAACTTCAAAAAGATCACTACGTTTGGAGAATTAAGCAGAAGGGACACGATTTAGGAGATCATTCAAACAGCCTGGCAAAGAAATAACTGGTGGTTTAGACTAGGGTGGTAGCAGGGAGTATTACAAGCAGTGATAATACACAAGATATACAGGCATGCTTCATTTTATTGCACTTCACTTTATGGCGTTTTGCAGATAATGCATTTTTGTGTTTTTTTTGTTTTTTTTCTTTTTGTTTTGTTTTTTTTCACTAATGGAAGGTTTGTAAGAATGCTACATCAAGCATGGTGCCATTTTTCCCACAGCACGTTCTCACTTCATGGCTCTGTGTCACATTTTGGCAATTCTCACAATATTCAAATGTTTTCTTTATTGTATCTGTTACGGTGATCTGTGATCAGTGATCTTTGATGTTATTATTGTAATTGTTTTGGGCTGCAATGAACCATGCCTACAGAAGACAGTCAACCTAGTAAGTGTTGTGTGTGCTCTGACTGATCCACTGACCCGCTATTGCCCTATCTCTCTCCCTCTGAAGTCTCCTTATTCCCTGAGGCACAGTAATATTAAAATTAGGCCTTTTATTGCAGGTTGCCAGGCAAGAAGAATGAGCAGTCAATGCGTACAGCCAAACTCCCCAATGGCTTGCCAGCCAGGGTTTTTAAAGGGGTACATTTCAGGCGGGCCTGACCGGGGGGGAGGAGTGGATGGGTGAAAATCTACCTAGTGGGTACAGCGCACAATTTCTGGGTGATGGGCACTCTTATAACCATGACTCTGCATTATACAAGCAATTCATGTAACTGAAATTATTTGTACCCCATAATACTTCGAAATAAAAAAAATTCTAAAAAAATAAAATAATAAAATAAAATAAGGCCAATTAATAACCCTACAATGGCCTGTGAAAGGAAGGGTTGCATATCTCTCACTTTCAATAAAAAGCTAGAAATAATTAAGCTTAGTCAGGATGGCACATCAACGCTGAGACAGGCCATAAGCTCGGCCTCTTGCACCAAAAAGTTAGCCAAGTTGTGAATGCAAAAGAAAAGGTCTTAAAAGAAACGAAAAGTGCTACTCCAGTGAACACATGAATAAAAAACCAAAACAGCCTTATTGCTGGTATGGAGAAAGTATTGGCGGGTTGGACAGAAAATCAAACCAGCCACAACATTCCATTAAGCCCAAGTCTAATCCAAAGCAAGGACCTAACTCTTCAATTCTATTAAGGGTGAGAGAGGTGAGAAAACTACAGAAGAAAAGTCTGATGCTAGCAGAGGTTTCTTCATGAAGTGTAAGGAAAGAAGCTGTCCCCATAACGGGACAGTGCAACGTAAAGCGACAAGTGATGATGCACAAGCTGCAGTGAGCGATGCAGAAGATCTAGCTAAGATAACTGATGAAGGTGGCTACCCCAAACAACAGATTTTTAACGTAGACAAAACAGCTTTACTTTAAAAAAAAGATCCATCCAGGACTTTCATTGCTAGAGAGTTAATGCCTGGTTTCAAAGTTTCAAAGGATAGGCTGACTCTCCTGTTAGGGACTAATGCAGCTGGTGATCTCGTGTTGAATCCAGTGCTTTTTTACCATCCAAAAATCCTAGGGCCCTTAAGAACTATACTAAATCTACTCTTCCTGTGCTCTATAAATGGGACAATAAAGCCTGATGATGGCACATCTGTTACAACATGGTTTACTGAATATTTTAAGCCCACTGGTGAGAACTACTGCTCAGAAAACAAGATTACTTTCAAAATATTACTGCTCATTGACAATGCACCTGGTCACCCAAGAGCTCTGATGGAGATGCGCAAGGAGATTAAAGTTGTTTTCATGCCAGCTAACACAACATTTATTCTGCAATCCATGGATAAAAAAGTGATATCAACTTTCAAGTTTATTATTTAAGACATATATTTTGTAAGTCTCTAGCTGTCATAAATAGTGATTTTTTTTCTGATGGATCTGGGCAAAGTAAATTAAAAACCTACTGGAAAGGATTCACCATTCTAGATGCCACCAAGAATATTCATGATTCATGGGAGGAAGTCAAAATATCAACATTAACACGAGTTTGCGAAAAGTTGATTCCAACCCTCACGGTGTCTTTGAAGGCATCAAGACGTCAGTGGAGGAAGTCACTGCAGATGTGATGAGAACAGCAAGAGAACTAGAATTAGATGTGGAGCCTGAATATGTGACTGAATTGCTGCAATCTCTCTGTGGCACCTTGGATAAGTTATTAATTAATTCCTCTAAGCATCAAATTCCTAGTCTGTTAGTAAGGCATCATAATCGTTCTTACCATATTGGTTTGTTTTGATGATTGAATGAGATAATATGTACAAAGTACTCAGCACAGTACAGGGCTTAGTGTAAGCACTTAATGAAACATTGTTATTATTATATTTATTTCATGTATTAGGGTTCTGTATATGACTTTCTTTGAGATAACTAATTACCAGTGCATACTTGAATATACTGGACACCATTAGTGCACATCATGCAAATAATTTTCAAAATCTATATATAATGTTTCCTACTCCCCAAGACTTTGAGGAAAAACAAGAATAAGGAAAGTGACATTCGTGCATTTAATCTGATTTTTAACCTTCTATATTATTGCCCTCAAGTGAAATTGTTATTACTGACCTTTGTAGAAAAGATACAGTTACAATAAAGAAAAACTGTAATACTAGCTGTCACTTCCATCTACCCTGGCTGCAACTGCTGTGCTGTCCAACAGTGTCTGTGAATTAGACATCAAATTGATTTATGCTGGAAAAAAAAGTGTTAGAAACTCAATGATTTAAAATGGAAGAAAAGATTTGTTTTCTCTTTACCATTTGCCTCAGTAGGATTCCCAGCTCAGATCCAGCTCTTTCCAAGCCGTTAGTATAGTATCTAAATTTTCCTAAACCCATCAGTTTTTCTCCCGGTTCTGATTTACAGAGTGCCCTCCTCCATTCAATTCCATATATCTCAAGACCGCAACTATTAACATAGGTTCAAATAAAGCAGCCAGAAATCTTGACTTAAACCCCAGGTGGTAACCAGCTTTCTTTCAGTGAGTAAGCAGAATATTTATTACTTTTAGTTATCCCCACCAACCCTCCATAGCCACTTTATAAAAATAAAGGCTCAGTAATAAAAAAAGATGTAATGAAGTCCTAGGCAGGTAATGTTTAGAACATAAAGAAGATTAAACAACTAAAAACTAAAAAAAAAATAAAAAAACTTTTTCTTAGGATGCACTCAATACATACGCATTCACACACATTACAGATAGAAGTTAAAATGATTAAAGGAAAACACTATATTAAGGATAGAGAATCATCCTCAGTAGTGAGTGCTAGAGAACATTAGGTAAGATGAGGACTCAAAGTGTGCACTGAACATGCACTGTTGGGGTGATCTGGGAGTTGGGGAGCAGAGCCAGAGATTACAATGCGTTGAAAAATGAACAGGGAATGACAAAGACAAGATAGTAGCCTTCACTTTAATGATAATCAGTGAGGAGGAAGCTGTAATAGAAGCTATAGAAAAACATAGATTCAAGGAAGGGTTATTGGTTCATTAGTTTATACGTTTATTTTTCAAGATTAGTAAAATCAGACTATATCTATAGACTGAAAGAAGGAGGCTGTAAAGAGAGAGAAATTAAAGGTACAAGCTGAGAGTAGAGAACTGAAGGACCAATGTTTAAATAAGATGAGTAGTAATATTCTTTACATTTTGAGTCTTCATCCATATATTTTGGCAGAAAGCCATATAACTGTAAAAGAAATAGTAATTTTGGTCTAAAGAATAAAGGGATATTTAAAAGGAATCCTTCTGGTTTTGAAAGCTAAGTCAAAAGAGTGTATCAAATCTATTGACAATGGAGATAGCTTTTCCTGAATGACTTAAGAATAGAAAAGTTGGAATTTGAAATAATATTTTTAATAAAAAGTATGATCTTTTATAAATACTTTAAGGATAAATGACTGTATGGCAGTAACATGTAAACAAATTAATAAATCATTGCAAACAGCTAGACATTTAAAGTATTGGCAATTGCTAAAACTACTAGTTAATTGTTGTAGTGTAGAAAAAATGCTTTTTATTGTAAGGCATCGAGGACAATTTTAAATGGATAGTAATAAAACTTGAAAGAAAAATAATTTTACCACCTACTTTTATTTTGCCAGATTCTATGTACCTGCTGGTTTGGGATGAAATACGCTTTAAAATTAATTTTCTCTAAGGTTATTTATATGTTGAATCTACAGTATTCAATGAAAGCATTTCTATTAAGATTTAATTTAGAGTCTGTTTCTGAAGTATTGTGAGAAATTTTAATATGATAAAAGGGGAAACACCTTTGCTCTTGAATCAGATTAACTTGGGTTTAAATCTTGACTTCTTTATTCCATGACCCTTGGCAAGTAACTTAAGCACCCCAAGCCTCAATTTCCTTATCCATAAATTGAAGATAATGATGCAATGCTTCTCGGAGGTGCTTTTAAGGATCAGACGATTAATCTACCGCATGAAATGGCTAAAAGCAGGTCCCAAACCGTCAACATTAGTTATTATTATTTTTTATTGCACTTCAGTGTGATTATTTACAAAATGATAAAAATTGTATTCTTAGTTTCTCATTTGCATATGCTTTGGCACAGAATAGAAGCTATGGGGATTTTGTTCCACTTCATATATGGCTTCATAACTTGAATGAACTTGGGAAAACTGGGACAACTCATCTTACACACTACACATTAACCTGGAATTTTTAAAAGACAGTAACCTGAAGTGGGCCTATAAATATGGTTACCTCATGCAGCAATTTGTTTTTCCTGTTAGGTGGCAGAACTTACATACTATACTTCTATTATTGTTGGACTATAAGGACAACAGGGTGACAAATTAAGTCAGTATAATTTGGGGGACTCCTCTCCCTCAGTTCAGGAACACACATAGACTCTGCATTTCCTGTTCTGACTATGAAAATCCAAGACCAATACTGTTGTTAATTCACACACACATGAGATATTCCACTTCAGAGATAACAGAAACATAGAGGCTAAAGTAAATTAGGGCTGAGAATTCTAGGTTAGACTGGACTTCTGCCAAGAGAATCTACACAAAATAACAGAGGCAGTAAATTGAAAACATGTATTCCTTTCCCTAAAATACTAAAAACAGTGGGCTCAGAAAAACTCAGAACATTTTAATAAAAATTTTACCTTCAGAATATCAGCAATTTTGTTAGATATATTATGGTTATACCCTAAATATACTAGAAGCTCTAATGGGATTGGTTCTCTAATTCCTGCCTCTAGGAGTCTTTATTTGTAGACCATTCCCCATGCAACTTTCAGAAATGTGAGATGGCAGATTTTAAACGTACGTTTTATCTTTTATTTTCATTTGATAGTTCTTTTTAATTTTTTATTTGATAAGAGTTCTCTTGCTGGTGAGTTAGAATTAACTAGCATTCTATAAATAACTAAAGGAGTATAATTTTTATTTATGCTTTAGGACATTGTTTTACTTTAGACTCAGCACATACAAGGGGATGAGCAAAATGAGACTGGTGAGGGGAATCTCTTATCACTATCAGCTTCTAATTATCCAATTTACAGTTTGTTCGGAAAATATTTCTTTCAAGTTAATTGACAATGTTTAGATTATTCTCTTTAATTAAGGTTGTGGTTATCAATTCCTTTCTTTTTTTTAAAATCAATTTGCATTATTGGTAGCACATATTCTACTTAATATCCATTTGCTTATTAATTGTTGATTACTTAATCTTATTAATTATAAGTTACTTCTATGCATCTCATTATTCTGACTGCTATTAACTCAAACTTTCCCAGTATCTAGAAAGACTTTTGAAAGCCAAATAATTCAAGATTTCTGGTGACTGTCTGAGAAAGAGGTCTACAAAATGGCTGCTTGAACTAAAATTTTACATTGATTATGTATTTCCCAAAACACATAAAAAATGACTTCAAAGTCAAATAAAAATGATTTCTGAAATCCACAATTTCAAATTCTACTTTCTATGAGCCTAAACAAATTCTAGAGTTTATTTTGTAGGAATTTTATGCATAAAAATTGAGCTTTAAAGAATAAAATGTTTTGCTTTATAACAAATCTCTGGACCAAAACTTTTGGTATTGAATGCATGCTTTTGGGGAAAAAAAATCCATAAGGGTTTTAAAATACAGTTCAATATACTTTTAAAAAAAAATCTAGTAAGGCCCACATGAAAAGATGTTCAACATCATTAGCCATCATGGAAATGTAAATTAAAACCCCCATGAGATATTTCTACACACCTTTCAAAATGTCTAAAGTAAAAAATAATGATAATACCAAATGCTAGTGAGGCTGCAGAAAAACTGGATCACACTTATATTGCTGGTGGGAATGTAGAATACTGCAGTTAGTCTAGAAAAAGTGCGTGGCAGTTTCTTACAAAATCAAACAGGCACTTACCATATGACCCATCTATTGCACTATTGGTCATTTACTGCAGAGAAATAAAGACTTATGTCACAAAATACCCTGTACATGAATATTAATAGCTGTTTTATTCATAACAGCCCCAAACTGAAAGCAACCTAGCTTTCTCGGGTTAAACAACTGTTAAAACTGACTAACCATGTATGTCAGCTGGCTTGGGCTGCCATAACAAAATACCACAGAGTGGGGTGCCTAAAACAATAGAAATTTATTTTCTCACTATTCTTGAAGCTAGAAGTTCTAGTTCAGGTGCCAGCATGGTTAAGCTCTGGCAAGGGCTCTCTTTCTGCCTTGGAAATGGCCCCCTTTCCTCTGTGTCCTCACATGGTGGAATAAAAAAGACAGAGATCTCTCTTTTCCTCTTCTAATGAGACCCACAGTCCTATCCGATTAGGGCCTCACTCTCATGACTCCAGTTAACCTTAATCACCTCCTACAGAGCTTACCTTCATACACAGTCATAGGGGGGGTTAGGGCTTCAACATATGAATTTTGGGAGGGACACAATTCAGACCATAGTATCCTGGAATACTGCTTAGCCATAAAACAACTTGGATTAATCTCCAGAAAATTCTTCTGAGTGAGAAAGAACTAGTCTCAAAAGATTACATGCTGTTTGATTCCATTTCTATAACATTCCTGAAATGACAAAATTATAGAGATGGAGAATAAATTGTGGTTGCCAGGTCTTAAGGTGGGGGTGAGGGAGGGAGGTACCCAAGGCTACAAAAAAGTAGCACAAAGGATACTTTTTTGGTTAAACCGTTCTCTCTCTTGAGTATGGCAGTGGTCACATAAATCTACACATGAGATGAAATTGCATTGGATCAAATATACAAATACATACACACACACAAAGGAGTGCATGTAAAACTAGTGAACTCTGATAAGGCTGACGGATTATATCAATGTCAGTTTTCTAGTTTTCTATTGTACTATAGTTACGCAAGATGAAATCCAGAGAAGGGTATACTGGGTTACTCTGTATTATTTCTTACAACTACAAGTGAATATACAATTACCTCAAAATTTAAAAATGTTTTTAAAAAAATCCAAAAAGAAAAATCTGGTAAGGCCAAGTTTATATAAGTCAAGGTATGATAATAGGTTGACTGTGTTTTTTACCTAGGATACTAACATGGAAGCTTTATATTTTATTATCAATTTTAAACTCTAAAAGTTTAAGACCTACAGTAAACATGGGCTTTGCTTTTAAAAGTTACCATTTCTTTTTATCTCTTCCTCCCTCCCTCCCTTCCTTCTTTCCTTCTTTCTTTCCTTTCTGTCCTAAGGATGGGATGGATGCTGGAGAGAGGAAGAAAATACAAACAAAATGAGCTAGGAAATTTTAAATTTCAGCTCCTGAGAAAGAGGTAAAAGACTCAAAGCTTTTGATTTATTATAATCCCAATACGCTGGCAAATTCTCAGTTCCAAGCACTTAGTAGGTGCTTAAAAATGTGGAAAAGGACATTTTTCCCACTATGATATAAATAGACAAGCCTCTCTTGAATCTGATCTTGAAATTTGGTAAAGAAAAATCTATTGAATGAATTTTAGAAATAGTGTCCTAAACACAGTCCATTAAGAAAATCAAGTGCTCTAAGTGCTCCACCTAACTATACATACATATGAGAATAATGTCTTAATTTTTAACGTAATACAATTTTCCTTCTAACCCTTCAATATAGCCAGTGAAATATGTTAAGAACAGGAAAATAATATTTTCTGCATGAAATATGCCTCATTTCTAATTAGCAATGTTGTCCTAGGAGAGAGAAACTTGGCAGAGCAATAGTGAGTCACTGAACTGAAAAAAAAAATGAATGTAAGACAGTGTATTTTTAAAGATGTAATTGAAATATTCAATCTAATTTTCAGTCAACTTTATTTTCCCTAAACTTTAGCAATTTGGTTCAATTCTTTTGAGACTCATTTGGTCCCGGTACAATTAAAGTTTCTCTTTATCTTAAACTCTTTAAAGTAGCACTTCACTTTCTGCAATACAACTATAAATCTTTTTTTAGAGTTGTTTTGTGATTAATCCATTCACAAGTGTGTGGGCCCATGTGCATTATAGGCTTTTCATTAGATATATTTTTCCAGAAGTAATTCTCATTATTTGCATCAGAAATGATGGCAAATGTCCCCCACCTGACAGCTTTATTCTATCAGTATCAGTGACAACACAGCTCACAAGCACTTTGAATAGCACAAAATTTAAGAACACAGCAGCTGCAATTTAAACTTTAGGTGAATTTAAGTTAAACAGCTCTTGTGGTATACATTTTTAAACTTCTAAGATAAAGAGAAGAGCTATTGATCTGAGGTCATGAACAGACATCATGGCCCAATTTGGCCCAAATTTGTGTAATAGTGTTATTAAATAGATTGGCAATGTATATGACCTTAAATAGTCTGCTGGGAGGTAAGTCACTAGGATACAATTAAATGAGAATCTGGTAATTTTCCAATTAACAAGTCAGTTTCAGAACTACATTGAAACGAATTGACTTTGAATCTCTTTACTAATGCACCTCAGGTCATGTGAAACTATGGCTATATAACCACTAAAAGAGCTATGAACTTGATTCTGCAGTACTTAAACTCAATTTTAGTTATACAACCCTGGGCAAATCACTGAGTGATATTTAGCATTATTCTTTTATTTTCAAAACAGGTGATAATATATACCTGTATGGGAAATGCTAATTATTTTCTCTTTCCCTGACACCCTTTTCTTTGTAATCTTGCTCTTCCCATGGCCGTCCACTGCAAAGGCAAAGTTGCTTTAATCCTAGGTGGGCAATTTAATCTTTCAACAAGTATTTACATGTCGTTTTATGACAAAACTGACAAAAATCTGTGTGTTCATGGAGCTTACATTCTAGTAAGGTGTCAAAGGGATAGAGAGATAAACAAATAGCAAAATCTATAGAATGTTAGAAGAAAGTAAGTGCTATAAAGAAATCTAAACCATGGAGTAAGTGGGGGATTGTTAGGAGAGGAATTGCAATTTTAAATATGGTGGTCAGGAAAGGTCCAACCAAGAAGATGATATTTAAACAAAGACTTGAAGGAAGTGAAGGAGTGAGCCATAAAGCCATTTCAGGGTAGAACATTTAAGTCAGAAAGAAGGACCACATGGTTGAGAATCTGCCTGACAAGTGTGAGGAAAATGTGGCTACAGCCAAGTGAATAAGACAAAGAGTAAAAGGTTGTAAGATCAGAAAGGTAATGAGTATGGTGCAGGTAATACAGAATCTTGTAGAACATGGTAAAGAATTCTGATTTTACTATAAGTGAGATAGGAAAACCTTGCCAGAGAAGTGATGGGATCTGACTTAAATTTTAAAGAGATGATTCAACTTTCTGTACTGACAATAGACTGTAGGCCGCACAGGCAGATACAAAGAGATGAATAGTCCAGGCAAGAGAACTTGGTGGTTTGACTTGGATGGTTGTGGTTGAGGTACTGAGCAGCCATCATCTCCTGGGTATATTGGGGAGTAAAACTAAATGGGTTTGTTATTGGATTGGATATGGTCATGGAGGAAAGAAATGAATCAAACATGACTCTAAGGAAAACTCGCATTTGTGTTTGGTCATTTTACATTTGAAAGCCTATTTGACATCCAAATAGATGTGTGCAACAGACAACTGGATATGTAAGACTGTAATTCAGAAGAAGAGGATGTGCTGAAAGTAATTGCCCAAAGCTGTGCCAATCACATTCTCTCTTCTGGGAATTGGATTTATCACACAGGAACTGATCTTGGTTGACACTAAGTTTGAGTATAGAGATTGAGTCAGAATCAGTGCCCCCAAAACACAAAACTAAAATAAAATTGCCATTATGGTGAAGCAGGAACTAAGTATCTTGTAAAGAAACCTACCTATGTTGTGATAAAAAGAAGAATAAAACAGATGCCCAGCTGTGATTTGCACCCAAGCCCAGAGAAATATAAGATGACTGGAGATTTGACTGACATTTCCAGAATTGGATTCCATGATTCATTGTAATAAACTAGGTTATATGAGGTTAGTTTGACTTGAAACCAAATTATTGAAGATAAACATAGCCTACACAAGGTGGCCGTGAGGATTAAATCAGATTATGTATGTTAAAGAACTCTGAACTTTTGTAAGGTATTATAATATTTGAAAATAGCTGAATAGTGCTGAGAGGTAAAACTGGCTTCTAGGATTACATATCATATTGAAAATAAAAAATTAATTGTTTTACTTTTCAAACTAAACCTATATTCTAATACAGTTTGAAATATAAATACGATGAGATATTTTATATTTACAAAAACCATTCAAAATTATTTGATTCCTTCAGTGAGAATTTTACAGATAGTTCAGTAGCAGCTTGGATTGTTTTCTTGATCCCTATAATAATATTTAGGGGAAATGCGCCTCTAGATTCAAGGTAATAGAATCCGTTTATCCTTAAGTCACGTTTGAGAATATGTGAGAAGCTCAAGCCACAATAAACTATTCAGCACAAGTGGGCACATTGAGCTTTAGCATATAAAATGTTTTATCAGCTTAAATCTTGTAAATTATTGACTATACATCCAACCACTGAAAAAATAACTCCTTCTCTACCTCTGTGATATAAAAGATGATTTAAGAGAGGCTTGCCATTTATAATGTTTGACCTTATGCAATGATTCATTTTTTAGGCAATCTATGTATATTGATAAAATATTCTTTAAGGCATGAATTGTTGAAGAAATTATATAAGTGATTCAAAAGTCTATTGAAAAAATTTATCACCTAAAATAACATCACAATTTTATAGTGCCATAGTCTGTAACATTCCTAAATATATAACTTGCCTATATATACCTGAGAAAATATAAAGCCATCTAATATTGAATACATTGGGGCTAATTTGTCACATGAACACCACAGTTAGGAAATTACTTGACATTAACATAAAATCTGGATAAGACTGAATATCATATTTATAAGACTTTTTGTCCAATTATGAAGTTATATTACATATAACTTTTTAAAATGTATTTCAGAGGAATATTAGAGCATTAATAATGTTTTTCCAAACAAACACCACATGTACTCTCTAATAATGGGAACTAATTGATGGGCACAATGAGCTGTAAAGGTCACAGGCAATCAAGAAGTGGGGAGAGGAGGAGAGAGGGAAAAACCTGCCTATCAGGTACAATGAACACTATTCAGGTGATGAGCACACTAAAAGCTCCAACTTAAGCATTATAAAAGGTATCCATGTAACAAGGGCTTTTGTACCCCCTTAATATTTTGAAATAAAAAAATAATGTTTTTCAAAATATTTTAACTGGGGGTGAAAGTACAACAATAAAGACATGTTTCTGGTTTGTATGCTCAAAAGACATAAAATAAATATTTTCTACATTTTGTACAAACTTGGCACATTTTGGATGTGTGTGTATATGCGTGTGTGTGTGTTTCTCTTTGTAATGAAGAAAGCTACTTGGGAAAGTGATTTAACTTGCGAAGAATGAATACATATTCTTTCCATTCACTTGGGTATTTTTCAAAAAATGGTACTTGAGGTCACTGAATGATCCCCTAGTCATCTGTAGGACTATTTAAGTAATGCTCTGTTAATATACTTTGAAAAGTGACCTATAACTAAAATGGTAAATGAAATAATATTGACTTTTTATTTTCTTAATTGTTATCCTACCAGTGTCCTTTTGTTCAGAGCCAAATGAGGCAGCTTTACTGGGTACAACAGACCGTATATATTTTCAGTATTGATGATTATAGTGAAAGATTTTTATACCAGAAAATGTGATGATTTAAAAAATAACTCTGGCAATCATGTTTGTAATAGCATTTACATAGAGTATTGTTTTTCTAAAAGGATGAGTATATCTGGTCATATGTTTCTCTCTGTTTCTCTTCAAGGTCATAAGTTAAAGCTGAATAATCTGTTTTTTCTTTGCTAATAGCAAAAAAAATAGCCAAAACAGAGTCAACTCTAATTGCCTATATTTAAGATTAGTTTTTAAAAGAGATGATTGTTATTTATTTAGATAATAAACAAACTTGTGAAAGTCTATAATTTATCATCAATAGTGTGTTCTGCTGGTAGTGATCAAATTTTTATCTATTTGTTCACTCTTTTGACTGACTGACTCAACACACACACACACACACATTTGTGGGCTTCATTTCTGGAAATAAGGCATATACCTAGTAATAATGAAATCAACTGAAGAATACTGTCCTCACCTAATGAGATTTAATCTATTAATAAAACTTTTGAATGATGCTTTTTATTATGGTGAATTTAAAATATTTACAAAAGTTGTCAGAATATTACAATAAACCCCAATATATCCGTCACTCAGCTTCACCAATGATTTACTCATGTCAATCTTGGCCGTGTGACTATATCCATACACTCACCCCCACCACTCTGAATTACTTTGAGACAAAAACACATCTTAATCACTTCATCCATAAATAGTTTCAGAATTTTTTTTCATTTCTAAAAGGTAAGGAATTTAAAAACATAATCCAAATACCAAAATCGTATCTAGAAAAAGTTAACAATAATTACCTAATATCACCAAATTTTCAATAAATGTTCAAATTTTCAGATAACTTGTAACTCATATAAATTAATTTTTGCAGCTCATTCAAATCAGTATCCAAGTAAGGTACATGCATTGCTATGTGTCAGGGTTTTTAAAAAATTTACTTTATAGTCTCTTCCTCCATCTCTCTTTTGTTTATTTCCTTCCCTTGCATTTATTGATGTTATTGGTGGTGGTGGTGTGGAAAAACAGATCTGTTTTCAAAAGAGGAGTGTACCCAAGGAATACATTCAGAGAAGAGACCTAAGGATGGAAAATGGACTTAACACAATGTTATGGAGAACTACTAAAAAAAAAAAAAAATTAAGAAAACAAAAACCAAGAGACCAGTACACTCTGATGGATTCATTTAGTCATTGTTAAAGTCAGGATAAAAATCAGCTTGGAGGGGCAGGCCGATGGGTGGAATCCCTTTGGAGACAGATCTGTCTTAATATAACTGTTCAACAATTACAGCCATCAGACAAGGAATGCTGTGCCTCTAGAGTATGAATCTTTGTCACTGAAGCAATTTAAGTGTATCTGAGCAAAACCACAGAATTCCTTTCAAAATAAAGAAAAACAGTAATTGCTTGTATCTCAGGAAAAAAGCTAGAATTCATCTAGAAACATTATGTTTCTTTCCTAATGTTATTTTCTCTTCTTACTCGCACTTCCACTATGACTCTCTTACGAAACATTATCAGTGGTCCCCCCCTTTTGGCACCAGGGACTGGTTTCACCGAAGACAATTTTCCCACCGACGGGAAGGGGCAGGTGTGGGAGGAAATGGGAGCTCAGGAAGTGATGCCTGGCCCAGTTCTGGGGGTTGGGTACTACAGGTTACCCCTGTTCCCTCCCCTCATACACATCTTGTTCACAGTAATTGTAGGGTAAATGCATCAGTAAAATGGTTGTCAATGCCTTGCCCCTCTCCCGAATATCTGATTCCAAATACAAGTCTCATTACAGAACATTTGTTTAGTGGAACCCAAAGCCTATCTAGTAACCTGTGAGCTAGTACACTGGATTGGACTGTCAAATCAAACTCACATGAATCAGAGACCTTACTCAGTAGTAAACTAGTAATACGTTCAAGGACACAGACAATGAAAAGCCCCAGAGCAAGCAGAGAGCGATTGGGTGTCAAGGGTGTATGCAGGGTGGCTCCCCGGGTCCTTCCTTCTCATGTCAGACAAGTGCCTCTGGCCAGAATAGATTAGGTCTCCGAGCAAGGGTTCTGGGGTTCCTCACCAAGCTGTGAGTGTTTAAATTCTAAACATTTTCATTTTATGCCCCAGACAGTGCTATACCTTACATGCGGCCTTCCTTACAGACTGCCATGCTTTACAGATGCAGGGTTATATTAATATTTACCAAAGTGGAGGTGTCCTTAGGGACGGCATCATGCTACAGCATCGCACAGATAAAGTGCCTTCCTTCGAATATCCTTAGTCTGTTTTCCTAGAGGCCCCGCTAGCAAGGAGAATAGTCCTGGGTCACCTGCCTTCTTTCCTTTCCCCGGGGATGTGTCCCAGCGAAGGGAGTGAAGCATCCACAGTAGCAGGCCAGCTGCTTTAACTCCTTCCTCTGACTTTAGTTTTAGGGGTTTCGGGAAATGTAAATCTTTAGCTTTCCTATTTCTGCAGCATTAGAAACACAGTAGATGGATACTGAAATTTTTAACTAATAAATTACAGTCCACTATAATTTTTTTTTTCATTTTATCTTTATTCATCCATATTAGTGTTTAAATCCTAGCTCCGATTCCGTCTCTTTCAACGTGGGCAATTATGAAGACTGTAACCTACATGAATCCCACTCACCTTTTATTTGCTCCTTTTACCTAAAAGACATAATTAGCATTTTACTACATATTGCTCCATTTTGTAATGGCCTACGCCATATGCTGTAGGACTTTAAGATAAAAGTACCTTTAATTTGCTAGGACCTCCACTTCTAGTATTATAACAGTGTAGATATTCAATGCAATATCTGTTGAGTAAATGCAAATGACATTTTTCTAATTTTAAGTGTTTAAGGTTCTGCTCCCTATTTGTGGTTCTAATAAGTGGTTTAGAGTAGTCCATCAATCTTCCAAGTTTGAACAAGTGCGTCTCGTCTGCACAGTATTTTTAATTAAACAGAGTTCTTTTAATAATGGAATGTTCATTCATGTTAGGCTGCTACTATTGTTAATATGACTCAGCTATGAAAAAGCAGACACTCAGAGAGAGGTTGGCACAAAACTGAAATAATTTATTTCATGCCTTCTCCTTTTGGGCTCTGCTCTTGGGCAAGCTCTTATGGAAATCCTATGACAGAACACACCAAGTTTCCCAGTTCTGTTTCTCTGCCATCAATAGTTCTCTCCTTGTCATTTACTCGCTCCAGTTTCACCGCTGTAAGACACCCTAAAGAGAAGAGGGGGAGGTAACTGACAAAGAGGATTCCTCAATCTTAAGATTCATTTATTCTAGTCTCCAGCTATCCTGCACTCCATTAAAAACCATGACATTGGCTATATTCTGGTGCTTCCTCCCATGCTCCTGGTCTTTTCTTCTCTTTGCAGTATGAATTTACAGGAAAGGACAACAACCTACTGTGGTCCAGCTCTCTCTGTTTCCTTTCCACCCCCTCTGATTGCTGTAAGTTACCAAACCCTAGGACTAACAGTTGAGGCAGATCTGTGTTATCAGTATCTGCTTGGAAAATAATTTTTTAAAATAGCAAAACCCAAATAGTTTGTTTTTTTGTACTTGCTATGCATTAGGTGCTGTGTTAAATTTTTTGCAGGAATTACCTCATTTAATCATCCGAAGAATTCTATGAGGAAGTTATTATAACCACCTTCCAGATGAGGAAACAGCCTTCAGAGTAGTTGAAAAACTTGTGCAGGGTCTTCCTGCTAAGCAAGGACATGAACACCGGTCTGTGAAATGATGATGCTCCTACTCAACTCTGATGTCACAGTGCCTCTCTGGGGAAGGGCTCCACATACGCTATTTTCCCGAACACATCAATATCAAGGCACATGCGAATGAGAGCCCAGCTGTCAGAGCTAACTTCATTTACTTCAATTGTCACGTAGGTCTCTGTGGTCTGGCAAGGGAAACAAAAATCACCCGCAGGCCTCCCTAAGTGTTTTTCTAAAATGAAACCTGAACACTCATTGGAAAAAATAGGCAGTTTTCATCACCTTTCTCCCAAATCTAGATTCTTCAATTAGGGATAACTGATATTTTGGTTTTTCCTCCCTACCATCCTTTTGATATTATTAAAAGGCAACATACAGTATAACAAAATCTGACTTCTCTATAACCTTATTTCTAGACTAATTTGGGAAGGACAAAAATCATGGCAACATAAATTTTTAAAGGTCCCAGTATTGTTCCTAAATGTATAAAAACTGCATATTTATGAATATCTCAGCCGTGTTTTAAAGAATTATTCCCAGGAATACGACTTGTTATATTCTGAGTTTAACTTGTCTTGCAATAAAACTCAAAGGCTTTTCTGCTGTCCCTTCCCAGCGCTACAATCCTTAGTCACTTTTACCTATTAGACTTGCTCTTTACCGTCACAGGGAGGAAGATCAGATGGGGATTATCTCAGTCCAAAGCCATGATTTTAAAAACTATTCATACTGCCTCGCTATAATTTCTGTTGAGCCATCCCTGTTGTCTGATCTTGCCCATCATTTCTTTTGCTTTTTACCTTCACCTCTTTGTTCTGGGCTTGGGTTTTCATCTCTCACACATCTCTTATATAGCCAGAATATATAAAGCCCTACTACTATATGCCAAGCACGGCAAACAAAACCACATTCCTGTATGACAAACTTATAGTCTATAGGAAAGACCACTAAGTAGGTAGTTCCAAGACGGTGTGACAAGGGCTAGGAGAGAGGCAGCAATTACCTGAGAAGGGATCCTGATTTCATGCCATAACTTCTACATGAATCTCTAACTCTATATGATGCACTCTGGGTTTCCTTGCTGGTCATCCCAAACACAACTCTTATATTCTGTCTAGTACCAGACATGTTGGAGGGACATTTTTAAATAGACCTGATATTTAGTCACAGTCTACTCTTTCTGCCCAAATTTATTTTCCAGAGGTAGCAGCCACTCCTGTCAATGTTACATGACATCTTTCCTTAAGCCATTAAAATATCATATGGTTATGCTTCTTTTGGCTAGAAGTTTAGTGGATAGCCCATCGTCAAAAATATAAACTCAAATGAGATGTTTATTTTGAGTTGCTTCTATTTTCTCCTTGAAAAAAATCTGTTGAATTTTTTCTTTTGAAATTAAAACAATTTAAATCAAGAAAAGCAAAAGTGGAAAATAAAGTCATTCATAATCTTACTGCCCTGAGATAGCTACTGGATATTTTGGTCTATGTGCTCCATCGTATTATTAGATTAATACATGTAAAAGATCATTTAATAGAGAAAATAAAATCACATTGGGAAGCCTATAAATTCACACTTATTCTTCACATGTGTTGAGATTATACATCTTGACTGAAAAGTGTTAATGTTAATTCCAACAACAAATGTCTATATATACTCAAAAGAGTACATATATTTAAGCTATAGAATATTTTTAATTATAAAGAAATAATACTTCCCAGATGTGTTTTAAAGTAAACTTATAAAACAGCAAGCAATAGCTTCAAAAGAGTTGCTAAAACTCTTGTGCTCCGGAGAATGCAATAACTGGTTTTATTCCTGTGTGGGCCAGTGTGAATGAATCCCAGGCCTTCTCTTTTCTCTTCATTTAGTCTTTGCACACAATTCAATATTGTGTCTGGAGCTGTCTCATATTGCCTCTTGGATGTTCCATCAGCTTTCTTATCTGACCATGATGAAGAAGGAACTCCTCATATTTCCTTCCAAATTCTTGCTTCTTCCTAATTATTGGTAAAGCCATCCTTCTTTCTAGTGTAACCTTTTCCAGACAGTGCATTCTAGTATTTTAGGGAGGAATTCTATAGGCAAAGTTTGTGTGTAACAAACAAAAATGACTCAAGGTTGATGATGCATTTGTAAAATAAATTCATTAGTCTAGTTGCATAATGATAAATTGTGGGTTTCTAAGCCCACAGGCAATAATTTAAAAGACCACAAGATTAAGTTAAAAAGGAATATACAAGCACACACACTTATCTAAAGAAAACTTAAGAGGAAGCTAATGAGCTGAAGCACAGGATTTTTATTTGTCTAACACATACATGTCCTTATGTAAATCTCAACAAGGTGAAGAAACTACTACGCTGTAAGCTGGCATGTCTATTATATTATATTTTAAAGATGCTTCTATGTCATTAAGAGAAAGGAATGAAAGTTGTTGATGATTTAGTTAGGCAACAATTCTGATATAAATATGTATATATAAAATACAATTTCATTAAGCACTGTTTTTATATTTAGTATTTATGGTAAAATGGTTACTTTATAATTCTGATAAAATTGTTATTTTATTAATCTGCACGAGATTTTTTTTTTTTCCATTCTGGATGATTCAGAGATCAAATTTCTAAAATTTACAAAGATTAAGGAGGAATTTCGTGAAACAGTATGTTTTCTGTTATAAGGGTCTTAACATGGTCATGATGAGAAAAACCCCAACTGTCCTGTTCCAAAGAAATCTTAACAGGATTGTAAGTCTTCCTTAGAAATGTTAGAAAGATTATTCTTTCGAAATATATCAGAAGTTGACTAAATTACTGTCATGATCAAAATAAAAATTGGAATGTCTTAAAAATTAAATTTAGGCATATTTAAAAATAATTTTAAAGAATTATATTAATAAATAATTATAGGTGATAATAAGAAAACCTTGAAGTAAGAAAGAAAAAGCAATTGGCAAAGACTTAAAACATTTTCAACCTTAAGAAGTATAATTTACACTGTCAAATTGCAAAAAGGAGGACAATTTTATCACAACATTAAAAATAAAGCTTATAAGATAAACTGGAATTGGAGACAGACCATGAGGTTTCAGTCACATAAAAACTATGATTTACACATTATTTTTTACCCCCAAAATCTTAGGGTTGAACTTTGTGATTAGTCTTCATGGTATTTGAAAATGAGGTCCGAGGACTGCATAAATCATAATTATGTGGTAAGGTTGTTAAAAAATATAAATTTCCATGTATAGATAATTATTTAGCAACTATTAATATTTACGACACAGCTATAATAGAAAATAGGGCATATAAAGGATGTGGGAATTGAGAGCTCAAATTCCTTCCTATGACAAATATTGATCAAAGCTTTTCTTAAGAAAATAGCAAACTATGCTCAGTTCTAAACTACAGTAATAATGAAGAAAGTGAAGAAATTCAGAAAATGTCAAAGAAATGATTAAAGTTTGAAAAATTACATTTTTGCTCTAACCTCAGAAGTTAAAGGCAAAGCCATACTTACATTGTATGATTTGTAAGAAGTCACAGTTCTGCTAGTGCTTAAAAAAAAAGTTTTCTTCTTTCTCTCAACTGTAAAACGTATGTACTGTTCTTTTAACCATTTATTAGATTTGCATTACCCTGTGAACTCTTCTCAGTAAAATAAGAAGGAATTTTTGTCAAAGACTAAGAAAATGATGACAATACAATATAGTAGTGCTACAGTTCCAAAACAGCCATTAGTTTTAATCGTCCCAAATATTTTCCCTGCAGGCTA
This sequence comes from Lemur catta, assembly GCF_020740605.2. Classification (NCBI taxonomy): domain Eukaryota; kingdom Metazoa; phylum Chordata; class Mammalia; order Primates; family Lemuridae; genus Lemur; species Lemur catta. Next base: position 7,744,214 of record NC_059151.1, on the reverse strand, counting down.
CCCCGCCATGGAGCCTAGTACTGACATCATATGAATCCTTTCTTTAGACTGAAGCATTTTTACAGCTGGAGGGTTTTTTTTTTTTTTTTGCTTGGCAATGATTCCGTAGTGTTATCATTTTAGTGCAGCCAACAGTGTTTCTCAAACTTTAACAAGTATAAGAATTGCCTGAGGATCTTGTTTAAATGCAGATTAAGGTTCAGTGGATCAGGCTGGAACACAAGACTATGCATTTCTTGCTAGTTCTCAGGTGATGGTGATACCACTGGTTTATGGTCCACACTAATGCTAAGTAGCTTATGAGGCCCCAGTTTATTGATAACAGCTCCTATCAGAGAAGAAATACAGGATACAGCAAATACCCATATTTTATTCCATTAATGAGGGCTGATAAATGTCCCACTTGCAGACAGCATAATGGGCCCCTCCTTAGGAGGCTGCTCTGGAATCTTTCTGAGGCCTATGGATTTTCAGAGGGCAGGTGGAATGGACCCTGCTAAAAAAGCAGGGAGAGGTGGGGGTTATAAAACACTAACTTCACTGACGACACAATGTTTTAGCACTGTCATCATTCAGAGAGATTAGATTTGGGCTAAAAAAGGGAAGACTAACAAAATTATACTAATAGTAGGCTTAGCTGCTGTCTTTTTTATCTCTTGAGGTAAACAGACATTTTTTTAAAGACTTAAGAAAACCTGAAGAGCTTCCCATTTGTATTTTTTTACTTGTGTTTTTTCAAACTTAATTTTTCCTTAAGTATTCAATGAGGTTGACCTCATTAATATTAATCATTGTACAAATTTTAAGCTTTACAGGATTAATAATCATGACTTGTATTTCACAATTCTTGTTCCCTTATTTGTCAAAATGTAATGACCATGGCTTGTGTTTTACAACTTACAAATGATCCACACAGGTTCTCCGGGTGGAACAGAATGTGTATTTTACCTGGCTGTGTTCAACTGTGATAACACATGCCAAAGAGTATCTATGTATCCACTTAGCTACAGAAAACTCATGCTATTGGCATTTTATACTGAACAACTAAGTACAAACAAACACATTCTATTGACTAGGATAACAACTGAGATGTTACTAATTATACAACTGTTTGACCTTTAATAATAAAATGGCTATAGCAATTCACGGGTATGTTTAAAATAATAGAAGTAATACTACTCTGTCTTTGTACAATTATCCTATCCCCTCACCATCTTGTCTTTGGAACTTGAAATTCAGTTTGATCAGATGCACCTAGTTATGTGTATTGACACTACTAAATAAATGATGTCTGTGCTAAGAAAGTAATCTCTACGTAGTACATTGAAACATAGGAAACAACAGAAAAAAATGCAGATGTGGAAGAAATTTTATCTATCTTGTTTAAGTACTTAGAATAAAAATAATGAAATTTAAAAAGTTACTCTTCTCCAAGTCTTAAAGTAGCTAAGCCTCTTCTGTATTAATAATCTTTCTTTTACCATAACAACCTACTATAGATAAGTGAGATCAATTAAGGTGAATAGGAAATGGCAGATTGTCCTGAATTCCTTTTCAAAAGCACTAAAGAGACAGAAAAGGCATGATGAAGGTACACCGTATCTAATGACCAAAGAATTCAAAAACACTCAATCAACTGTAATAGAATAATCATATGTTGCTTTCCTCACTGCTACACAGACAGACTCTGAGGTTTTGCAGATGGCCCTGGATCCAGCATTCCTTGAAACACTGGCTGGAAGTAAAGTTATGGGCCCAGATAAACCTCACAGTCCATAATCTTACAGAGTCAGAGTTATTGATTCTTTAGTAATTTGACCAGTACAAGGGCAATCGTCTATTTCTTCAAGCCATTTCATTCTTTTCCACTGTGTGGGTGGAGACCAAGCGACTGGTGGGGAATGAAGCACAGCTTGCAAGGAGTATTTTATAGAGACGTGGACTCAGTCACTAGAAGGGAGGGGAAAAAAAGGCACAAACAGATGGTACCATTAAAATATTGTTGCCCAGTAATTATATAGTAAAATTCTGTCAGGAGAGAATAATGGCCAATCAATCTTTGTACCAAATTGAAATAGAAGAGCGGTTTTTAAACGTAAAATTTGGAGTCAGTCTAGAATCAAGTCTAAGCTCAACTTAATAGGACTGTTACCTTGGGCACAGTCTCAGTTTTCTCATAATCGAAGTGGTGATAAAAATAATTCCTACCTCATAATATCTGAAAATCACATGAGATAATTTCTGAAAAGTATTAAATATATCATACACAATGCCTGGCTCAAGTAAGCTCACATTTAAGTCTTAGCTATTATTATAATCCCTTAATTCTAAGAAATCATTGCTTGTAAACACATTATCAATTTAACAAAAGCTTCTCAAGGAAGTATACTATTTTGAATATACACAGATATATAAAGCATATGCCAATTTCAGAGAAACTGATTCCAATTAAAAAGTCTTAGAATGAAAGAAATTTGCAATTATAGTTTGGTATGTTCAATTCTATTTTAACACAATGTTTCCAGGAGAGTTACTAAAAAAAGTATGAATGTGTGTGTGTGTATGTGTGTATGTGTATTTGTATATTCCTCTATATTTATATTAGCTACAAAAAAGAATTAATATATAATAGGAAACAGAAATTTGCAATATTAAAGAATAAGCCTTTATGTCTCATTAGAGAATAAAAAAGAAAAATATCTAATGCTATTGTTCAAAAACGTATATATTGAGCTCTCTTTCACTACTACTGTATTGACAGTTTAAAACTTCCTCATATTCAATTCTTAATTTTAATTCATTACAGCACATTCTTTTAAAGTCACCTGTCGGTTAGCAAATCTGTTGGTTTAAACCTCTTCATTCGGTTTATACAAAATTTATGTCTAGTCTAAGACACAGAATTAGTAGTTTTACCATTTCATAAAATAATCTGCACATATCCAACATTTTGCCAAAGATGGCTGAGGGAGAAATATTTCCTTTGCCAAACTGTAACTCCAGCTGCTCAAATGGTAGATAGTTACATTCCTAGATGAGGGTTTTTTGGGGGGTTTTGAAATCATTTAGTTAACAAGGGAGTAGAAGTTCAGAATTACAAAAATGCAAATATGACTTAGATATGGAAATATCTTTTCTTCAAAGTAGGATAGTACAGTAGGAATTCTGAGAGGGTTATAAAAACCACATATGTATCTGGCCCTAATAAATTGATTCAACCTTCTCCTTTCTCTTTCCTCAGCATTCCAGTAAATGAAAAACTATTATGTGACAATGACAGAAGCAAACGCAGATTGAGATAATGGTACTGTTGGAGCCTTCATCTATTTCAAAAGAATTCCACGTACAAAAAGGCACATATCAAGAATAAATCTAAAGTGATAAAATTTCTTATGAAGAAGTATTTGCTCTTTCATCTCTCCATACAAATGTACATTATTCTCTATCCCTCCCTAGCTCCTGCATTATAAATTGCAGCAGAACACAAATTATTTTTCCCTCTAGTGGAGGAAAAATCTACAGAAGGAACATGATTCACCAAAGGTGAAACAAAGGTGACACAAAACAAGACCAAACAAAACTGGCATCTTTTGATGCCACGTTAAAGAAAATGCTCTGTGGATGAGAAAGATGCGTACTAGAGGATAACTAGTTTGCATTTATTGTTAACATATAGTCTTCTTTATGGCCAAAGATAACACTATGTGTGCAGCTGAAGAGACAAGTAAATGGGTGACCTTTTTCCCCACATTATTATTATTATCATGTATTTTTATAAATATTGCCATTTTTTTCAAATGGTACAAAGTGGTCACCCTAACAACCTCCAAGGTGAGGCACTGTGTTACAGAAAGAAGCCATGTGATAGAGGCTTACATACACATGAGGCCAGCTTCACAGGGACACAACCTGTGGAGTCGCATGTGGCCCACATTAGAAGGGCCCTACCCTTGGTTTAATGTTCTGTGGTTGCTGTCTGGAAATTTTAATTATTTTGTGTTTGCACTTGGGTTTTGTAAACAAAGTATGATGGGACACGGAAGCATAAACTTGAACAAAGGAGGTATGTGTTGGTCATTTCTCGCTGCTTCATTCTCATCTGGCATTTGCGATGCCACATAAGCACAGAATTCTGGTGCACCACCGTGCATGGAGTGCAGCAAGTCTCCAAGTGAGTACAGGTAAGGGTAGTACATCTAAGGCTGATGGCCCTGAGAGGCTTCCCATTGGAACTAGAATTTGCTTCAAATGCAGATAGAAAGCATTCTAAGAAACACAGGCGACTGGGGAATCCTATTATATCTTTTCTTACTTGTGCTACTTCCTTCTGCTGGCCAGCTACTTGTGCAGAAAATGATGACATAGAAACAAAGCGGAAGGTAAGGTGACCGTAGTTCTTTTTCCTTTCATTTTTCCTTACTAATTAGTAGGCCAAGGTACAGAGTGTTGGTAGAACGTGCACAGATCAGGAAGGAAAATAAAAAGTTGCCTTAGTTTTGTGCAGAGTTTCTCCTGCTCTGGTAAGAATGAAAGACGTGCATGTACAAGCTATGAAATATGACATGTGTGATTTTGATTATTCTGCATCTGAGTTAAATGCTCCCATATTTCCACTTAAATCTGGCATTGCACAGTATAAAGTTCAATAATAAAATTTATGGTAATATTTTAAAATTAAAATGTTTCTCTTCTTAAAACTACATTAAATAGAAAATTTAAAAAAAAAAGAGGAAGAGTCCCTGGAAGAAAGGGGAAAGTGCCTTTTATTACCTTTAATGGCACATTTTTCCTGCTCTTTGAACTGGGGAGCCCACATTTTCATTTTGTTTTGAGTCTCATAAATAATGTAGCCAGCCCTGGATATAAAGAAGGAATTTGAATATGCAGGCTTAAGGTTGAAATCTAGCTTTGCTTTTTACCGAGAGTGCAACTATCAAGTACACAGGACATAGATTCATTTGGTGACAAAAGTTGACCTTAACAGAAGGGATTGAGTAAAACGAAACCAAAACAGAGTCCAGGGCACCATCACATTCTTTTTCTTGTGCTCTGTGATTTTTTTCCCACTACTGACTATGGATTGCTTTATCTGATGCTCAGTTGCATTCACCTTAGTTTCTATTCTTCACTTCAGTCCAGAACTGATCCGTGATCTCCTTTCATAACCCAAACACTAGTGATTGGGTGTTCACTCCATGCTTGCTTCTTGGATCATCTTGCCCACAGTTATTCCTTTAAAAACGACTGAGGGACTGGTAAGTTTCACATCTGCCTAACCCAGACCAGAACTCTCTCATGCTCTAAATTCAACTGCCTATTGGACATCTCTCTCCCTTGCCTCCCCGATATGCCACTCAAATTTATGAGTTCTAAATCAAAATCGCTACTCGCCCACCTCCAGCTTTGTCAAATTATCTGTCTCTGTTTGTCCCACTTTAGTTAATAATTCTATTACATCCAGTCATCCAAGGCTGAATCTCAGGCTCATCTAAAATTCCTCCTTGTCTTTCACCTCCACTTCTAAACACCATGTTCTGTCAATACGACCTCCTGAAATCCTTTGATCTTCCTCTTTCTCTCGGCCATGATATCTGAAGGAATCAAACACCCCTCTGTTTGACCTGGATTGTTGTTCTTTGCTCCCATCATCATGTCCCTCCAATTTATTCCAGCACTATGCTGCCTGAGTGATATTTCTAAAAGACAGATTGCATCCTATAGCTCCCTTGCTAACAAAATCTATTAATAATTTCTCACCACTTTCAGACACAAAGTACAGTATCTTTCATTTTTCATGCATATATCTTCAAATAAGACCTCTGTATTTTTCTTTATACTTCTTTGACTTTCCACTTTGTGCTCTATGCTCTGGCCACGTGAAACTATTTAAATTTCATAAACTTGCTCACCCCTCTCTTCTTCATTCTTTGCACACACATCTCCAGTATTTTTCTAGCTGTCATCTTCCAGACAAATCCCTATGTCACCTTACTGAGCTAATCAGAATACCTGAATAAATTGTTTAGTTTCACAAACAATTCTTGATAAAGTGGCTTAGAGTATGGGGAATTTGGGCTTAGTTCAGAATTTATTACAGTTAAATGTGTTAAGTGCAGTAATAGAGATATAGTATCAAATGACTCTTTCTGGGGGGAAAACTGGAGTCAGGACAGATTTCAGAAGAGTGACCTTTGAATTTAGTATAAAAGGATAAATAGGAGGCATCTTTAAGGCAGAAAAGGGTGTTGGGGCAGATAAAGGCATTCTCTGCAGAGAAATAGAATATGCAGAGGCAGGAGAAAACGGGACACATTGGGGAGATTTTATACAACCCAAATGGCTGGATCATCCTTGTGTGGCAGTGGCAATTAAGACATAAAACCATTTCAAGAGATATTTAGAAAGTGAATTAAGGGATTTGGGTGGATAATTGAATAAGGGAAGTAAGAGTGAAAAGTAGTTGATCATGAAGATATGATTTCTAGTTTAGTCTAAAAGGTAAATCATTAGGCCAGTTGCTAAGGCTAGGAATACATAGGTAACTTGGAAAGATGAAATTTTAGGAACCCAGGTAAAGATAGCCAATAGGTTTTCAAATATAAATACAGGGAAATCAGTAATAGGTAATGTGGATGAGAATTCTTACAGATAAAGAGATCTTACAGATAAAGGGCAGAGCATTGGACTCTAGGGGTACCAGCAGGCAAAATGGCAGTAGAGGAAAAAGGACCCACCAAAAAGCTTTTCAAAAAAGCCAGGAATACAGAAAGAAGATAATGAGGTTTCTCTGAAAGTTCTGAAATACTCAGTAAAAACCGATCCTCTTTGGTTTTTACCAAAACAAAGGAGACACACTCCTTTGTTTCCTCAGTCAGGTAGTTCTAAGATGTTTCCTTATTTAAAAGCATTATGACATGTAAAATTATATCTTCCTGCCTCCACATTGCACTAAGAGATTCATTTAGGCTAACTAGATTATTTTAAATGACAAAGATTGTTTAACAGTTTAGCCAGGCTATCCAGGGGTGATATTCAAAATATTTAACCACTAGTATGACAGCACCAACAAATCAGAACAGATAAAGGCAAGGTTACTATAACATTCATGCTAAGAAGGCAAATGATGTTTACATCAAACATCACTCTTTTAGTTCTGGAATTATGGAAATATGACCACAAGATCTTAGGTCTTCTGGAAAGGGGCTGGAATGGAGATAGAAATACTGGAGGGCTTGAAGCTGCAGATATTTATGAACTGTTATGATGATATTTTAACATTTTAACAACTGGTGTGAAGTAATGCTGATACACAGGAGCTGAATATTGATCAACCTGCATGGTTTATATCATTACTCCTGAGTGCAAATTTGTTCAATGATGATTTTTCTAAAAAAAACTTGTACCTTAATGAGATGGCAACAATGAGGGAATGAAATTTTTATCAGTAGGAAGTATATAGTTGCTCCAGAGGACACTTTTGCAGGGAAAGGTTGTTTTGGAATCATTTGTTCACTCATTCATTCAAAAATACCAAGTGTCTATTTTATGACCGATGCTGTGAAAAGAGGTATGCACATTAGTTCTAGAGATGCGGTGTACAACATTGTGCCTATAGATAGTAATGCTACATTGCACACTTCAAAATCTGTTAAGAGGGTAGATTTCATGCTAAGTACTCTTACCAAAATAAAACAAAAAACTTTAGGTCTGAAAGCATCTTGGGAGAACTGAATCTCGATTATTTCACATAAAAACTAGAAAATTAAAATCACAGATGTTTAAGGACTTGTTAAGGAAAATGACAGTTCTCCTGGGTGGCTTTTTCCTATGTTTGGAATCAGTCAGTGATCTAGGTTCTTTCTGAACTGCGACACTGCCATCTTCAACACATGACCTCAGTACTGTTGAATGGAAAAGGAACATGTTACATCCTGGCCAGGAAGGAGCTTATGATACTTTCATTCACATCACATTGGCCAGAACTCAGCTGCATGGCCCTTCCCTAACACAAAAGATGCCAGGAAATACTGTCTACCATTGTGCTCAGGAAAAGGATGAAATTGGTGTCCAACTAGATAGTCTCTGCCACCTCTCTGTTTGGAAGGGCAGGCTGTGGTCTTTTTTTTTCCTGTCCTCTGAGTACTGAAAGCCTATGAAAATCAATGCTCAAATTACCTGATTTGGCAAATGCTCTCACGATGGAAGTCAGATTCAGCGCTCCATTTGTCTTTCACCAGAATGTTTTTTAAAAGCTCATGGAAGCATTTCTGAAGACATTTTCAAATATGTATATACATCTTTAGTTATTTTTAAGTGGAAGATCACACTAGTTACGTTGTACATCATTTTATAGCAAATAGGAAGCCAGGATTTAATATTTACTTCGCTTAATTTTACCTCTAAGCTTTTTTTCAGTCTTTCATTCTAGTCTATCTTAGTAAGTTAGACATTAATTATTATTCAAAGTATATTCAATCACTTTAGGGACCTATTTCCTAATTTTGTATTTAGGCTTTGTCTTCATCAATGTCACTGAAAAAAATGTTTAACAGGACATATCAGGACAAAATAACATTATAGACTTTCCTTCCCCCAAGTAAGCGCTGCTAAACATGGACAACCAGGTTGTTTGCTTTGAGTATGGTACTCTTATTACCTTCCTCAGGAGTTTTGCAACTATACTTTCAGAGTTATATTCTATAACTGCCCAATACTCTTGAACCACTCCCCAGACATAAATCATATCTTCCCTTTCTCTGAAACATCTAAAATATTTTCTAAACTAGGTCGCACACCTGATTAGATCTTTGCTGTTGTTAACTTTGAGGTGACATTTCATCTGCCAGAATTAGCCATGCAAAGTGAGTTCTTAATCTGTTATTATCATGGCTAGTAAAATGAAGAGTTGGTATCAAACAGTGGTTGGTTCTAGACTCTGACCTGGAGCAGCAATAAATAGTTTAGCAAACTTTATATACACAATGAGCTCACATGCTAACCAGTATGTATCTACCTGTTCAATTTAAAATGTAGATAATTATAAATATTCTGAACTTCTTTTTCTTCTGTGAAATTATATCTTGTCTGTTTCATTTCCCACTTTTCCTGGAAAAGCAATTGTGTACTGTTTGTCCTCATCTTTTGTAATCAGCAGTAAACAACCACCTTTGCACATCATCTTTAAATAGTTTTTAAAGTAGATTTCTCCTTTTTTATTCTTTTTGCCTTTCTTATTTTTTTCACTCTAGTTCACAAAGTGTGGTATCAAATCTGATGAAGTCTACTTTAAAACTGGCAAACAAAGAATTAGATAATCCATAAGCAAAATGCTTAAGTTTAAAATTTTAAGATTAAATTTTGTATACTTAAATTATCTTTTTATTTTGGATGTATTTTCATGCTAAGTGTGTAAGCTGAAACAAGGAGAATTAGATTGCATTTTGAAGTCCTTTTGCCATTCCTTGAATCCTCATTGTTCGTTTCATATTTTGGAGAATTAGTACTCCTTTATACACAGTATTTTACCAAGTGAAACGAGAACATTCAAAAATAAAAGAGCTTGAATTCTACACAAAGTCTACTTACACTGAAGCTGATTCATGTCTATTAAAATTTGATGCCTACTTTATCAAATTTAAATAATGCATTTCAGGACTCAAAGGCACACAGTTTTAGTTTACATGCCTTGAGGAACACAAGTCCATTGAATGTAATTATTGGACTAAAATATCATCTTAAGAGATGAAAATTGTTCTTTCTCCAGAAGTGATATTGTGCCCTGCTATTGTTGGTTTCAAAATACAAAGGTGGTTTTCACATGTATGAGGAAAACGGAGATGTTCCTTCATTTTGTAACAGTGGTATATCCCATATGACTCAGCTTATAAAATTAAATGTGTTTATATCATACTTGTTCTCATCTTTTATTCTATTCACACTTCATAGGTGTCCTAACTATAATATTTTGGCCATTTGGTTTTATTATACTTTTGTTACCCTTACCAAAACTCAGGCCTGGCTGACTCGGTCACAGGGTTTCAGAAACATAAAGAAGGCAGTGCCCAATTTCTGCCTTGACTGCTAGTTTGAAGGCTGGGGTCTCATAGGAGGTGAGACCAAAGTTAAATGTCTTCGTATTTCTCCTCTTGAGGTGGAATCCTGAGCTTAAGTGGGTGGGAAAGGATTGGGAAGATGACAAAAACATCTGTATTAGTATGCAGTGTTTTGAGATTCTCAAGGCACTCTTGCCAGGAATACTACACACTGGATGCAAACCCTCTAGGAAGAGCTCTGCAGACATCTCTTAAATACCAAACAAGGCAATAGTGGTACAGAAGGCAGAAATATAGAGAAGCCAGAGGCAATGCTTCTGGCTGTATTCTGTGGATGATATTCAGGGCTTTGGAAGTTTCTATATTCCTATAAGAGGACACAAAGCTTCTGAGAAAGCCAGAGGCCCAGGGTTCAGAACAAAGAGACTTTTGTAGGGACTTCAAATAGGGACAAAAGTACACAAACTTCAGAAAGGATGCAAGATAAACACCAAGAAAAATCTGGATGGAACCAGTTGCATCTCTGTGGTCTTCATTTGCAGAGCTAGCCTGAATAGGCACTCTGGCCCCCTAGCTCTCTTCGACTGCTAAAATGGATGAGAAGGTCCATGCCCCTTCCTGGTGTCCTTTTGAGGGCATGGTTTGGGGCACAGTGAGCATTTATAAGCAAAGAGACTGTTTGAACTAGGCTAGACTTAATGGCAGATTTAAAGAGATATTCACACCCAGCTTTTCCTTACTCCCACCTTACATGTTGTGTCTATGCTAGGAAGATTCCATTCCTTATACAATTATTACCTCTGTTTTGTATATTTAAACATGGTATAAAATGTTTGCAACCACACTAATACAGAATAGATATGATATTTAAGTTAAAGCTGCTATGTATTACAGCCAGATACTGTATCCCTTTTAATAAAAGTAATCTTAAATGATCTCTTCCAATTTTCTACTCAAAACACTGCACAACATTTGAATAGGTATAACTAGTCTCTCCCTGAAAATCTGACACGCAGAATCAATTGCCACATTAACTGACCAGGCAGGTTATTCAACTTTTAGGCAAATTTAGCTCTTAAAAACATTTTTTTTTTTTCCTGACACTAAATTGCAAATTGCTTCTTTGGAAATTTTACTTGTAATTTTAGTTCTGACCTCTGTAGAAGTACAAAATTAGTTGTTATTTCTCTTGACAGGGTTTCATTATTTGAAGGTTATTGTCATTATCAAAGCTCTTCTTAGAGATAAACATCCAGGTTGTTACATATAAGACAATATTCAGATTCTTTCTTATCCTAGGTTCCCTCGTGGCTGTGTAGCACTGGTAGGAGGAAATGAAGGTTTTGAATTTTATGTGGATTGTTGATGCAAACAGTGTTTGTATTTCAATGTGTGCTCAAGAATGTCATGCAGGGTCTGGTGCTGAGGAGCCCTAAGCTAATGGCATTGTTTCCTCAGGACTGTATAGAATTGGCAGCCCAGGGAATAAGGCACTGAAAAGAATGACTATTTCCTCTATTTCTTACTGAGACATAAATTGAGAATGCCATTTGCTAAGCACAAGATATAGAAACCAAACTTTCCTTTGTCATGGGACTGCATAAGATTGATTTATACTAGCAGTGTCAAAATTCTTTTCAAACAATCTAAATATATATAATGCTTCCACATTCATTGCTATAGTCAACAAATGTTTATGTGTATCTACCATATTTCAGACGGACCTGTGGCACTAGACAGCTAGCACTGACCAAAATAGACAAAGTCCCTGCTCTCATGGAGCTTACATTTTGGCATTGTAATTCAATCATAAGTAACTTTATCTATAAATACAGATATTTTCAAATGAAACGAGCCCATTTATATATGTTCACATTGCATGAATAAAGCACACAAAGTAATGCTTCTTAGTGCAATTTAAACATTCTTCACTTAAATCATAGGTCAATGAATATACTGAATCAGAAGATTTATTAATATGCTATAAGAATGCAGAATTTACTACTTTAAAATATACTTGAGAATATAAATTATGTTTTTAAGTTAATCGTTATATGTAAAGCATTTTGAATCCTTTCAATTCCTTCCCACAGGGTCTCTTCCATTTTTATTTCATTATTATTACTTTTTTCCTTCTGTGTATAGGTTGCTGTCATTCAAAATAATGATACTGGTATACAAGATATATACTGAAGAGTTAGTGTATGACTGCCAGTATTTTGCGTGCAATTTGTGAAGTTGGTAGTAGTGTTATTTCTAGTTTGCAATTGAAAAAGTTTGTATTTAGAAACATTAACTCACTCGTGCAGAAGCACCTGACAAGTGTCAGCTGGATTTTAAATCATGGTGGGTATGTTTTAAACATGGGGGACTGAACAGTTACACTGCATACTATGGCTTCTATCCTTCCTTATTATTTAATTTTGTCACAAACAAAAGATAACAACCACTTACTCATTCAGGTAGCATATCTGTTGAGCATTTACCATGTGCCAAGCACTTTCGAAACCCTAGAAATACATACAGTAGTGAACCAAACTCACAAAATCCCTCTTTGGAAAAATCTGGTTTCCCGGATTCCTGTCTTTAGGAAGCTATACTTAAAATTTGTAAGAACAAAGCAGTAAATATTTAAAAGCAAAGCATTTTCAAACAATTTTTCAAGGCAACATTTTTTTCAGATCATAAAGGATATAAATAGTAAAGGGTTAAGAAATTTATTTAATGTCTTAGAGCACTGGAGCAGAATGGAAATAAAATCCTATAGAGAAGACAATAAATCTGCTTTTTCTCTTTCCTCCCCTGAACCAGGGCCACCTCCCTTTCTGCTCTGCTGTTGTTAGAGGAGCCTGGAGCCGGCAGCTAATGGCTCACAGCGTGAAGCCGGCAGTCTTAATGTCCTCTCTGCCCTCCCCTACGTGTCCCAGCAGCAGCACCTCAAGAACAGATCAGCCTTGTGTCTCACATTTCTAGTTTCCCTGTTTCTGTTTTTCCCGTGAGTATTAAATTAAAAAAAAAAAATTCTTTTTCAAAAGTTTGAAACTAAAAGGATGGCTCTGAGATTATATTTGATCTGGGTACACATCTTTCTCACAGAAAATGCCAAGTATCTAGTAGGTCAAAAAGAAAATATTTGATGAAGCTAAATTACTCCACAAATAATCTTTCAGAAATGTATATATTTGCTACATCAGCAGAAGGCTTTCTTATATGCACTTTATATGACATCCGTTAGCCATTTTTCTAGAATGGTAAGCATTAGGGCTACAACTCCCTTGTAGATTATTTTTTCCTGCAAACAAAAAGTATGTTCCCACCAATTCACTCCCTGCTGCACTAGTAACACCTGCAGGTCTGAATGTAATGCAGGTAACCTCTGATTACTTTGACTTAAAACTTTGTTCTTTAATACCAGTATTCAAAATGACTGGGAAAAAAATTCTATTTGATTCTCTTGTACTTCTAAAAATTAGCTAAATTTCATTACAGTAAAATGCTAAACCTAAGAAATATGGCACAAACCTTTACAGAATAATTTGTATTCAATCTCATTATATTTTCAATCACTCTACATTCAAAACCCAGTTTCTCTTTTTATTCAGTTTAGAAAATTATATAAGAATTAGAAAGTTAAATGCTTTGCTGCATTCCCAACATTCAGATTAGTCACTAGCATATAGTACGTGCTCAATAAATATGTTTAAAAGTCAGCAAATAAATGAGTTACAAGCCACAAATGCAACTTGTTGGATTATCTTTACTTCATCCCAACGAACAATCATGGTAGCTAAATAAGCATAACAAAACACTCTATTTACATACTAAGTCTAAAGCACAATATTTATAAGTATACAAGAATGTTTTCTTAAAAGATACAATCACTGAGGTGTGTGTAGTGGCTCTTTCTTTGGTAATTCTCTCTTTCTCAACCTCTCCCTCTCTCTTTTTCTCTGCTTCACTCTCTATTCACATGCACACGTCCACACAAAGAAACTAAAAAGACTTCAGATGTATTATTACTCTTTGTGCACATGGGTCCATTCAGTCTGAACATAAATTTCATTTTGAGAAGATCACACATGAAAAGCTTTCATTCCTCAAAGCATCTCCAAGTACCATGCATGTTATTTTTCAAAGACTGGGTTTACATTAGAGCTTACAGGATGCTGCTTTCATCATTCACTCAGTTTTATCAAAATTGAATTGTGTTCTTCACTTTATTTCCAAATCCCTTGATTTAAATGATATAACAAATGAAACTCTAAATTCATTGCCAATTAACTCTCCATGTCACTATTAGTCCAAATATGACTTCATGAATAAAATTAGTTTACAGTTAATTATAAGAATACACACACACACACACACACACATACGTACTTGGGATTTAGGTGGTTTTCCTAACAGAGGGGAAAAGTGGAATTAAAATATTTAGCCTTGGATCTTCAACATAATTCATACTACTTTGGAGCTGAGTGAATTATCATTCAAGCCTTTTAATCTAATTTTAAAAATGACCAAATTTTGAACTGGGAATTTGTTTGCAGTTTTCAGAGACATGGTGCACAGCACACACATGCATATGCACACCACTTTGTCTGTCTCAAGCATTTAGAGAAAAGGTAAGACGGAAAAATCTATAACTATAACAATATCGCTGCATTGCATTAGATCATTGCTACAGACAGAAGACGTTAAAAGAGTGTGTGTGTGGAGAGTTGCTGGCCTACAAACTCAGTGCAAATTTGAGGCAGAAAGCTCTGTGTATGCTTCATTCAGAGTTAAAGTATTATGATGTGTATGATTTCCTTCTTCTTTTATTTCTTTCTTTCTTCCCTTCTTCATTCGTCTATTCAAAAAACTAATTACTGAAAGCCTAGTATGTGCTAGATACAGTGCTAGATACTGTTCTATGCACTGAAAACATAATAGAAAAAGTAGACAAAACTTTTTTTCTTAACAGAGCTTTTGTTATAGTAGTTGGAGACAGATAATTAACAAATAAGTAACTAAAATACATGGTGCAACAAACAGCAATGGAGTGGGAGTGTGGGTGATCAGGGATGGGTCTCTCTGAGACTGCAACATTTGAGGCCTGAATGGCAGGAAGAGCCAGCTATGTGAAAACTAAAATAAAAAGCATTCTAGCTGAGTGTAGTGGCTCATGCCTGTAATCCCAGCATTTTGGGAGGCCGAGGCAGGAGGATCACTTGAGGCCAGGAGTTCGAGACCAGCCTGAATAACATAGCAAGACCCCATCTCTACAAAAAATAGAAAAATTAGCCGGGTGTGGTGGCATGTGCCTGTAGCCCCAGCTACTCAGGGAGCTGAGTGGGGCAGGAGGATCACTTGAGCTCAGGAGCTTGAGGTTGCAGTGAACTATGATGAGGCCACTACACTCTAATCAGGGCAGCAGAGTGAGATCCTGTCTCAATAAAATAAAATAAAACAAAATAAAATAAAATAAAAAGCATTCTAGGAAGAGGAAACAGCTATTGCAATGTCCATAGGTGAAAAACAAGCTTAGTGTGCTCAAGGAACAGAAATGAGGTCAGTAAAGGTAAAGGTAGGAAAGTCAATCATGTTTTGGCCTATCATTGAGATTTTAAGGCTTAGCCACAAGGATCCCACTGTTCCCTGATACTTTGTCTTTGCCCTTGTCACTGCAACCAGATGATTAATGGTGCTTTTTATGGGTACGCTAGCAAATGCATCATTTTGGACTTTTATTGGGCACAAAGCTCAGAGAGTACACCATTTCAGTCTCCAGTACATTGATGAAGAAATATTGTTATTTACTCTAAGTAACAGAAGCCATTTATGTTTAAATATGAAAACTATGAAGAAACCCTGTTCTCATTTGATTTGGTGTTTATCTTTCCCCTTCTCATTTATGGGTTGCTTCTGGGTTTTTCGTGCCTTTTAGCTTTCTCTGACTCATTAAAGGAGTTAGATTCCAACGGCTAATTCCCATACAGGAAATTTCTTCTTGCCCCTTACTAGAAACCACAGTTTGCACCTGGATCTCCTGAATCACAGTGCATCTCTCCCACCTGCTTAGTGGAGCCAAAGACCCTCATAGGCTGTAATTATTTCTCCTCCTATGCATTACTTTCTTTGTCTTCCTTAAATGCCTTTTCTGCTCGTTGTTAAGCACAGGATTTGGAGTCAGAAAGGCCTCAGTTTAAAGATTAGCTCCACTTTTGAATTTTGTGATCTTGGACAGTCTATTTACCTTCTTTTTTTTTTTCCCAATTAAAATATTTTTAATAGGGCACAAAAAAATTTTTTTTTTTTTATTTCAGCTTATCATGGGGGTACAAAAGTTCAGGTTATATATATTGCCCATGTCCCGCCCATCCCCCCGAGTCAGCCTTCACTTTTCTCATTGAAAAAATAATCATAAGACAATGCATTAATGCACGTAAAGAATTTGACATACTGACAAGCACCAGGATGGTATTTAGTACATGTTGGCTGCTACCATTATCTTTACCAGCTTCACTCCATCATCTGGGTCCCTTTTCCTTAGAATAGTGCTTCTCAAAGTGTGGTCCCTGAGCCAGCAGTATGAGCATCTCCCAGCAACTTGTTAGAAATGTAAATTCTCTGGCACTACTGAATTGGAAACTGGGGTGCAGCCCAAAAATCTATGTTTTGCCAAACCCTCTAAGTGATTCAAATGCATGATAATCGTGCATTAGAAGAAATGTATTACATTATTATGTTTGCATTTAATTGTTCATAATTAAGTTCCTCAGAATTATGCTGGGGTGAGTGGCTCAGAAATTTGCAGTATTATTTAAAAAACTTCCTTAAAATTATCTGAGACAAAATCATTTATATTTAGCACATAGCTCATGTGCAATGCAAATAAAAGGTAGACAAACAAAATGTATTTTGTTCCCTTGGAAGATCTCTATAGTTGTATCCAGATATTAGAATAATCTCCTGAAAACAGTCAAGGAAGAAATAATTGCTCCTAAGAAGTTTCCATACTTGTTTCAAGTCTCATATAAATGAAAACTTAGTCACTAAGTAAAATAGTAGAGCTTAATGGTACACGTTTTATTTAATAAATTCAGAAAGTAAATATACTTAAGTACATATGTCATGATTAGTGTAGTATACTGTGATATTTGGAATATTATTTCAAATTGTCACCTTCACCAAAATTCAAACACTTTGGCTAAGGAAGCAACTAGGATTTACATGCATGTGAAACACAGTGGAAACCTTCTTTTCCACAATTTCACTTAATATGTGTAGTTTTATCTCCTTTATTCCATGCTGTATTGGTCTCCTATATAAGGATGACAACATCAGCTGCATCAACACAGCATACTATATCCAGGGCTGCCACTATAATGTTTTGACTTTTGTGCAAACTCTGGTATATTTATGAAGTAATTTACAAGGGATATGGTGATTCATAGAAAAATATTCAGTTGTAATGCGGAATAAATTGATCTAAGTAGCTTATCCCTAAGTACTGTTCCAATCAGTGGTTTTAACATATTTTTTTAGTAGAAGAACATTTTTTCCATAATGCAATCTCCTAAGGAACAAAAATATATAAAATTAATTCAACTAATATTTTACAAGGATAAACCTCTTCTAGACTACGCAAAGGGCAGACTGGCTTACTGGTAATATAACAAAGATAAGAACTCCCTCTGAGAAAAACGGCAGGTGTTTTTGCAGCCTATTATAAAAGATTTGGGTTCCCTAAACATGGGTTCCCTCAGCTGTGCTGCAAACTCATTGTGTATGCAGTATTTATGTCAGTCCTCCACATTGTCCTACATGACCTAGGAAACATGTGCAACCAATGAGCAAGCTGATACTATGGCTACTGTCATTACTGTGAGAAATAAGATTCCCTGTCTCTGACCCAGGAAACTTACAGGTCTTCTGCCTTTGTCCTTAAAACAATGTTCGGCTAACTTTTCAGCTTGCATGTTAAACCTTCATAGTTCTTGATACACATATGGCAACCACAGTCCCACAATTCTTTTGGTCTGTTTCTATATTCTGATATGGTTGAGTAATATAAATAAGAAGTCTGGCTTATACAAGTACATATCTACCAGTAGTGACTGTCTTTCAACAGCTACCATGGCAATTTAAAAATCTCTTCCTATGATCCACATGTTTGTGTCTCCTCCAAATCTCTATGTTGAAATCCTAAACCCCCCCAAAGTGATAGTATTAGGAGATGGGATTTGTGAAATATGATCGAGTCATGAGAGTAGAGCCCTCCAGATTTGGTTTAGTGCCCTTATAAAAGAAACTCTGCAGAGCTTGTTCGCCTCTTCTGCCCTGTGAGATTATAGAAAAGAGATGGCCATGTAGGAAACAGGCTCAACAGACACCAAATCTGCAAGTACTTTCTTTGATCTTGGACTTACCAGCCTCCATAACTGAGAAATAAATTTCTTTTGTTCATAAGCCAGGTAGTTTATGACATTTTATTACAGCAGCCTAAACAGACTAATACATCTCTCAGTGAATTAATAGAGAAAATTGAAAGAGAAATAACAGATATTTGATTTTAAATATTAATTCACAAATGGTACCATTTGTACATATTTACCAACTGTCCAAATTCCTTGTTATGTTATGAATGTGTATGTTTTTGAGGAGTCTTTTTACACCAGGAAAGTTTGTGAAAATTTAAAAAGATGTTTTATAAAATGGTGAAATAATGTGCATGATTTTGCATATCGCCAGTTTTATAATTTTGGTTATTATGCTGATGATATCACCATCTCTTGAAAATGTGTTATATTTTATTATTTTGGCTGGGGAAAATCAATATTTACCAGAAAAGACTGGTACTTAGTGTTGGAAAAAAGTTGGTGGTCACAATGTGACTAATAATTACAAAACATTCTATATTGAAACACTAATAACTAATATGAAATGAAAAGTCTTTTTAATAAAAAAGCAAGCAAAAAATAAAACTTGTAATAAACACTAACACTAGTCATGATATAGCACAATACTACAAAAAAACCTGTTACAACTCCATTGCACAAAAGTTCTGCCATGACAGAAGCATTCCTAAGCCATATTCCAAAGCGGAAGTTGTCATTGATTTGAATGTGGCACATGTGTCCAGTAAAAATGTATTTCCTCAGATAACTATATCCAGCCCATAAATATATTTGTTTGTTTTAATAAGTCATGAGTTAAATAGGCAGATTTCTGTATTGTTTATAGATATTTTTGTAAAAATTTAAACACCTGTTCTAAATAAAAATCATTTTTTTTGTAAAACTTTAGAGAACATCCTCTATGTTTTAGTCTTGTATATTAAATCTGCAAACAGCATTGTTTTCAATTCTTCTTTCATGAACATATCTCAGGGGCTTGAAATTGAAGGCTCACTTTCAGAACCTAAGCAATTTGCCAGGATATCAGATCTCAGACCAACAACATCTAGCTTCTAGGTTATAACACAAAAGTAAAGGTCTTTGGCTCGGGAGTCACTCATATGCAACTTGTTTAAATAAATCTTATATAAAGATTAAATAGAGAGAGAGAGAGAGAGAATGCTTGTGTAGTTTTAAATCTAAAATCAGTCTCAGACATCTATTAATTAAAAATAATTAAAATAAAATTAATAAATAAAATACATAATGGAAAGAAATAGCAATAGCAAATAAACAGAACTACAAAACAGTAAGAAATAACAGAAACATATCAATATAGTGATCTGAATGTAAACCAAAACTTTATATTAAAATAAACTGAATTATGAAAAATGGGAAAACTGAAACACATTTTCTCAGGCAGAAATACTGAAACTTTGTAGGTAAGGCAAGAAGACAGTTCTCCAGAGACTAAAGCGATTTGTCAAAATGTGGCATGGATATAATTTTATGTTTGAGGTGGGGTTTTTCTTTGACCTTACTGAAACACACAACATCTCTTAATTTTATTCCTTTATATTCGATGTGCAATTACTTAGACTTTTATTACTTTCATTCTTGATCACACCAAGAAGAGCCCAGGCATATGTTATATACTTTTATTTTTGCAAATATTAACTCTTTCTCATAATGTTCAGCTTTCTATCTGTAAAGTTTTATCTTCTATATGGGACAATAAGAAATTGACAGCTGTTGGATTCAGTATGAGTGTGTGTATGTGTATGTGTGTGTATATGCCTGTGTATGTGTCTTCCAAAAGAACAGTCTAGTTTCTCAGTGGGAAGAAAAAGACAATATAATAAAATCCACGTACATCTTAATTTTCTTTATGCTGATTTAAGTTTGTTGATATAGGAAGAGAAGGGAAGAGTCTTTAGGGGTTTTAGGACATCATGGTGCAGCAGAACACAAACCGGCACAAAGAGATCACCGTACAAGGCACAGGCACTGCTAACAGCAGAATGCTGACGATGGACACACAAAGGAGGAAGCACCTGACTAGGCTTGGGGAGAATCTGGAAAAGCTTTGTTTCAGGAAACATCTCCACATTTCCCTCTCTAGCTTTCTGACCTGCCAGGTCACGTGGGCCATACGGATGGCTCCAGAGTATCTGACTACCAGGAGGTTCAGCCAATGGGGAGAAGAATGTTCAGTGCATTGATTCCCTGGGCTCCCTTCCTGCAAAATCACTGTGTCCTATGGCCATTGGTCCTTTCCCTTCAGCTGCCTCTACAGAACTCCGCTTTTTTCCACTAGTTTTAGATAACTACTCTCTCCTCTTTGGGCCTAGGACTGTAACGCCTCTTTTTGATTAGCTCAGATTATTGCATTATCATTTGTGTCTTACACTCTGCTCAAACTTTTGTAAATAGACTCACTGTAATATATTCCTCCTGAGATAGTGTGATCTGAGTGTGAAACCTATTTCTTGTTGGAACCCTGATTTACACAACCCAAATCTTAAAGGATAATTAGAAGAGCAGAGCATTTCTCAGAGATCCATAAAAAGTCTACGGTTAGTAAAAAAGAATAGCAAAAGATGAAGGTATACAACTCTAAGGAGTATGGATACTACCCTAAAGATAGCAAACAAGTGTTAAAGATTTCAGGTAAAGGAGTGATATGACCATGTTTGCCTTTTACAAAGATTACTTAGGCATTATTTAGGAAGAAGCTGTAAAGGGAAATTAGGCTCAGAGCAGTTAGCAAGCTAAAATAATAAGCCAGGCAAGAGAAATTCAGGACTAACAAATACTTTAAGAAAGGTGGTGGCAATGACAATGGAGAAAAGAAGAGAACTGTGAGAACAGTGAAGTCATGAGGGGTGGAAGAGGTGATTACCAGTTGTCTTGCTTGAAAAAAATGAATGGATGGAGGTGTCATTAACTGAGGGAGTAGTTAGAATAGTATCTGAAGTGAAGATTCAATGAGTCAAATTGACAATGAGAAGTCAGGAGAGCATTTAGGTTAAGATGTAAGAAGCAGATTCATGTGTTAAATATTTTGGCTGCATACACTGTAACACAGCAATAGGGAGATGTGACAAAGGGTTAGTGTTACAATTAGAAGTATTAATAGTAAACATAAGTAGTGGAGGACAAGAGGCATAATATATGCATCCAACCATAATGTTTTTAGGTGTGTAGATTACAACATAAATGTGGTACAAAAAAATAAACTCAAATGCCTTTATATGCCAAATTAAGAAGAAGAAATTCTAGGTAGATGTTTCTGTTCATTATCAAAATGCTCGACTTTATGTGGATTACAAAACACATGAGGAGTTTCAGAAAGAGCACTTCATTTTCTAATTATAATAAATTTGTGTTTTAATTTTTAAAATGCCACTCTCGAGGTAGATAAATATAAAATATAGTGACTCTTCAGTGTTCCCACATGTTTTGGTTTCAGAATAAAATGTTATTGAAGATGATATAATTAAAACATCCCCATGATATTTTCTGTCTCATAGAGACAAAAGTCATTTGTTTCAAGTACAATATATTTCATATCGATTAGGTAATATATAATGCAGTAGAAGATAGCCAAAATTGCATGTCTTACTGTCATCTCAAACCACATACCAGCCTCATTTGTGCATCCACCTACCATTTCTTTCCATCATGAAGCCCTCTTTACTTTCTATTTACTTGCTTCGATAAATAGGTTTGACAGTATTTGTCACTTGCATGAACCATATTGACAGAGCAGTCCCGTAGGTTCCTTCTGGGCTTAAAGGACTAAGTCCCGGTGGTATATTTGTGTCACCTCAAGCAGCAGCAGTATAAACTACCAGTTTGCTTAATATAAAATGCAAATTTCTCAAGGGCAAGGCATCATTCTGAATAGTAATCATATTAATGACTATTAAAAATTCTAAAATTATTCAAAGGTTTGTTTTATTTTATTTTGCATTTAAATTTTCCCCTCAGAAGTTCAAGGGATAAAAAACTCAGGCTGGAGTTTTGCTATAACCATCTGCTTATAATGAGCAAACTGCAGAATGTGGATTCCCTACTGAAATTTGAGAAGGCTTAAGCATCACCTTGCCAAATATCCACTGGCAGCAACAGTAACAATTAGAAGCCAAATCTCATCATTTAGAATTTGAAACAACTCAAATGTAGTTCAAGATTTTAAACAATTAAATGTTTTATTTTCTTTATATGTACTTAAATTTCTATATTAATTTTTGTCTGTCATAATCAACAGCATTAGATTATAAACCATCCAGTGGAAGAGGCCACATCTTCCATGCTTTATCAATATATTTTTAAAGAAAAGCAAAGGTTTAATATTTTTGATGTGATGTGATGATCTTACTGTGCCTGTAAGGTCTGTGTAGTATTTTATACCCTAGCAATCATTGGTCCTTTAGCCTTCCTGATGTCTTGGTCAGCTAATAAAATCTCCTTACAAATTTAATGAAGTCTTATTCATTTGGCAATATATTTGGTTCTAGAACAATAAAGTATCTTTAAAGAGATAAATTTGCCTCAACAATAGATTCTTCTATACGTTCTCCTTTAGAATTTCATTGCATATATAATGAGTACATAACTTTCACACACAATTTATTCAAATACTTGGTATATGTAAGATAATAAACATGAATATTATAATCAGTATTAATGCTATATGTTAATATTTTTAAAGATTCTTTTTAATTGTGAGTTCTAAACTTTAAGACTAAAGGAATACATGTGCTGGCATGACATTTCTCATCTCATGGATCTTCAGGATTGGCATGCGATCTAGCTAACTAATGAGTCTCTCTTCCTCTTCCCTCTCTTTTGGATGTATGTCCCTCAGAAGTTTTGACCACATTTCAGTCAAAGAATAGCAATGCCAATACCAGAAAGTCCATTGTCTTACATTTCGGTAAGGACTTTCACAGACATCCAAGATGCTAGCAGTCTTAAGAGAATACTTGAAATACTGGGAATTCTTCACCCAGCCTAATATAGCAGTTGCAAGCACAGACTGTGGAGGCTGACTGACTAGGTTAAAATCCACGATGTGACCTTGGGAAGGCTGTATGACTTCCTGTCTCTTAGCTTCTTTATCTATAAAATGGGCATAACAATAGTAAAGTACCTATTTTATAAGGATATTATAATGTTTAAATGAACCTGTAACCAATTTGACCAGTGGCATGTAGTTTGTATTACATAGGGGTATTTGGTAAATTTTTACAAAATGGATAAAATGAATATGATTTTAGCATACTACATAGTTTGTAAAAAGCACAGTTATAAATGCATTGTCGTTTGACCCACACATGCTAAATGTTTTGCTGTTATTGTTGATTAGACTTTGGTATAAAAATAAACCCAAAACACAACCATGACTGTTCTCTAAAATTCACATGCTGAAAATGACAAGGTAACTCCTCTTGGCTTACTACTGAAATACAAACAAAACAACGTATTTTCCTGATACCACTGTACAAAAACAGGACTAGGGCTTAGTTTATTTTCAAACTCAGATGGTATCTTTCAAAGTAAATGCTCCAGTCAAACAAACAATAGCAACATCTGCTCAAATTGATGAAAACTTTAGGACCAGTTGAGAGCCTTTATTAATTTTCAGTTGAAAAGCAGATCATACAGTAGAGGAAAAACACAGTCCTTGCAATCATTTGCATATTAATACAACATTATAAAATCGTAATTTGGAAAAGATAATATTAAAAAGTGAACACATATTATCTTGTCTAGCTATCAAATGGCATACACTGATGTTTTCTCAATGGTTTCTTACTTTTGGCCACTGACAACTGAAAACAACAACAAAACAACAAAAAGTAATGCTCAATGGAGGACACACATACAGCTGCTCTCTAATAAGTGTTTTCAAAATAGAAGCCCTTTGTAGTGGAAGTCTCCAAAAATGTCAGAGCTGATTGCAAATAAGCACCACACACCTCACAGGGGGCTGAACTCAGAGCCTCCTATTGTTCAGGAATATTAAAAGCAGTTGTTTTAAGACTTCACTGAACATTTCACTAATGTGTTACTGAATCAAATCTGTTTGCACATCATTATCTAACTAGGTCAAGTGAATACAAAAAGATAGTTGTTTAAAACTGATGGAAACTGCCTAAATACCTCTTTAGTTTATTAAAGTAAATATATCACTTGAAGGTATGAATGCATAGTAAACTCCCACTCTAGGTATTATTTTTTTCGATCAAGAAGATAGGGAAGCTGATTTAGCTTTTACTTTCAGAGATAAGAACATGGTGGAACTCTGTAAAGGGTAATTTAATAGGCATGTTTCAATATGCCAAACAGTGAGGGGCAACAGGGCATACATTTCCATCTTCATTTTACAGCAAAGCAATAACACGGTATTGCCTCTTACAGCCACCGGGGAGAATTTGTGAAGGAACCTTTGCTACCCGATTTTCCTCATTTTGTTCTACAGAAAAAGATACTCCTAATTGGACATTATCATTGTATGCTACCCCCGGTTGCTAAAAATATCGAATTTTAATTTTCACTGAAATGCCTTCATAGTAGTTTTGAATATTTCCATAAAGGTAGAAAAATAATGTTCATTATATTCATAAAAACTGAGCATAGCATTCTTATGAAACCACTACAGAAATTCAATTGAAATTCAAAGAGAAATATTTAAAGCAGGATTTTGACATCCAGCAAGTTTTCTCTAAAGAGGCTTCATGGTGGGATAGTCATTACCTTGGTGAATTCACCACCATCCAAGGTCAGGCCATTAGGGCTGCAGAGTCAGAAAGCTGCTATTATGGGATCCCAAGCACCAACCCATTACTCTGTGCAGATTCACGTTAGCAAAATTCAGATTGTGACAAACTTCTTAATTTCCAGGCAGATTCACATCTCTTTGTGTATGCTGGAATATAACTAATATATTTGCTAAACAATTTAGTCATCTGACCAACTCATTCTTTTTCCACAATAAACCTATATGGAAGCCAATTAAAATCAGAACATTGCTTCGAGAACCCAAATCCAAACATGGGAGTTAGATGACCCACACTTTCAACAGCTTGCAGCCTAGGAAATCCTAATACAGCCTTTCCAATGACATTTATATATGGGAACACATTTCTGTCTTCGGGAGTGGTTAACTGGGAGAGAGTTAGAAGCTAATTCATCTATCCTGCATTAGATACTAATTAAAATGCTATTTTATTCACCTTAAAATGAAGGGTGTGCATGCTTCTTTTTTGGTTGCTATGTGAAGTACAATTTTACCTTTCTATTTCCTATTTAAATATTCCTTAAACTTTACTTTGAATAGCAACTTACCACACCATTATAGAAGATCAAGAATTAAACTGAAATAAAGGCTTTGACAGTTTATATTTTGACAGGTAAAACTTTGACTTGCCTTTTTCTCCATTTATTTTATTTATTTTTTAAAAATTTTATTTTGTTTATTTATTTTTAAATATATTTCAGAATATTCCAGGGGTACAAATGATTTAGTTACATAAATTGCTTTTGTACCATGCCCATCCCCCAGATAGTGTGCATGGTACCCGTTAGGTGTGATTTTACCCTTCCCCTCCTCCCCTCTCCCACTTGCTTGATTTCTAATGAATATTAATTCCATATGTGCACATAGGTGTTGACTGAATAATTCCAATTTAATGGTGAGTACATGTGGTGTTTGTTTTTCCATTCTTGTGATACTTCACTTAGAAGAATGGTCTCCAGCTCTATTGAGATTAATACAAGAGGATTAGTTCACCATTTTTTATGGCTGAATAGTACTCCATGGTATACATATACCACATTTTATTAATCCACTCATGTACAGATGGGCACTTTTTCTCCATTTAAAGGAGAATGTTCTTAAGACTTCTTTCACCAGGGGACAGACTTTGCACTGGTCATCAGGAGAAATAGGACACAACCACCACACTGTGCAATGTGCACAACATCTTCCTATGAAAGAAATTTTGAAGTTGTTACTGAAAAAAATCTCCATTTAAATTTTCATCTCAATTTATAGAAATAATGAGATACTTTAAAGGCATGGTATATTTTTTCTAAGTAAATTCTCAAAATATACAGCTCAAATTCAGTCTTAAGCAAATTAGTTAATGAAGTTTTTATTTATTAGGTTAAACATCATGAGATTCATCTTTCCAACTGAAAAAGTGAGATACTGCCGGGCGCAGTGGCTCACGGCTGTAATCCTAGCACTTTGGGAGACCAGGGCAGAGGAATTGCTTGAGGACTTCAAGAACAGCCTGGGCAACAGAGATCCCATCTCTATAAAAAATAAAAAAATGAGCTGGGCATGGTGGTGCGCACCTGTGGTCCCAGCTACTCAGGAAGCTGAGGCAGGAGGATCACTTGAGCCCAGGAGTTTGAGGTTGCAGTGAGCAATGATGACACCACTACACACTGCACTCTAGCCTGGTGACAGAGCAAGACTCTGTCTCAAAAAAACAAAAACAAACAACCCCACCCCCCCACCCAAAGTAAGATACTAACGTGTTCACCAAAGGTGAAAGTGAACATTTAGGGACATAGCACAAACACATACAGTTTCTTAAACTCAAATTACAGCTCAAAACCATTTCTGAAAAGCAATGTTATCAAAATGAGTGAAAGGACACTTGGGAAAAACCAAACCCAGGTATCAGGAATAAAAGATATTAAATCAAATAACACAGCAAGTTCTGTTATTTTAGTTTTCTCAAAATATCTTCAAACAAGACAATAAAACTCAGAAATAGTGAGGAGGAGAATATGAAAACATGAGCAGGGGAGAGAGAGAGAGAAAGTGAGCGAGAGAGCACCAGCAAAGAAGCTATTGGAATATTTGACAGGTCATTTTCCTCTAAAATAAATACAGATCTCTTAATGTATTGTGGGAAGTCCAGGTCTAACCTGAAAACACGAACAGCAAAACTGTCTATCTGCTTAATAGAGAAGTGAACCACATGAAAGGAAAAAGCTAATTAGCATTCAACTAATAGGCGCCACAACTTGAGCACTCCCAATTGAGCACTTTTAAAAAGTAAGCGTTCAACTCATTTAAATATGCTGGAAGTTGAGCACCAGTTGAGCGCTTTCACAGCACGCTGAGTACTGATTGAGCTATTTCCAAGCACATCGAGCACTTTTCTGTGTGAATTCTTAGCCAAATTTCCATACCCCCAACCCTCCCTCTGCCTACACAGCTGCTAATCAAGAGGTGCCTTCCCGGTATGAAATTCCTTCGCCAATTAGAATTACATTTTAGCCTTTCATCTTTTAGGTTTTAAGAGAATTAAGAAATAATAATAATTAGTGAATGGGTGTCAGAATGAAGTTCATTTCTTCTTGAGAGATATCAGTTAAGTCAATTCTATCCCTTAAGGGCTCCAGTTAAATTTTGGAAATTAGCATCCATGCTGAGAGCTGTGAGACTGTGTCCAAACTTAACCATGGACAGCACAAAGGATTTTTGATGGTTCACTCCTCCAGGTGTTTAAAATCGGCCAAGAAGTGAAGCAATCTGACAGTGGTGCAGTTCCCTAGATCTCTGCAATTTTGTCAAGGTTCTCACATGGGCAGGATCTCATCCACAAAAAATAAATCTTTTCATGTTATGTGAGGCAATCATTTCCTTCCTGCTCTAATTTTGCACAAATGAATGAAAATAAAGCAAACTATTAAGTGTTTATTAAGTGCAAATTATATGTAGGCACAATGCCAAATAATGACAAGGATATGAAATTTACAATAGCCCCTGACCTCAACGTGTTTACCATTTTACTGGGAGAAATAGTGCAACATCCTGGCCTATATGGTGATCTGCTAATTTTGTTTCTAATTTAACTTTCCTCAGTCCTAATATTTAAATTATGTTTACAATATTTTATTGCAGATAACAGTTGACAGTCAATGTTTGTGGTTTGTTTGCTTATGGAATGACGTGGGTATAAATAACTAAAAACAAGTGCCTGGAGTCAGATCCCAGATATAAACACACTGAGAGATGCTATTTCAGGAGGCCCTGTCCAAGCAACAAACTGATCTTCCTAGAAAGCAGTTCTCTCATGCTAGTTGTACATGTAGGAAAAGGAACAAAACAAGAATCTCCTTGTTCAGAAATGAGAACTGCATGTCTCAAATCTTATATCCTACAAGAACCAGGAATGCTCCCAACACAAAGAAATGATACACGTGTGAGGCGATGGACATCCCTGTTACTCAGATTTGATCATTACACATCGCATACTTGCATCCAACTATCACATACACACATAACTGTATGCAAGGATTATGTATCCATAAAAATTAAAAAAAAGAACCAGGCTGAGTCTCAACCTGGATAACTAAAACAATAATATTACAAATAAATAAATAAATAAATATGCTTATGTATTGCCAGCTATTTTTACCTCTCCTAAATTAAAACAAATAAAGGGATTTGATTGAATTTTTTAAATGTTGTTTCATTTAATCTCTATGTGGAAATTCTATTAATTATCCCAGAAACTACCAAAAGTAGACAGTCTAGAAAAGGTTTGCCCTCTAGGATTTGCCCTTGACACTGACCTATAATGTTTTAAGAAATTCATGTTTAGAATTTGGCCACTTTGAATGAAGATTGAATTCAACATGAGGCCAACACTGTTACCAAAGGATGGAAGGGGGAAAAGTCACAATTGGATAAGAAGGAAATGTTTTGTTTATTCTGGTATATATGGCTTAATTTTCATTTAAATCAGTTATGTCTAAAACCCTTAAAATCAGGTAGCCACAATTATCAATCTCTGGAAAAAATTTCACCTCAAAAATTGACCATTTATTTAGAGCTTGCTACATGCAATATATTAAGCAGCATATGGTGTGGCATTTAAAGTTGAATAAAGAAAGAACTTGACCCCATGAAGCTTATAGTCTAGGGAAGATCCAAAATTCAGAAAGATAAGTGTCCAATAAACAAAGCTAGAAAAATAAGGTGAATTGGTCTGTGGGGAAATTTAAAGGTCCGCTTTTTGTTTTCTTAATTTTTGCTTCTCTGGTTATTGTCAGAGTTTTTCTCTTTCATACCAAGTGATTATTTCTTTCAGAGTATATTAGCACTTTAAAAAGCAATTTTGTTTCGCATTGGAGTCCCCAGCATGGCTTACACTCAGCCATGTAAGCTATGTTATTTTATGACTGAAGGGCTGGCAGGATGGGAACTCAGTGGTTTATTTGCTTAAGAAGCTTGATTATAAAGAAATATACCTGGACATTTGGGGGCTGACAGCTCGCTGCCCTAGGTGGATCCACTCATTCTCTGGGGAATATGGTCTAACCTTCAACCTCCTTGGATAATGTATGAAATGGGGCACCCCAAATTTGGTGGGTTCTAACCTTACGGTCTAAAGTGGAGGCATTACTCTGAGATACATCCCACCAGGTCCCACATGTCTGAGTGCTAAACACCATAGAGAGAGGGATTGCAATAAAAACTAGCTCAAATGAAAGCAAGATCACCAGTTTCTCTATCAAACTAAAGCAACACAATATACTACGACTTCTGACTCAACTAAAGGGGCAGTGATGACAGAGTAAGGTTGAGCGTGGGCATGCCCGGGGACGCTGTTGGGTCGGAGGAGACATATTGCTATTGTAACGAGGCCCTGGACAATATCAGCAACAGCACAGCGACAGAGTGACTTGTGAATTTCCCCTCTAGTCTCCAAGTCACATTCCCAGCAAGCCGGATTATCATCATAACATCCTCAACACCAGAATCCTTGTAGGCGAAAGGAAATGCTAGGTTTTGAAAAACCCTAGGGATCCTGCACTATTAGTTTAGAGAGAACCAGTGTTCCAACGCTAGCCATTGGGCACTGCCGGGAAGTAACTTTTTTATTATTATTATTATCATTTTCTACAACAAATGTGCCTCAGGCAGGTGGGTCGAGAAACATGTTACAGTTTGAATGCAATTAGGTAGATGTACTAATCCCTAAACCTCTTAATTACTTGTAATAAAAAGTTATTTATGTTGCTAAGCTATATTTGTTACCAAATGTCTAGACTCTCCTCATGGTAGTTATTCCAAATTTACACAATTTTTAAAAAATATAAATTCAAAATCTTGAGCAGACTGGCCTATTGATAGGTTTATTTTGTGGGCTTAGCTTGCTTTCAAGACAACCAATTTACCTTGGAAAAGAACAACAAGGGTAGGATAAGGGCGGGATAATTTAGAAATTTAGAAATACTCTGAGGTTTACAATTCCCAAAACAGTTACAGAAACGTAAAGCATAAGTTCTATGCATCAAAATCTGTCTCTTTGGAAATTGGGATTTTATTTCTGCCAAAAGGTTGTGAAATGTTTTGTTTGTAGCTGCCCTGAGCTCAGGTCAGTTTCACCAAGAGGGGATTTGGGCCGTGGTGAAGATTTATTTCAGGCCTCCCAGAAAAGACAAACTTGTATCGCTAAGAAATACGGTCAGGCCTGTGCCCCTTTCTGGACTCCAGGTTCCCAGGCGTCCAGTCCTGCTCATCTTTTTAGCTCTGCTCAGGGCGGTTTAGCAATGGGGAAATCATCATTGCCATCTGCTTTCTCCACAATTTCAATCCAAGGTTGACTGACTATTTGGACCTCTTAGATTAAAGCAGCATCAGCGTTATTCCTTTGTTCTGAAAATTCACATTCAGCATATCTAGTGATCTTATCAATAATTGCTATCTTGTGAGCCACTGGAGTTCTCATGTTTCCTTTCTTTCCAAAATTCCCTCATGTCATAACACATTTTTTCAACCTAGGTATCTCTCTCTCTCTCTCTCTTTTTCTCATAAGCACACACACTAAAACTAAATCTATTTAGTCCAAATATCCTGTTTCTGTCTATGCTTAAGGGCAGAAACATGACAGAAATTCATAATCTTGATCAATTCCTCCATTATATCATGAAAGCATGCAATATATCTTACTTATGAAGTTCACAGCACAAACTCTCCTTATAAATAATTTAATGGAAGTTAGGCATACCAACTACCTCTTTTGCCATGAATAAAATATTATGAAGGGTTTTTTCACTGTCATTGTATACCTGGAAAGGCAATATAGGTTCTGTTTACTAATAAGCTATATTGGTTTTGCTATTACTTGCTGTGTGACCTGGGGCTAGTTTGACAACCTCTCTGTGTCTCAATTTCCTCAACAGAGCTGGAACCCATTTTACTAAGTGAAGTATTTCAAGAATAGAAAAATAAGCACCACATGTACTCACCATCAAACTGGTTTTAACTGATCAACACTTAAGTTCACATATTGAAATAACATTCATCAGGTGTCAGGCAGATGGAAGGGGGGGAGAGGGGATGGGTTTATACACACCTAAGGGTGTGGTGAGCACCCACTGGGGGATGGACACGCTTGAAGCTCTGACTCACGTGGGGCAAAGGCAGTGTACGTAACCTAAACATTTGTACCACCATAATATGCTGAAATAAAAAAGAAAAAAATTAATAGAAAAAAAGATAAAAATAAATTTCCTCATCTGTAAAATGAGTGGAAACACTGCACTTCACAGGTTTGGTGTGATGATTAAATGTATACATTTAAATGTACACATTTAGATGACTAAATGTGTAAAACACACTTAGAGTAGTGTCTGGCACATAAGAAAAACTCATTACATGTTAGCTATTGCCTATGGCAACTACTTTAGTTTTTAGGATCAACTCTGGCTGTTAATTAGTCATGCATATGAGTTTATGTATATGATTCATTCCCTTTTCTTTTTCATTTATTTTGTGCTAAAAATCTCAAGCAGACTGACTTTCCCCTCAGATGGCATGTTCAAAGACTGCAACACAAACTTACTGGTTAAATATTCTTTTAGAGAGTTAAAGGTTACTTGGAAAGCAATTACTGTCAAAAAATACATTTCATGATGAACATGTTAGAAAATAGTACAACAACTTGGAAAATGATTACTAAGTTAACAAAAAGTGAAATAAAATGCAAACAATCTACTTAATCTAGACAGACAAATGCTTGTACATCATTCTTTTGATTTTCCACTTGTGGAATGAAAATACTGTTATCCCTATCTCATTAGATTTTTTGACGATTATACAAGATAACTTACAGCGTGATTAGCAGTGTCAGACAACTGAAAAGAGCCCAATAAATGTGGGCTACCTATTATTAGAGGTAAAATGAAAAGCAATTGTCATATGCCAGCAATAAAATTTCCATGAGAACAAATTTTATTATGTCAGAATTGAATAGAGCAATGACTGTCAACCAGGGGTAATTCTGTTTCCTGCCACAACTGGGTGGGTACTACCGATATCCACTGGGTAGAGACACAGATGATGCCAAACATAATACAATGTATAAGACATTTGCCCACAGCAAAATTATCTCATCCAAATTGTCAACAGGGCCAAGGCAGAGAAACTTTGTTTGAGGTAAACACATTTTCATTTATCTCTGAAGTATTACTCCAATCAATATGCTTTCACTTAAACTCTATAGACCTATTATATAAATATAAACACAATACAGGGAAAGTTAGACTTTTTCCTCTCATTAAAACTGGTAATTTGAAAAAATATTTTTACTTTAAAAAATTATCACTGAGAAATTACCAAATTAAAGAGAATTAGTCTAACTATAGGTTAGCAAAAGGTAACATTATAATATACTAATGCTAATTAATCAGTAGTAAGCAAAAGAAAAATAATCAAACATTTGTTAGGCTTTAAAATGTTTTAAATATGACACTATTTTGTATTTTTATGCACTAAGAAGGCTAAAAACTGATACAGAAAGAGATGTGGACTTAAGACATTCTCTAATTGGATCATTAGATGTATGTCTCACAACTCTAAATTGCTGAGGCAGTCATGCGGTTTGGAATACCATTCAAAATATTTTTAAAACTCTATAAATCAGATATGCAGCACCAAATGGGGCACCTACCACCAAAAAGGTTGCCAACGATAAGCAACAGGTAGAGCTCTATTGGTGTACACCTGCTGGACATGAGTCCTATGTGTAAGAATTACAAGTATTAAATTTATCTATTCCTTTTAGTTCCAAATTTACCCTCTTTGATTCACTTTTCCTTCACAATTTGGGTTTGCTTATTCGTTGTTACAATTTTTAGAAATTGAGGTGTC
The DNA here is from genome assembly GCF_020740605.2 of Lemur catta. Taxonomy (NCBI): domain Eukaryota; kingdom Metazoa; phylum Chordata; class Mammalia; order Primates; family Lemuridae; genus Lemur; species Lemur catta. The sequence goes on along the minus strand of NC_059151.1, from coordinate 7,710,591 downwards.
CACCTACATCTTAAGGTTAATACCAGTGTTTTCTATAGGCTATTCAGGTTATTACAGAACAAAACAAGAATCATGGTTTAAAAAAAAAGTATTTGTATAATATGAATTTTATTTATTTATTTATTTTTTGTGAGACGGAGTCTCGCTCTGTTGCCCAGGCTAGAGTGCCATGGTGTCAGCCTAGCTCACAGCAACCTCAAACTCCTGGGCTCAAGCGATCCTCCTGCCTCAGCCTCCCGAGTAGCTGGGACTACAGGCGTGTGCCACCATACCCAGCTAATTTTTTTTTTCTATATATATGTTTAGTTGGCCAGATAATTTCTTTCTATTTTTAGTAGAGACAGGGTCTCGCTCTTGCTCAGGCTGGTCTCAAACTCCTGAGCTCAAACAATCTTCCTGCCTCGGCCTCCCAGAGTGCTAGGATTACAGGCGTGAGCCACCGAGCCCGGCCATACCATGAATTTTAAATGAAATTTTATTTTAGCAAGTCTCCCATGATATTTTTCAAGGTGAAGTTTTTGGCCAATTAAAGAGGGCTAATAACGGAACTCTGGGTTTGATCAAATAATGTTGAAAAGTAACGGTTAATTAAATTTCAACTGCCCACCAATTAGTAGCTTTTACTTTTAAGAGAAAGATTACAAAAACTGAATATCAAATTTTATTTTAAAAAATATATAAGGAACTATGTATATGACCTAAGGTCAGAGTTAGTGGACCTGCTTTTTTAAACCTTCTATATTTATTTGTGTATAAATGCATATTGTTATATATATACATATACATGCATTATATATATCCTCTCATGCCAATATACAAAACTTTGTATAAATGTTAGTGTATTTATTTTTAACTTTTCAAAAAGGATCTGAAGTGCTTTACTATAAAAGACATATAGCATAACTTAAAATTTGAATTTCAGGACCAAGGTCTAATAAGTAAATTTTAATATAATAAGCACTGATAATCTAAACATCTAGCAACATAGTGATATATTAAAGTAAAATATTTAGGTCTCTTGCCTATACTGTATCTGTTGAAATAAATCGTGGCCACCAATTGGAAAACAAAATGTATCTTTAAGTCCACTTGCCATCATGTAAAACAATCAATTTCAGATGAACTTCAGATTTAAATGTAAAAAATAAAACAAGTTAAAACATAACAGTATGCTTTCATGATCTTGGAGTAGGAAGCTTTCTTTAAACAAAAGACAAAAAAATACTAACTATAAAGAAAACATTAACAAAACACCAAACAAATAAACAAACAAAAAAACTCAACAAAACATACCAAATTATTTTCAGTGTTTTTCTACAAGTAGGAACCAAAAAGAAATTTTTAGAATAGTCTACAAGGCACTAAAAAATTTACTTAGACAGAAAACTAATGGACCCTTACATTCATATAATGTTTGTATTGGATGGACACATGTAAGTTTAACCTTTTAACCTTCTTATGCTGTAGGGCTTTTAAAAAAAATTCTAATAAAATGGGTTTTGCTAGAAAACTAAAATGAACTTTAAAAATTTTCTCTGCATAGAAAGTTGATGTCCCTCCTTTTTATCTGTATTATAGTGAGAAAAAATCTAGATAGAATTGTAATCCAGGGGAACTAGCTAACTTTTCAATGAGGCTTCATAAGGTGGTAGTATTATACCTTAAAATCTGGTTCTTTATAAATCTAAAATATTGATTTTTGTCAGTAAGCATTTAAGGAATTGATTAAGTCCTGGGAGACTGACTCACACTAACCCCAGGTTGACAAATATGTTTGGACTCCAGGGCTAACTAAGATCCCTTTGCCATGGCTTCTCAGTATAGCAGGCAGAGAGTAGCCATCTATGTTTTCATCTGGAAGTGGAAGTGAAAGGACAGCCTCACTAGTGAAATAACAGAAAAATTATCTCATTAGCCCTCTATTTTCAAATAAGCTAATTAATTCCCCTTTAGTCACCGGTAGGGGAAGCTTCCCACATTTATCCCATTCCAGCACACTGGTCCTGTGTTGAAATAAATAGTGGCCACCAATTGGAAAACAAAATGTATCTTTAAGTCCACTTGCCATCATGTAAAACAATCAATTTCACATGAACTTCAGATTTAAATGTAAAAAATAAAACAAGTTAAAACATAACAGTATGCTTTCATGATCTTGGAGTAGGAAGCTTTCTTTAAACAAAAGACAAAAAAATACTAACTATGAAGAAAACATTAATAACCTAGAGTACATTACAAATAAGAACTTTTGTTCATCAAAATTCACCATTAACAGGGGTAAAAAGACAAACAGAATGGGAGAAGATATTTAAAAATATATTCATCTGACAATATGCTCTTATCCATTATATATCATAGGATCCTTCCAAATAGTGAGCAGGAAAAAAACACAATATAACTTGCATAGGTATTTCATAAAAGAAAATATCCCAGAAGCCAATAAATACATAAAATAAATCATCCATCAGAAAAATGCAAATTAAAAAGAAATCTGAAAATAACTACCAGTAGAAATAAAATGATGAAGACAGAAAATAGCAAGTGTTGGTGAGGAAGTAGAAAATTGGAATGCTTTTCAGTTGTTCATAGAAAGAGTCTAACTGGTATAAACACTTTGGGAAACTGGCAGTATCAGCTAGCATTAATATATGATATGCCTTATGCTTCCTGAGCTAACAATTCCATTCCTAGATATATGCCCAACTAAAATACCTACATAGCCCCCCAAAAAGATGCACATAGAACACCTATTTGTAATGGGAAAAACTGGAAAAAATCATCAACAGAAGTTACATAAACTGTGGCATATTCATACAATAAAATATTTTGAAGCAATCAAAATGAATGCATTTTTATTACATACTTCAACCTAGATGAATCTCACCGATACAATGTTAAGCAAAAGAAAGGCAAAATTATATACATTGTATGATTCTACTTATATTCAGTTTAAAATCAATCACAGCTAGTGTATTGTGTTAGAAGTCAGGATACCTTTGTGGGGGATTGTGAGTGGGAGGTCCATGGGAGACGAATCTGGGGGTGCTAGTTATGTTCTGTTTCTTAATCTGGATGATGGTCACATGGAAATTTATTGAGTTTTAAACTTACAATATATGCAGTATTCTTTATGCATGTTATCTCTCATTAAAAAGTTTACTTTAAAAATGTATAGCAGCCATCTATGGACAGAATATTACTAGAGAGACTTTCATGCAATGGATATATTTTGGGAAAAAATTATTGTCATATAGTCCTTTTAAACAGATTTATATAGATTCATCTTAAAAACTGTATATTGTATAATGTCCCCAAATAATTCCTTCTTAGAAAAAGTGTTATTTTAATAACTATTACAGTAATTTGAGTACTCAGGCTACCCTCTTAATGAGTAGGGATCTTTCTCTGTATGTTAAGATAAGCTACCTTTGCTTGTTTCCTCCTCCTTCCCAAAGGCTTATTTCTGGGCAGCCTCACACATATTGAAAGTAAGTAAGTTTGCTGTTTTGTTGCTTGACAAGATCAAAGCTCTTTTTTCTCACAAACCTGGGATATAGTACAATAGAATGAAAACTATTTCATAGAGTATATTTAAGGAGTAAGAGATTATACCCTTTTCTTATTGAGTAGTAAAAGGATTTCATGTAACAGTAAGTGCCTTTCCAAAAATTTGAAGAAAAAATGTAAATTGGAAATGATATTCATTGCCATATCAATAATGAAACTTCCTGCTTTCAAAGAATTGATGTTTCTTACCAAATCTGAAAACTAAAGACCATGGCCAAAATGTTCTAATTTATATAGGATTTTTGTGTTCTTTTTGGAAAGGGTATAACTTACACAGAAACCAATGCAACGTTATTGCTATATAAAAATTTGTTTTTCAAAATATCATTCCAATCCATATTTGAATCAAACCATGTGAGGACTCTTGTTCACCATATTCATTTCAAGGACACTTAAACTAGGTATATTGTGATCACAGTTTTCCACCAGTATCACAGCTGGTTGTTTTACTCAGCTGCACATAACTGCAGTATTTTTCTTAAGGCTTTGAAACTCCTGAATGAGAGGTGGAGCACTAACTGTAGATATTTAATGTATTAAATTTCTAAGACTTCAAAGGGAGCATAATTAATTCAATGCTACATAATTGCTCCAGGGACAGAAAAAAAAAAAAGATGCAAACAGAATTGATATGCCTATTTTTCCCCTTAGCAATTACATGACAATGCTAAGTGAGCAATTTCTTTTTAAAAACTCATTCTTTTGACTTTTAAGTTGATATTTCCCTTGAATATTTTAACAACTTTCCATGCCAACTTATAAAGTATAGAAAGCAGTGAAGTTGGGAGCTGAGCTGTTCCCTTCTTTGACCAGAGTTTCTTCCAAAGCCTCCACCTCCCCTTGTCTTAGGTGCTTACTGAACTTGGCTGTCCTCTGCCCTCATCATAACCTTTAGTTTCCCTTTCTTTCTAATTTCCAAATTCATCTGTTTCTTTCAAGCTTCATTTGCCTTTCTGTACAGGATATACTCTATGGTAAGTCATTTCTACAAATACTTCTCTCAGGATCCAACAATCATATATCCATCTGACCTGCTGACAACTTGTATGACCATTTCCAAACTCTGGGTGTCCCTGCCACCTGCTATAGCTGCAGGGGTGCTGAACACTGCTGGACAAGGCCAGAGGACAGTATCAATTAGATACAGAGAGGCCTTTAATTTTCTCAACTATAAATTTGTAATTGGACAAAATGTTACATGCTGCACTTTCCAAATCTCAAATGCCATGATCTAATATTATTTCTTAAAAATTATAACAATTGTTTATAAAGTCCCTTATGTTTGCTTAGTTTTAATCTCTAAAAATCTGAAAGAATATTTTGGAACTTCCAACTCAAGAAGACTAAAGGAGGTCACCTCCAAAATCCCATTAAAATACAAAGGATTAAACCTACGACTATGAGAAAAGATAAAGAGGCCATCAGAAAAGTGTTTTTCAATAAATTCCTGAAAAACAAAAAGCAGAGGAAGCAGTGCTATCAGGAGTTGTAGACGAGAAATCATCATAAAGGGCAGCAGCTGAGTATAAAGCCTCTACCCTGCAGAGACCTGGGAGCCTCAATGCTTGGAAAGGCCAAGCCAAGCAGAGGGTAGGAACGAGATCGGAAGCTGAAAAGGATGGGAGTACAGTCGATTTTTGTCATTCATAGTAGTTAAGTCATAAAAACCCCATGAACACTAAATTAGTGAATACTAAACCACTGCTCCTAGGGGAAATGCAGGTTTGGTCCCTATAAGTCTCTGGTTTTATGTATTTGTATTTAAAGACACTTTATTTAATATATATTGTCGATTCATTAACACTGAACTCATGGCCAACAGCACTATAAATTCTTGCCTGAACACAGCGTATCTAACAGATGTTTTCTCTGTAAGGCACATCACAGCTTCTTGTGTGTAGGAACACTAAACAGCACTTCTGCACTAGTTTAGGAGACATTTTAAACAGAAAAATTACCCCAAAAAGCACACAAAAAATTGAAAGCAATGCTAAATAGACTGTGCAGAGCACACTTCTTTACAGCAGAGGAGCTGAAACAAAAATGCAGAGAGCAGCTATTTGACCTTAACTGTGAACAACTCAAATTTTTGCAGCTCTGTGAATTTGTGACCATAAAAGTGCTCTGAATATTGATTCTGGAGTTACAAATAAGTTTTAATGAGTAGGTGAATTTGCAAATGTGGAATTAGTGAATAAAGAGGACTGACTGTATTTCAATGTATGTTGATTCTCACCCACGATCACATGCAAAATGTCCCTGAAGGCTGACATTCATCCTTATGCAAAAAAATTCATACACACACACACTGTGTGTGTGTGTGCGTGTGTGTGTGTGTGTGTATATATATATATATATATATATATATATATATATATATATATATATATAATTCTTTTCCAAAGAAATAGGTTAGGTGAGTTTTCTGAAGTAAATCGGGGCAACTAAGATTGGCATCACTATCCTATAGCAAAGACAATACATAAACATGCATGCAAAAACTAGCATTAACTCCAGGAAAATAACTATGTCCCATCTGCTCAATCTCAATGATCAGTTACCAGAGTAATGAACTAATGCTGTCGATGTTCTGAGGTAAATGATTTCTAACCTAGGAATTTATAATTAGCCAAATTCTTCATCAAGGATGAATTTAGAATAAATATATTTTCACAAATGAAAAGCATAATAAATTCTACCTTCCACACACCCTTCCTTAAGAAGTTACTTGAAGATATTACCCAACAAAACAGTAAACAAAGAAATTGTAAGACATACGACTCAGGAATTCGTGGACTGGACCCACTAAAATTTATCTAATTTGAGAGCAGCACCACAAATAGAGCAGGAAAGAAACAGCTCCGGGAGGCAAGACTCCAGCCAGGAAACAGGGATTTTGGAAATTTGCTACTAAAGACAAGAATTTAGAATTTAAGTAGCCAACAAAGATGAAATGAAGAAAAAGAAAATTAATAACTCGAACAAAAACCCTAAACCTGAGTGAGAAAAACGCTAAACATAATCATATTAATATCTTAATACTTTGTTGTGCAGTGAAAAGTATTTATACTGATAAAAATATAGCACAATTATAGTTTTTCATCTTATAGAATCAACTTCTAGCCAAGGTATGAAAGATTTATTTCTGGTTACAGAATAGAAAATATATGCTTCTGACACACTCAATATGAAAGTAAAGCTTTGGATCATTAAGGTTGGGAGGTAGAAGAGTCGAAAAATAGTGAAAGAAACTGTACAGATACTATACTGTCTATAGTAGATGGTATGGGAGTAAAGGTATAACTGCATTATTTAAATTTATTGTGTTATAACTGCATTGAAAAGATGTGTGAGTGTGGGAGAAATAAATGAGCTAAATCTTCCCTTATATCAGAAGGGAAATAAGTAGGAGATAAGATAATAAATTAACCAATAATATCCACCAGCACAAGTAAAAATAGAAAAAAAAATTTAAGAGCTAAGAGTGACTTAATCTCTCCATTAAAAATTATGAGGAACACTTATATATCTCAATGAGAAGATCTCCTAGATGTTACTAAGTAAAAAAATGCAAGCACAGAACTTATACCTAGTATACTACTAATTGCACAAGAAAGAATAAAAAGCATGTATGTGTACGTATGTGTATGTGTGTACATCTGGAATGCCACACGAGACATTATTTGCTTCATGAGAAGGAAATCAGATGTTTGAAGAACAGGATCAGGAGGCCTATTAGATTTGGAACCATGTGAATACACAGAATATTCTAAAAAGTAAATATAAATTAAATTTTAAAAATTAAAAATAAGTAATTCTTTCTGAGAAGAATAATTGGGGGTAGAAAGAAGTGGACAAGGGACTCCTGGTTTTCATTATAAAACCCTTGGTCAAATTTGATTTTTTAACTCTATCCATCTCTCTCTCTCTCTCTCTCTCTCTGAATTACTGTTTGCCACCGTTGTCTGCATGATGAATGCTTGTTTACTCATTTTTCAAGACTCTGCTGAAGCAACTTATCTGTGAGTCTTGTCCTGACCCCAGCTAAGCTCTCTGCAGTTAGTCAGTTCTCCTGCAGTATTTCAGAACACCATTCACCATCACTATCACAGCATTTTTCTTTCATGCTTTATTATTTAATAGTATGTCTGCCTCCTGCACTACACTGAATGATACTGTAGGTCACTCAGAAATGATGCCTCTTTGTGCCTCTGGAACTTCGGTGGGTTCTTCTGAACGCAGAGCTGCCTGCCTTTTGAAGGAACAGCTTCCCCCAAGCAGGGGCACTCCTAGAACCCATGAGAGAGCTGAGAGATGTCTGAGAACAGCTAATTTAGATACAGGAACCCCTGCACAGGTCAGGGAACACACTATACAGCCAGCTCAGGATGGAGGTGGAGGTGGCAGTGGTTCACATTCTTTCTGTCATTCCCACATCGCTGCTTGAGGCATTTGAGGAATAAACTTGTCTACAGTTTGGAGACATCAAATCAATGATTGTAAAAGACAAGTTGCTGAAAAAGAAATGGTGGCTGAGTGGGGAAAGTCAGAGAAGACTCTCATGAAAGAATCACAGGCATAGATTTCACGTGTTTGGGAACAAAGATGGGATCAGCACATTTTTGCAAGCATCAAAGTTTGGAATTGAGGACAGAGAGCCAAGGTGAGAATATAAATCAAGATTATATTGGTTGAAATGGATTATCAGAATACAAAGATGGTCAGAGAAAATTCCTTTAACAAAGTCTGAACTGATTTCATTAGTTACCTTTGAAACAGAAATTTTAGGTTATCGGTCATGAGTAGCCCTCTCCTGGTAGAAACCTTCCTGAGTTCCAACACTCTGGGATCTTACCTCATCAATATTCCCTCTCCATTTTACAATCTCTCCCTTTTCACTGGTTGCTTTTCAAGTCCTGCATAAAAAGGCTTGGCTTATTCTATCCTAAAAATGAAGCAGACCTGCCTGCTTCTGATATCCATTACTAGGGTTTTAAAAAGACTTTTTAACCTTCATTTATGTTTACTTTCATCACTGAAGTTCTCAACAGAGTAGTCAACATGCCCACCTTCATCCAGTCCTTCCTGGGCAGTTTGCAGTCTTGCTCCATACGCTGCCTCTGTGCTTTTGTTCATGGTCTTCCTGCTGCTTAGAATGCCCTTCCCTCCTTTCTATGCCTGATCCAAGTCCACCTTGTCCTTTAGTGCTCAGCTCAAAATGCACCTCTTTCAGGACACCATCCATCTACGACCAACTCCATCCTTAACATTTCCATGGCTGCACTTCTACTTCTACAAGCAGACTCAGGGTGGTTTCCCTCCTTGATAGGCGGCTCTGTGGCTCAGGGTAGATGTGTGCGTGCTGCCCTTGCGTGCAGCTTATAATGCTCACACTCTTTCTTTCTCCTTCCCCAGCATCGGGCTGCAAACTTGAGGACAGGATCTGGATCTTCATCGTAATTACATAGCACTAATGCCTAGCACAGTTTGTAGGATAAACTGGATAGTAAACCGATGTTTGTTAAACTGACTGAAAAAAATAAACTGCACCAGCACTGATCTTTCCCCTGGACTCCGGTCATGCACTCACAGCTACCCTTTCTGGGAACTGTGCTTAAACACTCAGACTCCAGAGGCAAACTGCTTGGAATCAACCCCAGATCTACCTTGTACTAGTCGTGTCATCTTGACAACTTACTCGAACTCTATGTGCCTCAGTTTCCTTATTTGTAAAATAAAGTTAATAACAACGCATAAACTTTTCATGAGGATTATATAAGTTCATCATTTATAAAGACCTTAGGAAAAGAGGTATTAAGTAGTAGTGAGAAGATAGTAAGTAGCATAAAAGTGTTAAAATACAGTTATGATGAATTGGCTGGTCTACCGCTAGCTCAAATTTCACATATTCCAAATTAAACTCTCAGACCTACTCCTCTGCCTTATTTGATCATAACAATTAAGGAATGGCACCTGTTATGCATTAAATTATGTCATTACTGCCCCATTTCCCAAATTCATACACTGAAGTCCTAACACCCAGTACCTCAGAATGCGACCTTATTTGGAGACAAACGCTTTGGGGAGGTAATCAGGTTAAAATGAAGTCATTAGGGTGAACCCTGATCCAACATGACTGACATCCTGATAAAAAGGGAAACTTGGACACACAGACATACAGGTAGAGAGGATGACATGAAGAGACATGGGGAGAGGACAGCCGTCCATAAGCCTCCACATAGTCTCCACAGCTGTGAGACAATAACTTTCTGTTGTTTAAGCCACACAGTTAGTGGCATTTTGTTATGAAAGTTCTAACAAAGGAGTACATCACCATTATCTCCTGGTACCCAATGTAAAAACTTCAAAATGTTCTTTTATTCTTCATCTCCTGACCACAATTTCCCCCAGAGTCACTCTCATCCCATGGTCCTGTGTCCCCTAACCAGCAGCTACACACAGATCATCTCTGTCTGAAAGGGGGTGGTCACTTCCTAAGGCCCCCCTCCTGCAGACACTCTGTAGCAAAAGCCCTGATCGTGTCAGCCCCATTCTAAGCCTAGTGCTTCTGTTTACTAGAGATAGAGGGATTGTTACCCTGACATTAGAGGGCCCTTGTCATTTGATATAAATCATGTTTCACACAATGTGGGCTGTTGCTCTTCTTCATGCTTCCTACTGTTAATCCACATCAAACTACTTGCTCTACTCCGAGCATACAATCAGGGCCTGCGTCTCTGCTTATTCTGACATTATTTTCACTTTAGTAAGCAGTTTTTGAGCGTCTACTATGTGTCAGGTACTGTGTTATGTGGTTGAAAAAGTGATCTAGAAGTTACCATTTCTTGAGCATCTACTAGGTCAGGCCCTCTCCCCCAGAAGGTATATTATAGGATATCTCATTAATCTACATTACACTCTTAATATTTTAAAATCAATATATTATTCTAATTTTACTGATGAAAAAATAGAGGCTCAGAAATGTTAAGTGATTTGCCCACAACATATGACCAGAAAGTGGCTGGGAAAGACTTATATTTGTCTGCCATATACTACTTTTGTAAATTCCTACCCATGACACGAAGTCCAGCTCAAGTACACCTTCTCAATGAAGCTTTCTTTGATCTCCCCAGCCAGAAATGACCACAGATGCTTCCAGCTCATCCACTGCAATTTCAACACTTCGACTCATATTACCTGTCTCTGTGCACTTGCTCTCTATCTTCTGGAAGACTTTGTTTCTTGAAGGAAACAACCAACTCTTGAAAAATCGGAAATATTCTTTCTATTATGGAGAAATCTACTGGTTCAATTTATTTGCTAACCATAAGGAGTCAGTTTTACATTTGTCCTTAAACTGCATAATAAAGTTTCCTATTAAAATAAAAAAAAGTGGTATTATTGATAGTTTTCTATAAGTTTTAGTCTTCCTAGTGATTTATATTCTCGTCAAGTTTTTTGATACCAATTATATTACAGAGTGTCAAAGAACTTCTAACACATTCCTAATTTGGAGGCTTTATGGCAGTACTTTGGGAGCTAACAGGAGCATAATGGCAAAGTGAGGAAAAAAGTATTAATCACATAAAGTTACCGAAATTAAAAACATTAACAATAAAACCCATGTGAAAGTATGTAATGCCATGACCAGGTCTATCACTATATAAAATTAACAACTTGAAGTAAGGCAAAAATGACCTCACAATAATCCTTTGCAAGGCAGTAAACAGCAGGCATTTTAGAACATGGAGATATTACACCAATCACTAGAAAGTCTTAACTGTATTTTTACAAAGTTTCAGAGCTTCTACCCAAACGAACAGATACAATTAAAAATTTGAGCATGCAGCATCTAAAATGTCCAATGTTCATCAATTTGTAAAGTTTCAGACAGTTTAAATTATTTGTCTTGGTACAGAGTTCACAGAGAAGTAAGCCAGCTACATGTTTTTGTAAAAGTGATCATGTTTAGGCAGTAATATCTTGATTCAAGTAAATCTTTTCTTAGAAGCAAAATTTTAACTTGTAAAATTAGAGAGCTATGCACTTGTGAATTCATTTTTGAACTTGCTAGATTCATTTAGGTCGACAGCACTTTTAAAATCCCTTGAGACTTCTTAAAACGGTCCTGGCTATGTGCCTAAACATATATAAATACAAACATTCTCAGCAATTAACTGGACAGTAAGGGGTAAATGAGATGAGCAAGGAATTCATTGTGCTACCTTCATTAGCGTTAATGAGAGTTGTGTAGTTAATTCCCTCACACTGCTCTTAATTTTCATCTCCTCTGTGGGGTCTACTCTGAACCATTTAATTTTTCCACCCTAGCCATACGCCATGAAAATTTTTACTCACCTCGGTAATGAAGGATTTGGCCGTGGCAGGATTCATAACAAGGATGGCTCGCCTAAGAGTGTCTCGATAGCGATTCAATTCCTCTATTCTCATGGTATCAAAGAGAGTTGTGATCATTTTATTGATATTGTTTTCTACCTTCTGAAGTGCAACATCCATCCCCTGCTGAGATACTTTGTCCAAAAACTCCTGTATTCCACGGATATCTAGAAACATGAAAAGCCCAACAAAATGCGAATTACAGCACAGAAGGGAGACAAAAGCTATTTCACTTATATCTGAATAGTTTAGTGTCCAACATTGCAGGCTGTCTGAAATTATTAACTGAGTAGCTGATGGAACTCCCAAATATGTTTAAGGTTTTGCACGATTTAATACGTTTACCTGAAAAATGTAGGAATTATTATTTTACAAATGGATTTCTTTCTACCCACACAGATTCTAAATTATCTCAACACTGGAAATGTTGGAACAAGATAGAAGGAGGTGGTTGGGGGGAAGCCTCACTCCCCTAAAGCAAAACATAAGAAGGAGAGTACATTCTCTATTTTCCTTAGCATTAAAGAGCATTAACCCGAAGCAAAACATGAATATCACTGATGACAGATGAATCTGAATCAAGATAATCAACATTTCTTAAAATAGACAACAGTATCAATAAACTTGACTTTTATAATCTAGTTAGAAAGAAAATTTTGAAGGTTATATTTAAAGGGTCTTAGGTCACTTAAACCACAAATAAAATAACTGTATTTTTGTCTATTTTATGAGTATTTACACCTTAGCACAAATCTGAACAACTTAGTAGGAGAGTTTTCTCTTCAAGAGGATATAGTACTTTACCTTTAAAACATAAATTGTCAAAACATATTTCAGCATTTTAGAAAATGTTAAGCAACATTTTTGAATGTATGATGATTAGCAAAATATTCACATACCTATTCCAAAATAATCAAAGTTCTGAAAAGTTATCAAATAAAAAGTCCAGTGTCCACTTTACATTTAAATAAGAAAAGTAAAATTCAATCTAAATAAAATGTTTACCAATTTGTACTTTGATGTGTATTTAAGTAACAATAAGCATCTGAAATGTTACGAACATTTCTACCTAGTACCACATTGGTTGTTTATAAAAGAAGTTATCTGAAATAAATATAATTAGAAGATAATCCTGACACAATATAATCTTCATATAGCAGATTTGCTTTTCCCATATCATAAATTATGTTTTCCATTATACATCATGTTTTAAGGAAAAAAAATTGGAAAAAGATAAGAAATGGGATTGTAGAGAACTTATTATGAATAGATTCTATCTCAAAATCTCTAATTGTGTGTGACTGTATGCATGTAAAAGTTGTTTCTCAATGGCAACAATTAACTTTTGTATTTTTCAATACATTAATAATTAAAAGCAATAGATAATCCCATAGAACAAAAAAACAGACACAAATTTGGAAATTGACATTTACTCAGAACAAAAGTAACTGAGTAAAACAAAGGGAAAAAAAATCTTATATTTACAAGGTTATAAATTATTTTTTTTAAAAAGAAACGCTTTGCTTTCTTTTCTGATTGCTTTTATTTTAAAACAATTACTATATATGTGATATGTTTAGTTGTCTGGTGACTCTCAAAATCTTTGCAATATATATCCTGTATAAACTCTACCTTACATTTCTTATTCTACTTTTATTACAAACCCAGGATGTTAGTTAGAATCAAAGAAGGTTAAAACAACAAAAGCCTCAGCTAAAGCAGAGCATGAGATACAAAAGCTGAAATAATCAAAGTATTAAATATTTATTCAATATTGAATTCAGAAAGTACATAAGGTGTAAGACCATGAAGTATGTGAGCAAATACCCATCCCCACATTGAGACAGACAATAAATAAATAAACTTAAAACACAAATCACACTGAATGCTTGGAAGGAAACAGTAAAGGTGTTTTGTTGGAGGATAATAGGGTGGGGAGGAGGATTTATTTTAGCTAGAACACCAGGAAAATTTCTCCGGTAAACTTGTATTTAAACTGTGTTCTAAAGGATGAGAAGACATTACCCAGGCAAAGAGATAGGGAGAGAAGACAACAGCTCAGAAAACGACCCAAGGCAGTGAAGAGCTTGTGTTTGAAGAATTTATGGGATCCAGTTTGGTTGCAGCCTAGCTAGTCAGAGGTGAAGCTGGATGGAGCGGGAGGGTCAGATTGTGTAGACCCCTGTGAGACACACAAAGAGGTTTTGATTTTATTCTAAATACAGTTTTAATCAATTTAAAGTTTTATCTAGAGGATCTGCCTTAAGTGGATGACTGTTTATGTGTGCAGAATGAAAAGCAGTTTAAGCCTGGAGGTGACTTGTTTGATTGTATGATTCAAATGGAGCTGGTTAATTAATTTCCCTTGATTTAAAACAGTATGACTTTTTTTTAGCTTTTATTTTTGATCAGAAGTATTAATAACATGTATGCTGTTATTTGGTCAGAAAAGTTATGTTACATAAGATCACTATTACCTCTTTAGAGCCTCTTTATTCTGGTCACTTCCCAGATATGTGATTGTGTAATTTTCTGAAAATTTTTCCTGATCTGTAAATGAAGATATATTTATCTTATAGAAGTCTTCAATGGTTAAATTAATGAGGTTGTCCGTGTGAGTGAGTGTGTGTGTGTGTGTGTGTGTACAAAATCCAGTAGGGTCTACTATTATTAACATTATTATTGTTAATAATTGTACACAACTGTTTCTTAAGAAACCAACCCTCCACCCCACCAATAGGGAGAGCCAAATCTACTAACGGCTGCTACCCAAAATAGCGGCCATAAAGTAGTAGGCAGACTCTTGGAATGTAGGAGTTAAACAGAAATAGTTTTGCCTATTTGAGCAAATGATACCAAATGACACTAAGTACTCATATGTGGAAATTGGGAAGTTTCATGACAGAAGAATCTGAATTATGCTGTTTATTAGCTACTCTGTGTAAAAGAGTCATTGAAAGAGACAGCGGGCCTTTGGTTTTGTTAATTGAACATGAACACAATCAATCATCACAGTCATTCAGCTTCATCATCTGTATGCTGACGAGCTGGCAGTCAATGAGCTAAGTTCCACATGTTACAGAAATAAAAAAGACATGGTGCCTGGCCTCAAGGAACTTCCAAGCCAGTGGGTGTGACTAGGTGTTATTTACTGATAACAAAAATCAAAAAAGTAGTTTTGGTAGTTGTCAGTAATTATTAATTCTACTGACCAGATAATTACATATTATAACAGCAAGTGGTGGAGGCTCATTAACTGAGTTATTAAGCATAAGATTGGGAGGAAAAGACATTTTTTCCTAGGCATTATAAAGGAATTTGTGGTAGGCAAAATAATGGTCTTTCAAAAATGACTGCATCCTAATCCCTGTAATCTGTGAATATGTTAGGTTACACAGCAAAGACGAATTAAGGCCGCAGATAGAATCACAGTTGTATTTAATAAGCTGACCTTAAAATAGGGAGAGTATCTCATATTATTTGGGAGAGTCCAGTGTAATCACATATTTAAAATTGGAAGAGAGTGGCAGAAGAAGAGAGCCAAAGGGAGATCTGACTCCTTGAAGAATGGGTTGAGACTTTCTGAACCTTCAGACAGATGCACACTTGCTGGCTTTGAAGATGAGGGAAGGGGATCCCCAGTGAAGAAAGCGGAGTGATCTCTAGAAGCTGGAAAGTGCAAGGAAATGGATTCTTTCCTAGAGCCATTAGAAAAGAGCACAGCCTTGCCAATACTTTGATTTTAGCTCATTGAGATCCCAGTTCAGATTTCTGATCTACAGAACTATAAAATAATAACTTGTGTTGTTTAAGCTTCTGTATTTTTAAAATTTATTTTATTTTATTTTTATAGATTTAAGGGATACAAGCCCAGTTTTTTTACAGGCATATAGTACGTATTGGTGAAGTTAGGGCTTTTAGTGCAACTAACCCCCAAACAGTGTACATTGTACCCATTGAGTACTTTTTCTTCCCTCATCCCCTCCCACCCTCTCACCCTTCTGAGTCTCCAATGTCTATTATTTCACTCTCTATATTCATATGTAAACATTATTTAGCTTACATTTGTAAGTGCAAACATGCAGTATTTGATGTTGTGTTTTTGAGTTTTTTCACTTAAGATCTTGTCCTCTAATCTCATCCATGTTGCTGCAAAAGACATGATTTATTCTTTCTTATGGCTGAGTAGTATAAATTAGTGACAATTTGTTAATACCAGCAATATAAACTAACATAGAACTATACATTAATTAGCATATTGTCACTGCTTTTAGTGACTTTTCCTATCCAGACTGTATAAGAGGGTAAGGTATAGATATTCACATGTTAATTATAAGTATGACATTTTGTTAAAATAGAGGAACATTTTAAATAGACATATCAAGGAATACAACAAACATTTAGTACCTTTTCCTTATAACTTTTAATTGTTTTCATTTACTATTTAGTCAAATTCTAGCTGTCCTTCAGGCCCAAGAAAAGCATGCTAAGCTGTAGAAGGTTGGGTTCCCAGGGAAGCCGACTCTGCAATGGAGATTAGAGAACTGGGAGGATATTAAGGGATAGCACTCGTACTAAGGGAAGGGAGCAAGAAAGAACCAGCAGAGGGAGACGTGGGGCTGTGATGCAGTCTCAGGAAAGGCAGAGGATGGTCTTCAGAGTTATCCCAAGTTAGGGCTAGTGGAAGAAGGAACTTTACAACCCTGCATGGACTTTGGTTCTCCTCAGCTGAGGGCAATTCCTAGGAAGGGTAGTCAGTCAGTGCCCAGACCTGTCAGCAGCTAGGAGAATATGTCCTTCAATTTTGAAGGGGGATTTGAGTTGCACAGGACTGAGTCCATTTTGAAATTTTCCTTATTTTACGGAATCAAAGGCTATTGTTTTGGTTTTTAGGGTAATTTCACTTGAAAAGCCTTTATAAGTCATTTCTAGGCCGCCTTTCCATCTTTCGTTTACAAAGAATCTTTTTATCTGGGGGTAAACACACTGCATTTGATGTCAGAAAACCAGGTTTGGATTCTTACTTAGCTGCCTGTGTAGACCTCTTAACTGGGAATCCATTTCAGTTGATGTCTTTTGTTTTTATCTTCCCAGTATTTCTTCTCCTTTATTTAAATAACAACATGCCATTTTTCATTTAAGGAATGAACCTGCACCCATTCCTTGTGTCCCACATGCCCCCAACCCTCTGCAGTGTATCACTAGATAGTCATGTGTCCTGTGCTGGTCAGTTTCAGCGGTCCATTGTTCTTGGTCTAAGTAATTTGTTCAGGGATAGTCACAGGGCTCAAGCAGGGACTGAAATGTGATATACAGGTAATATAAAAGGAATGGTCTTTCTTTTGTATCACAAGTTGTAATGATGTGGTTTTGGGGTCACAAGAGCCAGCTCATCCAATGAGAAAGTAGCTGAGGTGAAGCAGAGACAAGCCAATTGCTCCCTAGACTTTCCAACCACATGTGTAAAAGAAAAAAAAAAAGGCTAGTTTGAAGTGAGCTTTTGCCAATACAAGAGAAAAGGTCTTGACTAATACGTATATTTTTTTTAAACATCTGGTAATTTGGTGATGAAGGTAAAGGTATAGTTCCTATCCTGGAGATGCTTCAGTTTGCTGGAGGGAATGAACATTTAAATAGGAAATTATATTTCAATGTGATAATGCCACTAAAGGCAATGCAACAAAAAAATGGAAGCATAAGGAAAATAATAACTATCCACAACTTATCTGTGCAAAAAATATTATTTCACCTAATTACTGGGTTGTTCTGATAAGAGGAATTACAGTGTGTGAAGTATTAAAGTAGTTTGTAAACTGCAAATTTCTATGCAATGTACATTTTCTTTATCAAGACTTTATTAACTCCAGTCAAAAGTCCCATCTGTTCTTAATTTTCTTCTGCTACCTCTTTTTCTATGGGAAAAATGGAAAATGGAAGAAAATCTTGATAAGAACTAAAAGTTGATCTTTGTAATATTCACAGACCTTGACAGTCTAGCATCCATTTCTCTGATATCTGAATTGTGTTACCTACTTAGGCCAGCTTCCCACAACAAGCCTCCAAGACATAGTAGCTGATTGAAGCTTAATGATTCATTTTATTAAATCATGTAAAATAATGACTTTATTACAATCTCTGAAGTCAGATTACTTTTAATCTCTCTACTAAAAATAGTTTATATTAAAGTACATTAGAGTAAAAAATCTCAGGAAATATTAGAATTTAATGTATAAACATATTTCTAAACTGACCCCAAGAAAGACTTTGAATCAGAAATATGACACCCTACTGTTCATTCCATACCAGTGGTCAGCATCCATATAGGTCCCTTTCTGAATTGAGTCTTAGCTTACTATGCGCCAAGCATGGTGACAAGTACTTGGAAGAGAATATTGAGCAAAACAAAAACAGCCCCTACCCTCATGGAGTAGTGTATTATCTATACCATCTGATGATAACACAGATCCTATTAGAGAGAGAGGAATCTTGCAATACTACTCATTTTCCAAACCACACTTGAAATTTAACTACGGAGTATTCTCTTGACTATTTCAAAATAGTAATTCATAGTTTGATGATTGTCTTCACCTTTAAAATATTGAATTCAATATGAAAAGAGATCTGTCACCAAGTTTTTGTGTCTGATTTGTTCCTCTACTCATCTCTTCCTCCTCTGTATAGATTAGGAACATTTAATCATTTTGAAAACATCAAGCATTGAAGATCCCACTTGGAGCAGGAAGACTTCAGCACTGTATTCAGCTAATCTTGGTGTTTCTGAAATAATGATAGAATGTCATCCTTAAAAAATTAATATTTAGAATCTTATGAGTTTTCTTAAGAGAAAAAGGAATATGTCATACCACTGCGTACATGAAATACCTCATTGAGTTGAATGGATTTTCCCAACATATGGATAGCAGAGCATACCCTATAAATGGCTTACTTACTTCGTGAGAACATAAGGTTTTTAATCACTGGGCAATTGTAAAAATTTTGCTTAGGAGAACCCTCACTTCAAAAAGAATTGGGAGTAATTTATTGAGTATTTTTTGGCATTTTTGCTTTATTTTTTACTTTGTATTTAAAAAATAAAGATAATAATACACTGTATTAGATTTTGAGGTGACACAGTCTAGTAACAGTGGCCCAACACTGAGATTTTCTATTTGATAAGAACTTGTGATTTGAACATGAGATCACAGTATTTCAGTATGAAAGGCATCTTTCCAGTGACGTTTATCAATATTTGTTAAGGACATTTTACTGATGAATAAATCCAAAGTAGTAGAATACACGTTTTTTTTTTTTAATCTACTTAACATCATATATACTAATGCAAAGGAAATAGTTTAAAAAGATGTTTGGATTAATTATGTGCTTATTGGTGCTCATTGAAGTAAATGAGAGAACTGAAAGCTGGAAAGTAGCCAAATGAGTAATAAACAGCTTTAAGACTGTCTAGAGAGAAAGTCAGTAATATTATAGTCATCAGACATTTGAAAACACTCTCAGGGTAATCATAAACATTTGCAATCAATTAAGAAGAATGTGTCCATTTCATGGGCCTTGATTAAACCTACTTCAAGAATACATGGAATAAATGTTGTGGTTCCTAGAAATGCATTCATGAGGCTGGTCATTTAATGTTCATTTCAAAAGGGTCTCTCATGTGGCAATTAAATTGTAAGGAAAGGGAAATACACTAAATGATGTTGCTTAAGTGCCTCAGATCATTTGCCTATGTACTGACTCTTAATTTGAGATCAGTAAATCAATGTTTTCAGTATGCAGATGAGCCCATAAATAACCCACTCATTAATCCCTGAAGTTGAATTTTTCTTTGTTTTTGTGTACATGGGTGGCAAGAAGTGTATTTGTCTACCTAGTATATCTGATTTAGTCATTTCCATGCTAAGATAGCTTATTGCATCAACACTTATTATGCACACTTAGGTTTCTGATTTTCAGAAACAGTTTAATAAATTACAGTGGAGATTTACATGCGGTCAAAAATCTTGTTGTAGAATAGAAATACTATCCTGAAACTATAAGAAAAATGTTAGAAAGACCATGCCATAAAATAATTTTTAGCTGTTCAAAACAAAATCAAACGAACAAATTCAAATTAAACTTAGTATATGTTTTAAAAGCTATTTTAAAATGTTGAATTATAATGGAAAAATTTATAATTTCCTTAATTTTTCTTTAAAAGCAAGGTTTCCTTAAAAGGAAGTGTGTGTGTCTACATATTTCTACCCTTCATCCCTCCAGCAAAGAGTCCCATGTGACTCAGGCTGGTGACTTAGAGCCCTCCATATCCCTGATCAGCAAAAGACCTGAACAAGGTGTGAGATTTGGATGTAAATCCATATGTACGATATATAACATATGAAATACACACAAAAGAAGAGAAAATATCTTTCTTTAGTACAATAATCTGTCAGGATATGCTTGAGGTCACCACTGTCTGCTGTCTTGCCTGAGAATAAAGCCAACACATGAACTGAGCTATGTCTCTATGTAATTACTGTAATGAACTGCTTAGCAGCTCTCAGTCCTTGTAGTATACCTCCAGTCTCCACAACTGGTTCCATCCCAATAGATCTCCCAATTATGAGGCTGTGGAACCAACATCGTCCCTAGGCAAGGAAAATTAAAGAATTCAAGTAGCTCATTTGATGAGGAGTACATCAACCTTATTGTTTGTTTCATTCTAGTAAATTGGTTCTACCCAGTTCTCTCAGCCCTGAAATTCAATTTTTCTCTCATCAATGCTCTCAGAATGGAATACTTCTAGCAGAGTAATCTATCTGCTATTTTTGTATTCTCAGGACCACCTCCTCTTGTAACTTTCTGGTTTCTGTATTATTCCAGTTGTAAGACTCCTTGATTTTGGAATCTAGCCATTGGCTGGTGCATCCATCTAATTCCTTGCTTAGCCCTCTCTGGTAGTGTATCTGCCTGGACTACTGCCAACTGCCTCTCATGAGCCTCTTTCAATACTATAACTCATCTAATTGACTGCATTTCCTCTTGGAAAGCATTTGGTTGAAAGCATAAAAATCATTCTAAGCAAATAGAGGATAATGCAAAATTGGAAGGTTTGGTCAATATAATGAGTAACAATAAAAATATAACATTAAATTGAAAAATTTAAGCAGAAATTATGAGAAAACACAAAAACGTACAAGTATTTTGTATTTTGCTAAAGAGAGGTAAAGTTCTCAACTCTCTACAGTGACAAGACAACATGTGGCATAGTGTGTGATCTGTAAATGTGTGAGGTGTTTGACATGGAGAGACTGAAAAACTAGGATAGGGATAACAGCATTTATAAAGGTGGAATATCTGAAACACACAAGGTGAAAATGGCAAATTTCTTGCAGTGTTTAGGCAGAAGAGTAGGGTGAGTTCAGGGAGGCACACTCATTTTCCTTACTTATTGATTAATGATTATGTTAGGTAGATAGTTAGGATCTCTGGCTCTTTTAGGGACAAGGGTGCCCTGCTTTGATGCTGCCTCGAGCAATTGCTCCACCTGGGAAGGATAATGGCAGGCTGTCAGTTTTGGTGCTGCCCCACCCTTACTCCCATCAATCTGCTACAACTGGGGAAGGAGGGAATGCCTTGCCAGTCTGGGAATTCCCCAGCCCAGGCACACTAGGATTTGGAAAGTGACCTAGAGTAACCTAAGGGTAATTATTATGTCAGTAGCTTAAATCTGCATTGTGATACACCTACTCCCTTTCCCCCTCAGCTGGGCTTTTAGAGAAGGAGCTCCTACAACCTTGAGAACATGTCTTAATCATTTGGTAACATCCTACACCTCCCGAAAGCCCTTCCCTGGCATAGGCCAATAAAAGGAAACAACTTGAGAATTCCCAGAGAGAGAGTCCTTTAGTCAGTTAAGTCAGTGAGTCAGTCTGTCTCTCTTCATTTGCAGAGACAGACCTGTTTCCTTTTATAATAAAAAGCTATTCCTGTGAAACTGCTTCCTGCTTGTGGTCACTCCATCGCACCGTCCCTGCTTGTGATTTTTTTCCCAAGCAAGGAGCCAAAGAACCAGGATAACAGTCCACCAAGAGGCTGGACCTGACACGTTTGTGTGTCTGATCATTCTTAAGCCAAGAACAACACACCAAGAACTGAGAGCAGACTGCCACCCTGACATTTATAAGTAAAAGAGATTACATATTTCATATTATTCCAGAAAATGGCTTTTTGTCCAGTGTATGTATTTTTAGATTCATATAAACAAATGCTTTTTGACAACCAGAAATGTCCAATGTCCAAAAGTGAAATAAGCTCCTTCAAAAAGTAGTGTTCTGTATCCCTTAGAGTCTTCTGGAAGGGCCATATGAAAGAAGAGACCCGTTGATATTTGTTGTTTTCAGATGCCTCATCAAGGAGCCAAGCTGGCTTATCAGAATCACCTGCAAAGTTTTAAAAATATATATATGTGGCTTGCCTACCTTACAAAAATTCTGATTCCAGGGTTCTGGGATGGGGCCCAGGTATTCCAATGACTAAAACTCTTTTCCATTCATTCTAAAATACTTTGAAATTTGGGTTCTAGGTGTCTACCAAAATAAATTTTGACCTTTCATTTGTGACTCCAGAATTTCTAAATGATCATGACTCAAATTGTTCTGACTTTGTTGAATATAGCACTTATCCAGTCTTGGGGATAGAAGAGAATATGCCCAGTTCAACTGTTTGGTAGGGGTTCTTAATGGGGGAGGGAAACTAGCATGACATTGTGGGTATGTCTCTTTGTACTATTTTATAATGTTGCTGTTGCTTCTTACATTGAGTATATAATAGGGATTAGTGTGTTTATGCTTCTACTTTTCTGTTTCATGAATGCTCAAGGAGGTTCTCCTTAACAGGAAGAAGCTCACGTAGAGAAATGTTAGTGAAGTGGGACAGACTCCTCTGCAGTTTACCGTCAGAATTTAGTGTTAGTGCCTCTCTCCTCTGGTAACCGGAGTTTCCAATGTGTAAATTATGTACTGTTGGTTGATAAGTCAAAAGCTCCAGTCTCAATAGCCCTGATTGCAGTATTATCACACCTCCACCCACAGAAGCAGCTGATAAACCCTGACAAAATTCAGGAACACCCTCACCAATAAGGTTTCTTTTGAGTAGATTTACAATTTTCGATCCCTGCTGCAATTAAAGAAAAGACTGCTGTCTCTTCTCTGCCTCGAAAGAGAGTCTCAGCACTTTATTGGACTCTTTATGTATTTCCAATCCTGTGACTGATGACTATGCCAGTTGGCTGCAGACGGAGGCAGCCTCCTTCCAGAGACTCACCTTGGGATTTTGTTCTTGTTGCTCCCCTAACATGGCTACTGGGTACACCCATTTTGAAAAGCAGCTATTAGCTTTCTATTGGACTATTACCGAAACTGAAAGCCTGATCCGTGAATGGCCTGATAGTCCCACTTTGAGAACGGTCACCTTGAATTCCACAACTAACAAGATATCCAGGGCCCAACGAGCTTGCTTACCTAATGCAAGTCAAAATCAAATTCTCCCTTTGGTAGAATTATTCCTACTTTACCATCTGAAGCAAAGTGCTGGCTTTACAGGGCCTGGACACACAGAGCTTCCCTTAAAGCAAACGAATTGATTCAATAATGGTTTTGCTAAACTGAAACCTGATAGTGTTCACTGTAGGTCTGCTCAGTCATTCAAGTTCAGCTCCACCTACACAGTAGTGAAAATGGGCGTGGTGACTTTGCTAAGTGGGCAGAATCCAAGGCATTTTTTTTTTTATTAAATATGATTGCTCGTCTGTTGCCAACAGCTTAGCTGTTTGTTTGCCACTTAGAGAACTACAGAGTAGTACATTAAAGACATGCTTCTTTGGGGCTGTGAACTGTAGTATATCATGACTGCATCTGAGTTTCTCACAGAGAAGCCCATAGTCAAAGCCCATTATCTCATGAGATCAACTGGACTCAAGTGGCTTATTGAGACAGACACACACAGATTGCCATCATTTTTCCCTGTGTCCCAATCATACTGAACATGACAATGTACCATCATGGACTGCTCACAAAGTAAAGAACTCTGGTTTTTCTATTACTAAGGTTACCACTGTATACAGCACTTGTGATTCCTGCTGAAAGTTTACCTCCTTGTCTCCTGGTAGGGAAAGCCACTTCACACAGGTATGGTCCACTCCCACTGCCAGCACATTGACTATTTTGGACCTCTGATACCCTCTCAGGGGTACCTGAACATGTTCTGGATAATTTTTCAGGTCATTAGTATTGTTGTTCCAGTATGATCAGCTGACTTAGGCTTATTAACTAATCTATGTCATATTTTCAGCTTACTGGACCATTTGCAGTCTGACAAAAATGTGCCAGAAGACACTCAACAATGAATGGCCTGATCGTCAAGGAACTCCATGGATCTTCCACACTCTCTACCATCCAGAGACTTCTGGTATTTTTGAGAAGTCACAAGAATCTTCTCAAATATTGACTCAAAATCTACCTGCTTCACCTCCTCCTGGTCATACACCATAGTAAGGCAGTTTATTCACTTAAAACAGATGTTCCATGAAAAGAATCATATCATCTTGGCTGATTTCTGCATAATTATCAACATGAAAGTGGTGTGGGATTATTTAGACCTACTTTTAAAATTCAGAATTCCATTCTGATCTATCCTGGGCATGACATTTCTTTCTTTTTTACCCAGACGAGCCTGGTGACAGCCCTGCCTAAATGGAGCTTAGGGGATTTGGACTTAATTATGTTTCAGCTTCCTGGAGTTTCTTGTTTGATTGACATGATTCTGGATCATAAGGATAATGAATCCTTTGTGAGGACACAGCTTGTCAAGTTCTCCTATAATGGTCTATGCAGGCTAAAGAAACGGACATGATCATTCTTGTAAGTTTTATAAAAATGTCCTTGTAGCTCTTGTACCATTGTTTACGAAAGGTCTAAGTTGAGAAAAAAGTGAAGTTGCAGCTGTTGGGATGGAATACACCAATTTTTTGGAGACAGAGGGAGACAACTGCGACACCTGAGAAGAGAACATCCATAGACCCCTAGAGGTACGGGGAAAGGATGGACATTAATGATCTTTGTCCCCTACCAAGTGATTTCTGGAGTCTTCTCCATAAAGGAAAACACTGCTGTGCAGACTTTCCAAACTGGGGATAAGTGCCTTAAATTTGACTGCTTACCAGATGGCCCTATTCACGATGTGATCACCATTCCTTTACTTGTGCCAATGAGACTAAAGGAAATACCAGGGCATGCACCCTATCCACTTCCATGCATCAATACCTTCAAATATCTTCTTCACCACTACTCTCACTCATCACATGGGGTGGTAGGAAAACCATCAGTATGGTAGCATAAAACAAAATTGGTAACCAATTTCCTAAAGGGCCAGATAATAATATTTTAGGCTGTGGGTTATACTGTTTTTGTTAAACAGCTCAACTCTGGTACTGTAGCTCAAAAGTAGCCATGGACAACATGCAGATAAACAAACACGGCTGTGTTCCCAAAAAACGTTATTTACAAAAAGAGATTTCAAGCCCAAAAGTAGTTTGCTGACCCCTGGAGTAGACAATCAGAACAGATCAGACCAAATATCTTTATGAAGTCTCTCCTAAGCAAGGGCTGGACTCAGTCATTCCATATGAATTGGGGAACTCCAGGCACTACCAGCTGGCAAGGAAGCAACGTTGGAAGAACTACTGACTTGTGTCCCACCTGGGGGATCCCGACAGTTGTAACAGTCCCTTCCCTCTGCCACCTCAGGGGCACCTATGCACTTCCAGTGCTATAGTTCTTGTGTGAAGATTACCACTCTCCTGAAGACATGACTTGCACATTAGGGGTAGCCATGAGAGATCTCCAAGTATTTGAGTAAACATCAGCAGCAAATAATATAGTAGTCCAATGAGATCTCCCTAAAATGAGCTACCCTTATTTATTTCAGGGAGCTACATGGAACAATATCTGTGAATCCTGTGGGCAGTTTTCCCTACAATATGAGTGGTCCAACTTACAAGTTTTTTCCTGAATTTCGCTAAAGTGATCAATGGCACCACTTCAGCTTTGGAATCCATTCAGGTCAGCTTCAACTCACTGGCCAGGATATTTATAGATGACCAGCTTTCTCCTTGTGGGCAAAGGTGGAGTCTTTGTAACCACAGAGAGGAACCATCATTAATCCAGGCTCATGTTACTTGCCATGCCATGAGTTATAAAGTCCTCTCTCTCTAATCTAGGAACATAGTGTTATCTGCCAGGATGCATGAAACTGATGCAGGCTAACTTGTTAGCTAGCAAATAGGGTAAACTTTCAGATCTTTCACAATTCTTGACAACATTGTAACACAATCCCTAGTTGTAAGAGATCCTGTAACTATAGTTTTTCAAATAGGAATATTGCACTTTCAAACTGAATTTAGTCTTTTGTTTGAAAACAAAAAAGGGAGAACAGTATTGATCTAACCAGCCGAACAAATCCCATGAACCATAAGAATTTACTTTAAAAATCCAGGTGACTTTATCCTTAACTTTCTGCATAAATCTTTCCACTTGGCCAGAACCATTAGGTACAAAAAGATTTTTTTCTTTTGTGGTTACAGAGACTCCACTTTTTTGCCCACAAGGAGGAAGCAGCCACTTCTGACAGGGATAGGTCAGCCTATTTAGACCCAACGATTGTCCTGTTTCCATGCTTCCAATGATAACTAAACCTTCCTAATTGACTTGTAATATTTTTAAAATTTTCGTATGTTGAAATCAGCAGACTTGAAGTCATTAAAAATCATCTCTTTTTAATGAAGGTGATTCTGTACATTTAATTTGTAAACTTATTTTTTATTTTACAACTATCCAAAATTAATCATATTCTCATTTGCATAGTGTCAAAGTAATGTAGTGATTGAGAGAAGGGACTATGGAAGAGACCATCAGTGTCTGAATCTTGGCTTTTCCATGTACTTGCAAATTACCTGAAGTTTCAGTATCTCAGTTTTTTCATTTGTAAAAATAATAAAAACAATAGTAACTACCTCAGAGGACTATTGTGAAGACTAAATGAGATAATACATGGAAAGCACTTAG
Source organism: Lemur catta (assembly GCF_020740605.2). Lineage (NCBI taxonomy): Eukaryota > Metazoa > Chordata > Mammalia > Primates > Lemuridae > Lemur > Lemur catta. The sequence goes on along the minus strand of NC_059151.1, from coordinate 7,683,511 downwards.
AACAGAGCCTGGATGTAGTAAATGTTCTCCATAGGATTAGCCCTTGTTATCATACTCTTGAGAGATGGTTCATTGCAACTACTTTATATTCATTACGTGTGGTTAAGAGCATAGGCTCTGTCAGACTTTAAAGCTCTTAGCTATGTTTTTTGTGAAGAAGCCACTCATTAGTTGTTTCTGTTTTCCTGTTTGTAAAATTATGACAGTAATATTACCTACTTCATAGGGCTGTTGGAAAGATTAAATGATCTATCTGTATGTGTGTGTATAATATCTATACTCTAGTGCCTGGCAAATAAAAATGCTCAGTGATATTTTAATTGCTGCAAGACTTGATCACACTTTTTCTCTATTGAAGTGGCTGTTTCTCACATATAAAATCTTACCTAACTTTCAAAATAAAGATCAACGTCCACCTATAAAGCCTTTTTAAATCACTGCTGCCAAAATTAAACACCTTTTTGTTACACAGCACTAGCATTCAGTTTGTATCATTCATAACACTCCACACATTATTTCCTCTGTTAACAGAGATATATAAATATTTTACCCTCTTTGTTAATTGTAAGCTTCTTAAAGGCTAAGCCTGTGTTTTTAAATACTTTTTATCTGATATTTTGCATTGCACTAAGCAAGAGAGCAAAGAATACTTCCTGAAGGACACATTTTTAAAAGCTCAATACTTCCTAACCTCTTTTCAAGCCTTTCAAAAAATGTCTTGAATCAATCCATTCAAATAAAGTTTCCACATTTTTCTCTTTTCATCCATTGACTTAAAATCTAAGATGTGAATTTTCTTTGTTAAGAAACTTAAAGTAGACTTTTATATTGTGACCTTAATTATAATCAACCGCTTTTGAGAAAAGAGTTTCTCTAATTAACTTGATATAGAAGACTATTATCTATCAAGGCTTTCTATATCAAATCTTCTTTTTAAGTCTTAAGAAAAGCATATTTTTCTGAGCAAAATACATCTTCAATAACATTTGGCCCCAGCAAGCTGCCTGATTCCATCTATAGAAGATGCTTAATCCATTCATTAATGAAAGCAATTTCTGATAACCAAGATAAAAGGCAAGTACAATTCCAATGTTTGGACTTAAAATGATGACACTGATGAAATGGATATGTAAATACATATAGCCCTCTTCAAGGTACAAGTATTTAGATAGCTTGATGTTTACTTTGGACTCCAGCCCAATTCTTTACTTGAAAGGTCTATTGTAAATATTAAAGGGAAATTTTCTTTCATTAAACAAGGGTATTACTGGAAATAATTTTAATGATAGCAGGGTAATTTTTTTTTATGAATTATTAAATTAAAGAAGTCAAAAAGCAAGTTTTTCACCGGAGTAAAAGACAATTCCTAGAACAAATCCTGTATCTAATAGAGGACCCAGTCATACATTGTATGATTATCCCATCTTATTTACTTAAAGAAAAGCTGGGGAAAATGGATGAGAAATTTCAAATGTATATGAATGATTCTGTGACTATGTACTTAGTATACATTTTCAAAAATATATTTACCTCATCAATAATAAAAATGTCTTCTCTCATACAAATTCCCAGACTATAATCCACGCAGGACTGGGAAATAAGCTAACAAGGGATTTTCTTCCCTCATGGGTATTTATAGCCAAAGAGAGTAAAATTCTCATTCAATGTTGTCAAAATGTCTTCATCAAAAATCACTTTTCTGTTCTTTCTTTTACAGGACTATTTTGATAGCAGTAACTAAAAAGTGTTTCCCTCCCTTAAAGAATGACTTCAGGTTTTAAAATTCATTATTCCAACCTGGTTTGATCAGAGGCCAAAGAATACAGTTTAAATTATAAAGGCCACAAATAATCTGACTGGAAGAAAATCGACAGAGGCATATTCAGCATGTTGATTATACAGATAAAGAGTTTACTGTGTTCACTAAATAATTCTATCAGTGATTTTCAGACTTGTGTTGGGTTCAGCGCTTACTTTTACTGATGAGCCAATTATTTTTTATATCCTTTTTGTTTACTTTATTCATTTCAGTCTCTTGTCTTTGTTCTGTGACCCCTAAATAATATGAATTAAGCAACAAAAATAAGGATTTCCATCACAGAGACAAAAGAGTGTGTTTCTAGAGAGGGCCACAGACTTTGGCTGTAGCCTACCCATCAAGTTTAATGGGACTCTGGCTGCCAAAACCCCATGCAACCTTTGAATATTTAGGGCTAAATGTAACTGCCGCTCACTCTCCCTCCCTGTTGCTTCCCAGATTTCTGCCAACTTGTTTGTTCTCAGTTCTATTGATGGTACTTTCTGGCGTAATCTTCTGTAACTGTTCTCCAGTATTGTTCATAAGGCTGGGTAGATGATGACAAGAAAACAGTTTTTAAAAAATGCTTATTTACTTATTTGCTAAGAAAAATAAATTGCACTACGGAGGGTGAAACACTACTCTCTGATTTTCTTTTCATAAAAATTTAAAAACTGGACCCATCCATAGTGAACAGAAAGTTTTTCCAAGACTACTGCCCAAGACATAACCTCTAAGGAAACACATCTTTCAAAATATACATTCACTTCCCCTCATTTGGTTATTATCCATCTCTATTTTATTTCTCCCCCTAGTGATAAAAATTAGAGATAAATTGCATTTGAAGATTTCTGGGATCACTCAGTTAGAAAACAGGTAGATAAATTAAAAATATATATAGAGAGATTTTTAATAAAACTAATACTATTTTTACTTACTTTTCTTTATGTAACATAAGTAAATATAGGGAGACAAAGCATTTTCCCTTCACATCACAGTAAATTTAGAGACAATGCCTTGTGTTTTACCTTGGAAGATTACATAGCTTTTATATTACCTGGTATTTTTGTGAGATTTTATATTATAGATAATATGCTGTGCTAACCATAAAGGAATATAATTTCAGTAATTCCAAAGAATTAAGTACTGAGTAGATATTAAAGTCTACACAAGGGTGTAAGTGAGATCTTTCAGATTAATTTTGAATCAATAAATAACGAGAGGTAATTTTTTCAGTGTTCCGGGATCTATCCAAAAATGGGATTCTGTTATTACAGAGAGTTATACATTTTTTTGAAAGGGGAAAAAGACAGTGTTGTCTTTATGACTTCCCATTAGTTGAAAAGTCAAGATATACTGGAGTCAGATTTCCTTTAGAAACATTTGTGAACTGATCATTAATTAGCTCTAGGTATTTATTTTTAAATTCCACTTCATACAATAGGATTGAACTTACTGACATTAACAAAATTTTTGGTTGTGGCTGCTAGGTTTCCAAGAAGAATATGGCACAACAAGAAAACTACAAATAGCAATGAGTAAGCTCCCTGAAATATTTCAAGATTTAATGAAGTCGCTTCTCATGCAAATATCAGCCTACAAAACTTACGCAAATGACAAATACTTACCATATTCACTATCATAGAATATAATGAATTTCTGCCAGGCATACTCTGTGACCACTCTTAGGATAACATCATTCAAGTAGACAGGTGGGCGAACTGAGAGAGTGTAGTCATCATTCCGGTTGCTCCGGGTGAGTCCACAGCCACTTCTTGGGGTCCCAGCTGTTGAGCGCTGAATGAAGAGGTGGGGGATGTGCATGGCATCTGCCAGAGACTGGAGGGATCCTGCTGACGTGCAGCCAATGGAGCTGACCAGGGCCAAGATGCCTTGATTCATAAGTTCACAGGCTGCAAGAAAGCACAGTAATACTCAATATGTCAATGGGGTTCATAATATTTTCCATTTTTGAGAAGCAGTCGACAGATAAGGTTTACAGAGTTATCATATAACTATGCATTTTTTTTTTTTAGACAGGAACAGTCTATCATATAGAGATCCTCAAATTACACAGTGTTATTGGGATTCATTTCAAGAATTCTGCCCTTATTAGCATGTGACCTTGCGCAAATCACTTAGCTTCTCTTGGCTCAGTTTCATCAACTGTACAGGGGATAATATGACATGAATCTTGCAGGATTATTGAAAGAATTAGAGAAAATACAGTGTCTGTTCCTTGCCTCTCACATGAGATTCAATTAATGGTAGTTAAACTTTTATAATTATCAATTTATAATTCAGAGAAAAGATAATTCCTTACTGAGTGTACCAGTTTTCAAAAAGTAGATAATATTTAAACTGGTGGATGAATGGAGGGAGACGAAGGTTTGGAGGAAGGCATTTCTGGCTACAGAAAACAGAGCCATTTTGGCATCTAAAAATCTGATGATACTTTGTCTCTCTCAGTAAACTGGAATAAGAATGATATTTTTTTTCCTTGGCAGTTATAAAATTCATGTTCAAGTCAAATCAAATCAAATCCTAAATGTCAACAACTATCTCAGACTAGTTCCTAGATGAATAATTTCTAATTTTTACTCTATGGTTTATAATCTCTGTTTTAATGTCATTTTAACTATTTTTTGTATGTACTTATCTCAAAATGTACTTAAAACCAGATCAAATATAAATTATAAGTACATATAAAGACATAGCAGATTTGGTAAAAAAAAGTTAAGAAGTTATGTCTCATAATGCCAAAGTTTGAAGGTAAAGGATTAGGAATAAATTCAAAAGTAAATTCAGAAAGAACCAAGGCAAAAATTATTTCTGTATTTCCAGTTGTTATAATTGGTTCAGCCTTTATTCTAGATTTTAGGCATTCTAGGTATTTTTCAAGAGTCAGACTTTATTATGTAATGTATTTTTTTGTGTAATTTTTGAAAAATTTAAAGGAAAATTTAGATGGTAAGCACTTCTGTGTAATTAATTGGCCAGTTAATAAAGGCTGATTTAAACTGCAAGCTTAGAAGTATAATACTATACCAATGACAAACATATAGACATCAAATACATTTATTATTATTAATGTTAAGGCAACCAATACATACAAAATAAATGAATAATTATTATGGACAATTTTTCAAGCACTGCCTCATGAGAGAGGTTCTATTGATTCCAAATAAATATGAAAGATAGTATCAGGGATGAATGAATGCTTCTTAGACCATAACAGATCGAGTTTGAAGTTTTAGTAAAAATCACACATTCTGCTCATGTCCATGAATTCAACTTTTATAGAAAGCAATATAAATGTGTATTTATAATTTCAGTGAATTTATGAAAAAAGATTGTTTCATCATTGTGGTAAATAAGACAACTATTGATTTATATAAGCAAATATAAATTCACTTTTTAAAAAGATTTTGTTTAAAAGTTTGGTTCATTTAGTGGTTAAAATGAAAGTAAGAAGAGTGCCTTAAGGTACACACAGTTGGATTTAATCTTTAGATTACATTAATTGCAAGTGATTAAGTAATGACAACATGTTATATGTCTCTACCACAAAAATCATAAAGTTATAAATATAAAAGTTTGAGGCAAAAATTCAGTCCCAGTATTGTATTGTCACATATAACATTGCAGGAAAATTGTCTGTTTTAATCTTTAGATTTAGAAGGATAAACTCCAAAATGAAATCTTGCTTAGCAGATAAATTTGCTTCAGCATATAATCTTATTTCTTCTAATCAACTATGTTACTTCCTCCTAATCACTGTTAGAAAGGACACAAACTAAGCAAATACTAAAACCAATTATTTTTATATAAGAAAATATGTTGTTTCTTAGATTACTATTTGGTATTAACTGTCCTGCTACAAATATTAGCGAGAATAACTGAAATTTCCCTATAAAACCAAAATGTATACCATCAAAAATTATAGTTAGAAAACATACAATGCCAGACCTGAAAGATAAGTTAGTCCAGGAATGGAAAATTGGCTTTACCTGCTGAGCCAACCATGACTTGTTGGTAAACGGGCATTCTGGAACACTGTTTTGAGAAAGATTTTAAGACTCAACAATAAAAAGTACCAAAATCATTTTGTGAGGTTTCTCATAGGAAGAGACTGGGAGAATAGTGGCCTGCAAGTTATCAATGTGCATTCCTCTGATAGTTCCTAACCTTTTATTGTTTACAGTTGTCAAGAAATCACACACCCTCCATTTAACAAAAAAATAGAAGACTCACATCTCTAATGCATGGCCCAGTGTCCTTTTCACTGCAACAAGCAAACAATGAAGAATCTTTTATTCATAACCTTAAAATTTTGTATGAAAAAGAAAAGACTGAGCTAGAGTTTTCCACAGGGGGAACCTCAATTGGAGATTGTCTAATGCCAGCTATGGTGAAAAGAGGTAGTTCCACTAAAGAGATAAGGAAGAGCTTACACAACTAAAATGGATTGGAACTGATTGACCCAAAACACAACCCCAGTTTTGCACATATAAAAACGGGCCTAGGCAGTAACTTATCATTTCCCCTTCAAGACTGTATTTGATGCCCATTTTGCCCTATTTTACCCCAGTTGAAGCATATAAGATACAAATTGATTTTCTCTGGGTCTCAACCATCCATAAGGCCCAAGATAAAGGTTAGTATAAAAAGTAGACTATAACTCATGACAGCTAAAGAGAGATTTAAGGAAATAAAGGGATACGCCAAGAAAAGAAGCAAAGCTAAGTGAGAAAGTCTATCTTTTGCAAGAATTCCATGTTTTATCTGTTACAAGATTGCATTACTGAGTTTTAATTTCATAGAATGCATACATCAGTTTATTAAACAGTGTGAGAACTGAATTTGGGAAGATTGAAGTGTGTGTATTTATGCACCAATTTTTTATTAAAAGAATCCAAGACAAGGACTACTCAATGGCATATTTCTTTGTCATTATTATTTCAAGCTCTGTGATTTATTTATACTATGTACACATGTACACACAGACATCCATACATATAAACCATATTGAACAGCTTGCTGGTTTTGTGACTCCAGATGTTTGAGATTTTAACACTACCAAAGTTGTTTAAAGACTATGCTAATTGCCAAAAGCACACCTGTTCTTTTTTTTTTTTCCTCTTTTTTCCTAATAGTAATTGCAATCAGTAACACTTTTACCCTTTTTTGGTCAATCAACAGTTATGAAATTGAAGTTGGCTGTATAAATGTATAAATGTAAGTTAAATGATGTTCTGATATTCATGTACACTATCTTTTTCATTTCTAGGCTAAAGAGTTTGAGTCTTCTTTTTCTTATTAAGTAAAATAAAATTAAAACTAAATTCTCTAAAGGGTGTACAAATTGATCACTTGTTACTATAAATACAATGAGAACTCAGTGAAATATTTTTGGATAACACCATCCTTCTGAAACACATATATTCTTTGTGATATGTTTTCTGACTTATATATATTGACCAATTTGTTCTGATATAACTTCTTCCAAGGACTTTAAGTCGTATCATGATTTTAGTATATTCCATTTATACACTGCTATGGTTTGAATATGTCCCTCACAGTTTGTGTGTTGGAAACTCGATCCCCAAAGTGGTGGTGTTGGGAGGTGGGACCTAATGGGAGGTGTTGAGCTCATGGGGGACTGCCCTCTTGAGTGGATTAATGATGTTATAATGTTGAATGTGGGCTCATTATGAAACGACAAGTTTGGACCTTCTCTCCCTCTCTTGCCCTGTCTTTGCTCTTCCACCATTGGATAACCGACAAGAAGGCCGGCCCCAGATGTTAGCATCTTTATCTTGATTTTCCAGCTTCCAGAACGGTGAGAAAATAAATTTCTATTCATTATAAATTACCCTGTCTCAGGTACTCTGTTATAGCAGCACAGAAGGGACTAAGACAGACACCTATTCATCAAGACATATATATCAACCTTCAGATCAGGGAATGTATATGGCAGGCTCTAGCCTCAGAGAGCTCCCAGGGTATACACCACAGTGTGCTAATATGGGCAATTACGTTGATTGATTTCTAAATGTTAAACTATCCTTACAAGGATAATGCTGGTCTCAGTAAATGAGTCTTCAATTTTCTGGAAGAGTTTGTGTATAATTAATGTTACTTCTTCCTTAAATGTTTGGTAGAACTCATCAGTGAAATTTTCTGAGGCTGGGGTTTTACTTGTTATAAAGCTTATAACTATAAGATAAATTTCTAAAATAGATATAGGAATATTTAGCTTATCTATTCCCACTTGAGCGAGCTTTGGTAGTTTGTGTTTTTCAAGGAATTTTCCCGTTTCATCTAAGTTGTTAAATTTACTGGCATAAACTTTTCATGATATTCCCTGTTAATTCTTTTAATATTTGTAGAATCTGTAGTGATATTGGCTCTCCCTTTCTTGATATTGGTAGTTCAAATCATTTCTCTTTTGTTCCTGACTAGTCTGGCTAGATGTTTGTCACTTTTATTAATTTTCTCAAAAAAGCAGCGTTTGGTTTCATTGATTTTCTGTTGCTTTTTTTGTTTTCTATTTCAATAATTTCCACTCTGATCTCTATAATTTCCTCTCTTTTGTTTAATCTGGGTTTGGTATGCTTTTTTTCCCCTCTAAGGTAGAAGCTGTGTACTGCTATAGTTTACCTTCTTTCTGCTGAATGTATCCTATTATTCATGTATGTTACATTCACCTTTCCTGCTAACATGCTAACCACAGTTATTTTTATGGTCTCTGTTTGACAGTTCCAACATCTGGGACATACTTCTATCTGTTTCTGTTGCTTTACTCTGGAGAGTTCCCTGCCTCCCAGAATCAGCTGACCTCAGCTTGATATTTGGAAAAGATCTTGGACCCGAGATGGTTTCCTCACTCTCTCCCCGGGGGCTTCGACAGCAGCAATGGATCTATGCATGTACCCCATGAGTAATGTCATTTTTTTCCCTTCTCCAAGATCATAAGGTTTTTACTTTGTAGGGATTAGGGTGAATAAGCTGGTAAAGTACAGTTGACCCTTGGACAATGCAGGGTTTAGGGATGCCAACCTCTCATAAAGTCAAAAATACACCTATAACTTTTGACTATCCAAAAATTTAACAACTAGTAGCCTACTGTTGATTGGAAGCCTTACCAATAACATAAATTGTCAAATAACACATATTCTTCATATTATTTTTGCTATATATTGCATTCTTACAATACAGTGAGCTAGAGAAAAGAAAATGTTATTAAGAAAATCATAAGAAAGAAAATACATTTACAGTACTGTACTGTATTTATCGATACCATAAGTTTACATCATTTGTTTACAAGATAAATCCTCTGTCTGAAATGGTGGGCAACCTCAGCTCCGGACCTCAATCTATGGTACGTATCAAGCAATCTAACTTTTTATTGTCATATCATAATATTTCTCTGCTTCTTGGGAACACTTCTACTATCAGTAATAGCCTTTTATATGGGTCCTACGGTGTACCCAAGGTTTATGGTATTACACTAAACTTGATGAAAGATACACAAGACTCGTGAGAGAACACTTTTTACTGCAATACACGATTTACTGGGGAGACAAACTGTTCATGCGGAGATGATTAGTGTCACATGGTGCTTTAAGCGGATACTTGCAACACTTGAACTCATCACAATAGAAATAGGAGGTGGCTATGAAATTATCGCAGTAGTTCAGTGTGTATCAGAGATAATTTTATGCCGTTCTGATGTAATACTGTATCCTTATGTTTGTTTAATTCTCTAGCCTGCAAACAGTGCCATGCAAAGTCTGTAAAGGTTTGTGTGCATAAGTTTTGATAAAATTTAACTTTCTGTAATAGACTTGTATATATTTTCCGGTAGCAAATAAAATAGACTAGTATCTACATATATTTTATTTATTCATGACATACCTGACATACCTTTTTGATATTTCTCGACTACGCCATTCATTCATATGCGAATCTTTTTTCAAATTGTTAGAAATATCTAGACAATTTTCCAATGTATTCATTGAAAAAAATCCACCTATCCGAGGACCTGCACAGTCCAAATCAATGTTGTTCAAGGGTCACGTCTACTGGGCCTGTTATCCCTTCTGTCTGCTATTCCAAACACACAGCAGCTAACACTTAGCCATTATGAAATCCTAACAATTAGAAGTGAGTCTTTCTTGCTTGTGAGGAAGGCAGTAACTTCTTTTTCCTACTTTCTCTCAAAGACCAGACTGGTTTGTGTTGTGTCTCTCCTTGAAGAAGCTTATTCCTCTTTAGGTTTTGTTTTCTTACTTTTTTTTTTTTTTTTTGGTTACTTTGAGAAAAATTACTGCTTGAAAAGAGTCATGATTTTGTAGACTTTTTTGGCTTTTTCTCGATTTTAGTGTGGGAATACCTTTCCTTGCACCTGTTTATGTTCTAAGGAGAGGAGGAAGTTCAGCTGCTCCTTGGTTATTCCTATAACATTTTGTAAGTCCCAATTGCATTGTAACTGCTTTCCCATGCCAGTCTTCTGGATTAGACACATCTTTTACAATGCTTTTTTGAAACTCAGTATCTTGCACCTTATAAACTCAATCACAGATTTTAATTACATTTAGATAGACTTTAGTACTTTGGAATAGAATATCACTGTGGATTTTTTTAAAATTTTACTAATATTTTATCTCTTGACAGCAATGTCATTCAGCCACACACCACATGACGAAAAATTACTCCTCTTCATGACAACTTTCTTATCACGGCCTATAGGGCCCCGATAAGCTCCTGCTTGGACATGACTCTGACCTAAACTCCCATTACTCTCAGCCTTGCTCACTCTACTTTAGCCACACTGGTTTCTGCTTTTCTGTGAAGTCCCTCTTCTTTCTATTTCCTCTGCTGGAGTACTCTTCACCCAGACATTCCTTCATCGTACTCCCTCTTGCTGGGGCTGTGCTCCTGTAGCCCCTCTCTCATTTGCATCCCTGTTATTCCCCAACTCCTTAAGTTTTTCGTTAACAGTTATAATCACCTCACTGTTCTCCGTATATTTGTTTCTGTGTTTTTACTCTTCCCCACTTAAATATAAGCTACAAAGATCAGGAGCTTTGTTTGTTCTGCTGAATGCTTTATGCCCAAAACCTAGAATAGTGTCTATTGTAGGCACTTAATAAACATATGGTGAATGAATGAACAATTAGATAAATAGTAAAATCACAGTCTGATCTCCAAAGTGGACATGGTGGAAGGTGTAGGTTAGCTATGCTGTAAATGTCCTTTTAGCCTTAGTGGCTCATTTTCTGTTCCTCAGAGTCTACCTTTTTACACAGCAACGGTCCACTCCTGCTGATAAAGACGATTCCTAAGTGGAGATGACAATATTCTGAGGAGCAGAGTGAAAAGAATCTATCCTTCATAACAACAGTGTTGTTCAGCATTCCCTGTCACACTATCCGGAAATACTGATATTCTTTTGTAATAGGAGTAGCATAGGTAAGCTCCAGGAAGGGAGAGATAACACATTTTTTAAACTCAGATGTGCTCGGCATGTAGAAGACCTCAGTAAATATTTCTTAAAGTCTGAATATAAAATATATTAGAACATTTAATTCATCATTAGAAATAGGAAGCTTTTGCAATAGTAATATATCAAGTACAGTCTGTCGCCTTTTTAGTCTGTAAACATTCATTTTAAAAGTGCTTGAAATTTTATTTGATTAAATTTTATTTGATTAAAATAATCTTTCAATAATATCTGTTTTAGGTAATTTTAAACTAGACTGAAGAATTCATTTGGGTTTTAAATGAACTGAAATGGCTATTTGTACTATTTATTTTATAGCAACTATCAAAACTCATAATTGTTCCAATGTAGTATATTCAATTCCAATTCATTATGATGTCAGTTTTTCCCCTTTACCTTTAATTTAATCAGTGATTTTACCTTGATCTGATTAAGACATATAGGAACAGGAGCTAGATCATATGAATCAATCTTTACTATCACAATTTATTGATAATCACATTCACATTTCACTTAGCATAAAATGAACTTGGATTTATTATCTGCCAGGAAGTAATCTTTTACCATCTGAAGTTTGTTATCATATTCTAATTTTACTAATAATGCCTTTCAACCTAGTATCAGAAACATTTCTATTTCTGGGGAAAAAAAAAACTGTCTATGCACTTTACAGAGCAATGGAATAGTTCATGAGGTCAGAAACACTATTTAATAGTTAGCTTGGCCCCTGCTAGCAGCAATTATGAAGTGAAAGGAGATAATTCCTGAAAAGTATAGCATAAAATTTACGGCAACTTTTTCAAAAGATGGCTTTTCACTAAGTCACGTGGACTCATTTCTCTTATATGCTTTCTCAAGCAGCATTATGCAAGTCGTTAAAAAGGCCTGCATTTAAATCTTTGACACTAATTTTCTTTGTGTGCAACTCACTTAAATATAAAAAGATAATGTTTCTTTTAAGGGAAGATATAAAATCAAAACACTAGGCTGACATGACAATCTTCCTAATCATTGACATCGGCATGAAAAGAAATTTTTTTAAAAAAACCTAAAACTCAACCAACTAAGCCTCCTTTACTCCTACTATTGCCTAGAAACTGTTGCTTTCAGAGAAAAGCATGAATAATTGTGTTACTCCTATATCTAGAGACCTGGGATGTGAGGAGTCTTGGTTTTTCATCCTAGTTCAGATGTGAATCAGTGCTGCGCCTTGAGCAAAAGTCATTTTTTCTTGCTGAGTTTCAGTTTCTTTGTGCATTAAATATGTTGATTAGACTGGATGATTTTGAAGGTACCTCCCTCAGGAAACACCACAATGACATCTCTCCCTTATTCTCTTCTCGTTGCTTCTATTACTGACCATTCCTTCCTCTAGCTGACAGAGGCTAACTTAATTGGTTACGTTTTGGCCTGAGAGTTTTCTATTTCATCAAAGTGGATTTACATACCTCTGATTCATTATAAGGACATTTTTACTTTCCTGTTTCCCTGTTGGGGTTGGGTGCTACTGGAGAATCAGTATACTCTTGTAAGCTTCCAAAAAAGAGGGATAATGAATGGATTCTATTTATAATATACTTCTTTTAAAATTTCCTGGTATTTTGAATTATTTTTTTCACCACTGTGTAAGGTTCTATGGCCTTACCTGTTTGCAATGAAATCATAAATGTTTCTAGTATATATTATATTATATGGATATTTATAATTGCATTTAATACCTTCTGTCCCTCTCCACACATGCCCCCAAAAGGAGAAAAGATAAAACTCTAACACAATATTCTTATTGCTGAGAATTTTTAATTTTTTTTTAAAGATAGGAGAGTCCACTTTGAGAAAGAAATTAGGTTTCATGTGGATATTTATCAAAGAAACAATCTCTAGAAATAACATTTATAATGATGACATTCTCTTCCCTGTGTCTTTCTATGAAACACTATAATCTTTTATACAGGGTAGTATCTACTATGACATACCACCCTGAACTCTTCCCACAAATGATATCCATAGAAATTGTTTTAATGAGGGTTAGATGTTCTAATTGCAAAGAAATAATTTATCTGCAGTACTAATGACATAATTATATTTTTCCTAATTCTGAAATTTCATTTCAAAGCCTTTTCTATCTCTTTTCACCACTACAAATACCTATGAAGTAAACAGTGATCATTATACCCTATTTGGCTCATAAAACTTTTGCTAGTCACAAATTAAAATATGTATCTGAAGGTCCTTTTCAACAGCAAAGGTATACTTTACTATAAGTTGTGTTACCATCATTCACATGACTCTATTCTTTTCACTGAACGATCCTGAAGTATAGTTTTAATTAATTGATTACTACACATCATAATCACTTTGTGCTGAAGGTCTATAATAAGACATTCAATCAACTATCAAGGACATGCCCAAAGGAATATAAACGAAGAGTAATATAACGTGTTAACACTCTTTAGAAACTTATGGTTCCATTGAAGAGTCAAGGCTACTTGATATTAATCAAATATAGACAAGATATTTACTTAAAATAAGGCATATGATTAAATATGCAAATATTATTTGGGACCAAATAGGGCATATGTCATAATATGATTTGGATTAATTTAGCCTGAACTAGCAGGAGAAATTTTTGCTCAGGAGACACATTAACTCTTAAGTCCCTTAAAAGGGTACTATTTTTATTTAAATTCATTTTTTACTGCACAAAGTCCCTGTTTAAGGACTATTTGTTGAACAAAACTAAGGTGGATCTTGAAAGAGAGAATGATTTTGCTAAATGAGGAAGAAGGAAAAGGGAACCATGGAATGCGGGGGAAGGACCTAAATAATAAACACTCACTTCTTTTGGGAAAGACAATAGAGAAAACACCACTGTGAGACAACCTTGCTCTGAATTGTAGTTAGAGCTGAAATTGGGCAATCATAAGTGCTATAGTCTGAATGTATGTGTTTCCCTCAAAATTCATATGATAAAAGGTGAATTAGATTGAGAGGTGGAACCTTTGGGAGGTGATTAGGCCAGAAGGGCGGAGCCTCATAACTTAATGGGGTGATCTCAGTGGGAATAGTGTCCTTATAACAGAGGCCTGAGGGAGTGTCCTTGCCCCTTCCGCCATGCAAGGACACACAGAAAGTGCCGTCTGTGAGGAATGGCCCTCATCAAACACCAGCTTTGCTGGCACCTTCATCTTGGACATCCCAGCCTCCAGAAATATAAGTAGTAAATATCTATTGTTTATAAATTACTCAGTCTATGGTATTTTATTAGAGCAGCCTGAATGGACTAAGGCAATAAGTAAGCTTGGCAAAAACCCTACTACTACTGTTAGGGTAGTAGAGGAAAGTTTTAATCACTGTTGATACAACAATTATTAGCCACCTATTACATGCAAATCTATGTTTGATGCTGTTATTCAAGAAAATTCTGAATTCTATGTAAATTCCTTCGTGCATCTCAAGTTTTAGACCTTAATTTTAGGTTTTTAACTGTTCTCAAAATGTTCATATCCTATATTCCTTACATGTCTTCTTTTATTAGCATTTTCTGAAAGATATCAAACTAGTTTTCCAAGCCAGGCATGCCTCAGAGCTACGTGGAAGCTATGACTGGGAGTGATAAACTAAAGATAGGCGCCTCTTTTGGCCCTTCCACGAATGCAATCACAGGAATCAGCCAAAATAATTAAAGCTATCGGCTTGAAACGTTCTCTCACTGTGAGTAAATAAACTTGTACAAACTGTGTATGTCCCTGAAACATCTTGCTAAGACACTGTGATTGCACTGAGAAGAAACCAATGTCAATGACCCGCAATGACAGTTTGGTTGTTAAATCAGAATTTAAAAGGGATCCTCTTTAAAACATGATCTCTCAGTTTACAAAATTTTAAAACTAGGTTCAGATTCTCTCATGACTTTTAGAACTCACTTGAGTTTTTTTCTCTGCTCACTAGTTAACAAATTTAACAAAATTTACTACTATTATCTCAAAATATATTTTTTAAAAGTCTAACACATTTTCTTGCCTATATGCCCCTTTTTGTACTTTACATTGAAAGACACAAATATGTGATAATCTCTGTCTTATGCATTTACCATCCTTAAAATATTAAATTAGCTTTGGAGAGTATCATTCCATTTATAAAATAAGCAACAGAATGACTTGCCAAATCCATAATGGAAACAACACCATCAACCTGGAATAAACTTATTCTTCAATCAACTCATCACAGAAATGTTTATGACAATGACAACGAGACGAAAAGCCAATTTTTCTAAATCATTAACAAGAAATGTCTTTAAATACATGCTAACGTATTTAGAAGCATGGCACCAAAGACTGGGGATGCAATAGAAAATTACTGGAAAATGGTGCCAATTTCATTTCAAGTTCTAGATGTGAAGAACAGAAAATTCTGGTTCAGGGAAAAAAGTTCTGGAAATTTGGTTAAATTCAGCCTTTAATTAGTAATTCATGGAGGTGCTTTCTACCTTGATCAAACCGGTGTAGTGTTACCTACTCTATCCCGATTTGTGTTTGCCTAATAGTCAGGGAGAATGGACTTGGAAGAAAAAGCTTAAACAAAGACAGTTGGATGTGCAGAGAGAAATGTAACAATCCACAGTACTTAGAGCTCTTGAATTTAATGAGTATATGCCCTCATTTAAGAAGCTAGTAAATGCTGATATGAATTTAGCTTATATTACTAAAATTATTATATCATTATAATTTATAAGATTATGAAATTAACTTATATTTCCCAAACCGAAAGCATTAAAGTAGCATCTTACATTACTATTTCAAAGCAGAAAAAGAAAATTCATAGGAGAGAATTACACTAAAAAATGTTATTCTTGATTTTATTCTGTGTAAATGGTGATGGGAAAATTAATGAAGAAAAATACATGAATAGATAGTATTATACCATTTTAATACAATAGTGCTATAATTTTACTTTTATATAGTATTTATACTGTTGTATTTGATATATTATATAAATATATAATGTACAACATACATTACTTATGTTACTTAACTTTCTGATGTTGTGGGACAATGAGAAAAAGACAATTCAATTTAATTTAAACAAAAATATATTGGAAAACAATACTGTGTGCTTTGGTGAGTGAAATATAATTCTTACATTTAAAGATTTTATAATCTGGGGGAAAGGCAGCTGGGATGTATAACTTCCTAAATAATACTTGCAAGTCTCAGTTTATTCACCTACAGAATGGAGGTAGTAACACAGGCTGATTCAGAAGCAGTAAAATGTTTGAAAGATGTAAGCTACTATTACAGCTTTTAAAAGACAGTTACTCATTGGTTTTAGAAATATGAAACTGTATAAAATAAAACTGTATTTATTCCCACAGAAGAAAACACTTATTAAAAAATGAACACTGTCATCTGCAATTTTTGCAATTGATATCAAATCATCAGCCACATCCTAAACATCAGTTAAGATCATTTCTCATGTTTCACTCTGTAAATTTGAATATATTAGTGTACAGACTGTCTAAGTGGGAGAAAAATGAGATTTGTTCACAAGGAATTAGGAGAAATTAATTACAGATTTGCTGTTCAGAGTAAATAATCTTCAAATTTATTGTTGAACTTGATTGTTATCAAGTATGTATCTTTTGCACACAAATCCCTATGCAATATCCATTAAGAATTATACTAAAGTTGATCAAATTGTTGACTGAAACAGAATCCTTTGTACATAGTACTAATTATCAGATATGCCTGAAAAGATATACACCTCTTGGTGTCAATTTATGTTAATTAAAGTTAGAATGAGATCTTCATAATTCCAAATAGTAAATGCTTCCCACCTGTTGAATTTTATAGTATTATTTCTTCAGTTTCTCCTGCATACAAGAAAGCTTTTTTATTTCAAAGTAAAGGGAATGCCAGAAAGTCAAATCATCACTGCTGCCAGATAAGAGCCTTAAAACAGAATGTAATCATTTCATTGCAATAACTAACATCTCACTACTCTTACTTATTGTAAGCCCCCTGAACATTTAGTTTGTTAATTTTAAATAGTAATGTCTTCAAACCAACTCATAATTTTATATTATGATTCACTGTTTTCCAGCAACCTGTTTTATTGATAGATACGTGGAATTTTAATTTGCCTTTTTAAAGGCAGTGATGATCTACATGAGAATAGTATAAGTCAAAACATCCACTCTATTAACATATGAACTGACATGGAAATTGTCTATTTTTCTGAATTAAGAAAATATTTTTATAGAGTCAAGGTCAAGTTTGTTCCCTTGTAAGAGTTCAGAAATGTTAAATTGACTCTAAAACTACCTAACATTTTATTAAAAATACATAATGGAAAACATTTCTCTTTTCAGTCCTGAAGTGACTTTGACAGCCTTTAGTTGCACTTTCTTGAGTATGAGTGAAGGATTTAGAACAAAAAATATCAAGAGAAATTAGAGCCAAAGATGTACAATGTTAGTCTTAATGTTGTGTTCACATTATCAGAGGGAGTATAACTAGTGTAAAACATATCTGTAATCATGACAAACCATATCAAATGTATCTTCAGTTTCTAGCCAGAAAGAAGACATACAATAGATAGGGAAATACAATTCTTTTTAAGATCTTTGTATGGATCCAAGGACAACTTCTTTTATAATTGCTAGATTACTTTTCCTCCACTTCTTTTTCCTCCTTCTTTTTATTTTTTTAATTTTAGAAAACATAAAATGTGAAAAGAAGATAACAATCACCCAAATTCCTACCACTAGTTGAATAAGTTGAATATATTGTCAAATTATATTGCCAAATTAGAGACAGGGTATATTTCTATTTAGGTGTGTAAGATCAGGATGCTATTTTAATGAGAAAACCTTAAGCAAAGACACCCTTTAAAAAATAATATTCGTTAGAATGGATTATAGTTCCTGGGAAGAAAATAATTAACAGCAATTCTGTAACTGCCTTGCTCCCTCCAGGGATATGGCAATGAGGACCTTAACCAGATCTCTTTATAAATATTCTAATGTATTGTCTACCTGAGATAGTTCAGGAAAAGCACAGGAAAGGAATTCTTATCTAACAATGTTTTTGCAGGCTGTTCTTAGTCTACATAGATTGCTTAGTATAGGTAAGCACTATTTGTAAATAAACCTGGCATTTGTGGGTTCCTAGGAAGCAGTCGACTGAAGAATGGATGCTGCCATATAGTCTCTCTACCTCAATGTGGTAGGTAAGTATCTAAGTACCTCAGCAGACATACACATTGTATGTGCTTAGCTGTTATTTTAAAACCAAAATCTGTTCCAGTATAGAAAAAGGTACTTTTGGAAGCTGCATTTGACAGGCTGGGGGACCACTCTAGGGAGGATTGCTATATCTGTGCTTAGTTTTTGCTTGTATCCTTTGCCAATCATTAGTAAAAATGAGTATTTAGTATTACTTGTGAGTTGGTAAGTCTGTTTTGTTTGACAATTCAGTCCTTTGTGGCACAAGCAGTTCCCCATTCTTCACTGTGTTCCCTAATAGAATTATATATCCATATCCTTTGGCATATTATTTTGTTATGCCCATCACTAGAATTGCTGCAGTTTATTTCTCTGTCCATTGATTTAAAGCTTGGCCATGACTTGCTGTAGCCAATGAAATGCGGTAGCCATGATTTGGCCTGGTCTTTGGTACTTCTGGGATCCATCACGAGAACACCATGGCTGCTGGTCCCCAAATAAAAGACACATCAAGCTGATCTGAGCCTGTTCTACATCCTTCATCAGAACAGTCCCAGCCCACTCACAGACATGAGTAAGAAATGTGGTTTTGCTGAAAGCCCCTGAAATTTCAAGGTATTTATTAGGCATAAAAAAATAGGAGAAATCTGATGAATATATTAATATAACATGAAAAGAGATATTTCTGAAATGGCATTTCACTTATCTGTTGCATACCATGACACCTTCAAATTTGCATTTAAATTGATTAACCAAATTGATTTCTGTAAAATTCTATAATTTTTTTTAAATCAAAAAAATGAAAACAAGAACATCAGGGGAAAAAAAGATGGCATGAGTAAAAATATGTCTGTTTGAAAACTACATATTGTAGACTTAGCAATGATGTAACCTTTCCTGCCTCCTCTGGTTCATTCTGTGAGCATTTGTGGCCCCACGCAATTACAATTACCATCAAGTTAATATAAATGCCATTCTACTTCATTATATTTTCCTACAGAGGTTGAAACTAGCATTTAAAATATGTGAATTTTTGAAAAAAATATATCAACCTAAGTCTAGATTATTGAAAAGAAAATTCCAATTAGTAGTTCCTTCTATTCAAACATATTATTCTATAATGATGTAGCAAGTGGTCAGAAACCTACCCTCGGTGCAGGTGGGAGGAACCAGAGGAGGATAAGCAGGACATATTATTTCCTTACAATTTGAAGAATCAAATTTTTATTTTCCCAGTAAAGCAAATGAAGTCAACATAGCTATGACAACCTACATTGAGACGGCATCAAGTTGACTAGGCCCAGGGGATTGAGGCTGCTGCTAACCTCATTAACTGGGGAATCTAAAATGCTATCAAATTGTATACACAGGGAGGTTTACAAATAAACAGCAGCATTTCGTGCCAAAGCCAACTCTCTCCATCAAAATATCTAGCTGTGCTTTCACTAAACGTAGATTTCCTATTGATCTTCATTTAAGCTATAAACAGATAAAAAAAGAGAGGTCTCTGAGAAAAAAGTAAATTAAAAATATATAGTTTGTGGGCACTTTGAATTTTGTGTGAAAAATACTAAAGATGGCATTAGTCTAGATAATTTAAAAAAGGAAGTATCAATATAACAGCTAGAAGTATCAGATTTATATATTTAGTGACCTTGTTTTGTCCAATAATGATAAACATCATTCTATGTGGAAAATAGAATAAGAAAACTTAAAATGTTTTTGAGTAATAAAAATTTTTCTTTCACTTATCTTTGTATGTGTCCATAGAATATATGTTTAATTAAAACTTTTATCTTCATAGAAAAATGTTAAACTAATGGTTGGTGTATTCATAGAACTAAAAACATATTATTAATATGTTTCATAACATTAAAATATCCAAATCAACCATCACAAAATTGAAAATAATTTGATTCAACAATTAGTCCAGTGGTTCTTAACCAGGGGCAGTTTTGCTCCACAGGGGACACTTGGCAATGTCTGGAGATATTTTTTAATTCCAAGACTGAGAGGGATGCTACTGGCAACTAGTGAGGATGTTAGAGATGCTGCTAAACATCTTACAGTGCTCAGGATGGTCCCCCACAACAAAGAAGCATCCAGTCCAAACAGCAGCCATGCTGAGTTTAAGAAATCCTACCTTAGTCTGAAATAAAACAATTCAATTTGCCCAATTTGCCTTTCACTTCAGTCATTGGTAAAAGTTGGAGAAATCTTTAAAGAATTTTCCTCTTCCAGATTAGAATATAAACATGCTATACTCATTTGCCTTGATTATGTTTCTGCATTTCAGGCATGCATTTCAAATGTTATCAAATGGAAGAGTGCTTCTTGCATTAACCTGATTGATATATTTATATTATATGTACTTGCTCATCAGCAAGGTCCAATTACTGAGAGTTCCTGGTGTCTCTAGAGACGGAATGTACTTTTTGGTGAAATTTTGCAAGATGACTTCTTTCTACTATGAGATCAAGTACAATGCAAATGATTATGTGATATCAGAATAGATTGAATACACTGCCTTTTGCTGCAATGAGTATTGTTAACATTCTGATACCAAAGTGAACCTAGAAGTAGCAATCTCTTTTATGATGTAAATATTAAATATAGTCACTTTACTGTGAAGTACAGATATAACCCCTAGTGATTTATTCATAATCCTGGTCAGCAAATATTCAAAAAAATTGGTTTCTTATCATGAAGATTTTTTATTAAAATATCTTGTGTTAACAGTGCTTGAGGAAATATCTCTCAAGTTAAACCTAGCTTTGTTGTTAATTACTCTAGTTATTCATATTATTAAATTTTAAGCCTCACATAAGACTTCAAGTAAGCTTCATTTAAGAACACATCATCTGGTGATTTAATACACAAGCTTCACTGAAGCACACTAACGTCTTCCTGTCTTCTGGTAGAAAAATACTCTCAAGAATAAAACTGAAGGTGGAACATGCAAGATTAAAGATAAAAACATTGGTAAAGTCTGAGTTTTAAAACATGGTTATATGCATCAGCTTTCAGTGTAGTCTTACTTCCTAAAAACAGAGGGGAAGGATGAATTGAGTAAAACTCATCTCTGAAAACACCTATCTGGACAAAAAGTAAAATCTTGATGGGGACTGCCTAGCAATCCTTTCTGAGCTCTCTGCATAGGTGAAATATTAATATAAACTTAATATTAAATGCAGATAAAAATTGTGGCAGATCTTGTTCACTGAATACCATGATGCCTTCCCTACCGTTCTTCTCCTTTGTCAATCTTCTACTTTTGAGGCTAAAATAAACAGTTACTCTTCTTCCCAGACTACTTTGAGGCTAGGAGAGTTCAGTGACACAGTTTCAGCCAATGAGAATGAAGGAAGCCGTCTGGAAGGTTAGTGACCCTGATAAAAGAAATAAGGCACACATAGATTCTCTCTGTCTCTCTCTCTCTCTCTTTTTTTTTTTTTTTTGTAGCCACCCTCATCTCCTTCCTGAATTTTTGAAACATGGTCACGTGAGCATGTGTGTTCTGATGTTGCAGTGGGCATACTGTGACCATGAAAGAAAGAAAAAGAAAATCCAAGCAAATTCTCAAGGTCTGAAACCAAGTGTCTCTAGACTTTTTTGTTTTAAACAACACATGACCTTACATTTCATGTTGCTATATGTCATATTACATCTTTCTCTCAAAAGCTTTACTAAGGGAAAGAGGAACACTGAAATATGTGCCTATCAAGCATAAATAATCCCATTTCTATATTAGGAAACAATAATTGATATTGACCAAATATGCTAAAAAAATTACTCTCCTCACTCCCCTTGCACACATGTACACACACACATACACACTCCTTTCCAGGGTCAGTCCCTTTTCAGGTTTCCTTTGTTCTCTTCCTAAAGTTCTTTTCAGTTATATGAAGCTGCATCTCCTTTAACTCTTGTTTTTATTTACATTCTTAATATCATCACCAATATTTCATAAAACTGAAAAATGTTTTTTACTTCAGATTTACCAAATTATGTCCAGTATATTAAACTCAGAACAACTTTCTGTTATAATAACGCTGGTGGCAGATCCTTGTGTTTTATCTCACAGAATCTGGAAGAAAAGAATGGCTTGATTCTAATTATCTTACACTATAAAGTACTTAAATTTAAACTATTGCAAACACAGCGAGATTCAATAGCCACGCATCAGATGGGAAATTTGAGGGCAACAAGTCCCGTGGTTTCTTCACTGTTTCATTATTTGACCCTAGAAAAGTAATTTACCCAACAGTTTGAGGTCAATGAGAAATACATACTCATCACGCACAAATATAGTTTTTACAAGATTGCAAATTTCTTTTCTTCATGCTCCTTTGCACACCTATTCTGTGTTCTTTGCTTTCTATGCCATGTTTGTTAAAAATGGATATAGTCAATAATAATAAAAGGAGTGTTTTATTGTTACCTTAATCTGATGAGCTTAGACCTAGAATTGCTTGAAAAATATTAGTATGGCACCATGAAACCAAATCTTCTTTCCTGTCATTTTTTTTTCTCGTTGAGATTACTTTTGAGCTATGTATATGCCTTGAGTCTTCATTGTAAACAATACACTAACTGAGTGACACTGTCACTTAGTTCCCAATTTAGTTCATTCTGTAAATTAGAACTTCTGAACATGAATAAACCCTTACTAAAGAATATAAGAATAAAAAAGATAGTTATAATTGGAAAGGGTTAGTTAGAAATTGAGAATGGTGGAATCTAGGTTCTCTTTCTCATTATTTACTTTGAAAATTCATATTATTCCATTTATGATCTTAATTCAGACTTAGTGGAGTCTTCGGATATGATTCTTTTGTTGATTTTTTTTCTTTTTATTTTTCCCAGTTCATTCAGCATTAAAGGTGCAATCCAGTTTCCTTAATTTATATTTCTATTTTAATCAAACACTGGATGATTCTGATCTCTATATTATTTCCTTTGAGAATAAGAGTTTTATAATCATGTAAATGGTCAGCATGGTTCTTCAAGAACTCTTACAGCCATTAATAAATACCTATGGTCAGCTACCTTTAAGCTGCTAATAGAAAACAATCAGTGTGCAGATCTGACCTCCATAAACCTACATCTATGGCTTGAACATATGTCTCTTTTATGTTTCAAAATACTTTCCCTTTTCAGTTTGGGGAGGCTTGATATACTCAGTTTTGCATAACGGTCCATCTGTAGCAATTCTACACCCCTGCAGGTTTCCAAACTGCTCTGAGAGATAAAGATGTCACTACAATACATATAAACCTATGTGGGACCTTAATGAGTTCAGAAGATGATGGCATCATTAAGGCAGCAAAGGATTAAAAAAAGCAGCATGTCGTAAATTAAGAGTGTGAATTCAAAAGGTGACTGTTGCAGATGAAGGGAGGATAAAGAGGGCTCTTTCATAATATCTGAAAGGAGATTATATTGCAAATGAGTTACCAGGACAGCCTGTAGCTAGCCACTAGCAAGAAATTTCAGAGAATACATGTGACATTTGTCTTCCTTACCAAATGAAATTTTATAAGTCTTAAAACATTATTATCCAAAAGAATGTAAGTTTATATTTGCTGTTTGTTTACTCCCTGGCACAATACAACAGTAAATATCAATTCATTTAATAAAATTATTTGAATAAACACTCATGCACACATATACACAATTATAAAAAAAACCCCAACAAAACAAGACTTCAAAAAATACACTATCGACAAATGGTTGTCAAATTTTGGCATGCATCAGAATCACCTAAAGAGCTCATTAATGTACAGATTCCTAGTGTTGAGCCCTAGCGTTTCCAGCATAATATATTTGGGGAAGGGTCTGAGAATTGGCATTTTTGACTAGTCACCAGGTGATGCTGATATTCTGGGACCACACTTTAAGCACCACTGCTGTTGACTATTGTGATTGCCTATTGCTGTGGAATTTGCCTTTAGTGACAATAGAGTGAGAGGAGAGTATTCCACTGCCTGCAGAAATTTGGTAGGGGCAGTCATTCCTTCCACCAGTGGTAGCTGATGCTATGCACTCTGGTCCAACAACATAAGATACTATCATAAGGGAGAGGAAATAGTAAAGGTTAAGGAACATTTTTTCCACCTGCTAAGACAGCCCTGGATTTTGTGAGTGGCTGTGTACGGAGCTGATTAACTGAAGCAAGAGTAGAGAAGAATAGAATCCTTAGGCTGACTGATGGGACACTCCAGAATAGAAACTAAGACTAGTCCCTTCTTTGGAAGCCCTGGAGTTCCTTTGGAGTATCTGGTGAGGAAAAGCCCAGGAGAAGAAGGGACTTTTTAAAATTCAGAGGATCAGGCTCAGAATCATAGTAACTCAATAGTAAAAGAAATCTCATTCTATGTTGCCATGTACGGTAACGCACCACATAATCTTCCAGTCAACTATGGACCATGATGTTGGTCCCATAAGATTATAATGTATTTTTACTGTACCTTTTCTATGTTTAGATACACAAGAACTTACCATTGTGTTATAATTTCCTACAGTATTCAGTAGGGTAACATGCTGTACAGGTTTGTAGCCTAGGAGTAACTGTCTATACCATATAGCCTTGATGTGTAGCAGGCTATACCATCTAAGTTTGTGCAAGTACACTCCATGATGTTTGCACAGCAACAAAATTGCCTAACAACACATTTCTTAGAACGTACCCTTATTAAATGACGCATGGCCGCATATCAATTAAAGTTGTGTTAGCGTGCTACCAACAGCACCCTCTCCGTGAAGCAGACACTGTGATGAATAGAGCAGAGGTGTATTTAGATAAGAAACTCAGCCAACATGACGTAAGTTCCACCACCATAATATTTAATATTTTGTATTTTTAATTTAATGCAAGTCCAAAGAAATTAAACTATCCTATAAAAATAAAGCATCAGAAATACGAGTAATCTGTTTAAAAATAGGTAATCAGGTAAAATAAATTGTTTATATTCTAGGCTAATGATAAAAGCAATACTTTGCCATCATCTTCAATATTATCACCAAGCAGAGCCAATCAGAACAAAATGAATTTGCAATGATTGCTTGAGACAGATGAGGGGAAGTGATTGATACAACAATAAAGTACAGTTATGAGAGCAGAGGCACTGCCTGCAATTCCATCATTTAATGGAATGGGAAAAACTGGACAAATGAATAAAATAAAACTTGAGAAAAAAGGGCAAATAAATTGCTGACAACATTCTCTGTCATCCTTTGTTAGTTGAGGAGGGATGTAGAGTTTTAATGAAACATTTTGGGTTACAGCCAGATAAGAATACCGTTTCTATATTCTACAAACTTCAATTAGTATCCTTCTTGCAAAGCCCTACACACGATTCCAAATTTATCATGTCAGAAAAATGTAAAACCTTCCTGGAAAGTCACTCCTTTCAG
Organism: Lemur catta; assembly: GCF_020740605.2. NCBI lineage: Eukaryota > Metazoa > Chordata > Mammalia > Primates > Lemuridae > Lemur > Lemur catta. The sequence goes on along the minus strand of NC_059151.1, from coordinate 7,657,567 downwards.
AAGTAAATTCTAATTTGTTCCCTGTCAATAGCTTGTTCAGCAATCTTAGACGAGTCACTGAACTCTCTATCCTTATGTTTTCTCAGCTGTAAGGCTGAGAGAATCACAATGACTTATCTTACACGGTTGATGAAGAAAGCCTCCGATTAAAATAGAAAAAAAAAAGAGGCACCTTTTAGGCATGAGGTAGTAAGTACAAAAAGAACTGTAGCATCTTTGCCTCTCAGCAAAAGAGGGTATAGAGGAAAGATGCCTTTGGAGATTGGTATATGATCTGTCCATGTATCCCAAACTTAAATTCAGATTCTCTACCAGCAAAAGCAACTGCTTTTATTTCTCATTAATCAGGAATAGGTTGTTCCCCCAAGGTATTGACAATGTAGAACAAAACTACAGCTGTAGAGTCGAATTACTTTATTTTTTTTATATGGACAAACTAATGAATTTTAATAAAGTTCTTTTGACACTTGAGTTCTAATCATGCCATTACCAGCAATGGCCATCACACGTGCCAAATGAAGATACTCACACACTGTGGCAGTCGGTTTAAAACTACACTTGTGCTGAATGAGAGAGACATGGAACACTATTTCCTCCGCATGTGTTTACTCACAGCTGAAATCCTTCAGTGGTATGACCTTTATATTCAACATTTAGAAAGCTTAACAATACTTTCCCCCAGCAGCTTAGAGCAGGAGATAATTCTTTCCCAGGAGAAAATAAAATTAAAATGCTGCAACGCCTGCTGGAGAAGTGAAGGCAAGGATAATGACAGCAATAATAGGCCCAATAATTACATTAATTGTTTATTTGTTTGCAAAGGAAAGCATTCAATATTTATTGTGTTCAGTTCTGGTCTAATAGTACCTTTTTCATACCTGTAGCTTTATCTGGGACAGGACTATCCTGTCTCAAATGAGAAGCAATCTCTTACAAATTTAATGTAATAGTCAAATGTATTCATTCACCTCTAACTTAAATATCTGAAAGTGAACAATTTAGTTGGGGGGAAAAAAACCTTGAAGTATTTTTAGTTGTTCTTGGTAAATTATTGTTAAGTGAGTGCACACACACACACACACACACACACACATGCACCACATAGGCACACACATACATACGCACCAGGTATTATTCTTTGTCTGGTCAAGGACTGACTTCACGGTTTCCATGGCAACCCAGTTTGCTCAGTGCTCTCTTTCAGCAGCTGTTGATTACACTTTGAATTTTATTTGCATTCATGATGAAGGAGGAGTATAAAAGGCTGAGGTAAATTATTTTTTTAAAAAAGCAATGAGGATAAAAGACATTTCAATCAATGATTCTCTGCAGCTTTAATTAAAAATAAAAGTATAGGAGGAGATACCAGAATTTCAGAAACTTTTATTTAATGGTTGACTGGCAATTGAAACACTATTAAATGCAGATGCCACTACCATCCTGAACTTCGGCAATTTGCAGGACTATGTGCTATTAGGTACCATGATCTTGTAGACAATTTTTGTTTTCTAGTAATGGTCTTCTACTTTCAGAAAATAATAAATACATATTTCTAGGACTGGATTAAGATAAGGAACTTAAAATACTTAGTACAACGTAATTTGTTCAACTCATGTATTGTACTTTCAGGAAGGATGCTCTTTGATATTAAATGTCATTTGTCCTTGGCCTTTTTATGTTCACAGGAATTTATTCTACAAATTGTAATCTAGGAAGAGAAAGTACAGTAATTACTAGAGGTTACCAGAGAATAAATAGAAAGACAAGAACTCTGTGGAAACATGGAACTTTACCAGGTAAGACTGTACAATTTTGAAATACTACCTTTAGGTAGTATTTCTCCTATTAGTTAAGAAAATATAAAAGAACTGAGGCATGTATATGTCCTATTATTAGTAGTTAAAAAATATAAAATAACTAAGATAATCATATATATTTATATTATTGAGAAAAAAACATTGGAAGGAAAATATTTGTATTTATTCCTTTTAAAAATAATAAATATTTTTCATTTCCCTGGGCTCCCTTGATATAATTCTAAAAAAATAAATATTTTATTTTTGTGATACAGTGATAAACACATATTTAACTATTTTATTCCAGTGGGAGCTTTAACCTTTGGACTAAGTTTGTGGCCTGAAGGTTGTATTGATGCATTAATGTTTTTTAGAGAATAATTTCTGATTCACATTTGTTAACCCTATACTACTGAAGTACAAATAAAATCATATTTTGAATTATAATTAATGAAAGAACAAAGAAAACAGGGTATCAAAATTTGATATCTGTATATAGTGGTTTTTGTTATTTTGGCCAGAATTGAATCTACATGCACACATCCTAGAAAATCTGATATTTAATTGTGTTTATCAGGGCTTTTTATTTTTATTCCCTATACAACTAATGAGAATGCTGTTAGGTGACAGAGCCATACTGGTCATGTAGTATTATGAAATTCTCTATAATTTTAAGTTTTCCACTTTAAGGGAAAATAACTCACTGCAAAACAGAATAATAGTTTTATATACTGTACTAATATAGTGCCAAATTGAAAGAAAAATATCATTCCACAATTGCTTTGTAAAGCCCTTAATTCCCACTATTTTAGTGTTTTAATAATTCACTATTATTAAGTATGTAATTCTGCTTAACTCTTCACCCAGATGTGGAGTTCTGCTCTGGAATTCTAGAGCTTGCTCTGAAGCAGTGGCTACCAAGAAGATCAAGGACTTTTAATAAACCCAAGGACCGTGCTTCACATGTCTGTCAATAAGTTTGGGGTCTCCTTGTCATACCAGGTCCTTTTCGATCAAAACCTTCTTTGTATTACTTTATTAATTGTATTCAGATAAAGCTATGCTCTAGAAAAGGAAATACCAAGGCTTTCTAGACCTCAGACCCATGACTATTTTCCTTCATAGAAAAAGTATAGAGTCTAAGTCTCTTTCAAGAAAAAAAAAATTGGGATGGGCTCTCTCTTCCTTGGCCTATCTTGTAACTTATTACTCATCTCTCCTATGTCCCTCTCAGCTGAAAAGGTGTATAATAAGTGGCCAAGAAAATTTTCTGTAGCTTTACTTTCACACAAATAATTTTTTCTTGTGGGAGGGGGGAGAGAGGAGGCATTTCTTAAAGGAGTCATCTTTGACTTTTAAGCATTATGTCAAACAACAGTGATTTCCAGAAGCCAATCCTTTGCCCTCTGATAGGAATTTGCTCAGGAGGTCCCACAGAGAGGGAACCAGATACCTGACTGAGAAGGTACATGCTCTAGGCAGACTGCAAAACTCACTGAAAAGAAGAGGGAAAACTAAAGAAACCGGAAAGACTTGGGTATGCTCTAAAGCAGAGAAATGTTGAATACAAGAAAAAGGATTAAAAATTCGTCTCCTGGTCATGAAAGGGACAATTGGTGCTTCCCATATGAGCCGAAAATTCCTAACAGAGACTGTTATGACTGGCACCCGGAAGCTGAACCCTGACATAGGCTTCTAGCCAGCTGACAGTGGGGCACACATGACACACTAAAAATGACAACAGTGTACCATCATCCTGAGTGGGGCATCCAGCAGGGTCAGCAAAGACCTCTTATTGGAAGACCCACATTGTTTAACCTATTAGCCTAGAGATTATCGGCATACTTGGAGATTTTACTTTCTAGTTTAAAAAATTTTGTTCTATTTCTCTCCCTGGAGCCTCAATGCCCAGAACTTCACCTCTGCACTGGATTAGAGAACAATCTTTAATTTCAGAGTCTTATTTTCCCCTTAGACAGAGGAGTGTCAAAAAAAAAAAAAAAAAAGACACCTGAGTGCCCTAGGGGAGAAATTAGAATATCCATCCACCTGGGGTCATCTATAAAGTGTGCTTAGTGTTAGAAATCAATGGAAGAGATGGTTTCATTAGTCATCTAGATAAACTGAACAAGGATTTGGTCATCTAGGAAAAAGGGAATGCTTGCTTTCTATAACACTGAACTCATGTTGCTAAATATTATTTTGTACTGATTAAATTTATTACTATAACTCTATGTTGAGTACAATAAATCTGATTGCTTTGAGGTGTGCATGTATGTGTGTGGGGGGGATTTTGTGAGTTATTGCCAGCAATGTCATTGTTCCTTGTGAGAGTACAGCAAAATGGATGGTACAAAAGCACTGTAGTCCAAATATAACAATACATGAGCAACTAAATATCTTTTCTTTTTAAAAACTTTATTTTTAGAACAGCTTTAGAGTTAAAGAAAAATTGAAAAGGTTGTAGAGGGTTTCCACATCCCACACTCAATTTCCTCTGTTATTAACATCTTACATTAGTATGATATATTAATTGTAATTATGTATGTAAGTATGTATGTAATTATGACTAATTATTATTAACTGAAGTTCATAGTTTATTTAGATCTCCATAGTTTTTACTTAATGTATTTTTTTCTGTACCAGACTCCCAACCAGGATAACACATTACATTAAGCTGTCATGTGTCTTTTATGCTCCTCTTGAATGTGGCAGTTTCCCACACATTCCTTATTTTTGGTAACCTTGACAATTTTTTTTTTTTTTTTTTGGAGACAGGGTTTCACTTTGTTGCCCAGGCTGGAGTACAGTGGCATGATCAGAGCTCACTGCAGCCTCTAACTCCTGGGCTCAAGCCATCCTCCTGCCTCAGCCTCCTGAGTAGCTGGGACTACAGGTGCACACCACCATGCCTGGCTATCATTGACAGTTTTGAGGAATACTGGTCAGGTATTTTGCAGGATGTCTCACTACTGGGATTTATCTGATGTATTTTTTTCATAATAAGACTGACGTTATGGGTTATTGAAAGGAAGATGACAGAAGTGAAGTGCCACTTTTGTATCATCATACCAAGTGTACATACTGTCAACATGATTTATGACTATTTATGTTCACTTTGATCACCTGGCTCAGATACTGTTTGTCAATTTTCTCTCCTGTAAAGTTCCTCTTTTTCCTCTCTTTTCCATACTTTAGACTTAGAAAGGGAGGCACAATGTGCAGGCCACACTTAGGAGTGCGAAGTTATGCTCCCTCTCCTTGAGGGAGGATTAGCTAAATAAACTATTTGGGATTCTTATTCTTTGGAAATTTGTTTCTTCTCTCCCAATTATTAAATTATTCAATCATTTATTTATATCAGTATGGAAATTCATTTTTTATATGGTCAACTAAATTTTAATAGATTCAATGACAAGACTTAAGGCATATAGGCAAAGCTAAATGACAATTTAGTGTGAAATCATTTGCATGGTGCATTCTAAATGAATATGATTTATGATTTAAAAACAACACTTGCCAATGAGAGATGGACTTGGGGAGATGAGATGTTTCCTCACAGGACAAGTAAGGGAAATCAGTGGATTGTTCCTACTGAAACCTACTCTGATTATAATATAGGCAAAGGGTAATTTATCAGAATATTCTTTCAAATACTAAAAAGGATCTTGAACATAATATATAAAATTGTTTTTATAAATATTTAAATTAGTTTCTGTAAACTTTCTAACCTTTTTATATACATATAGCAAGGTGGCTAAAACGGTTATAAAAGTCTCATCTGTTGAAATGCCTTCAGCTTTTGATTTTTTCCTTGGAATCTTTCACTATTTCTCTCATTCTACATTGACCTTTAGGTAAAAGCAGAATGTGAACTTTATAAGAAATTCAGTGGGGAATCCTGGCATTTTTATTACAAAAGCTAGATGTCTGAAGAATGACTGACAGAGTGTTATTGGTCATCACTGGTCATGGCTTAGATGTGCAAAAGATGTAATATCATCAGGCAAAGAAAGAGAGGAGCATGTACAAAACTGCAAAGATTAGGAAAGTATCTGAAAGTTATAGGAAATGTGATTTACTTATATAAATCTCATGACAATGATTATTTATTACATGGACCCAAATATACAACAAATATGCAGTGCCTTTCCTATTGACTACCTTATAGTCTATGACTTCCAAGTATTCTACATGTGTTTGTATCTTTCATGGGCATTTCAATCAATTAAAAAGACACTGGGAATTAAGCCCACTCTACTCAGACAATTCTTTGTTTTACTGTTATCATTCTGTATTTTAAAGCACTGGAACATTATACAGTGCTCAGAACTACTTGGCTTAGGAAATACTCATGGCATAAAATTCAGTTTAATGGTCTTCATTTCTTCAGAAGGTCTATATAAACATATATATACACACACACACATACTCTATATACACATATATGCATGAACACACACACACACACACACACACACACACACACACAGAGAGAGAGAGAGAGAGAAAACGTAGAAAAACTGAAGTGTACAAGAGTGAAGTTTCAGATTATAAATTGGTAAGCAGAAACCATCTATACAATGGCACACTGATCTATCTGTACAGCTGGGGTGAGAAATGAGGAAGCCCCTGGACAGTGCACAGGTCACAGCAGAAGATTCCGAGGGCAAAGAGAAGTTAACAAATAGAAATTTTGAGCCATTATACTTTAAGGGAGGAATCAGGCAATGACATTGGGAAAACTAGACACCACAAGAGCAGATGTACTGGGATGCCAAAGAAGCAATAGGAGCAAGAAAGTATGAAGAGGAAACATAGACAAAGGCCAACTAGACACACATTTAACATTTATTAGTTTTATATATTTCTGTAGGGCTGTGTGTGGGGCCCTAGAGTTATGACAGATATCTATGAACAGGAAGTAAAATTCGGCACAGTCAAATTCTGCAATCTGTCAGATTCTTTTTAGCTTTCGTATAGTGCCTAATGAGCAGTAGCATCACAGAAATATCACGATTGTACCATCTTCATGGCCTACAGAAAAATACAACACAGGGAACTGGATGCAACAGCTCTCAATAGCTATAATATAAATAAGAAAATTCATTTGGTTAAATTATGAGCTATTTGCTCTTAATCTTCATTAGCATTTCTTTAATTAAAATTCTTTTCTGAATGTCCTAAAGGCATAACATAATTGGTGCCCAGGAAGCTACTAATGTGAGTCTTTAGGATATATGCCACATATTCTAACTTCCCGTGACACTAATGATACCTTGCTGTGATCAGAAATGTCCTTGAGCATGCATAAGGTTGACATAATCTCTTTTGGGCCACAAGGTTATCATCTACATGATTATTGCTTGAATACATTTAAATGATCACTAATGCACCTTGTAAAAATGCCCAAGTAACTCTCAGAAAGTATGTACTAGAAAAAAATGGGATAATTAACCAGAGTGCTTAAAAATACTTAAGAAACAACAACAAAACCTCCAATTTCCTTCTTGGTTTTTCAACATTAGTATAGATGATAGAAAACCAATATTACTTTAGATTCACCATAGAACAATTTGAACATCTAGTCCCAATAATGTATATTCTACATGCTTTTCCAAAGATTTCTTCTTTCCCATATTTGAAAGAGGTTCTGAAAGGTCTCTTTTGCAAACCTAAAGGACAAAAGCAACCTTTAGCTAAGTGTTTCTGGTAAGAAAAATTATCGTTTCTTAATTAAAAGCATTTTAGCTCATCAACAGCCCATTCCTTTCAAATCTAATATAAAAATTTCTTAATACCTTCTAAAGACATACAAACATTTATTTCTAAGTTTCTTTTCTTGATGATTGTTCAATGCCTAATGAGAGATTAACTGATTGTTCATATACTTTATATAAACTCTACAAAACTTTTGCTACGTCAAAACAAAAGGCTTATTTGGGAGCAAGTCCTGAGGACTGAGGTTTGTTAAGATGGAGAAATATTTATTGGTTTTCTGAAGTTATCTAAATAACATTGGAAATTAAGAATGCTGCTCCTCTTATACTATCATTTCCTTCATTACTTTTTCATGTAAGTTTCTCTTCTTTTGTAACTATAAGTTATTTAAGGGTAGAGACATTAGTCTTTTCTGTCATACCTAGATAAGCAGATTCCCATTAAGTGTCTGGTCCTTTTATCCCATCACTTCTCATTTTAAACTTCACCTCCAAGAAAATATACCATGCTCTTTTACATGAGCTATGTGTTCCATCAACCTGCTATTACCCTCCCTGACATAAGCACCCTTTTACCCATTATTTGAGAGGCAAATTTGTATTTCTTCTTTTAGAAAGGCTTTCAGCATAGTCTGTGAAGCCTAGCCCCACCACGTCAGAATGACTTATGTGCTCTCCACTCCTTCCTGACTTTTCACTTTTGTGTAATGCTTTGGGGTATGATGTACTGCACCATTTGTGTGCCTGTCTCTCTCTCCCTTCTGAACTAGAATTTTACTGAGGGCAGTGATTGTTTCTTTTAATTCTTATTAACTGTTGTTAACTCTACCTAACACATGGGAGAAGCTCAATAAGTAAATACTAAATTTTTAAAATCACTTAAATCTGGGCTTCATAAACTGCAGTTTGGTTTTTTTAATAATGTTGAGAATCACCAACAAACACCTAATTGCTAAATCCGTAACTCTTTTATTCAGTAAATCGGTATAAAAGAAACTTAGTCATACTTGAATCAGTTATTCCAGCTAACCTTGTGCATTAAGAGACATTGACCTGTGGCCTAGCAAAGAGAAAGGAATTGCCTGCTGGGATGGATGTTTATTACTATAATCTGTAATCAGACACTCAGCACCATTGTTTCTTTTCTCACTCCTCTAAAATATGGCCTTTCCTTCTAATCGGCAGCTACAAGTCCTTATGATCCCATGATTGCATTATTCACTGTAAATAAGAATGGCCTCTTTGTTGCCTATCCGCTCTTTTTCCAAGAGTGGCTACTTGGCCCAATGCCTCGTGAAGTGAAGTTATGCCATAATTTCTTTCATGGGAAAATACCGATGATTTGTTCACACAAGGTCTTCTCGGGCTAAAATAATTACTAGGGATGTAATTTCTCTAGTAATTACACACACATATATGTGTATATATATGCACCTTTTCCTTATAACAAAATTATATGAGCCATTGCAAATAATTTGTTGGTTAAACAGACATATCTTCCATAATAAATCAATTATATATATGTTTCTATACATGATAAAATTTTGGACAGTCATCTTCTATGTCTAAGGGAGAACAAAGGATGGAAAAGATTTAAGTAAAAATAAGAAAAAGTTATAAGCATAAATAATTACTTTTCTTTCATCTCTAAAAAAACAGATTCCTAATTTGCCTTTTAATTAACTTTTATTATTTATACCCTTAAATGGTTCTGCATATTGATTTTTGTATTTTCTTGACTGTATTATTATCCTTATCATCTAATTAAATTTTTCCTCATTTATTACACAATTTTTTCTTGAGAGAATTTAGACTTTCCTTTTTTTAAGTTGCAAATTGATATCATCAGAATTATCAAATTTGGTAAACTATAACATTTTTAAAATCTATTAACCTGCCACAGAATGTGTCTAATTCTTCTCACTTTAATTATAAGTGATAATCTTAGAAGTGTATAGTAGAGTTATGCATATCAAGATATTTAAATTATGAAAAATATATATAGGTAGAGTTTCTCTAAATGAAGGCTCTCCATTCTACAATTCCATACAAGAGTTAAGACTCTGCTTAGAACAATTCTTAACACATCAGACTATTGGATAATAAAAATATCAACTCAGAAATTTCATTATTGATTATGTAAAATGTGAGATTTGAGAACAATGGCAGTTTTATGAAAAAATATACTAAGGTAGTCTTATGCCATTCATATTGCCATGATTTAAAACACGAGATCATCTTTGTAGTTTGTACATAGCAACTGACATCTAAAAGGTTTATTCTAAAAATTAAAGTTTCTCTTATATGAGTTAAACTAGAAATCAACATATTAATCAATAGTTTAAGTCAGAAATCTGCAATGTCAACTTTCAGAGATAGAGGGGCTCTTAAACTAGTGATATTTGACACTAACCTAATTAATGGTAGTAATATGGGCAAAGAAAGAATGTGTCAGTCAAAAGTGTAAGAAGTCTGTCATTCTGCAAAATGTGGTTAAAAGAGAATCATGAGAAACAAAACCCTAAGCAGTGCCCTGTAAGTTATCCAAAACAATATTCTTATACTTTGATTTATATAGATAGCAGTCTCTGACAGTTTAGTTAACCTGATTCTCCCACTAGATAATATACTCAGTGTAGTAACAGAATCAGATGGTTAATTTTAATGACCTTGAATTAATCAAGATAATATCAAACTGTTAAGTCCCTTTACTAATAATATCTCATTCATCTAGACACTAAAAATTATGTATTTCAAACTTTTATGTTCTATTGCATGAAGCCTGATTTTTGTTCTTAATTTTATAATCTCTACCCTTACTCTACCCTATTTCATGGTTTCAGGATTTTCCTATGGTATCTTACAATGTTTTTGATCCATAAACAACCCCTGTTGAAGACACTAATAAACTTAATCCAAAAAATGTAATGTTAAAGTAGGACACACAAAGATACCACACATACAGCTCCTTGTAACTACATCAACCTCAAACATTACTTAAAATGTCATAACAGATGCAGTGAGAGTTCCTAAAAGAAGATGAACTATTGAACTTAATACTTATAACAATTTTATACATTATACATAACATTTCAAAAGTACTCATTCTTAGTATAATACTGTTCTGAATTTTTGTTGTTAACATATACAAAGTGACTCACTGAGCAAGTGAAAATACACAAAAAATATCACAATTAACCAGGATAGAGTTAAAACTATAACCATTCTGAAGAGATTTTGTTGTCTAACTGTTCCTCCTGATCATAATCATGTACCCCTTCTTTATATTACTGGAGTGTGGAGGAGGGGAACAGAGAAAGCATACTCTCTGATACACTTCTGACTATTAGAATCTTACTAAACTTCAAGGCCAAACTCATGTCTCAAAATTTCTGTCACTATCTTGGCCCATAATTATTTTTCAAGTCTCAAATTGTTTGTGCCATTCAAAACCCCATATATTATGAATTACTGCTTTCGTTGTTAGCGATCTTTTCTTTATAGGCTATATAACCTTTACAGAGAGGTTTATGAATATACTTCTTTTGTTCTTTCTCCTTTCACAAGAAGAGACTATCCCTGCATTTTTAATACAATTATGGAATTGCAGAGGTAGGAGGGACTTGAGAGGTCATCAAGATTTATGTAATAACAAGGAGAGCTTCATATCTTAAGACCAACTATCTGTAGACACAGTGCTTTAGACCTTCTATTATGAATTTTTTGGCAACTGTTATCATTAGATAATTGAATCAGTAATGTTTATCCTATGGTTTTAGGTATCTAGATAAAACAAAGGAGAAGTAGCTTATTTCTTTGTACAAAATAAGACATTTCCACTATTATTTAGTTCAACTTCCTGGCCATACTATGAAATGCTAAATTATAACACCACTACAAAATATTCAGAGCCTAATGGAATGTAGAAATGTTCTGATAGTGTGGGACTACAGAGAAATACGATAAAAGTATTGCTAGTAATAAATAAAAGAAAATAATTATACTTGATCTTTGTGATAGCTACAGGCATCTAAAAGCTATATTTGCCATATTTTTTAATAACAGTATTGACTAACTTCCTTATCTTTTTATGACTAAGGAACATGATAATTTTTTCCCTGAAGACAGTGATTATATTTAATATGATTTTGATTTCCATTAATACAATTACACAAATTGATTTTCCTAGAGTATTTATTTCCATACTAAACCCATTAAGTTTGTTTGTTTGTTTGAAATAAAGGATTGTTTTACCAAGAGAAATAAGAGCAGAGGGTACACAAACGAGTAGCAGGGGAATAGGAGATCCACCCACTAAACTCTATGACATCATACATAAGGGCCCATTTTTAATAGCATATATGGTGGTGAGTTGCTGTGCTGGGACCAGTCTGTATTCCTACCATTTGCAGCAGCAAGGGGCATAGAGGATTTTTTTCAGTGTACCAGATATATACTACCAGGAGGAGAGTATATATGTTTTAGATCATAAGAAGGCTGTTAAGGACCTCTTGGCTCAAAAGCAAAGGGAGGAATCTAAATGACTACTTGAAATATAGATTCATTGCCTGATCAACGTAAACCACAGGTGAAAAGTCTTCAGTGATAGAAATTTCCTAAGGCCCACAAGGTTTCCAAGAATCACCATTAAACACTTCGTGGCCCAGAGAGATCATGGTAGTCATCCTCTAAGATAGCCTGCAATTATCCTCATACTCTTGTATTACCCCTCCTCTTAAGAGTGCTAGACCCAGTGACTGGCCTCTAAGGAATACAGTACTGCAGAGTGGTGGAATGTCACTCATGCTTCTGTTTTGAGCTCTGCTCTCACTTGCTCACTGTGAGATAAGCCAGATGCCACATTGCGAGCTGCTCTATGGAGAGGCCCATGTGGCAACAGACAGCCAGTGAGGATTTGCAGCTGACAACAGACAGGGAGGGAGCATGGAAGTGAATCCTTCCCGTATCAATAGATCCTTGAGATGACAGTAGCCCAGCCGATACCTTGACCATGACCTTGTGAGAGACTCTGAGCTAGTGCTAGATGGCCAAGAGAAGCCAGGCCAGTTTGCTGACCCACAGAAACTATGAGAAAATTAATACCTGTTGTATTAAATGGCTAAATGTGGGGTAACTTGTTGCTCAAAACATAGATAATAAAATCAGAGTAAAACTAGTTCCAGTAACTGTCTTATATTTTGTCATCCACTGTACCCGACCTCAACCCTTGGAGACACAAAGAACAGACAGTGATGAGGGAGAAAGCTTAGGCTTCCTTTAAGACAGAGACCTGACCTAGGAAGTGGAGAAATAGTTTATGTCTACTTAGATTTTTCATATAGTCTTGTACTGGAAATTTATTTACGTAATGGTGACTACATCTTTTCTTAAAATGACTGCAGGAATGTATGCTATCTAAGAATACGCTGCAAAGGCCTGAGGCCAACCATGATGTTTTCATTGAGGGGGAGGGGAAGATATCTCCCACCGCATAAAGTTTATGGAGAGACTCTGAGACCAAAATAAAGTCACATTTTTCAGTACATTCTAAGTTAGGTTTAATATACTGTATATATACTTCTCTAGTGATCTTTTCTGGTGAAACATTGGACTTAGTGAATTATGTGCCTTGGTATTCAGTGAAAAAGAGTTTGCCCAGGGAAGAAATAAGAAATGTAATACAATGTCGAGCCTGCACTAAATAAAGGTCACACATTTACTGGGACATGATGGTGAGTATATAAAAGAGCCTAGTCAGGACAGAAAAAAGTCCAAGCTCAACAGACATGCAGTGGGGAAGTTGTGTTCAGTGAGTAGTATAACAACTGAGAAGGCATTCCCAGGCCGAGTGAAATATCACTGTGTTGTGTTGTGTGCAGTGATTGGGTTATTACTATTGCTGACTTGTTTACTACTATTCTGAGTTTTTAATCTCTCAGGTTTCCAGCCCTAAAGCCTGGATTTAGAAAAATACAGTGCTGACATACAAAGTTTATGTACAAACAACTCTGTAACAATAGAGGACAGACTGATGGCCTTGCCCACATTATTGCCTTCTGTTATTTGAAAACTACTATATATATATTTTTTTTTCTGAGTTTTCTCTTCATCTGTCTAAATGTGTTTTGCTGTGAAACCTTACTGGAAACAAGTCATGTTGCTTTATTCTTCCTTCCCTATGCTGTTCCCCTGCCTGGACAACCCTGCAGACCTCCCACAGCATCAGTGCAGCAGACAGCTGGACATTCCTCAACATCAGCTCAAAGGCAGTTCAACGGCTCTTCCCTTTATGAAGCCAACCCGATCAGGTAGAGCTTATCACTCATTTGGATAGATACTTTGTGTATATTGCCATGACAATACTGATCACAAAATTCTATGACTATGTGTTTGTCAATGACCAATATCAATCACAATAAACATAGGCCTCGGTACACAGTAATTGCCCCCAAAGTGTTTGCTGAGTTAATGTAAAATGAATGAATGAACAAATGACACACAATTTCCAGATTCTTCTTCACCTCCTTTGTTTCTCTCTTGGGCAATTCCAATTCCAGAGAGAGTCTTTTCAATCAGAATAGAGTGGAAATTACATCCATTAGTGTAGTTTAAGACTATGAACCTTTTTGGTTATCAGACGTGGTATTTATCCCGGTGGTTAAAATTGACCTTTGGACCCTTTGTAAGTATAGAATTTAACCTTGCTCCAGGTGAGAGCTGGACTTTACCCTCAGCTACTGGGAGGTGATCACTAGACTCTGGGAATGTCATGCTTCATTAGAGTGTCTTTGTTTTCCTAGGGGACCTTGGGTTATGCCAGTTAGTCTGACAGTATGATTTAGGGTGCAATCTGGCCACACAAGAGAGTACTTAGGGTTGGCGTTGGCTGTGCCAAAAAAACCAACATTATTTGGGTGAGAGTCTTGGTTTATACAGCTAGACCTCCTTAAACCAGTCATGAGAGTACCCATGCCCACATAAAGAAGGCCTAGGAAGAATTCTAGACACTGAGGCTCAAGTGGGCCTTCCTGACTGGCAGTGCTCTATGTGACAGTCTCACGTAGATGCCAAGACAGTAACATTGTCTTGACTCCAGGAGGAAAGGACAAGAGAAGCTCCATGTTTGGTAGTGTCTTAGTCTCTGCCCTGTGTACTTCTCCCTGTAGTGGATTTTAATCTGTATCATTTCTCTGTAATGAACCAAATCCATGGGTATAACAGCTCTCAGTGAGTTTTGTGAGTACTGCTAGCAAATTATCACACAAAAGGGTTGTTTTGGAAACCCCCTGAATTTGCAGTTGGTGTCAGAAGTGAGGGTGGTCTTGTGGAGACTGTGCACCCTCTAACTTTATGGTTGGCTAAACGCTCCACAAGGGCAAATTCGTACGCCTAGGTCTTTATCATTGTGTGCGTTATTGAGTACAGACACGTGGGTGAAAATATTTCAATATTATATAACATTTTTTTGAACAGAGAAAAGTATCATTTCTGTGTCATTTGACACAAGTCACAAGAATTTTTTTTGTTGTCAATTAACAGCAATGTCATATTTTATAACAAAAATAAACTTGCAGGAGCCTTTAGGATAAAGACCTGAATGATCTGTTGATCTCTGGCAGATAATGGTCTTTAACAGAATGCAGTTACGGCAGTTTTTCCTTATTCCATGAGTGCTAGCCTATTTTTATAGCTTGATATTTTTTGTCATTGCTGAAAAATGTGATTTTATTTTCAAATTATGTGAAGTACACATTCATATAATATCTTTTCAGCCTAAATAGTATAAAACATTTTCTTCTTCAGACATCTTCATGAGAGAAAAAGAAAAACTGCTACTGTACTTATATAAGAAAAGCAGACAATAAATGTAGTGTTGCATTGGATTGTTTCATAGGAATACA
This sequence comes from Lemur catta, assembly GCF_020740605.2. Lineage (NCBI taxonomy): Eukaryota > Metazoa > Chordata > Mammalia > Primates > Lemuridae > Lemur > Lemur catta. Next base: position 7,642,150 of record NC_059151.1, on the reverse strand, counting down.
GTTGTCAAGCACAGTTAGTTTATTTGCATTCTGACAGAAAATATTAATAAATACTTTCTAATAACAGTAAGAGTTATAAATATCTATTTTATCCCTTAGGATAATAAGAGGCAAGAGATTATTACTTCAGAAAAATGTGTGAAGATGCTTTTAGGTTTCTCTGCAAAAATTTGTTTCAATGTCATATTTCTATTTTTTTAAAAAATCTGCTATTCATATAAATACCCCCAGAAAAGTAACCTTATATTAATATTTTAATATTCAAGTTTGTAATCCTGCCAAAAATAAACCTGGAGGATGGGTTCAGCACTATATTTTCTCCTTTCCAGTGACTCCTGCAAATCAGCTCAAAACCATCCATTGGTTTTGGCCCTAACCTCTGAATCTTCCCATTTTCATGTTCCAAATGTAACTTATAATAGAGATGAAATTATCAGGGCCATTCTAGAGCTGAAAATAGCCCTGCATTCATAATCATAAACTACAGTATGACAGAACTTGTGAGATACAGTCGAATTGAGTATAATTTTCCCCAGGTGTTTTAGGAAGTTCTCCTATCTCACTAAGATTGTGCTTTCCTGATTTTTTTATTGAATTATAGGCCACTAATGCCCCTGGAGTTCCTCACATTGCTTTAGGTTAATCTCTTTATAATACTAGCTACTCTTGAATTATGCCTAGATGAGATACACAGAATTGGCTGGCAAATTTTCAGATTGAACTCATTCACAACTATATAAGTGGCCCAAAAATATTCATAGAGTTAGAAGAGGTCAGTATTGCCCTTACTAAAGTGACTACAACCTTAACCTACTTAGATCTGAGATATTTAGAAAATGCCCACTGTGTCAGGCAGCAAGGGAAGAATTGTTGAGAGTTGAAGTTCTGAGCACTGTGGATTTAAAATTATATCCATAAGAGAGTAGATCACATAAAACATTTGATAGCAGAATTTTTGAATAGTCACTAAATTTCTATGATAACTAGTCCTCATAAAAGGAAATTTCACATCCTTTCTTCCGTCTCCCCAGCATATCTATGAGATTTAAAATAAACTTGTTTTCTTTCTTTCTTCTCTCCTCCTCTTTTCTCTCCTGTTTCTCTCTGTCTCATCCCCTTTCTCTTCATCTCCTTTCCTCTCCCTTCTCTCATTGTTTAGGTTGCATTGCTTTCATTTTATGAAATTTCACTTGTCTTTCTTTGAAAAGGTCTGTCTGTAGATGTTACTACGGTCTTGAAAGATGCAGCTTGTGGCCACTAGATTGTCAGCTCTCTGAGCAATGACCTCAACTGTTCACCACATTGGCCCTATTACCTCGAGCAGAGCTTAAAACTTGGTAGGTGCAAAGAAACAGTTTGAGGAACAAAGGGGGAGGAGAGAAAGAAGAGAGGGATGAAAAGAGGGAGGAAATAGAGAAGGAAGAAAATATAGTTTTGAATGACTAAACAAATCATAATTAAATGCCATAAAACAGCAGTATATTTTCATAAGCTTCCTTCTAAAGAACCATTGGGATCTAGCTTAAAATGGGTGTCAGAAAAAGGAAGGAGAACAGAAACTCCACTTTGCAATAGTAAGGGTATTACATATGTAGTAGTAAATGTCTCCCTAGTTTCTGTTTGATTTAAAGATGAAAATGCTCTGCACATTTCTCCAGCTGTGTTCCCCTAGCAGACTGGGACATGCAGTGCTCTAAGAGCAGCTGTTAGTTCCCATGCAGTTTTATTTGCATGCTAAAAAAGAGCAGCCTGGCAAATGAATAAAACATGCTTCTTTTTACCATATCCTCCCAGTAAGTTACTTCTACCTAAGCATTTTCTTGAAAGAGTAGGAAAAAGAAGTACTAAGGCATTTTTTAAAAAAGCATTCTTTCCAAAAATTCACTTTTTGTCATATAAATAATCTGAGGTAATAAGACTTCATTAAATATTTAAATATACTGACAATATTGTATATTTTGTTACTGTTATTCTAATAATAACATTTTTCATTAATCTACTTCCTCATCTTGAAATATAAATATTATGCCTTTTAAAAAATTAACTTATTTTTTGTATGAAAAAATACTCCAGTATACTGGTATTTTGTATGTTTCTTCATTTATAGCTATAGAGGAGAATTTTTAAGACAAACACAGCTTCATATTAACACAATCACAATATAGGGATTACATGTAGTATTACAACATAATATTGCTACATAGTATCAATAAAAGAAAAATCCCTCTTTTGTAAGAAGTCTATATTTTTGAAATGTTAGTTCAATATGTTTCAAATTCGAAACACATACTAATAATGAATCTACTGTATTAAATATGAGCAAAAAAATGTGTTTATAAAAAATATGACTCATAAAGGGGTAGGTTTTCATTGATAAATTTTTTGAAGACAGCTAATCTTGAGTATTAAATTTTAAAGAATAATAAAGTTTTTATTTCTATTTGCCATTTCTCAGTTTACAAACCTATGAATTGGTGCTTCTTTGGAAAGTTTATAATTTATTTGCTCTATGTCTCATTTTAATTATCTATAAATGCTTCCCTCTCCATCTTATGGGAACTCAGGATATGATATTTATGAAGATTAATAGCACAATGTTAATCTAAAATTTTGAGAAATTCCACTCATCTCAGTTAATCTCTTCACAAAATAAGATCACTATATTAGCTCATTATTCTCCTGCTCTAATTGTATTTACATGCATGGAAATTTTCCTTAAATAATAGCTTCATAAGTTTTCTAGCTTTAGAAATTGAAAGTCACATTTTTTAAAATGCATCATTTACATATGTTATTATTCCCACAGATTCTCTAAGTGGGAGCAGAAAGCGGGATGAGCTATGTAATTTTCAAGGACTAGTGAAAAATTAAAATATAGGACCCCTTGTTCAAAAATTAAGAATTTTAAGACAGTAACAGCAGAGCTAACCCAAATATGGGATGGACCAAGTGCGGAACTCAGTGTGGCTGCACGGGTCCTACACGCCTGAAGCCAGCCCTAGCAGAGAGTAAAGAAGGAAACAAGATAACTGGGGAGACAGGCGCCATGAGACAGTACTCAGATGGACTGCAAGAAGTCATTTAATAATTGATATGACTGTAGGTATGGGTGTTTTATTTACAAATAACATCACAGCACTGCAGAATTTTAAATGGATTTATGAAGTTTTCCTTCAATTATGAATAAGGACTCTGTAAGTGTTAGCCATACAGTTTACGCCAGTTGGTTGTTTAAGTTAAAACATTTTGGGGAACTGAGAGAAGATAATGGATAATTCTTAAAAGGAAGGAGAGAACATTTGTACTAGGGTCAGGATAAAATTCCATATAGAAAAGAAGCAACAAATATAATGAAAGACAATAATGAATATAAGAATGAAAATAATAGTTATCAAATATAAAGCTCAACCTCTATGGATTCTTTTCAATCATTCTACAAGTATATATCAAAAACTCATATATAATAGGCCCTATCCTAAGTACTGGGGATACTAAAATGAACAAAAGAGATTTACCTTTTTGCCTTCATGGGTCATGCACCCTAATGGGAAGAGTGCAAGGTCAGAGATAGGCAATGAACAAATAAGTGAATAAGTGTTTGCCAATGGTGGAGATATTATGGTGAAATAAAAGTGTGGAAGGAAAAAAAAAACACATTCCAGAGGCAGGTGGGAATTTCTATTTTATGTAGGTACTAAGGTACTTATAAGACCCCATTGGAGACAGCCCTGAAGGAAGAGAAAACAGCACTTGGGCAGCTAGAGGCAAAGCTCAAAAGCTGAGGCAAGAGACTACTTGCTGAAGGAACATTCAAGAAGCTTTTATGTCTAGACTACTAAGAACAAAAGAGAATATTGAGAGATAAGACCAGAAAGGTAAAGAAGACAATTCATTATGGTCTTATAGGCATTTTGACTTTTGTTTCTTTCTATGAGTGAGAAGTGAAGCCATTAGAGGGTTTGTGGCAGATGACTGAGAAATCTGACTTACATCTTAAAAACATTGTTCTAGTTGTCATGTTTTTGAATAGACTGTAGGAAGACAAGGATGGAAGAAGCCACAGTTAAGAGGCTACTGCTTTTATGTAGGAAGGAGAGAATGAATTCTTGGATTAGGAATTAGTAGTGGAGGAATAGGCAATAATCAGATTTCTGGCAAGATATTTAAAGTGCTAAGATATTCGGATGAGTGATGTAAAAGAAAAAGAAGAGCCTAGGATGACTTGGGAATTTTTATCTGAGCAAGCATCAGGATATAGTTACTGTTACTGAGATTGATCTGAGAAGAACAATATTAGAGGGTTTAGATCAGGTGATCTGTTTAAGACTTCAAAGCTTAAATTTAAAATAGCAATACCACTACTGGGTATATATTCAAAGAAAAGGAAACCAATTTGTTGAAGAGATATCTTCACTGCCATGTTTATTGTTGCAGTATTCACAATCATGAAGATATGGAATCAAACTGGGTCCATCAACAGATGAATGGATACAGAAAATGTGGTAAAAATGCACAATGGAATATTATTTAGCCATAGAAAGACTGACATTCTTTCATAGGAACATGTCATTCACAGCAACATGGATGCACTTGAAGGGCATCATCGTAAGTGAAATAAGCCAGGCACAGAAAGATAAATACTACATGTTCTCACTCACACGTGCAAGTTAGAAAAGTTGATCTCATAATAGGGAGTCGAATAATGTGTAGTAGAGGCTGGGAAAATTAGGAAGGAGGGGGAAAGGAGAGATTGATTAACAGATACAAAATTACAGCCAGATGGGAGGAATAAGTCTTAATGTCCTAGGGTGACTACTATAGTTAACAATAATTTATTGTATTAGATATTTCCAAATAGCTAGAAGAGAGGAATTTTTAAAATGTTCCCAACCCAAAAAGTCATGAATATTGGATGTGATATATATGCTAATTTCCCTAAATTGATCACTACAAGTGGTCTTATCTACAGAAAAATTGTGTATATATTTCAAAATATATTGTATCCCATAAATATATAAAATTATTATGTGTCAATTAATAATAATAGATAGTCTTGACCCATATTATAAGTCTTGAATAAAATCTTCCATGCCTTTTTAACTTTGTCCAGTACATTTTTCCTTTTACAAATATCTCCGTGATTCTATGCTCAATTGCCTACTTAGCCTATTCCAATTTTATTTCTTTTAAAAAAACACCAAAGTATAACCAAACCCAAAAAAAGGTTCTTCCTTTTCTACTCCTCCTTCTACCAAACCTGACACCTCCATTCACCCAGGGATTGCTTAGTCCAAAATCCTAGAAGCCATAGAGACAATTATCTTTCTCTCATAACCCACATCAAATCCATCAGCAAATGCAGTTGGCTCTGCTTTAAAAATGATTCCCAAATCAGATTTTCTCTGCTATCATGGTACTCAATGGGACTCTAAGTTTCCGTGATCTGCCTTATAAAATATGATTCACCACGTCATTCCTCAGAAAAGGCCTAAGTGATTTACCTTCTGGAACCCTCTCTGATCTCATTTCTTACTGCCCTGGAACACACTCACTCTCCTAAGCAGGGCTGGTGTTGCTGTTTCATGGATACCAAGAACTCTACTGACTCAGAAGCTTGCCTGCCTAGTCCCTCTGGACTTGCACTTTAAATTCACTCAATTTTCTTCTCCAAATGCCTTCTTTATCAAACACTCTATCAAAATTAGCACCCTTGTCAGTACCCGACATTTGCTTTTATATATTTGCTCATTTATTGGTGTCTGTATCCTATCTTCCTCACTGAGCTCATGGACTTTGTCTGATTTATTCATTATTCTTGTGCCCCAAACAGTACTTGGCAAATTATGGGTACTAAATGAATATTTATTGAATGAATAAATTTTAAAAACCTGGATCCCCTGCTTTATAAATAGAAAGTATGCAGTAGGAATATTTCTAAGTATGAATTAGATACTACATTGGTTTTATGTTCTTCTAATTTCCTAGTTGACAAATGAGGAACTGGATAAATAAAATATAAATAAATCTTAATAAAATAATAACTGATATTACTTCAATTTGTATTAGTATTTATTATTCTTATTAATAGGTAAGCATCATGCTTTTTGAAATGATTTTTAAATTTCAATCTTCCATGGAAAAATACAAATTATACCCTAAGATTTTAAATTTGTATTTTAAATATTTCATTTAACAAAATAACATAAGCTAAGATACATGTTTAAATATATTATCAAATCTCAATAAAAAAGATTTGAGAATAGAAAAATGTTTCTTAATCTCTGAATTTCATTTTAAAAATCAGTGAACATTTTAACACTTGTTCAATCTTCCCCTCATCTCCATATATAAGATAATGATATATGAATGCATTTTGAATTACTGAACATTCTTACTGTGAAAATTCAAGACAGGTAAAAAAGAGTAATGAAAACTGGTCTGTGGGTATCCTCTGTAAAGCCCAGGAAACAGTGCCACTTAGTTACAACCAGTAGTGTACCCCTCCTTTGCCCAAGTGATACACACAGCTCACTTTAATTTTTATTTTCTAAGCATGCTAAGAAATTATACTCTCACTTCAATTTTCTCTCTAATGCTTCCTTTATGAATGTTAGAGTTAGTAATAAAGCGTGAAGAATATCACGCCTAACTACTATGTCAGTGAAACAAACCAGGACACTGGGCACACTGACCCTAAGAATTGTTTTGACTGTTCTAACCGCTGATGAATAACTAATGTCATCCCATATAAATAGGAGCCAAACAGAAACAAATAAATCGCCACTACAGCGGAAACACTGCTTTCAAAAACATAATTCTAAAGGAAACCAAACAATGATTTTTTATGTATTACTAAATGAAAAAATTGTGATGATTGCATTCCTTGGTTGATTTGCCAATGTATACTTAAAGGGAAATTATCTTTTTCCTTTTACATCCTTTTACTTCTGAGTGCCATCTGTACCTCAAATCTGTACAAACATCTTTCTCATCTTCACAAACGGAAGGTAACTTGGTGTTACCTACTAAAAATGGGAAGTATCCAGGTCATTGTCTTTTCTTTGTATTTTCAAAATATAGGCACGTTAAACTGTGCACTGTGAAAATATTAAATTATAAATGAATGATGTTTGCATTTCATTCTGTCTTGGTGAACAGTACCAAGTAAACAATTCCAGAATAAAATTCCTTTATTCTTTTTTAAAAATAGTACATAAGAAGTAGAAATAGCACTTAGAAGATCATTCTTTAATCCATGTATTCATAAATATGCTCCATCTCACATTGAAAACAAGATGCAATGATCAGGCAAGGACAAATGATGGCTGGAGGATAATTTTCAAGGAATTATAATGCTAGAAAATACACACAAACATGCACACACACCAACACATTGCAAATTTTTAAAGAATACCCTCTACTATACCATTATACTTCTGTACCATCAAAGTTAATCTCCAAACATGCAAACTAGAGAATGATAGAACTGATTTTCACACATTAAAATATACTTAGCCTCTTTGTACACACATTATAAAATGGTAAAAATTCATGGTAATAAGAAATAAAGCTAAGCGTTGCATATAAAGATGTTTCAGGTATAAGTATAATTCATTCTGTGCAGATGAGAATAAAAGATTTACTTTCAAACAGAAATTGTTCCCTGACAATCCATAGGTTGCCCTGTACTTAGAGTATTCTGTGAGGCCAAATTTGCCTTGTAAATATTTTACAATGAGCTTAATGTATAAAAAATTTAAGCGACAAAACAAATCTCAGAAAACATTTGAGTAACACAGAAACAGATTATAACTGAGACCGTAAATCCAAGCTAAATTCTAATTGATTATAACTGATGAAAGGGAAGATAGTGATTACAAAAAGAGAGGAAAACAACCTTCATTTTACAGTCTGTTAGTCAAAAATATTTTCTTGATATTACACGACTTCTCTGAGTAAAAAGCAATTAAAATTCAGAATAATTTTTGAATGAATGTTTATTTTTAGTTATTTATTTTACATAAAATTTTTCAATTTTATTAAATTCCAATTATACAATGATCCACATAAGATAGATTCTTTTAAGAATCAGAATTCTTTTTTATTTCAAATAATTATAGGGTACAAATATTTTTGTGTGCATGGATTGCTTTTATAATACTTGAGTCATGGTTATAAGAGTGCCCATCACACAGATATTATTCACTGTACCCATTAGATAGGTTTTCACCCATCCCCTCTTGCTCCCTCCCCACTGGTTGATTTCCATTGATTTTTACTTCCCTCTATGCACATGTTTGCTCACTAGTTAGTTACAATTTAATAGTGAGCACATGTGGTATTTGTTCTTCCATTCTTGAGACACTTTACTTAGGATAATGGACTCCAATCCCATCATGATCAATTGGGCTTCATCCCAGGGATGCCAGGATGGTTCAACATACATAAATCAATAAATATGATTCACCATGTAAATGAAAACAAAAGCAGAGACCATATGATCATCTCAATAGATGAAGAAAAAGCATTCAGCAAAATTCAGCACCTTTTCATGATAAAAACTCTCAACAAACTAGGCATAGAAGAAACATATCTCAAAATTATAAAAGCTATATATATATGCTAAACCTATAGCCAGCATCATACTGAAAGGGGAAAAGTTGAAAGCATTCCCACTAAGAAGCAGAACAAGACAAAGATGCCCATTGTCAATACTGCTATTCAACATAGTGCTGTAAGTCCTAGCCAGAGCAATCAGGCAAGAGAAAGAAATCAAAGGTATCCAAATTGGGAAAGAGGAAGTCAAACTATTGCTGTTTTGCAGGTGATATGATTTTATTCCTAGAAAACCCCAAAGAATTCACCAAGAGACTCCTGGAATTGATAAAAAAAATTCAGCAAAGTCTCAGGTTACAAAATCAATGTTCACAAATCAGTGGCATTCCTATATATCAAGAATAGTCAAGCTGAGAGTCAAATCAAAGACACAGTACCATTTATAATTGCTACAAAGAAAAGAATATACTTAACCAATGAAGTGAAAGATCTCTACAAAGGGAACTACAAAACACTGAGGGAAAAAATTGCAGATGATACAAACAAGTGGAAAACCATATCATGCTCATGGATTGGTAGAATCAACATTGTTAAAATGTCCATACTACCCAAAATGATTTATAGATTCGATGCAATTGCCATGAAAATACCAACGTCATATTTCATGTATTTAGAAAAAATAATTCTACGCTTCATGTGGAACCAGAAATGAGCCTGAATAGCCAAAGCAATCTTAAGCAAAAGGAACAAATCGGGAGACATCACATTACCAGACCTCAAACTATACTATTAATGCAAGGCTTTAGTAACTAAATCAGCATGGTATTGGCACAAAAAGAGAGACATAGACCAATGGAATAGAACAGAAGATCCAGATATAAAACCATCCACATACAGCCAACTGATCTTTGACAAAGCAAACAACAATACACACAGGGGAAAAGAAGTTTTATTCAATAAATGATGCTGGAACAACTGGATAGCCACATGTAAATGAATGAAACAGGATCCCTATTTCTTACCAATTAAAAAAGTTAATTCTAGATGGATAAAGGACTTAAACATAAGGCACAAAACCACAAGAATTCTAAAAGAAAATGTTGGAAAAACTCTTCTAGATATTGGCCTAGGCAAGGAATTTATGACTAAGACTTCCATGGCAATCACAGCCACAACAAAAATAAGTAAGACTTGATTAAATTAAAAAGCTTCTGCACAGCCAAGGAAATAATTAACAGAGCAAACAGACAACCAACAGAATGGGAGAAAATACAGGCAATCTATATATCCAATAAAGGACTAATAACCACAATGTGCAAAGAACTCAAGCAAATCAGCATGAAAAAAAATCAAACAACCCTATTAAAAATGCACAAAAGACATGAATGGAAGCTTATTTTTCCTCTTCTCTCCAACTTCTCAATATAGTAATATGATAATGTGTTATTAAATACATTTTTATTTTATAATTGTAAAAAAAAGAAGATAGACTAATGGCCAATAAAAACATGAAAAAATGTCCAATTCACTAATCATCAGGGAAATGCAAGTTAAAACCACAATGAGGTATTACCTAACTCCAGTGAGAATGACCTTTATTAAAAAGCCCAAAAGCAACAGATGCTGGCGTGGATGCATAGAGAAAGGAACGCTTATATACTGTTGGTGGGACTGCAAACTACTACAACCTTTATGGAAAACAGTATGGAGATTACTCAAATAACTAAAAGTTGACCTACCATTTGATTTAACAATCCCACTACTGAGTATTTACCCAAAGGAAAAGAAGTCATTTTATAAAAAAGACACCTGTACTTGAATGTTTATCACAGCACAATGCACAATTGCAAAGATATGGAATCTACCCAAATGTCCATGAAGTCATGAGTGGATTAACAAAATGTGGTACATGTGCACCATGGAATATTACTCAGCCATAAGGAAGAACGATTTGATGTCTTTTGAATAAATTTTTAAATTATCAACTTTCCTTATTTTTCATTCTCTTCTAAGTAATGAATATAAAAGAAAGTTTTCAAATACAAACACTAAGATTGATGTCTAGATATTGACTTTTTTCCAAATTGACATGGTCCCATCTCTATAATTCAAAATGCATCTTCTCTTTAAGTCTACAATATTTTAATTTTGAAAGCTTAGAGGTAACCCAGGAATACACATTTTAAAAAATAAATATAGAATTACTTGATAAAGCTATCATGTTTCACATTTTAGTAAATGCTTGCCTATCAGCATCATCCCATGGGAGGCTATTATGTTAAAACCAGGTTGCTTAGTGAAAACACTTATATTTAAAGTCTATTTCTCACCATTTTTTTCCTTTTAACCTACTGACTACAAAGTAAGTTTATCCCAATGTTAGGAACATTAAAAGTAAAATATTTTAATATTATAATTGGTAAATGTTACAAATTAAAGCCATCCTTAATAATAATCTAAATATATGTCCTATCTGATATTGGCTGGCTTAAATCCATTTTATGCAAAGGTTAATACCATCATCAGTTGACAACTAGAGGACTTGATTTTGTTGTGAGAAAAATGTAAATGAGACAAATTCAAACAGGACTACAGGTTAAAGGGAATGCTCAGTTACAGGCATGTACATTACTGGCTAAAGTACTAATTCCAAAATGGGGAACATGGGCCTGTGGTATCTCATGTGATTAATAAATATTTGTTAGGTGAGGTTAATATTCAAAACTGAAGAATTAATATTCAATCTATGAAGCATCTAACTGAAATGCTGCTTGGCATACATTTATAAAGAAGTTTCTTTTCTTTTACAGAGACTTGCTCTTTGAGAATTCAAATATTTCCGAATGTTTCTGGAGTCCTGGGTTGAAATTTCCTCCCTCCTATCTTCTTCTTTCTCCCCCTCTGACCTCTCCCCTCCCCACCTCTCTTTCTCCCTCTTTCCTTCCTTCATTTCTTTCTTCCCTTCTTTTCTCCATTAACAAATATTAATCAGGGCATATTGTGTGCTAGCTTTGTGCTGAGGGGCACATTATTATTAAGCAATATATTCTAATGCACACTTACAGGATATGTATCAAATAGAGTCAACTGCCATTTTAGTAATCATTTCTCTGTTTCACAGAGATAAAATAGAGCCTTCTCCTTTTTCTCCTCTTCCTCTTTCTCTTCCTTCTTGTTCCATTAAAATACAGGATATATAATCTCCACGGACAAAAGAATAATGCTATATTAATGTAATCCTTATAGTTTTGTTTCAGTGTGATAGTAGATGGATGGGAGGCTGGGCATTAGGAAGAGAGAGAAGAAGAAATTAATAAGACCTACAGTACTTTTTAAAATTGAGGTTTAATTTATATGCAATATATGAAAATCTTAAATGTGGAGTAAGTTAATTTTGACAATTACATCTGCCAGTGAAATCACCATACCAATCACACTATAGAACTAATGTAACTTTAAAATATATAAAACAGTGTCAAATACATGAGCTTTTGCAATGTTTAAAACCTGTCTCTTTGAAAGACTTTATGCTTTGTGTTAGCTTATAGTTTTTTTATTTGTAATAATTATAGAGGCAAATTCTCTAAACTTCAGAAGGGAATTTTAAATCACTAGACATCAAGAAATTTATAACTAAGTAAACTGAGGTGTTTTTAATGTTCTTATAACAAATCCTACAATAGAAGTATATAACTTATGTCCCAAAGGGTATGTCCCAAGACCTCTAATAATCAAGATCATTCCTTGACATTAAAATCTCTATAAATCTATTGCATACTCATAAACACAAATTGCTTATGTATTCATCTCCCAGAAAGATTTAGGTCTTATTTGATTGAACACTCTGTGTAATACATTTTGGAGTATCATTAAAGAGGGCTTAAGGAACTAAAATGATCTTAGTAGGATTTGAAATTATGACATTTACAAAATAAAACGGCAGTTTTGAATTACTGAGGCACACAATATAAATCTGAATTGGGCTTTTTATTTTACTTTGCACCTCCTAGGATAACTTAAAGTAAGGGACTTAATTGAAATGGTTTGTAAATTGTTCTTGTAGAGGTTTTCTTTTTTCTTTTTCCGACTAGATAATAAGCCAGGTAGAAGAAACTCTAGGAAAAATACTATACTGACACTTTTTAGTGTTTTATTCTGTTTCAGTGAACTACATCAAGTTTTATATAGTCAAGGCTGAGTGTTATACAAGCATAGCTACAGGTTGCCTATTATGCTCTTGTTTTGAATATTATAAACATATTTTTACCCTTTATTTCTTCATATCCAAAAAACAAAAAGTAATCCACATAATATTCTCATATATATTACACTTTTATTATAGCTTATTTGATTTAAGGAAGAGTAAAATAGCTTCAGTTTAAGACTTGTGAGATTATTTGTGATACAACTGTCTTAACCCTGTCCCCAAGAAATATACCACTGCTAGTAAGCCTTATTATAAATGTATAAAATATTATAGTTCATTTGAGATGCTTACTTCTCTTTTAAAAATTACAGATTTTAATTCCTTTGTCAGAACAAAGCACACTATTAACTCTTCAAGAATTTTCCCTCAGTGTGCTTTCAAAAGTGTTTACAGAAAAATGACCTGTGGGTAAATGATTTGAGAAACACTGAGATTAAACAAAGTTAAATACATTTCCTTCCTCAGGCCTTCTTCAAATATTCCATGGTCTATCTCTAAGAGAAAAATATCTCATGTAGTTTTTTCCCCAGTATTTCACTACTGAATTTTCTTTTTCTTGAAATAGTTATTAACATTTAGAGAAACTCTATCATACAAATAAATCATTCGGGAAATTGTAAGCAGCAATATGCCATTAACTACAGACTTTAAATCAGCTATTTCTACCCACTAGCTAATGGTTACTTTCCAGAGATACATATATTAATACAACACACACACACATACATATACATACACACACATGTCTTCTTGGGGCCCTACAACTTACTCTCCTCATTAAATGTCCTAAAAACAATGGCACCGGTTCACTATTTATACATAAGTCATGACAACATTTTCTGCTGGCATTTTTGTATGATTGTAGTTTTCTGATGAAATAGTAACAATAGTGTTAAAGAAACATTTATTCATTTATTTCAGAATATTATGGGGGTAGAAACGTTTGGTTACATGGATTGCTTTTGTACTGCTTGAGTCAACGTTCTAAGTGTGCCCATCACCCAGATAGTGTACATTGTACCCGTTAGGTATGATTTCATCCGTACTCTCCTTCCACCTCCCACCTGCATGATTTCTGTTGAGTTTTACTTCCGTCTTTGCACATGAGTGCTCCAACTTAATAGTGAGTACGTGTGATGTTTGGTTTTCCGTGCTTGTGATGCTTCACTTAGGAGGATGGTCTCTCCAGTTCCTTGCAGATTGTTGCAAAGGTATTAATTCATTTTTTTAATAGATGAGTAGTACTTCATGGTGTACATATACCACATTTTATTAATTTACTCATGAATTGACGTACATTTGGGTTGATTCCACATCTTTGCAATTATGAATTGCGCTGCAATAAACATTCTAGTGCATGTATCCTTTGACAAAATGACATTTTTTCTTTTGAGTAAATACTCAGTAGTGGGAATGCTGGATCAAATGGTAGGCCTACTCTTTTTCAGTTCTTTGAGGAATCTCCATACTATTTTCCATAGAAGTTACACTAGTTTGCAGTTCCACCAATAGTGTATAAGTGTTCTTTCTTGTTCGTATCCACACAAGAATCTACTGTTTTGGAACTTTTTGATAAAAGACATTCTCAGTGAAGTTAGGTGACGTTTTCTTGTGGTTTTAATTTGAATTTCCCTGATGATTAGTGACACTGAGCATTTTTTCATATGTTTATTGGCCATTAGTCTATCTTCTTTTGAAAAGCTTCTGTTTATGTCTTTTGCCTACTTTTTAATAGGATTGTTTGATTTTTCCTTGCTGATTTTCTTGAGTTCTTTGTAGATTCTGGTTATTAGCCCTTTATCGGATGTATAGCATGGGAATATTTTCTCCCATTCTTTAGTTTGTCTATTATCTCTGTTGATTGTTTGGGTGAGCAGAAAGTTTTTGATTTAATCAGTACCCCTTATGAATATACATGCAAAAATCCTCAATAAAATCCTAGTAAATCAAATCCAGCAGCGTATCAAAAATAATCCACCACAACCAAGTGGGCTTCATCCTAGGGATGCAAAATGTTTCAACATACATAAATCAATAAATGTGATTCATCACATAAACAGAAGCAAAAACAAAGATCTTAATGGATGAAAAAAAAGCAGTCGACAAAATTCAGCATGTTTTATGATAAAAACTCTTAACAAAATAGGCGTAGATGGAACATATCTCAAAATTATGAAAGCCATAAACCCCGCCCCCCAAACCCACAAACAACATCGTACTGAATGGGGAATAATTGAAAGCATTTTCACTCAGAACTGGAATAAGGCAAGGATGCCCACTATCAACACTTCTATGGAAAAACACATCATGCTCATGGATCAGCAGAATCAACATTGTTAAAATGTCCATATTCCCCAAAATGATTTACAGATTCAATGCAATCCCCATCAAAATACCAATGTCATTTTTCACAGATCCAGAAAAAATAATTCTATGCTTCATTTGGAACCAGAAAAGAGCCTAAATAGCCAAAGCAACCTTAAGCAAAAAGAACAAATCTGGAGGCATCACTTTACCCAACTTTAAGCTATATTACAAGGCTATAATAACCAAAACAGAATGGTATTGTCACAAGAATAGAGAAACGGACCAAGGGAACAGAACAGAGAACCCAGACATAAAGCCATCCACATATTACCATCTGACCTTTGACAATTAGACAGCAATATACAGTGGGGAAAAGAATCCCTATTCAATAAATGGTGCTGGGAAAATCGAACAGCCACATGTAGAAGACTGAAACAGGATTCATATCTCTCACCACTCACAATAATCAACTCAAGATGGATAACAGAGTTAAATCTAAGACATGAAACTGTAAGAATTCTAGAAGTAAATGTTGGAAAAACTCTTCTAGATATCAGCCTAAGCAAAAGATTTATGAAGAAGACCCCAAAGGCAATCACAGCAAGAACAAAAATAAGCTAAGTAAACTGGATTTGATTAAAGAGACATTTTTAAAATGTCAAATTCTCAATTGAAAAAAATGCCACAAGTGGAAAATATTTTTAAATGAACATGAGGGAAATATTCGCAGAACATATAGCAGGTAAGGAAAAAATTTATCACTGTATCAATATTTTAAAAGTCAGTATAGTAAAAGTTTAGCAGAATAAGACAAAATGAGCAATATACGTAGAGTGGCAATTCATAAAAGGAAATAAATGGTTAATAGATAGATATTCATAATTAAAGAAAGGTAGATTAAAACAGGTTAAAATTTTTAATCTACTATGCTTGCAAAAGGTGAAGACAATTTTGTGAAAGTATTTGTGATGCAAGAATTTTAAAGGGTATTCAGCAATAACTGTTGAAATTTAAAATGTATACTTTCTCTGGGAATTTCTTGACTAAAAATGTATTCCTGGAAAATGCTACAAAAATTTATGATCTAACACATTCATTAGAACATTGTTCATAATAGCAAGCTTGCAAGATCACCTGAAAAATATTAAATGTACACCAATATGAGTGAAAAATAAATTATGATTCATTTATAAAATGAATTAAAATGCATAGCAGGATAAGGATCTATTTTAGTTGATATTTAAAAATTTTTTTAAATAGTATTTCTGGTATACTAAAAAGAAAGAGCTGAATCTCTCTCTCCCTCTCTCTATATGTCCATATATGAATATTTATGCAAACCTATAATTATATATATGCATTTATGTATTTGCAAAAACATATATATGCACACACACATTTATGCAGATACACAGAAAATTTATGGGAAAATTTTTGTATAAAAATCCTATAGCCAAAGAGAATAGTTTGGATGGAATCCATTTAATATATTTTCTGTTTCTGGTTTGCAAATTTAAATTCTCAGGTATATGATTTATGTAAACAAGATTCCTCCCTCTAGAGTTGAAGCTACAGAAACTTTAAAAAACAATTTTTTGTTTATTCATTATTCACAAAAAAATCCTCCAGAGTTTTCTATTCTTCTCTATTTTGTAGCTGGCTATCACAAGTAAACCACAGTCTTTTCAGAAATATTTCTTATTAAATATCTGTCATCATTGTAAGATAGATATGTTGTTAAATAATCCTATTAACATATGTTGTAAATCACTTAATATATTCTTTAAATCTGAATTTAAATTCTCTTCTGTTATTAATTTTTCCATTGTTTAGTAAAGTAGTTTTAGACAAGTATCTGTAAATTTTCCAGTAGGATTATTATTTGAGATACATAAAAATTTACACCAGGAGTATTCAAAAGAATGCTCTACTTATTTTTGTAAATAATGTAAATGTTATTTTTTCAGGCTTTTATGTTTTTGTAAAGTTTAAAGAAAAACTAGACAATACCTAAAGTATTAATTATTACTGGGCTTATATTTAATGATAGGATTATTAACAATTTATTTTCTTTCAAACTTTTTCTTTTAAAGAAATACAAACACTTTAAATATATACATTAAATGATGAAGAAAACAAAGTTACCACAAATCTTTCATTTTATAATGTTTTCCCTGAATATAAAATGTTGGTTGCCATAATATTTTAGATTTTCATTGATATTAATAAACATAATTCCATTTTAAACACACATTTGACAGTTTAGTCTTTGACTATTAATGATCATAAAAGTTATGCAAAACTAAGTTCTTGATCATTTATTAACTTTCTCTTTTTTAGTAATGAGTATCCATTTGATACACAGTAGCATATGTATGGGAACTCTTAATAACCTTAAGATACAATGATGTTACTTAGTTAATGTCTGTATACAAACATGAGGATTTTCTGCATTTTTTCATAGAATTTTAAGATTTAATTCTATAGCTAATAGAAGTAAAATAAAAGTCATCTCTTAGGCTTGAAAAGAAAAATGTCATGGAGACAGTAGAACAGACTGGCCGTTTAACCCAGGTAATCTCACAGACCATTACATTTTTTCATATAGACATGGTACTGATTGTAATATGACATTGCACCAAAACACTACATTAATAAAACTTTAATTTTGGTTTTAAATTAAGTTACTTGTAATTGTTAAGGATATGAACACGGAGACTATGACGATCACCAAAATGCAGGCTATTTTCCATTCAGTAGTTCACCCAGGTCTTAACACCGAGGTCATAGAACTGATAGCAGCAATTGGTTAAATAAGGGACATCTATGCTACTGTTATTAGAATTTGAAAACTTTCATTTCCCAAGAATATATTCTTGGATGCCTGTTTGAAAAACTTAAACTGACAAATAAACAAAAAGAGTTCTTCATTACTTGGCACCAACAGAGAAGCAAATGTTGGTAATCAAAATGCATTCTGAAAGAAAAAAAAGTAAAAAGGAAAAAAAGGGGCAATATTCACCATAATATTGTCACCTAGTTCTTCCAGTATGTGTATGTGTGTGCATATATATGGATGTGTTTGTACACACTGGAATAATTTACAAATGGAATCTGATGGAGACATGTAGATCCTAGAGAATATATGTACTGGAATGCAGAAAAATAACTGATCAATATGAAGAATTTCATTTTGGACACTGCAGTGCTATTTTACAACATCCTCTGATTTTACTAAATACTCACATAACTCCTTGTTGAACTAGGTAACTCACATGTCATGAAACTAAACAGAAGTAAATATGCATTCCGTGCTTAAGAGATGGAAATTTACGGGAAGTTGGTCTAGATTTTTCTCCTTCTCAGCAGGTCCTTTACTTTTCACTAAAAGTTTTCTGCAGAGTTGGAGGCTTTTTCCTTTACCTGAGCTTCTTTATGCCGTTGTGCTCCTACAAGTTACTAGAATTTTTAGCTCCATTGATACTGTACCACTGTGCTGGATACAACAGAGGGAAGCAAAGAGTAATAAGAAAGGCAGAAACCTTTTCCAACAAAAAAAAGAGGATTTGGAATTTCTTAACTTACTTTCTTTTTAGGCGAGTGGCAAAATTAGGTTTTGATTAGTCAATTTTGGGTGTCCATTGTGAAGACCTGATGAATTGAACTCTTTATATTCATGGCTGTCTCCAAGTTTTATAAATTGAACTTAAAATGGAATTGATCTGTTGGCGGGTAAACCACAGCTAACTTTTCATTAGAGACAACTAGTGATGGATGAATAAGGACTCAAAATAAATAAAAGCTCCACTTTAATCCACAGTGTCAACATCTTCCTCACCAAACACAGAGCCAAACAAGCTGATACTAACTAGTTTTGTTTTTCTTTCTATTTCTACTCTGGATGAAGTTGCAATGAGCTATGGCACTGCCACTGTGAAAACTGAAGGCAAACCCAGGAAAAAATGTCCTATAGCAAGTGGCCAGCTAACTAATTACTCCCTGAGTAATTGAAACTTTTCTGTAGTTTTTTTCCTCCTTTTTACAAATCCCATTGGGACCTTAAAATAAAAATAAAAGTTATTCTTAATAAACTATGGTAAAATGTCTTGGCTTAGTATCCCCCAACATTTCATAGCCTAATGATTATATCTGCTTCTCTTTCCTCGAGAAAAAATACAGCACTGTTTATACTGAAGAGTAAAATACTGTAGGACATAATAAACAAGGATTAGTGTTTTCTGCCTATTAGGTAACTAGAATGTAATCCCCCCAAAAGTCCTATCCTATAAGATGTCTGTAACTTGTTAAGTGATAATTAAGGAAATGTTCTACAACACTGCTAAGGAACTGAAAATAGGAGGAAAAAAATGCTAACTCCTTTATGTCTGCGTGCACATAGTATGTACAATTTCCAATGGACTCTTGGATTTTGCTCTTAATTTCCTTATAACAGCAAATATGTGTTTTTCTTTTTAATGAATAAATTCAGTAGCATGGAATTCTCAGCAAGAAGCAAGAGAAAACAAACTTACCTCAAATGATTCTTAATACAGAGACACGTAAAAATTGAATCATACATGCTCTGCTATGGGAAGCCTCAGAGAATGCAAATACCATTCATTCTGAAGTCCCCTAGCATTTTGCTAGAATAATTTCCTTTACTAAAGACCTCTTCATTTAGGTTTACAATAACTTTCACACTAAATGTACCATGGGTTAGCCTGAGGCTTTGATAAGAAGGGATGTTTTAATCGTTGATAAATACCATTCATTTTGAAGTCCCCTAGCATTTTGCTAGAATAATATCCTTTACTAAAGACCTCTTCATTTAGGTTTACAATAACTTTCACACTAAATGTACCATGGGTTAGCCTGAGGCTTTGATAAGAAGGGATGTTTTAATCGTTGATCTTGAAATGCTCTAGGTTGGAACCTGATTAGGAATATACATTTTGTGGAAACCTTTCCTATCTTTCCTCAGTAAGCTAAAGCCCTGGGAAGTACCAAGCTGAAATAAAAAATATCTCTTGGTGTAAAGGACCTGTTTTACTGATGATCAAAATTTAAGTGTTCTTTCTCCAATTATGTTTTTTTAAAAAAATAACAAAAGAAAAGGTTAAATACTCATTACTTTTTTCTTTTATTGACCAAGAAAAGAGAGATCCCAAAAGGTGGCATTCATTCCCCAAGAAAAATATATTGCTTGAGAAAAAAAAAAACAGTCTAGATATAATGAAGATCATAAAATTTGTATTGTTTTGTATTCAAAGTAGTATAACAACTGAAATCTTTAGCCAGTTAAAATAATATAGTTAACGATTCATTTTTAAAAATTATTTTCCCTCTCAAGTACTTAATAAAAGCTAGAATTTTTAGTTTTGAGGTTAAGTATGGAGGGCAGGAAAAAAAGGGAAAACCCCAAATGTTTTCATAATTAATTAATACTCTTTCTATAAAACTTTTCTTGAATATAGCAGCACAAAAAGTTAATTTTTCTTGTTCCTATGAATTTCATACTTGAATATAAGGTAGGCTGAAAATAAAGTAGTTATGTTTTTAAAAAAGGCCACACTCTTTATATACACCAAATTCTAAAACTGTATTTTATTTTCTTATAGGAAAAGAAATTCATTTCACCTAAATAGCTAACAATTTTAATGAGCAAAATTACTATTGAGTAAATTATATGAATACTTTTGTATTTCTGGTTTTGCTCAGGTATCTTCAAAAATCCCCATATGAAGCAAAATATTATATTTGAAATATACAGGTAGTATTTAAAAGACACAAGATATTTAGGGGACTTTAAGGCTCAGCTTTGGCGTAGCTTCCTGGGCTGTCACACTTCAGCCCAGCCCCCTGATTCGACATGGTTCCAGATGTCAGGGTGGACATCTGGAATAATTTTTGTCAGGGTTTCCAAATTCTGTAATTTATTATTTTCTTACTTTATTATTTACAATTAGACATTGCCAGCAAGCTCTTTCTCAACATGATTTTATCTTTTCTGTGCAACTATTCCACAAAGTGACAGAAGCATTGTAGAAGGGAGGATAACTTTTAAAAGGCAGTAGAAGCTACTCATGAAAGTTAATTTTTAAAGAAATAGACAAAATTTCAAACCTCATAATGTGATTCTAAAAATACATGTGCTGGATATGACTAAAGTAGTTTAATTTTAATAACACACTTAACTTGGTATCTAATGTAGCTTACATTTGTCTTCATTTCTTTTTACTTTTGTTCTACGTCTCCCCTATTTCTATAACATTCTGCTAATTTTCTGTCTTCTGCTTTAAGCTCTTGCTTCTTTTGTTTTCACTTGCCCCTGTCTTTATGTTTTAGGTTCTTTTCATGTCTCCTACGTCAGACATCTCTATTAACACATTTCACCACATTCTGAAGATGCTGAAATAGCCTCTCCCTTCCAACAGCCCAGACAGGGAACTGGGCAGAGAGGGCAGTGCATGGGAATGGTTTAGTACCTGGATTCTAGAGGCCAAATGTAGCAGTTTATGCCTCAGCACGGCAGCTGGAGGACCTCTCTGTGCTTCACTATCCCCTCACTTACAGTAGCTACCTCAAAGCAGCTCTGATACGAATCGCATAAATTCATTCACACAAAGCACTGACAGCAACACAGAGAGCGTTGTAAGCACTCAGGAAGTGTTTCTGATCTATGGTACCAAATCCCTGGGTCAATAAAGGCCACAACTTCTTTAACTTCCTTCCTGTTTTAGGAATCTAGGCATCTTTCCCTATTTCCAATGACACTTCTACTACAATTTTTGATACATCTATTGCTCCTTCCTTCTTCGATATCATTTACCTTTTTCTTTCCAATGGCTCCTTCCTCTGAACATGCTAGTATGTTAGCAAGCCCTATTCATCTTCCAAACATACCGAAAAGTAACACGTTTAAAACACACACACACACACACACACACACACACACACACACACACAAATTCCACAGATAACTTAGTCCTTCGTAGATACAACCTCTCTGTTTCTTCCCCGTAATGTGAAAACTCATAAGAGTTTAGTTTGTATTTGTTGTTTATATGTGCTTAAATTCTCTTGCAATCTGCCATCGGCCAAATCCATTCTTATGAAATTATTTTTGTGTGTGTGATCTCTTGCCTCCTATAAGAAACATTAAGCCAGTAGCTTCCCACGTTTTGTATTTTTCCTCTATAGAAGTTGGCAAACCTATGCATATTCGAGACCCTATATTTTGATAGCCTGTCATGGCTATGGAGTATACTTGAAGCAGCTTAGGTTTAGGAGCAAAACAGAGCTGTAGGTCTACTTTAGTTTCATACAGCTTTTTTACTGCATAATGGAGATCCATAATATCTACTTCCTGATGTTGCTACGAGGATTAATAGCATATATAAATCCCCAGGGAAGATCCTTGTTCACAATTTGTACTTCCTATGTGCTGTGCACTTTTCTAAACAATTAACATGTATAAAACCATTTGATATTCATGACTACCCTACAAGGTAGGTTACTATTTTTATTTTCATTATATTAATATATGAGGAAAACCTCTATAAAAGAGCTAAATAACCCAAACAAAATCTTAGCTACTGAAAGGACTAGGACTTGTGTCCCACACAGTCTGGCTCTAGCATCTGTTCTCTTAGTCCCTAATTCTAGCTTCCTCTTCCTTTGACTTCTGGACCATTGCTTTCCTAAGAGTGTCTCCCTCATTTCCATTTCTTCCTCCTCTGAATCTACTTCATCTACCCCAGAGTTCCATCCTTGTCCCACTACTAATGGATCTCACATTTTTAGTGGTTACATCTGATAAAGGTTAGAATGCCTTTTTTAAGAACGAGGCATATATGTGTATGTATTACTAAGGATGGTTTCACACACATCGCCAAGAGATTCATTTACCTCGTGAAGCCTATCTGTTAAGAACCTTACATTTAGCATTTAACAAATCCTGTTGATCACATATACTGTTCATCTTCTGAAGTTTCCTCTTCCTCCTCATCTCTCTGCCACTGTCTAACAATATCACTCACCATTTTTTTTCCCAGTGAAAGGAATCTAGTGTGGTGACTAACAACTTTAATGTTAAACAGATATGGATTAGACTCCCAGCTCCACTCTTTCATTAGCTGTGTGTCCTTGAGCAACGAATAATTCTTTTTTCCTACAGCAATACAACTTAGGATAATAATGCAGATGCTATGGATCTGTGTGTGTGTGTGTGTATGTGTGTGTGTGTATGTATGTCTGCTTCAGGTGCATATTAACATACCAAAATTCCAAGTAATCTATTAGTCAATCTTTTATACAATACTTCTATTGACTGCGAATTTCCCAATTGCATTTGCTTATAAACTGTTTTCATGGAAAGCTCATTAATATTATATTGGCCACCACAACATGTCCTCAATATTGTTACCAGAATTGACCTTCTTAAAACACAAGTTTCTCATGTGACTACTCTAATTGAGATTTTCTGAGGGGCTTATATTATCTCAATGTAACAATTTTGCATATACTGGCTTCAAATATACCACCTTGGTTCTTTAATGTCTAGCTCCCACCCTAGAAAACTATTTGCTTTTTCCTTCAAATAACTCTATTTTTTGTATTATTATTTGTACATTTCTCTCTGCTTAGAATGTCCATTTATCTCTGTGCTATGATCTGAATGTTTGTTTCCTCACCAGTCATATGTTGAAATCCTAACCCCCAAGGTGATGGTATTAGGAGGTAGGGCTTTTGGAGGTAATTAGATCATGAGGGCTCCAAAACTGTGAGAAATAAATTTCTGTTGTTTACAAGCCACCCAGTCTGTGGTATTTTGTTATAGCAACTTGACCAAACTAAGACACTACATTGTCTAAAAAACCCATATCTCCATACACCTTTCAATTGACACATAAGCAAGATTAATTTATCCCCCTTCTCTCCAAAAAGTGCTCAAATATGTTACCTCATGCAAGTTCTATTACAGCATAACTTATTTTTGTAAGTATTTACCTTGGATTTAGTCTTCACCATGAAATTTGATCTTCTGTAGAGCCATGTAAATATTTACCAATATTTTATTCATCTTCTCTCTCTCTCCTCTACTTCTTCCTCCAAATCCTACAACATGCTTTATAAAATACTAGCTCGTAATTACTCCTCAAATAATGTTTCTCACAATTAATGGTTCCATAGTACATGCCTTCCATTTTTAATTATCAAAAGTGGATGAGTTAAATAATTACAGTTAAGGATGATTAAGAAACAATCAAAATTTATAGAACTTTTTTGTGCCAATATGGATTTACACAGGTAGGATATGTGCAAGGGGTATTCACGAAGTCTGAGTTAGTAGTGATAGTAAAGATGGTACATAAATAGACACTAAAAAATATTGACTGAGGACAAGCAAAAACTTCTAATACAGAAACACAGCCTTTAATATGTGACCCTCTCAAAAAAAAAATATATCTATTAATATATCTCCACATGGTAAGTCAAACCTTTACATTTTTTTAGCACCCTTGCTAAAAAGCAACATATGGATAGTATATGTTGACTTATTTTAAATCTTTTAACTCACTGAGAAGTTCAGTAACTAGAATATTAATTAAATGTGGAGACATCCTGTATTTGTGTAGTATTAGCATATGGTGTCAATAAACATAAAGTTATCCATAATAAATACAGATTTTTAAAAAATCTCAATCAACAAAAGAAGACTATGAAATTCTGCTCATAATCATCCATACTATCTCTGAAGACCATCTGCCAGTTACTGGAATCCTTTTCATTATGTCAGCTTTATCTATTAATGTAAAAGATCTGATTTCAGATGTGAGTTAAAAAGAAAACAGACATGATTCTCTAATCGCTAGCACAGTCCTTCTTTGAGAAGGTCAAGTGGGTTTACGAAAGTTTCTGTCAGATAAATAGTAATACTCATACCAATCCTGCCAGGTAAGCAATTAGGCATAAAAATCTCTCCTTTGAATTTCAGCAAAGCTATTAGAATTTTAAATATTAAATGAGTTTTTTTTTCACTTTTAACTTCTAATTTGAAATTTCAATTTTATACTCAATGATAATATAATATACATATATAGATTACATATATATTCACATATAGACACATGCATATGTATAGTCTGGCTCAGCTATAACTTTTATTTCTCCATAGTAAGAAAAAATTGGGGTAAGCAAATCAAAGGACCCAACTAAGTAAGGGAAGTTTCATTCAATTCTTATATGTTAGTGTAATTTGTATTTTTAGAGATTTTAATAACAGAGTATTTTAATCATTATAGTATCCCTTGCTGTTTCTAGTAACACAGTATATTTTGCTCCAAAGCCATGTTGGCTTACTAATTAATCTTGATAAAAAGACAATTCTAAAATCAAGCCCTAGATGGTACATGCCATATATTATGATGTGGCAATAATCTACCACCACTTACTAAATGCATGATAGATTTGAACTAGATTGCCTTAGGCCTAAGTAGATTAACTCTGCTTTCCAAGTGTTTTAACTGATCTTACATTTGCTTGGATAATCAAAATATAAACAAAGAGAGATCTTAGGTATTGAGTGTGGGGGTGATATCTAAGAGATACGTGTACATCTGTGTGTGAGTGTGTATGTGAAGCCATAGTTTTGACTAAGAACGTATTTCTGCCTCTCTTGGTTTGAAGGAGAAACAAAAGCAAAAGAGGCCAGACAAGGAAGAAAGTGCAAAAGTAAGTGGGGTGTCGAACTGGTTTACCTTCAACTAGAAAGCAAAAAATGGAATGAAGAGTAATGATAAAAGCTGCACTAGGAAACTATTACTACTCAGTGTCTTCTCATCTCAAGTATACATACATGTGCCACTATTTTTTTTCTGGCAAGATAATTCAACACAGAGAAATTTAGGAGTTCATGAAGTTTCCAGGTGACCAACTATTTCAATGCCAGTCATCATTTCTATGGCTCAGATCTCATTTGGGAATGGGTTGAGAGAAGAAAGGGAAGCTACTTTAGTATTACTCACGTTCTATAGAAGACATCAATTTACATAATAAATCCAAAGTTAGGAGCAGATCTGATTTAGAAAACCTAAATCACAAAACAAGTGAGAATTCCAACGCTGTTCTTTTTTTTGGACAGCAAGTATGTCTAGCTACAGAAGCACCTTAGAATTTTATTTCAAAAAAAAAAAAAAAAGTAAACCATTTGCCAGCCTGAACACTCATGTTTTGTTCTTTTTTCTTGTTTGGAATATGATACATTCTTATGTGCTCTTTGTGTGACGCTTAAAAAAAAAGACAGTGTGACATAATAAAAAATATATATTTGGTCTTTTCCCTCATTTCCTGGCACACAGCTTCTAAAACCCTTGTAATCCCTGAAGTGATAAGTATTTTATATACTAATGATATGACTGATGGCCAGGGGCTTCTGGACAGCCTCAAGATGGGGGTTGGTTGCCAGGGAAACCCATGAAATGATTACAAGGTTTCATCTTTCAGACTCCCCTCCTCCCACAGACCTCTCACCCTCTGTTTCTGCAGAGGGGCAAGGGACTGAAGGTTGAGTTGATTGCCCACGGCCAACGATTGAATCAATTATGTCTGATTAGAGAAGCCTCCATAAAACTCCAAAAGGATAGGGTTCTGAGAGCTTCAGAGTTGGTCAACATGTGGAAATGCTGGGAGGGTGGCAGCCCAGAGAGGGCACGAAAGCTCAGCATCCCTTCCCACATGCCTTGCCTTGTGCATCTCGTCCATGTAGCAGTTCCTGAGAAGCATCCATTTATAATAAACCTGTACTCCAGTCAATAAATGGTTTTCCTAAATTCTTTGAGCCATTCTAGAAAATAATCAAACCCTACTTAAGGAGGGGTCATGGGAACCTTCGATTTACAGTTGGTAGGTCAGAAGCACAGGTGACAGTCTGGACTCGTGATTAGTGTCTAAAGTGTAGGATAATCTTACAGGACTGAGCCCTTTACCTATTGGGTCTGTGCTAACTCCAGGTAGATAGTGACAGAATTGAGTTAAATTGTAGAATATCCAGTTATTAACTGATGAGAACTAGAGAACTGCTTAATGTGGGAAAAATCCACACATATCTGGCATCAGAGTGTTGTGAATATAGAGTAGAACACAGTATGTGCGTTTCTATTTAGTTAGGTATATCAAAAAAGTGCATTATATATTGAATGCCATTGGTGAAATTTTAAGTGTCAACAAAGAATATTATGTATATGTGTGTGTGCATGAGTGCACCTACATATATGCACATATATGTATACATATAATCCTCTCAAAGAAAAATGTCTTAGTAAGTTAGATATAAATACTTGAAAGAAAAAACGTTCTTTTAAAAATTGATATAAATATTTAAAAGAAAAATGTAGATGAAGATGGTGGAATGAAACTACCATTACCTCTTTAGTAGCAAATAGCGTAAATCAAAAATAATAAAAAAATTAAAAAGCAAATTACTGTCAAGCAATAATAATAGTGAATAACTTGCTACTACGAATATCCAAAGTGACATCTAATGGTTTGCCTCTCCTCCTCTTCACTTTGCTCCTTCAAATACTGTGGAAAGATGGTTAGTTGATGGGATCTGGATAATTCTTACTAATATCTTCTCAATATTAGTAACTGAAGAGAAACAGTCCAAAATGGTAATCAGAGGACCCCAAGGAAAACTAAAGGTAAAACCTTTGAGAGGAGATTTAGCATAGGGAGGAGGACCTCACAGATTTCCAGGGCACCAGAACCGGGGCAAAGACTTTAAGCATCCTACTGTAACAGTAAACTCTAGTACAAGACACTATCTCAGAAGAGAAAGCAGGATTGCTTGTTTTTCAGAAATACTTGGGAACAGAAGCATAGAAACCAAGCTCTCCAGTTCTAGATGCTCAAGAAAGGAGACCTGAATTTGGATACTGTGGGAAAGAGAATCAAATGGAATTTACCTACCTATGTTAGAATAAATAGAAGGTCTAATTCAAGTTACTGATTTCAGCCTTATAAAGAAGAATAAAAATCAAGAAGACTATGTAGACATCACATATTAAAGAGAATGAGATAGACTTCTCTCCTGAGAAAGCCCTTGGGTTGTACACAGGTTTGGCTTTGTATGTTCATGACAGGCAGAATGACTCTGCTCTGCTCCTGACGGTGCAGGGTGTGGTTGCTGGTGTTGAGCATCCTTCTATCCATCCTCTTGCCAGACCTTAATTATTTTTTCTCCCTATGCAGAGCTTCCCTTTGTCTCTTAGGTTAGGAGTGATAACAGTCCACTAGGAAACCATCCTGCTTGCCACACGTAAATTGTTTTCTCTTGGAGAGAGTAGATTCCTTTAGTTCACACACATCCATTCTTATGCCAATTCCAATAGATGTAGTAGAAAGAAATGGAAACATTATTCATTTTTATGCCATCAAAAATCACAGAAAATTATGATTTTTAAATGGAATTCTATGATTTTTCTTAATGATATTTTCCCAACAAGCTAACCTAAAAAAAACAGGAGGGCCATTTCTCTGTTGGCCTGATACTTTGTGAAGAAAACATATGGTGAACCAAGGACATTATGCAACCCATTAACAAAGGTCCATGAACTGCTTTACAAAATATTTTTGAAACGAAAATTAATGGGTAGTCTTTTTTGAGAGCTCTTTCATAGCTGAATGCAGCTGGATGAGATTCATTTGCAAGGAGAAATTTTATTTATATTGCTTTTTACTTCATTAAGCAAAACAATTGGAAAACAACTAGCTATAGCTGATGCAAAAGAACACAAAAGCAAAAATCGCACTAATACTGCCATGTTCACTACCACTACCTCCACCAAAACACAAACAACAAGATGACCTCAAAAAACAAAACACATTTACAAACACATATACCCTACAATAATAGTTTCAAAAGACTCATTTATTTTCAGAAGAAAGAAAGGAATCCAAAAAGAAAGAAAGAAATCCAGAAAGAAGGAAAGAAAGAAAGGGGAAGAAGGAAGGAAGGAAAGGAGGGAGGGAGGGAGGAGGGAAATTATTTAGATTGGGATTTGAAATAAGGCCATTTTCAAAGGCTATTACTTTATTTGTCAAGATATATATAGGTTTGTGTACATTTTACAACTGTACTGTTTCAACAGTACATGCTCTCTTGCCCAGAATTTCAACAGATTCCTAAATTCACAATACAATTTTCATTGTTTTAATATAGATATTCCTTCCTAGAATCTAGTCATATCCATTTTTTATGTCACTTTGGAAAAATTTTGCAGAGATTACTGTAAGTTCTTTGAGAGAAAGAATTAAGGTTTTATGAAGCTCTTAGCCCATGTTTTTTTCTTTATTTAGGCTTCTAATTAAGCTTTAAATAATATTCTTTGACTCCCACATATAACACACATGAAAATCAATGGCATTTTACTCTTTTCTCTTCATTATCCATGTGTTTGAAGTTGCAAAATTTCTAATTTTTCAGAACATGTCATGTTTAGACTATCGTTCTACCCCCTTTCATACCTCTTCCTTAGTTTTGGATCTGCAATTAAATATATTGTGTTCACAATCTTCCTTTTGTCAAAGTTTATCTAACAATCCCAAAATTGTATATGCTCATTCTCTTGCCAGTATAGTATTTCCTAAATTCTTCGATGTTTAAAACTGTGTGTTTATAACCTTGATGTCTGAAAGACAGCACAGCACACATAGTCTTTCCTTGTGTTTTTTTTTTTTTTTTTTTTTAAATAGGCTTTTACTATTGTCTTGCTTTGAATATTGCTGTGGAGCAGTCTGAAGACAACCTATTTTTCCCCTGCTTTGGAAGCAACTTGGTTTTTTTTTGCTTGAATGTCCAGAGAATTTTCAAAAAATATCCTAAGGACTAAAAATTTTTCTAGAGTGTATTATAGAATTACCATAATATGTTTTTTTGATATGCAGTGAAGGTCTTTTATATCTATAAAACTTTCTTGGGCTATAGCCTTCGTGATTTTTTCTTTTCTTCATTCCCTTACTCAATGCTATTTATCAAACAACTATTAGAATCTATTCTGCTTTAGCTGCCTTACAACTGCACTTTTTCTGCTAAGTTTTTTTTCTTTTTCTTCTGTTTTCTGATCTTTTCAACTATCATTTCACATCTTTGTATGCTTTATCCATTGCTGTTTTCCCATTTCACTGATTCAAACTATAATTTTTTTTTTCATATCTCCAATTGATTTTTAAAAAGATACTCAATTAAGGGTAGGTTTTGTTTCAGTTTCTGTTTCTTGGTTGCTGGGGTTTTGTTTATGTGTTTGTTTTGTTTTGTTTTATTTTTGTAGGTGGAGAATTTTAACCAGTTGAAAATTTTTGATACTCAATGTCTCTTGTCCTTCTATAGTAGATTTGTATGGGTGTCATCAAAGATTTTCTGTTCATTTTGAAATATCAATGTTTTGCAAAACAAACAACTGCTGATAGGACCTTGTCATACGTTGTTAGTGAAAAGAAATTTCTTTAACTGAAGGTAACATTTTTTTTTTTTTTATGCTGTAGGGGGTTTTCTTATACAATGTTTCTCTTTTGTTACTGGGGGGCTTTTCATTTCAACTTTTAATTTTTTTCTTTCCTTTAGCCAGAAAACCTCCAAGGAATTTTCCATACACTTCTAATTTGCCCCAGAAATAGTACCTTTCCAAGATTGTTACGTTATGTCTCATATAACTTCAAGCACATTCCTTTCTATTCTCCTGTTCTTATACCTGTTCTCAGTATCACGATGGGCTCTCTCTTTGTGGGGGTGATTTTTATCTGTTTTCAGCCTCTACTAGGCCTACTCCTCCTCCTCCTGTTGCCCCATCTCTGTCTGCCTCTTTACTTCAGTGTGCCCTCCAGAACCAGATCTGTCACAGGTGGCATTTGTATCCTTAACTCAAGTAATTTTAAGTTTATTGTATTTCTTGTATGTTAATTATACTAAATATTTTTTTTTGTGGGTAGTTACACTGCTTATAATTTATATGGTTTTTAGAGGATGTTTAGGGAGATTCGGATTTAGGAAGCCATTACTATCCTACAGATATTTTGCATGAGCTATTTTAGATAGAATGGTGAGGGAAGGTGTTTGTGAGAGGTGATATTTTAAGAAGCCACTTGAATGAAATGCCAGAATAAGCCATTCCAGGATTTGATTTAAGAAAAATCCAAGCCAACAGGAAAACAATCACAAATAAACTGCATGAAAATATGCTAAGGGACTAAGAATAAACAAAGAAACAAGTATAACTACAATAGGATATGTAAATAGAGAGCAGTAGGCAATGAAGTTTAAGAGCTACATAGGAGCCTTGTTTTCTATATGGCTTTACCTATTCTGGGTATTTCATATAAATACAATCATATAATGTGTAACCTTTTGTGGCTGGCTTCTTTCACTTAGCATGTTTCTGAGGTTCATCCATGCCGTAGCATGTATCAGTATTTCATTCCTTTTAATGGCTAAATAATATTCCAAGACATGTATATATTATGACTTCTTAATTATTTATTAGTAGTTAGACATTTAGGTTGTTTCTACCTATTAGTTACTGTGAATTGTGCTGCTATGAAAATGCATGTAGAAGTATTTGTTTGAATACCTATTTTCAATTCTTTTGAGTATAAGAGTTTTCTTTTTATTTGAATGTGATAAGCTATTTGAGGTTTTTGAGAAAAGAAGCATGAAATAATTTACATTTTTAAAAGATCATACTTGCTGTTGCCAAAGGGATGAAAGATGGGAAATAGGGTGACAGGAGGTTATTCCAGGAATCTAAGTGAGAAATCACAGAGGCTTGGACTAGGATAGTAGCAGCATCTGCGATGGAAAGTGATAGAATTTGACATATGATTTGAAGGTAGCACAAGCATTTATTGAGTGAATGAGTGAGAGTATAAGAGAAATTATCATTCAAGAATGACACCTAAGTTTATGGAGTAAGCATTTCGATGAATGACCATGCCATTTACTGTGATTAAAAATAATAATAATACGAAAAAAGAAAAGAACAGGTTTGTTAAGAAAAATCAGCAGTTCTTATTTTGGAAACTTCAAGTTTGGAATTCTTGTTGGACATCTCCATGGAGATAGATGTTGAATAAGCAAATTTGGACCACAGCAGAAACATAGTGGTAGATTTACAAATCTGGAAGGATGGGAATAAGTAGAAACATATAAGCTGTGAGTACACTAAAGGCTGGGTCACTAGATCAGTGAGAAGTCTGGAAGAGATGTAGGAGCCAGGGTCTTGAGGTAGACAGGAAAAAAAAAAAAAAAAAACTAAAATTCCAAGCAAGGTGAAAACAAATACTTTCAAGACTGAGTAATGAATTGGTTGGGTCAAATTCTAATGTGATATAAAGAACTGATCATTAAATTTGTCAAAATAGAGATTATTAGTAACCTTGATAAGAGCAATTTCAGTGGACTGGAGTGGACTGAAGAGAGAAAATCAAGTGAAGGAGTAGAGCAGGGGTGGGGAACCTGTGGCATTAAGGCCACATGTGGTCTTCTAGGTCCTTCAGTGCAGCCTTTTGACTGAATACTAATTTTAAAGAACAAATCTTTTTATTTTTACTAATATATTTTTATCTTTTGTATTTTCATTTTATTTTTTAAATGAATGTATTTAAAATGCCAAAGAATAAAATAAGTTTCAATGAAATAATCCTTCCAGATTGAGTAGCACAACATTAGCGAGCCATAAGGGCTAAACTGATGGCTGCTATGCTCATGATTTAGTTCTAACTTTCCTGGCCGGACTGGTGCCACTACCCCATGAGGCTGGTCGTTAAGAGTTTATGGGGGTCGAGTATGCCAGTCTGTTATCAGCTTTTGACAAGGGTGCACACAGTGTTTCTGTTTGAAGTGGAATTTGTGAATAGTTGCACAGCTTGACAGTATTTTTTAATTCTCTCTGCTTAACAGCCTGTATCATGTCAAAGAAGACCAAGAGAATGCTGAAGGAAAAAAAACAGTTTTTTTTTTAATGAGGATTAGGAATTGCAATATTATCTTGTTTCTGCTAAAGATAAGATGATTTGCTTGCTTTGTGATATTGCAATATCAACATTAAAGAAATCCAGTGCTCGTCAGCATTATAACACTCATAAGGACCACAAATATTTTAGATTAGAGGGAGAGGTGTGATAGGTTTTATTGCAGAAATTAAAAGATGGAGAAAAAAGTGGAGACAATTTTTTCAGGCATCAATAAGACCTGGAAATAAGGCCACTGAGGCAAAAAATGCATTGTCAAAGTTGTAGGATGCTTAGACCCTGATAACGTTTTAAAGTACAAACAACTTCCTCTTTCAAGGACAATTGTAACTGATCAGCAGCATGAATTAGCCTTCAACTTGACAGAACAACGTTATGTGATACTTCAAAAGGAAAATATATATTATTCGATTGCTTTAGATGAATCAACCCATACTACTGACTTGGTACAGGTTTTATACTTCATTTGCGTCATAACAGAAGATTTTCTTTGCCAAGAAGAGTTACTTGCTTTGGGCACTCTTGTGAACAGAACACAGGGAATAGATATCTTTAACAACTTGCAAGATAAATGTCATGAGATTGGACTGAATTTGGTAAATTTAGTGAGGGTATGTACAGATGGTGCACCTTCCATGACTGGAAATCATGAAGGGTTTATTGTGCAGATCAAAAAAAAAAAAAAAAACAACATTAACATTACTAGGCATCTACCCAAAAGAACAAAAGACATTCTATAAAAAAGACATCTGCACTCGAAATGTTCACAACTGCAAAGATGTGGAAACAACCCAAGTGCCCATCAATACATGAATGGATGAATAAAATGTGGTATATGCATACCATGGAGTACTATCCAGCCACAAAAAACAATGGTAACATAGCACGTCTTGTATTACCCTGGATAGAGATGGAACCCATTCTACTAAGTGAGGTATCCCAAGAATGGAAAAATAAGCACCACATGTACTCACCATCAAATTGGTTTTAACTGATCAACACCTAAGTGCACATATAGGAATAACATTCATCAGCTGTCGGGTAGATGGGAAAGGGGAGGTGGGGATGGGTATATACACATATAATGAGTGTGATGTGCACCATCTGGGGAATGGACACGCTTGAAGCTCTGACTCCGGTGGGGCAAGGGAAATATACGTAACCTAAACATTTGTATCCCCATGATATGCTGAAATAAAAAAGAAACAAAAAGTTATTAACAGATCCAGATGCTCTCATTTCTTTCCACTATATTTTGCATCAGCAAAATCTCTGTGTTAAGGCTACTATTTTAAGTGGCACTTTGCAACAAGTTATAAGTGTTGTTAACTGTTAATATATTCATGCAAATGCAACATGGCATCGTCAGTTTCATAACATGCTGAAGTTGAAGGATGAGGTAGGTATTCAGTGTGGCTTTGCCTTATCATTATAAAGTGTTTTGGCTATTGCAGGGATAGGTGTTACCCAAAATGTTATCTCTGTGAGAACAGATAATTAAATTTTATGAAAAACAGAATCATCAATGTTAATTATTGAAGATGATTTCTATAGAACGCAGCATTTATGTGTGATATCATGTCAAATCAAAATGACTTGAATATTTCTTTGCAAGGTAAAACTAGTCTATATATGATATGTGGCAAAAAATCCAAGCATTTCAAAACAAGCTATTTTTTTTGAAACACTTCTTCCAAAGGAAATTTTGGATGGAACATTTTCCACAATTATCAAAGGTCATTGATGAGCAGGATAACATATGCAAATCATTTGAAGAATGTGCAGCTGTCATAGACCTATTAATTGGAGAATACAATGATAGGTCACTGACTTTGAGAATCACATCATACTCAAATTAGCATTTCAGCCTTACCTAGTTGATATCACCAAGGCACCTAAAGAACTACAGATGGAATTGATTGAGCTCTCAGTAGACAACATTTTAAATCATCAGTGCTAAGAAAGATCCAATTGAAATATGGAAAAATGCAGTAGAACACACATGCCTTCAGCAACATGCCCAAAAAATGCTTTCTTGCTTTTCAACCACTTATTGATGCAAATCTACATTCTCCTACCTAACTCAAATCAAGATACCCTTAAGGTCAGGAATGACTGATACCCATTTAGAGGATCAACTGAACCTGTGGACCTCCATGTTGGAACCAAATATTCAAATGCTTCCCAACAAAAAGCAGAAACAATAAAGTCATTAAAAGTTTAGTTGACTTTAAAATTAACAAATAGTTTTCATTTTTTAAAATTGTTAGGTACATAGTAGTTATATTTTTATGAAGTAATGCATATTTTTTAAGTATATCTAATTGAAGTTTCTTGAATGTGGCCTTATTTGATTACAGCTAAATGAATGTGGCCTTCCAACATGAAAAGGTTCTGTACCACTGGAGTAGAGAATGTGAGTTTGGACAGCTCATTTAGAAGTTTTGCTCTAAAGGAGAGAGGATAAAAGTGGTCATCATGAGAGAAGTATGTGGACTTTCTGAAAGTAAGAGTGTCCTGACATAAGAGGTAGTACAGCACATTTGCCTGCTATTGGGAAGGGCATCGTAGAAAGGGATTCATGAGTGTGTATATGCACATACATGGTTGTGGGGGGATAACTCAGGGAAAATGTATAGATGGCAGGGTGGCCTTAGATAAGAATGAAGATAATTTAAGCTCTGCTATCTAAGTTAAACAGAGTGGACATGTACAGATGCAACTAGGTGGGTGGTGTCGGTGATGGGAAAATGAGACAGGTCAAAAACATTTAAAACAAAGGGACAACTCATGGCTAGAATGAAATCATCAGCCCCATCAACTATGCTAATGTCAGTTTTGGCAGAGCTATTGCACATAAGGCCTTTGTCTCCAAATAATTAATATGGCCTGGCAAGTTTTCATTATATCATAATGGAACACTATATTTAATCTTAACTTGGCCAGCTGTGATAAGAATCAAATCTTTAATTTTTTTGTATAGTTAACTCTCCCATAAAATGTTCAATTATGATGTATCATTAATCATATATCACATTGGAAAAAAAGTATTACAAAATTATGATAATTTTAATTGTTGGCAAGATTGAGGAAAATGGTCACTGTTCTACACAGTGTGATTGTAAATTGATAAGACCATGGGAAAAACAATGTGGCAATACCAGATATATGAATCATTAAAATATTAACCTTGTTCCAAAAATTTTACCTCTCAAATCCATCCTACAGAATTACTTACATATTTGCACAAAAACAGGTGTGCAAAATTTTTTATTTGAGCACTATTTGAAAAAAAATGGAAACCTGTAAATACAGTCTAAAAATAATTACCCCAGTGTCTACCCTTATATTTGTATGATGTAGTGGATCAAAGTATGAACTTGCGAGACAGACATGAGTTTAAAGAGAGCTTCTTCAGCTATTGTAAATGGATTAAGTTCTTGATTTTTGTTCTCAGCTTCGTTGCGGTTTGTGAATAGAAATGCAACTGATTTTTGTACATTTATTTTATAACCTTAGACTTTGCTGAATTCATTTATCAAATCTAGGAGCCTTTTGGAGGAATCCTACAAGGAGAACTACAAATCATTGATGAAAGAAATCATAGACAACAAACAAATGGAAAAACATCCCAA
This sequence comes from Lemur catta, assembly GCF_020740605.2. NCBI lineage: Eukaryota > Metazoa > Chordata > Mammalia > Primates > Lemuridae > Lemur > Lemur catta. The sequence goes on along the minus strand of NC_059151.1, from coordinate 7,605,421 downwards.
GCTCATGGACTGGAAGAATAAATATTGTTAAAATGACCATACTGCCCAAAGTAATATACAGATTAATGCAATTCCAGCCAAAACACCAATGTCATTTTTACAAAATTAGAAAAAAAAATTCTAAAATTCATATGGAACCAAAAAAAGCTTGAATAGCCAAAGCAATTCTTACCAACAAGAACAAAACTGGAAGTATCACATTATCTGACTTCAAATTATAGTACACGGCTGTAGTAATGAAAACAGCATAGTACTGGCATAAAAATAGACACATAGATGAATGGAATGGAATAGAGAACCCAGAAATAAAACCATATACCTATAACCAACTGATCTTCAACAAAGCATATAAAAACATTCACTGGGGAAAGGACATCCTATTCAGTAAATGGTGCTGGGAAAATCATATAGCTATATGCACAAGAATGAAACTGGATCCCTATCTCTCACCAAACACAAAAATTTATTAAAATGAAAAAAAGGGAAAAAAATCCAAAATTTTTAAAATCATAAAAAACTAAAATAAAGATAGATTCTGCCATTCATTGTACATGTAAATTTGAAAAAAGTCTCCCTGAATTTTAGTTTTCTTATCAATGAATCAGGACTAGCAATAAATTGTTGAGTAAATTTACTGACCCAGCACACAGCAGAACATGGTTGATTCTCAGCAAACATTAGTTCCCACCTTTCCTTTAATTCATAACCATCTTCCATTTAGACATTATATGTTCTAATACAAATACTATAAATACTTCCTAAATACTCTATACAATTTTCATAGTACCTGTTAAATAAGGGAAAATTTTAATGTTACTTTTATGCAACTTAGTAAAATGCTATTATGCAAAGCACTTAATTGTTTATTCTTATAAGTACTAAGTTCTTGCAGATGGCAAGATAAATGTGGGTCCTATAATTCATTTTACATATGAATCCAATCTGAATTTCTTTAGCTCTACCACAACCCTTTGTTCCTCTTCACTTGTTCTATTATATGTTTGTACTATCAATTGTTAATGAAATTGGAGACCATGTTTTGAAATGAGGCTCACTGTGACAGTACTTTATAAAAAAGGCAGTTAATACACTTGTACACTTTTATTAACCCATAAAATTTTTATTTTTTAATATATCTTTTAGCCTTGCCTCACATTCTCATGATAAGTCAATTGTAATTTGGAATGAAAGTGTATGTTAAATATAGAGGGAAAAGTAGAAATAGTTGTGCAGTACTAAAAACATGCTTGCTAGCATATTATTAAATCAAAGTAAATATGTTTGTATCAGTTGCTAGGTGTTTGATTACTAGCAAAATCATTTTAATCTTGCATTCTCAAATTTAATTGAATCTTTAATTGATAAAAAGTAAAAGCTGCTTGACATTTATTATGGTTTAACAATGTATGAAACAAATATATAGAGAAAATTATTATAAGTTTGTTGAAAAATACTAATAAGTGAAAAATTTAAGACATAGCAAATTTAGTATATATATTACTTCCACACTAAACTTGATATTAATTTAGTCTATTTTTATTCATCTTAGTCTTTGTAGGAGGGGTGACAAACCATGCCAGTTTGCCAGAAACCGACAGGTTTTCCAAGATGTGAGACTTTCATTGATAAAAGCAGGAAAGTCCCAGGCAAACCAGGACAGTTGGTTACTCTAGTTTGTAGACACTTGACAAATGTTCGATAAATTAATAAATTAAGACAAAGTTCTATACATGGTATAATTACAAATATTATACATGTTATTATTGCATAGAAAAGTTCACAAGAGTAATGTTTGCAAATTTTGACAGTGGCTATGTTACCAAGTAAGAAAGATGTTTTTCCTTTTTCTACTTTTTCATATATTAAAAATTTTATATAATGAGATTTCATTTCCTGTAAAAAATAATAGATTAAAAATACACTTGAATTTTGAGTAGTTTGAGACACCAATAAAATAAGGACCAGCCAAATAAATATCTTGTCATAATATTTTAAGATAAAGACTTCAAAACTATATCATAATTTTCTATAAATCATTATTGATCACCATAGGAGTCTGTGAGTCTACAAAGTAAATATTAAGTGGAAAATTTCAAATATAGGCATTGGTCTACTATAAAATGATTATGATTAAAATTTATATAACTTAATGTTTTCAGCTATTCTTTAAACCTGTTCCTCTTTACTATAAATACAATGCCATCAAACCTTTTTAAGGTGAGTTTATAAGTTTTTAGAAGAAAAATAAATCATCTCATGCATTAATTCTCAATCATTTTTGAATTATGGACCCTTCGACAATCTGATAAGAACTATGAACCCTATTCCCAGAAAATACCTACACATATAAAATTCTGCAAATAATTTCACCTTGTTTGAACAGTAATACTGAACATATTTGCAATAACCATGTCAAAGAAAATTAATTTCCTCTTTTTTTGAATATGTTATCTCACGTATGTGATACAACACAGCCATTAACTGAAATTGCACACATTTGGAACCTAACTTTCTTAAGTCAAAAACCCTCTAGTCACAATAGGCTCAATTAAATTTCAAAACAACTCATACTTTAATTAGAAAAGCAAAGAAAATACAGAAAGAACATGTTCAGGACTTCTACTTCACTATGATATGGAGAATATGACTGTCTTATCTAACCATGGATGAAAAGAATTTAATATGTAAATTGTGAGTCAGTGGGAGATAATCAATCATGCATGATAGTTATTTTAATAATGAAATGTTTTCAATGTAACACACCATTCTAAATAACTGATTTTATTATAGGAAATTAGGAAACAATTTCAATTTTTGTCCAATTGCATTAATTTGAAGGGAGTAGGGCTGGAATATTAGAGGATTGCTTCAGGGGAGCATGTGACTCAAATTAGTCTAATTATTCCAAAGTATTTGAACTCGAGGGAAAATAAAGCCACAGCTTCTAGGAGCCACCAAGAGGGACTTGGGAAGAGAAGTCTGGTGATACGGTTTGAAAAATATTCCTGCAGTTCATAGTACGTGATCAATAAATAAAATTCCATTTTTTCCTGTTCTTTTTCTTTTATCCTTGAGCCAGTAAAAGTTAGATTTCCTGATTTTTTTTTTTTTTTTTTTTTTAACACAAAGTGTCTTAATTGCTATGCTAGTATCACACAAGGAGTAAGCGACAGCTGGAATTTCAATGCAGGTCTTCTCGCTCTGGAGCCTGTAACAATTATTTCAAATTGATCATTTTACAGGAAAAGAAACTGAGAGTCAGGGTGATAAAATTATTTGCTCAGTGTTCCCTAAAACCATCAGGCCTTCAAGCTGTAAGGCCAGGCCATTGCCTTCGTTGTTATCAGTGAAGCCCAAATCCATATCCTCTTCAACTTCCCTCAGCCACCTGAGGATAAGAATGTGCTACATATAACAGTTTCTTCCAAGAAACTCTTTCCAACAGTGTCAAGACAAAAATAATATGTATCCTCTTGCTTTTCATAAGTTAAAAATTTATATTTTTAAGTTCCTCTACTCTACGGGGTCTCTGACCTCACCAGGCAATTTTCTCACAAAGGGTTACACAGACTTAGGGAGAGTCTTAGGATCAGGGCCCAGGTTTTTCGAGCTCCCGTGGCTTACTTTTCTGACTATACCAAATTTTCAGCTCATACCTTACTAGTAGATATCAACTGCTTTCACTTGGACATAATGGATAATGCTTCCGAACACACTGGCTGTTACTGACCTGACACATAATGATTTTGCTGTGAAGCGTTAAGCCAAAATTTTGCCACATAACTCCTACTGTGTCATACGGTACATCCCAATATTAATAGGTATAGTGCCTAAATTGAATACAGAAATATTATTTCAAAGACATGAAATATCAAACACAATGAGGCTATTTGATAATCACCAAGACAGCAGCATGTAGCTAACGTATGAAGGATAAGCCTCTTTCAAAGCTTTCAGAGTTTTAGCAGGATGGTTAGCTTTTAAATGGCCACATTTGTTAAAAGATAATCCTCTGGATAAGATAGCCTGTTCACTGACTGCCCATCTGGTAAGAATGTGAGAGACAGGAGCAGAAAGGGTCAATTGGAGAAGGAGATGCATTTGCTGCCAGCCTGACACTTGCGGCAATGCATTTAGACTCTCATATTCGCTAAAAGACATTAGACCTACTCTGACGGCTGCCAGAAGTCGTAATGACCTCTTGTAAGTACATTATCATTTCAGACCTTGAAAATATCTCAGAGAAAGGTAATTTACTAGATGGAATCAGAGTGATCTAAAAGAGTTTGGGATTTCCTGGTTTCTGGTTTCTCATTCCCTATCTCCAACATGTAGGATGAGGATATTTAGCTCATCACTCACCAGACAGTTTCGAGAATATACAATGAAGTACAAGTGTACCCTGTAGTGTAAGGTTAACTTGTTTCGCCACGTGATAGACCCAGACTCAGAAATGTTACTGTTTCACCCATGATTTAAAGAAAAAATACACACGTACACATACATGCACACAGGGGCAAACATATGTATATTATATGTTCTATGATATGATACAAAATAAATAATTGAAAAAGTTTTTAGTAACAAAAATTGAAGTGAGATTAATGTTTCGCAATTATATAACCATATGTTACCATGTTTATATTAGAAGAAACTTTTTACAAACAATAACAGGTTTCATTACAGTATGTAATAGCAATGATAAGTGGACCATCCAGCCTCCCAAAACTAAGAAATATAAAAGATAGGAGAAATTCTTGCATTGTTCATTAAGCCCAGATAGCTTTGGATATTGTAGCATTATTCTGAGAAATCTAAAATAGAGGGAAAATGGTAGAGTTGTTCATTATGCCCAGATATTTTAGCATACGGTAGCATATAGTACAGTAATTTCCAGATGACATGAAATGTATCAAAGCAAATGTCATATATAGTTCAGAGAATCAAGAGATTGAATATATTAAAATTTAATAGCATTACATGACAATTAGGTTATTATACTATTACTATATAAAAATGGGTATTGTAAAATTCTTGCTTATATGAGGCCCTCCCCTTGTTACTTCACTTGTGTTAAAATCACTTCTCTAACTTTTAAAGATAAATTAAAATTTCATATCTCTTTTTCTTGGAAGCCAGCTCTCCTTACAATGGTTTCAAAAAATAAAAATAATTAAAAGAGCATACGTAAAGCATCTAGTGCAGTGCTGGTCAATGGCCAATGCTCAGTAAAATTTGCGTTTTCTCTCTCCTCACCACATCTGCCAACAACTCCATTCAAACACACAAACATATTTTTATGTGCACATATGAAAGGGAGAAGTAGAAAAGGGGAGAGCAACAAAAGAAGAGAAGTTTAAGTCCCTGTGAGGAAAAGTGAGCTAAGAATCTCACCTCTATTGATAAACATAGAATTTGCACATACTGGGAAGCATGAAGTATCTCTGCTCCCTAGAGGAGGTCCCCACACTTCCGTGCTGAGATGTTATGCTTGGCTGCAATTCTCAAATGAAACCTGTAAGGAAGGCCAAAGGGCAAACCTTTCATTCCTTCAGAGACAGTTGTATGTTAGGTAACGCTTAACAAATGGCTTACTGAGAGAAAAAAAAAATTGTTTGTAGAATTTGTTGATTTCTGTAGTGTAGATATTCCTGCCATGGCTGGGTATCTAAGTGAAGTCACTGAACAAAGACCTGGGAAAAATGCACTCCAAGCCTTGGTAAGTTGGCTTCCACACACACTGTAGCAGGGCCCATTCAGTGGGTTCTCCCAAGATTTGATTGCATCCAGGGGATGTACCAAAACACCTTTGTTGGCACCAGTGTGAAAGGCTGTGCCATTTGCCTTTATGACCATAGCGTTTCATTAACTTGAATTCTTAACTAATTTGGAGTACCACTTCTATATGGTCCATTTTTTGAACATCAGCTGAGTGCTGGCCTTTCTAGTAAAATATGATAATTAAAAACAATGATATTTTAAAGTGAAAAACATATTTTACATGGTTTTATGGGATTAATGACTAATATTAAAATCACTGAATTTATAAAACAAACTGAAATTTAATATTAAATATCTATCTAGCCAAATGATGTTTTGTGTATCACTGCTGACTCTTTCAATTTGCTTTTTCCTTCTTCTCTTTGTGCGTATACTCTGATTTCCTTATTTAAATGCAATTCTGGATTGGTTTCTGCAGCCTTAAAATTATAAAGGACATATCTTCAACCATCTGCAAATTCCAAGGACAATCTCATTGTATCCTCAGATATTTGAGAAAGAGAATGAGAAAAGACCAGAAGTTTCCTTCTACAGTCCCTAAAAGTTACATGATGATTGGACAATCAAATCAGTTGTATTCAGTAATATTTGTAATTTCAAGATCTTGTCTGGGACTATCTTGGAAAAATTGGGAGTTTATATTATTCTTGAAAGAAGAAAACATATATTTAATTCATATCATATTTAGATCATAGTAAAAATCTAAGATCACAAGTTCTTGCGTAGCTTATAAACTGCTTTATGTCTTGGACCCAACAAAATGTCTACCTAGCTCATAGTGGATGCTCAACAAATATTTATTGAATAAATAAATTAATTCCATGTTTCATTGTCTTTGGAATTTTCCAAATTTCACAGAGTAATCATTGACCTGAGAGCCATAGGGGAAAATTAGGCAATCATTTCCTAAAATGCCTAACCATCCTTCTCCAAATTGCCTATGTAAAGAATGCAATATAGTGCCTATATATTATTCAAATTGAAGTGGGATATATAAGTATTTTTCTCAGTTGAGAAAAACATTCGACCCACATGAAATACAGAGCCAGAGATGGGGTTCAATGATAATTTCATTTTGGGTAAAAAATATTAAAAATCATTACACTAGTTATTATTAGTTTCATAATAGAAATCTTATAATCATACCAGAAGTTCATACAGACTAAGAGAAAGACCTGAGTAGGAACAAGCACATATAAAGTTCACAAATGTAAGATAGAAGACTACCCTAAATTCACCCAGAAGGTAACTGCATTCCTCAGGAGGTTTTTTGAAAATGTTATAGTTGTTTCAAGTACTTACAATACTTCATTATTCAAGAATAGCCAAATGGATTTTATATCAATCATCCTGGGCAATTCCTTTATGATTATTATTATTATTGTAGATGCAAAATCAAGTAGATACAAAAAGAAGGAAAAAAATACTCTCAGGAAAGCTAGCAAATCTCTTAAAAGACCATCTGTTCCAAAATCAAAGCACCATAATTCAACGGCTACACAAATGTTGCATTTAATTTTTCAACCTGAGCATATTGATTATTTTATCTAATATGCTGCAGAGTGAAGCCAGTAAGCCTTACTCTAAAAGTAGCTAGCTGCAATGGAAAGTGACAAGAGTTTTATTACTTCTAGAAGGTACATATCAGAGCTCTGGGAAGAATTACAGATATCCAACGCAAAGAGGTCATAAAAATTTATGAGACACAACAAAGAGGAGAAAAGGCACACAGCAGCAGGAAAGGTGACAAATTCTGAAAGGGATCTCAAATATAAGTTTAACGATGTTCAATCTGTGACATTTCATTATTATCTTCTAGTAAATATAGGGGAGAGGTAGAAAGTATTTATTGCTCACTGTACCACAGAAATCCATTATTTTGCAGGTAAAATCAAAAGCAGTCATATGTAAGCATGTATGATCCAAGTTTAAATGAAAATTTTTACAAATAAAAGATAAGTTTCACTAATGTGTGCTAATGACTCCTTATTATATAGAAACCACAAAATGTAATTGCAAAATGTGATACTGAAAATGAGGGAAAATGGGGAAACTATACTATCAGTGCCTAGCTAGTATATGAAATAACTCGACACATTTGGGACTCTGGTGGTCACAAGATTGTCACACCACTTGTGCATCTACAAATGATCAAGCAGTGTGAGAAAGGAATCTGAAATTGTTATGAAGCAATAGTTAGCATCCATTTCCAGAAGTGTCACTAGAATCTCCCCAAATTTTACGGTTAACAGTTGTACCACTCACAAAAGTGGTTTGGAAAAGTCTAAGTACCTTATGAGACTGGCACATCTCCAGGTAAATTATGAAAATGTAAAGATACTCGGTCTGAAAGTAACCTAGTTTTTAAAATGGGTTACCTTTTTCTACATGATGCAATTTTCTACAGAAAAGGAGTCATCATAATTGGGCATTCCAACTGACTTTTCCTTATTATTACAAAGGTGTAGGGCTAGGAGACCAGAGTGCAACGTACCATTGCCAATGTACCTCCCATTCCCATTCCCCTCAGAGTTTTTGATATAAAATATTGGAAAAATACATTTTTGCATTTAAAAGAGAACTCAAAGAATGAAAGTCTATGTGATCTCTAATGTAGTAAAGGGTTTTTGTTTGTTTTGATTTGTTTTTAAGAGTGAATTTCAAAATGTCATTTGGATTTAATTTCTAACTTTGGTGTATTTGTACTCAGACTTAAATTACTTGCAGGTGCATCTTTCATTTTCCTGATACATTTTGGTTCTTTTAAATTAAGTTTTTATTCATTAATTTTCTACAACCTTTGGCAAGCTCTAAAATTCTTTTTAAGAAACTCAGATCCAGTTGGAACCCATTCTATTAAGTAAAGTACCCCAAGAATGGAAAAACAAGCACCACATGTACTCACCAGCAAATTGGTTTCCGTGATCATCACCTAAGTGTACATTTGGGAATAACACCAATTGGGTATCAGACTGAGGTGGGGGGTGGGGAGAGGGGATGGGGGTATAACTACATGATGAGTGCGATGCACACTGCCTGGGGAATGGACAGGCTTGAAGTTCTGACTCGGGGGGATGGGCGGGACATGGGCAGTGTATGTGGCCTGAACTTTTGTACCCTCATGATGAGAAGCTGAAATAAAAATAAAAATAAAAAAAGAAACTCAGATCCACAAATGTGTAGCAGGTCTAAGGAAAGGATTTCCCTTCGTTTGTAATTGTTTCCTATCCTATACTTAGCAACATTATTTAATTCTGTTTACTGCTCATACATAAAACCAACCTGAGCAATTAAATACATATTCTATTTACCCTTTGGGTGGTTAAACAGCATTAATTATTTTCATGGAGTTGATTTTCTTAATTTCCACGGTGTGGTCTTTGTAAGTTAATGATATCTAATTTACACCACATTTATTCCAGTTCATGAGTTCACATATATTGTTAGCTTGATGGATTACTATGTGTTTCTCTAAGATTCATAAATAAAGAATACAATAATTTTCAGTTTACTTTTTTGCCAAGAGAGTCTTGATAATCTATATTTCCTTATAAAAAAACTTTTTATTGAATCTTTGAATATAATCATTAGCATTTCAAACTACTAATATGATTATAAAAGACATGAAAGAGTCTACATTTTAAATTTAGACAGAGCTGGGGTTTAACCTCTACTCTCTGTGTAACTTGGGCTAACTGCTTAATATCCATGAGTCTCAGGTATTTTTAGTCCTTAAAAAATAATAAGCCAGTAATACTCAACTTGCAGAGTTGTTGTCAGTAGTAGGAAAATATATAAAGAGTTTAGCATAATTCTTGGCATTCTGAGTAGACATTCAATGTGGTTATCATTATCATCATTATTATCTACTTTTCATGATAGCAATTTTATTACAGTATTCTTTAATTTGTCCTGGAGTAATTTGCACTGAAATATATTCAGATTGTCTTTTTGAGAGCTATTCCCCTGTCTTAATTTTACTTTCATGGAGAATAATGAAAATAATGTTTGTATATTTTTCAGTAGTCATCATCAAGCCCTTTTCTTTTGTTCTTTCAGTTAGGTCTCTGAGTTTATAAAAGTGTTTCTCTTTATTGTTTTTTTTATCTTTGGTCATTTCAAATTATCATGATTTGGGATGTCACATGTGCAATGTAAATATATCCATACTTGAGATTTACTATTTCTAACACATTGATAATATACAGAAAATGTTCCTAAGATTAATGCCACACTATTTTGGATCTACATACCTTTGTCACACAACAAAATTAAGGTTACTTTAAAAATATTAAAGTAAGAACTTAGCCTATTTCTACTTCCAACTCTTTGTTATCAAATGTCTTTGTTATCAAATACTTTGAAAGTATTTTCCAAAGCCAAATAAGTGCTATGTTCTTTCTTTACAAGGGGATTTCAGTAAATTCCTCTCACCTAAGTTTTTTTTCTTTCAATTCCTGATGCCATCCTCTTAATAAAGTGAAACTTTTCATAAATGCTGCTGTAATCTTGAAACATTTTTGTATGTTTTATATTTCTTTCATGTGAACTGAATAAAATGCATAGAGTTTTTCCTTTTGTCTTAGCTCAATTTATAAAACATTCAGTAAAAGGTGTAGCACCTGCAAGTCCTAATTATGATGAATCGTGTGAACAATTCTGGCTCAGAAGTTATCAGGTTAATATGATGGTACTACAGTGTAGCAGATGCATATATTGGTGTATAATTTATTTGGAGGGGTCACAAAATGGTCACTTTTTATTAAAATTAGCTCTGACATGATAGAAAATATTTCAAACCAGAGCATCTGTGTTGATAATTATTAAAATGACATTAAATACTAACTATGCATTAACTTTGACAGCTTAAAATCCATCATATCTTTTTTACTGGGATTTGAAAACCTTGAGAAAGTCCAACTTAAATGTTAGGCCCTCTTAGTGAAGGTGTCATCTCCTCATTCATAAAAGCTGCATTATCTTCATCTCCCTCTCATTCTCTTTTGTGCAATATTTTACATGTACACATATACAAACGTGTACATACACATATGTACAGATATACATACCTCTATATATATGCACACAGATATAAAATAGTTACGAGAATTATAAAGTTAATTGTTTGATTATTTGTTTACAAATTGAAGTTGGCCTAAATTTTACATTACATACTATTATCAATATTTGGGGAAAATTCAAAACAGCTTGATGCTAATTTTGAGGCTGTTTCTCCTCATATATCAGTTATGCCTTTTCTCTACAAACATTCCTACAGTTCTCAAATGCTACGTGGTTTCTTGTGGCATTTTGTTCATTCCACAATTATGCTATTTATCCCATTATTGTTACAGTTTATCCCTTTACTTTCCTATAAACTTCCAGGGATTTTGAGTTCCTCTAGGATAGGGATCATAACTTAAGCCATTACACAAAACCATGACTAATATCTCTGGTGTCTATAAATTAGATTATCCAGTTTAAATGTAATAAATACTATGATAGGCAGCTTCTAGGATGGCTCCCACTGATCCCTGAATCATGCTTGTGCAATCCCCACTCCTCAAGTGCAGATTGGATCTAATGACTTGTTTCTAATAAACAGAATATGGCAGAAATAAAGGGATGCCACTGCCAAGATTAGATTATAATAGGACTCTGGCTTCTGTCTTGCTTGCCCTTTCTTGTTGTCTCTCTCGCTCATTCTTAAGGAAATTAGTTGCTAGGTTGCGAACTGCCTTATAGAGAGGTTCCTACTGGTCTTCGGCCACCAACCAGCAAGGAACTGAAGCCTGTATCCCACAGTCCATGAGGAACCAAACCCTACCCGAAACCATCTGAATGAGTTTGGGAATGGATCCTTTACCAGTTGAGTCTTGAAATCCTTTCAATCCTGACCTAACTATACTTTAACTGTAGCTTTTGGGACAAACCCTGAGCCAGAGGCATACAGCAAAGCCACTCCTACATTCCTAACACACAAAAACTATGACATCATAAATGTTGCTGTTTTAAGTTGCTAAATTTTGGAATAATATGTTACATAGCCATAGACAACCAATATAAATACTTATTGAATAAATGAATTGTTCAACCAGTTAGTGTAAATTTTAAGTCTGTAACATATTATGCATGCCAGTACAAATGTCACATCACAGAAATCCCTTAACCATCTCATGAGGAAGCACAAAATATAGCTTCTATGCGATATTAGCAGATGCCAAATTAAATATTGCCTCCCTTATACCTGTCATTTTTAGTACTATATAGGTTTTGGATTTTAACACAATGATAATTAAAGAGAGTTGGACTTTGCCAAGTTCCACAAGTATATTTTTTCTTTTAATCTCCTGAAAAAAAATACTATCTCTAAGTTTAAATTCAAACATTAATAAAATGTTTCAGAAATCACATCATCTCATTAGAACAGATTTGTGATGTTTTTTTTTTTTTTTTTTTTTTTACCATAATGGGATTTATCATAAATAATAATGGCTGGAGCAATGGGAACCTCACTGTCCTGGCAAGTCCACTGAATGCACATAACTAACTGGAGTACAATTTCTGAGCAAAGCCATTATACGGAAGAGTTACTCCCATATCTTGTACTGTGGCTGTTATATTGGCTGTGCCTTCTTTAATAATGAGGAATTTCAAATCTTAGCTCCATTTCTAAAAAATTCCATTAGTCACAGTATCTTAGAGATTCAGATTTCTTATTTGTAAAATTAATATAATAATACTTCCCTTTTAGAACCAGGAGAGTTGGCACAAAATCAGTGCTTAATAATGCTAATTAATATGAATCAATTCTAAAGAGATACCATGATCTTTGTAAAGGCACCATCCTTTGTAGAATCTATTATTAAACTTCACTTATTAAACCCTGTTCAAGGGTAAACATTATTTTCTAAATAACTCCTAGAACATTTCAGGTTCTGAGGCTATTTACGGGTCAGGGGGAAAAAATAAGAAAGAAAAGATCCTATACCACTCAGAGTTTCTGTCAGTTCATCAAGTCCCCCAAATTTTCTAAGCACTCTAAACTATTTTAGAGTTTATCTTTGAGGACAGAAACTTTATTTATCTTTATATCTATTTTCATTATATAAAGCTTTAAAATATAAATTATTTTATTATTATATAGTATTTATGATATTTAGCCCTGCTGTTTCTGCCTTTTTGAATAGTTTATATTTTGAAATAATTTTAGAGTTAAGAAAAGTTGCAAATATATATAGCACAGAGTTCACATGTACCCCTCACCTGGCTGACTTTACTACTAACTTGTATAACCTTAGCACAATTATGGAAACCAGGAAATTAACACTGTACACTATTAAACAGTGGTGTGCTGCTAAAACACACCAAGGATGGGAGGGGAGGTCCTGAATTTATACTATTTGACAATTTCCTTGTTTGCCTACTGCTACCATGCCCAACTTCAACCCACCAACACAACATTACCCAACATCAAGTTGGGAAGCGATGGACAGAACTGGCATGTGCCAGCTAGTAAAAGCTGGCTCTAGCATACCATCGTTATAAGCTAAAGTACAGACTTTATTTGAATTTCCCCATTTCAGCAAATGTCTTTTTCTGTTCTAGCATCCCAAGCTACAGTTAGTGTTGGGTCCTCTTAGTCTCCTCCAATCTGCAGCAGTTCCTCAGACTTCCCTTTTATTTCACATTCTTGACAGTTTTGATGAGTAGCGGTCAGCTGTTTTGTAGAATCTCTCTCAGTTTTAGTTTCTCACAGTTAGATTGGATTATGCAGCATGGGCAAGAAAACACCACAGAAGTGATGCTGTGTCCCTCTCAGTGCATCATACCAGGATACATGGGATCAGTGAGTCTTATTACTGATGGTATTAAGCTTGGCCAACTGTTGGATGGGTTTCTTTACTGTAACACTCCACTTCTCCTTTTTGTACCTGACAGATCTCTGAGGGGGAAGACACTTGAGACTATACTAATATCCTGATACCTTGTTTCTCCTCAAACACTTGCCCACTGATTTTAACATCCAACAGTAGATCTTATCCACAATAATTATTACAGTGGTGCTGAAATATTCCTGTAGTTAGTGTCTACCTAGATAAATTAAGTAGAACTAAGTCAACGTTTTCAGATTACTTATTTGACTCTTCTATAAATTCATATCATCTAATTAGTCTCTACTAGAAGGGCACACTAAAACAGAGGGAGGAAGGATTTTCTGCCAGAGCACTGTTTATTTTTGTCAATGATAAAAGGTCTTTTTGAGGCCTATGGTCTAATAGGAAACAAAACTGGACTTGAAGGAGCAATGACCTGCAATGGAGTAGAATGGAATTTTCTGCCAATAACTCCACATGTAACTTTGGACAAGGTATGTAACATATTTTGTATTTTTTAATCTACTAAATAAGACACTTCAATTCGATCATTTGTAATGTCCCTTCCTATTGAAAGAAAGTACACTTACTTACTTTTTATAAAGAACCAAAATTTATTGGGATAATTTACTTTCATAATAAGCCAGTTTAAATCATACTTACAAAAATTGTCATCCTTCCATTTCTCTCAGATGTGCTTGTTTTACTATCGGAATTACTGGAAAGTCATATTGGTCCTCTACTACATTTTTCCTCTGCCACCATGGAATTACATCAGTCAGTGAGGATAAACAGAAAATGCAGAAAGCCTGTCACTAACATGACTTCCTCAGAGATTTTGAATTTATTACTCCAAGAAGAGTGAAAGCTAAGATAGCTTTCACTATCATTGCAGAAAGAAATTTTACATATAATTTTCTGTGATGTAGATTGTTTATTTCTTGTTGGAAAGAGATTGGGCCATGGTTTTTTTGTGTCTTCCACACCTAGAACAGTTGCTCTGTCATTAGTGCCACAGCTAATATTCGTTATGACCATCAGTTTAGGTTCCATATGTAGCACATCTCTTAGCTTCTGAGGTAGAGGTAACCATTTTCCTCATTTTGCAAGTAAGGAAACCATGACCAAGGAAGTTAATAATCTTCCCAAGGAAACATGGCGAGTAAGTTACTTTGCTGAGGTTCAAATATTGGTGTCTGGGCCAGGCCTGTAATCCTAGCACTCTGGGAGGCCAATGCAGGAGGATCACTTGAGGTCAGGAGATTGAGACCAGCCTGAGCAAGAGTGAGAACCCATCTCTACTGAAAAATAGAAAAACTAGCCCAGCGTGGTGGCGCATGCCTGTAGTCCCAGCTACTTGGGAGCCTGAGGCAGGAGAATCGCTTGAGGCCAGGAGTTTGAGGTTGCTGTGAGCTAGGCTGATGCCACTGCACTCTAGCCCAGGTGACACAGCCAGGCACCATCTCAAAAAAAAAAAAAAAAAAAAATGGTGTCTGAATTTTGAAACATGAAGCTTTACTAGTTTATTCCATTTCATCAGTGTAGGCATTTTCTATATTTTGGTTGATGATGAAGCAATTTGGGATATAGTCTCACAGTATCTACAAAACTAAAGTCACAATGGACTTTTAAAATACTTGAACATAAAGACTTCGTCGAGTTAACTGCTCTCTCTCAGTACCCAGAAAAACAGGAATAAAGTAGACTTTTAATAAATACTTTTCATTTCTTAAATCATTGGATGAATTATTCCCAACATGGACTTGTATGAGACTTTCTGTTGAGAGTATTTTACCTCTAATTAATGTACATAATATTTTTCCTAAAGTTTCTCACTTTCAGATGTATCAAATTTTGTCTCAATATTGACATGAATTATGAATATGGTCCTTCCTTATTCAGATACTTTTCCCTTGAGGATAATGAATTTGAAAATTGGGGCTTAGATATGACATTTAATCTATAGTCCATCAACACTGATCAATGCAAAGCAGATTCAGGGAAGGAAGTGATCCATGTCCCCAAGCAAATATAAAAATCTATTTTATCTGCTCCACCAATGCATGCCTTGGCTGTGCTATATTTTCACTTCTCTTTCGTTCTTTGAAAACTGCTCATAAGTCATCTACATGAGGGTGTAAAGATTAGGCAGATGGTGAATTGAGAGCTGCTTTAATGAAAATGTATTATAGATGCTTTCCTCCTCAGAAGTAGAAACTATCACATATATAATCTATGGCAATATTTCAGTCAGCTTCTATAATTGATGGATAACTTCAATAGGAAGTTTAACTCTGGAAGATGACTTGTGTTTGATTGACAACATCTGACTCACTTATGAGTGGAATATTTCTCAAATATGTTGGAATGTTGCAGTTCACCTTTGGGTATGAAAAGAGCATAATATCTTAACCCTTATGGTAGAAAAAGTCTTCAAAAATGTTACCCTCATTCATTCTGAAAATAAAAATCATGCAACTGGATCACTTTCCTGTCATGCTTTCAGGAAAGAAAAGGAGGAAAGAAAGAAGAATGTCAATCAAGAAGACCATATACATATTTTTATCCTTATTTTGAATTGAATTATTCCTTCTTATTCACAAGACTACAATTAATTAGAAAATGAGAAATTTTAATAAGTGACCATAAACTACTCATTTATCAAAGATTATGTGATGATTCCAATACAAAAATACTAATA
The DNA here is from genome assembly GCF_020740605.2 of Lemur catta. Taxonomy (NCBI): domain Eukaryota; kingdom Metazoa; phylum Chordata; class Mammalia; order Primates; family Lemuridae; genus Lemur; species Lemur catta. Next base: position 7,589,062 of record NC_059151.1, on the reverse strand, counting down.
AGGTGTACCAAATAATGTAAATGCCTCATGAGGTTACTGCTATGGTTTGAATGTGTCCCCTGCAAAATTCAGGTGTAGTGAATGCAAAAGTATTAAGAGGTGAGGCCTTCAAGAAGTGATTAGACCATGAGGGCTTCTCTCTCATGAAAGGGATAGGGTACGCTTATAAAGGCTATAAAGTGGGAGCTGGCCCCTGCTTGCCCTTCTGTCTTTGTCCATGTGGTGATACAGTAAGAAGGCCCTGACCGGATTCTGGTACCTTGATCTTGGACTTTCCAACCTCTAGAACTATGAGAAATAAATTTCTGTTCTTTATAAATCACCCATTCTGTGACATTCTGTTACAGCAGCAAAAATAAACTAAGCTAATAAGCACTTTTGCAAAAATCAAAACTAAGTGTAGTACTACCCTGAATTTCCTTTATCACCTCAAATTCTCCTTATTAACACTGTTTTCTGTGTTACATCACTTTATTCAATTCATACACACTTCTTTATCTACTCCTAGATAAAAATATTCCTGAAATCTTTACTTTTCACGTGAGGGATATTTTCCTTCCTGTGATTGACAGGAGATGCTTTGCTTCCTATTCTCAGAGCTAACCCAGTCTGATGCATAACCTCATTTCCCGGCCTTAACAAGACATGCTTCCTCTCTGCTTGGAGATCTTCAGAAGAGGATGCATACTGTAACTTTTGTGTCCACCCAAAATTAGTCTTCGTTAATGGGTCTGAATTAATGAGTCCTTTTAAAATTGAAAACTGAAGACTTTTGTTCTGTGATTATCTGCAACTTTTATACATCACTTCTGCTTAACATCTATTCTTATTTTATTTCTCTACACAAGACTTTAGCTAAAGAAACATGACACAGCAAACTTTTTACAATAAAAGGAATCTGAATAATCATGGAGGCAATGTTGAGAATGCAATGAGTAAAGAAAAACGCAAAAGCAGGCAGAAGGCTAGTGCAAAAATTCAGGTGAAAGATAAGGAAATGAACTAAGGCAATGAGGATGGGGATGACAAGAAGAGAGCAGAAGAATCAGAATTTGGGACAAATCAGATGTGGAAATTAAAATAGGAAGTGTCAAGAAAGATTCTATTGTTTTTAGCAGTTAAGTAGGTTATTCAATAGAATTTGAATAATTTTCTAATCACTCAAGTAATATTAAGTGACTGCTAAAGTGACATTTTTGTAGTTTAACCTAAACTCATGTCAACTTTTTCATTCTAAAACCATATAAATAAATTTATATGAAATCTTCATATTACTACATTTATTCAACTTAGAATATTATATGCTTTGCAATATCATATGTTTATCAGAAATATCGAGAACTGATGTTACTGTAGAAAGGCCTGAATTTGAGACTATACAGTTTGGGAATTAGCCACAACCTTTTACCTTCCTCTCATTTTGACCATTTCACAGTTCATTATCACATCTAACAGTGGGAAGGTTGGGTAGGGGAGTAAAAAACGAGACTCCTACTTAACACACTAGGTGTTGATTCCTGAGTCACCTTTTTTAACAGTACTTTAAACTGTGAAGATCCTTTTCTGTAAAAACAGAAATAAACTAAACTTTCCATATGTCAGCATCCTCTGGGCTGGGCAAATTCAGCAACTCTTACTTCCACACTGCACACTTTAAAACCATTTCCAGTTGTTGATACGCATAGACGTGAGTTTTCAGAGCTTAACAAAGAGTTCAAATGGAAATAATGAAAAAAATTATTCACTTTGTTATTGGTCTCTGTACTGTATTGATTAGCTGTGATCTTAGAGAATGTATTCCCAAGATTTTCCTGAATTATTAAGACCATGTTTCTCTAGAACTCTTGGGAATCATCACATGTATTTATACAGTAAATATAAGCAACAGTAATTGTTCCTATAAATCCAACTTCAGCTCAATGTATATGATTTGTTGTTGATACAGGCACTAAGAAACTGCATTAACTTTTAATCCATAAAGATACAATATAAAGAGACAAAGGCCTTGGGAATAAGGGTTAGCTACAGACTTAATCTTTCTGCCCTTGATTAAAACTTTTGAACTATTGATTCTTTCCACATTACAAGCTTAGAAATGGAACACATCTAATAATAATTACAAGAATTACTCAAGCGCACAATTACTCTTACAGTTACAATTAGATAATGATCAATAATACATAGGCATTAACTGGGATATATGCGGGATCCAGCAGTTATTATGTCACAAAGCGTTTACATCAATGACTTCAGCAGTGACTTTCTTATTTTATGATAAATGAAGTAAATAATTACACCATAGGGAATTACACTATAAGATCTGAGCCTATGACGACACTCACACAAAACTACTAGGAAACCTTGCTTAATTTTACCTGTACACTGGAAAGATTTAAAAAATAATGGCAAAGTTAAAGAAACACTGAATTTTTAACTGTTATTCAGGCAATGGTAATGGAACAGTCATAAACCTTGGAATCAGATGGAAATTAATTATACTTTTTGTTTCAGTTATCTGTGTGCCTTTGGGTGATTTACTTGACTTCTTTGAAATTTAGCTTTAATATAAGAAGGAATATATATCTATCTTCGAGATTTGTTATGAAAAAATGTGGGAACAGGTGTGTTGCTTGTTTGGAGGCAATACAAACTGGATAACTACCTATATATTTTTGGAAAAATTGGCTTCATTTTCATATGCTATATTATTTGTACTTCCTCCATAATGCTTTGAATAAATTTATACTATATTTGAAATGTTTGAAATGAGTTTTCAACTCTTTCCTAAATTGCACATAGTTCTAATAATTTTCAGTGCTTATATCGTTGGCATGATATGTATGAAGAGCAGCATTTTATTTTTCTAGGAGTCTGAAGTTGTTTGCATATTTTTATTGTGAAAATTAAACAAATAAAAATTCTGCCTCTAAAGGGGGTATTTAATAAATGCAAACCTCTGCTACATAATAACAAATATATAATTGATGCAAATTCTAGGAGTTGTATTAGTAATTAACTTCTTTCATTTCTTTCAATATAATTCAATTTGAACTACATTCAATTTAATATTTTTAAAGGAAAATACACTCTCCCAATCCCTTTTAAACAAATCAAGAGGCTAAAAAAGTAATAAATAAAATGTAAAGATTAAATAGTCGAAAATTGGGTTCTTGTAGTTATTACAATAGTATTATAAATAATATTCTCAGAAAAAATATATCTATATAAAAATCAACACAAATTCTTAAGGTAAAAATTGGTATGGAAGTAACATATAAACTGAAAAAAGCTACCATCCCAAGCAATAAAAACAGATTCCCGCTAGACAAAACTCTTTTAAATTACGCTGTGGTGATGGAGCAGATTAACTCCAAAAATGGGATGTTGCCTGCTAACCCTCCTGCTGACCACTCTAAGCAAGCATTGTATGAGAGACTAAATTTTCCAGGTACTCTGGCAATGGCTTTTTTATAAGTACCAGCTGAGCTAAATTTGCTAAATGCAAATCTCTCTAGGAAACAAAATGCAGAAGCAATGTGAGCGGGCTTTTGCTTGCACTAATTCCAAAGTATGGACATGAACCCTTGTAGTGGAAAATGCAGAACTACTGCTTGCGGGCTGGGTTCACATGATATTAACCTTTCTGTGCATCACCGTAGGATTTGAGGTTTTTAGATTTCAGTCTGAATTACATCGGAAATGAAGTTGGATATGTCATTATTCAATGGCAAAATCACACCTTGCTCTTTGGAGACAGCAACAATATATAGAGCAACATTTTTCAAACTTGAGCATGCATACAAATTACCTGGGGATCTTGTTAAAAAGCAGATTTTGATCCATAGGTCTGGAAAAGGGCCTGAGATTCTGCACATATAAAAATATGTTAGGTGATACCTATGCCATGGTTTAAGATCCTTGTTTTGTGTATGAAAGGTATTAAACAGTGCTGTCCAAAAAATCCTAATGGTGGCAACATACAATTTGAAAATTTTAAATAATCAGTATGATTTTAAATTTTTTAGTATCCACATTAAACAATTATTCAAAAGTGCAACTAATTCATTATTTTGTTAAAGCAAAAATACCCCAAATATTACCATTTTCAGCATATAATCAATTTACAATTAATAATGAGATATTCTAGATTCTTTTGTCAGTGATATCATCAAATCTGGTGTATTTTATACTACGACTCATCACAGTTTGTACTAGCCACATTTCAAATGTCCAGTAGCTACATGTGGCTAGTGGCTATGATGGATAGCACATGTATAATTGATGTGATTTACAAAGAAGTATAATAATTAAAATTTTAGTGGTAAAACGGTGGGCTGTGGTCTTTGTAAAATTTCTCTCTTATTTTTAACCCATGGGCTCTGGGTGCTTTCTGTTTAAGGGTAGTCCAATATTAACAACATTCATAATTTCTTTTATCTCTGTCAGGGAAATGAAATAAGTCAGAGGGAGCCACCTAGCCTAGACCAGGACATTGGAGATCTGGAAACAGGATACATAGGCAGTAACTGGGATAAATGTGGGATCCAGCAGTTATTATGTCACGAAGTGTTTACATCAATGACTTTGGCAGTGATTTTCATATCTTATAAATGAATAATTATACCATTGGGAATTACACTATAAGACCTGAGTATATGAGGACGCTCACACAAAACTACTAGGAAACCTTGCTTATAGGAATAAAAACAACAGCTGCAAGAATGGAAATAAGTTTCTCAATCAAATGTGTTTTTGAGTGTCCACTCTTTTCTAGATCCTGTGCTGAAGGTAGAATTACAACGAAGAGGAACAATGCACTTGATGCTATCAGGGTTCTCAAAGATAGTGACAGGATGGAAGGGATGGAATAAAGGGATGGAAGTTAGGAATCAGACTGTGCTAAAATCTTCTCCATAAATAACTGTTCTAGGACAATGAGGGAAAAGACAATGAAGAAAAACATTCAGAGCATCTGGCAATATGAAATGAGGAATGTCGGAGCTCTGTTACATAATAGTTTTATACTAATGTCCTGAAAATAAGCAAAGCAAAGTTTTTGATAACCATACCACTAGAAAAACATAGATTTGACTACATGTACAGAGATAACAGGAATTAACTGAGCTATAAGTTTTCATTTAAAAAAGAAAGCAACCTAAGTTCGTAGTACTGATGAGGCCATTGGCAGGTGCTAAGTTGGAATGTTTCAGAACATGTATTATTTCTTTCAAATCACCAGGACCTTCTCATTTTAATATAGATTTTCTCACTCATAAAAGAAGTCTGTATCATTGCCTTTTCCTCTGTTTGTAAATATCCCTCTCTTTTTGTCCCTATGATGTCACACTCGTAAGTTTCTTCCTATACCATTGGCTATCCTTTCTTAGTTTCCTTTCCTGTGTCTCCTATGCATAGGCACATTCTAACTGTAAAGTACATATGGATTGATCCTGAACCACCTTCTCTTCCTCATATAGACTCTTCTTTGGTGATCTTATTGAGGCCTATGTCTAGATTGTATTAAGATTTCCCTTTCTCTCTCAGCTTCCAGCTAACTGTCTGAAAGTTTCTCTTGACCTAGCATCTCAAACTTCACATACCGTGAAAATAACTCTTTATTGATTACTCTTCCTACTTTTATTTTTCTCTTAGTATTTTCCTCCTCAATAACTAGCATTGCAGTTATCTAAATGCTCAGACTAGAAATGTGGGAATTGTCTTTGATCTTGTGCTTTCTCTTCCTCCCCATATCCCAACCATCAGCAAATCCTGCTGATTTTAAATCTTACCATATATTTTAAATGTGTCCATTTATTTCCAACTCCATTGCCAACATCCTCTCCCAGTTCTTTTCATTGTTGACTCATTTTTGTTTTTCAGTTCTCACATCAAATGTCATCTCCTTAGGGAAAACTTCTCCCATCATTCTCTGTAGATCAGCTACACCAAGTCCTCTCCTGTCAATTACACTTTTTACAGGTCATCTAGTTTGCTCCCCTCATAATATGCATTTCAATATGTAATTATCTTTTCTATTGATTTGCTTACTTTTTAGTTTTCTGACTCCTGCAATAGTATTAATAGATGAGTTTCCAAGCTGGCATATATTAGATGTTCTATAAATATTTAATGATTGATTATTGAATGAATTGCATAGCGATGGAAAGAAATGAGTTCTATGCTCAGATCCGCTATTTACAAATTGTTCTTTAGTCAGTCATGGATGTTAATCTGTCAGTTTCAATTTCTTCCTTAGTAAAACAAATGTCTCTATATGGGCTCCCACTTTAATATAAGAGCTTATAATTCCATACAGCAAAAAAATGAATAATGAAAAAAAGTAATTAATAGTGAGACTATTTATTTACTATAAAACATTCATGCCAACTGGCTAATATATCCATGAAATCACTCAGTTATGCTGAAGCCACAATTCTGGAAGAGTCAGCAATAGACATCAATTCAATTTTCTCTGCTAATGTAGGGGGAAATGTAGAGATAATACCAAATGGCAGATTTTGCACTTCTGTAATTGTGTTTTGCTTTGGTAATACTAAACTCCCTTTCAGTCTCTGAGCGTAAGCAAGTCGGGAAATGGGCATAGCAAGCCAGAACTGTATTCTATCCTTAGGGCAAAATAGATTAAAATTAAAATTGGTCATGAAAAGGTACATATATATAATCAGGAATTGACTATATTCATATAATGCAATGTGGTTACAGAAAACACACAACACCGGTTCATCCATGTCTGTTCTTTATGAAGAGACTAGCTATCAGTTAATTTTTATTTTTACTTTATCAGATCATTATTTATTATGGCCAAGGTGAAATATTCTTAGCATCTTCTGAATAATTAACACTCTATGACTGAGTTGAAGAATCAAAACATAGCAACTAGAAACAGGATATTTGTGTTTATATGCAGTAATGTTCAATAATTTAATCAAGCAGTACATTAATTTAATGAAACCTTGGCTTTAGACAAAGCAGCTGTATGCAATTTAATGAGGAGAGCAAAGACACAAATATCCTATATATGCATATATGTATATGGTCATTTAAATTTACCTCTGAGCTTGAAACTAGACTACCTACACCTCGGGGAGGAGGAAAGGAACTTAGGTTCTTGGCTATCAGAACATTCCGCAATCCATTTTTAGGTACTGACTGCATGTTCTCTTGACATTATCCAATTTTGTTAACAATTTGTAACCTAGATACGTATATCAGAGTAGCAGTGTTCAACTCTCTTGATATGCTGCTGTGTTGTGATCAGTTGCAAAATTGATTACAAGGAAGTTCTTCTTACTCATACTCTAATTACTGATTGTGAAAAATGTTTCCTTTGTAAAATAAGCTCATAGAAATTTCCCATAGTACAAAACGAAAAGTGAGATGAGAGAAAGGGTTGAATCACCACTAGTTTAATACAAGTAATGATACTGATGTTGTGGTCATATATAGGTGCTGGGTCTAGAAGAAGGATGGGTGGATGGATGGATGGATGGATGGATGGATGGCAAGAACGTGAGCAAGGGGAATGAACGGTCAGTCGAAACGCCTGCCAAAAGCTGCTTGTTTGCTGTGTGCAAAGGTCAGCTGAAAACAGCTGATATGTATGGAAGTTGTTAAAGACATTAGCAAATGGCCCTGACCCTTTGCACGTGTCCTTGGAAATAAATACCGGGAGGAACTTAGCTGAGGAGGCAATTTTCTCCTTCAGATCTTGGTCTCCCCCCTTCTCTCAAAACATTATGTGTTTCAAGTGATTATTCATTTGTTTGCTACTGAGCTCAGGAGTGAAAAAGCAGCTGCAACAGCCATACATCATGTGACACAACATACGACATAGACATATTTTTTATTGACAAGTAACGATACATACAAGCAATGATACTGATGTTGTGATCAATTACAGATTATAGAGAATTACAACTCTCTTCAAGCTAATTCTCATCCAAGATTATCATTGCTTATCTAAGTATGTTAAGGAATTGATTGCCTGCCAGAAGCATTCTGTTATGAATAAATTTTCAAAAACAGTATGAAAATAAAAACTGTGTTAGAGTACGATTGGTTTCTCATGTTACAGAAATGTTTTATTCCATTTGCTCAATACAATAGATTGTGTGTGTATGTATATATATATATATATATATATATACATGTAATGAATTTGTTATTAATCAGCACATATTAGCTGATTAAGCAAAGTGTCTGGAGTTAACAGTTTCCATTCATTTTAAAATTTAGTATTTTATTTTTTTCTAATTCCTAAAAGTATTGTATCATAGTCACTAAATGAAAAGTAACTAAAATTAATAGTTTACTCTACAAATTATCTCTCCTTTCCATCTCACATTGATATGACTACTTCCATTTTAGTTTTAGGTTCTAATACTCTTAATCTTCCTAATCTTACTCTAGTCATAAACCTAATTCACTGACATATAAACTAATTCCTTCCTCTTTATGAATTAATAAATGATGGAGGAAGGATATTAACCCATTTATCCAAGTGCCATGAAACTGAAGTCTCTTTAGGGATATTGACTTATAAGTTAAGGCATTTAAAGCAATGAGCATAATATGTTATAAATAGTTACCATTCCATAAATGCCAACTATTATAACGATTTGTCCTAACGAAAGCAGGGGATCCAAATTCAACTGATTCCTTAAATATTATCTTCTTCCCAAACATCATGTTAGGGAAACATTGGTGGAAAAAGGAAAGGGTGTCTCCCTCTTTCCAGGGAAGTGAATATTTTTTTTCCTGAGAAAGCTGCAAAACTGACATCAAGATCCCTAAATGCTTTTACTAGAGCAGTAGTATGCAAAAGTTACTTTTGGATACAGATATATATATCATTGAAAAGAACTGACCTGTGTTATAATAATGTATCCATATTATTCATAAACAGTTTTTATATTTATTTCCTCAAATAATGAAATATTTTACTCTATTCCTGTATTTTCTTTATATGTGATTAAACTATTGCCTTCTTAATTGATTTAAAACTAGTAATTTTAACCAACTGGCCAACAAGTATATGAAAAAATGCTCAACATCACTAGTCATCAAGGAAGTGCAAATAAAAACCACAATGAGATATCATTTCAACCCAGTTAGAATGACTGTTATCAAAAAGTCAAAAAATAAATGTTACAGAGATGTAGAGAAAAGGGAACTCTCACACACTGTTGATGAGAATATAAATTAGTATAGCCAGTAAGGAAAACAGTACAGGGTTTTCTCAAAAAACTAAAACTAAAACTACCATACCATCTAGCAATCCTACTACCAGATATTTACCCCAATGAGAAGAATCAGTATCTTGAAGAGATAACTGTACCCCTATGTTTATTGCAGCTTTGTTCACAATAGCCAAAATATGCAATCAACCTAAATGTAAATCAAAAGATGAATGAATAAAGAAAATGTATTAATATATATACACAATGGAATATTATTCAACTACAAAAAAAGAACGAAATCCTGTCATTCGTAACAAAATGGATGAGCCTGCAGGACAGTATCTTAAGTGATGCAAGTCAGGCACAGAAAGATAAATACCACACCTTCTCACTCATGTGGGAGCTAAATAAAATCAACCTTAGAGAAGTGGAGAGTAGAATTGCAGTTATTAGAGGCTGGAAAGAATAGGAGAAGAGAAGGATAGGGAGAGGTTGGTTAACAAATACAAAGTTACAGCTAGACAGGAGGAACAAGTTCTACTGTTCTACAGCAATGTAAGGTGAATATGGTTAACAATAATTTAGTGTTTATTTTCACAAAGCTAAAAGATTCACAACACAAATTATAAAAGTTTGAAGTGATGGATATGCTAATTACCTTGATTTGATCACACATGCATACATGTATCAAAATATTACTCTGTATCCCCTAAATATTAGATAAGTTCAATTACTAAGTATCAACTAAAATAAAAGGAAAAAAATCTAGTAATTTTAAGTTACTTAACTATACTCTTATTACGCAACTATCTAGGTTTTGATTGTAACATAAACAACTGTACTAATATGCTGTTTTTTGTTTTTTGTATAAAGTACCTACTTCCAGGCTCTTCCAGTCTAAAATATACATTAAAAATTCTTCAGTGGTTAACCAAAACAGAACACATTATGAGAAAGGTGCCTACAAAGGTTTATTTCTAAAAATTATCTTATTATTGCTACTTATTTGGTTTAAGGCTTTAACAACACACATACATATGTATACTTATACATGAACTGCTAATTAATAATTTATATTACTTACCTTTCATAATACATAGTACAGCAAAGGGTAATTTATGAATATCAAATGCACTGTAATATTATGAAATGGGATTAACTGGTAAGTATTTTCTCATTACCAATGATTCATTGTCTATTATTGAGTTGTAGCCCAGAGCCTAACTTATTTGGAAATAATTTTTTTCAATTAGCTTTTATCCTTGCACTAATAGAATTTTACAAAATTATTTCTAAAACACTTTCTTACTAATTGCTATTTTTAAAAACTGATGCCAAGGTGATTTTTAAATTTTTGGTGTTTATTATATTATCATATTCTAAAAATATGCCCTGAGAATCTATTTGTTAAACAAGAAAGACATAGGCTCAATTTGGCTACATAGGCCACATAGCCCCAATTTAGTTTTAGCTATTTCATTTTCATAGATATCATAAAATATATAAATTACTATTTACTAAACAATCTATTATCTTCCACTTAACATATACAATAAATCAGATATTAAAAGATGCATATATCCTTCTATTTTGCTTTGGTGATACCAGAGACTGAATAAGACAGACTTTAGGAGCGCCTACCACTGTCAAGAGTGCAAATCGTCCTCTGAACAGTGTAATTTGTATTAGGTGATCCATAACTGTGTGGGTTAACGGAATATCAGCTGCTACCACATCTCTGCACTCCATGGTGCTCTTACTCAAGGTTAAAAATATTTCTTAGTCATACATATATTCTATTTGATTTAGCAATACTGGGACACACTAAAAGGATTGCAAACTAACTCCAACTCTGTTGAAAAATGAAAGCATTCGGCTAGAATTTTCAGGAACTCTTGTTGTTAGCCCTGAAATTCTAGGATTAATTGAAATCAGGATTAAAAATATTTGACTGAAAATACATTTTCTGTCTTAAGAAATTTTTAAACTATTTTATGTTTTCATTATTACTCTTCCTTGGGACAGGACTCTCCATTCTTCCTGGGATCCTTTTCTCATGCAATATTGGCTATCTAGTCCCTAGGCTCTCCATATTTCTTTGAAAGTGAAAGAAGGGGAGGAATAGTTGTGCTTTTCAGTAGAAACGCCAACTGTTAATAATCTTATTTTCCTATGTCAAAAACACATTAACAACCACAGTATATATAGAATTAAAATAAGAAATGTGGTGCGTCTACCAAGGCCCACTGGCGGTCTGGAGGGAATTTATTTTCTTTACTCTGTGTCTCGTAGTGTTGTGGTCAGGACTAAATTACTGAAGGCATGTAAATCCCTTAGAATAGTGCCTGGGATATGTAATCACTCAATAAATGTTAGCTATGTTGTGATTTTTGTTGGTAATTTCATCTAAGAGAATGAATTTTACCAAAGTTCCACAACAACTTCATTATATAACATGGATCACAAGAATCTGCTCTTAATTATAAAATCACTACAAGAACTCATTAATTATTATTAATTCACAATTAAAATTTCCATTTAAATTGGTCTCAATGTCTATGTTTTTCTGTATCTAATAAAGCAGTTATACAACATGCAGTCAAAATTATCTACAGTTGGATTGTTCACATTGTAGATTGTTTATAATGAGGTTTTAATCTCAGGGTGACTTCTGCTAGACATGACACTCTACATCCATCTCTACCTGGTTCTAGTTGACATATGCTAGGGGAATTCAAAACAATTTGGATTTTACTCTAGCTGAACACTGTTATTCAAGCAAACATGCTGTCAAAACTACACACATTATAACCCAAAGGTACATGTAAATGATTTGAGCATTAGCTATGCCACTATGGCCTTTTATTAGCTTGAATTTTCAATAAAAACTATTATATCAAATATAGTCTTATTTTTAACACATGGAAAAAGATCAAAATATGATATATCCGAATGATAACAAACAATTGTTTTCTTTGGGTAATGACATTACAATAAACAGGCTAAAGAAGAAAAGATCACAATTATATCAATAGATGCAGAAATAATGCATTTTACAAAATCTTGTAACTAAAAACAGATTATAGCAAGGTAGCGGGATGCAAGGTTAATATGCAAAAGTTAATTGCTTACCTACATGCCAGAAATGAACAACAGTAATTTGAAACTAAAAGCATAATATCATTTATATAAGCACCCCCAAAATGAAATACTTATGTATAAAATCTAACAAAATGTATACAAGATATATATGAGGAAAACTACTAAACTCTAATGAAAGAAATCAAAAACTATTAATAAATAAGTAGGTATTTCATGTTCATAGGTAGGACGATTCAGTATTGTCAAGATGACATTTCTTCCCAAGTTAATCTATAGATTCAATGAAATCTCAATCAAAATTCCAGTAAGTTATTTTGTGGATATCTACTAACTGATTCTGAAATTTATATGAAGAGGCAAAACAGCATAGCTAACACAATGTTGAAGAAGAAAAAAGATGGAGGACTGATACTACCGGACTTCCAAGTTTTTTATAAAGCTACAGCAATCAAGACAGTGAGGTGTCGGCAAAAGAATAGACACATAGAGCAATGGAACTTTTAAGAAAGAGCACGGAAATAGGCCCACATAAACATAGTGCACTGATCTTTGACAAAGGAGCAAAGGGAATACAATAATGAAAGCGTAGTCTTTTCAACAAATAGTGCTGGAACAACTGAATATCCACGTGCAAAAAATAAAATCTAGACACACACCTTTGCCAAAAATTTACTTAAAATAGAACCCAGACCTAAATGTAAAATTCAAAACTATAAAACTTCTAGAAAATAATATAGAAGAAAATCTATAGGACCCTGTGTTTGGTGATAACTTTTCAGATATGGCACCAAAGGCATAATTCATGAAAGAAAAAAATGATTAGCTGGACTTTGTTAAAATTGCAAATTCTGCTCTGTGAAAGATGCTGTCAAGAGAACGGCAAGCAACAGACTGGGAGAAAATATTTGCAAAAGAAATATCTGATAAAGGACTTAGATAAAATCTGTAAAGAACACTTAAAATTCAACAAGAGGAAAATAAACAACAACATGATTACTTAACGGGCTGAAGACCTTAACAGGCACCTCAGCAAAGAAGATATAAAGATAGCAAATATGCATATAAAAACGATACTCCACATCATATATCATTAGGGAAATATGAATTAAAATAACAGTTAGATACTTCCACAAACTTATTAAAATGGCCCAAAGCCAGAAAACTGATAACACTAAATTCTGGCCAGAATGTGAAGCAACAGGAAGTCTCATTCATTTTGAGTAGGAATGCAGATTGTTACAGAGGCTTTGGAAGACAGGTGACTTCTTAGAAAACTAAATATACTCTTATCATATGGTTCAGCCATTGTGTTCATTGTTATTTATCCAAAAGAGCTGGCAACTTATGTCCACACAAAAACCTGTAAATGGATGCTTACAGTAGCTTTATTTACAATTGCCAAATCTTGGAATCAACCAAGACATCCTTTAGTAGGTGAATGGATAAAAAAATTACTGTATATCCAGACACTGGAATATTATTTGGCACTAAAAATAAATGAGTTATCAAGCCATGAAGAGACATGGAGGAAACATAAATGCATATATGACATTCTGTAAAAGGCAAAACTATGGAGACACTAACAAGGTTTGTGGTTTCCAGGGGTTATGTGAGGAGGGACAGAGGGAGGGATGGATAGGCAGATCACAGAGGATTTCTAGGGCAGTGAAAATATTTTGCATGATACTGTAATTGTCATTACACGTCATTAAACATTTGTTGGAGCCCATATATTGCATAACACCAAGAATGAACCCTAATGTAAGCTATGAACTTTGTTGATAATTATGTGTCCAGGTACCTTCCTTCATCAGTTGTAACAAATGTACTACTCTGGTGGGGGATGTTGGTAATGTGAGATGCTATGTGTGTGTGGGAGCAGAGGCTACGTGGGAAATCTCTGTGACTTCTGTTCAATTTTTCTGTGAACCTAAAACTATTCTAAAAATAGTTTTTTCTTAATTTTATTTTTAAAAATTCACAAAAAATTGCTATACTTCTTATCCCAACATCCCACTTTCTACCTACTTCATTTCTAAGAATGAACTTGTAGGTAAGAGCAGGTATTCATGAGTCATGACAGTATAATTAGGGAAATTCAGAGTTGAATTAGATGTCATATCCAAAAGCTGAAATATACATACTTATATTTATTTTTATATTTATGTATATCCATCATCATTTCTTTGAATCATTTTTCAATGTGCTTTAGACTTCGTGCTGTGCACATGTGTGTGTCTGTACGTGCGTGCATGTGCATCTGTGTATGTGCACTATGTTTGCATTCATGAGAAAACTATTAAAATATTATATAAGAGAACATCATAGTCAAGTGACTGTCCCAACACATAAAATTTAGCAAATATTTTTAGAAACAGATATTATAAAAATCTTAGGAGTCAGAGATGACCTTTGAGATGTGGGAAAAAGTATACTTTAAAACAAATGATAGGAGCAAAAACTAAAGACAAATTTGCTTCAATTTTTAAAAACCTGCAAAGCTCTGATATTAAAATAGAGCACATTTCTGTGATGATTTTTAGAAGTTAATTTTACCATTGACATTTGGTTCATATAAAACAGTATGGTGTGAAGTTTTCAGCTAGCTGGGACTCTTGGTGAAAGCTCATTGGTAATGAATCAGCATATTGATTTCTGTTGGATTCATTTGCTGTGATTTGTTCCCTGTCAACAGACTTGAGCTGTAATTCTGGTTAGTAATTTCTATTAAATGCAATAAAATGAATCACATGAACTAATCGCTGCTTGACTATGCCCATCATGAATAAAGAGAAAATACAATATTAAAATATGCTTCTTTCTCAAATTGATTGTGACAGACAGAAATAATGAAATCATAGATGAGTTCAGCTCAATTTGCAGGAAATTAAAAAAAAAACTTTACTGAATTTTTCTAAAGCCAAGAACATCAATATTTATGGTAGATTATAATCTAAATATATACATGCATATATTCCATAGAGTTTTAGGTAAATGTTATAGATAGATAGATAACAAACTCTAGAACACAGAGCTTACATTGTGACATTATTTCTGCAAGATTACTGAAGCACCAGGGTTACCTTCTATTACTCAATGTTGTGGGTAGAAATGTGCTCCCCCTGGCCCCCTGTTGAAGTCCTAACTCCCAGTGCCTGTGAATGTGACCTTATATGTAAATAAGGTCTTTGTGGATATGATCAAGCTGAGATCACTGCGGGGACCCTAACCCAATATGACTGGTCACCTGGTAATAAGAGGGAAATGTGGACACATACACACAAGGAGAATGCCTTATGATGACAATGGCAGACATTGGAGTGATTTAGCTGAAAGCCAAGGAATGACAACCACTACTAGAAGCTAGGAAAAGGTGAAGGATTTCCTCCTACAAGTTTCAGAGGGAACATAACTCTGCTGAAACCTTGACTGTTTTTTTTTTTTTTTTACTTCTAGCCCGCAAAACTGTGCGGTAGGTAATACATTTCTATTGTTTTAAGCCACCAAAGTTGTGACTGTTATGGCAGCCCTAGGAAACTAATAAATTCAAGCACAGGATTTATAGAATTAGGACATATGGCAGAATGGCAAAAGCAGCCTGAAACATGAGGATTCCTAAATGGGCATGGGATTTCTCTTTCTAGACTCCTATCTTATTTTTTCAAAGATTGGATTATACTTTGAGCTATGCAATCAAGTTATGTTTATCTAGTCATAGTACTATCACCAATTTCATCCTTATCCACATCTTTCCTCATACAGCTACCAAATACCACTTCCTAATATAACTGTACTAGACCATAGACTTTTTTTCTACAAACAGAAAAGAGATGTAGAAAAGCACAAATACAATGTGAAATATTTATGCATAAAAATCTAAGTTAGTATAATAATATCAAATCACTCATATTGGATCATAATTTCTGAACATGCTTAAGAAAGTAGAATAAAGTAATCCCTTAGAGATCTATTCTCCCTAATAAAGAAAGGCTGTTTACAAACTGATAAAAGGAACATAGTGAAATATATGATTTAAGGATGTTAACAGTCACAGAAAAATAAAATATATAGATGCTCAACATCATTTAAAACAGAAAACATTTTTGCCTATCAGAATGATAAAGATCTAAAGATTCGCAAGAGCCCTTAACAAAGGAAAGAAGTACTTTCAAATACTGCTGGGTTAAGTGTACATTGTTATAACTCCTTTGGAAGGCAATTTGGCAACAGAGCAATTATATGAATGCATTTACCTACTGATTGAGCATTACAACTTTTGGAAATTTATCTTCTTCTTATACTTGCACATATGTTAAAGGACATAAGTACACAACTTTTTCCTGAATCATTGTTTATAATAAAAAGGGATTGGGAAAACCTTATATATCTATCAATAGGACCTGTGTTAAATAAATTGCCCATAAAATGGAATAATACTCAGCCATAAAAGAATATGGAACTCTTCAAGAATAAAGAATTGTTATCCAAAATATAATAAGTACACAAAGCAAAGTGCAGAATAATGTGTACAATATGGTATAATCTGAATTTTAAAAAGGTAGGAAATTAGGATTTGCATGTGAATCTATAATCAATTCTAGAAAACGAATTTGATGTTTGGGCCACAGAGGTTAATGGAAAGCTAATCACTTGGTATCAAATTATCCTTTTTAAAATTTGGATATGTGTATGTATTATCTATTTAAAGATAAAAAATTTCCATTGTTAATTTTTGGAGAAACATTTTATAAGACAGAGCATAAAATCTATAGTTGTAAAGTTTTTCTTATTCAATAAAATTAAGATATCTAACAAGTAGAAAGCTTAATACCCATTTAAAATGAGTGATTCTGTTGCAATGATGACAACCATGTAAATAATCAAGAGTAGTGAAAACATCAGAAAACATCCTTTTTCCACATAGATAAAACACATAGGATACACGTACCTGTCACAGACAGTGTGGTTCTACTTCTCATCTCGAAAAAATATGTCAGAAAACTAAAAGCCTCCAGAGAAAATTGATTAAAGAGTTAAAAAGTTCTTTATAGAAGAATAGAGAAAAATATTTAGATTTTTCTAACAGGAAAGGAAAATATTGAAAGTAAATAGTATCTAAGTCTATAAATGCACAATCAGTACAAATAACTTGAACAAGGACTTGCCAAATAATTCTCAAAGCAATAAGATAGGAGAGTACCCCATAACTGAAATACAATTAGGTACTATTATGAAAAAGAAACAAAGAAACTATTTTAATTCACCTAGAAGGCAATGTCTCCTAGTTCACACTACTTCAAATAACATGAAAATCATGAAACAAGTACATTTTTAGAGTTTTATATAAATAAAGGAAAGTAGAGCAAAAAATCAAGGAGCAACTTTTGAGGCTGATGATTAGGAGGACAAAACATCTTATTCTATGCTATTAATACCTTGGTAGCACTATCAGAGGAAGTATGCTAGGAAGAGTTATCTGTGATTAATCCAGTTTCTTCTGAGACTGAAGCAAGAGACTCCCCAGGTACTACTTATGCAAATAATGAAGCATCAGGGGAGTGAAGTGATACAAGCTAATATCTAAAATGGGATTCCAAAAATCACATATATGTCTAACTCAACAGGCCTTGGTGTTTTGACATTTCTGTTCAAACAAAAGCACTTATAGGATCCTAATCTAAATCCATAGTACATAAATCTTCCACAATTTACACTGACCTTGCTAGTAGAAGAAACAAATCCTTTGTTGTTTTTGTCCAAGATTTACTTTGCTCTGTCAGTTTGAGACTCAGGTCAGGGAGAAAATCTCCAAACACCTATTGTGAGCCAACAGGCAAAAATTAGACCACCTGGTGTGTGAATGCCAGAGGGCAAAATACTTTTTGCTTTTTCAGAAAACTCAGTGGAAGGTGTGATACAGAATAAGTCTGTCAAAATAAATGATTAGTTCCCCAAACATGTAGGGTTGGTCAGACGAGCAAAACAGGACAAATCCAAAAGCCAAACTTTGCTATATCTATTGGCTCATCTTGTCTCTTTACTCAAATAATCATATAAAATTAGTTATTTCTTTTGCCCTAAATATACGTTGCCATTTCCTCTGTGAGAGCAGCTAAAGATTATGGGCTAGCTGAGGGAGACGACCAATTGCAGGGTCAGCATCAGGTTGTTTAGCTGCAGCTGACTGATCTCATTAGTCCCTGAAGTGTATCAGGAAGAAAAATCTTTAGGCGATAGTTCCTCTTCACCTCATGCTCACGAAAACAGAAAAAACTGTCTTGGTACACAACTACACTGACACCTGTTCAGTTGCAATTTGTTGGATGGTAGCAGGTTTCTAAAATATTTGACCTTGTCGAGTGCTCAGAAGAATGTGCCAGCCACAGAAAGGTTACTGAATTCTACCTGAAAGAATTCATCACATCCAAACTAGATCATTGCTGAAGCAATTACTTTTTCTATTTTTTCCCATTTCTTATCACAGTGGAGTCACATTTAGCTTCCTATCTGAGCTATGCCAATTTTACTGCTGGAAGAGAGTTAATCATAAACTAATATTCAGTCACCTCTCAAGTTGTAAAGGCTATTTTAGCTTTTCATTCAGTAAACATTTTTCAAAAATGTTGTGCCATATTTTTAGTTTTAAATTCACCCTTGATATTTACATAGATATTTAATAATTATAAATTCTACAATTGGTTATGTTTAATTTATCCCATGCAAACGATTTAGAAGTTAAAGCATTCTCTGTCTCTCTCTGTTTCTTTCATTCTCTCACACACCCCCATCTATTTTGTTTGTTTAATTGTGTAACAATAATGTCTCCAGATTCTTTTCAGTAGTCCTGTTGTATTGTCACATGCTCACAGAAATGGTACTGTTATCCCACTGAGAGAAAAGCACATGAAGCTCACATAAACATGCACACACACACACACACACACACACACACACACACACACACACACTCTCTCTCTCTCACACAAATGTATAGTAATGAGTTGATTGGAATAAATGTGCTTTGTCCTGAAAAAAAAAATCATTATTAGTCTCAAATTAAAAAACGAAATCACTCACTTTATAGCTGATTCATATACACCTAGAATAACTGCAGTAATATAATCTGAAAGTTAAATGTTGCAGATTTCATTTGCATGTGATATCTCTCTTTGGGGTCTCAAAGGTTTTGTTATCATGCTTCAACATGCAAAATGAAATGATTTTGATTTGGTAAACTGTGAGCACATAAACATGTTCATATAGTTTATAATGAGTTCTATTACCTAAAAAGATAATTTATTCTAGAACATAGAACACTAACATATCACATTTTGGATAATATGTGAACTATAGTTTTTTTTTTTAACTATAAAACTATTTTTATGGACTGATTTTGAATCTGGTAAGTGTTTCTAAATAAGCCTTCCCTAAGTGCAAAAAATGTAGAGGGAAAAAAAAGTAAGATAATGGGAGGGAGAGAAAGAGGAAGAGGGAGAGAGAAGGACACAGAAAGAGGGAGAAAGAGAGAGGAGATCTAATTTTTAAATATTAAGATCCACTATAACAATCTTACATATATTTTCCTTGTAACACCAGATTTAAAATAGGAAAACAGTAACCTTTACAGAATTTTAATAATTCTTTTTCTGCATTTTTTACAGGATAGATTACATCCACTAAAGCCATAGTTGTATTTAAAACTTGAGAAGAAAGCAATTAGCCAAAAATCATGTTAAAAATGGGTTACCACAAAGTTACAAAACTGAAAATTAAAACTATATTGACATATTATAATTGTACCTATCAAATTTGTAAAAGTATAAATAAAATAATGGCAGACTATTCATTTGTAAGAATATGTTTAAACAAACATTCTCACTGCAAGTAGGAGCATAATGGTTTTTTGTAAAAGTTATTAAGAATCATGAAAATAAATTTTTTATATATATGTATACTTTAATTCAGCAATTCCACTATTAGGAAACAAGTTTAAGAAAATTCCCAACAATAAAGGGACATGCTTAATCTATGCCACATTCATATGACGTAATGTTATTTGAGCATTAAAAAATCATGTTTCAGAAACATATTTGATGGCATGCAAAATGCTGACAATACAATGTTAAATGATATTTTACTGACTGAAGGTGATGAGCTGCATTTTATTATTACACTGGAGGAAATCACCCAAAAATATAGTTCATTAGATAAAAGTGCAAAGCTTGTTGATACATATGATATGAAAGCCAGCCTTTCTAATGTATCATTTTTATTTTTTATAATGTTTTATAAAAAGTTCTGTATTTACTACATCACACACACATACACACACACACACACCCCTGCAGAATATTTGAAGGCTATTTATTAAAGATGCAGTTTTTGATTAATTCAGATTCTCACGAAGTAAACATTTCTTCATGCTATCTAACTTTTCTTAAAAGTTAAATCACGAGACATATTCAGTTTTAAAAAAAACGTAAATCTGAAACTTTACAAGTTCACTCTCTATCACTAAAAAATCTTTCATAATTTAGCTTTATCATTCCATAAGGACCATTCACGTTATTGCTCTATAGGATGGGAAACTAACAATTTTAATTGTATTTCAGCCATTGGTATAAACTTTATGATTTCTAAGGGGAAAACTGCTTTATTTTGTTTAACATTGCATCTTTAATAAATACTTCATATTAGCACATAAAACTCATAAGTATTGGGCTTACATGTAGACAACACAATGACTGACAGAGAATGAGTTCTATTTTCATTTCTGTTTTTCTATTTAATCTCTATAGTATTTGCAACAATTAGATAGAGTTAGAGCTTGCATGTCTTTGAATCATTTTACCTAAGTGTGTGAGATATTCGTAAAACCACCAAACACATATATACACTGAGTTTTCTGTTATGTCCACCTCAAACATCCTTCTTTGCTGTTGAATATCTATTAAAATAATAACATGCCACAATTATATAAGGTAATGCTTTCAAAAATTGACATATTTAGACTTTTTTACACTACACTCTTATCAATGGAATAACAATTCTCTAGGCAATGGTTCTCATATTATAGTCCCCAGTTCAGCAGTATCAGAACTACCTAGGAGCTTAATAGAAATGAAAATTATTGGGTTTCATGCAGACATATTGAATCAGAAATTATGAGATGGGACCCAAAATCCAGTGTTTTACCAAGTTTTTCAGGTGATTCTGATGGATGCTAAATTTTGAGAACCATACCTATAAGGTATAGAAAGTTGTGGGACTTTGTGCACATCTTATGTGAGGTCTTTTCTTTGCAGATAACAGTGTATATAGTGGAGCTGAAAAAGTATTCACTGTTGGTAAAACCAGTTAAAGTAAACATTACTGAATACTATGTAGTAGAGTTTGCAGAGTAGTACAGACAAACCCTTGAAGTTTTTAATGAAACAGGTTTAAAACAACTTAAATAACACAGCTGAGACCAGATTTTGTTTTGGAAAGAATAAGTATTTAGGAAATATGTGGATAAACTACTTGAGAAGAGGGTGAAATCCTGAGGACAAAATTAGGAAAAGACAAGAAAAAACAATACAGATAAAATAATCTACATGAAAGTATAAGGAAAATTTAGGCTATGGGATAGATAAAAGAAGAGTGGATAGTGAGGAAGTAGGCTATGCAACAGAAAAAAATAGTCAAATGGTCACATAATAGGAAGAATCAGTCAAATCACGTTTGGGAACACACACATATTGTAATAAGAATATTACTGGTCTTACTGTTTGTAAGACCTTCCATCTTCCAAAACTTCAATGAAATCCAATCACATATCCAAATACCATCTGTGTGTCAGTGAATTATTGTAAGGAAAATTTTTGTTGAAGAAGATGAACTGGGAAATATAATTCTTTATTTTCCGAGACCTAAATTATGAGAACAAAGGCATTTTTAAAGCTATAAGCCATAAAAATGAAGAGAACAAGTGGTAGCCATTAGCAGACTAGAGATTCCAACAGATTTCCAGAAAGCAGACTGAAAGTTATTGACTAATAAGGCACAGCGCAGCTCACTGAAGCCAGCAGTTATTTATGAGGACTGAAGTTGATGAGGCATAAATTTTCCCTACAACATTCTTTAGAGGGGTGGGAGGCAGATAAAAAAATAAAAATAAAAAGTGACAGGCAGTAAAAAGGCTGAAAACATGATGATCAACCGAAAATATTCCCATCAACTGTGCTCATTGAACATCCTTAACAGAATTCCTGGCAGCCACTTCAGACCCCGACTTTTAAAACACATCAAAAGATTCGTTCTAAAACGAATGTTTTTGGAGACATTGAAGCGGCTACCATAGACCTCGGTTCTGCTGAATAAAACCCTCTTCCTAAGGGTTATTAGAGGTTTTTTAGCTTACTGAAATAGAAAAAAAAAAAAAAAGGATAAAAATTAACAGAATTTTTGAAATAGAATATGATTTCCTAGATATAACTGAAGCATCCCAGTATGTGTAAGGCTGGCGGCGGGCACCCTCCCGTCCCTACTGGAAACAGAGAGGCCCGCGAGGCCTGCGAGAACAACCCCTGCAAGGGTTCCCGGAGTCACACGTACCACCAGCCCCTCCTAGTCCTCAGTACCCGCCCTAAAACTGCAACAAAGAAATTCCTCACTCTGTGCTGAAATCTTCCGGCCAGAGACCCCCGTCCCCCACCTCTAAAGCTCACACGAGCCCCACAAGACCTCTGGGCGCGCGGCCTCTCGGGTCTCTCGCTCCCGGCCCGACCGTGGAGCTGCCCAGGCCCCTCCCTGGGACCCGTCACCCCGCCCGGAGCGCCCCAGTAAAGCCTCGTTGCTTAACCCTTTCAACGCTGCTCGTCTTTCTTTCTCTGGCGCCGACCGTCCAAACATCCTTACAGTATCCATTGACTCTCTAGCTCAATAAATAATTTAAAAATGCACACACCTGCTTCCGGGCGAGGCCTGCGGCGGCCTCCGAGGGCCCCGCGCCCTGACGGGGCTGCCGGTGTTTCCCGCCAAATGGACAAGCCCTGCCCCCGGAGGGGCGGAGTCACGAGCCAGAGCCGCCACTTCCTGGGCTGAGCCCCGCCCCCAGCCAGGGCCCCGCCCCCAGCCGCGCCGTGTGGCCTCTCAGGCAGGGCAGAGCTGCGCTTGGAGGAGGGAGAAAAGAGAGAACAGTTCTTGCTGGGGTGGGACTCCCAGTGGTTGCAGCCAGCGCCCCTCGCCCAGCCCGGCAGGGCAGACTTGGCCGTGGGAGGCAGGCAGAAAGGAGAAACGTCGCTTTCCCTGTGTGACTGGCTTGACTCTGTGGGCCCTTGGAACAAAGCAAAAGGGGACAGATTGTTGACTCGGTCCGGCGGGTTGGTCTTGAGCATCTGATAAGATCATAACCCAAGGGCTCACCCTTGGCGCCCAGGCAGCTGCCAGCTTTGGGGCCCGCGGTCTAGGAAAGAAAATATCGGCCTGAGTCCTCACAATTGCACCCATTGATAACCCCCACCTGGGGCTGCCTCGCAAGTGTGGGCAAAGGGCCCTGGATAACACACGAGCAGCTTTTCCCTGGCTGAAGATCACGCAACCACAGAAGTACATGCTGGTAGGCTCACGGGTACCTGTTGCTCTTCTCACTCCACCTAAAGTGGCAATAGGGCTCAAGCAACCCTTGGAAGTGGCAAGGCATATCCCAAAGACTGGGGCACTTATATACCCCATTCGGGGATTCAGAGCCTAATACAAAGGTATTGGAATACCTTGATAACCAACTCCTCCAGGAAAACTACAAGCAACAAAACAGAGGGTAACTCCATAGCCCAACACAGTGTCTTCCATCTCAGACTGGCGGAGGGCAGCAGAGTCACTCACACAAGAGTGATCCAACATATTTCAATACAAATATTTTCTTCCACTAGATCTCATTCAAATTTTTCAAGTAGAAAAAAGCATGTCAGGCTTCAAGAATTGCTTTATATATAAAATTTCTATCTACTCATTCTTCAGAGATCTTAAAATAAAAATTTACAAACTTGCTGTGCATAGATTAATCATTACAAAAAGAGCCTAGGTATATATTTGCATGAAGTTCTGTAGCACTTCCTCCAATATAAATCATCGCCCTACTAATTTCAGATATTCCCCCTTTTCACACACGAAGTCGATCTAAAAAGATACACAACATTGTACTTCTGAGGAAATAGTGGCCTTTTAAACCATAATCAAAGATAAAATGCTCAGAAAATAGCAAGGAAGAGAAAGGAAAAAGCTTTCGTTTTATTTTTGTTCGGTGTGAGGGTTGTGACAGTATCCAATGGACCAAATTATTCTAAATTTTACCCAGAAGTTCAATAGAGTTTAAAAGAGACCATGGAGAGGAAAATGTTGTGTAACTACCATAAAACTTTCTGATAAATAGATAATAAATTTGGAAAATTGCAGTCATTCATCCTCCACTTTATGTGTCAGTCTTGTCGCACGGCTTATCATTTCTTAGAAATCCAAATCTTCTATTCTTGATCACAACATTGAATCTCTGAAGTCCAAAATCCTATTACCCTCTTGGAAATAGCTTCATTGTGGCCTCCAGTATTCAAATAGATTTCTCTTTGTTTTATTAAGTTTGCAAAGTTTGGAATTTTGGTTATTTTCCCATGTAGAACTGATTTACCAATAAGAAATACTGATTGGAACATAACACTTTTTAAAATATAAATAAATTACTGATCAGTGTACATTCTATATCAAGCTTCTCATATTATCTTATACCACCTAAAAATTATGTAAGTGAGATTTGTGGCTGAAACATGGAAGACTTTAAATAAATCTAATTATTATGGGTACATAATAGTAGCATTAAATATATCTTTATAGTGTACCTGTGATGTTTTGAGAAAGGCATACAATGTGAATTAATCAAATCTTGATAACTGGAGTATCCATCACCTCAGGCATTAATCATTTCTTTGTGTTAGGAATATTCCAATTCCACTCTTTTAGTTATTTTAAAGTATACCTTAACTTCACACAATACTTTTAAGAATATATTTTAACAGTAATCTGATTACAAATGAGGCAAACTGTAAAAGGAAAAGTATATATATATTATATATTACGTATATAAAATCATTCTAAATGTCTAAATTTTCTACAATTCTTATTAGTTGCATTTTAATTATAATTTATATAAAATAAATGCATAGATTTTAAGTACAGTATTTGATAGGTTTTGTTAATTGTATTATAAGCCCATGTAACCACCACTCAGATGAAGATATAAACTTTTTCCATCATGCCACAAATTTCCTACACACTCTTCCAATCATTCCCCCTCTACTCAGAGTCAATAACTGTCTGATCAGTCACCAAAATAGGTTTGCCCTCTTTTGAACTATGTATAAATGGAATCACACATATATTAGTATATACCAATTATTAAAATATGATATATAGTCTTTAATGTTTGTTTTTCTTTAGATTAACATAGACTTTTTGAGATTCATCCACATTTTTGCCTGCATTGGAAGTTTATTGCTTTTTCTTTCCATGTAGTATTTCATTGTATGATTATACGAAAATTAATTTTTCCATTCTATTCCTAGGGTTATTTGAGCTGTACCAGGTAGTTATTGGCTAATATGAATAAAGCTGGTATGAATAGTTTTGCACAAGCATTTTGGTGGACACATATTTTCATTGCTCTTAGGTAGATATCAAGTTGCTTGGTGATAGAATAGATACATATTTAATACACTTCTCTAAAATTGTTGTACCATTTTACACATACTTTTCCCATCAGAAAAGTGTGGTCTAAGGGAGATACAGTTTATAATTATTCCATATCCTTACCAAGATTTGGTATTGTCAACAGGTGTGTTTGTGTATATGTGTTTGAAAACCATTATAGTAGGTGTAAAACTTTGATCTTGGGTTTTAGTTTTCATTTCCTGATGATGACTCTAACACTGAGCGTATTTTTGGAGCTCACAGTAAGTCTCCTGACAATTTTTATTGTGTTCTTTTTCTTTTTCAAATTGATTCATAAAAGTTATTTATATTGGATAAAAATTCTTT
This sequence comes from Lemur catta, assembly GCF_020740605.2. Classification (NCBI taxonomy): domain Eukaryota; kingdom Metazoa; phylum Chordata; class Mammalia; order Primates; family Lemuridae; genus Lemur; species Lemur catta. The sequence continues at coordinate 7,562,693 of NC_059151.1, read as the reverse complement.
AACAGTTATGAGATAGTGATTACTTTCTCTTACTCTGTGGATTATCTATTCATATTTTAATTGTGTCTTTTGTTGAGCAGAAACCTTACCAATTGTTTTCATTGTTAGTGCCTTTCATTTTTTTGCCTGTAAAATCTTCTCCTACCCCCAAATTAAGGTTTATGGTTCCAGTTTTTAGATTAGGTCAGTGATCTACTCTGAATTAATTTTATATATGATATGAAATGAAATGATATGAGTTTTATGTATATGTGTATATGTATTAATATATATGTGGTGCATATATATAATGTAGATATCCAGTGATTTGAGAATTATTTATTGAAGAGGCTTTCCTCTCTCCATTGAATTGCTGAAGTCTTAGTCACAAAACAATTGACCATATGTGTGCAGGTAAATTTCTGCACTCTTTCATGTTTCACTGTTCTTAAGGCAATATCACATGGCTTGATTAATATTAGCATTATATAAAATCTTGAAATAACATAGGGTAAGTTTTCAAAATTTGTCATTTGTCAAGATTATTTTGGTATTCTAGATCGATTCCAGATGCTGTAATATATATCCTGCATAGTATGACTATATACATATATATAAAACTATATGCTATATTGGCATTCTATGCTATAATCTTCAGTAGTTGTTTTGTAGATTTCTTAGTGATATTAAAATCATAATTATGTGATATGAAAACGATTACACTTCTAGTTCCTTTTTTCCCATTTGTATGTATTTTACTTATTTTTCCTGCTGAATTACACTGGCTAAGAATTCTAGTGCAAGGTATAGTGGAGGAGTAAGAAGAGACCTTGCCTTGCTCCCAGTCTTAGGGAAAAAGTGTCCAATGTTTTACCCATAAGCATGAAATTAGAAAGATGTGTGGTTTTCATAGATGCACTTTATAAAATGTTGAAAGTTCTCTTGTAGTCCTACCTTTTAAAAATATAAATGAGTGTTGTGTCTAGCGGTTTTGTTCTGCCTTCATTAATGCATTTTTTCATTTTTTATTCTATAAAAATGGTCAATTAGTGGATTGATTTTCAAATGTTTAACCAACCTTGTAATCCTAGGAAAACTCTACTCCATCATGATTTATGATGTTTTTTAATATATTTCTGGGTACAACTTCATAATAATCAAAAAACTTTATACTATGTTCATAAGTGGTAAAGATCCTTAATTTCTTCCTTGTCATCTCTTTGTCAAGTTTGTGTATCACAGTTATGCTGCCTCATCAAAAGCACTGGGAAATGTTTCCTCCTTAATGTCTGAAAGAGTTTGTGTAATATTGCTATTATTTTTTTCTTCAAATATTTGATGGAATTGATCTGCCAAGTTTTCTGCGTCTGGAGTTTTCTTTGTAGAACTTTTTTGGATTATAAATTTACAGTACTTTCTTTAATAGAATATGGCTATTCAATTGCTTTTTTCCATCTTAAGTTAATTTTGTTAAGTTAAATCTTATTTAAGATGACAACTAATGATTTATATACAGATATTTCATTCTAATCCAACAAAATCTGCAAGAGAGGGCTTTCCACTCAACACAGAATTATTTTAATATGCTCATTTCAGGGAAGAGAAGAATCAACATTATCAGAGAATTTTGGTGCTTTAGATGTTGCAAATTTTCTCATATTAAGTGAATAATAGAAAAAAATGACGAATGGTTAACAGAATAAAGAATCTTACCAATTGCCTAAATCTTCTTGAGTCATGTTTTCAGAATTTGGTTTGATTGCTTAATTTGAAATATCACCAATTAAAAAGAAGTGTATCAGATCACATTCAAATCTAAGCCTTCTTAGATTCTAAGTCCTTCTTTATAGCAAGGTAAAAATATAAATAAAATTAAATTGAATAATGAAATGTTTATACTTTTATAATGTTTTATATTTAATAATAAACCTTGGTTGAAGATGGTAATGTTGTATGAAGAAGTGCCTAATCCTAAAAACTCCTAAGTGATGTTCAATGCTGAAAAAAATATCTGAGCTTTGAGAAACAGAATAATATGATCAAAAGTACTTGACCTTTGGAGTCAGACAGATGTGGGTGTGAATCCTAACCTTGTCCTTTCTGGCTATGTGATCTTGAGTAAGACATTTACTTTTTGTAACTCCCAGTTCCCTCATTTATGAGAAAGTTATGAAAACTTATAATTCATTTGACAGGTATGTCTCATGATACATTCTTAATACATACATATACATATATTTATATATATATATATTTAGGGGGAAGCATGTGGAAGAAGGGAGAATGAGTCTCCAGATTCTCATCAGAATTAATGAGTTACAGGAAAACACAAAAGTTTTTACAAATTTAAGCTATTATGATTCTCTATAACTCAAAGTCAAGTAAAAAATAATTCATATTTAAGAGGTACATATTAAACAACCAGTATGTATCAAGCACTTTTACACATGAACCTTATTTAATAAATAAAACCTACAAATTAGATGTTATTATAACAATATCAGTTTACAGATAGGAAAAAGTAAGGTTAAGAGTCTGAAATAAGTTCACACAGAAAGTGGTAAAGGCAAGGGCTAAGCTCAGGTTTTTGGAGTCCAAGTTCTGATCTTTGTTAAATAAGAAAATTATCTCCATTTTAAATCGTGCATTTGATTTGCACTATCAATGCCCTCAACAGTCTTCAAGAATACTTTACCAAGCAGATTACCATTAGGATGACTTTTACATACTCAGCTCACAAATTAACGCTCAGTATTATGTAAAAGAGAAAAAGGAAAGAAATGTATGAATATATGAAGAAAGGAATTAAGGAAATCGGTATCTAAAGTATGTTTATCAATCTCCATTCAAATCAAAGTATTTTTAGACAAGGATCCATAAAAAGACAGTTTTATTCATACAACAATAATATTGGTAGCTACTATTTCATTTAAAAAAGTTTCCTTTAAAGCTGATATTCCTGTAGCTTCTTTAAGACTTTATAAAGAATAGGTCTTTTATAAGTGTTTCTAATAGGTAAATAATTAAAATAAAATAAAAAAGTAAAAAGAAGATATAAGGATCACATTGACTTAGTATTCAAAATTAATTCTAAGCAAAAGAAATAAGTTTAATACAATGACTACCTAGACAGAATAGTTTAATTTGGGCTTTATCTGGGGGTCAAGGTGGGAAGTAAATTCCCTTAGTTCATTGTTATTACTAGATAAGGAAATCAGATATTGCTATATGTTGCCAAAGATGGTTCTCAAAATTAATTGCCTTGAATACTTTGTATTTTGAAAGACCATAGAAACCTTAGGAGAATTCTGTAAACAGATCACAAAATCATTAGAAACTTCGCTGGCTAGAAATGGGAAACATCTCTTCCCTATTATTTTGTTTTGTTCAGTGTTTTTATTCTAATGTAAAAGTAAAAAAAAAATTATCAGACCATTAATTCAGTCGTTAATTACTTACTAAAACTAAATATTGCTTTTTAATTTTTGGTCCCAAATACAATCCCTCTAATTAAATCACAAGAATCTATCTCAAGTAAATGTTAGATAGGAGAAATTATGTATACTGAATAAAGGAAAGAAAATTTAGGGATATATTATGCTGCAGAAGTTCACTGGCCCAGCATATTCTCTGTATGTTTTGAGTCTTCAGTATTATTAATATATGAGAACCTAAATATGCATGGGGGGGCCGGGCACGGTGGCTCACGCCTGTAATCCTAGCATTTGGGAGGCCAAGGCGGGCGGATCATTTGAGCTCAGGAGTTCAAGACCAGCCTGAGCAAGAGCGAGACCCCGTCTCTACTAAAAAAATAGAAAGAAATTAGCTGGACAACTAAAAATATATAGAAAAAATTAGCCAGGCATGGTGGTGCATGCCTGTAGTCCCAGCTACATAGGAGGCTGAGGCAGGAGGATTGTTTGAGCCCAGGAGTTTGAGGTTGCTGTGAGCTAGGCTGACGCCACGGCACTCTAGCCCGGGCAACAGAGTGAGACTCTGTCTCTAAATAAATAAATAAATAAATAAATAAATAAATAAATAAATAAATAAATAAATAAATAAATATGGGAAACTCAGAATATTTAGTATATCTATGAGATTTTTGCAGAGTTGACTAAATTCTATGAAAATTTCCCCTCTAAAAACACAAATTGACTTAAAATTTCTAAATACAAATACATGAGTGGATTAATACAATGTGGTATATGTATACCATGGAGTTCTAACACAAAAAAACACCAGTGATGTAGCACCTCTTGTATTATCCTGGATAGAGCTGGAGCCCATTCTACTAAGTGAAGTATCCCGAGAATGGAAAAACAAGCACCACATGTACTCACCATCAAACTGGTATTAACTGATCAACACTTAAGTGCACATATAGTAGTAACATTCATCGGGTGTCAGGCAGGTGGGAGAGGGAGGAGGGGATGGGCACATACACACCTAAAGGGTGTGGTGCGCACCATCTGGGGGATGAATATGCTTGAAGTTCTGACTCGGGTGGGGCAAATACAATACATGTAACCTAAACATTTGTACCCACATAATATGCTGAAATAAAAAAAATTAAAAATAAAATAAAATACATTTTCTAAAAAGAATCAAGACAATTGTACTAATAGAAGCACATAAATCAGTTCTCTGCTTTTCACTCCTTAAATAAGTTTTTACTTTTCAGTTCCCTGTTGCTGAAGTAATTGGGCTAAAGAGCTATAGTTGGTAGAAATTGACAAGGATAATAAAATATGTGGTCTTTCATTGTATCTGCATGGGTTGTGCTGAGAGACAAATATCTGTGGGTCTCTCATGCTTCTGTACATCTTGCAAGTAAAACACTGGTAGCCCTTTTCTTCTGGACTAAGTTTTAACAGATGCTTATACATGTTGAGTATCCCAAATGCAAAAAATCTGAAATAGGAAATGCTTCCAAACTTTCTGAGCATCAATATTATGCTCAAAAGAAATGCTCATTGGAGCATTTCAGATTTCAGGTTTTCAGATTTCAGATGTTCAACTGTGAGTATAATACAAATATAACAAAATGCAAAAAAAAAAAAATTAAAAACCTGGAACACTTCCGGTCCCAAGCATTTCAGATAAGAAATACCCAACATGTATAGGAAAAAGCAGTGCAAGATAGACATAATGTCTCCCTCTGAAGTAAAGTGCTTACCATCCAGTAGCATAAAGATAATACCTCTCTCCAAAGCTAAGCCCGGATATGTTTTCTGACCATTGTGAATGATTTGTATCCCTAGGATCAGAGTTCTTCTTCTGATAGTATCATTGGGTACAGCTATCATCTGGCCCTCTTTGTACTAGCTTGTGGGAACTGGAGCTTGGGAACTAACACAAGACAATTCTGATACTCTGGCTATGATTCCTTTGAAAAATAAAGTTATTTATTTATGTCCCAGGAGTATCCTATCTTTTGCCAGCATCCGTGAAATTGGCAGGCTAACTTGTAAGCTAGCAAGTGGAATAAAACATCATACTCTTCACAATTTTTGACAGGTTCCCTCAACAACTAAGATAGGGGGAGTACTCTGCACTCTTTGGATTTCCAGGATGAAATAAAACTTCTCTCGAACTATAGAAAATTGTTGCTTTAATGCAAGGAACAGGATGGTACCTGAACATGAGCTCTAATCAACTTGGGCTGTGTTGATTTAATTTCCAAGTTCACGAAATGAGAAAGATGCTTTAAAGACATTGTCTCATTTTACTACTTCAAATATTCTATAATACTCTATAAGTGGGTATTACATTTTTGAGTTTTGGGAAGGAGAGGGTTGGGATACAATGTGTTATGATTTGAATGTCTGCCTCAAAGTTCATTTGTTGGAAACTGAATTCCCAACAATGCAATGAAACAACAATGCAATAATGTTGAGAGGTGGGACCTTTAACACGTGATTAGGTTATGCGGGCTCTGCCCTTATGAAAGGTTCATGCCATTATCATGGGAATGGGTTAGTTACTGATCTCTCATTCATGTGATGCCTTCTGGTTTGTTAAATGCTGCAAGAAGGCCCCTGATGCAACCAGATGCAGCCCCTCGATCTTGGACTTTCCTGCTTCCAGAACTGAGTCAATAAATGTCTGTTCTTTATAAATTACCCATTTTCAGGTATTCTGCTTTAGCTGTCCAAAACAGACTTAGAGAGTCACAATACTAAACCACTGAAATTCATTGTGTACATAACTATTGCAGCAAAAGCCTCGTAAGTTGATAATCATTTACTACTTAATTCAGTAGACCCTTTTTCAGCACTTAAACTTGAAAGGATGTCCTTGGTAATGTGATGATATTACATAGCATATTTATAGGCCTTGTTTAGAAATCATTAAAGTCAAAAAAACATATGAAATTTCTTACAGCAACAGATAATTGCTATGATGAATTTTTACCACTTTCTATTGCAAGTAATGGGTCACTTTTCATCGTAGACACTGACTCACAAAGCAAATTGTCACTACTATAAAACAGTAGCTTTCATAGATGTAAAACTTTGACTTAACATCTCAGCTAATTGCAAAATGTCTAGATTTGTAACCATAAATTACAATCTTCAAAATATTCATTAACAAGAAGAAAAGAAATCACTGCATTTTCCTTGTAGTTATTTTGCTTAGTGGGAACATAAATCACTCTTATTTACTTGCACAAAAATACCCGAGGGGCACGATTAATCTCCATTATTGAGAAGTGTTTTAGAAATATCACTTCACAAAATACACCCTTTTAATATCACCATAACAATCTGAAATATTAAAACCTTATTTTCCTTGTTCAAAATTAAACACACACTCTCAGACAACAGTTGCAGTTGCAACTTTACTTCTGTAGTAAAGATAATGTCTAGACCACTTACAGCAACTGTATAAGAACACACAAATGCTGGGGCTTTTTGATAGCTTTTAGCTTATATTATGTCTAAAACCAACTTTTGCCCCTTTGAGCACATAGTAGTAAAATTAATTAAATAAAAACAATGTCATAATTTTAATAAAGAATGTTTTACAATTTCCACGGAGTGGTGTGAAAAGAAGTCAGTGAAAACAGAAAGCAGGAGCTTCCAAAACTAATATATGTTACTATTAAGAGTAAGTTTGAGTATATTTCAAGTGGATGCGTGGGTAGGTGTTTCAAGTTAATATATGTTGATTTCTTAATCTATACCTAGATGATTCCATACCTAGATGCCAGCCACAAAAAAATTCTACATTTAAATTTTCAAATATTTTACCCATATAAGTGTAATTTTAAAGTAATATGCATAAAAAGAATGAGATAATGTCTTTTGCAACAACTTGGATGGAACTGGAGTCCATTATTCTAAGTGAAGTATCTCAGAAATGGAAAACTAAACATCACACGTTCTCACTAACAAGTGGGAGCTAAATGATGGGTACACATGGGCATAAAGAGAGATAAAGGACATTAGAAACTAAGAAGGGGAGAGGATGGGACGGAGGTGGGGGATAAAAACTTGCCTGTCAAGTACAAAGAACACCATCCCGGTCACGGGCACACTGAAAGCCCTGACTTCAACATTATACAATGTATCCACATAACAAAAATATTTGTACCCCTTTATATTTTGACATTTTTAAAAAAGTAAGTTGCTCTAGTTTGGATGGCACAACCTATATGCAAATATAAATATATTGTTATATACCAGTTTTTGCCTTGTATCATTTTTGGAAGCACATTCTTTTAAAAACAGCAGTTGCTTTGAAAATGTAGTCAGGTTTCATTACTTCAGGGCTTTTATTTTTCAATTTATTTTTCCATGTAGTAAGCTAATATGTTGGTACATGCCTCCAGAGATCTCTTATAAAGTGTCTGCACATGAGTGACACTTCTAATTTCCAAAGTGATTCTCTTTACTCTTTAACCTTGACACAGACACTTGTGCTATTTTATTCTGCACCCTTGGTAAGGTGAATTCATATATTTAAATGTTGCAAGGCCCCTTCCTGAAAAAGAGGGCTCCTTATGTTTTGGAGAAAGGCTGTTTTAAATGATAGATCTCAGATACAGAAGAAAGGAAATAAGCAAAGCAGCTCACAAACAACAGCAGAGTTTTGTCCCAGCTATCTTTAATTAGAAACTTCCACACCAACACGATGAAGCTGCAACAAAGGATCTTATTTCTGAGCTGTGATAATACAGAGGAAAATGTTTGTAATAAATCATGCAAAGTATTTTAATCTGCGATAAAAGTAAGGCTAAGAAGGAAAGTAGGTGAAGAGTGTCTTACATTCTTCAGAATGCCAGAGATGCGTGGTTTAGAGAGATGGCATACTTTGTCATGCCGGGTTTTCTTTCTCCAGGCTAATGTGCAATGAGTGTAGCTAGGAAGGTATCACCTCATACAACAGCATGACATGGGCATATCTGTCTTCAAGATCTACTGCTCTAAGGTTTGTCTATGCAGCACAGTTTTGAAGATGATTTTATTTTTAAATGTCTAAAAGGTGTGAGGTACTTTCTCTTCAACAAACACACCTTAGACTTCAGAAACTGTGACAATTTCTTCCACATTCTTGGAAAAATCAGCAGACCATCATTCTAGTGGATTGGATAACTTCACGTTAATGCTGCAATTTCCTTATTGCTACTGAGGGAGTGCTTATTAACTGCCTCACTAGCAAATATTCAAGTGGCTATCCATAATTACAGATCTTCCGCTTTTTTTATGTTGCCAAAGTAGTATGTTATAATGTATTTACTCCCAACTTCATTTGTTGTGAATGAAGTATAGAAATTTTAAAGTCAGGTGTACAGTTTCATATATTTTATGGATTTTGATCATTATTCACTAGCAATATAAAGTTTTAAGCTACAAAGTTATCCTTTCAATGAATCAAAATTAGGATCAATAGTTTATTTGTACATAAGGAAGTAAAACAGATCTTCCAGACTTTCATAGAAGTTTCAATTCTAGGTTCCAAATGGGAGTCATGGGTAAATTTTTGTGTAAATGTGTGTATGTGTTTTGTTTGTTTTGTTTTGTTTTTTGGAGGTAGGATCAAATGCTTTTATAAAAGTCAGTTCCATATTTGCAGTTCTATAGGAGTTTGTATTCAATATCTCTACAGTTCAGTGCCTCTACAATTAAATAATATTGTCTAACTTAAACACCAATCAAAAATTTATCAATTTTAAAAATCAGAAATAATAATAAGGTAGTTCATATTCAAGTATGCCTTCATTTTTTTTATTGACATAAGTGGTTTTTTTCCTTATTTGTACCTGGGGATCACTACAATAATATCCTTGCTTATTTTCTAGAATGAGGTACATTCAAAATGATATACATTATTTCTCTACATATCAAACCACTACCTATATTACTAAAATGCATAACAATTTACCATCAGGCCATATGGGAAATGTATTTTACAAATGGTATATTGCACCTGAAGTTCCAAAATGCTACGTGTCTCATTTAATACCTTAGTGTCTCTCTTGCTTACAAAATCCATTTTTCACTTTGAGACTTGAGGGCATATTCATTTAGCTTCTTGGTCTTTTTGCTGCTGAACAGATGAACACCATGGGTAGTATACCCTTCTCTTTTATGAGCTTAAAACTTATATATCATTGTAGAAATGTAAAATGATTTCTGATTTTACTTTGAGAAAGCTAAAGAGACTAAAACATTCCACATAGACTAAATGAAACTTAAGAAAAAATTTTTTTACCTTTAGCATTGATATAGTAAAGTACATAACACACATGAAAATAACACACATAAAAACACACATGAAAATGTTTATTTTAATCTAAAATATGGGCCAATACCATGTTGATAAAACTAGGCATCTTCATACCCTAATTATTATGCATTCATAAGTAGGAATATAATTATTTCTATGTTGACTATTTGATTATCTCTAATTTCTTTTGTGAAAAACCTGAAGAATCACCACCACAAGTAATTTATTGTTGCTATTCATATTAAATGCACATACACTAGAAAAATATTTTTTGTAATAAAGGTATTCCTTTGCCAATACTTATAAAAGCAGGCCATTATTTATTGCCCAAGGTTATCTGAATTATAGATATAGCTGTGTATTAAGGTGGTAAGTTTGAGAACAGGAAATATAGATGCAACATATTTTTCCCACAGTATATTTCCACCATAACATACCAGCAGTTGTTTTTCAGTCCAAGAATACCTGTATAAATTTGTTTTGTCATTAAAGAGATACGCATTCTATGTTGACATAGTATTTATACTGGTTATCCAACAAAACTAAATACACATGGTAAGAATACTACTTCAGCAACGTTCACAATACCTAACTACTTGCAGAAATAAATATCTACTATGTGTTGCCTACTTTAAATGTTTTTGATACATACTGGCAGTTGTCCTACAGAAAGGTGGAACCAATTTATAAATGCCTTCTAAATTCTTGGCAATGAAGGTAGGGAAAGCATTTTAATGAAAATACCTTTGCAAAGTGTATGGTCTTTTCAAGAATACACCATTTTTGCTATAAATGGATGCTGATTCTAATTAGCACTGTTATGTATATGGTATGGATTCAAAAATTATTTGCTAAGTGGATGAATGAATACCATGAAAGAAAAAATAAACTGACATTGAAAGGGAAATATAAGAGAAAGAATAGTCTCGTTATTTGGCATGTTCTAGACTAATATCCAAGATGCAGTATTTGTACTCTATTTAAACTATATTGACTACATCACACACAAGTATAAAATGATTTTGCTGAACAAGTATTAAAAAAACATACACAGTTGGCCCTCCATGCCTGTGGGTTCTGCATTCATGGATTCAACCAATCACAGATGGAAAATATTTGGAAAAAATTGTGTTTGCATTGAATGTGTACAGATTTTTATTGTCATTATTTCCAAAACAATACATTATAGCAACTATTTACATGGCATTTACAATGTATTACACATTATAAGTAATCTAGATATGATTTAAAGTATACAGAAGGATTATACATAAGTTATATGCAAATACTATGCTATGTTGTATCAGGGACATGAGCATCCACATGTTTTGGTATTGAAAGGAGTTCGTGAAACCAATCCCCCACAGTCACCAAGTGACAACTATACTCTCAGAATATGACAGAATAGACTATCCCCAACTTTTGAAACTTCTCCTTATCATTAATACTACCTTCTCGTCTTTAAAACTACCTTGAAAAAGCCTTAGTACAATACCTCATCTCTCAACTGCACCCTTTAAAGAAATTTTGGTTACTTATGGATTCTACACACAACTTCCAGAATTATTATTTTTCTAATTTAAATAAAATCATGTAAATCAAATGCTTGACTACCACTATTGACCCTCTATGGGAAAACTGAGTGGTTCTCAATCTCTTCAGGAATCATAATCATATGAAGATCGTTACAAATATATGAAGACAAATTACTGACACCTCAGACCTGCTTCGCAGATTATTTGGGGTATGCAGATGGGAGTGGTAAAGAAATCTGTAGTTTTAACATCTTCCTAGGTGATTCTGATTAAGTTCTGAGCATATATTCTTTTTCTGATACCACTGGCCATAGGATAAATTCTATCTTCTCAGTCTTGGCCACCAATGTTCTTCATGGTAAGGCCAAAATGAGTATTTCCACATTATCCATCCTATATTATAATGGCCTTAAATTTCTCACCATATCCTGACTTTTTGTTTTAAAACACTTCCAAGCCTGGAAATCCCTTACTCCTCTCCTCTCATCTAGTTAATTCCAATTCCTCCTAAAATAACACAGCTTCTCCATGAGAACTTCTTTAATTCCACTCAGGCAAAGTGAGTATCTAAGGCTTCTCTGTTTTAAAAGACTTTGCTCTTTCATCTTAACAATTATCGATCTCTATATTTACAATTTATTATCTCATAGGCCTGACTCTTTGTTTAAGATATGAGTTCCTTGAGAACAGCAAACATGATGTATTTAACTTTTTAATGTAGGAAATAATGATTTTTATACAGATGCTCAATTAATGGGTGTTAAAAGAATGAAAGTGTTTGCAATTAATGTTGAAGTTGTCACTATATAAATCCCAACATTCTCTAGATTCCTGTATAAGAGAGAATAATACTTTCATATTATAAATATTAAAACATTAAAGCAATAAAATGGTATATTATGGTGATCAACAATCCAGGAATCCCTGGGACTGAGGAGTTTCCGAGGATGTGGGATTTCAGTCCTAAACCGGGACAGTGCTAGGCAAACCGGGAGAGTTTAAAATTAAAGACATAATAATCAGAGGTTTTGTTACAAGGTATAAAATATTTTAGTAGACATATATGTTAGATTTGCCTTTTTTTCAATTATTAAAAAATCAATTTCACGTTTGAGGAAAGGAGCTTATAATGGAACAGCTATAATTAAAAAATATGTGAAAAAGTCCTCTTCTATTAGAGGCATGTATTGGAGAGATGGCTATTGAAGAAGCAGCTCCTTCCTTATTAAAATATTGATATAAAATTGGGTTTGCTAAAGCATTTTCCTATAAAAGAGAAAAAATAACTAACTTCATTACAGGAAAGTTCTTTGGTTCTATGATAATTTGAGTTGAATTCGCACAGTAGATTTTTATCTAAATTTAGATTTTTATCTAAATCTTTGTATACACTACTACAGTAGGATATTCTTTCTTTCAAATTAAAAACAAATAATTCATTTAAGGATTGTACATCAGATCACTCTTATCAAGCTGTATTTTGGAAAATGAGTATATAATTTAAAGTCTCCAAAATATATTAAACCAGAACAATAATCAATTTTCAAGAAACTTTTAATCCAAATCAATTCCTGTGAATTTATAATCTTTTAATTATTTAAAGAAAATTTGTTCATTACTCATATCAATTTAATAACAATGAGTTTTTATTCACAGTCTCATCAATTATATTTAAGAAACTCAATGAAGATACAAAGACAGCTTCAGAGGTGCCTGACAAATTAAAGATGAAGTACATGTAGCTACTGCAGGATTTAGAATCTAAGATCTCTAAAATAAATGTACATCTTTTTATAAACTTTAAAGTTTTGGCAGAAATTTATTGGTGTTTTAATTACAAAGAGAAATTAGAAATTTTCACACAGTGTATTTCAATATTCTCTTGAAGAGTCAATATATAACATACTGTTTAGAATTGGAGATTATAAAATTTATTTTAAAGCTAGCCAAGTGTTCTCCTACTTGTTAGGTTTGGTTAGTGTTTTTTTCATTGTTTTTGTTTTTTTAAATGGCCACAGTTTTAATGATAATATTTTCCTAATAAAGCACATAGACCAAGAGAGCTATATCATGTCATCCAGATTGCAGGAAGATTTAAGCGTAAGTCTGAGAGCATGAAATGTTTCGAGCAAGGTGGCTAAAATCCAGCTTCTACTCTAGTTAGCAAAATTCTTGGAAAGGCTTAAAAATTAGCTTACTAGTAAGCTAGTAAAAGCTCTGCCTGGAGCACAGACATAAAAATCATAGCAAGATCACCAGCAATAGCATAGCAAGATCACTTCTCACTATAAGACTGGTATATGAATGAACCCTTTAAAATTTGTATCCACCCTTTCTGCCCCTAACACCCATTTAAGACTGAGAAAACCATGAATTAGTTTTTATGCTTTGCTTAAAGTAACACACATACTAGAACTTACTTATAGAGCTAAATGATACCCAAATCAATAGATTAACTAATAATTTATCATTAAAAGAGACTCGCTCACAGTTTATCCTAAATCTCTATTGCAAACGTTGGGTTTTCTGATTGTTTGTCTGATTGATTGTATGATTGTAGCAGTACCCTGTAGCAGCTACATGAATTACAAACTTGAGGTATTAAATGATCAACTCAAATTTAAGATGTGAGTTCTAGACTTGCACTGCTCAATATTGTCGCCTCTAGCCCCATCTGATTATTTAAATTTAAATTTATTAAAATCAAATAAAACAATTAATTTCCTCAGTCATATGAGCCACATTTGAAGTACTCAGTAGCCATACATGTTTGGTGAATACAATACTGGACAACATACTATTCCATATGAACATTCCAATCACAAAACGTTCTAGTAACAATTTCAATCCTATTTTAATGTTGACAGAACTCCTATGAATTAGTTTTTAAGCAATTTAGCTTATTATCTTAATCTATTCTCACAATTATCAGAAGAAAAATATGTAAATTAATGTTAACATATTTTATAAAGCAGAGTCATGCCTTATATTGACTCTGACATGCATTTTCTTTTTCAGAGCCAAAGCTGAAGTTAAAGACTTTGGTGATATAAAACCTGTGCAACTTGTGAAATTAATTTTTCCACAGGGATTCAAAATTTAGTATCTATTTTTGTCTTGAGTGGGATGAACTAACTTTTGATTTTGAATGGCATTAGCTTTCAATAATTCACTTTATCATCTAATTTATGATCCACAGTACCATCAAAAATCTATGTCTTTACAGGAAATAAATATAATTTCTTAATTAAGTTAGGAAATTAGTAAAAGCTCTATGAAAAATTTATTTTGAATAAGGATCACCAGCACTTAACTAACCAGTAGTTCAGTCTTCCAAAAAGATCACAACAGATCCACTATATTGATGAAGCAAAGCACCACTTTATTCAGTTAACAATTTCAAAAGTCATTATACTTAGGTATAGTAAAAGTAGATTAACACCTTCTACTATAATATTGGTTTCCACCAGAACTCATGCTAAAATCATAAAGCTTTATGGACCACTCCTCTCAATTGCTATGTTTATATGATAAAACCTTTCCCCTTCATTAATCTAAAATTTTTTCTGCACTTCATAAATACCCTCCTTCTTTCACTCCATCCATTGTCACTGCCCTCCTGAGATGATGCCATTTCATATCTTTGTTTTAATTTCTTAATTTATTTGCCCCTTGAAATCTTAATACCTGTCAGTTTGTCACAACTAATTTATATAAGCATTATTTTTCAGATCTTGCCTAATTATTAATTTTCCTATATTGCTTTCTCTTTCTGTCCTGCATATTTTCATGTCCACTTTATACTAGAAACTCTATTGCTAGAGTCACCGTGTGGGCTTTATACTCTGGTTGTTAAATGCTTATGTACTCTTCTGTAGCAATGACAAGCAGTAATATCTAATCTCACAGTCCACTAACAACAAGGATGTGTCACATCAAGTTATTAAAACAATAACTGTGAGTGAAAAACAAATGTCAGGGCAATATTTACATTTAGTGAAAATAAAGATTATCAAAATTATTTTCATCTTTGGGTATACACATTGTACAAAATTACAAATCCTGTGAGTATAGAGGAATACTCAAAATAATATGTAGAAAATATCTTGAAAAAAGTTAAATTCATACATTAATCGTATACACAATTTAATTGAATATATTTTTATTCAACTCCAAGGAATGAGTCTAATGCCAAAAATAATGTTGAAAGTGAGAGAAAGAGAAGACAGTGGCAAGTCCAGGTGAGAAAGCCTGAGTGACCAAAGGGAAACTGGGTTAGGTGAATGGTGGTGATCATTGGATAGGAGTGAAAAAGGGAATGATTTTTGGATAAGCTGTCACAAAAACAGGCACTTTCCTCTGCAAGTGATATTCCTTCACCCCCCCCCCCCCCCGCAATTGTCTACACTCCTACTGTCCCCGGTTCATATTTTGTCCTTCAGCTTTTATCTCTACTATCTTGATTCTTGCCTGGCACTTAATTATTTCTCTCTAGCAATTCAGTGACATTTTTAGAGAAATTAGTATAGATCAAACAACCTACCTCACATAAAAATACTGTGTCTTTTTTTTTTAAGTTTTAATTTTCCGGTGAAGGAAAGAAACTTTTGTAACAAATTATTTCCATTTAAAATTCCCAGAGCCCTTACTTACTGGGGTTGACCAAAGGTCTAAATTTCATGCCCAGTCAAAAACAATTCCTATTGTTTTTTAAGGTTTGATATTTAATCATTTGAAATTTGTTCCTTTGGGTTATGCCAGCTTAAAAAGCAGGTAACTTATTGAAGGGCAAAAAGAAATTCTTATCTCAATGTGTGATTATGGGATCCTTTGGCAAGACCAAGTTTGACAAAGAGAAAGGTACAGAAGGGAGGCAAGAAAAAAGGCGATAGAAGGAAAATCTAGGAGCTCTGAAGATTAACTTACTTACTTCAGAATTTTATATGAAGCTAAGATGTAACAAGGTATCTGCTTGAGTCCATGTTCTTGTTTAATCTTTTTGTCCACTTAAAATATTAACTTACTGCCCCTGCCCTGGGCTTCCTGCAGTCTATTCTAAACTGAGCAATCGGAATGATCCTGTTAAAATAAAAGTCATTTTGCGTCACTCCTTCTCTCAAAATCTTTTAGAGGCTTTATATCTAAACAAGAATTAAAATTGGCAATGATCTATCATGCCTTATTCCCATTCTTCTCTCTCTGACCTCACCTTCTCCTGCTGTTTTCTCTCTTTACTCTTCTCCAACCAACTTAACTTCTCCTGGTCCTGAAAGATATCAGGCACATTTTCAAATTTAGGTCCCTTGCATTCCATCTCTAGAACACACCTCTCTCAGCTAATTTCTTGACTGGTGCCATCGCCTCCTTCAAGTCTTTGTTTAAATACATCTTCTTGACTAGGACTAATTACGACCAAATCTCCTTCATGCTCTGAACTTTCTGATCCTGTTCTTTTTTTTAATTTTTTTTTATTTCAGCATATCACAAATGTTTTGGTCACATATATTCCCTTTGCCTCACCTGAGTCAGAGCTTCAAGCATGTCTATACCCCTGATGGTGCACACCGCACTCATTAGGTGTGAATATACCCGTCCCCTCCTCCCCTCTCCCATCTGCCCAACACTCGATGAATGTTACTACTATATGTGCACTTAAGTGTTGATCAGTTAAAACCAATTTGATGGTGAGAACATGTGGTACTTGTTTTTTCATTCTTGGGATACTTCACTTAGTAGAATGGGCTCCAGCTCTATCCAGGATAATACAAGAGGTGCGAGATCACCATTGTTTTTTATGGCTGAGTAGAACTCCATGGTATACATATACCACATTTTATTAATCCACTCATGTATTGATGGGCACTTGGGTTGTTTCCACATCTTTGCAATTAAGAATTGTGCTGCTATAAACATTCAAGTGCATATGTCTTTATAGAAAGTCTTTTGTTCTTTTGGGTAGATGCCCAGTAATGGGATTGCTGGATCAAATGGTAGTTCTACTTGAAGCTCTATGAGGTATCTCCATATTACTTTCCACAGAGGTTGTACTAGTTTGTAGTCAGTCACACCAGCAGTGTATGAGTGTTCCTATGTCTCCACATCCCTCTTCTTTCTCCATGGGATTTATTATCACCTTCCAACAGGCTCTAAAATTTACTTATTCATTATGCTTGCTATTATTGCTCTCTCCTCCACAAAGGTGGGAATATTTCTCATTTCGTTTTGTTTACTTATACATCAGTAAAAATAAAACACAATAAATATTTTCTGTTTATGGTTTTAATTTTGCACAATAGCATCCAATTCTGTGTTTGGTCATTCTTCAGTCTGAAGATCTTAAGTCCACGGAATTCTTCCCCTTTGTAAAAAAAGTAAATGACACACACACACACACACAGACAAAGAATTCTGTCTATTGTATCAGTAAATGTATTTTTACAGAAGCTTAGGAAATACAGAGTCCTGTTTAGTAGCTAGAATGCATAGGGCTTAGTCCAGCTTGCATGATGGAAGTAGCTCAAGACTGATATTAGTTCTCAGAATTTCAGCCACTCATGACCAAAACTCAGATTGCTGCCTCAGAAAATCCCTTGTTGGAAGCTTGCATCCAAATACTTTCCAAGATAATGAACCAGAAAATGAAAACAAAACAAAGATTAAAAATAGGAGATTTATAGACATATAAGATGAATATAAATTAAAATCCAGGTAAAATTATAATAATGCCTATAAGTTTTGTGAGAATAAATTATTCCTGTTATTAGAATTACCATGTTTGATCATTTGACATAATTGAATTCATGAATTTATCCTTTCAACATGCTGCTGTGTCAAACGTAAATCTAAGCAGTAATCTTTACTCTGACACTCCGATGTTAAATACTGATTTTGAAGATTCCTTAATATATTAGGTTATTAAGTATGAAATGTCCAATTTCCTTAAGTATTAATATTAAGTTTGACAGTTGATATATCTGACATTTCATTTTGACACTTCTTGTTTTATGTTTATTGTGAAGGTACATCCTCAGTCTTTCGGATGCATGTTTTGGCTTGTGATTATCTTTCAAATGTTTTTTAAAGCAATTTTTGTGAAACCATGGATAAGTAAAAAAATGCATGTTACTTTTGAATATGAGTTCCATCGTGGAACCAATGCTGCACAGACAGCTCAAAATATCAACAAAGTGTTTGGGAAGGATGTGGCTAATGAATGCATATTGAGAAGTTCCATTCTGGCGATTTTAATCTTGAAAATGAGTCACATGGGTGACCTGAGACCAAGGTGGATAATGATGAGCTGAAAGCTGTAGTGGAAGCAAACCCATCTCAACCTATGTGAATGAGCAGCAAGGTTGGACATCACTATTCCAACAATATTGGATCATTTGAAACAAATGGACAAGATAAAGAAGCTGGATAGATGGGTTCTGCATGAAACAAATGATCATCAGAAGAGAAATCATCTTGAAGCTTGCCTTTTTTGCTGTCATGACATAAAGGTGAACCATTTCTACACCATATTGTTACATACGATGAAAAATGGATTATTTTTGACAGTTGCAAGTGTTGACACAATGGTTGGATAAAGATGAAGTGCTGAAACAGTCCAAAACCAAATATTCATCAAAAAAAGCTAATGGTGCCTGTTTGGTGGTCCAGCACTGGTATTATCCACTACAGCTTCATGAAACCTGGTCAATCAATTACAGCGGATGTCTACTGCAACCATTTAGATGAAATGATCAGGATGCTTGTGATTAAGCAGCCAAGATTAGTCAACAGAGACAGGCCAATCTTCTTGCAAGACAATGCTCCACCACATGTCACACAAACAACGCTGCTCAAACTAGAGAAGCTGGACTTGCAAACTTTCTGTCTTTCACCATATTTGCCAGATCTTGGACCAACTGGCTACCACTTCTTCTAGGCTTTGGACCATTTCTTGCAAGGAAAAATATCCAATTCTCAACAAACTGTGAAAAAAGGCTTTGGTGATTTCATGGCCACTCATTATCCAGGTTTCTTCACTATTGGCATAAGCAAGCTACCATTAAGATGGCAAAACTGTGTTGATAGATTAGGCATACAAATACTTTGATCAATTGTACTGCTTCTTGTTCAAGATATAATAAACTACACTTCTGATTCCAAATCGGACATTTCATATTTAATGATCTAATATGTTTTTACATACACAATTAAACTGATTTTATTATACTGATATAATGAAATATGTGGCATAAACCTCTTTGCCATTCAAAAGTGCTACACAAAATTAAAGAGATTATTACTATTAAATTTTTTACACATCTCTTCCCATTGCCTTCATTGTGTATCAGATTTAAAGTAGAAAATTAATGGGAAACCTGCTTTCAAGTACCCATGCACATTTCCCATTGAAACCTGTTAAGGGTTACACATGAGCATAAAAGGATAGTATTTGGCCCATAATGTGTTCAGGATCTAATTTACTGTACACCGAAAGCATTACAGTGGTAATAATAGTCAAAGCTGAATCTCAGAGGGTTGGTAATTTTGCTGAAGCATCCAAATTTTTCCTATCTGAACTACCCCAAACTTTTAAAAGCTCTTTCCTTTTGCTCCCCCTCTCTGAAATCATCCAATTAAAAGAATTTTTTTTTCCCTTGCTGCAAAGCAGTGGAATTTCACAGAAGTTTTATGCTACATTTAACAGCTCAGAGTTTTAAGCTAATAAAAAATAGACTTTGAAGAGACAAGAATATACAGTATATGTTTGGTGGTGACGTGTAATATCTTCTATTATCATTAGAACAAAATGAAATTGTATTTCATGGTTTGCTGCTTTTAGAAATCACTGGAAAAAATAGTGTTTTTGTTTCAAGTCTGTCACAAAGCTAGATTCTACATACAGTTGAAATGAATGTGGACATTTATTCCTTTGTTTTTCTGGTAATTTGAAACTTTTGGACATTTAATGTTTATTTTCTCATTTTGTTGGGTATGGGGAAGGAAGGATGGACATACTTCTTTTTATTTACTGCTGATATGAATGTTCACATGAAATTCTTTTCATGTGGTCAGGGCACTGATATATACCACATGTATTTTCAACAAATATAATCAATAATTAGAATATATGAAATGTATGGGCTTGTACTTGTTTTGTATTTTGGTATATATTACCTACAAATTTGATTCTTTTAATTTATAAATTTTTAGATGCAGCAGATATTAAAACTAAGAGAAGATGTACTTCTGGACTTGTAAAGTTCTTCCTAAGCTGGAAAAATTTATATGCTTGCTTAGCCAAAATTTTAGCATCCTAAATCATCTTAGCTCATGATCATGACTGTCATATTCCATCTCGATGAGATCTTAGGAGAATAATCATTTAATTTCTTTGTGGCCTTTTTCCCAGTTTTCCATTTCAAGGGAACTGCTATCTGCTTACAAAACATTTAGGCTCAGAGCTAATGAGGTTTGATTTAATTTCCTTTTTTCGTTGTGTCCAGCAATGGTTCCAAGGCTCTCTATACCTGAGAGGTAATCTGTTTCCTGTGTAGTTACACACTTGAGTGACTTTCCCAAATTAGGGAAGACCTAATACTTCAAGTTCAAATTTGGCAGTGAAAAACTTCTGTGTAAAATAACTATTCTGCAAAACAACTAAGAAAATGTATGGCACTCACATATGACTCCTTTTGGAAGCAGCATGGAAAGATTTTGAAATAAAGTGGGATGATAAAAAGGTGAATAGATACTGAGTTAAAAATGAACCCGTTTATTCTAAATTTCTTCATTCTGGATACAAACAATATGCAAACTTTGTCCTTTCTCCAAAAATACACTGCTGTTCTGTATGATTGAGAATAGCTTATAAACCAAAACAGGCTTGAGATCTGACTAATAGTAAGGAGATAGTTGTTTTTCATTCATTTTGAGATTATTGCAGGGAAGTCAGGCAGTGAAAAGTTTGATGGAGAAAGTGCAAGGAAGGCAGCCATTGTCCATTCAGCACCATTCCAGGTTGACAAAGATTATGTTATTTAATCCACGTAATAATTCTCTGAAGTAGGTAAGCATTAGGATCCTCATTATTAGATGAGAAAACAGAGACTTGTAGAGTCTTAAAGAGTTCACCCAACAGACAGCAGGGTTGTAATTAAAACCTAGGCCTGTCTAACCACAAAATTCAATCTAAAAACCACATAATGCATCTTCTTTTATACCTCTGTTTTTCAATAACTGAAAAAATATGTATGTTAATTTAATTTAGCAGTTATATTTGACAAAGTGTTTCCTTAACTATGTCAGTTCTGCAATCTAAAGTATATAATATTTCTTGTATTATAAAATAAAATCACTTCAAACAGTAGGGGTCTCATAATACAGACAGATATACATGATCAGGTTATCAGAATACCTGCAGTACTTAAAATTTTTGAATAAGGCTACAATAATATTTTCTTTGCTTTTAGAGATACAGTGAGAAGTAATAAATTAGCAATACAATTTCAACCAAAATTATTTTGTATGTTTTCTATCAGGACTTCATTTATAGCAGAAAATTTCTCTTCTGCATTTCCTCACTATAATCTTAATTCTCAGCAAATTAATGTTGAATACAACTCTTGATAAAACACCTGGCTATTTAGATATTGTCTAGACGCTCTGCAAGGTTTTCTTAGAAATTATATTTATTTTAAATTTTATGACTAATTTTGTTTTTTTACTTTTTCTTTTTAGTATTTATGGACTTATAAAAGCCTCACAGCCTAATTATACTTGCATAGGCATGGCATCTTTTAGTCATCATGGAATTTACATACTAAAGTGCTTTTAGTGCATTTTTAGACCTTCCATAAAATCTTATTGTCCGTAAGTCAAAGATAATTCATTTTTGGACCATTATTACATTAGCTCATTTTTCTTTTATGTAAATCATGGCTAAAATACTGACAAAAGAGGGATTTTATAATTTCTTTGAATCCACAAAATTGTAGGCACTGTTAGAATGTTAGTGGAAAGGAACATTGGTCAGAGACACGGGGTTTGTAGCCCTCATTGCTACTTACTAGCTTCCTTACCGAGGGCAAGTTATTCACCCTCATCACTCCCTGCTTACTTCATTTAGTAATTGTGCTGGCATCACAGGAAATGTATATAAAGTGCTTGGTACAATGCCTGGCACTGTAGGCAGTCAATGAATTCTAAAGATTTTAGTAACAGCTAGTGGATCTTTTAACCCAATAAAAGATTATTCATAAACTAGACTCTATTTTAGTAGTTTTTACGACAAAAGACAGCTTATTTAAATATCGGATAACTCAAATTGTGAGGATGTACTTCCTTTCACTGATCCTAAATTGATCTACCTGGAATTTCTATCTTCCCACACCAGATAAAGCCTTTGATGCTCTCTAAATAATGAAGGGAGGCCTGACAGCATTTCACACATAAACAAATAGCTTGTTTTCCTTTATTTCCTATAAGCTAAACATCCTCCAGTTTTATTTTGTGTGTATGTGTGTGTTTTTCCTATATGATGTATCAGTTAGGACTCTCTGAGTTTCGGCTTCAGCAAAATATTTTTGACCCATACACTGAAATAAATCTACTAGCTACTGGTGTAGTATGACTCAGGGGCTCAAATTATGTCAATAGAACCCTGTTTTGCTATCTTCAAAATTTGTCTTGTCTCCTACCTAATATTGGCATCACAGAGTTTCCCATTTTGATGTTAAGGTGGCTCCAGACTTGTGTCTTCATAACTCTGAGTCTAGTGGAAAAGAGAAAATTTCTGCAGCCAATTCTCCTTAATCATAAAATTAATCACTATGGGTATGGCAAACCGAACACAATGATGAACGTATGTGTGAGTATATATACTAACTGTGTACAGGCCAATCCGAATGGACACTACCACCAAACAGAATGGACATTGTCCATAAACAACAATTATGGCTGCAGAGTGCATCTGTAATGAACTTAATTCTACTTCAAGAACTCCCACTGATCTCCACAAGGAGCAGACTGTAGCGTCAATGTCATCTAAATGTAAGGAACGAGAGTGGAAGGAGTCACAATGCTCAGAAGAAAAACAGACTTATGGTTACCAGATAAAATAAGAATGGTTGAGTAATGTTGATTAAAAACAAGCACGGTCCACTGCACAGGATTTGAGAACTGACAATTTAATTATTTTGCTGAATTTATTTATTTTCAGTGATTTTTCTATCAAACATGCTCACTATAATAAAGTGCTCAGTGTGAAGTCTGACCATTATAATATAGAGCAGGAATATTATCTGCTTTTGTCCAAAACCTATACAACTATTAACGAAGTCCAAGATTTCTGCAACCACTTTGATATTCTTCACATAAGTGTTGTTAAGCCAGGTTCCTCCATATTCTCTACTTGTACAGTTATTTTTTTTTTAAATTTCAGAATACTATGAGGGTACAAACATTTTAGTTACATGAATTGCTTTTGTACAGTTTGAGTCAGAGTTATGTGTGTCATCACCCAGAGAGTGTGCATTGTGCCTGTTAGGTGTGTACTTACCCAATCCCTGTTCCCCCCTCCCACCTGCTTGATTTCCATTGAGTTTTACTACCATATGTGCACATGAGTGTTGATCGATTAGTTCCAATTTAATAGTGAGAACCTGTGGTGTTTGATTTTCCATTCTTGTGATACTTCACTTAGAAGAATGGTCTCCAGTTCCACCAGGTTGTTACAAAAGGTATTAGTTCACCATTTTTTAGGGCTGAGTATACTCCATGGTGTACATATATCACGTTTTATTAATCCACTCATATATTGATATGCACTTGGTTTGATTCCACATCTCTGCAATTGTGAATTGTGCTGCAATAAACATTAGAGTTGAAGTGTCTTTTTGATAAAATAACTTTTTTTCCCTTTCTTATATGAGGGAGAAATACTTTCTCAGACAAGCAAACACTGAGAGAATTGTTAGTTTATTTGTTTAACATTAAATTTCAAATGTAAAACCATTTGCCTTATAACATTTAGTCCTTCTTGGTTTAGTCTATCCTTCTGGCCATTCAAGATAACACTAAACATTCACACAAATTCAAGCACCAAATCATCATCTAGAACTTTGGAAATATCATATTGAATAATTGAAAAGTAATACAAAATAAACATCCAATCACTGAGAAATTGATTTTAAAAAAAGAGACCACGACTCAGTGTTTACTTATTTAAGACCTCTCTATATATTTATATTAACACGTTTGGGTCAGTTTGATAAATGTACTTCAGGCCATATTTCTCCTTCATAATGAGTGTTTTTGTCAAATGCCTTGTATAAATTAAAAGCCGTTATTTTTACACAATCCCTTGAGCTGATATAAGTTGTAACCAAAAGTCTCATGCTAGCTTCTAGTTATTTTCTCATTGTTCACACTTTAGGTAATTAGTCATCAGATTAAGAATTTTGACTGGATCATCATCAAAGTCACTGGTGTAGAGACTGGAGGATCCATTTTCTTTTTTAGATTTATGATACCACCATTCTCTACTTATGCAGAACTTGGAAATTCAAGATTCCAAAATAACACATCATCAACCCTACATTATCTTGAAACATATTATCTGCATTTCAACTTACCTTCATAAATCTCATTTTCAAGTTCTGACTTCTATAATTAAGCAGAGTAGGTGATGAAGCCTTGTGCTATTGCTCTCTTCCTTAATTTCTTTCACCTGTGCCAGCTGTGGCACAGTAGGAAATCTTTTAAACAGTAATAATGAATTATCTCTCTCAATCCAAGAAAAGCATAGGGCATAAATTTGTCAAACTTTACATTTTTTAAGAGAAAAAAGTTTCACATGGGCTATTATACACTGTTATAATATCAAAGATATTTTGATATCATTGTATCCCAACCCCTTCATTTTGCAAGCGAGGAAATAGGCTCAAGGAAGTTCAGAGATTGTCTAATGTCTGATAGCTACAATGGGTCAGAGCTAGGTCAAGGGTTCAGGATTTATCTCAATCCAGATACCTCCTATTTTGCCACCATGCCTTTGGATTGAAAAGTGATACTCCAACCGATATAGGGTAAAGAGTTCTGAGGGTATAAATAAAAAGGAGCAAATGGTTAACTTTATTTATTCATCCATTCCATCATGTATTCATTTTATTTTCAATCAATGAGCACTCACTTCTGCTAGTCATAGGTTTAAACCCTATGGAGTATAAAGATGAGTAAGATGGGCACTGTATTCACAAAGATGTCTACAATCAGACTTCTAGTGTGGGAGATGATACACACTGCAGCTTTATGTTATTTTAACAAAAACAGTTCTAAGTCCAAGAATTAAAAACACTTGAAACATCCATATTTAAGTATCAAATCTCCTTTATCCTTCATTATTTTCAAAGTATATTGATTCCTTTAATTAATAACCCTTTTCAGGCTTTACTTTTCATATTTGCTATATGAAATGCTGTAGGTTGTATTTTATTTTATGCTAAACAGTTTATATCAGTCAGTGAATTGTTGTTACCTTTAACAAATAAAATTATTTTTAAAGTGTCAATACTACAACTTTACACATCTGAAATAACCTACAGTTTTTACAGCAAAATCATTTGGCAAATCCTCATCCTGTGAATTTTATGATTAAGTAATTTTAGATCCTAACCATGATAGGTGTTCAATTATTTTTAAATTATGTTTATGTCTTTTTTATTAATTTTTCCAGTTTCAGGGTCATGAGCTGGCAATTTGGGTGTATTAATGGATGTGATTAACTAGTTTTTGTGATAGTTAATATTTGTGGCCTAACCTCTCTAACCAGCACTGTGAATAAAGAATGAGCTGCCACAGTTTTAGAGGAAATACATTCCTTATTCTAATACATAATCATATAGCTTGCATAATGAATTTCTAATACAATAAGGGAAATCTGTCTCTAAGAACAAATTTCTTTAAAACAAAAATCCACCTCAAAACAGCATCATTACCTTTTTTTGAAAAATTCTCCTAACTCTTTTAACAGAATAATCTGTAACCAACATTGAAAATGTTACGAGTATATTTTCTTAATCAAATATAATCAAAATATGTGTGTGCATATTTTGGGTGCAAAATCAATATAATAGGTATACTTTCAAAGATAAAATAATATGAATCCTTTGATATTTCAATGTAATATTCAAGAAAACAGGATAGAATATTTGATATTAGAACTGCTCTTGAAAATCTGAGTTTAATGACCATCTTATGTTACATATATCGGAGACTGAAAATCATTATGTGTTTAAGTGTGACTCAAGAAGTGGGCTCTGAGCTCTATACTCTAATCCACTGGTAATTATGACTCTTACAACTCTGATATAACAATTTCTTCTCAGACAGGCATATCTGTCCGACATTCTGGCTGAAAAACATTACAGCTTATACTGAATCTACTTTAGGAAAATTTTACATCTTTCCTCTCAATGTACCTAGCTTATTAAAATAGAAAATAGGCTGTTTTCACCCAGTACATGTGCTATTATAAAATATTTTTGCTGCTCAGCCCCAGATGACAACCCGATGACTTGTGGAAACGATAGCAACTTCTCTCTTTTTTGGAAAAAAAAAAAAGTCACACTCTTTATTCAGAGAATAGATAAACAATCCTGTTGTTCACCCAGAACTTTTCTCTTCACTTTGCTTAGTCGGCTATTTTTATCTAAAGATCATGTCTAATTTCTTATTCATTCTGTATCATGTGTTTAACACAGTGCCTGGCAAATAATAAGTACGTATACATATTAAGAATTGAAATGAATGTGCACCACTATTAATTATTTCTACTTCTTTATAATGGTGAAAGTATTTGCTAAGATTCACATAAGCAGAGGTGTTAGTAAAGTTTACCACTTAAATGGTCAAAATTACTTCCCCTTGAACACTTTTATACATCTAAGAATTTATTTCCATGAGATAAACACTATATTTTCCCCAAGGGAGTGCTGAAGAATCTGTTCAGGCCATCTACAGACATACTGGTTTGCTTGCGTTGCATTAATATGCAGTAAAGAAATCCAATTTTAATTCCAAAGTGATAACAAACAAAAGACTAAAGAAGAGAGGGAAATAAAAAAATATCATTATCAAAATACAATAAAATTGACTCTTAAAATGTGTCATCTCTGCTTCTGTATGAATAATATAACCACGGAAAATATGAATTTTCATTCTTTTCTTTCAAAGTGACCTAATAGGTAAGAAATGTTTGCTTTATTTGTGTTTAAAAGAACCAAAAAATGGATTACTGTATGGCTGGCAGATGCTAGAGAAAAAGTGCAAAAAATATGTGTTGCAAAAATGAGGCATAAAAACTCAAATGATAAAAAAGTTTATCAGAACAACAAATAAGAATACTATTATGTCTAATATAAATATAATCATTCTATTTTTCTATATAACTTCTGTGCACTTGGAGTAATGCAAAAATATATACGGTGAGAAAAATTAAACATTTATCTACTAAAAGGGAGGTTGGTTTTGTTTGTAATCCCCCCTGGGAATATCACTATATATCACTGACAGTATGTGATACTCATCTTTGATAACACATCTAAGCAAATCAAGGTTTAGCATGCAATTATCACCAGAAATATGTTTACTTCAACCTCAGGCTTAGTTGACTAGGCGAAACCAAAAACCATGGGCTTCTAGAATAGCCAAATTATTCTATGAAAAATTATATTCTTACTAAATCTCTAATTCAGTAAATGTCTCCCCCCCAAATCTCTTTTCAACTCTTCCTTCGAGCGTAAGATGTTGCATTTCTAGTAGTACATGAATCATGCGTTTTTTAGTCAATAATTTCAAGAAATGGTAGTTTTAACTATAAATATATCATTTATAGATAATTTGCGTACCAGAAAGTTGATTTATATATAACAGTAACATTAGCAAATACCATTGTAATATTTTCCTAGAACTATATTTTTAAATAAAAGAGCATTTTAATTTCAAACAAAACTTCTATTTAAGATATAAATATATATCATTTCCATGAATTTTCCTATTTCCTATTATTTTACATATAAAGTGATGACAAATTGATATATAAGAATCATAGAAGAGAATCAAAGTTAAGAAAATTGTTTTTTATGACTAGTAAAAAGTAGAGTGCACTTAAGTTTAAGCTCAGATTCTAAGAATTCTATAAATACACAATAAAAATACATTATACAAATTGGCCGGGCGCGGTGGCTCACGCCTGTAATCCTAGCTCTGGGAGGCCGAGGCGGGTGGATCGCTCGAGGTCAGGAGTTCGAGACCAGCCTGAGCAAGAGTGAGACCCCGTCTCTACTAAAAATAGAAAGAAATTATCTGGCCAACTAAAAATATATATACAAAAAAAAAATTAGCCGGGCATGGTGGCTCATGCCTGTAGTCCCAGCTACTCGGGAGGCTGAGGCAGTAGGATCGCTTAAGCCCAGGAGTCTGAGGTTGCTGTGAGCTAGGCTGATGCCACGGCACTCACTCTAGCCCGGGCAACAAAGTGAGACTCTGTCTCAAAAAAAAAAAAAAAAAAAAAAAAAAAATACATTATACAAATTATCTTTTAAAATGAGAAAAATGCTTTTTAGTCAGTGTTGTTATACCTAAATCACTTTCTTAACATTGGAGCAATATATAAGAGCACGGTGTAGTTCTCAAGTTAATAAACTATTCCCCAGAACTCTCATATTCATTGCTTTTCTCTTGCCATTGCCATATAAGAGTGTTTAAGAAAAGGCAGAGACAGTAGAAATGTTACAGCCTAGATACAGTATAAAATGGAGACTTGAAATGCAAAAGCTGTAAATGCACAAAGCCTATCTACAGAATCTTACAGTGTGAACACTCTTCTCTGCCTGTTAGGTATAAGTGAAGTAAAACAAAATGAAAGGTAAAATTTGAAAGACCTTCCTATTTCACATTTACTGAACATAAATGAAAGCCTGGCTTCAAAGCTTCCAAGGACAGGCAGAC
Source organism: Lemur catta (assembly GCF_020740605.2). Lineage (NCBI taxonomy): Eukaryota > Metazoa > Chordata > Mammalia > Primates > Lemuridae > Lemur > Lemur catta. Next base: position 7,533,447 of record NC_059151.1, on the reverse strand, counting down.
TCTCGAGAAGGACTAATATAGCCAGTGACTTTAAGTGGAAGCCAATGCTCATTCACCATTCTGAAAATCCTAGGGCCCTAAAGAAGTATACTATATCTATACTTCCTGTGCTTTATAAATGAAACAACAAAGCCTGGATGACAGCATATCTTTTATAGCATAGTTTACTGAATATTTTAAGCCCACTGTTGAGACTTGGTGGTCAGACAGTATAGTGTAAACATAACTGTTATATGCACTGGGAAACCACAAAAATTGATGTGATTTGCTTTATTGCATTGTTTGCTTTATTGAGGCAGTGTGGAACCAAGCCCACAGTATCTCCAACGTATGCTTGTATGCCTATATGGTGAAGGTTCTGAAGAGTCTCACCATAAATCAAATGTCTCATTTTTATTTAACAAAGTATTTTTTTAACTTAAAACTCCTAATATAGCTATGGGCATTTTAAATAAGAAAAATGAGTCATTGAATACCCAATACTGCCTCGTTTTTAAAGACATTGTTACTAATGTCTCTTTAATCAAAAATATTTTACTAAAATAATTTACAGTTATACATTGTTTAAAAAAAATTGCTTCATAAGATCCAAAAAATATGCTTTCTGTGCAAAACAAATCATCTTAAGTTTTGAAGGAAATATTTTTTATTCAAAATATGTATAAACCACACCTGGCTGAATGATATTCTTGTCTGTGTGGCTTGATATTTAGCACTATAATCAAACCATATTGCAGCATTCACAGTTTCTGATGAGGCCTAAATGATGCCCCATCAGTCTGACAGACTATTTCCACAGTAGAACTAAAGATGAAAAATCTCACCTTTCATCTTCTACTCCACCAAATATTTCCAAACTAAATCATTTATGTAAGAATGATTGAATGAATTTGGGCATTTCTTAAGAATTATTCCTGAGCCATCATCTGCTTTGGCTGGCATTAATTCTTACCAAATGAAATGTGTCCTAATAACATTACCAGTACAGAATGAAAACTGAATGTGTAGTAGGTATATGAACTTTTAAAAAGACTGATATATAAACATATGAGCACTTGTTTTGAAGCAATGTATAGAAAATAAATTCTTTTCACACTATTTAGTCATATTACATAAATCAACTCTCCAATTTTATCTTTAAAACAATACTTAAAAAGTGCTTTTAAAAAGATTTTGTTTATGATTCTACATGTATTAGGACATCAGATCAAAATGTTTATTTCATAAAACACTTCAACGTCACATTAATTCTGGCATTCCCCCTCATTATTCAAGGAGGAGGGTAGTTTTCAACACTCCTTTCCTGTCAACAAAAACAATATCTTTAAAAAAACGATATTTACATAATAATCATAACAAACATTTTAAGAAGGCATTATGACTTTCATATTAGGCACTGCAAGCTTACATTTCTATAAGCAAAACACTGTCATCTATCTATAACGATAACATGGGAAATATGGAATTTCTGCCTTGAACTGTGTTGTAAACCCAATCAATTATTCGGTCAGGAAACAAAAAGCAAACTAAATTGTTCTTCTGTTTTTATATTGCACTAGTTCTCCCTATCACACTGGTACTTTCAGAGCCCAATAGTATTAATTGAAGGATTTGATTGACCAAATACACAGCTTTTAGATCCGAAAGTGAAAGGTATTAATGCTATGCATGCATAATCAAGAGGCGATGATGGCATCATGAAAGAAAAGGAGCCAGGAAAAGGACCATCTGGCTATGGTTGAATAATATACAGGTGGAGGATTCTGAGGATTATAATATATAATAGTTTATGAATAAGTGGAGTTTCACCATTAAAAAAAAATTAAAGAAGAATGTAAAGAAGGAAGGATATAAAGATCTCCGTGGTCAAAACAGATATATTTATTTTCACCCTAGATTTATATTTATACTAATACGTATCCTAAAATATGTTGATATGCGAAACACTTTCTATGAGATATAGTTACATAACAAAATGTCTAAATTCAGTTGCCTTAAGCTGAAGCCATAGATAAAATCAGATAATTATAATCATTTATTTTTTGTTCTTTGTGACAAGAAAAGTGGAAACTAAGCCTTAGTATTTGATTTTCAAACTATTCAGGACGTAGAAGAAGTTACTGCTTGAGAAAATTTTTATGGACTGGAATGTTTATGATTTAAATTATGTCTCTTGAAGATATCTAAGATGAAGGAGGTTAAACTTTTGCATTAACTTTATAGGAAAGCAAACTTGAGCCCCTCAAAGACCAGATGAGAGGTAACCACGCGCAAGAAAAGAGTTTTAGTACTCTTGCAAATGTTCCACCAGAAACATTTTGTTTTCATTCCTATCTGTCCACTTATTCTTAAGTAGCTTTGGGAAAGTAGCATTATCACTGAATGGAGATAATCACAGCTTGGGGAGTTGGCCTGACTTGAGATCCTGATTTCCTGATTGCAGTCTGGAATTAGGAGTTCTTTAAGGAAATTCTAGACCAGTAAACCAAAAAAAAAAAAAAACAGTCCTTGGATTTTCTTACATGCAAACTTGTTTTAAAATTTTTATCTTTTAGAAACAGACAATATATAATTTTATTTTATTTTTATATTTAAGCTAAGTTACCTACTGGATTCCTTATGGATTCCTTGGATCATTGTTCTCTGAGCTTTAAAACCTATTGGCCAAAGATAAGTTACATGCTTGCCACTCTGCAGTGAGGACAGCACCCACCCAGGTAGAACAAATTAACACTGAGAAACACTGCACAATGTTTACTTAACTCTTCCTTCATAATGAGTTCATACATTCAAATACCACTAAGCTTCTTTTTCCCTTTGTAACTGAGATTTTTAAGTTACTCATGGATTAACTGGTTGATTTAACAATTATTGAAGGTCTCTGTGCTGAGTTAGGACCTGGGAACACAACTGTGAATAAGACAGACGTTGTTCCTTGCCCTTATAGGCGAGTGTACGAGGGATTTCTGGCAGGAGGTAGCACTTGTGGCACAAAGATGCTTTGAAAGTCTTTGAAAGTCAGCTGTATGGGTGGACATGACTGCTAGTCTATCCGGCTGTACATTGAAAAGGCTTCTATTCACTTTAAAGATCAGGTGGATATTGAGCTCTGAGTGTGTATGTAGAGAAATCAGGTGAAGCTGTAAGGTAAATGCAAGGACAAACTTAGTTGTAATAAAATTATCCAAATTAATTTCCAGAGCCCTGTGGAAGAGGCAAATATGCCAAGATCTCTGGGGGGAGGGTATACTTGTATAGGCTAGTGAACTCTGGTTTTGGATTTATCTGTGCATGCACTGGAAGGAACAGGAAGAAATGGCTGGGCTTCCCATTACAACTAAGACTCAGAGGATCTCTGTTGAGAATAGCCATATTTCTCATCTTTACATTCATGTAGTCCATTTTGATACACAACCATAACTGTTATATTTGATATTTGTCCCATTATTTTCCCTGGCAGAAAACAAAGGGGAGAACAAGGTGAACTTTACCCTTTCACTTGTCTGTAAGAAATCAGTATGTTATGCACCAAATAGTATCAGTACTAATTATTGGGGCTAACATTTATTGTGAGATTTAAGCATGCCAGGTGAAGTGATATACACTTTACTGCATTTTTCTCTTTAATTCTCAGTACTATGTCTATCAAAATGTACTGTTTTGAATGTCATTTTTTTTTGGTGTCAACAACAAAATTGATCATATCAGTAATTATTCTGTCTTCGTGGATTGGGAGGGCTGAGATATCCATACCGTTACATCTTATACTTTTAAATATATATATATATATATGTGTGTGTGTGTGTGTATGTGTGTGTATATTTAGAAAGATTACAGTATCATTAACAATCTTGAAAATAAACTCACCATAACATAGTTATGTCCTAATTTAGTCTTTATACACACTTACATTAGATAAAATTATAAATAGAATATACACACAGACAATTCTGTAAGCTTTTAACAATTTGATGTCAAAATATGATAAAGCTCTAGAAAACAGGAGAATCATTATACTAATCAAGAGTAATTAATTTAATATAATGCCATTTCCCTCATAGCTTGGAGAACAGCAAAACACCAAATAATATTTACTACACCAACAGAATTTGGATAGCCTCACAGGCTGATATAATGGAATTTTGGGTTAAGTAGGTTCACCCTCATATGAACTCTTACTGAATTTTTTTTTCCTATCCCTCTACAACATTTAATATTTGCTATCTTTTTCTGTAGTCATTTGTATGTATGCTATCTCTCTAACTAGATTATAAATGTTGAGCTCAGGGAGTATTTCTTTTATCACTATATCTCATAAAAATTAAGAATTCAATAAATATTTGCTAAAAGAATGAATACATGAATATTAAAAGTAGAAAAACAAGTACAATACAGTATAAGAGATTTATAAATGTATAGAATAAAATGAACTTGTCTTTTCTGCTTTCATAAAAAGCCAGGAAATGTTAAATAAGCAGTATATCTTACAGAAGTAAAAACATCTTGAACTTCTTAATAACAGAGAATGTTAAAGTTCAAACCAGTGTCCAAGTACTCTCTCTTTTTTCCTTATCCTGCAAAGCATCAGCAAGAGTGTCAACAAATAATGAACACTGATATTACTCTAAACAATGAAACTAAATTTACTGAAAAAACCTAAATGTACTGCTGGGCTATATAAAAATGATTTCTATACATATATATATATATATATATATTTAATTTGTCTAACCTGCAATCATCATCCTTTGGGACAGATGAATGATGCAGATATTTGAAAGATTACTGAGTAAAACCACCTCCTAATAGTGAATAATAAACATTCACTTTTAATGGAAAATTAATGTTATGCAGACAAGATGGATTTTTTTCTTTGTTCAAGTGACATCCCAGTTAAAATCAACCTGTGCAAGTAGATATCTAACTGCTTCTTGAAAAACTCTTTTCTTTGTGGAAGAACCTAACCCAGTTACATCAATCAAGATTGCCATGTTGTCTCTTTTTCTCCTCTCTGTTTTTCTCCTCCAATTTCTGAATTTTAAGTCTTCATTTTGAATAATACAAATAAAATATTTGCAACAGGCTATTGAACAGTTTAGAAATACATGGTGTGGGGCACAAAAAACAAGATGGTTTTCGGCTCTCCAACTCTATAAAATTCATCTGAAAAGAGGTGAAAACAGTGAGCAAAAGATTTTAAAGCTTAGAAGAGTAAAATATAAAAAGCCTCCCCAATCTTGAAATCTCAAGTCATTCTCCAAATTCTGAAGTAGCTAAGGATGCCTGATCTTTGTCCCTGAAGGTGCAACATAAATTCATTGACATGGACTTAGAAGCCACTTTGCAGGAGTAAATGTTTTTCACAGTGACAGGACACACTAATGGACTTCTTTGTGAAATTCTTATAAGGATGGGAGGAAGGCTGGTTGTGCTGCCTATAAAAGAAATGAACTGTGTATATTTGAGCTGATGCTGACCTGGATAACTTAATCCTCTTTATCTTGTTCTACATGAGAATGTGTGTGAAGGAAAGATTTTGAAGACTATTTTGAAAAATGATGCTTTGCTCACACTCAATACTCAAGTGGTGCACCTCCTTCACTGACTCAGCATAGCTGCAAAGTTACTTCCATGCTACCTTATTGTTCCCCATGTACAATACGAAAGATAGAAAATACTGAGAGATTTCTGTTTTGAGAATGTAATAATGAATAATTTGCTCTTGGCTAAACTTCTTCCTTTCAAATAGAAAAGCTTCACCGGAAAGCAGAACGAGCCTTTGAAAACTCCATATGCGACTGCCTACGTTGGATACAATGTATTAACCTTGGACTATGTTTCCATTCAACAAGGAATAAGAAGACAAAACTGCTTCTCATTTCCTTGTCATTTAAGTCTCTATTAAGACGTCATATTAGGGGTGGGGAACCTTTTCATGTTGGAAGGCTGCATTGATTTAGTTGTAATCAAATAAGGCACATTCAAGGAACTTCAATTAGATATACTTGAAAATGTAAATTATTGTGTAAAAATGTAACTACTATGTACTTAATAACTTTGAAAATGAAAACTATTTGTTAATTTTAAAGTTAACCTTTTAATGACTTTGTTGTGTTTACTTTTTGCTGAAAAGCATTTGAACATTTTAGTTGCAGCATGGAGGCCTGCAGTTTCAGCTGATCCTCCAGTTGGGCATCAGTCATATGTGATCTTAAGGGCATCTTGCTTTGAGTTAGGTAGTACAATGTAGATTCGCATCAATAAGTGGTTGAAAAGCAAGAAAGCATTTTTTGGGCATGTTGCTGAAGGCATGTGTGTTCTACTGCATTTGATGGGTTTTAATTATTTAAAATGCAAAAAACATTCTTAGATTGAGGGCTCAAAATTGTCAGTTTTAAAAAACATGGTGAACTTAGACTGGAAACACCTGGGCTAGATCCTAGCATTTCAATTTACTAGCTGTGTAAATGTACTTGATTTTTCTAAATCTCCATTTCCCCATCTCTAAAATAAAAGTATAAAATATGTTCTGCCTCCCTCAATGAGTCTGTAAAAATTGCATTATATAATAGAAATGAAGAGCTTAATAAACTGAAAATTTAAATGATAATACATTATTATTATATATAACAAAATAAAAAAAATATTCCAGGACATATGATCCAAAGAAGCAAGATCAAACAAACCAAAAAAATGTAATTTTAAGAAATTTGAGCTCTATCATGCCCAATTTCTTTCCTTTATATTTTATACTCAATAATAGTATAATAATATACTTACTGTTTGACTCTGTATTGTTTTTAAATCAAGATAATTATCTATTTTTTATTGCAAAATATTAAGTGGGTACAAATGTTTTTGTTACATGGATGAATTACATAATGCTAGAGTCAGGGCTTTTAGTGTACCCCCCACCAGGATCATGTACATTGTATGTGATAGGTAAGTTTTAATCCCTAAAACCATTGTTTAGTTCAACTTATTAGTGAGAGCATGTAGTGTTAGTTTTTCCACTCCTGTGATAGTTCACTTAGGATAATGGTCTCTAGTTCCATCCAAATTGCTGCAAAGACTTTATTTCATTCCTTTTTATAGCTGACTAGTAATCCATGGTGTGTGTGTGTATACACACAGAACCCAAGATGAATTAAGGACTTAAATATAAGACCTGAAACCATAAAAGTTCTAGAAGAAAATGTAGGAAAAACTCTTCTAGACATGCATATGTCATGTCTAGAAGAGATAATGATACATATGTCATTCTCTTTATCCATCCATCAATTGATGAGCACTTAGGTTGATTCCATATTTTTGCAATTGTGAATTGTGCTGTCATAAACATTTAGGTGCAGGTGTCTTTTTGACATAATGACTTCTTTTCCTCTGGGTAGATACGTAGTGGAGTTGCTGGATCAAAGGGTAGGTTTACTTCTAGTTCTTTGCGGACTCTTCATACTGCTTTCCACAGAGGTTGTACTAATTTATAGTCCCACCAAAAGTGTATAGCTGCTCCTTTTTAGACGAGATCTAAAAGTTCTAAAAATTTACTAAAATGCCATTTATAAATGCTCTCAGGCATTGCATTTGAACAAACAGCCTTCCACACATAGCCTTTCTTCTTCAGTAAATTCAAAAATTGATACCAATAAAGGGGAATGTAATGTTGATGTTTCACATACATTTTCATTTTACCTTAATAAACTAGTCAACACAATCATAGTAGGGAACCATGTATAATTATTGAAAATATTTCTCTATTGAAAAGTAATTCATGAAGTTAAAAATTCTTCCAATCAATTTTCAGAATCTTTCTTTCTGCTTAAATGCACGATTTAACACACACACACAGATGTACATATCCCCCTGACCACTGATATCTTTGAGAGTTTTTTATACAGAAATTTCACTACACATTAAATTATATACGACTTTTCCTCTCTCCACAAAACAAAAAAGAACATCAAAAGAGAAAGAGCCCCTCAAGGTAGTCAAAACCATTTTGCATTTAAATTAAGCAACCATTTTACCCATAGAAAACATTAGACAATAATCTTTCCCCTGAGTCTTCCACAGTATGGAACTGGGAACAGTCTTGTACATTTAGTTGCAATGTGTCTCTATGACATTGGACTCTGGAAGCTTAAAATTATTACTTTGGAAAGTAGAGTTAAAAAAAAAACTCCCAACTCTGATCTTTGCCACTATTCAAAATAGAGTCATCAAAGTCTCTAAATTATTGGCTTCTTATACCAGCTTCCCCATGCTATAAAGCATGCTCCTTGAGTAATGGGGGTCAATACTCCACACTGACTTAACAGCCAAGGAGAAGTCCAGGGTTACAGTTGGCAGAAATTAAACACTAGGACATAGTTTAGAAATTTCTGTAAACAAACTTAAAACAAATTTTAATCAATCAACTCTTCTATTTAATGAAATCATATAATCTTATCAAGTTTTTTATTTTATACATAGAAAACAAGAAACAAACAAACAAACAAACAAAACTTGAGGTCTGAAGGTTAAGTAACAAGCTAATGACCAAGAAAGAATGAGAAGCCAAACATCGAAAGTCCAGTTCAGAACATTTTTTTTCCTTCTATGTATTTCTATCTATGCACTTTCTGTTCCCCTAACACCACATGAAAGTTTATAAATAAAAAATAAGAGAGAGAAAGAAAGGGAGAGAAAGAGAGATGGGGATGGGGTAGGGAGAAAACGTATGTGCGCCTGTCTTCATAGGAAAGAAGTTTTAAAGGATTTTTTATTTAGCACTTTTGAATAGTACCAAAAGCACTACATAAAGAAAGGACTATTATGGGCTGATGTTAGCACAAGTTAGTCCTATGTTTTCATATTCTTTCCTGCCACTATTTAAAGTGATAAACTAAGCATGATCACACTATACACCTTTTGGCATATATGTTTAAGCAACCTAATTTTAAAATGTAAAATCTACTACAGATCACCTTTCCCTGCTTCTTGGAAGTGCTATTTTTTTCTTTTTCACAAGTAATGCATGCAACAATTTCCACGCATTGAACAACTTCATATGTCTCTACTGTTAAAGATAAAATATAATTTAAAAACTCAATGTCCTTGTCAATGCTTTTAAAACCATTCCTGTTGTTCAATATAAATTTCTTTCTGATTTTATGTTATAAACTAAAATAAATACCTATCTCATTCATATTATAATGTTTAATTCTTCTCTATAGAAGTAATCAATTGGACGTATTTGAGAAAGAATTTATAAAACACTTCTGTAGTTTTCATTCATTCACTACATTCTTATGAAGCATATACATACCACAAGCCAGGCACTGTTCTACACACAGGGTGAGTATAATGTCAAGGTTCCTGCCCTCAAAGAGCTTAAACACCAGTGGAAGAGAAAGATAAACATTCTATATAAATACATATATTTATGTCTATAAATCTAAACATATAAGTAATCATGTGTTTATAAATTATATTATGTATAATAGTGATAATATGTACATATATAGTTATGCATAGTATAATTAATATTCAATATATAATGCACAAACATTTCAGATAATGATAAATAAAGTTACAGTAGTCTGGAAGGTTTCCCTGGGCAGGAAAGAATTGAATGATGAATAAGAAACAACCATGTTTCGATTACCCAGGGGAAGAAGAGGATTATAGGGAGAGAGAAATTGACATGAAAGGTGGGAAAGAGGTTGGCATGTTCAAGTAAAGAAAAGTGGATCAGAATGGCTGAAGTGTGGCTGATGTGATAAATGATACAAGAAAAAGTCACAAACTGTCAGCTGGGCTAATATTGGGCCTCTTAAGTCAGGATAACTCAGTTATGATTTACTGTTTCTTCCATTAATTAATTTAAAAATAAAATTTTAAGTCTACTATTTTGGACACCAGGACACAAAGATGGGTTAGGATTTCTCCCTTTTTGGGTAGGAGGTATACGTGAACCACCTAACCTACTAGTTGCTGTGGCCATTTCTGACAGAGAACTTCTATCTGCTTAGTTACCATCCATGTAAACCATAATCTGCTGGGTTTTTTAAAGCTAAACTCTTTAAATGTTTTTGGGATACTGCCTCACATCTGACTGCTGAAATGTTGTGTCTTGAATACCCACCCATTTAATCATGATTGCATTTTATAATAAAATTCATCTTGAATTAATCACTCATTATATTGCTATAAATTAGACATTAAAATTGCTCTGTTAATGACAGTATTACCAGTACGCTGTGATTACTGTAACTAGGACATAATCTAATGTTTTTAATCTGTCAAATGAAAAATTTACCCCTATCCATACAAAGGGAGAGAGATAAAGGGGGAGGTGGGAGAGAGAGAAAAAACACACATATTGCTCTCACACTCATATAAAATTTAAAAATAATTTATTTCCTTCAGGGGCCACAGAAAATTGTATTTACCTATCATCTTAACATATAATTTAGATGTCAAAGACAGTGACCTAGAAAGCAGTAAAATAATTTGGAACCTATAGTTTACATTTCCACATTTGCCAAAGGGAGATTTTGACACATCATTTAACCAATATAAAAAGAAAGATATTCTAGCTATATTACTCTTGATAAATGCTCAGATGTACCTGACAACCTATTTTTGACAGTTTCTTTAGAAGTCAGTTCATAAAACTAGTAAGGTGCTTCACCAGACTTCATCGTGAAATATAATTCTAAAACACACACACACACACACACACACACACACACACACACACACATGCACATTACATAAAATGTAGCTTTCCTCTCTCTTTCATCTACATGTCAAACACAATTTATTGAAAGACAAAATACAAACTACTATTAAGACAGCATATTTTAGAAACTAGTCACAAATTATACCAACAGATTGCCTTTGAAGATTTAAAGGAGAAAGAATAGCCTAGTTGTTTCTATTTTAATCTGCCACTAATCTATTTAACTAGAATTTTGAATTGGCAAAAGAATCAAATCTTTAGAGCATAAGTATTTTGTAATTGATAAATTTATAGTTGTAGGAGCAAAATAACCAAATTCTCTAATAGCTGCACTTGGCAGGAAGCCAATTCCCATAAAGTTTAATATGCTTTAGGCTTATTATGGTGTGGGTGTTTAGGAGTAAGAAGGAATATTAGGTTCTTCAAATAAGTTTACCCTATGAAAATCCTGTGTACCTAAGGCCCCATGATTCAAAATTAACAGTGTTGTACAACAGCTCTGTTGAAAGAAGTAGTAGAGCTATCAGATTGCAGATTGTCTTAACATATTCAAAATGCATGGAGTAATAGAAATACACTGGTCTAGGAAGCAATTGACTTGTGTTCTGCACATACAAAAGAATTCATTTCAGTATCATCTGCTTATCACCTGCACCAAAATCTTCTGATCTAATCCCAGTCCTTCTCAACCAACTGTGGGAATAAGGCCTAGAATCTGGCGTACTCTGATTTTTAAGAATCACTACCCTATAGTTTGCAGTTTCCTGATCTGTTAAGTCATTTTAGTGATTAACATTTTATGGCTTATATATTTTTGTATGATGCACTATTCTAAACACATGTGAGTAGGTCCTGCACATATCAAGGAAGACATCAAGTTGTATAGTCATATGCTTTATTGTTCAAATATCATTTACTCAGTCATTCAGTTTATTCAGGAAAACGCACAGCATCCTGTTTTTGTCCTGTATATCAAATAGGTCAAAGAGTGAAAGTGTGGGCTAGCAGAGTCACAACATATTTCATCTAGACACAATTTTATATACCACGTTAGCCTAAAGGGAGTATGATAGCAAGGATCAGATATGTATGGCTAAAGGCAAGATTTCACACATATATTTATAGATCAGGCAAGTTAAAGCTAAAGGTGCTTGACAACTGGAAGAATATAATTAAATTTCACATTTTTCCGTCATGTATCATACATTTCTTTTTATCCAACTCTATTCCATTTTGATTAATAATAAATAGCAAACAGCCCTAGTATTTTATTATTTCAATAACCAAGTTCAAAACATCCATTTGTTAGACATCACCTCTAAGCATCATCTGATGAATTAAAGTTTATGACAGGGTTTCTTTCACACTAGACTAAGAAAAATGACTCTATAAATATCATGACAGCAAAAGCAGAAGTTTTTGAAAATAAATAGTTGGAGCCCTAAGGTGCTGTGGAAAGAATTTCAGAGAAGACATGGAACAGGGACCAATCCAACCTGTCAGAGAACCACATCTCTCACTCCAGATTTAAGAAACAATCTTTCATAGATTTTATGTGTTAGCTTCTATATTGATTTAATATAAAGAAAAGTTTCTGTTCATTTAATGAAATGTTAGAAAAATCACTGGATAAGGAATTTATTAATAAAGAGAACACGAAAGAAAAATTAATTGGGCCATATAAAATAAAGTTGAGGGATCCAGGAAGGAAGACTAGTTAGACAATAAAAAATTCTGTTGAAAGTGTAAGAATAAGAATATGGTTAAAATCTGCTTCATTCATGTTTGGTGACACAAGTTGAGATAAGATTTCTTAGTTTCTCCAGGTATTACAGTATATTCTAATTAGTCTGGTGTCCCAGTCACTGGTGAATTTGTATCTTCCATGCTAAATAACAATGTAACCCATTCATATTAGATGGAAAAGCCCAGGACCTATTCTTATATATCAATGGATACTACATCCTTCCAAATACCTGTAAGTATAAAAAAAAGGTAATAATGTGTGTTTTATGTAGTTCTTATCTGTAGTAGTATTTTATTGCTATAAATGTGCTTCTGCTTGTGATTGCAAAGTCCAGTGGGGAAATGTCAAAAGAAATCAAGGCCTTGACACATGATCTGCATGAGTTATCCTTCCATAAAGGATGTCTGTTTTGAGGAAATTTTGTTATTATTCCAGATGGCAGTACTGTCATCTTGGCCACACCACATGTAGCACATTCAGGAATTATTCACTGTGTCTGGTGGCCTGGAAATGATTCTGCTATTGAAAAGACTGTAACGAAGTGTCAGCATATGCCAAGCTATTCAGCACTGTCCTCCAAAAGAACTTCTTTTCCCATGGGAAGTGACTAAGAAGTTTTGGTCAACAATCCAAATTTCTTTCATCAGACTTTTAAAAAGGAAGACCTTCAATGTGTTGATCTTTTGCTTGGCTCAGAGTGAACCCAGGTTCACGTCAAATGCAGCTATGACTACATTATAAAACACTAGTAGTCAGGTACTGTAATTGAATTCAAATAATTTGTGGGTAGAAACATTATGCAACTGATCAATGTTACTTGTCTTAATAATGAGAAGATTTTGAGGCTCATCAAGACTACTTCTATTTAGGAAAAAATAAACAGTATTTGCTGGTCTTAGTATTAACCATCATAAATGTGCTTTTTCATTATTTGAACTGAAATGCTGAGACTTTTGGTAAGCCTATGAAGTTGAAGGGAGATGAGTCCTTTTTCATATACTCGAGGTCACAAACCTTTGTTATTTAACATCCAAAATGCAGTGATCTCAGGGTGCCATAACTATGTTGACGGATTTCAATGATCTTTCTCCCACTGTGACCTAACAATAGCAAATCATTAGAAATATCCACTCCAATGTCCCTTGACATTGGGTTTTCAGCAATACTTCTCAACACATCATCAGAATCATAAAATGGAGACATATTTTTCATAGCACAGTTAAAATGACGAAAATGAAGACAACTAACTAATTTTATACATACAGATCCCCTTACATATATACCTACTCTATTGGTTAAAAGCTGAAGTGGAATTTGGAATAAGGGCTGTAGAGTATTTGAAGAGCAGGAGAGCAGGCTGCTGTGATTTAATCCTGATTAGCAAAAATTTCCTTTGTCATTTATTGAAGTTTAGTTTTGTCATTTTAGTTGCCTGAATTTATAAACTAGAGGAAAAGATTAGGGATTTTCACAGGCTTCTGAAGGAGACAGACATATGAAATGATTATAATAAAACATCATAGGGACTGTGCTAGAAGGTGTAGAGCGAAGGCACAAAGAGAAGAACGCAAGATTATATTGAAGAAGATGGAGCTTAAGAGATAATTATCTCACCATGGACAAAGGATGAATGTGGAGGAGAAGTGTAAAAGTATACACGGTGGCAGAGGGAAGTGTTAAAAAAAAATAAAAGCTTAATCAAAAGACAAATGAAAATTTAACCATGTTCCATAAGATAGGAAAACTCTAAGGTTCTACATAACATAATTCCAACATAGTTTCTAAGATTTGCTATTTTAAGCTCAAAGCCTTAAAAAGTTATTTAGCATTAATCAGTTGATAGATTAAATTGGGTAAGTTTTGACATGAGATCCAGTAAAAGGTAATTGCTGGTAAATAACGAATGGAGATTTCTAAAAGTTGTTGTGCATTTATCAATCTGCCTCAAGTGCCAGTAGTCTGCAGCTGTCAATGATTTTCTAGCAAAGCAGTATTTAGAGCACTGAGCTTTCAAGATTTAAAAGAAAATGAATCAAGGATTTATTTACTTGCAGCTACTATCTAAATAATTACATTTTAGGATAACTAAAACTGCATTAGAACATTTAGTTATAAAAAATGTACCCACAACAACTTAAATTTATGCTGATTACGGTGTTTTCTAGGAGACAGTTTATCAAGCTGCAAAATACCAGAAAACTGTCACTTTCCATTTGACAATGGCAATAGGAGAACATTCTCGGCGTTATAATCGGTGACGGCACAAGAAGCTCTGGAATATTAAAGTGCTTAACAAAACAGTGCTCTATATCACATTTTTACTTTGGATTCCCAAAGTAAAACATAGGGGGGAGCATAGGAACATTCTGACTAATATGAGTTTAAAAATCAGAACACAGCTATTAGAGGCCAAATACAAAGACTAATTTTCACCTTGTAAACAACAACAACAAAACCTGATTATGTCCAAGTGAATGCTAGAATAAATTTATATCACAAAATCAGAATTGTTTTTATATGAAACTTTTGATATAATTATTATCCATCTCCCCTCATGTGAGCATAGTTGCTACTCAGACAAATCTTTAAATCCTTAATCTCACCCATAGTTGCCTTAAGTTTGTTAAATAATTTGTAACACATTCCTGATTTGGGGGGGAGGGGCAGCAAAGTGTGAGGTAAATACAATTAGAGTGAAGATTACACATGGGAATTTTGCCAAGATTGAAATAATTTTCCAGAAATGTTACAAAATTTCTGCAATGCATGTGAAGAGAAGTTTTAAATGTCCAGGTTACCCCTAGGCTGTGAAAAATTATATCCAAGCCCCATAAAACAGTTCTGCCTGGCCATCAGTCATTCTTTCAGTATTTTCTGAGCACCCATTATGGATCAGGAGTTAGGTTAACACCTGGAGATACATCAATAAATGAGATCAAACAAGTTCTGGGATCTTATATTCTAGTGGGAGACAAATAATAAGCAAGTAAACAAATAAGTAATCAAGATCATTAGGTAAGGGAATAAGAGACAGGAAGTAAATAAAGATAAAGATGGCCCAGGGAGTAACTGGGTGACCATCTGTAATGCTGCAATGAGCTGGGAATGTAAAATTCAAGCTAAAACTTGAAGAATGAGACTATGGATGAGCTTTAAGATTAGTCTTAGTAAAATCTTCTTAAATAATATGAATTATCTTTCATTTCCCCCTTTAAAACACATTTATTGAGCATCTATTTTGTGTAACCAAGCAACAGTTAGGTGTTAGGATTGCAGTTGTGATGAAGCCAGACCAGGACCTGCCATTACCATGCATATAGCTTAGCAAGGAAGGCAGAAAAGCAATGGCAATAAAGATAGTGATTATTACAATCATGACTATATTAGATACTATGACAACTATGACTAACCTAGTTTGGTGGTTCCATATGAGAAAAACAATGTGTAAAAAGGAAGGCTGCTTCAGTACACAGAATTCTAAGATGGGCCCAAGATTTTCTTCCTACTGATGCACATGCCCTGCATAATCCACGGGGTTGTGTGTTTGATTTTATTTCTACGACTAGATTATATTATACAGCACAGTCAACTTTAAGATAGGGAAATTATCAGGAAGAGCCTGACATAATGTCATGACTCTCTAAAAGTTATTTCTCTTTCTTGAGTTCTAACCACCAGAACTGTGAATAAACAGATACTGTTTTAAGTTGCTAAGTCTGTATTATCAGCAATAGAAACTAAAACAGATGTAGATAATAATGACAGGTCTTGCTCAATTAAAGTTGCGTACAGTCATATTTTAATAATCTAGGACTGATGGCTTGAAATAGGTAGAAGTGATGAGTAAGGAAAGGTCTGTTTACTTAGAGCTAAAATGCTTGGTACTCTCATAAATTTATAACTCTATTTAAACTTAACACATTATATTATCTCTTTAAATGTTTGTATTTCTCATCTGCTCCTTGTCCCACACACTTCCCTAGACTATTAGCTCTTTAAAGAAGTTATTATACTTAGCACATTTTCTGATACATAAAATTTATACATATATATAGCATAATAAAAACATTCTTATTCTTTCCTATTGCTTGTCATTTAATAAATATTTAATATTGACAACTACCTTCCAGGTACTGTATAAGGTTCAGGGGAAATAGCAGTCACAATAGGGACAAATAGGAACAAAATGAAGGCCTTACTCTCATGGAGATTCCATACTTGTTGATAGAATGAGTGAATAAATAAATAAATAAATAAATGGATAAATTAATCACTTTTCTACTCATTTTCAAGCCCTACCTTAGTCTTTAACTGCCATTTTCAGAAGTTAACATTTCATAGATAAATTTTAAGAGACAAGGTGAGAAATGCTGACAGTTTATAGCTGATCTCCCAGGTTTTGCACACTCTTACTCTCTTTATAGGCAATGTTTACTTTGAAATGCCATCAAATCTATCATTCTAATAGCAAAACTCTGCCTTTTTCCTGGTTTCCAAGAGCTTTCACAAATCATAGTCTAACAACTACAATCCAAGCTCGGAGTACAAAGTAGGAAATAAAGTTAAATCACTTTTAGAATTCTATACATGGACCAATGTTCTGAGTAAGCAATGCATTGTAAAAATTGATATTAACAAAGAGAAAGCTGACCAGTGCTGCACCCTAGCAAAACTGTTAGGTGGACACAATGTTCATTTGTCACCTCTCACCTTCTCTTCAACTCTATATAGTTGTTGAGTGTAGATTATAATGTTGAGTTTTACCACTTGTAACGTCTGTAATCTTAGATAAAAAATTTAACTTCTCTTGACCGTAGTTCTGCAATAAAAATGTCATCTCTTTGGTTTTTTATAAGAATTACATGAGATGATATTTTTGAAATACCTAATATGATTATTACATTTTTCATCTTGCCAGTGGTTCTCAAATTGAAGCAGTTTTGCCCTCAGGGGATTTTTGCCAATATGGGAGATATGTTTGATAGTCATGAATAGAGGGGTGCTAATGGCACAGACTGGGTAGAAGCCAGAAATACTATTTCCTAAGCAAGAGGTATTAGCAAAGATGTTACAATATATGGAACAGATCCCCACAATTAATAATTTTCTGTCAGTAGTATCAAGACTGAGAAACTCTGATCTAAGCAGGCATGTTGCTGCTATCTGCAGAAATTTCTTTTCTAAATATCTGAATTTTTCTTTCTCATTGTTCCTCATGAAACCCTTTATTCCCTTTGTAAAGATATCACCTCTCCAATTAATGTGTCATTCAATCTTACTTCTATGTGGGATCTCCTAGTATTGTTTGAATTTTTACAAGGTGAACTTGGAAATACAATCAAAAGAAATGAATCTCAGGTTACAATTTTCAGTTCTAGAAGAGGACTAGGAAGAAGGGGGGTTTCATTTTGGATTTTTTTTGTCGTTGTTGTTAATTCTTTAAAATAACAGAATACAGGCGTATCTCGGAGATACTACAGGTTTGGGCTAGACCACATCAATAAAGTGAATACCACATAAAGCAAGTCATAAAAAGTTTTGGGTGTCCCAGTACATATAAAACTTATGTTTACACTATACTGAAGTCTATTACCTATGCAATAGCATTATGTCTAAAAATCCATATACGTTATTAAAAATACTTTATTCCTAAAAAATGCTAACAATCTTTTGAGCCTCCAAAAAGTCATAATCTTTTTTGTAGGTGGACGGTCTTCCCTTGATGTTGATGGCTACTCACTGATCAGAGTGGTGGTTGCTAAGGTCAAGGTAGCTGTTACAATTTCTTAAAACAGGGCAACAATGAAGTCTGCTGCATCAATTGACTCTTCGTATCATGAAAAATTTCTCTGTAACATGCAATGCTGTTTGATAGTATATTACCCACAACAGAACTTCTTTCAAAATGGAAGTCAATCCTTTCAAATCTTGCTGTTACTATACCAACTAAGTTCATGAAATGTTCTAAATCCTTAGCTGTCATTTCGGCAATGTTCACAGAATCTTCACCAGGAATACACTCCATCTCTAGAAAATACTTTCTTTGCTCATTCATAAGAAACAACTACTCAATTATTCAAGTTTTATCATGAGATTGTAGCAACTCAGTCACATCTTTAGGATCCACTTCTAATTCTTGCTATTTCCACCACATCTGCAGTCACTTCTACTGAAGTCATGAACTACTCAAAGTCAGCTTCTTCCAAACTTCTGTTCATGTTGATATTTTTGACCTCCTCCCACGAACCACAAATTTTCTAAGTGGCATTTAGAATGGAGAATCCTTTCCAGAAGGTTTTCAATTTGCTTTTCCCAGATTCATCAGAGGAATCACTATCTATGGCAACTATTGTCTTACAAAATTTATTTCTTAAGTAAAAAGACTTAAAATTTTATTTTACGCCTTGATCCATGGGCTACAGAGTAGATGCTGTGTTAGTGGACATGTAAACAACATTAATCTCCCTGTATATCTCCATCAGAGCTCTTGGGTGACCAGGTGTATTGTCAATGAGCAGTAATATTTTGAAAGGAATAGTTTTTCTGACTACCAGGTCTAAACAGAGGGCTTAAAATATTAAGTAGACTATGCTGTGACAGATGTACAGTCATTTAGGCTTGGTTGTTTCATATATAGAGCACAGACAGAGTAGATTTAGTATAATTCTTAAGGGCTCTAGGATTTTAGAACGAGAAATGAGCACTGGCTTCAACTTAAAGTCATCAACTGTGTTAGTGCCTACCAGGAGAATGAGCTGTCCTTTGAAGCTTTGAAGTCTGACCTTGATTTCTCCTCTCTAGCTATTTAAGTCCTAGACAGCATCATCTTTCAATATAAAGCAGTTTTGTCTACATTGAAAATCGTTTGCTTAGCATAGTCACATTCATCAATGATCTCAGTTAGTTTTTCTGGATAACTTGCTGAAGCATCTACTTCAGCACTTGCTGCTTCACCTTGCACTTTTATGTTATAGAGATGGCTTCTTTCCTTAAACCTCAAGAACCAACCTCTGGTATCTTCCAACAGTTCTTCTGCAGCTTCCTTACCTCTCTCAGCCGTCACAGAATTGAAGGGATTTGTAGCTGTTTAATCTTTTATCCAGATCCCCAAAACTTTCTCCATATCAGCATTTAGATTATTTAGCTTTCTTAGCCTAATGTTGATTAGAGTAGCACTTTTAATTTCCTTTAAGAACTTGTCCTTTGCATTCAAAACGTGGGTAACAGTTTGGCCTGGATTTTGGCCTATCTCGGCTTTTCATATTCCTTTCTCACTAAGTTTAATCATTTCTAGGTTTTGGTTAAAATTGAGAGATGTGGGACTCTTCCTTTCACTTGAATATTTAGAGGCCATTATAAGGTTATTAACTGGCCTAATTTTAATACTGCTGTGTCTCATGGATGGGGAGGCCCAAGAAAAGGAGAGATGGAGAGCAGCAGGTCAGCGGAGCAGGCAGAACACATGCAACACTCACTGATTACATTCATGGTCATATATGGGAACGGTCTGTGATGCCCCAAAGCTGTTACAACAGTAACAACAAAGATCACATGTCATTCTAACAGATATATTAATAATAAAAAAGTTTGAAACATTGTAAAAATAACCAAAATGTGACACTGGAACAATTAAGTGATCAACGCTGTTGGAAAAATGGCACCAATGGACTTGCTCAACTTAAGTTCCCATAAACTTTCAATCTGTAGAAGTTCATTATCTGAGAAAAACAATAAAACAAACTGCAATAAAATGAGTATGCTTTTACTGGTAAGAAGTTAACAATCTCTGTACATAAAACTATCTACAAGATGTTGAAGAAGAAAGGCTGAAAATTTAGATAACATCTCTAATGTATCTGATAAGATGTTCATGGGAAGAAAGCTTTTGCTTCATAACAATGACATTCTTAACTTGAACTTCAGTAGAAAAACCTTCATTGTAATCCAACAGTACAGCATTTTCTAAGTAAATTCTTTGTTACTGATTGTCTTTCTCAATAATGATTTTAGAACTACTGTCCCCAAAATAGTGCTATTTTTAGAAAAAAACACTACTGAAAGTGCAAGAGAAACACATTCAGCTTTACTTGTATTTTTGACCCTGTAATTCTTTGGTAGTGAGCATTTGCCATTACATGGGAAATTAGCTGGATATTTACACTCCAGGCTCTCGGCATAGTGTTTAACTTTGAACCTACTGCTTATTAGGAATGGAAAGACCAAACATAATGGTAAGGGGTGGAAGAGCTGGAGAAGGAGGTAGAGAGTAGGGGAAATAATGGCCTGATATGAAATAGAGGATACAGGAATTCAGAGGAAGAGAAAGATCAGAATGAAAATATAACAGAAAAACATTGCATGTAAATATTTGGTGTAAAAAGTAAGGAAGAAGGAAGACTCAAATCTATTGCTTAGTTCTAGAGCCTGTATCTCTCTAAGGACCCAGCTGCATTTAAAAGAAATTAGCAACATAGGGGTAGAGGTACAGATTACCAACTAAGAATCAGTGGAAGAAAAACCCTACCTTGGAGGAAATACTCCTTCACACTTTCTAGTAATAGTTTTAAAGTATTTAATATCTTTTTTTATAAGACGTTTTTCCTAGTTATTTTAAATTGCTCAAATGAAATGTTTGAAATACTATGTGACATGATGCAACCTTAAAAATAGTGTGGAATGTTAATAATCCACAATGAGTGAAAACAATCATTTTACCTTTTTATGGTTAAAATTAGAAAAATACTAATATTATGTATCTTATTGTACTCTTTTGATTTCTGTGATGATATTTAATTCCAATAAAAAATTCCCTTCTGGATAAAAATAACTCATGCTTATGAAGCAATCAATCAGTTATTAAGCAAAAAAAGTATGTGTTAATCTTAAGTTCTATAACTGACCAATTTTATTTGATCTATATTTCCAAGACCACTACATGAATTTAACCTTTGGATATTTGTAACATTTATTTTGTTTTATTTGTAGAAAATAGAATTAGATATTAGTGATAGATTTTGAAGGACCGGAATTAAGTAAACCATGTCACATGCAGAATCATAAACTAACAAAGGCAACTTAGAAAACCATGGTCCCATGAAGTGATTGAATCCATTAGTATATAATATATGTCCATATATCATATGCAAGCACTTATAATTTCAACAATAAAAATAGTAATATTGAATAATCATTTTTTTATGTGATGTGCAAGGCTATTCTGCTTGAAGGAACACAGGGACCATATACTTCTTTCTCTCCCCTATGCTGTGGTTTCAAGGAATTTCTTTATCTGTACAGAGACATGCAGAGGAAAAAACTTAATTGACAAGTAAGACACAGCTCATTAAGTCAGTCATCTTTACACTACAGTGAATAGGACACTCATTTGTCATTCTGTCACTAAGCAGCTGTAAGAGGTAGTTTCAAAATGCTGGATTTGGGACATCCAAATGGCGTACAGTTAATTCTGTATAGCTATGGTTTCAAAATGCCTTCTTACGAAGAATAACTTAAAAGTGGGAATAAAAGTCATGCCAGAACTTTTAGTGAACAAGGCCAGTTTGGTGAGTATAATTTATATTTGAATTTTTATCTTTTAAACCAGACATAGCAAACACAAAATGGTATTTGCTTTCCAAATGGGTATTCTAAGCAAGAGCTAAAAGCAGAATATTCAATGTCATTATGACAAAGAGAGTGACAAAAAAATAAGGTGTTATTCTATAAAGTATAAACTTTCAATCTTCATCTTTTATACACTTGCATTATTGAAATTGATTTGAAAACTCATGTACTTTACTTAGGAAATACTTTACCAGCATATTTTCTTCCTTTGTTTATAAACATTTACTATTGTATTATTGTTTTAAAAATATACTTATGTTTAACTTTTTCTGAATTTCATATCATCTAATTTACTTAGATTCCAGTTTGGGGTAAAGTATCCTGAATACACACATGTGCAAACATATACCACAACTCTGTCCAGAAATTGAAATGCTCTAAACATATATCCTTAAATTAGCTGTTCTCATTGGTGTATAAGAATATCACTCTATGTTCCTCAGGAACAGATAAGCATACATTTTGATGGCTTTCTCAATAGATGTCTCTGCCCCTGGAGTGGTCTTTTCAAAGTTTTACAGCATGGAATTCAGAGGGGATGGGAAGTCCATTATATGGATTCTCCTAAAGGTAAGGAAGTAGTAACAAGTCTTCCACTGGACTAAATGTCCTGCTGGGCACCAGGGAAATACAGCGCATTAATGCAATCATTTTGTTGTTATTTAAATGTTGGTGAATACTACTAGTTTTCTACTCTCATATCTGTTTCTCTGTGGGTTTTAGTATATGGACATTCAAAATAAAGTCTACGCCCCCAACCTTTCTTTGTTGTTAGCGATGATGAGGTGATGCCACATGATGAGAAAAGAAAGGAGCAAAGAATCCCGGTCCTTGACACTGCGGAGCCTTCGCACCACCTCAGATCTGCCCACTTCTGGTCCTATATGCTGTTTAAGCCACTGTTAATATTGTATGTGTGGAAAGAATAGGAGTTGTATATACTCAAATCTAACTTTAACTGATTCAATAACATGCTACAGTTGAAATGTATCCATTTAATGAACAGCTATTATAAGTCAGGATAGACTCCGGCAAAAAAAAAAGTCACATCTGTTTATTTCATTGAGTTAAAATTCTGGTGAGATAAACTATCATGTCATAAAAAGCATGACAGAAATTAATAATAGGAATAAATAAATGTAGATAAATACTATTTTAACAGAGTAAGAGGAGAGATTTAAGTTTCCTATGAGGTTGGAGAAGGTAAGCGTAATAGATAAAGAGGTAAATCATTTTCAAACAAAAGAAACAGCTCTCACTTATTCATTCATTCGCCTGTATATATACTCAATAGAAATGTATCAAGCATTTATTGTGTGTTTATAGCCATGTTAGTCAAAGTTTCTTGTCTTAATTATTTATTTATTTGACATTCCTTTCATAGCACACTTTGCCACTCCCTGTGCCACACATTAGATGGTGTAAGCCTTGGAATACTTTGTGAGCCATTTTACAGATAAAGGAACCCGAAGGTCAGTGAACTTGAAACAGCTTGTTCAAGGTCAGTCAGCTAAAAGTGGATAAACAAGGCTTGAGCCATGGTCTATGATTCTAAAGTCTGTGCTCTATATCAATATCACACATTTGCCCTTGCTCCTAAGTTCACATTTTGGCAGAGGAGACCAAGCACACACATTCTGATAAAATGTAAACACTAGCATAATAAAGTATAAAGTATTTGCAGTAGAACAGAGAATGGCTGATTCTTCTTGATGGGTTCATGGTGGGAAGGCATAAGTTCCCAAAATAAGTAACAATGGAGATGAAACTTTAAGGAAGTTTAAGAATTTACAATGAGAGAAGGCAAATTCTCAGCAGAAGGAAGAACATGTGGAGAGAGGCAAAGAGGTGTGAAACAACATGGCTCTTCAGAATATTTCAGTGTGGTTGCAACAAAAAGTTCGCTATGAGGAGCTAAGGAGAAATGGTGCAGAAATCCCAGCAGGGGGACTTTCAAGAAGGGGGGAATGGCTGATGGAATCTGCAGCCAGGGAGAGTTTAGTAGTAAGTACAAGGACTGAGGAAAGGTCATTGCATTTGATGAGGAAATCCTATCAAGGAGAGAGGGGGGGGGGAGGGAGGGAGAGAGGGAGGGAGGGAGGGAGAGGGAGAGAGAAGGAGTGGGGTGGGGGGACTGAAGCAGAAATGGGTGAAAGTAGAGACACTGATATTTTAAAACATTTTGGTGCATTCATTTTTAGCAATTAATTTAAAATGGCTAAAGATTCTTAAAATATTTGTTATTAATATAATATTTCTTTGTAAAAACATTTAAATAAAGAAGAAAACAATTGAAGCGAATGGTGTGATTCAGGTATGTGATTTAAATTTGAAGGAAGTGTCCTCCCTACCCCCAGGGCATGATGGTGGCAGTTGTATTTTAAGGGTAGAAAACAGTTCAGCCCATCTGGGGCAAAGGAGCTAGTGTGGAGGAAGATTCGGAAAGATTATTAAATGTTCCAGGCTCCTGGAGGAGCAGGAAGGGAAAAGCATAGACAGCACAGATGGAGAACACAAACTTCAACTGGCCAGAGAATGTATTCAGCTGAGAAAAAGAATTTTCTCTAGCAAATAGAAAAGAAAAGAATTTTTTCTAGTAAACAGAAAATTTCAGAGACGAAAAGATCCTATTGATTAGTATAAGTTAAAGCAAATGAGTTGAAGACAATGACAGATGTTTTGCTACAACTGCTCTAAGGAATTTAAAGGTTTTAAGAAATAAGTAAAAGCATGACCAACTAGTGTTGACGGCCCAACTAATATTGTGAATAAAAAAAAAAATATATATATATATATATATTATACAAACACCGATGGGCAATACAAATACTAATGTGGAATTGACTGGAATAAAAATGTGGACTTCATTTTCACTGTTGAGATAATGAGCAAAAGGATTTTCTTTTTCCTGACATCATCCCAAGAGAGTGGTCCTCCGAGTCCAGGCTTTTTCATTCCTGTGTTGCCAGCCAAAGACAGCAGCTGGAGTCTCATAAAAGACAAGGTGCTGAGTGTGTGCTTTGAATGGTGTAGGTGGAATACAAAGATATGGACACTTGCAACCTTGAGGTGGGCAGGCAGGATGGGAGTTTGCCTCCTCTGCATGGCGGAGATAATTACTTTCTATGTGATCCATGGTCTGTGGAAGTACTATAAGGTACTATCACACAGGTTTCTGTGGGAAGTATAGAGTGATTGTGGAAGACTGTTGCTACAAGTGGAGAAGGAGGAACTGGATCCACTCTAGGACAGAGAAAGGTGCTTGTCTGATACTGAGGAAGGATACATGAAGATGAGCAGTAGCGGAAATTTCAGCTGGAGACTGGAAGCAGCATTAGTGAAGGGATAGGACTTCTTGGTTATGGAAGACTGGGAGTGTGTGTGTGTGTGGGTGCATGTTTATGGGCATGTGTGTGCGTGTATGGGTGCGTGTGTATGGGTATGTGTGTGCATGTATGGGTGTGTGTGTATGGGTATGTGTGTGTGTGTATGTGTGTGTGTATGGGTGCGTGTGTATGGGTATGTGTGTGTGTGTGTGTATGGGTGTGTGTGTATGGGTGCGTGTGTATGGGTATGTGTGTGCATGTAAAAGGGGTAGGAAGACACTAATGGTGTGACTTAGGGAAAAATCCTGAAGGACATATTCCACACTGAATGAAAGGGATTTACTACCCCCAAAAGAACAACAAGGCTTGGACAAAGCACTGACCATGATGGACTGACTGCAAACTCCCCCATTTTCCAAATACCATATGAAACCTCTTCTCCAGAATCTTGTATACCTTAGGGATGGGGAAAGATCTCATAAATATACAGGAGATGTAATTTCCAGCAACCTGTGGTATTAGAAGTAGAACCAGATTTATCTACGTGTGAAAATAAAAGAGGATATTTCTTCTCAAATGTTACGAATCAAATTCATATGTTGGCTCATGTAGACAAATGTGTTTGTTTACTGCAAGTTTTTATAGACAAATTTCTCTTTTACACATCTTCATCCTGCCTTACGTGCTACAAATACACACACACACACACAGAACACAACTGTTCCTCTCTTTTTTAAGATTTAGTGTTTAATTTGCTTATCATTGTGCCTACACTGAATATATTAATAATGTTTTTCATGCAACTTAAAGCTGTGACCAAAAGCCTGGTCCTTCCCCAGCTGCACAGACCTGATCACTTCATATAATTACCACCCTTTACAAATTCCTAGACAAGGGCTCCAAATCCTTAGAAAATGATTCCTTTAGGTGACCTCAGGAGACTTTCCGCATTCTTTTGCAAAGAAAATACTCCTGTTTTGATTCATTCTTGTTTTGTAAAGGGCCATTACAAAGTCTACATACTTTTCCACTTGCTTTCCTCTGTAGGTAGGAACTTAGGTCTCACTTTGGCCTCAGCTTAGTAGCTACTCACCTGGAAATATTATGTACTCTTACGATCTGTGATGGAAAGCATGAAATTATGAATTTGACCCTCGTTCTACCTATGTTACTGATTCACTAGAGAGTTGGACAGGTGTCTTAAGTGCTATGCAACAAATTTTTCTTTAAAACTTATGTATTAATGTTTAATGTGCTCCTTTTGCATGTTAAACATTACCTAAGTAATTTCTCTAAATAGATTTTTTAGATTTAATATTTGATTAGGTAGAAGAAAAAGCTATTCAAAGCTATTATATGTGTTATTAAATAACAGACTAGACATATTATTTTAAATAATTCCATAATGCTAAATAAAAGATAACTACAATGAAGTACAAACTGAATCTTCTCAATGATTTACTATGCAGTTTGAATGAATTGTACTTATCTTTACCTCATTCTTCCAATTTGTTTAATGGAAATGTTTTCCTAGTGCAGTAATGGTCACATTACAATGTTTTATTTATTCTTTCTTATAACCATAAAGAGAAAAAACATTACACTTTGTCAAAAGCAAATGATTTTGAATTGCTCATTTTGTTTGTAAACTATTTTGTCTGGCTTGCTAATATTTTAGGTCTTCCAGTAAACCACAAGGATATGCTGAGGTTACTATCACATGGCATTAAAAAACCATGAAGCCAGATTTGATATCATTAAGGCTATTTGTTATTGCAACAACAGGTGAATAGCTGCAAATGTAAAATATTTCCACATTAACTAAAAGTCAACTGGACTATTATTAAATTGTCATGCCATCTGCTTCTCCTCTCCCATCTTTTGAATTTCATGTGTGTATGTACATACAAGCAAATAAATGTACATTAGATGAAAAATTTGTGATACCTGCTTCTTGGTGCCTAAAACAAAGTCATAATATAAAGAATTTTCAAAAGCAGTGGAGTTCCTTAAGTCTCCATGAGTCCAGAAATTTATAGCTCAAATGGTATTTTGAACACATCCTAATCATCTGAAGGACCCAATTTGCTCTTGGGTTATTATAGGTCTCAATTCAACATCTCCACATTTCAACCTTTTCAACTGTCGCTGACATCTGCAGCAGTTTGCTCTACTGCAACAGAATAACTGAACCATTTGTATCATTTGGGAGTTCAGATTCACTTTTCTTGAACTTTCCAAAAAGTGGCTAGCTCACTAGGAGGGGAAAATACTGAAAAACATGAGCAAGAGATGAACAAAATACCACCGTATTTTGGGTTTATAAAGTACTGATAATTCCTGTCTGGAATCTTGAAAGTTTATATATAAACACCGCAAGTAAGACTGTGTCTACATCAATGAGCCTTGTTTGTGTTTGCTACCAAAATAAATTGTTTATTAGCATTTGTGCAAAATGCTCAACTATCACCAAGAAATAAATATGTAACATTTATAAAACAAAAAGTTTTACAATTAATAAAATATCTGAAATAAAGCTTATTTCTATAAGAATATTTGTTCAGGTGCATAATGGAGAATCATTATAAAATATGATATAGATTATTAAAAGGTTTTTATTTTAATGTATATATAAATAGCACCAATGGGTAGTATATAGATTTAATTACATATTTTATTTATCTAAAACATGTCAATATGGATTACTAGAAAAATGAATGAACTCTAATTCTCATAAACTTTACAGATCTTCTAATATTTCAGTAGAATTTAGTGAGCTTGCAATTAGAGTATTTGTTTGAAGTATAAAACTGCATTTTTGAAAAACACACAATGTTCATGTAATTGTTTTCATTAGATTTAATATTTTTGGCATATCATGTGAAAAATTCTGTTTTTTTGAGTAGAAATCTATAAAAAATAAATATTATAATCTTAATTTTAATTGCTTTCTTTTATTACGTCTTACAATTAAAAGTACTATAATAATCCACTATAAATTAGATGTCTGGAAATTTCAATCATTAAAAAATGTACCCATGATTCCAGAAAAAAATGACAGATTGTTGTAAAAAAGTTCTGGTTCTTTACTCTATTGAAATGATTATCTAACCTCATATTAGAAGCCAATAATGAATAATAGAGAATAATGTAAGGTAGAGATTATAATGTCCTGGTAATATCAAAGTACATAGAATTTCTTTTTAGACAAAAATGGAGATTGCTTAATAGATGGAGGGAGAGGAGATGTTATTAGGTGCAGTTGAGGGGTAAGCGGATGAGAATGGTGGGGGTTGCCAAAGGCTGACAGTTGTGAGGAGTAGAGGGGAGAACATCAGATGCAAGATCAGCCACAACTGTTTAAATTATTGAAATTACTGCTTTTGTTATCCGATGTGTTTCTCTCCATATTTTAGCCAAGCCATGCCTTTTACCTCCTGTTGATGATTGCTTCCCACCATCCCCTCCCTCACCACATGGTCTCAAACATCCTCCCTTAGAAATAGAGTTCGGTCCAGGTGGAATTCAACTTGCATTAGAATTCTCTTTAATGCATCATTATAAACCCCCAAGTCAAAGAATGGATTCCACCATCTCCCAGGAGAGAAACCGGTCCATGCTGATGAAGGCAGGTATTAAGGAAAGATGCACCTGCTGATGTCTCCCATATGACAAGTGAATTATGTAACTCAAGATATTTTCAAGCTTGATATCACATCCTAATACAAAATCACAAACACCACTTTTTCCTCTGCATCAATTTGCTTTGCCCACTTTCAGTATAATGCTCGGGTGGGTGGCATACTGGCATAGAGAGGATTCTTATAAACCTTTCTACCCTGGAAAGCTAAAGAAAGGGTATTAGTTTATTAAGGCTGCTATAACAGAGTACTGCACTGGGTGGCTTAAATAACAGAAATTAAACTCTCACGGTTCTAGAGGCTAAAAGTCCAAAATCAAGATGTTGGCAGTTTGGTTACTTCTGAGGCTTGCCGTTACCCTCTGGCTTGCAGATGACCACTTTCTCACTGTCTGCTCGTGCAGTCTTTCTTTCCTCTGTGTGCATATGTCCCTGGTGTCTTTATGTGTGTCCAAATGCCCTCTTCTTATAAAGGCCACTAGTGAGATTGGATTAGGCCTACCCTATCAGTCTCATTTAACCTTAATTTCCTCTTTCAAGGCTCTATATCCAAATACAGTCATTCTGGTGTGACTCCAAGCCCCAGTAGCTCTCTTCATTAAATTCTTAGGTGGTAATGATACAGACTCACCATTCTAGTTACCCATGGTGATGGCCACTGTTCCAGGTGTGGCCATGTGACCGATCACAGAGCACCTCAAGTCCTCTGATTTGCATTTTGCAAAATGGAGTTGGAGAAGCTTTACTTTTGGGGTCATGTATATTAGGATCATTTGTTGCTTCCATTTCTCTTATCCCATGGAGAAAGCCTTTCTTTAGTAGAAGGAAATAAAGTCCACAAACATGAGATAGAAACAATAAATGGGTTAAGAGAGAGAAGAAGGGATGGAGAAAGAGAGAGATGTAGAGAAAGCAAGAAAGAAAGGGGAGGCAGGTTGAAAGCATAATTTGTGTCTCTTGATTATCAGGACTAAAACCAGTCAAGTGCTGCCAAATGTTTAATAACTGGATTTTCATGGAAAAAAAGAAAAATTCTGATTGTACTTGTTGATTTCTGTGGTATAAACACTTCCACAAAGACTGATTTCAAGCTGTTTATGTTATATCAATGACTGAAAAATTGGAAGAGATGCACAATAGCACATCACTTAGACACAATATAGATGTACTTCAAAAGAACAAATAATAGCAAAATCTAGTAAGATAAGTATGAAGTGATGGGATTTGCTGACTTGTTACTTTGCCCTTTGACCATTGACATAGGAGTAATAAATTCCTCCTTAAAGACATATATTTGTCCTGCATTAACCAAATGTACTAACGTACATGAAGCTAATAGTGTAATAGTGTCTAGTAGGTAGAAATATCTAGATAATTATTAAAGGTGCACATTAGTGTATTTCAATTTTGAAAAAGAAAATAATTGGAACGCTGCTCTTTCATTTGCCATTTGAACACATTTTATTGTATTCCATTCCAAAAAATGAATATTCCCTGGGAAATCACTCTATTCATGACGCTGGGCTAAGTATGGAATGGGATATATCTTATCATAAAATTCATATGCACAAATTCATCAGTATAGCTGTGTTTATAAGAATATAGTTATATTAAAATCATAGAGATCGGGAGTAGAAGACATCTCTTTATACTATTGAAAATAGG
The DNA here is from genome assembly GCF_020740605.2 of Lemur catta. Lineage (NCBI taxonomy): Eukaryota > Metazoa > Chordata > Mammalia > Primates > Lemuridae > Lemur > Lemur catta. The sequence continues at coordinate 7,502,719 of NC_059151.1, read as the reverse complement.
CATCTTATTATTTTAAAGAAAAGCAGTTTTATTATTCAAAGGTACAAGTGCAGCCTAGGAGAAGGGGAATTTAAACAGAGAGGAAAAGGAAGAGAAGGGCAGTGATAGAAAGGGAGGAAGATGTGACTTAAATTAAATCATGCAGCAGCACTGACATGTGACACGGAGGACTGGCCCAGGAGAAAACCACCGCAGAGAACTGCCATTCTATGAGCGTATGTGAATGACTGAGCCGTGGGGAAACGCCAGGAGCAAAAGTGCTAGAGGTTGAGATTCTGCAGTTTGACCTGGTTGTGTCTACCTGATGCTTCAGCAAAAATTCAGGCAAGGCTCCACGGAAGAAGCCACAGTAGCATGATTAGAAAAGAAAGAGGTTATCTATTTACAACTCAGACAATGGCAAAAATCTCAGCTCTTAACTGAGCAGAAAGAGTTTACATATGTTCAGCAAGGTATATCATTTCCTAAAATGGCCATGGATTGACAGATGACGTAAAAGGTAGGATAAAAATGAGAGAAAATGGGAAAATGATTTCTTTGCATTTTAAATGTTTAAAAAGAGGCATTTCTCCAACGAAGGTACACAAGTGGCAGATGAACACATGGATTCCCAATGTCACTATTCACTAGGGAAATGTAAATCAAAACCACTACGAGATACTACCTCACCTTCATTAGTACAGCTGTCATCAAAATAAATGCCAGAAAATAACAAGTTTGATATCTGCTGTAGCAGATCATGAGCACTGCAGACTTGCCATCTTTTCTTTGTGATCACTATACTTCACATCTTTTGTGGCCACAGATACCATAAGCTCTTTCAAGTAAAACAAATGACTTATTGGCAAGCAGAGTTAGAATTCATATACAGGAGGGCCAAAAACCCTAAAGCACGTTACTTAATGATCCATGGAGACAGACTGGGCTACTTCACCAAAATGAATTTACAAGCATAACAGCATGCAGCCTCCTTAAAAATCCAACCATGGTATTTACTGAGATGACCCTTAGGTTTTTCCCAAGAGTTTGCGTAAAGTTGCAAATGTTGCAATTTGCTAGTAACTTCTCAGGAAGCATCTTATAAATGCCAGCTACGAAGTCTTATCCATTTTACTGCAGCCTGCCTATATGCACTTTGACTTTCTCTTCACAGTCCTTAGCTGGCATAAAGGAAAGTAGATAAAAAGAAAATAAAATTAAAGATGACATTCCTATGTATTCTCTCAGGAAGAGAACTCACAGCTGTCAAAATTGCTAAAGAAAAATATTTAAGCTATAAATACAAATATATGTGTTTGTTTGAGTAACATATTCTGTAAGTGATAAGGTAGGAAAATGAAGTGAGAAATACAAATGTTTCCTCTTGGGCAATAATTTTTCTGGCTTCACTTGGCCTCCATTGCCATGGAGAAAATCAGGAAATCAGGCATCTAAATGCAGCTTACTTGTAATGCTGCACCTGTTTGTATGAGAAAGGAATGCATCTGGAATGTCAAACTTTTTGTAGCTAAACTAACATTAATTGATATTTAGATGCTTATAAACTAATCCTCATCCAAATGTGGAATAAATAGTAATGAGTCTTGTGGTCTGGAAATAAAACAATCTAATAATATCAGATGGATATTGAAAGACATAAATAGCTCCTCAAATGAGCTCATAACCCCTACTTCTGCATATGTAGAATTATAGCTGTGGAAAGATGACATGGGTCATCAGCTAGCTTGTTCTTTCTGAAAAATATATAGTTCTTGTTGGAAAAAAACCTATGTATTTGGTAAAATTAAAAATGCACACGTTTACATGTTGTGAGAAACAAGTGAGTCATTTCTGACAAGAAAATTTCAGTTGGCTTTAATTCAGTGAACTTTACCTGACATTCCAGTGTAAGTGAAAGATTGCAATTAATTTGTTCTATTCTGTGGGAAAAAGCAATTGTTAAATGCAGCCTAGATTAATGAGAGGAGTTGTTAGGAAGATTATAAGCTTTCTGTGCGTCAACCCACATAAACCATCCCTACCCCAATTCGACTTCATTAGATAATAGCAGACCTTGGAATCAGGATTAGTTGGGAAACCAGTTGTTTCAGTAACAATTTCCTATTTGGACAGGTTATTAAAAAGAACAGAATTTGAGGCCTTATCACAAATAAAAGTGACCCATTTAGATTACTCAAATAGAGAAATAGGTTGTCAAGAGAAACAAGAATATTATTTTTGCTGTTTTTCAACATAGGAATATTCCAGTAGAAGCAAACAAGTTTCAAATATTTCTTTGAACTATTCCTTTGAATTTTCACATACTACGGATGAGTGTGAGGCTGGGAATGGCTTTAGTATTAATTATTTTTCTTGGTGGAGTAGGAGAGGCATACATACTCAATGAAGGAGCTGTTCAATGACAGCATGTAGCACATACAAGCCCTGAGAAAAAGGATTATATATTTTCAAATAGTATTCCTTGAAGTAATTTTGCTTCTAATACCTATTATGAAGAATTAATGTAAGTATCTTGGATTCATAAAGACTGTTCCAACTGGAGTTTGGGGAATAATTTAGTGCTGAGCCAAACCCCTAAGATAGTACCATTCAAAATACGATCCACTTGCATCCCAATACCATGGAGTACAAATGAGAAGGGCAAGTTCCTGGAACCCACCCAAGACTTAGTAAGTCAGAATCTGGAAAGGCAGAGGGTCTCGATTATTATTTGCACAGTAAAATCTGAAGCATATATTTTTCTAGATGATAATTTATATCAATTTAGACCAGGAATAAACTATTTTCACAGATAGTAAAGATTGTTACCACAAAAGCAATGACTTGTAGAACAGCATTGAATTTATTAAAGATTAAAGGGAAATAAGAAACTAGGTGTTTGAATTTTAAACACTTATTCTCTCATTCTACCCTACAGACCCTATGCAGCATTCCCCCAGCAGTTTCACAGACACAGCTCCTCTGGATCAAGAATAACAGGATCTAACAGTAACTGAATATTCATAATCTATTTCCATGACTCTTCCGCTTTAGGCATACAGCCACCTAGAAAAAGAAGGGAAGCTATTAATGTCAAATGCCTTAAACTCTCCATTAGTGCAGCCCTGCAAAGATGCTGTGCTACCTGATTATGTCATCACAATATTCCTATTTGTAACATTTTCATTTAGTCTCTCAAAAAATGGCATAAACAAATTTCAATGCATTAAGAAAAATATTAACCTGTAACAACTAATAGAAAAATGTAAATCATAGCTACCTAAGGATTTCATATACACTACAAATCTAATTCCCATTTATAAAGTGGATGCCAGCAGTTTATGTATGAAATAATATATCCTTTAAATTTTGTTCCTTTAATTTAGCTTCACTTGCAAGTGTTCACAGCACTTTAATTCCATCACATTGCTTAAAGATGTATGTTTCCCTGGGACATTTTAAAACTGTAATATCTCATCTAGGGTTTCAGATGGATTCAAATGTTAGGGGATTAGTTTCTTAAGTCTCAGATTTAACCATAATCCTGTTAACAATGGGTAAAGAACAATATTATTTTATTTCAAAGTTGCCTATTTGTGTGTGTGTGTACATTGCTATAATCAATGTTCCATTCTAAGAAACTTGAAATCCTTTAATCTTATTTGATACCCCAAAAGTCATTTCCAATTCTGCTTTATCTCCTTTCCTGTTTTGTCTGCCAATATAGGAGGAAGAGAAAAATGAAGTTTCTTTGTTCTTCTATAGCATCAAGGACTCTCAAAACACACCTTATGAAATAAGAAGCAGAGTCTAAACATAACCCCACCAAGTTGTATTTACCAAATTTGTAAATCAAACTAAGAGACCTCATTAAAATGATTGAAAGCACCAAAGAGCAGCTCTTCAAGGATGTATCACGAAATGCTAAAATTACACGTTTGCTTGAAAGACTCACAATTTCACTACCATAGCATTCTCAGACATTACCAATTCATGTGTAGAGTGCTGGCCAAGAGAAGACATTGTGTCAATCAGTAGAAAAGGAAAAAGTGACAACATATTGTTTCATTTTTATTGGTGGTGGTGGTGGTAACTGCAAAACTGACACCAAGTCTGGTCTACTTGGCTCTAAAGAAAATCCGTAGCATTTCATAAGAGTGGTGATAAGAGGTAATAGAGATCTGGGAGTAGAGAAAAGAGCCTAAAAAAGAAAGAAAAATTGGAGGTAAAACTCCCAACAAAACTCTCCAACTCCAACAGAGATTAAAGTCTTTGGCAGGTATTTCTTCTAGATTAGAAAACATAGATAAAGGAGAATGATATGAATTTACCACCTGAAAATAGGCAATGCCATTCTAATGTTTTATGTCTAATAGAACATGAGCTTTCATCAGAATATCACCTTTATTTTTCCAAGGTCACATTTGATGAATAAAAATATACATGGGAGTTTGTTCAGCCTTTTTATTTCAAATTATAGCACACACAGAGATAAAATATTTCAATTTAATATTCATTAGTCAAATGGATTGTTAATATTCATCTTGATGTGTGTTCATGTTTGGGATTGTTTGATTTGCTAAAAGCTTGGAATACTGTGTACAGTGCAGAGAACTTGCATCCATATTGCAAAGACAGAAAAAATTATCTCAAGTGTAAACTATTATCATAAAAAAGATGTTTCAGACTTAGAAAAACACACATTACTTCCATCTGGTAAATGGTAACTACTAAAATATTTATAAATATCACATAATAATTCACATGTTACACATGGTAGTGATATTCAATTTTTGTGTCTCCCAATTAAAAGCCATCGTGTATTGTATAACACACACTCACCCATTTGTGTATCTAACAGAAAAATAAATGATTTCCTTAATATCTCCACAGGGATTACTTTATCTCCTGCTGTGCAAACAATATAAATATAATATTGAAGGAGGTAAAACACCATGGCTTACTGAAGTTTGTTTTCAATAACGTAATAGAACAAATTGTTTCTGCATGGGTTTAGGTTCATAACTGCTGATCCCAAGTTTTCTTTTAAACATTCTTTCAGTTGAATGGTCGGATATTGTGCATCATTTAGATAGCTTTCCCAGGAATAAAGTTTATAGTTAAGCAATACACATAAAAGAAGCCATGAACACCCTGAATAAAGACTCTAATTCGTATGTGTGGCTCAAATATAAATCATACGTTATTTAACCACAACTACTAGATTGTTGTTAATTTATAGTAGAGCATATACTTGCATGCAATTGAGTAGGTGATGAGAATAAATAGATCCCAGTCCAAATCACACTATGTTTTACACAGTAAAACATATAAAGGCACAGTTATGATATATTAGTATACCAAAGACCTCCTCAAATTAATTTCAGATTACAAAAGAAGTGTTGAAATGTCTTTGGCCATTTCTGACCACCAAAACCACAAATTTAAATTTCTTTTTGAAATTTGCTATTTTTAGACTCTGAATTTTTTTTTTTTTTTTTAACTCAGGGTCCCTTTACACTGCAAAAAGAAAGTATTGCGAGTTTCAAAAAGGTTTTTAGTTTCAGTTGCAGAACTGCTTAGTTTGAGCACCAGTTACTTGGAAATGGAAAAAGAAAGTGCTACCTTTTGGGTTTGCTATGCTTTGTTTTGCTATGTTTGAGGAAGATTACTTGATTAGCTTTTGGAGTGTCCTACTTAAGAGTTGTGTGCAGGGAGAAAATCCAATAGAATTTGGAAGTTGATCACAGTAGACTGATCTGGTATTCTCATATTAAATTAATGAATGCAGAAGTGAATGCTTGCAGAATTAAAAACACTTTAAAGTTCAGTTCAGACACCTCTAGAGTATTAAAGAACTTAAATCAAGCTAAATTACTTAGTAAAAAGGTCTAATTTAAATCTTTAAACATTTTTGAGAAACTTAAAACAGTACAGAAAACTACAAAAAAATACTGTATCAAGCTTCTTTGTACATATAATCCCTAATTGTCAAAGGAAACATTTTGTCATTTTAATTTTCTTTTCCAATGAAAGAAATTAAGCATTACAGATGAAGTTATTGACCCCTTTGTTCCCTCTTCTAATCCCATTCCCTCAATACCAAAGGCATTGGCAATCATAATTTTAGTGAACTTCTTACTGTTGTATTTTGCTCTATATATTTCTGTATTGAGTTTATTTACAATGAGCACCCATTATTTTAGAAATTTTAAGAAATAAATTTTATATCAATTCAAAATATCTATTATCTATTTTCAAAGCATACATAAATTTCAAACTGAACACATACATCTGTGTATTTAAACTTTTCAGTTTATTTCTTTAAACTTTTTTAAACTTATTTCTTTTAAACTTTTCAGTTTATTTCTTTATCACTGTGCTAAGTAAAATTCACAACATTTTATGCAAACTTCCACATATGAATAGTTGTTTATGAACTAGCTGGTTTACCTTAAGTCTATATATTACAGAAAATGACTTTAGTATTGCATCTAGGTTATTTTGTTAATTTGAAATTTTACACATCTAACCCACTCATAGATTACACAAGAAAGTAGGAGTCTTGTACAATTTACAACAAAATGATTAATCATAATGTGATAATTTTAATGGATATTGCTTTAGTAAAATTTAAATCTGAAATGAACGGAAAGTTGGAGATATTTGTGCATACGTCACTGTTTCCTAAAACATCAACTGTAGTGCAAAGGATGCACTCTAAATAGAACTAAAGTTTATCCACTGAAAGGAGACTGCAGAAGACATCACACTACCTGCTATTTCCAAGTGTTTACAAGAATTCAGAAACTCTCCAAGCCAAACACTTTCTATAAATTCCATTGCAGCCAAGACTAACCATAATGAAAGCAGAGGTCACATAGTGCTGTTTCCTTGTTTGTCTGTTTGTTTGTTTTTGCTGATATCAGTGTCAAGGACTGACTAGACTTTGGCTGAGTTAAACTCTGCCTGCTTGATTTTTTGAGAATTTTTAAGTCTCTGCCACCTTTACTGATTGCCTGACTTTCAGCTTAGACCTATAAGGCACTTTAGTGTGTCCCTCACAATCTTTAAGATTCTAGTCACATTGAGTTCACGGGGTTGCCCTAATTCTTTCACCTACACATTAATTTTTAGTTTCCACACATTCAACATATTTTAAATAAGTATATGTGTTATAAATGAAGCATTAAATTGAAAGTTAGAAAGTAAGGGTCCCTGTCATAGCCCTCCCCCCTACAAACCATTAAACCATATAGAATTCTCAGGGCTGTGGTGAGAACCCAGTGAAAACTGAAAGGGAAAGTTTTTTAATATGTCAAACAGAAAATATTTCATTGTTATTTGTCATTTCTAGATTATTTCAAGAGTGGGAATGTCTACCAAAAAAAAAAAAAAAAAAGTAAATGGCACCATGCAACTGGTAACTAAGGCATCTAAATTTCCATTCATTTAAAAAAATATGTGACACTTAGTAAAACAAAGCACAACTTAATTCTCACTACTATTCCTACATTATCAACTCTAGACACATTTTATCCTTTCTTTCCATTATGGTATACTGAGAATTTACAAGCTTATGCCAATTAAAAACTAATTAATACCTAAGATTACTCACTGCAAGAAAAATGTGAACAGAAAATTTAAAAATGTAAGTATCTGACTGAAAACTAAATCTCTAATCCAATTTGTTTTTGTCATCTACACTATTACAATAATATCTTTCCCCATACTTAGTCCTCAGATATTTCCACAACATAGTCCTATTATAGTTTTTCAGATTTATTTTGCTGTTTCTTTTTAAATAGTAAGAATTCCCGTTAATTAAATCTACTGCAAATATTAAGTATTTTACGTAATTTAGTTTATTCCTATCTTACAGGAAGATAAACAGAGTTTTCGAGAAGTTTACTAAATAGCTCAAGGTCACTGAATGAGCCAGATAGGACTTTACTTTGCAGACCTGATTCTAATAATCTTTTTCTAAACACTATTCACTATTCATGCTGCCCCTATACATGTGCCCTTTACTTTAGCCCAGTGGTTTTCAATATTGGTTGTGCATTAGAATCTCCCAGGAACTTAAAAAACTTCTCATGCCAGGAATCATCTCTCAGAGGTTGTGATTTAATTTGTCTGTGATGGAAGTTTGCGGTGATGTCTAAGCATGAGTTTTAAAATCTCCCTTGGGTGATTCTGATGTACAAACAGCACTGAGAATATCATATTTGGCCAAAATTGTCCACTTGCCGCATAATTCTCTGAACAACAGTGCACTTTCCTATCCTCACAACCTTTGCTCATGCTGACAGGTACTTTGCTCATGCTGACAGGTTGCTTAGTTGACACCTAATGGGTGCATTGTGAACCATCTGGGGGATGGACACACTTGAAGCTCTGACTAGGGTGGGGCAAAGGCAATGTATGTAACCTAAACATTTGTACCCCCGTAATATGCTGAAATAAAAATAAATAAATAAACAAATAAATAAATAAAATTTAAAAAAGAGAAAAAACAAGGGCTTTGGTGTAAGATGGAAATAAATGGTTTTGAGTCAGTGCCCGTCACCAACCTATGACAGCAATTAGCTGTATATATAGTGAGAACAAAACTCTTGAAACATAATTTTTTCATTATTTAAAAATAAGAAAAATAAAATATACTTTACAAAATTATTTTGAAGGATATAATATCATACATGCAAAATTACAGATAGAATATGACTGTTGTCGCTTCAAGACGTTCATGTAAAAAACATGTTTCAGATATGTATTGCAAAAAGGTAGTTGTTCCTAGACAGAGATAAACTGAGTGTGTTCAGATATGTCTTATATAAGCTTCACATTTGCCTTACACACCAAGAAGGGACGGAAAGAGTAAAGGAGCATTTCCAGGGAAGCTATTTTGTTCTGGATGGAATAGAAGATTCCAATGGGATGTGTCTCATCAGGTTAATATAAGAAAGATTTCTCTGAATTCTGCAAATATGTGCCACTTGCCTGTATCCTTAAAGGTAAATAAATAGCTAATAAGTTTGTAAGATCATTTCCAAGCAATACACCAAATTAGACTGTTAATTGTCCACTAGAATAGACAAAATAGCTCTTGCTAAGTTGAGTCTTATGCTTGTAATGCCTCTTCCCGTTCTGCCTCCACCAGACCTGTCAAAGTTCCATCATTATCTTCTAACACCTATTTCAAATACCATTTTCTTTTTGAAGTGCTTTCTGAACGCAAAGGTAATAGAGAGCTAATGACACTTCCAGTCTCTCTTGCACTGGCAAACTAGAATCCAAAATAGAAGATGGAATCTGTCTCATTAATTCATTCATTAATTCAAATATAATTTATTAGCACTAACTATACACTGGGAAAAAGGTTAGTATAACAAAATGTTATTCTCTCCCCGTATCAGTTAATGGTTTAATGTGAATAACATATATAAACTCCACCATGGAAGTTTAGTGTGATACCTGAGATAATAGAAAGAGGCATAAAGGAGATCATGATATCTGTTTCCTTTAGAAATTCAGTTTATAATAGTTACTCTAGCTCAGAAGTCCTGACATATAATATGCTTCTGCTTGATTCTTAAAATCATATGCACACATCTTTAAAAGTATGTGTATATATCTCCATTATAATGAATAACTACAGTATAAAGAGAAGTATGAGAAGTCTGCATGGATTATAAATGGGTATTTGAAGCCAGAACAACATCCAAAAGCATTTGTCAAAGATGCCAGACACTAAGCGCATTACTGGTATTGTGAACATTAAAATTTTTGCATCTTGCTTAAAATATAGAAATGGTGGATGTTATGAACTGAATATCTGTGCCCCCTAAAATTCATATGTTGAAATGTAACCCCTAATGTAATGGTATTTGGAGGTGGGGCCTTTGGGGGTGATTAGGTCATGAAGGTAGGGCCATCATAAATGGAATTAGAGCCCTTAGAAAAGGCCAAGGAGCTAACTCACTCTCTTCCATGTGAGGACACAAGAAGTCGGTTGTCTGCAACTAGGAAGAGAGCCCTCACCACAACCCAACCATGCTGACGTCCTGATCTCAGATGTCCAGCTTTCAGAATTACGAGAAATAAAAGTCTATTATTTAAGCCTCCCATCTTTGACAATTTGTTAGGTCAGCCTGAACTGACGAAAACAGTGGGAGGCCAGGAGATATATTTTGATCTAATTTCCTTCACAAGTCCCTATTGTAATCATCAGTTATAGTTTAAGAACTGCATGGCAGAAGGATTTGACATTTCAAGATAGAGCTCAGTGGAAAACAAAAGGTATATACACGTCTACAAAAACCAGCAAAAAAAAAAAAAGTACATCTTAGTCAATATCTAGAAGAACAGAGTTTAGTCCTGGACATTATCAAAGTCATAAAATGACATAAAATGGATATTCCTTAGAGGTTTAGATAATGCATTCTTTCCCCATTTTGTTAAGCTCCGAGTGAAGCTGAACTGTCAGACAACTGTCAAGTAGAAGGGAACTTCAAGCAACACCTTTAAGAAGCAACAAATTAAGTATATGTCAACAAGTTGTTGTACTGAATGGGCATGTCAAACATGCCAGAATTATAGACACTTTCTGTATCAGGTTGCAAGATTATTTATAAAGAGTTGTGTGCCTGCGCAGCATAAATCAAATTTTCATTCATCTGATGCTAGTGATCTTAACCGCACTAAATACAGTCCCACTTGGATAAGAAAACAAAAATCACCAATAAAGTTGCCTCATTAAAATAGGGATATTGTGCTAAATTGACAATTAGTATTGGAATGTTGCATTTAAAATCACAGTAGCAATGCTATGATTAAAACTGACATGACTTTGCATTTCTATATATTATGGTTTCATCCTTTTGTTTCTAATTTTTAAATCTGGATACCACTTTATTTTTTCAGGGAAGGAAGTTTCTACTACCAAAACCACCCTTTCATGGATGAGTTTTTTTAAGTTAAAGTTGTTTCATTGTTTTTGATTGATTTGATTTGGCAGATCATTTTCACTGTTTAAGGACGCTTTCATAATCTATAACAGAATGATAAATCAAACTGACTTATTCTTAAGTGTCCAAACTGACATGTATTTGCCTCATTAATAATGAACGACCACTTTCCTTTCTTGGGAAAATGGTGATATTCATATATTAAAGCCATATTTATTTGAAAATCAGACCACATAATAAGCTATTGCTAAAAATAATTTTCATTAAGTTCACACAAGGTGTGTGTTTTAAGGTGGAGGCTGTTAGTATAAGTTATTTTTAGTATATGGAACATTTTAGGCAGCAAATAATTGGAGTTTACTTACATGGAATGCATATTTTTTCAGAATGTAAAATTTGGTAGATGATCATTATTAGTGTAGCCTCTAACATGATTGAGTGTGACAGTCTCTAATTATAGATAAAGACAACTTCCAAAAATGTACTTATCCATGACAAAGTACATTGCTATTTAAAGTATTTGCTTAACTCTTCACAGCTTTTAAAATTTTATTGAACACTTGTTTAATGATATTAGCATTTTTATATAAATATATTTCTTCTATTTAATGTGATTGTTCTTTACTCTCAACAGTTTATATATTACTCATAATAAATGATATTCTAAAATTTAATTACTCTAATTGGTATAGACTCATAGAAAAAATCATACAGGTGAAATTTCCTGATTTATTTTTCAGCTATGTCAATATAATCCTGGACCTTCAGAGAAAAACATTAAGCAGTCAATTTATTTTTAGAAATACCTAGATATTTGGCATCTTTTAGGTAAATTTGGGGGTTGATGATTAATTCTACATACACTTCAATTTATCTCTTTTTATTGTTATTGAATAGACAGCTCTGAAGGTAATCGGTCTTCCCCTATATCATGTTTTAATGCATGCAAAGCATATAAAACACGAAAAAGAATAGCAGAATTGAAAGGGAAAAAAAGGAGAGAATTTGAACAATTGGAAAAAGAGCTCCAAAAAAATCACATACAGATGAATTATGAGAGGTTGTCAATAAGAGGAAACTATCTTCTTAACTGGAATTTTAGAGATTGAGAGAACTTAAAAAGTTCTAAATTCATAATTTCCCAAACTGTCTCCAAAATACTTTTTATTAGTAAGTATGCCTTTTGTAAAAATTACTGCTCAAATAATATTGCGAAAAGTACCCTATGTAAAAGAAATGCTTCTGCTACATAAATTCTCAGATCTAACGCTGATGTGCACTGAAAATCTTCAAGAGAAGGATGTTGTATTTACCTAATGTATTTGACCATAGTTCTCTTTTTCTGGTAATTTCTATTAACATGAAAGAGAGCAGCTTTGGTGTTGGGAACAATGAGAAATGCTAATTTAATGCATTGCTTATATTTACATTACATTTAAAAAGTTTTGTATTAATCACATAGTTGAAGCCCAGAGAGATAAAAAGACTTACCAAAAATCAGGCAACGATTGGGTAAAAGAGTAATGATGATATAGTTTGAAAAGCTGTACTGCAGTACTTATTAGCTGTATAACCATAAGCAAATTTCTTAACATCTGTTTATCAGTTTCATTATGTGGAAAACAGGCATAATAATAGTACCTATCTGATAGCCTTGTTTTGAGGGTAAATTAGTTAATATATGCAAAGCTTAGAATAGTGTTGGCCCATAATAAAAATCACAAGGAATATTAACTAGTATAAGTATTAGTAATAGAGTTTAGACAAGAACAAATAACCAAATAAAGTAAAATAATGTAAATTATTATTTCCATCAATTTTTCTTCTTAAGTGTAACTGCTGACCTAGTAACAATAAAGCCAAAATTGTTATTAAATTAAGTTATTAAATTTAGTCTCCAGCATATTTAAAAAGCAGACTTCAACTAATATACTTATGAATAAACTGTAAATATTTTACTTCCTACTTGCAGTTGCATTTGCAAACTCACAAAGCAATCCTGGTGAATTAATTAAGTTATATGATACTTGCTACTTTTGAGTTCTCAGTTTCCCAATTCTCATTTTAGTTATGACTAGAGAATACAAAATTAAAAGAGTCTTACAGGAGAATACTAATCAAGAAAAAAATTTCTTACTCAAAAGAAAAATAGCTAATTAAAATTCATATCTTAAATTTTGCTGTTATTGTTAGACTGGTTATCCATACATAAAATCACCTAATACTTTCACCTTGTATTTTTTATTCTGTAACTAAACTAGAACACAATATTCTCAACAGTATTTTTCTTCTAATATATGATATAATTAATGTAGCATTCAGCCCATAAATTGCCATTATTATATGTATTATAAATTCAATCCTTAAAACTAGAACTAGTTTGTGCTTATGCTAGAATTGTTAATGCTTATCTCTAAACCAAACCCATCCTGAAATGTTTTATAAAATATAATTAAATATATAGAATATTTTGTCATATGATTTGCTTACTTTAATAGCATAATGAAATTATCTGTCTATAAACAAACTATGTAAAGCCAAGAGTTATGAGTTGAGATGTGCCCACAAAAAACATGTTGAAGTCTTAACTCATCATACCTATGAACATAACCATATTTGGAAATAAGGTCTTAACAGATGTAACCAAGTTAAGATGAGGTTATCAAGGTGGGCCTTAATCCAATATGACTGGTGTCTTTATAAGAATACATGCAAAGAGAACACAATGTGATGATGCGGACACAGAAGGAAGTCAGCCAAGTGATGAGAAAGGCAAGGATTGCAGTGATGCTGCCACAAGCCAATGGATGCCAGGGACTACCAGAAGGTGGATAAGGCTTAATAGAGAGCATAGACCTGCTGGTGTCTTGTTTTCAGACCTCTTGCCTCCAGAACTATGAGAGAATAAAGCCTCTTTGTTGTCTGAAACCACCTGGTTTGTGCAACTTTGTCACGGCAGCCCTAAGAAGCTAATGCACAAAGATCAAAGATTATGTTGCTGTATACTTCTTTGCATGCAATGCAATATAAGTATTGCTTTCACACATGGCATCCTCCTTAACAAAAACAAGAAGACAAACACAAGTGAATAGGTTCCACATGGAAGTAAAAATAAAATGCTCTGATAATCCTTTCACTGAATTTAATGTCACATAGACAAAGAGGAAAGGACATTACGTGAGGAACAAATTTCCGGGAATACAAATTTTCATAATAACATATGGGATATCTACTATTAGGAAGGGCATCTATTATTAGGAAAAGATAAAACAAAAGTGACATCAAAATAATATATTTTCTTCCCCTCCTATATTATATTTACTATTAAATCTATATTATTATTAGATATCTGTTTATATACATGTGTTAAAACTCAGTGATTGCATAACAATATATGCATTGTATCTAACAGGGGCTCCAGAAAACTCTAGAATTACACTATATTATTGTGGCCACAAACGGATATTGAGTTCCCCAAAACAGTAGTCACACTGTGAAAATGGAAATAAAATGCTAGATTTGGTTAACAGCCACCACTTTTTTTTGTTTTGTTTTTATTTCTTCTCTCTCAATTTTGTAGTGTAAAATGGCATTCTATTAAGAGTAAGTCAGCTCCAAAAGATTTAGGGCATCCCTCAAGGGAATAAAAGAAATATAAAAATCTCTAAACAAGATTCTGATATTACTGAGATAACGGATACTACCTTCAAAACAGGCAGCCAGCAATAAATAGTTCTACCTTGTCTCATATCTGTGAGGGCAGTCTTGGGTTTTCTCACATGAGCTGTTGTTTATAATAATAAGAGGTCTTTGGGAGACACATATCATTTTGCATATTAATAGGATAGGAACGTGCAGCAGTAACACCATTCCTATTGGTTCAGGCCTATCTAAGGCCTCATCCCTAAACCTGCTCTGGAATGAAGGGGCCTGGTAATGACAGAGTCAGCAGCAGGGCGACAGATGCATAGGAAGATAGTGAGCTGAAGTTCTCTTTATTTGTCCATATACACTCTATCCTGCCAGCTCTGCTTATTCTGCTGAGAGAGAGCACTATAGTTTTTTCTCTGTCATCAAATATGTTTATGGGAATTACTTACTGTAGGACTACATGGCCATATTCTGACCCTCTTCTGTTAAGACATGGAGAAAATTTTGTATACAACTGAGACTTAAAGGTCTCAGGAAGAGAACGTAGGAACAGATACTATTGGGCATACTAGGAGTATGCTTGCCTCTCCAGCAGAGCTCAAGGTGAAGTCCTTGAATCTCATGATTGCCACGACTAGGGGCCAGCAAGCTACATACACAGCTAGAATCCGTGTCCTCAGCAGATGGGTGAGTGCCCCTTTTATAACACCAGAGAGGAATTATGGGGGCAGGCTGAAGCTGCCCCTCTACATCTTGACCTAGAGAAAACAGAGCAACACTTGTCTTTCCCTTCTTTCATATTTCATCGCAGATGTTTCTGACAGTTGGGGATTCTGTTCACTGTGCTTCGTCCAACTCTTTTTTACTGTGACTGATAATCCACCAAGACATCTCAATAGCCGGGTCTATGGGAAGAATCCTATATACCGCTGTGGCAGTCAGTTTACAAACAAGGATCAGATAGTACATTCAGATGGCACAAGTTTAATGAAGAGGTTACTTATAAAGTGTGGGCTGAATGTAGGAAAACCCACAAAGCACAGATTAGCACCTCAGGGCACAGTTACCTCTCAGGACTGCCTGAATGATGGAGGGGAGAGAGTAGTTCCTGGAATCTGGAAAGAGAGAGCGAAATGGAGAGGGTGTCCTGGCAGGCACCATAATCTTCAGTCAAAAGACTTAGCCGGGCAACAGTGACCCCATCAGCAGAGAGTAAAGAGAGGCAATGTCCAGACTTCATGCTCATTCCCTGGCCAAAACCTTTAGGAAGCCAAAGGGCAAAATCCCATTGCTGTCATCCATATAACACAACTTCCATGGCACAAAGCAAGGAAGAAAAAGGTGCAGGGGATATTCATAATGGAAAATGAAGTTATTCAGCATCCCAGCTAAGATAGCACTTGTATGTGAAGGTAAAAGACTTTTTAAAAACAGCAAACAAACACATAAACGTACCATTCCTATCCCCTATTTAAGATAATCCTGCACTATTTCCACCATACAAACATTAGATAAAGGGAGATGATGAATACATGAAGAGTTGTGAACAACAAATCTTATATAATCTCTAGTTGAATAAAAACTGATGAGAATGTGACTGAGATCCGTTACATAGATACTGAGTAAGAATTTATAAAACAATAAACAAACTTTAAAACCTTCAAGGAAGATTTACTAATAGCTTGAAGCTATACTTAAAAACTATTCAAAAAACCTAAGCTGTAGGAGAAGAAAGGGAGTCAGGATTAAGGTATTTAATTATTTTCTCTGTACAATAAGCACTTTATTATTGCTTCTAATAACACTCGACCTGGAATACAGTTACATGCAGGATGTGCAGACAGAGCAGGGCACGGGAAGGCTGGTGGCAGGCATAGAAAACAGGGGGTCCCAGGCTGCGTGTTCTCCCTCTGGGAACCTGGGACAGTCCTGATGAGCAACGGAATGAACTCAGGGGGTCTTGGGTATGGTGAAGGGGGAATCAGGAAACCACATCCCCCGAATTCAACACACTGGACAAAAGGATCCTCAAGATAAGGTAACTGGGCAGAGGTTTCCTTGGAGCATCTGCCCCCTCCCTTCCTTTCCCCTAAAACCATCCCCTGGGCACCTTCAGTCTCTTGATGAAGAAAGATGAGGGAAGTGGGCCTTTCAAACATCTTGGGAGGGACACAGTGAATTTTTCATTTTGATATATAAGTACATAATCTAGATTTAAATACAGTTTCTAGAATAAGAGGAATTAAAAACAAACTTGAATGAACAAATCTAAGTACAGGAAAAAGGCAAATAATTTTTTTATAAATAAAAGTATAATAAGCAAGAGTATATATAAATAAAAGTATAATAAAAGGAATTGTAATGACAAACATTACTTTTCAATAAATAAAAATGTGCTAAGTGACCTGTTTAAAATCAAAGACTCAATTGGTTTTCAATGTCAAAATCCAGTCATTTATTATTTATAAAATGATACCGAAAATTGTAAAAGATATAATGAAATAGAAGGATGGTGATGATATCAGGCCACTATAAAAGAAAAAAAATAGTAGTGTGAAAAAGAGTAGAAGTGACAATTTAATTTCAAATACCTTGGTATATAAGCTCAGAGATAATAAAAACAAAATAATATGTGTTATGTAGTAATAACAGGTATCATCCTAAAAGAAGATAAAATAGTCATTACTGAGGTGCATTTAACAAGTGATGACGTAGGCAAGATGAAAATTCCCAGATTTAGAAGATATTAATACAGCCACAACCACTGTCTGAATACATTATTTCACTTTTTTTGTTTATAAAAAGTAGAATGATAAAATTTTAATAATAAGCAAAAACCTCTCTCAATTGCTATTTCCAAAACATTAACTTGTAGGATCTTATGCTCTTATAACCATTGAACATTTAGAAAAACAACTGAATTTTGATCACACAGACACTTGAAACAATTCCTAATTTACTTATTTCATTTATATTCTTTGGTCATGCAATGAAATAAAAATAAATCAAAAATCCTCTTGCAAATTAATAATTATGCCTTTAAATAACCCACAAATCATGGAGTAAACAGACTGAAAGTAATTAACTATAGAAAAGTGAACAAAAAGAGAAAATATATCAAAATCAATGGCATACAGTCAAAATTATTCTGAGTCGTTTAATAGTTGATTCCTAACTAACTTAACGAACAGGTGAAGCCCATAATATTCAAAGGTCTTCAGAATATATAAAAAGGGACGCTTTTAAAATTATTGTACAAAGCTGTCAAAGGCATAATAACATCAAATAAAATATAAAAAAGGAAAATTCAAAGATCAATATCACATATAAACATAAAGTTTTAAATAAAATGCTATAAATTCCTTCCAGTAGCACATTAAAATAATACAGGGTATATAGATTTAAGCTACAAATGCAAGGGTAGTTCAACATTAGGAAGTCCGTCAATATAATTTATTACAGCAATAAATTAAAGATAAAAATGTTTAATTGTATGAATATATTTTGAATATATTTGATGAAATTTGGCAGCTATTCAAAATTTTAATAAAGCCCAAGTTAAAAAGGTTTAATCCTTCAAAACTTCAAAAGTTTTACATATGATTTTTTTTTCAAAATCCTACACAAAACTCATGTTAAATTACAAAATACTAAAAATATTGCCAAAAAAATCATGACCAAGATAGTAATTTTTCTACATCTTGACAATTATTTAACAGTCTGGGACATTTTATGAAATCCAACAGTTCAAGAAAATAAGTCATGTAAGTATTGAAAAAGAAAATATAAAAATTATGTTTTAATGTTCAGATGACCTGATTTTCTTCCTCTAACATCCAAATGAGTCAGCCAAAATAAATATGTATACATATAAGGCAAAAATATGATATTTATATGAATGTAGTATATATGAGTATGTGTGCATATACCTATGTATATAGTATATTTGTGTTTATTGTATATATGCATTACAAATAAAAATCAAGATCAAATCTCATTCACATTAATAACAATATCCAAACTATCAGAGCAGGAAGATTTAAGGTTATAAAAATACACCAAACAAAATATCAACGAATTTGCGTGCTTGTGTTTGTATGTGCATATGTGTAAACACAGAACCAACGCAATCTAGTTCAACTTTGTGTCATAAAATGATGAGTTGTTTTTCATTCGCCATGGGCCCCAGGTTGCAAGTTAGGTAACCTGAGCATGTCCAGATGAACCAAGAGTATAACCACAGGCCGAACCTCGGCGCTTGGAAAAAGGAATGGGAACCGAATTAAGAAGCAGACACCTCACAGCAAGATCCATGATCCAATCAGATCACAGAAAGAGTGAAAATATGATTTTTTAAACATAATAGGCATTAAAAAACTAAGCATAGAATTGTTTAGTTATAATTATGCTGAGTGCTATCAAGAAGTAGAGATGATTTAAAAGCATACAGCAGAAGAACTTGACCTACTGTACTGGAAAACATTTTCCTTAAGAAAATGGTCTTTGTTGTTATGAGCATAATTGTGAACCCCTAAAATTCACATATTGAAGCCCTAACCTCCATTCTTTGAAAATGTGACAGTATTTGCAGAGAGAGCCTTTAAAGAAATGATTAAGTTGAAACAATGCCAGCTGTTAGAGTGGTCCCCAATCCAATCTGATTGGTGTCCTATAAGAAGAGGAAATTTGTACAAGGAGAGAGACACCGCGAATGTGCCCACACAGAGGAAAGATCATGTGAGGATACAGTGAGCAGGAGGCCACCTGCAAGCCAAGGAGAGAGGCCTCAGAAGAATCTCAAACTGCTGACACCTTGATCTTGGACTTCTAACCTCCAGAACTGTGATAAATACATTCTGTTGTTTAAGTTACCCAGTGTATGGTATTTTGTTTTGGCAGTCCTAGCACACTAATACACTTACATTATTTTAAAAATAAACATTTTTAACTTCTATCTTAGTTAATTCATGATTATGCAAGTTGCATACAAAGTGCATGCCGTACTGATTCGGTAACTCTGCGTTCTGGTTGCAAATGAAGTGTAAAAGAGGAGAACTCCTGGTTTGCAGTCCTGTATGCATTAACTGGGAATAGCAATTCCACATACTTACTAACAAATTAACAGTGAGCCCTACAACACTGTGTAAAGTACCTGATAGGTCTGGGTTAAGTAAGGAAGAGACTCCTCAGAGAGTTCCTTCTAAGGAATGCAAATTTTAAGACAGAAAGAGGTGTGAAAACTAACCAACTTTCCAAAGTTAGAGTTTGCCATTCTTTAAAATCATCTCTAATGGTCTCTTAATCTCATATTCTTGGCAGTGTTCCGTTTGATTTGTAAACATTCATAATGGTAATACTGGAATGACATCACAAAGGGAAATCCTGATTGACTTTAGTATCAACAGTATTCAATCCTAGAGCCATATTTAGCTACGTTGATGTGTTTGTCATGTCAATTTTTTTCAGTACTTCTTGATATAAGCTTATTTCATTTATAAATTTTAATAGCTCATCAGGCACAACTGTCACTGTATGCTGCATAAAATTAAAATACAGCAATTAAATATTAGTCAGGGTCTTATAAAGTGTGACTTATTTTCACACACGTATGATGGTATGTCTGAAATTAAAATTTAATGTGAAATGTTACTTCTTAAAATATAGGAAGCAGGGTCTCAAATAAGTGGTACCGAATGAATAACAATAATAATAAACACCTTTTAAAAGGAAACATTTAAAGAATTTCCTACTTTTAATATGTCTTCTTTGACCCAGGACTTTAGAAAACAAAATTCAAGGAAGCAGTTTGCCTTCTCCATCAAAATAACTTTTTTTTTTTAAAGGCAGGAGGAAGCCAATCAAGCATTTAACTTTTGAACTAAATTGCTATATTACATTCAATTATTCCACCTTAAGTAATTTGAAACTTAAATGTACATGATTAGTATAGTTGTGCATTTATACACCTCGATATACAGTTGACTTTTGAACAACAGGGTTTAAACTGTGTGGGTCCACTTTACACAGATTTTTTTCAATAACGCTTCTGGTCAACAGTAGGCTATTAGTAGTTAAATTTTAGTGGACTCAAAAATTATACATGGAATTTTGACTGTGCAAGGATTTGCCACCCCTAACCCCTGCATTGTTCAAGGACCAACTATATTAGAATACAGGAACATGGACAACTCTATTTCTCCACTTTTTCTTTCTTTTTTTTTTTTCTTTACTCATCAGTTTACTTTTAGGACATCTATTTAACTTTGAGGATAAAGTGTTTTCATTGGAAATATATGGTAGTTTTTGGAGTCAACTAGGCTTGCTGTTTATCCATGAGGATAAATACTTCAATTTATGAAATGATTTCAGTGAGAATCCACGACACCTATGTAAATTTGTAGGTTGGTTATTCACACAGCAAAAATATTCTTGTTTTGGTGTTTTGCTCTCCAAATCTAGTTTTTCTTTTCATAAATTGGAGGGGCAAATTATATATATGTATAAATTTATATATAAGTATACATATATGTATGTGTGTGCGCACACACACACACACACACACACACACACAAACCAAACATGAAGGGTGACAGGCTGGTTATAAATTTGTAGGGAGAAGAGAGTAGTCAGTGTGCAGCTGAAACATGGATTGCATATGTTTCATATATAAAGAAAAGTTTTTCCCTTAGACTTGCAAGAATTTAACCCCCTATTGTACCTCCTACCACTCTTACTAAACTGAAATTTTCCAAACAATGGCCACTAAACTGCAACCCTAGTCTTGCTGCCCCTACCACCTAATTTGTGATGAATTCTCTACCTTTTGAGAATTTGCACAGTACCCAACTGAACTTCAATTTACCTGTTCCATTCTGCCTTATAAAAGGTTTAAATTATTTGCCTTCTTCAGAACACTCATTTTAAAGCTCCTTTCCCTTTCTTTGAAACATTTTAATCAAGATGAGCTAATTAGTTTTGTTCGATTTCTGTTTTCATTTATCAGACTTTCACCCTAGAAAAGTATCAAAGGGTAGAGGAAGTGGGGAGATGCTCCAGAAATAATAGAAAACCAACTGTCAGCTCAAACATTCCCACAACACACATTATACTAACAGAGATTTATTTTTATTGACAAAGTCCAAAAAATTAAATAATATTACGTATTCAAAGTAGGTAACCCTGAGTGGCTAAAGGCATTCACACATCAACTGTAGCTTATTTTAATTAGTCAAGCAGATCATTAGAATACTTAAAAAAGAATTCATTTGAAATAAAAAGTTAGGCAAAAAAAAATAAACATTTTAGGCAAAAAATATCGAACGACACAACTGTAGAATGGGAAAGTGACAAGCAGTGTAGCACAGGGTGCGAAGGCAGAAAGCATCCAAGATTCAAGTCAAGAAAACTGCCTAGTGCTCAGCTCTGTCACTGATCTGGTATGTGAAACTGGAGCATGAATGAACACAGAAACGAAGTTCCTCTCTGTAAAATAAGAAAGCTCGATTACCCTATCATTTCAAATTTTAGGATTCTGGAATATCTAAGAAGATAGGGTAGGCGAACAAAGGAAGAGGAAAAATAGGAAATTTACCTTAAAAAAATGCAGGTAACAGTAAAATGAATGCTGTGAATCAGTGATGCTTGAATTAAACATTTCAAAACTTTTTTTTTAATTTGTGGCTTTATGGACCATAGATGTATACCCAATTAGCTTAGTATTCCCACTCAAAACAAATTCAAAATTAATAACTTCTTTCAACCTCATTAGGCAGAGGTAGGAGAAAAAAACAGTAAATATGTAAACAGGTTCTATCTCTCTATGCTTTATAATTCCATAGCATTACAAACATGCACTAAAGTTTTCAAACAATTATATTTTTAGACCCTATCTCCAAGAACCATCTGGATCTATGGTTCAGTGCCAAAGATTCCTGTTAGTGTTAGTGATAGGAAGAGGTGAAGCTAACTGTGGTGTCCTTTCCTAACACATGTAACCCCCACATAAACCTATGGGTGATTTAAGTAGCGTACTTGAGGTCTACTGGAATCCTTATACAATTGGTATGATATGATATTGAACAGTAAATAATTAAACAGTAATGTGTTTAGGGAAAAGCCTAATGCTACACAGTAAATGCATGGTACTGAGAAAATGCGGGAACCTATTTAATATTTTCAGCTTAGCCTCCAAGTAGAAAGAGTCTCTTGGTCACCAAATGTCTTGGACAGCCTCCATGTCATGGCCACAGCTCACAGAGGACAAAACTGTTGGCGGAAAAACATTGATGTTACGGAAACAGACAGTCCATATATGTATGGACATGGCTAAATAAACATATTTCTCATTAAAGCACTATTCTCAACAATGCTGCCTAAAGTCCCTCACTAAAGAACCTCTTAAGGTACTGTTAAATTTAGATAAATAGCAGGTGTGATTTCTACTTATTTGAGTCACCATTGTGATGTCTGGTATGAGCAAAACCGTGGAATTAACATTGCTTACTGAGTTCTGCCTAGTTGAAGGGTTCTTACTGTTTCAGTGTACTATAGATTGTGCCTAGAAATTCCACATACATTTTTTTCACTTCAGTGATGGTTCAGCAATTTCATTGTAACAGACATCATACCACTAGTTTAATATTAATTTTCCCCCTTGTATTTAGTTCATATAATAGTAATGTATTTTTGAAACCTTCAATTTTCTACAGCCTCCTAAGAAGTTAGGAAAGAACATCTGGAAGTTAACAGTATATCATTCTTTATTTAAACCACAGAAGTTGATAGCATGTGGAATGCAGTTGATTGTTTTAAGCTAAATTAATCATAAAAATTATATCTGACATTTATTTTGATGTGTAGATTATATACTCAAATGTGTTATAAAAATATCTTTTAAAATTATTATGTCAGCCCTATGAGGAAAGTATTCCTAGTTTCCTTATTTTTTAGGTAAGGAAACTGAGGATTTGACAACTTAATCAACTTGTTAAGGCGGCTCTGGTGGGAAGTGTTACGGCTGAATTTGAACCTCTTGAGACAGACTCCACAGCCTATAAATATATTATTACTAACTAGAGGAAAAAGTCCACTGTCTTTTTAATTTTTGGTATTTCATTAGTAAGCTGTAACTATTACTAGCAATTTAGGATATGATTTTTTTGTCTTATGATAATCATAAACAATATTTACTGAGAACTGGCATTACACTAAGCAATTTCAATGTAGTAACACATAGTAGTTCTCACAAGAAGCACATGAGATAGACACTGTTGTTTTCCCTACTGTGCAAATAATAAAGGCATAAAGAAAAAAAAAAGAAAAGAAAAGAAAAGAAACTGGCCCAAGTGTAACCTAAGTCTTAAGTAGTGGAAATGGGATTCAAACTCAGGTAGTCTGGTTCCTGACTCTGTGCTTATCCCTCCACTGAAATGCCTCTAAGAAGAAAATATCACAAAAAACAAAAAAATGACAAATCCTCGTCTTAAAATATTTACAACAGACAAGTAAACTATTGACAACAGAGGGTTTAGGAGGAGTAGGGTTCTTTTACAGACACTGTATTTTCTAATGCTGAAAAAATATAAATATATTAAAATATTAGTTGCAATTTATTGAGAAATATGAGATGCATAAAAGAAAGAAAACTTAGGGAAAACTTATAAAAATAATCCAAGGTTCCATAGCTAATATTTAGAGGTGACAGAATTCAAACCTAAATATGTATGTATGTATGAGTGTGCGTGTATGTATGTGCATATACCATATATGTACATTAACCAAGTACAAAGCTACGTTTCTCTGGGACAGATGCTAACAAAGAAAATCTGGAGATTAAGCCTGGGTCCCCACAGCAATTAAGCAATCACATCTGAATCTTCTGCATTAAGCAGAACTCTGTAATCATCTCAAACTGGCAGCTCCCCCTGGCTTCCAGCAGAAGAAAACACAAATCTCTGAAGAAAATAATCCCTAATTAGACTGCTGGCATGCCCTCATATTAACGTCTGACAAATATGCACTCAGTAAAAAACTGAAAAAGTAAAAAGAAATAAGTGGACATGCATGATAACCAACAGAAAAATTCCAACAAGAAAATATGTAGAACCATAAGGATGTCAAATATTGTATTTATCCATAGCAAAAAATAAAATAATTATGCATAAAAATTTAAAGTATAGAAAAATCTATAACAAAAGAAATTATAAAAATGACTACATATAAAATAATCAAATGGAAATTTTAGAAATGAAAAACATCATACCAATGTTAATGGATAGGCAAACGTTAGAGAATTAGTGAATTAGAAGATTGATCAAAGGCAGAATAGAGAGACAATGCAATGCAAGTTATGAAAGAGAGGGTAAGAGACATGGAAATGAGAATGAAATAATCTAACATGTCCAAATGAAAACCCAAAGGGAGAGAATAAAAGTCAGGTTATAATTGAAGAGACAACCATTTAGAAATGAGCACAACTAATGAAGACCTGAAAACAGTGATATCAAAGCATTATGTATGTGAATTAAGATGAATAAAAATAACCAGTTCTTAGACACATAACAGTGCAGCTGCAAAACACCAAAGATGAAGAATAGACTGCAGTAACCAGTGTGAGGGAAAGGGTATGATAGATTATTTACAGAAGTAATAAAATTAGTCTAAAACTAGGTTTCTCAAGAGCTACAACAGAAGCTGGAAGACACTGAAATAATATCTTCTAAGTGCTAAGAGAAAATAACTGTAAATCCAGAATTGTATATCCAACAAAATTATCTTTTAAGAATGAGGGCCTAAGAAACATTTTTAAATTAAAAGAGAAACTGTGAACATTTACTACAATATTCATTTAATTAAGAATGTTTAAAGAATGTATTCTTTAAATATTCTTGGATGAGGAAGAGTTCTGTTCTTCATCCAAGAATAAACTGAAGAGAATTCAAAAATTGGGAGAAGCTGATTGTAACACATGTGATTGACAAAAGATTAATTGTAAAATATACACAGAGATACTAACAAAATCAGGTAAGAAGATAGCCAACCCAGGAGAAAAAAAATTGCTACATCTCAAAATAGACATTTCAAGATACAATAAATATTTCAAATAGATATCTCAAGATAGATTTAAATGTCCAATACACACATGAAATGATATTCAATATGATTTGTAATCAGGAAGATAAAAATTAAGATTATAACAGTATGTAACTTTCCACGCACATAATTAACAAAAATTTAGAAGACTTAGTAATACTACATATTGACAAAGATGGGGATCCGAGGGAATGTTCTCATACTGCTAAAAAGAGTGTGAATCATTAGGAAACAATTTTATTAAAAAATGCTTATATGCTTTGTTTTAACGATGAACACATGTGCATTCTACAACTCAACCATTTCATTTATTTGCTCTCTTTAGAAGCAAAGCACCTTGAAGGAAGGGTTGGCTATTTCCCTCTCTACTCCCATTCTCTATTAAAACCACTTCCGTTGAATTTTTGCCTTCACTACTCTATTACACTTGTGTTTGCTAAGGTGAACAATAACTTCCTTATTGCTGAGTCTAATGTTTGACCCTCAATCCTCCTTTTATCTGTCCTACGAACAGGTCTACTTTTGCCCCTAAATTGTTGGCCACTTCTTTTCAGCCTTCTTTGCTGCTTCTTCCTTTCTCCCCAGACTTCTTAATAATAGAATACCGCAGGGAAATGTCCTTGCTCCTCCCTCTTCTTATCCATATTCCCACTCTTGGTGATCTTATCCAAGTTCATGATGGAAGGTTCCATCTATATATCCACAACCACAGTAGGCCTAGACCATTCCCTCGAAATACTTAATTATATGTCTACCTGAATTCTTGTGTTGCCTTCAAAGCTTATCCCTGTAACCTTCCCCATATCTGTTCCATTTGTACAGGACAAGCACCATGAGGTTATCCTTCACTCTTCTTTGTGCTCCACTAGACCCCAATTGGTCAGAAAATCATGATGCCACTCTCTTCAAAAGATACCTAGAATCCAACCACCAGTCATCAGCAGCTATCACTGTGGGCTGCACCACCATCTCTTACCAGGGTAACAGTAACACTTCTCAATCATTTTCTCGGCTTCTAACTTTGTTCCCCTCCTCTGCTCTATTCTATCAAGTAGCAGAAGGACTGTTGTAGAATGTAAGAAATACGCAACTCTCTGGTCAACATCCTATAATGACTCCCCATGTCACTTGGAGAAAAATCCAAAACCCTTAGAGTTAATTACAAAACCTTAAATCACCAAATCATTTAAGGTTATCTTTGTATCATCTCACTGTGCTCTTCATACACCAGGCATCCTCCTTCCTTCAGGGTTTTCATTAGGTGCCTCTTTCTCCTGAAATTCTTTTCCTTCAGATATCTGCATGGATAACTCCTTACCTCCTCCAAGGTTTTGCTAAAATGTAACCTTCTCCATGAGGCCTATGCCGGCCTCCTTATCTAAAATTCCTCAACTCTCTTTAATTCCTGGCACTCTCAATACTCCTTACCACTGCTCTACTCTTCATTGTTTTATTTATTTTTAATTACATAGAATTTACAATTTTGTAACATATAATTTACGATTTTTGTAACATATAATTTACACCTTTTTTATGTTTGTTTTGGGTAGTCTGACTCCATCAGCTAGACTGTGTGGTTCATAATGTCTTGGGTTTATGCAAGTAATTTAGAACAGAACTGAGACGGTAGGACTCAGCAAATATATTTTGAATAAATAAATAGACTATACTATTTGGTATGTTCCCTAGAGAAACTATTATTCAGACATAATACTGATAATAGCAAGTTTGCTTGTAATACCAAAACACCAGAAATCACCCAAACATGTATTGACTTTCAGGAAAGCTGCTGCCCAGAGGCGTCGGCTCTTCTGTAGGTATTTTCTCTTCTGTCTTGTGTTGCTATTCATTTCAATGACACTTCTGCCCTTTATTTTAAAGATTTCCATTTATAATCTTTAAATTAGCTGTCTGATTAAAATCTACTTAATGAAGCTTTTGGTTAAATCCAGTAGGAAAGATAAATTCCTCCTCCAGTACCTCATCAAGATTGCTCAACTGCGGTCTGTCTTAACCCTACAAATACATGAGAATCTCCAGTCTCTTAAGGGTAAGTAACAATTAATGCAAACATACTCAAGTAACAGCTTGTCTTTTCTTTTTCCCCCCCCAATTCAAACTCTTATTGTCTTTTAATAGTGCCAGAAACCTAAAATTGACCTTCATTTTCACATTTATACATTTCCTGTCTTCATTGCATCTTGCCCTTTTTGCGAGAGGGGAGAGTTCCCAATGTTTGAATTTAATATTATTCATGGTATGCCTTTTCTTCCCAATTATGTAACTTTGATTGCTTGGAATAGTTATAGCACACATCTAGGGACTATAGAAAGGACATAGAATTGATATATATAATATACAAAAACCTTGAAAGATAGTTAAGTATGTAAGGTAAACATATGAAACCATTAGAAGAAAATATCATTTAAACCCTTTCATTTTCAAAGTGGATATCACAATAAACGTATTTTCAGTAAATTCTTTTTGATTAAAGTTATCAAACCTAAAAAAAGGGACTCTAATATTATTTTTATCTGCATATATTGACACTGAAATTCAGATCAAACAATTCCTGAATAACTGGCTCACACAGGGAAGGCGTATGTTAGAGACAGGAAGCCCATAGATACTTAGATTTAAAAAAAGAAGTTTAAGAAGGAAGAAAAATGAGTTCAAGTTATGGGAATAAGCTTCAAGACAGTAAAGAGATGAACGTGGCAAATATAGAGTTGTTTTCTTTTTAACCTTCTTAGATTCTACAAGCACTAATCCCATTTTTATTAACACTTTTGCATTTGTTTAAATATCTTAAAATTTGTATTAATGCATTGCTAGCTCTGACATATCGAATGCTACACTTAAATCATATGTTCCAATCCTGTCATTTTCAA
Organism: Lemur catta; assembly: GCF_020740605.2. NCBI lineage: Eukaryota > Metazoa > Chordata > Mammalia > Primates > Lemuridae > Lemur > Lemur catta. The sequence goes on along the minus strand of NC_059151.1, from coordinate 7,474,140 downwards.
AACAAGAAATTCTTCCATGATCAGGTATTGAAATGTCAATTTACAATATATAGTTTTTAGAAACAGGCTTTCATAAGAAGCTAGAATACATTAAAGATATTCAAAAATCTATGTTAACTACTGTTCCTTGCCTTTTACTTTGTGGATTTGACAGCATTTTTCAAAAAAAAAAAAAAAAGAACTCACCAAGAGGATTACATAAATGTGAAAAAAATAATTTGAAAAGCTCAGATACATACCTACTGAAAATAACAATACACCATGGATATCTCTTTTGTGACATGGTTTCTTTAATCAAATAAATCTAAGAAGAATCAAGATAAATTCTTCCAGGGTTGCCTTTAAATATAGTCTATTTTTAAAGGTAGCACTCAAACCAAAAAAAATTCACTTTTGGTTAGAATACTAATTTGGAACTAAAAAAACATTAATTCCTTCCATTTTTTTTCCTCCCCAATTCACCAAAAAAGTATCTTGGAAAAAAAAATTTATTTCCTATGGCAGAATATAAAATTAAGTATATGTGTACTCCTAAAATTACACATTAGAGTGATTAAGAATTAAACAAACTAGTATACAATGTGATATTTCTGCTAATTAGAGATTTGCGGAATCCCAGGACATTTTAATATTGTGGCTGTGTCTTAGCTACTGTTGGTAATTAATACTGTTGTTCCATTTTTAGAAATATCTCCATCTATTTGTCTACAATTTAAAGACAATCTCTGTCTACATTTTAAAGATAGTATCTATCATGTTTGGATTTTGGCTGGATGCTCAGGAGTAGTACAGGAAGGCTTTTATTTTTTGTTGAATTATGTCAATTGTAAAATAAATAAATAAATAAATGAAGGAACACAATAAAAACTGCCTTCAGCTTGAAATTAAAGTTGGAATTACAAAATACCCTTTCGGACACTGACCTTTCCACAGCCTAAAAAGATTGATGATACAATGTTTAATGGTGCTACTGCAGTACTTAATACCACATAATTCACTCTCATAGTAAAGCAAATGACTTTTAAACTATCTTAAAAATAGATGACACAGCTCAGACCACCAGATCAAGATCTTTACTGCCACCCTTGAAGAGAGCAAAATATTACTTCAAGGAAAAATACTTTCACCTGGATCATATTTGGCACCTGGTTTGCTATTTTTCCATTGCATTTAGATCAACGGTAATTTAAAAAGAAGTCCAGACATAATTTATAGCTGCCCAAATATACAGCAACTTTTATTTTTATATATTATAACACTATCAACAAATACTATGGTAATGGTTTTCTTATGATATTTCAAATATTTCACATTATTCCATTTTATATTTTCTTATGATAAATATGATACCGATATCAATTCAAATATTTAAGTGTTAACCTCAGAATTTTATATAATAATCACTCTTACCAGTATATTTAAAGATAAAGGTATATACTCATGATTTTCACTTCTCTGACTACATGAAACAACATGCATATTAAATAAAATATATTACATTTTAAAATCGGAAAAGATAGTCATCTACACAAAAATTTTAAAATCTCCCTCATTGAAGTCTTTAGTAAAGGGGTGTTTCAAAAAGTTCCAGTTAAAATAATCATATATGGACATGGTTAAAAATGTTTAACCAAATTAAAATTTTATATCAGATAGGAAATACGCATTTAAAAATTGTTTAAGACTATGTATTTACATAAATGTAGAGCTAAAGATGATAAAATGAAAAACATCTCCGAAACATACTGTTGTCCAAATCTACAGAATCAAAACTGGTTTGTTTATATGCGACATCAATAGACAAATTTGATACCATCATAAAACAAAACCACATCAGATAAAATCATTCCCAAGGGTAAAGTTCAGGTTATTTTTTGTTAATGTCACAAAACATATTAAAGACAAAACACTGATTTAGTGGCAAGCAAAAATTATTTTTCTTCTCTATTACCAAAATTTCTTAAAATAGGAGGAAGCAAAGTTGAAGTTGTAGTTTTTTTAAATCTAACGACATGGAATTAAGTAAACAGATCTTTAAAATAAGGGCAAAACATCAAAATTGCAATGTGTTTGATATTCTTCATCTTTGAACTGATTCACCTAAAAAATTCATACATTTACTAATTGGCTTTTAACTCAATAGGTCATTATGTTCAGATTTTTAAATGTTAGTATCTAGTAAGGAAACAATATTGTATTCTGTTTTCATTTGTTTGTTAGCATTTTGGAATGCTTTCACAAACCTATGCTTACAAACTGTATGATTGGATCTTTAAGACTGAATCACATAAAACTGCCATTTTTCTAGGTCAGAATAATGCTTTCTAAGTCAACCCCAATTCTATAAAAGAAGCACTTAAAAACCCACGACATAGTTATTCTAAATTGTATTTTCACAGCACTTTCTTTGGAACTATTTAAAAGTTCAGTTAAATGATTGGAAGTAGCTATATTATAATTGTATAGCCAATATTTACATTAAATGTATTGATTAATACTATTTATTAATAAAATATATTAATTCAATTCAACATTTCATCAATAAAATAAAAATATAATAATAGTAACAAAAAGAAACATTTATATACCCTTCAGTTTTCAAAATACTTTGGAAAAAATTACTTCATTTTATCTCTACAACAATCTTGGAAAATAGGTATCATTTTTCACTCTACTGTTATGAAGATCCCCTATGAAATTTTTTAAGTAGCTTCACCTTCTAGAACCCCTTTTAATACTAATCCATATTCTCTTGGAATATGAAGACATGAATCGCCACTAAACCACTTCTCCATCTTTGAGCAATCTCACTTTGGACAGTCCAGGCCAGCAACTTTCACATTTTCCCCTTTTCCCAGTCATCATTTATCATGCACACTGTCCTCTCTAGTTTGCAACCATGTCTTTTCATCACTGGTAATGCATTTCCAGATCTATCTCAAGATCATGTTATATAATCACATAGGCTTGAAAATCTAGTAAAGTTCATCAAATTAATATTGAACAGTAAATGGTTTTCGAGTAAAATTTTTGGATGTTCTCCTAATGCTAACATGTATGAGCATAGAGACTTTGTGTAGCCTATTTTCAATTTTCCAATGGCAATTTTATAGATAGACTAAATGAAATATTAATAGATGTAAAAATATAGATAAACACACAGATAAGTGAGTGTTTTCCATCATCTTGATTTTGTAAAATTATAATTTAAAGCAAAGCCTTTTGGGGTATAAAATGAAGATGATAATATTAAGAATATGAAGATCATAAGAGGATAGGCATGAGCAAAACTATAATTTCAAAAATAATATTTTTACAAAACTTAGGAGAGTTCTTAAAAGTATTAATAAACCTCAATTCCTAAAGCAAATTTACTAAGAAAAAAAACCATAATTTTATACAAATAATAGCATTACTGTAAGCCCTTTGAGGAGAAAAATCATGTCTGAATATGATGCATTGTCATATATAAATTTGTCAACTGATGGAATTGAAAAGTTTTGATGCACCTTTCATTATTTCAACCAACAAACACACAGGAAGCCACCATTAAAATCCAGATACTATAGAAGATATTGAGGATACCTAAATTGAAAACAGGCAAGCCCCTACCCTTAAAAAGAAAAATTAGCAATTACAACATTGTGTACCATTTTTTTGTAATTGAGAAAAACAAACGTTATAAGAAATAACTTCTAATATATATTTTAAAAATTTATTGAGATCTAACATACATGCTATAAGATGTATATATCTTAAGTGCACAGCTTAATTAATTTTACATATGCCCTTGTAGCATGTGTGCAATTGTAATACATAAAAAATAGGTTAAGGGCACTCAGATCAATATACAAAATACATCTATCCCTCAAAGACCCCTTTGAAATGTATTACTGATAAAAGTAGGAGTTATGTTTAAAAAGAAAATTCTTGTTGTAAATAGCATAATGTACATAAATAATTGGCTTATATATTATAAAAATATGAGTATAGAAACGCAATTGTGCATTTAAAAATCATAATACAAAAAGAAATTGCAACCTCTTTCATCTTATAAATAATATTATGGTGAAAGTTTTAATGTGTATTTCACCTTGAAGATTTCAATCTCTTTGAAATTGAAAATAATTAGACTTAAGTAGCATGGGAAATATACCTGTATAAACTTGTACCAGTTATTGATTCCAAACAGGTAAGTTTGATAACTTTAATTATGGTTCATATTCATATATATCATAATGTAAAAATCAACATTAATAGATTTTATTAATAGCCATGGTAAAAGATTTTTGTACTAGCTTAAGCAAAAGTAAAACAAAACAAAAAACTCCTTACAAGTAAGTATGCTAGTCATTTGTCAATGCCCTAGGTAAAGAATAATGTTTAATGAAATATTTGGATGGATGGACACATCATAATATAAGCTCAGAAGGCATAAAAAGAAGTTTTAATACTTTTAGCTTTCTATTATCATGTAGGAGGAGAAATGCACATAGAATATTCACCACCTTGAACAAGCCTACCAGGCCATGGAATAGATATTAATATAAACCTCGGGTAATACTTATCTGAAAGAAGCCTGTATTCATCCTTTCTTCATAAAGGACTGAAACCTTAAGGGCTAAGTTCTACAAAATGATTCTTCAGCAGGTAGTTTAAAAGACTTAAAATTATATTCTTCAAAGAACCAAAAATCACACAATAAAAATGGAGACTTAGTTACAGCCTCTAAACATTAGACAAGATAGCTGTGAGAAAATAAAATGATGTGAGAAGAAACCTTTGAATATTTCTTCAGCTGGCTTTAAATTGTCACATGATAAAATGACATGGTCCATTTGAAAACAGTATTTAAGACTACTGAATGAATTACTAAAATACATTCTTACTTGAAACATTCTAAATTAAGTTCCTAAAAACAAAAAATATCCAAACAAAATAATAATTAATGTTAACTCTAGAAAAAAAAATCTGACCAATACGATCTATTGTACTTTGATGACTTTTTCCTCTATTGATTATTAGCTTGTAAACTGTGTGTCTTAGATTGTGCAGACACATATGGAAACAGAATCTATGTATTATATGCTGTGATTTGTGTACAAAGACGCTGCCATGTTTTATCCTCAGTATTTAAATGGAATTTTGCATTAATAAAATAGATAATTTTTCATCTCTCCACATTAATTTTCTTGAGGCAAGTGTCTCATGTTTTCAGTATCACATGGTAGAGTTAAGCATATAGTATGTAACCAAAGATTAAAACACCTTTATTATTCCAAATTAGACTTTATGAACATATTCCCTTAACAAAGGTGAAAATATCTAAGGAGAAGCAAAAATAATAATAAAGTATAGATTGGCAAAGATTGTTGGCTAACTATCCAATGTGTATTTTCTCCTTAGTAACAAAGCCCTAATTTTATTCCAGATGGCAGTCTGCACCGAAGACTATATCTTCCAGCCTCTCTTCATACTAGGAGCGGGTGATGAATTGTAAGTAGATGCTATTAATTAATGGTGTTTATTGGAAAACTCATTATGAGAGGGAAGATATCTGGCACATGCCCTTTTTGCCCCTCCCCATTCCTTATTTCCTGTTCAAAATGACGATGTCAGAGAGATCTGGATATCTGGGATATCTTTGACCTTGAGAATGGAAGCCATAACTAAGGATGTCAGAGCAGAATATAAGAAACCCGTTTCTTCATGCTTTTGGGAATTTAGGAATGTTCACTTCTAACTTTTTTTAATATAAGAGAATAAACTCTCCAATGTTTAAGCTCTTGAGTTAAATAGAGTTAAATCTCTGCTACTAACATTTAAATGTTTCCCAGTTTAGACATACAGAGTAATTAGGAAATCTAAGATTCAACAATTTCATTCACAACATTACTTAAATATAAAGATCTTATGAAAATGAAAGATAACAAAGGCAACGTTATTTCTGTGAGAAACTTGGCTTCCATCATTTGATAGAAGTATCCAAATGTAACCCAATTCCCAACATTGGCTTTTTTCAGAAAGGATGCTGATTAATGTACACACACCCACCCACACCCACACTCTCTCATGCATTTATTTACTATTTTAAAATTATAATAAAAAGTAGAATATTCTTATTTAATCCAATAGAAATGTTACTGTAGTTCTACTCAAGTGTAATGACTGTATATTTAGGGTAAATGCATATTTTATTTTTTATATTAACTTTCATTTTACACACGTAATAGAATGAAAATTTTCAGTGAATGAATTCAAATGATTTTGGAGTAATCACAGGAGACAAGTGTAAGGGTCCCAATTCTGAGTATGACACTTAGGAGCTGGGTAACTGGTCAACTCACTGAAAATCTCTGAGTATTAAGCTTTCTTATAAAATAAAGGATTTAAATATATTATCTTTCAGGCAAGAACCAGCATTAAATATCTATGATACTCTGATGATGACTTCACATAAAAATCACTGATGAGCACTAGATAGAAAATGGCTTCCAAATGCTTTTTGACTATAAATCTTAATTCTGTGAGACTTAGACTTTCTGTGTTCCATTTTGATATTTGTCAACTGAAATGATATAGCTCTAAAGTTGCATAATTTTATAAAATTATAATTTAAAGTATTTGCCAAATTTGTCGGATGCTACATTTACTTGTAAAAGTAATTTATTATATATATCAGACATACAAACCATTTAGTATACTAAGATTGAATAAAACTCTTCTTTCTTAAACTTGGCAGTTTGTCACAATTACCTGAGACTCTTGTTAAATATATGCATTTCTAGGCTCCTGAGGCCTCTCTCCTTGGCTTGCAGATGGCCACCTTTCACCGTGTCCTCACATGGCCTTTTCTCTGTGCATAAGCATCCCTGTGTATCTCTTCCTTTTCTTATAAGGACACTAGACATAATGGATTAGGGCTCCATCTTTATGACCTCACTTACCTTCCTTAATTACTTCTTTAAATGGCTTGTTTCCAAATACAGTCACATTAAGGGTTAGGGATTCAACATATAAGTTTGGGGGGGATACAATTCAGTCCAAAACATTTCCCTTAAGAAGCAATGCATTAGGAGGTGAAGTAAAAAAAAAAAAAAGCAGTAGCAGATTCTCAAGTACTATACTAATATTTAATATTTTCCTTTGCAACATATGGAGAAACACTGGCAATTTTTAAGCAGATTTGGACTGGGTGAGAAAAACCTGGAGGCAGGGTGAATGGTATGAAGCTCTGATGCCAGTGCACAGCAAAATATAATGGGCATCTGAACTAAGGCAGTAAGGCAGTAGGGACATAAAAGGGGAGAAAAATTAGGTACTATTTAGTACTTTAAAAAATATTTTTGCTCAAACAGGTAACTTAAGGAAGTGAATTCAACACGATATTGTCAAATCTATAGATAAATTCTTAGAACCGTAGAACTTTAGACCTGCAAAATGTTTCAACACAATTTTTGTCAATCTCCCATGCAAAGCAGGAATCTCTTCTCCAGAATCTCTGATGGAGACTTATCTAGTCTTTACATGAACACTTGCACAGGTGGATAAAGTCCATACTGAAAACTTTCTCAAATTTTTAAGTTATTTGTTGAGTCAGACTGTCATTCATTGCAATTATTTTCTTAATTATGTGATAAAATTTTTTCACATAATTTCTACTCAGTAGTTGCAATCACTTCACATCAGATCTGTGTTTCTCTTATTGTCCTCCATAATTAAATTCTCCAGAGCTCAGAAAAAAAAAAAAGTCCTCTAATTCTTATCAGGAACATACTGATATGTTAACTTCATTCACATACTCTAGAGTGAGTTCAACTCAATATACATTTTAGTATCTTAACTTTTTTTACACGAAGGTAGAAGATCTTCTTCCTTTTTATTGTCTTCTTACAGAAGTAGAAAGAACAATTTTTACATAGGGGTGAGGCGACATTTCAACATAGGTGCTAACATTTTCTATCAACATTGCCTATTCTCTAGGCAGTTTTTAGCAGATCTTTAATTATAAAAATTAAAAACTAACAATGAAAAAAATTCTAACAATTTTGGTATGCACCTTAATAACTTAATGCTGTTCTGGAACACACCGCCCACACGTATACCTCCCCCACACTGAACACAGCCACACTCACCCTCCCATGTGAATGGGTTTATGCGTGGGTGTCTATGTGTATATAGGTGTGTAGTCCATTCTAGTTATTTAAATTAGATATGTGTTAAAGGAAAATAATTATTAGAAATACTTTGAGAAATAATGAGCAAATATTAGTCACTATTTAGTACATATCTAATGAAATCCATTGTTTGGCCTAAAGCATACAATACAGTGATTCATTTTCCTGTATCAGCATACTGATATCTTGTAAAAGTAAAAACACCGAATGTGCCACAAAAGTTGTTTATTTTATAAAATCTATTTACATCACACATAGTATTGAACACATTTTAAAGGTAATCCTTATAGCGATGAAAAATTAAACACATCCACACGTACATATACCTGTTACTTTTGCCTGAGGGATAAATGAATAAAAGCTTTAATTTGAGATTATCAAAACATATCTGTTAATTTTTACGGAATTATATGACATTCCTACAGCATGTCAGAGGTTAATTTTCTTAAATTATCTTCAGTATGATAATTTACCTGCAGAGTTATTCATTTCTTAAACATAGTGCATTCATTAACTTTATGTGCAATGACACTAGCAGCTTTAAAAAGTGAATTCCATTTTTTTGTTGTGAACATTAATCATTTTCTAGGCCTACACATAAGAAATGAATAGTGTACAGGTTGACAGTTCTGACAGAGCAGGCCATGTGTTAAGGCCAGTGATTAATCTGACAATTAAACTAAATCCCTTTGCTGGTCCAAGATTTTAATATTAAAAAAGATGCAAGTTACAGGAAAGAATGAAAGTTATCCAGAACCTTGCTAGTTTATCCAGGTATTTCACTACAAGCTCTGTGCCAGCTAACTTTGGGCTGCAGAAACACCAGTTTCATGACAATATCCTGAGCCCAAAGGCTTGTGTCCCTTTGAAAGAATAACAGAAAAAATTAGGTATTGTTGGTGTGTTTTAAAAATTTGTATTTTTAGTTTGCTGTATCAGCAATTCTGCTCTAGGCATAGACTTGCTCTGAGAAGGTCTATGCATAGAATTTACTATCTCCTTTAGATATGATTGCTCTGAGTCTCAGGTTACTCAGAAACGGTGGTTTTTCTGAGTCATGGGGATTTTTTTTGGTTTGTTTTGTTTTTGCCAACTGTTTTGGTTCTAAGGTAATGGTAGTCAAAATGCAAGTCTATGAATCTCTTGCAAAATACTTGGCCAAAGGTGCTTATTAAAAACATAGATTCCCTGAACTCTAACCCAGAGTACTAAGTCAAAAAGAACCACTGCTCTAGGAATTCCTAAGCATTCTGTGTAATTTCAAGAAGAGATTACAAGCAATTCTGACTCTAATGGTAACCCAGAGTTTACTAAAATGTGAAAATAGTAGGATAGTACTGATCTTGGCGGGATTTAGAAAAAGAGTATTCTTGGTAGCCTTACAGGCAATGTAAGTCTTCCCAAGCCCTGTCTCCACACAAATTATAATGAAAATAAAACAATTATTTTTTACCTCTAACTAGTGGATAGATTAGAAAAGTGAGTCACCTGGTAATTTCAGATAGCGCACTGTGACAAGACCAAATAAGACTAGAGTACTTAGAAAAATTCTGGAAGAAATGAGAAAACCCTGAGAAATGATTCGTTCTTTCATTCCTATTTAATGTGTGAGATAATTTCACTGTCAATGAATATTATAAATAATAAATATCTCAGTAACATTCTCTATCAATGATATCACAGTTTTCTATAAATAATGTATGCCCAATAATGGACTAAGGAAAGGTACACTGTTGAGTTTCTCTAAAGTCTTCAATATATCTTCAAGGTACTCTCCTCCCGGGGCCATATGTTGCTGGTATTGTGTGGAGTCTCAGTCATTTTGTTTCCTTGGCCTCCAAAGCCTATCCCATTCCTCACCCTCATCCCCACCTTTCCTGCCTAACTCTTGCCTATCATTCAGTCCAAGCTTAAAAAAGGCCTTATACAATTACTTTCACCTTCTGCCTTGACTAGGCTGGGTCCAGGTCACTTGTATCTTCTGCTGGCCCTTGTATTTCCTCTGTATAGCACTAACACAGTTAAAATTTGTTAGTTATATTCATTCTTTTTAATATATCTGTCCTTTGCAAACCTAGTTATCTTCAGCACTTAAAAGTATATATGGCATGTAGCAGGACTTAAATATATGTTTTCAGATGTATGCCTGTGCAACTACATGTGCAAATAAGGCAGGATGATTTGTTTAGCATCAGCTGAGGAGCATATATGTCTTAAAAATACTAAAAAGGCCTGAATTATACTTTCAATCTTACCCTTAAAAATTAGATTTGTTTTTTTTTTTCATTCCCAAATGATTGCTAAATGTATAATAGTGTCATTGTGGCCTCTTTCAAATAGACAGATCAAACAAAAATTAAAATAATTAAGGTCTTTAACATTTTAATTTGACTTTATGGAATGGATAAAAATCATGATGTTAATTATTCTCTTATTTTATATAATATTATTTGATAATATATTACATATTCTTCCATATTAGTGATATATTCAATTTTAGGTATAAATTGTGGACTTTAAAACAAAGTAGAAGGGTTTTCATAGTATATTTTACATTTAATTAGCAAGTGTCTTCAAATGCTTAAATCTCACCAAAAGTGTATGCTAGTTTATAAAGCTATTTATTTTTGTTACCTTTTTGTGATAATATTTCTGATACAGTTACTATATTATGAGCACAGGGTTCATAAATAAAGTCCTATACAGTGAAAAGATATAACTGGGCTTGTTAAATGATTTACAAATCTTGGTACTTTGGAGAACTATAACCTAACCTGTTAAAACAGATTTGATGTTTCACAAGATATTTCTTCTGTTTTCCTTTCAACTGACCCTAGAATGTCATTTCAAAGAGAATTAAAATGTAATTAAATAGTTCACAGTTCTATATCCATTGCATTGATGCTTAGCATACTTCAGAAACATACAGGAGTGGATTCATAATATGACAGATTATACTGGCAGGATTTTCATTTAATTATTATAGATTTTTATCACATAGAATGGATATTTAACAAGTAAAGGCAACATAAGTGAATAAAAATGAAAGAATATTCTGCTAGCAGATCATATATATTTCGTTTGTGCTGACTAACGAGTAGGTGAGTTTTCTGGTATGAGTTGACAGAGCACGTAAATTAACCAACAATATGAAGCCTCGGAGACTAAAGCAATCAGAAGCTGCAGTGGATGGTGAGGTTCAGGGAATATAGCATCACCTTTCAATAAGGTAAGAATTGATGCATATACATCAGTGAAACTGTGCTGTTCACCATAAAACAGGTCCCACGACAGAGACAGTAATATGGGTTTTTGCACACTGTGCTATAATTTAAACTCTCTACTTTTATCTTCCAGGCAAAACGTGGGAAAACAAAGTTCAGTTTGCTCCATATTCCAGGTAATCTTTGATAACACAGTATTATGAAAAGAACACTGGGTCCCAAATTTACAGGGAACATGAGCTATGATAATTATTCAGAGTGCTTCAGTGTTGTGTTTAGTAAAATGGGATTAATGTCTACAACACAGAGTCATTGATAGGAATAAATTAGAATGTTGTTTCACCACAGAAGAGGCATTAGCTCCCTTGGGTAGCTTAGTTCAGTGATGTGACTTTGTGATTTGTTCCTGAAAGCCCAATTTAGAATCTGCTTCTTCAACCCTACCAAGCCATTTAATAATCTACTAAAAAATCTTTTCATGTTTAAAATAATTAAGGTGATTCTATTTTCTAAAATTGACCAATACAGACGAAGATTGCAAGATAATTCCATAAAAGTTATGATCAACAGATGAATTATGTGGACAAACAACAGATCTTTCTTTCTTTCTTTCTTTCTCTCTCCTTCCTTCCTTCCTTCCTTCCTTCCTTCCTTCCTTCCTCCCTCCCTCCCTCCCTCCCTCTCTCTCTCTCTCTCTCTCTCTCTCTCTCTCTCTCTCTCTCTCTCTCTCTCCCCTCTCTCTTTCTTTCTTTTACACAGACTAGAGTTGCCTGGGCTAGAGTGCCGTGGCATCAGCCTAGTTCACAGCAACCTCAAACTCCTGGGCTCAAGCGACCTGATCCTTCGGCCTCAGCCTCCCGAGTAGCTGGGACTCTAGGCACATGCCACCATGCATGGCTAATTTTTTCTGTTTTTAGTAGAGATGGGGTCTCGCTCTTGCTCAGGCTGGTCTCAAACTCTTGACCTTGAGTGATCCTCCCCCCTCAGCCTCCCAGAATGCTAGGATTACAGGTGTGAGCCACTACACCTGGCCAATATATTTTATTTCCTAAAATTACATGTTTTCACTCCAACAAAAAGGGATGAAATGCAGAAAATAATTACTGATTACCCACTATATACTCTATATTAGGCAATGTAGGGTGATAAAAGGAAGAAAACATAGAACTACTTTAAACTCACACTACTTTAAACTACTCCCAAACTACATAGGGAGTTACATGTTCACAAGAATTTTGATATAGTGTGGGGACATAAGAAAGTCATAGAATGATCCACTGGCATAGAGAAAAGAGAGTAATTATACCTGCGGTGATGAGGGAAGGATAGTACTTCTTGTGATTCCAGCAATTGTAATCTTTTGGGAAAAGGTTTCTCAAAATGGGTTCCACAAAACTAGTTGTCTGAGATTAACAGGTGCTTAAAAATGAAAGTGTTTCATAGTGCTGCTTTTGGGAATACTGGGTTAAAGCAAATTATATTTTGTTTCTCTAGGACTGCTCACAGACTTCAATAGTTAACGCACCTTTGGTATCTCCAAGGAAGGAACATAGTCCATAATATTTCATAATTTTCTTGCCAACAAATTGCAGTTCTCATGGGCTACCTGGCAGAAGTACTGTTCTAAGAAACATACTCTTAAAATAATATCTGACATAAAGTAAAGAACAGAGATTCTTATGAACATGGAAAAATGGCTATTGAGCTTGTAATGAACTGAGAAAAATCAGATCATGATAAATTCTCACAATTATAACTAATTTGTTACTAAATTGAAAAATAATTTCAAATGCTATGCTAAGGAACTTGCATGATATTCTTCAGTAAAGGGGAAGGCATGGAATTTTTTTTTTTTTTTTTTTGTAAAAGGGAGTGTTCAGAACCTTGGTTAAGAACAATCACGTAACATTAAGGTGACAGATAAAACTACCAGCACTGATTGGATGGCAACTTTAGAAGCTAAAAGATATTTTTTTCAAAGGTAGAAGAATGATTGTAAACTTGATGTGCTCTAGGAAAATTTGCAATGCAAAACACATATGCACACAGAAACACTGACATAACCATAGTAAACCAGAAGTAGTCTGTGCATCAATTAAAACAAAATCTAAAAACTCATCTCAGTGACTTCCTTGAAAATATTTTTTGTTGAAAAAAGAAAACTATTTAATTTCATGGCCTTGATAAAGACGTTCTTTTCAACCACTATTTCTTTTAGTATTTCTCATTATGCCTTATTAAGGATAAAAATATTTAACTTATAAAGTTTTGTAAAGCACACAAATAATAATTTGATGATAATTAGAAGAATAAAAAATAAACATGGCTAATACTTATATGCTAATTATGGACCAGGTGCTATTTTAAGTGGTTTTTATATAGAAACTATTTTGTCTTCAACAAAACCTTATGAGTAGGTACCATTACTACTTCAGTTTGATGTATTATCAAATTAAAGCTGGGATCTAGTCTCTTGTTTAAAGCCACCATTGTCTGTCTATAGGCCAAGATGTTATAACAAAGAGACACAAAAACAGTGGTTTAAATTAGAAAGACACTTCTCTCTCACATGGCAGCCCAGAGTTATAGGCAGGTTAGAAGGGCAGCTTTGTTTCACAAGATCAGCAGAGACCCAGATACCTTATTTCTAGCGGTTCTGTCATCCACAAGGTATTGCCTTCATAAGATGGCTGAAGCTCTCATCCCACTATTAGGTCCACATTCAAGTCCACTGGAAGGGTATAAGAGCAGCGAAGGGTATGGAGTGAGATCCAGGACATGTCTACATTACTTCCTCTCATACCCCATTGGCCATAACTTAGTCACATGGCTTTGCCTAGCTCCAAGGGTAGCTGAATTGTCAAAAGTCAGTAAGAGGGAATGAATAATGGGGACAATTAGTAATCGGATTTAAAGAGTCTTAATAAATCACCTGGAGTCCCATCTACCAATGAACAGATCTGAGATATAAATCTATTTCTATCTTATTTACCTCCTAGCTTATATTCTATACCTAAAATCTATCTGTGAAATAGGCATTTCTAGCCCCACTAATAAATATGTACTTATGATTACAGACATTATTTCTCCAGGGTCAGCAACTACTCAGAAACATTGCAAAATATGAAACCACGTCTTTGGGACACAATAGTGTTTTTCATCACACTGAATATAGTTTTCTATGATTAACAATGCATTCCTATTTTAAATTATGTATTTGGATTTTTAGAAAATCTTATGTTGTACAAATATATCATTCCATTCAGTTTATTTATTGGTAACAGTCCTTATCTTCAATGAAAATGTCATCATATCTATGAGAGTTTGACTATCAGGTCTTCAAAAAGAATACTCTTTTGTGACTTTTTCTGGGAGAAAATTTGACTAACGTTATTTTTAACTTACAATAGCTTATCTGGGAAAATATGCCTCTATAAATCAGAAGATTACTTGTATTGACAATTGGCTATGAAACCTATTTCCCAGAACTCACCAGTCAAATGTTGCTCAAGCTTTCAGTAAGAGAGAATCAGTATGCAAATCAGATAACTTAAATATAATGTCTTTCTCTTTCTAGATCAGTATCTACAGAAGTGAGTATCAAAATAAAAGCTCTCTCCTGAGTTCTACTAAATTTAAATCTCAGCAAAGAGGCAGAGATCAAACAGAGAGGGCCAAGATCAAATTGAGTATAAAGTAATCTTGCATATCCCTTGAGCTTCCACTACAAGTGATGCTAGCAGTCAGGGGATGCCTCTCTGTGCTGGGAGCTGAGGTGGATAAAGTGAGGGCACCACAAGTCTTTAGTGCTCTCTATCTGAATCCTTTCATAACTACTAAAATGCGCTTTAAAAATTTCAGGTACATTAGTAGTGCCGTAGGGAGTTGAAATCTCTTTTCATACCATTTTAGCAGTCATTTGGCTGTATCACAGGTCACTGTTTCTTGTATGCTACAGTAAACCTCTACCTAAAAGTGTCAGTCTGGCTGTGAGAAGCTATCAACTATCTGCATGGTCGACAGGACTCAAAAAAAAAAGAAAAAAATTTTGTCTCACATGCCAGACAAGCTCTCTGCTTCATTAAACTGTAGCAACAGTCCTTCTTAGAGATCAATGACAACTTCCAAATGCATTTTGTTTATCCTTACCCATAAAATATATTTATAACAATGCATGTAATGAGCACAGACATTGATTTTTAATGAAAAATAATGCTCAAATTTGTCCAAGTAATTTGTTTTTATGTTTCTGACCTTCCTCTGAAATTAGTCCCCTGTGTTCTATAACATTCTTAGTGCAGACTCTTAAATCTCTAAAGAAAGGCAGATGTCATACTGATGATTTACACTCTTTCTTTTTATCTGATTCTTATATAAGCCTGATATTATAAAAATTAGCATAAAATAGAGAGTGCGAGCAGGCATTTTTCCTCAGAAGATTTTATATATTTCCCAATTGTGAAAACATTACTATTAGGCCTGAAAAATAACATCATATTTTTCTATTTAGCTTGTAGCTTTCTGAGCTCCACATTATTTTTAAGTGTTATAGAGAGATAAGGGGTTATTGTGACAGTAACTATACATACACAAGCAACATATATTACAAAAGAAGAATAGGTTTGATATACTTATTACAATGATCCCAGGAAATTTCTAGGGACTTTAGCACTAAGACCGTTAAATCTGATCCTTATGTCTTGATTTCTATTACACGGTACTATGTGAAATTCTTATTCAAATGTTCACTTACTCAACAGATATTTCCAGTCAACAACATGTCAGGTATTGTGCTGGCACTGAGAACGTAATAATGGGCAAAGATGACATGGACCGACTCATGTCTTTTAGAGCCTAGTAAGGGAGATGAATATTAATGAAATACTTATACAGGCATAAAATTACAAATTGTGTTAAGTTCTATAAAGGAAAAGCGTAGAAGACATTACTGACAGAGTGGAATAATTTAATCTGTGACTAGGGAGGGCTCTCGTGAGGAAGTGCATGAGGCTCCAAAGTCTGGGAGAACACTGTGTGTGAGGGAGTAGAGCTGCAGCAAACTATTAATGCAAGTGGGAGGAGAATGAGAGAGGACTGGGCACTCTGAAGTAGGGAGAATGGACTGTCCACACCCTCAAAAGACCAAATTCTAAATTCTTGAGCTTGAGCTTCAGTTATTTAAATAGAGAGTCTCCTAATTTATACTTCTTTATGCTGTTTTGGGATGCTTCCCAAGCATTTTGTATGAGAACTACTTAAAAGCCTCTGATTTTTTTTTTTTTGACTAGACAAATAAATGGCTAACTTAAAATATATTTTCTAGCCTCCCTACAACTAGGCAAGGACCTTGAACTAAATTTTGGCCAATGCAGTGGTGCTGAAGTGGCATTTGCAAATTCCAGAAATGTCTTTAAAGGAAAGGCTAGATTACAAACATAACAGCTAAAGCACAAATGCCCATCCTGGACCATGAGATAGATGCCATAGGTTCAGGATATAGAGGGAACAAGATCTAAGAGGCCTGGTCCCTGATGAGTCCACCCTACCGTGCTGGACATCCTGCCTTTAATCTTTTCTTCTTCTTCTTTTTTATTTTTTAAATAAGAAAGTAATTTTTCTCTAGCTCTTACATTCCATTCTCCACCCAGCAACCAGAACAATCCTTTTAAAATCTAAATGAGATTATATTGCTTTGTTTAGAATCCAAAATATTTTCTAATCTCACTCAGTATAATACAAAGTCTTCATGCCCTTCAGGGCCCTTTGTCATTTGGCCTTATCTACTAACTCTCTCCCCTCTTTCCTTGTGTTGCAATGCTACTGGCCCCCTTTCTAGACCTTAAAAAAGATCAGACATGCTTCTGTCTCAGGGTCTTTGCATTTGTTGTTTTTTCTCTTGAAATACTATTACCTCAAATAAACCTATGGCTAACTCTCTCACCTTGCTAATTTATTTAATAAAAAAAATCATATTTTTTTTTGTATTTTAATGTATTCTACAACCATCCTAAGTAAATTGTACCACACATATTACTCTTCTCTGTTAAATTTCCTCCTTTGTGTTATTTTTTGTAGTACTTACCCACTGAAATATATAATACGTACAGTGCATGCAGTCATTTCTCAGTATCCACAGGGGATTGGTTCCAGGCCCCCCACCCCATCTGCAGATGCTCAAGTCACTTATACCTGTATAAATGGCATTGTACTTGCATATAACCTACAAACATCTTCTCGCATACTTTAAATCATCTCTAGATTACTTATAATACCTAAAAATGTGTTATAAATACTATGTAAATATTAATACCTATACTTTATTTTTTATTTATATTTTTATTATTGTATTGATATTTTTAATGCTTTTTAAAAAATATACATATGTTTAATTCAGGATATCATGCGGGTACATTTTCGTTACATGAAATGCATTTGCCTCACCCAAGCTAGGGCTACAAGTGTGTCCTTCCATACAGTGCGCCCCGTTTCCATTAGCTGTGGATTTACCACCCTCAAAACCCTCCATCCCCCAACCCCTCTACCTGACCGGCACCCAGTGAGTATTACTACCATGTGAGCAACGTAGTATTGATCGGTTTGTACCAATTTGATGGTGAGTACATGTGGCGCATGTTTTTCCATCCTTGTGATACCTCACATAGAAGGATGGGCTCAATGCTATCCAGGATAATATAATAGGTGCTAGATCAACATTGTTTTTTGTAGTTGAGTAGTATTCCATGGTATACATATACTAAATTTTATTAATCCACTCATGTATTGATGGGCATATGGGTTGTTTCCATATCTTTGCAATTGTAAATTGTGCTGCTATAAATATTCAAGTGCATATGTCTTTATTATAGAATGTCTTTTTTCCCTTTGGATAGATACCTAGTAGTGGGATTGCTGGATCAAAGGATATTTCTATTTTTAGCTCTTTGAGGTATCTCCAAATTCCTTTCCACAGGGGTTGTACTAATTTGCAGTCCCACCAGCAGTGTAAGAGTGTTCCAATCTCTCCACATCCACACTAGCATTTGTTATTTTGTTAATTGTTATTTTGATCCTCACTTGGTTGAATCTGGTGATGCAGAATCTGGTAATATGAAGGGTGGTCTATATAAATATAATATATATATATATACTTTTTTTCTTTGTTTTATCATTCAGTTGTAAGCTCCATCAGGGCAAGGGCTTTGTGTATAGTTTCACAGTGAATGCCCAGTGCTTAGAACAGCAGTGACTAAAGTTTAGAAGTTAATTTATAAATATGTGTTGAATACATGAATGAAAGATATTTATAAAGTTCACTCTAGTTTCTTATGGATTAGAGACTATTATAACAACAAATATAAAAGCTGATGTATTCCTGTAACATATCTAGCATTAAAAAAAGTGTTGGCAGTTTGATATACTCTCAAATCCAACCAATACTATCTTAAAGTGACTTCCCATCTCCCCACCTCCATACACAAACCCTCAAAAATGCTGTAGGGAATTTAGAAACAATGGTTAGAAGAGGGAGAAACAGTGTGCCAGAGGAAGACAATTAGAGTATGACATTGGTCAGCAGCGGGACAAAATACAGCACAGCAGCATCTTGGGGACTGGCAAGAATTCCCTTATATTAGTCTTGCCTAAGACAGATGCCGAGGCACCAAGGAATAAAAACTAATACAGATCTGAGAGCATCGCAATTTGAGTGTCCTCTATTCTGTCTACTCCCTTGAAAAGTATTTGTTCATCCAAATAATATGAATTGAGCTCAAGGCAGTGGGGGTACAACAAGCAAAAATAGACACAGACCCTGCATGTGACTTTTTCAGGGAAAATCTAACAGGTGGGAAATCACTACATCCTGATTTATGATTTCATCATATTTTCTTTCTTCTGAAGCTGAGTTATAGAAATGTATACACCGACTAGGCTAAAAGGTTTATGCAAAATATTATGAGGTCAATTTTGATAAACTAAATTTCTGATATACAAGGATATAATAAAATGTTTTTCATATTTTAACAAGGAATTGAATTAGGATAAAGTGAGAAGTTAGAAGTTCTAGTTCATTTAAAGAAATATTCATTTGAATCTACATTAAAGCTTACTGGATTTGGAAGAAATGCATTATATGCATATACATTCACTATTACATCATATTAATATATTTAGTCAGGGTATGAAAGTGATCTCAATCTCAGCTTGGACAGTACTAGAAAAGTACAGTTAAAACTTAGCATTTGTTATACAGAAATCTTACATTTTATTTTATTTCTTCAGATAAAAGTCAGGAATTTGGCATTTTCTTGATTTCACTGACATGGTACCTTTGCTTAGAACTCTTGACTAAGGAAGTGGCTGACTTGAGTTGTATTTGATCTCTGCTCACCAGCTGTGCACTCCTGACTGGAGAGGAAAGGTGGAGGGAGTGGAGGAGTCAGTCTATTCATATTTTATAAGACCTTCCCTGTGAGCTCTGCAGTTGCCATCAGAACACACGCCCATGTCTGGTGTCCCTCACAATAAGGACCACTGACACAGAACCAGGGTCAAGATATGCAGCATGACAGTCTTTGAAGTCTGTGTTTTGGTGGCACTTAGACACAAAATATTGGGTCACTTTTGACCTCAAAAACCCTTGAGGCCATGGGTTGAACCATACGTGAATTGTCTAAAAGCATCATGAATCCTGTTTTCTGAAAACTGTCAATTACTATTTCTTATATCTGATACCTGACTAAATAGAGCTGTGAAGAAACCAGGGCACAAAGCCAAAATGTGATAATACAGTTATACAGTACCGTTACTTTCCTGGTTTAATGTAATCAGTAGCCCCCTATCCTAGTAACCCACAGAAAAGGACTTAATCACAATTTACAATATAAGAACTAGAAAAACATTGGAATTTCAATATTGTGATCTTGCTTTAGCATGGATACATTCTAGTGCAAGGCAGATAGGAAACCAATTCTGGAAAATCTTTTCCTCAATAAGGTTTGCAGTGATCAAAGTTTTGATAGAAAAAAATTGATTCAGGATAGAAAGTACTTAAAATAAGCATTAAATCAAATACATAAAATAGAGGTTCATGCAGAGTTGCCATGCAGTGCATTGAACTAATTAGAGACAACTTAACCCCTTTTTTATAGAACCAATTGCCTAGCATTGTGAACACAAACACTAAATGGCTGTTGTATCACATTAGTGCATTAGGTAATAACCTGTTTTTTTTTTGTTTGTTTGTTTGTTTGTTTGGTTGGTTGGTTGGTTTTTAGAGACAGGAGGATCTCATTCTGTCACCCAGGCTGCAGTACAGTGGCCTGATCATAGCTTACTGTAACCTCAAATTTCTTGGCTCAAGTAATCCTCCCACCTCAGCCTTTTAAGCAGCTAGGACTACAGGTACACGCTACCATGCCCAGCTAACTATTTTATTATTTTAGAGATGAAGTCTCACTATGTTGTCCAGTCTGGTCTTGAACTTCTGAACTTCTGGCCTCATGCAATCCCCCCACCTCGGCCTCCCAAAGTGTTAGGATTACAGGCGTAAGCTACTGTGCCTGGCCAACGATCTGTTTTTTTTAATGAATGTTACCCACAACAAAACCTGATCATCTAGAACTCATGGTCAAGTGTATTATATCTATCTCTATATTTTTCAAGAACAAATTAAGTTCAAAATGTCATTTCTTATTAGCAGATATGATTCAAAAGTGTGAATAACAGCTAAACATAAAAACATGCTTTTTTTTTTTTTTTTAGACAGAGTGTCACTTTGTTGCCCTGGCTAGAGTGAGTGCCATGGCATCAGCCTAGCTCACAGCAACCTCAAACTCCTGGGCTTAAGTGATCCTACTGCCTCAGCCTCCCAGGTAGCTGGGACTACAGGCATGTGCCACCATGCCCGGCTAATTTTTTCTATATATATTATAGTTGGCCAGATCATTTCTTTCTATTTTTAGTAGAGACGGGGTCTCACTCTTGCTCAGGCTGGTCTCGAACTCCTGACCTCGAGCGATCCATCTGCCTCAGCCTCCCAGAGTGCTAGGATTATAGGCGTGAGCCACCGCGCCCGGCCAAAAAACATGCTTTTTAGTTGGTAACATTTCTTATTGACTGCCACAGATTGAGGTTTCCCAAGCACTAGACTGGGAATGGAGAGGTCAATGCAGAGGATTTAACAGGGCATGCTCTCTCAGGATCAACACCAGTTTAGGGGTGGGTAAAGAGTAGAAGTAGGAATGGCTGTGGGTTAGGCTGTGGTGCAGTCACAACAAGGTCTAGACCAACGCTGAGCCAACCATGAAGCTAGGATGGCCCTGGAGAGTTATTCGGGGAGTTGTGCCTTTATACTCCCATGTGACAGCACTGGATGTGGGGTGTTTGGTGAAGGAAGACAGCCCTGAATGAGAGCTCTCTTCATCCAAAGCATTTCTCAAAAATGGCAAAGGCTTTCACCTGACAATCTCTCCAGCAGCTAGTGGAAAAAAAACAAAAAAGCTTTCAGTCCTGAAATGGGATCTGGGTGGTGCAATGCAGTATTTGTGATATTAACTTCTTCAAAATTACTATTACTAGAAGAATTCAAAGCTTATATGACCAATTACACTTTCCAGGAGCTTGATAGCAGCCATAGATAATGCATACATACATATATAGCATATACTTAGTATTATTCTGTACATTAATAAATATTCAGAGATCATAAGAGGTATAAATCAAGAGCAATAGATGTTTACAAATGAGGAAGCCATAGTGGATGAGAAGTACTGGGGAAAGTTCCTTTCCATCTGAGTTAGGTCTATGAAGATAAACAGGATTTTAACACGGAGAGATGAAGGAAAATACTTAACGCCAGTGAGAATGGCCTTTATCAAAAAGTCCCAAAACAACACATGTTGGCGTGGATGCGGAGAGAGAGGAACACTCATACACTGCTGGTGGGACTGAAAACTAGTGCAACCCCTGTGGAAAGCATTATGGAGATACCTTAAACAGATTCAAGTAGACCTACCATTTGATCCAGCAATCCCATTATTGGGCATCTACCCAAAGGAACAAAAGTCATTCTATGACAAAGACACCTGCACCCGAATGTTTATAGCAGCACAATTCACAATCGCAAAGATGTGGAAACAACCCAAGTGCCCATCAATTAACGAATGGATTAGTAAATTGTGGTATATGTATACCATGGAGTATTACTCAGCTATAAGAAATAACGGTGATACAACATCTCTTTGGTTCTCCTGGAGAGAGTTGGAACCCATTATATTAAGTGAAGTATCCCAAGAATGGAAAAACAAGCATCACATGTACTCACCAGAAAATTGGTTTCCCTGATCATCACCTAAATGCATATTTTGGAATGATACCAATTGGATATCAGACTGAGGCGGGGGGTGCGGGGAGGGGATGGGTGTATGCCTACATGATGAGTGGCATGTGCACCGTCTGGGGAATGGACACGCTTGAATGTTCTGACTTGGGGGGATGGGGGTGGGGGGAGGGGATGGAGATAAAACTACATGGTGAGTGCCAGGTGCACTGTCTGGGGAATGGACACGCTTGAATCTCTGACTCAGGGGGATGGGCAGGACATGGGCACTATATATAACCTGAACTTTTGTACCCCTATGATAAGCTGAAATTTAAAAAAAGGGGAAAAAAAGGTATAAAAAACATAGTTCTCCGAAGTACATAAGTCAATGTGAAATGGGACCTGTTGGAGAATGAACAACAAGGCCAATTTGACAGGAATATAGGTTACATAAAAAAAAATTGGGGAGATAATTTCAAAAGGAGAAGTTAGTGCATATTTGAAAGCCCAGACTTTATTAGAGATCTTACTGCTCTCTACCCAAAGATCACTACCTATTTGTTTATGAATAGATGGAAGGAATGACATTTTAAGATGTGACCTTCTCTCAAACTAGTATGGCCAACTGACCTTTCCTAATAATCCCATGTGTTTTCTAGAATCCTGTCCTTATAGTAGACAATCAAAATGTTTATGTTTGCTGGTGGGCCTCTTGAATGGCTGTTATTCAAATGCATTAAATTTTAAAAGTTAAATCAAACTATTTTTTATTTGTCCTCCTAAAAGAGTAATTTACCCTAAATACTCTATATTTGTTTGCAGAATACAGTTTTTGTACCAAATTTTTCCATTCCTTTGCTGCTCTCCACACATAGTTTTAAAATAATATGCTAAACTTCACACTTGATCTAAGTATAGGACCACTCTTCACATCTATATAGGTTAACTCTACCCCTTATGGGCTCAATTGATAATGGAATAAAAGAAAATACTTTGGTTAAAACGTAGAGGAAAAAAAATAAACCTCCATGGCCATGAAAATGCTATTTTCAAGCACTGGATTCTTAGTGATACAACTACTACTAATATTGTTATTAACAGATAATTTTCATCAAACATTCACTGTGTTTAAAGGATTGGACATTTGCAAAATATTTATGTTCTTTAACATTCACGATGACATTATTTGTTAGGAACTATTTTTATTCTAATTTTTCAGCGAAGTGAATTGTCTGAAGTCTCACAGCTAGTCAGCAGGAGAGTCCAGATTTGAACTCAAGCTGATTATCCCAAAGATGTCAACCCCAATGAGTACATAAAATAGTTGAGGCTTATGCAATTAAGGAATTTATCATGTTGATGTCAGGCCTATTTGAATCAAAAGTTCACACTCTTAACAGTTATGCTATGAGGTTGCACATCAAAAATCTATTAAATAAGGTTTAAAATATAGATATCATAACAATAAAAAAGGTTCTTCTGAGTTTCTAAATAGCTGTACCACACAATCCCAACTGAAAGCAAAAAAAGAATAGGTACTGACAAATTTTATATCTCACCAACTCATTATTATTCATTTCCATTCTCTGAGATACTTTTATCACATTTTGGTCTTCAAACCCTTAATGTCCCTTCCCCTACCCTCAGCTGATGATAGTGACTTATAATAATATATTACTCTGAGAAATAAAAAAGAGAGAGAGAAGCAATTAAAACAGAATGGACCTCCATTTTCCAATACCAGATCCGCCAGCCTACCTGCATCTGTAAATTTTTAATCTGCCCTCCTTTTTGCTGAACTGATTAAGTGTCCATGTACTTCTTCTCTGCAACCCTTCACAGAAAAACATCTCAAGAGGCATTATTAATACTTGTCAATTCTATTTGACTTCTCCCCATTCCACATCCATTCTTGTTTCAAGCTCCTCTTGGTTGAGAATTTGCCCCACAAGGATGCCGAGAGATGGGGCCTCTCATACATTGTTAGTGGGAATGTTTTAACCTTTATGAAAAACAGTAGAGAGATTTCTCAAAAAACTGAAAATAGAACTACTGTATGATCTAGCAATCCCACCACTGGGTATTTATACAAAGGGAAGAAAATCAGGGTAGTAAAGGAATACATGCACCCCATGTTTATCATGACACTATTCACAACGTCAAAGATATAGAATTAACCTGAGTGTTTACTGATGGATAAATGGATAAAGAAAATGTGGTATATTTATACAATGGTATACTATTAGGTTATAAAAAAATGAAATCATTATGATAAGTGCAATAAGCCAGACACAAAAAGAGAAATATTGCATGTACTTACTCATATGTGGGAGCTAAAAAAGTTGATGTCAGGGAGGTAGAAAGTATAATGTCTGGGAAGGATATATGTGTGTGTGTGTGTGTCTGTGTGTGTCTGTGTGTGTGTGTTGTATAAAGAAAAGTTGAATAATGTACCCCATAAATAAGTATGAATATTATGTTTAATAAAAACATGTAAACATGAGAATAGCATCTCACTGCTTAAATTCTTGCAATGACTTACACCTGTAATTAAATTAAATGCAAGATTCTCACATGAATGCTCCAGAGCACTTCTATAATAAAATCTGAAAAGGCTTTTCCCTTTAACCCCCTTGTTTTATAGATACCAGTTTTCTTTTTGTTTCTTGAACACATTAAGCTCTTTCCTGACTCAAGCTCTTGCACTGGTTCTTAACACTATTCATTCATCACTCATCACACAGATTTTCATTTGGCAGGCTCCCTCACTTAACTCAGTGCTTGTTCTTAATTCAGTTCTTCAAAGAGATGTTTCCTTACAACTCCATTTAAAACGCTCCATCCCCATTACTCTGTATTGATTTCTGTCTATTTATCTATTTTAATTTTTGTAACAGTACTTAGAAGATATAAAATTATCCCCATTAATTCCTTATTTAGTTATCATATATACAATGATAGCTTCTTACAAGCAGTAACCTCTGCCTGGGTCCTTACTCTATTACGCTTACAGCAATGCCTGTCACAGAAATGAATATATATTTTTTATTTTTAGAAGAGTGACAATAGTTACAGATTAAATATCTCAAAAATGTCAGAAACAAAGTTTAACATTAATTTGCATATTATGTCTACTGAGCTCAGCCAGAAGCCAGCCAGCCAGTCGGATGCCCATATTTGAGGTCCAGACCCCTGGGGAAAGGCCAGCACTAATCACTGCTGGCCATCATCAGCTCAGCCTGCAGCTCATGGCCTGGCCTTAGACACAGCCTCTGGTCATAAGATATATCCCTCTCTCTAGGGGACATATCCACTGCAGTTGCAGTATGAAGCACAGTCGAGTAAAGAATATCACACAAACACACACATAGGAGGAAATAGTAAAACTGATACTAACAAGAAAATTAAATCTTTTTTTTTGTGGTTCACAATAGATGTAAAAGAAAATGAGATATAAAATGTAGAAATGAAATCTAAAATATACATAGAAGTATAAATGGATTCTGTTGAAAAAAAGTCATTTCTAACAAAAAAAATGTACAAGAAAATTCTCTCTCTCTTTTTTTTTTTTTTTTGAATCTCAAACTCAAAAATTTAGCTCATCTGAATAAGTCCAGGAAGTTACTACCTTTTCCCAAATGGTTATTTTAAGTGTGCACATTTAAATACTATTTTTAAATACACTGGCTCAAGAAGGATATTTAAATATATCAAACCCATATGAATACTTCTCAATGATATTGACTAACCCTACATAGTTTTTATATTGTGCCAGCCACTGACTTAAGCGCTTTAGTTACTACAGTTGATTTAATCACCACTACAACACGATGGAGTCTGTATCGTAATCGTCACTGTCATTTCACAGATCAAGAAATTAAAGCATAAAGTATGTAAGTAATTAACTGAAAAGTCTGAGTTTGAACCCAGGTAGTTGGATCTTATAGTCCGTAGTTTCCTCACAACTATTTTAAATTTATCTCCTCTTTTCTGGGGTTGTCTATCTCCTTCCACTATCTTTCTTTTTCTTGGTACTTTGCTTCTCACAGGGCAGATTACATGAGGTTTTTCAGTGATACGGAAAGGTTTGAATCTTTTGCATACTCATAATCACACTTACTCCTGAACTGCTTTTCCAAAGATAGTGCAATGACCACCTAAGCCTTCAGTACTCTCAGGACTACGAAATGTCTGCACACTGCAGGTTACATTAGTCTTTCAAAACACATGTTACATTCCCGTACTGGGCCAAATAATTGAGGGATCTGTGCTAATCCATTTAGAGTTTTGCACATAACTTTTCTAGAATTATCACCGACAGCTTATGCATTAAAAAACATACAAACAATGTTTTTTGGTTTGTTGTTTTTTTAAAGAATGGCGAACAGGCACTGAAGAAATTTTCTTCAAATTGTAATTAATTTAGTGATTACTAGCTTCAATACAGACAAGGGACTTTCTAATTCTAATTCTATTGTTATTTAGCAATTGGAAAACACTCCATTTAAAAACTATAGTGCTATTTTGAAATTCTTACCATTGGTCTTATTTTTACTTAATCCTATGTCATTTGATTTTCATATATTTGTTCATTTTTATTATTTCAAAATATTAAGGGGGTACAACTATTTTAAGTTAGGATCACTTTTGTAATGCTTGAGTCCTGGCTAAAGGTATACCTGTCACCCAAATAGTGTTCATAGTACACATTAGGTAGGTTTTTGTCCACCCTGGTTGATTTCCACTGAGTTTTACTTCCCTCTGTGCATATGTGTGCTTATCGATTAGTTCCAATTTAATGGTCGAGTACATGGGGTGTTTGTTTTTCCATTCTTGAGAGACTTCACTTAGGAGAATGGTCTCCAGTTCCATCCAGATTGTTTCAAATGGTATTAATTCATCTCTTTTATGGCTGAGTAGTACTTCATAGTGTACATATGCCACATTTTATTAATCCACTCATAAATTGATGGGCACTTGGGTTGATTCTACATCTTTGCAATTATGAATTCTGCTGCCATAAATGTTCGAGTACAGGTGTCTTTTTGGTGAAAAGTTTTTTTTTTTTCCCCCTTTGGGTAAATACCCAGTAGTGGGATTGCTGAATCAAATGGTAGGTCTACTTTTAGTTCTTTGAGGAATCTCCATACTGTTTTCCATAGAGGCTGTACTAATTTGCAGTCCCACCAACAGTGTATAAGCATACCTTTCTCTCTGCTTCCACGCCAGCATCTATTGTTTTTGGACTTTTTGATGAATGTCATTCTACCTGGGCTAAAGTGATATCTCATTGTGGTTTTAATTTGCATTTCCCTGATGGTTAGTGACATTGAGCATTTTTTCATATGTTTATTGGCCATTTGTCTGTTTTATGAAAAAGATTCCAATGGCAATCATGGCAACAACAAAAATTAACAAATGGGATTTAGTGAAACTAAAACGCTTCTGCACAGCTAAGGAAACAATCAACAGAGCAAACAGACAACCTACAGAATGGGAGAAGATATTTGCAAGCTACACGTCCAATAAAGGGCTAATAACCAGAATTTACAAAGAGCTCAAGCAAACCAGCAAGAAAAAAAACAAAGAACACTGTTTAAAAAGTGGGCAAAAGACATGAACAGAAGCTTCTCAAAAGAAGAAAGACCAATGACCATTTATTCATTTTGGGAATCTTTTTTACCATAGCTTTTCACTTATGTGAGTTGCCTTTTTTCCTCAAACTAAGTGACAGTAACTCCTTGAACCCTTCTTCAGAGGTCTTGGTTTCCAGCCCATTAATCATTTTAGTTGCCATCTCTGAGTCTTATATACGTTCAGCCCATCAGTTTTGAAATGTAGAAATTAAACTGAACACTCATTCTTGCTTAAACTGAGCCTTGTTTTTCTATAATAATACTTGCAGTCATTCTGCCGTGAAGACATTCAAGTTTTTCATTTGTTATCATTTTTTGTTTTTAATTGAACAAACACCACTTTACAATATTTACATTTCAGTAAGATCACATTGTTTATGCACATTAACTGGTTTTAGACAAGTTATAAGATTTTACTTTCACATTATGAAATTTAAGTTGCATAAATTCACTTATCTGAGCACTTCGTACATTTAAGACACACACTATTTTCCTGTAAATTTGACTCCATATTCAATGCTCCACTCACAGTCCATTAGACAAAAGATAATTTTTCTGCCTAGCCAGCTATTTTCTATTATACTTACCCCTTTTGAGTACAACATCATTTATGATGTATCAACCCTCCAATGTTTCAAAGTCATAAGAAATCTTCTTTCTCTTTCTAGATCCTGGCAATCACAGCCAAAGTGGTATCATTCTGTAGTTTACTGAAAATATTCTGATAACATAATCTAATAAAATCAGGCCAAGGACTCATCTCTAAAGGCCATTAGCTGATATTTCCAGATTGTGATATTTATTTGTTTCAATCCTTTGAGCAGTTACCTAACTAATCATTGTCTTAAAATGAGTTTATTACTTGCCTTTGTAATAAACCAGTTTTGTATAGCAATCAACAATAATACATTGCAGAAGGCTGAGTATGTGCTATACATTTTCATTTTTGTCCTCTCTTTCTTCAGCTAATAAATTAGTACGTACCTTTTTCTATGCTTATTATCAGACTGAAGATTAAAATGCAATTTTTAAGTGCATTGATTCAAAAGAGAATTGGCATAAATGAAATACATACCATTGCCCTTGAAAGTTTTAGGTATGCTTTCACTCTTTTATAAGCATGCCTCTTCCAGTGTCTCCAACAACAATATGCATATATACAAAGTTACAAAGAGATATACACCCTGGACCTCTATTGATAAAGTCCTTTACACATTCCCTTTGCATAATCTGCATATTGGGAGAATGTTTCAGTACAAGTTTATCAAATAATAAGCATACTATTAGATAGTAGCAGTTAAAAACGTCTAGTCTGTATCATGGTATGGCACAGCCTGTTTGTCAGAATATCACAAAGAACAAAATGAAAAAAATCCACTGCTATAAAAATATACTACATTTATTACTTCTCCTCACAGATATCCTAAAATGTCCTTTCATATATCTCTTCACTCCCATGAGCACTTTAAACCCCATAAACATTATTGCACAGCTGTCTGATAACTTGACTTTTGTATATTCTAACATTTCTTTTGTAAGAAAACATTCATACATTTGTTTAGCATTCTACCCAGGAAATGTTACGCTTGTCAAAGACTTCAAAAATGAGGGCTCCTGTTAGATAAACACATAAACAAATTCACTTGCTTACTGTGTTCATCTTTTGATTTTTTTTTCTATATGGTTAGGAGAGAATGTTGCTCAAACGAAGAAATACTATGGAAAAGCAAAAGAATTATGTCTTGCTTCAAGGGATTGAAACACTATAAGGACTGACTTTCTAACTATTTAATTTAAGTTGCATAAATCCACTTCAGTTATTTGAGTACTTCTTACATTTGAGGTATACACTGTTGTACTATAAATCTGACTCTTATTCAATGTTCCACTCACAGTCCTTTAAACAAAAGACATTGTTTACAGCCAACATGTTTACCAAGCATTGTAGCTTTGTGGGTGTACTTTCATAATCACAGAACTGCCTGTCTGAGACAGAAATTTGCACCTTTGCAAAATTCACAGACAGCTCTTAGTTGGCTCATCTGGCTGTCATCCAAACTGTCTAGTGGCTATTGAAGTCGCACTTTCCCCTTGTCTACATAGGTTATTATGAAGGATATTTCAGATTAGACTACTCAAGGTTCAAAACATCAAGACATAGTTAATCAAAGAGTTGTGCATATCTTTTGCCTACTAGCTTTAGACCATTTAGTTACTATAATAAAATGTTGAAATGACTATGAATGTCAAAAGTCATTACAGTACAGTATAAGTTTGTATTTGAAAGTGTAGAAGCTGTTAATGTCTATGCATCCTGGCTGACATCAAAGGCAAAGGAAGGTCAGAACAAGTGTAGAGAAAAGCTACAAAACTGAGTCATAGCACATATATTTCATTCAACAACATTAAGGAGAAAGCTCTACAGAAAAGAGATCATTGATTTAAGCTTGTGTATTCCTAAACATTATCCCTTTGTAGTTACTAAAGTATTTGAATCTGGAAGTTTTATATTTGATAAATAAAATAGCCCATTTTTATGGAGTAATTTCCTTACCTTCTTGTAAGTCAAGAAACTCTCTTTGTGTATCTTTAAAATAAGTATACAAATACTCTTATTTAGGATTTGTGTTTTTATTATTGTCTTTTAATTGCACAATGTTTGAGTGAGGGTTTTTGTGTAATTAATTTATTTATTAGTTTTCTTTTATGTGCATTTTCATATGTGAAACTCAAATTTATATGATTTTTAATCTATATGTTTCTTTTTGGCTTATGCTAGTAAAGATAATTATTACCATCTAACTTAACCTGGTAAGGATGTCAACCATATTTTAATATCTTAATATATTTTCTACTACATTTGATTATTTATGTTTTTCTCTTATCAAAATATGTGTATAAATTGAGTGTACACATAGTCTATATGTTTGCTTTGCTCAAGAATCAACAAATGCCTTTCCAATTTTCCTAGTGAAATAAATGATATTCTCTTACAATTAACATTCTGTGAACATGCAACAAATATTGGACACCATTGAATTACTTATATTTTATTTGATACAATCTAAAGCTCAGAGTTTGACAAATAAAAATCACTTATCTCTAAAAATGTTTTACCAATAAATATGTATATATATTTTTTCAAGTACGTATTTGTATATCTGTTTTAATTATTGCTGCTATTGGAAAATGAAGCATGCTCTTCAGCAACATTGTCTATTGAAGTACTGAGACTCCAAATTCAACAAATAGTTGAAATGGGAAATAAGACAGACATTCTCTCAAACACTTTTTGTAATGTAGAAGAGATGAAGGTTACAGAACAAGCACTGAACTTTTGAAGATATATCATACCATCTAGAGGTAGGTGACATAAGAAATATTCATGTGCTATTCTGCATAGGATCACCTCAACAGCAAGGGTCTGGAATCACTAATACCTGCTGAGGGCAAGTGCATTATTTCTAGCACCACATCTCTTAAATTCTTTCTTGGTCATGTGAATGTCTGGAGATGTTCTTTGATATTCATGAATGAAAACAGTTCAATTCAAAATAAGATTATCTAGTCAAAGTTTCATATTCATTACTGATCCTAATGCCTTAGCAAAGGAACATTGAGGCAATTGGCATGAAGCTGGTATGAAGCTGGTAAAAGATTTATCCTCTGTGGTAGGACCTGTTTGTAGGGAGTACTCCCAGCTGAATGAGATAACAATAGATATTGAATTTAGTGGGCAAGTTAGAGTGTCCAAGGGGAAGTGGTGACTTACTTATATTCTGCAAACATTTGGCACAAGGTGTTAGGATGTGAAGTGCCTAGGAATGTCTGTAAGGGATATTTATCAATTGCTTCTTCAGCATCCATCCTTCTCTCCTCTGGTTTTCCTTAGAGGAAAATCTTACTGTTTGTGTGGAACTGATCTCATCCTCAGCTTCAGCAGAGTACTCGAAATGGCTTCAAATATTGGTACATCTACTGCCTTGAAAACAATCACTGGCTTAAAAACTGGCATAAATCCAATTGAAACCACAGAGAAGGTGACCCGTAGGACTTGTAAGGCTACAGAAAGAGAGCCTGTCTCTACTCTTAGACAATGTGCTGTGAGCCTACACAGACTACAGTATTCCTTGGCTGGAGAAAATTTGCTGCCACATAGGAAGAGTGTGGAGTTGGGGGTGGAATTAGTATCACCATATAGATTTCAGTAGGAAGCCAACATCCTGGGAAACTAGAGAAAGTAGAGTTGGCATCATCACTGCACCTCTACATCAATCTTGAATCTAGTCTTATCTTTGGATTTATTTTTTTTTTATGCTAACACATTTCCTGTTTGTTTTTCATTTGTTTGTGTAAGCCAGTGTGAGTTTTTTTGTCTTTTTTTTGGAAATTCCCCCCGAAAAGTCTTAGCTGATACAGCTTCCCAACGTATGGCTTAGGCACTGACATGTACAACCCAGAAGAAAGATATTCAGAAATATAAGCATGCTGGCGGTTGTCATCAGGATTTGACTACAGGTATCAAGGGCCCATTCTTTGGGCTAAATGGAACTGGTAAAGATGGAAGCAAGTAAAGGAGTTAGGAAAATCATACCATTTCCTAGTCCTAGGAGGAGTCTGAGAAACAAGACCACCCATTACTAAAAGAGGAAATAATACAGTCCTATGGATTCTTTAGTAAGAAACTCTAGGAGGGAGTCATTAAGAAGAAACTGCATGAACAGAGTTTGGAATAAAGCTATGTCTCAGGAAACCATGCATGATCATGGGAGAGGGAGATTATTTTGTAGGAGATAAGCGTTGAAGTAGATACGTCTCAAGACCTAACAGAAAGGCCTGGGAAGATGGTTTAGTAATAAATATTATTGGTTATTTATTTATTAATATTTTTTGTGCTTCCTAACAGGATTGGTGTGAGATTAAGCTGGCAATTTGTGAGGGAAGGGGGAAAGGTCAGGAAGCTTGCAACAGTCTCTTTTCCTATACATTATGAAACAGCACCATATTTAGAAAGTTTAATGGGAAAAGTAAAGATAGCTGGATGAGTCTTGAGCATAGGAGGGTCCCAAGAAACACACATTGAATAATGCGCTTTTTGCTTTTCCTTCTGAAACTCAAGGCAAAATAGCTTCTAGCAGATTTTTTTTCTTGTATATACATCCCTTCCTGAAGAAAAGCAATTTCTAAAGGAACTATGGTTCATTCTTGCAAAGCATATAAGAAAATATAAAAATTAGAGATGAGAATTTTATTCAAGAACTGAACAGAACCAAATCTACACATTTTTTTTATGCTTAATTAAAATAAAAGTAACCAGTAAATGCAGGAGGCGGGGATAGGTATAGTCACACCTAATGAGTGTGGTGTGCACCCTCTAGGAGATGAACATGCTTGAAGCTCTGGCTCCGGTGGGGCAAAGGCAATATATGTAACCTACACATTTGTACCCTGTAATATGCTGAAATAAAAAATAAATAAATAAATAAAAGTAACCTATTTTATTATTTTGCCATTGTAAAAGGGCATTATGGATCATTTTAGAGTATTTTATCTCCAATGCTATGTTTGGATTTCGCTATAGTAAGCTTCTCATCATCAAATGAATTAATATTTATCTAGCTATGACTATCTATGATGAATGCTCAATGATTTGAGCATTTGTAGCCCACAGATTATCTGTATTTTTGTTAAATACTTAGTGGGAAGTCAGTACTTTTTCCAACATCAATACTCTGGAGATAATGCATCTTCTTTACAAATAACTTACCTAATTGGTGAATACTTTTGGGAATAAATTTGTGCATAGGAAGGATTGCATAGATAAAGGGAAAACAACATCTTCCTATACAGAGAGTGACACGTAATTTCAGGCCTTTAGTAGTAACTAAGAAAATTATACCTTAAGAAATGATAAAGATGAAGTTAGAACCCAGAGAAAAAAATTAACTTGCTCCAGGTGACACAGCAACTGAGTGACAGACCAGAAGTATTTAGTAATAAAATGGCTCTTCAGAATCCCAGTTTATGCATGCCCACGGAACATTCTGTAAGTATTTAAAAGGACCATATAAAGTAATATGAATTCTAGCTGATAAATGGAGATAAACTCTACCATAATTTATTCCATCAGTTTAGAATTTCAGAGCAAAATTGAATGGTCAGGTTGCTTGCAGATAAAAGTATCTGATAACTGGTAAATTGACAACAATTTAATATTTAACTACTCTAACGCCTGCACAACAGCTACTAAACATCCCTGTGAAGGAATTTCCAGATATTCTGACTTAATATTCTTCTTGGCCACTAATCATAGGATGAAACTGGATGACATTTTCTTGTAAAGGTTTGCATTTTATAATAAAAAATAAGCAAAATAAATATAATTTAAAAGCTATATGCCTTGTCTAGTGTGACATAAATTCTTTAGATTTTAATTCAGACACTTAAAGTTACTCATGAGTTTATTCAACCCTGGGTTTATTCATAGCATACCACCGAGTACTTCATCAGGCAACATAGATCAAAATATGATCAAGTTGATGACAATTTTAGGAAAATAAACAGGGACACCTCAAATATCTTGAAGTAAAGCAAAATTATTGCAAGCTGCTACCTAAACAGTAGATCTACAGTAGTTAAAAAGTAGCTGGATGCAGATTTACTGAATTGTATTCTCCTATATTTATGTAATGAAGGACTACTGAGAAAATTCAGTGCTTTGGGGAACTTTGTTCAGGAGTCAAATCATAAAAGCAAGAGAGAAAAAAACCCAACTGATTTTCAGCTAAATCCTATTACTTCACAAATTTACATGCTGTTCATGTTTCTTTTTTCTTATCACTTCTTTTTGCTTTCCTTTTTTACTTTGTAGCATTAAAAGTTGCTGCAAGGTTTTTTAATATTTAAATACATTATGAACTTCCAAGCCTAGTATGTCTAGGCTGAAACCAAAGAACAAAAGGGAGACCTTACCACCACTACATACCAAACTACTGCAAACATTAAACTTAGCATATGCTCAGATATCCTGGGGGACTCAAAAGCAAGTACAGGTTGAAAAAAATTAAACAAAAAGTTAAATACATGGTTCTTTCATATCAACAATACAATGAGTCCAAATTCAAAAGTAAACATCATCTGGTACTAAAACAACACTTTTTAAATATTTAGACTTTACCAAAACTGTCAGGAGTGGAACAACTGGTCTATTCCCTAAGGTATAAGTGAGCAGTGTTAATCTGAATGAATAGTGTAAACATAAACCTCTGTGTGTGTGTGTGTGTGTGTCTATATAATGAGTGAAAGTAGTGAAGAAAGAATGGAAAAATAGTGTATCATGCACTGAGTAGATTCACAAGCTATGATCAATTCAACAAAAGAAAGTTTTCTAAATCAAATGAACAAATTATATTTTAATTATTCTCAATGTAAATAATTTTAAAAGACATACCTTGAAATCAGAAATAAGAAGTATGACCTTAGTTTGTCATTTGTGATCTTAGAAATTTTTACCAAGAACAATGATCATAAATAACAACACCTGCATTGTCAGTCTAGGGCATTTGAACACTACTGTTCTCACTCACACTATGTTTCTGTTTCATTCTTCCCTGTGGAGTCTAGGTTAATCTCTCACGGAGGAAGGCACGTGAGGATTGAGTGCTAGAACCTGATAATTGACTGTATAAATTTCCACTGATCCTGCAGACCTGAAACTATGACTTTTGACATAAATTTCACCACCAAAAGGGTGCATGTCCTAATAATACTAAATTTCCAATCCTTTGTGTTACACTATACCCAGACAGGACACCAGAAAACTGAGTTCATAATCCAACTGGGGAAATACGGCATAATTATATAAGACATCAGCAACAATTTAAGAAATATTTTACAGCAGAACATGATGAGTTGGCAAAAATTTGCTCTGTATTCAAAGGTTTCATGAAACTGGGATATGTGCCTTGAGCCTCAAGTAACAGATTTTGAAAATGGGAGAAAACTAACAAAAGAAAACAAAAAAAAGCACAAGGCACTTTCTAGGGCAGCGAGTAAACCAGATTAGTTGAGAAAGACTTAATGAAAGTTAGAAGCAGTGGAGAAGGTAGGAAAACGTGGAAGCAAGGTTTATGATGGAGCTGTACATTTTTCATGTATCAAATCTCTAAAAGACTTAAAAGCATTTATCATCTCCTCATCTTCTTTTCTCCTTCTTCTTCTGCTTTCTCATGAAAATTCCAAATACACAGAATAAACATGCATTTAAGTATATCGGTGATAATCACATTTCCCCCTTTTACACCATGACAAATATTATATTAGGTTGGGTTAGGGGAAAAACACAAAAATGAGATGATACAAATGAGGAGAAAAATAAGTCAATGAAAATGTGACTAAGAAGAATGGAGGAGCATTCAAGCAACTTCACCTCCTGTGTTTTCTACATCTACGTCAAATGTCAAAATTCAAGTGCTATTTGCAAACATTCTGTCCATAAGTAATTTCGTTGAGCCTTTCCTTTTAAGAGAAGATTTAATTTCCATTAACAAAGTGAACCAACAGGGAAAAAGCTGATGAGATATAAGTAGTCTTTGTATCAAACAGGTATAATTCTCAAATAGGACTATAGAGACTTATGCAAAATACAGCCCTCTATTTGTACAACTTGGACACTGATTTGTTGTCATCTGTTTGAGAGTGGAGGATCCAACAAAGTGATAAGCAGTTTTTTGGTATTGAGCTACATTTTAACATGCTCACATACCTTATATAAAATAAAGTCAAAAAAAAACATAAATAAAAACATACAGCAAAGGAAACTATTCCTTATCCCCATGTCTTTACATGGGATTCAGTGCCAACTCTAAATTTAATAGAATTTATTTTTTAGTTATCATTATCCAAAGCGAACAGTTTCTATTAATCAGAACTCTATATGACTGCTCATATATAACAGAAATGAGGGGGAAAGCACAAAAAATATAGGATGGCTTATGATAATGTTAAATAAATTATCACTCCTTCCTTTTTTATACTTTTAAATACATATAAGAATAGTCTATGATGAAATGATCATGTGACAGGTAAGAACCAGTAGAATAAAAGATAAAATAGGGTCTCACCACACGTATCCTTAGGTTTTGGTGAGGATGAGAGTTCCTTAGGTGGCTAGCTGAGTATTTAAAGTTACTTCCAGAAACAAAGATTAACCCTCTTCTGTTTGTGGTATTGAAATTATAGAAGCCAAAGATTATTTATAGTTTAGTCAAGTCCAAAAATCAAAGATAACAGACTTTCTACTGTACACAGAGATTTGTGCAGGACCCAAATGCTGACCTTTGAACTGAAAGGACAGAATTACTGTCCTCCCCAGAAAACTCTGCAAGAATTAAAGAAAAATGCATACAGACTAAGAGAATATGTCTAGGAAGAAAGGGAAATTCCTGAAAATATAACACGAAAGTTTTGAGAAAAAAAGAGATAGGGTAAGCCAAGGAGCACAGACGACAGGAGAGGTAGGGCAGGAGGGGAGGGGGCAGGGGAAAGAAAAAATAAAACAGTTAAAATAGTCCAGAGAAATGGGCATGATGTGAAAGGTAATGTTTTAATAGGTTTCAAAAAACTGAGCGATAATAATGAAAATTATAAATGTTTTAATTTAGTAGCAGGAAGAATTTTTCAATTAATTTTAAATTCTTTCTTACAGACATAACACTAACTTCCTGCTGACATTAACAAAAAACTCCCTATAAATAAATACTGGACAGCTTTTTAAAGTTTTGGAAAGATGTTTTTAAAACTAAATGTTTTAGACAATTCTCCTACATTATGTCACAGTAAAATTTATCATTTCCTTAAAAAAGAATGACATTTTTGAATTACTTTCATAATATATTACAAAACACTTCACAGTGACATCAATGAAATATGATCTGCACATACAAGCATTTCAAGCCACAGTTGATACTCTATTTTATTTAGAAAACAGCATTTTTCTCATTTAATGGGGTGAGACTATTCATAAAAATATAAGGGCTGGTAGTGGATAAAATGGCAGAAAAATAAGTTACTGAAGACACCAATTCTGAAATAAACGTTCCTAGCCTACGATTACAATGACTTTAAAAAAAATCAGTGGAGTAATTCAAAACATAAAATCTTATATTCTAAGCAGGAAAAAAGAGTTCAAAAGTTTTTGCTTGTATGGATTTGAATGGACAGATGAGAGTGCAAATGCTTGTAAGGCTGAAGCTGTGGGAAGTGGACAGCTGAGCAAAGGCTTGCAGGATGAAAGATGTGAGATCTCACATGAGAAGCGGAGTGATTGTGGAGGGGTAGCATAAAAATATGAATTGGGAAAATAAGTCAGGAAGGCTTTAAATGATGTTCTAATTGTAGACATTGATTTTGGATGGTATGGAGGAGACACAAATATGTTTTAGTACGGAAATTATATGACCCACCAATGATTTTAGGAAGATGTGTCTAAAAGGGGACATGTAAGGAATTTATTATAATAGTCTAGGAGAACTAGATTTATGGCAATTCTAGGTAGAATGGAAATTACTACTACTACTATCTGAAAGTATACGGTACTTAAAATGTGACTGATGGTATTCCATGTGCTTTGTAAATATTAGTTCATTTAATCCTCACAACAACCTAAGAGTTATCACTTTCCCCATTTTACAGTGAAGGGAACTGAAGCTCAGATAATTTACAGGACTTGTCAAAGTTCCCATACCCAATATAAGATATGGAATTATAACTTGAACTCAGGTATGGCATTCTAGCTCAGAATTCTTATTTTTAACTACTGTACATATGAAGATCACATAAGAGAAGTATTACAAATGCAGAATCAAAATGATTTGGTAACATTATGAGTGGTAAAGTCTAGTGGAAAGTAAAGATAAACCTGAGATTAATTATAAGATCACCAACCTGAGATTGGAAACATAAGAGAAAGGTCTAGTTTACAATGGAGGAGAGGAAAATGAATTTGGTTCTGTACGTATTGAGTTGTAGTGAAATGTGAGTGGAATAGTCTCTCTCTGTCTTGAAGCTTTGATATAGAGTTTCAGAGATTTCAGTCAGTGATGTAACAGCCTTGGAATTTAAATGTTAATTAGAGACTCTACCAAGAGATGCCAAGGCCGTAAGAAAGCCAAAATTATTGGTGGGTAATGAGTGGGGGGATGTGTTTGAAGAAATAGTGATTAACAGTGATGTGAATAAAGAAGCAAGCTGAGATAAAATCCATGTTGATCCACAGAGAAAAATGCAGAAAGGCATATTTGTTGTATTAACAAATTTATATTTTTCATATCTATACCTTCTCATGGGCAGTTAAATTCCCTTTCCTTGAGTTACACACAGTTGACCAGTGTCGTTTCAGTAAACCTCTTTTTTACTTAGCTGACCTTGCTGTGTATTTGTTCTTTGCCTTCGAATACGCGCTGACTAAAACATGACCCAAACAGTGAAAAAAAAAATCCCCAAAAAAGCAACTTTTTTTTTTTTTTTTAAGGAAAATGCTACGGAAACTAAGTTGAACTAGGATTGATTTGATATATTATTCTATACTGAAATTTTCTTCTACTTTTAAAAGAATATTAAGATGGTAATAGCTTTCTTTAATGAGATTATGGATGCCCTTTCAAGATCAGAAAAAAATATTCTGGAAAGCAATTTTTATGCTTAGTTGGATTGATCACTCATATTAAAAATATCACTTTTAGCCCAATTATTAAGTTTGGAGTATGTATAAACACAGTACCAGTGAAGAAGACTTAGTGATGTGACGTTACATGGGAAGAAGAGTCAGATTTTTTTTTATTTTATAAATTTAAGGGGTACTAATTTTGTTACATGGATATATTGTGTAGCGGTGAACTCTAGGCTTTTAGTGTAACCACCAAAGTAGTATACATTGTATCCATTAAATAATTTCTCTTCCTTCAACCCCTTTCCCTCCCACCCCCGTTTCCAAGTAAGTGATCAAGAGTAGTTATACTTATATCAGATATAACAGACTTTAAATCAAAAACAGTGAAAAAAAAAAGACAAAAATGGTCATTATATAATAATTAAGGGATCAATTCAATAAGATGATCTAACAATCTTAAAGATATACGCACCTGACACTGGAGCACCCAGATTCAGAAAACATATATTACTATGCCAGAAAAAAGAGATAGACAATAATATAATAATAGTGGGGGATTTCAACACCCCACTGACAGCGATAGACAGATCATCAAGACAGAAGATTAACAAAGAAACACTGAACTTAAACTGGACTTTAGACCAAACAGATCTAATAGTCTATTTAAAAAAAAAAAAAGATTAAAAGCAAAGAATATGCATAATGTCCAAATTGAAAACTAATGAAATACCGAATTAAAAAAGAATCTTTCACATTTATGTTTAAAGTGTGTTGAAAGACATCACAGCAGCTGATATCTAATTAAAATTAATTGTGTTGAATTTTACTCAAAAATAGTTTAAAAATATGAGTAATTTCTCTATGTTTTCCATAATTGAAATAACTTAAAATATGTTCAGACTAAATATATTTTCAGATTAAATACGTTTCTTATTCAGCCAACACATAACTGATGAGATCTTAAAGCAAACAGAAGGCTTGAAACAACCAGGAAAACTGACATATGAAATAGCCTAGATCCATGTGATTTCTGAATATTTACACCTTTCTCCTAGAGTACTAACCGAGAAGTTAATTTTTTTGACAGAGTTTTCTACAGAACTCCTCTAATCATTATCACATTAAAAATGAAACAATGAGAGAAACATCACAGAGATTAGAGCAGGAAAGAATTATCAGGAAACTGACAGTTGTAGCAGGTATTTCGGAGATGATATATTGAAAGAGAAGAAACTTCCTATATTCCAGCACTATATTCCAGATTTCTGTGGCATCAATTTAAGAAAAAGAGAAGAAGAATGCATGAAATGCACTAAATGAAGACAAATATTAAATTGTCTGAATTTTGCATGAATAAAACACTGAGAATATTTTGTTAAAGATCTAAGAAACAGACACCTGTTATAGTATTGACTGCAATTGAACACGGAACAGAAGAAGATTGGGAACTAAGAAGAGATAAAACCATACTCTGCCTGTAAGCTACAGCTTAACCATAGCTTAGTAAGGGCTTGTGAAGTGGGACTGAATGTAAACATATGACTATATACAGCCATAGAGTTATGTTATTAATTGCTGTTACTCTATAAATGTGTATTGTTAGCAAATTATTTTGGCATTAAGATCTGAGTTTAAGAGCCACTTTAATTTTTTTTTTTTTAGAATATTTGAAACAGGAAGACCTTTGTCCCTAACAAAATCACAGACGTGTAATCATAAGATTCATTTTCTCTATGTTGTACCAAGGTTAATTTAAAAAGAAAGCTACTGGCTATTCACCTCAACATACCTGAAAAAGTAGTACTTAAAAAGTAGATCGTACTTAAGAAGTTCCATTATTTTAATACTGAGGCACTTTTACAATGAGGATGTATCACAAAGTTTGCTTTTTTAAACTTACGATTCTACAATGCTGAGTGTAAACATTAATACTGATCCAGAATCGGCATTTATCATGATTTAAGAGCTAGAGGTTTTCAATGATTGCTTCCTACTCATTAAAATGCCTCATTCTTGTTTTAATCCTATAAAAACACTACAAAAATGTTTTAAATAAAAACTATGAGTATCTGAGTATCTCAACCAAACACGTTCTGTTGTGTCTGCCTGGATGTTCTCCCCAGGCATCCTTCCCCCCATCTACTCCCCTCTGCAAGGATCTCTTGTTTTGCCAACACTGATGATCTCCACAATTCTCCCTGAGCATTTCTCTCCATAGCAGTCTCTGCCTTCCATAAAATTTGCCATATATAATTTAACATTTGTTGTTCTACTCTTTGTAAGAGGTGGACCATTTGGGCCTATTAGGAAAAAAAATGTTGAAATTATTAGGGTCTATAAACGGGCTAAAGTTTAGGGTAACAATAAATTATAAGTTAACTACATTCCCCAGGATTTGTTGCCAAAGAAGGAAAGAAGAGTAAATATTCAGTAATCCTAAGTGGACAAAGCCTAAGTGGGTGCTGCTAGTGAGACATACTGTTATATTTGGTAATGACATATTTTTGTATTTGGTAGGACAATATAGGTTAAAAGAAGAAACGGGTAAGAGTTCATGTGTACATCCTTTTAGTTGTTGCTAGGATACAACTCAATACTCCCTATTCTTTTTCTTTTTTTGGAACTGTACATTTTTTTTTAGTAAATATAATTTTCTTTTTAATTTTAAGAGAATATTCAACAAACCCAACTGGGTATGGAAACATAGCCAAACAGTATGCTAAGCCAGTAATGTTAGATAATCAGAAGCAAACATGTGTTTTATACTCCTTTGGGACTATCTTCCTACTGCTGCTGTGCTGTAACAAATTCTACAAAGTTAGTAGCTTAAAACAATACAAATTTATTATGTTATATCTCTACAGGACAGAAATCCAAACTAGTCTTATGGGGCTAAAATCAATGTGTCTTCAGGGTTGCATTTCAGGTTCTAGAGTCGAATTTGTTCCTTGCCTTTCCCAATTTCTAAAAGCTTCTGGTGTTCCTTAACTGTGCTCCCTCTTCCATCTTTAAAACCAGCGATCGTATCACTCCAACCTCTGCTTTCATTTTCACACCTTCCTCTACAATTCTGTCTTGCCATTTTCTCTCATTTATGAAAATCCTTGTGATTAAATTGGGCCCTGCCAGAAAATCTGGAATATTTCCCCATTTTAATATCCTTAATTTGATTACATTTGCTAAATCCCTTTGCCATGTAAGATAACGTATTTGCAGGTTCCAGAGATTAGGAAGTGAAGATTGGGGGGGGCCTTATTCTGTTTACCACATAAACCTTCCTTTAGTCATTTGTGACTAGACTTAAGCTAGAAATTTTTCTTCACAACATATTTTTTTCTAATTTTTAAGTTTGTAAATACTGTTATGTTTTCATGTGACCCCCAGATCCACATTCATATGGCTTCATTGATTATTGGTTGAGAAAAATATTATCAAGGGCACTAATCCCTCTGAAAGATTGGTCATGATATAAAATAAGAAAAAGAAAGCTGGTGAATTTTCTGTAAATATAGTTTTCCAGGAAATGTTCACAAAATTGAAAAAGAAGTTTAAGAGAGTCTGAGTAGCACATACATCAGCTGCCAGCAATATAAATTTTAACTTTAAAAAGTGTAGTTAATTACATAAAGTTCCTAACTAAACTGTAAATCTTTGGGTGCAGGAGATTATAACTTTATTTCCTTTTGTGAGACAGTGTATACAGTAGTCCCCCCATATTTGCATGTTTGTTCTGGTTTCTTGGGTTTCAGTTACTGTCAACCACAGTCCAAAAATAGCTGACTACAGGACAATAAGTATTTTTGAGAGAGAAAGATCCCATTCACATAACTTTTATTACAGTATGTTGTTATAATTGTTACACTTTACTAGTAGTTATTTTTGTTTATCTCTATGTCTAATTTATAAATTAACCATTATCATGGATACGTTTGTATAGGAAAAGATATAGCACATACACGTGTTAGAGTTAGGTATGAGCAAGGGAGGAGGGAATGGAAAAAGCTAGTTAACAGGCTGGAACAAACAGCTCTCGAACCAACAGACCTGATTACAAGAGAGGAGCCATAATTCCCCCGGGTTGCACAGGTACAAAGTGACCTTTCCCCATTATATTACAATTGTAGTAAGTTAACATTGTGGTTTTGACCCCCCTTGTGGGAAAAACAGGGGACCTATGATTAAGAACAGAATGAACACTATCCCTCCAATCTTCCTTGACTTCAACAAACAAAAACAGCAACTGCTCCAGGTCTAGGGCAGTTGCTCCTTTCATCCCCCCACTCCCTTCCTTGGAAGTGTCCTTCCGCTTCCGTGCAAGCCTTTCTTTCCTAAGCCTGTGGGCTTTGACTCAATAAACTTGGCACTATTGCTTGGTTGTGTGGGAGTCCTGAAATTCCTTTCTGTGACATTGGCCAGAACCTTTACACCTTCATGACACAGGATTTGTTAGTGTCTGCTGTTTCAGGGATCCAATGGGAGTCTGGAATATGTTCCCCTTGGAGGAGGGACTACTGTCCTACAGAACATGGATATGAGATTAATATTAAATGGGATTAATATTACCCTGGATGATTTAATTATATGTTAAAATGTTCAACGTCATCATTCTAAACGGGTAAATGAAATATAACCATCAATGTATAATAATTCATGGTTAAAATAAATGTATTATGAAAGATGAAAGGAAAAAAACCAGAATGTTCTAAATTAAATGACACATATTTTACTCATATTCATAATTCCAGCATTCATGAATGTCAAAATTCCTCTTCAGGAATTTAATCAAGTAAGGAAAATAAAATGATATGCATTTAACTTTTTAAATATTATCTAAATCAAGAAAGTTAAGTACTTAAAATTCATTTAATCTATTTTTAAGTGTAAAATTAACATAATTTAAAATTTCTAATACTTTTCACTCCAAAG
Organism: Lemur catta; assembly: GCF_020740605.2. Classification (NCBI taxonomy): domain Eukaryota; kingdom Metazoa; phylum Chordata; class Mammalia; order Primates; family Lemuridae; genus Lemur; species Lemur catta. Next base: position 7,429,189 of record NC_059151.1, on the reverse strand, counting down.
GGCTGATAGGAACTTCTAAGAGTAAATTACAAAGATATAGTTTCTTTCATGTTTCTTTGGAAAAAAAAAAGAAAACCAATATAGCAACAGGAGTGGCTCAAAAATAGGAGCTGTGAGTTTAGCATGGAGCTTCTCCTTGGGATGTGGCTTATCAATCTTCGTTGCCCCACCTAATTGGAGGTAAGAAAGACTTGGAGATCTCTTTTTTCCTCCTCTGGGTTCTCCACTCCTCAGAAGAATTCGTGACAGAGTAGAGCAATGTTTCTTGCTGGAATATCACCGCTGTTCCTCAATCAGCCTTCAGACTTTAGTGTTCTTAGCCTTGGTAGTAGCTCTTCCAGAAATCATACCATCTTTAAAGAAACAAAGCCAAGACCATGCTCCCCAGGATCTTACACTTGATTTGACTCAGTGATAGCAATGTTATTTTCAAAACCTTGATTGGATGGATGCTTTTGCATTATTCTTGATCTCGTAGAAAGTGTTTAGGAAGCAAGGAAAACAGATACCAAGCGAATTCTGGCTGACCCTGCAACCTTACCAGCGAGCTGTCCAGTTCACACTAATTAGATGAATACACAGTTTGAGAAACCAGAGCCTTCTTAAAATGCATATCTGTTTTTTCAACTCCATACTTCTTTTTTTTTTTTTCCTGTCCCCTGAGTACTTCTACTAACCCCACCTTCAACATCAACTAGCTCTGACTCCTTGGAAGAGGTCACTGAACAGACAGTACCTCCTGGGATTGGCTTGTCCATGTAAGACTCTCCTAGACCAATGCCAGTATACAGGTAACAGAAAGAATGTTTAAGCTCTAGTTAATCAGTTACAGGTTAGAATCATTAATTCAGTATGGCACAAAGAACAGGAGAAAGGGATGATTTGCAGGATTTTCCATTTGCATAAAAAAATCAGACACTATAATTGATTTTAAAATGAATGTGCTATGAAATGATGGCAATGTTTTCTCTTCCTTGTGTCCTCATATGTATCAGACACTTAACCTATCCCACTGAAACAGACCCATGCAAACACACACATATACACACAGAAAGGACTAAGAGTGAGAGAAGGAAAACAATAGCCTGGATTTCCTGTGGGTATCTGTCTTTGTTTTAAAACCAATCTCATAGGTACAATTGATCACAAATTTTCTCAGTATTTTGTATTACAAATTAGACCCTGATGCATGCCAGTCACTGTACTAGGTTTTACAGCTAAAAAATTTAGGGAGAAATGTACAAAATAACCCCCACACAACACAACACAAAACATCAACAACAAGATAGAGGCCTATCTACAAACAGCTTACAACTTTGTAGGGAGGGAGACAAACATGCAAATATATAAAAGCTGTGTGTTTGCTCTTTTTTTTCTTTATATAAAAGGAGTATCACTATGACCATACTAATTCTAAGAAGGGACAGTATCTCAACAACCATTTGAAACCTTGGTTAAAAGGTAGAAGACTGAGCGGTCATATCTTAGTGTATAATAATGGCTGGAATAAACATGGGGAACTACAGTCACCTACCATTAACAATAAATGGAGCCTAAGCATCTCTGGACTAAGACAATAGAGTCTTGCCTCTATTGTCACATTATAACCCTGCCATGAAACTATTTGTTATCAAGACAATTGCTTATTTACTTGGAAGCTCTTTTTCATATACATCATTGCAATTCTAGCACATATTATGTCCATACATAATGTAAATTCAATAAAAGATTGGTAGAGAAATTAATTAGTACACATATTCTGCATGTTACTGAATCAGTAACCATACAATTTATAGTCTGTTATAATATGCAATTAAAATTATTCTTTTAAATTAAATATATATGCAAACATACACATAATGACAGAACCTTAAAAATGTTTACACTCACAAATCTCTAGGCTCATTTTCAATTTCCTCCTGCTGAAATTATTTGCAAATTTAAATTGAGTGGGATGGAGTGTTGCCTACAATATGTTAATACTAAACATTGCTGATTCAATATATGTCATTGTAAATTGGATTATGTAGGATCCTCCCAAAGAAGCATTCTCAACTTCTCCTATCTTCCTTATTTTTAATAATGTCCTCTCTTATTCAAGAGGATACTATTATATGCTATGTACTCTAATTATATATCTACACATATATATAACTTTAAAAGATATAAATAATATTAATAAAATGCAGTTCCACTACTATCCTCCTTCTGTGCTTTCAAATACTACTTTCAATTTATTACATTGTGTTGATCAAATAATGAAGTTGAAATATGACTAATCATTTCCTCATAAAATTCACTCTGAAAAGATTTTTCTATTGGGAATAAAAGCATTTGTCTAGAGTATCCTATTTATTGAAATGCTTTTCCAAGGGAACAAATGTGGATAAAAATTTAATTTTTCTCAAGTTACTCCCTTTAACTATTTAATAAAAATAAATTGTTTTCCTCAAAGTTACTCCCCCTTAATTATTCAAGGTTAGCAGAAAATTAAGTAGACTCCTACTTCTGTTAATACTAAATACTGTAAAAAATTACAAAAACAATTTGAAGATAAGTGAAAATAAAGATTGTGGAGAAAAGAACTTTAAAATAAATGTATTTTTCACATTTTTATCAAACTTATATGCTTCCTTTGAATACATTATATTAAATATTACTGAATTTTCCTAGGTTGCAAAGGTTTAAAGAAGTCAGAAAGCTGTCGCTAGTTACAAATATGAATACTGATTTACAACAAAGCCTAACAGTAGGTTTTCTTAAAGTTTCTGGCCTTACTTTCCCCCATCAAAAATAATAATAATAAGAAGAAAACATTTCTTTTCTAAAATTAGCTAGAGTCTAAGTGCATCATTTAATCTCTAAGTTCTATAATGATAAAGAGCTTTCAAACCCTCAAAGTTATATTAAATATAAAACAATAGATGTGTTTCTTTTAATTGGAATTTATTCCCAGAGTAAAGCCAGGACATCCAATTACACATCATCTGAAAGCTTAAACTATTACATAAATTATAATCCATAAAGTTGGAAATCAGTGTTTTATTTACTTGCATGCCACATCTCATCCAATTTTCACTGCATTCAATGATTTAAATGCTATAATTCTTTCTATTTTTGCATAATATATTAGTATTCAAACCCACCTTTTTACTCAGTGCAATTTTTGATAGATAAGTTAGGCTTCTGAATAATTTACTATCTGCTGCAAAGATCTGAAATAACAGCTTTGTGCTCTGATTTAACTGATTGTTTATTCACTTGCACCAGCCAAAACCAAGGCTTGTCTCTGTTGGCACCTCAATATTACACAAACATCAATAATGAATGAAGGAACATTTTCTTCTGTTCTGCTAAAAGACCCTATGTTTTTATTACTTTGGGCTTGTTTTACTCTAATCACTAAAATATCCCAATGCCTCTTCTAAAGAAACACCTTTATTCGCTTAGCACAGAATGAGTAAAAATGGTTTTAAATATGTTTAGAAGCAAATGACTTATAAAAGTTTGAGAACACACTGTAAATACATAAAGAAAATGGCAACAAAGTGAAGCTGAATTTAGCTCCATTAAATTCTATTAATTTTTGTGTGCTTAATCTAAGTTGAAGATGAATTCAATAGAGCGCCATTCCTGGCAGGGGAAAAAAAAATCAACTAATATTACTGTTCAGTGGGTGGGTGTCAAAGTAACTTTTCCTGTGGAGAGAAAAAATTAAGCTTCCTTTAAAAATAGCTGAGATCAGAATTTCTATGACAGTTTTGGTTCCTACCTTTTCTATGTAGTAGTTTATGATCATAATCAATAGTCAAAATGGAGTGCTATAGAACACCAACATTGCTGAGGAGTATATTATCTCAAGCGCTATTGAAAAACAGAAATAGATACATAAAAAGGTTAATAATTAGAGGTCTATGTGATATCATTCATTTTTTTCCTCAAAGGACTCAAAGATTGTTTAGCAACTAATATTAGAGCTAACAAATACCCTTTTATGATCATCTTAATGAGCCATAAGTGATAACCTACATTATCACTCCTCATTAAATATCCATGCTTCAATATCATGATAAGCTCTGAAAGGTAAGAGGTTGTCTCTCTGTTTGCCCTGTTTTCTTGTTGTTATTATTGTTTTTGTTATTGAAGTTTTACTACACTGAAAACCCAAAATAACATGGGAGTCTAATGATACTAAATCTTCTTATAAAAGAGATTTTTTTAAACTGTTTTTTCCAATTTCATGCAATACTCAAAAAAGTCTCTGGCAAATGCAAAGTTCTCAAGCGATATTCGAATAATGACTAATGGTGCATCATTGGTTTTGTCTCACACTGATTAGCAGCTAGACTAGCTTACATTTTTTTCTGTGATATATGAAGTCTATTAACATTTTCCCAAAGGATCTTGTGGTCAAATAAGCTTGAAAAATATTGAAATATAAATAGAATTTCTGAAAATTCTGAACTACTGAAATCCTATACACTCTAGCACATTAAGCAGTCCAAGAAATACTTCAGCAAATGCCAAACAAAACAATTAGAAACACATCTATTAATCTACAGGAGTGACTTTGAAATGCTATTTGAGCTGCCCAATCAGGATTCAAACAAATATCAATCAAAATCAGAGAATCAAAACTAAAAGTAACAATGAACCTAAACAGGTAATTCTCCAAGAAGAAATGTTTTTAATAAATTTTCTGTGGTCAGTATAGTTACACTGAGTACATATTATACTTCACCCTTTGCTAAGTGTTCTGGAGACTCAAGTATAGTAAGTACATGGCCTAGATCTTTCTAAAGAACAAAAGTTATGTAGCGAATGCATGGTGATGGCAAGGTTTATTGTTGTCATTGCTGCTGTTTTGTTTTGTTTTTATTTCTAGGAGTTACGAAAAACAGACTTCAATATGTCAGAGAATGGATCATGGCAAAAGGTGGTCCTTGAAATAGTTTTGCTGAATTTAAATAATTCTAGAAGGTGAATAACATAAGTAAGGCTAGAGGTAGTATGGGAGGCAAACTCTAAAAGGTCACTTCATGCTCCCTGCCTGTTGGTATTCACACCTCTGTGTAATACCCTCCACTTGAGTGGGGCCTGGACTCACTGATTCACTTCTTACAAATAGCATATAGCAGAAGAGAAGGCAGGCCACTTCCAAGATTAATATACAAAATCACTATAGCTTTTGTCTTAGAATGCTCTCTTATTCAGTTTCATTCTTTTATATTCCTCAGATTTAGAGAATTCAGCTGTCAGCATCTGAGACAGCTCCACGGAGAGGCCCACAAAGTAAGGGACTGAGGCTTGTCAACAGCCACTTGCATGAAGTGGATCTTCCACTCCCTGTCAAGTCTTCAGATGAGACCACTTGACTGCAACCTCATGAAAGACCTTGAGTCAGAGGGATCCAGCTAAGTCCCTCTGGGTTCCTGACTCAGAGGAGTTGTGATATAATAAATATTTGTTGTTTTAAGCAGCTAAGTTTGGGGTAATTTGTTACTCAGCAATAGAAGAGTAAAACAGGTAGAAATGCATTAGGCAAGGAAGTAAACAGTTAAAAGAGGATCAGTCACAACATACTATCAACCAAAAATATTCAATAGCTTTCACTGCCAGTAAAACAAGTTTCTTTCTCAGCTTTCCATCTAAAGACTTACATAATCTGTTCCAAGTTATTTTTTGAATCTCATCACTCTATTCCCTTCCCATGTCTCCTTAATCACTAATCAAACCAAAGCAACTTGAACTCTTTGAACATGTTCTACACCTTCCCCCTTCTGCATTTTTGCTCATCTGCTGCCCTTTTCCTGTCCCTCAAATTAAACTTAATCGCTAAACCCTGAATTTACAAAATGGTATACTGTAAAGGGACTTGGAATCATACAGATTTGGTTCCATATGGATCAGTGAACATCAGTTTCTTCAGCTGTGAAATAGCAATACTAATAATCATAAATTGCTTTTTAAAATAAGTATGGGAATGAATACAAAAATCTAAACTGTGCCTGCTCGAGTAGTTTCTTTTAGAAATGATAGTTTCTCTTCTTTTCTATATCAATCACCTACCCCAGTCCCAGGTGGAATCCATATTGTTTTCCTATCATGTTCACATAGTGATTTCTACAAATTGCTATAATGGCTAGTTACAAATATCACAAGTGTATCACCATTATATACAACACAAATATACACACATAAAACAACCATATGTATGCTATATGTATATAATATGTAAACTCAATAGGTATTGAGTTTCTTGAGGGCACAGACAGTATCTTGTTGAACATTTTACACCCATTCTGCCCAGCATGGTTTCCTACATGTAGTGGTGATAAAATAATTGTTATAATAGATTGTTGAATAACTTTGAATTGTAGGAAATACCAATTAGATAAATAACTTGAGACTAGATTTTGGATGGTCTTAAATAACAAGATGAATGATTTGAATCTGAGGAAACAGATGATAGTGATCCATTTGGGGTTCTATTGTGGGAGAGTGGCTTGAAGAAATAGTATTCTTTATAGATTAACCTGGCCAAGGATGCAAGAACTCTGGAAGCGGAAATTCTAGAAGATAGTTAATCAAGAGGATATTAGTAAACTGGAATGGAGAAAATCTTGGCAGACACTCAACCAAAACAGCAGTATACTTATTACCTGAGGTTCAAAATTCAGTTGACTTAAATTGAGTGTTGTAGCTTGTATAAAGTAGTAGGCTTTCTATTCTCAGAGGGTTTTGTTGTGTTTGTTTGTTTTTTTAATAGAAAGCTACTTAGTAAAAATTCATATTGAGATTTATTCTGTTAGGAAAGAAACCCAGAAACAATTTACAACTCCATCTTGTAAATTAAGATTATTTTCATTTCTATACAAATCTTTTGTACTTTTGTTTGAAAGTTTAGTGACTATATGACAAATATTAGTTGACTAAATATATATATATATATAAATGCATAGAGATTAAACTTTAGTTAAAGGCTGGGCACGGTGGCTCATGCCTGTAATCCTAAGCATTCTGGGAGGCCGAGGTGGGTAGATCATTTGAGCTCAGGAGTTTGAGACCAGCCTGAGCAAGAGCAAGACCCCGTCTCTACTAAAAATAGAAAGAAATTAGCCAGACAACTAAAAATATATGTAGAAAAAATTAGCCGAGTATGGTGGCATATGCCTGTAGTCCCAGCTACTCGGGAGGCTGAAGCAGAAGAATTGCTTGAGCCCAGGAGTCTTAGGTTGCTGTGAGCTAGGCTGACGCCATGGCACTCTAGCCCAGGCAACAGAATGAGAGTCTGTCTCAAAAAACAAACAAACAAACAAAAAGAAAACAAACAAAAAATTTTAATTAAAAAGAAACTCAGCTAAAAATTTGATAACTAAGATATTATATGTTATCATATAACTAGATAACTGAGAATATATTTAAGATTTGGAGTCTGTATTTTCTTATAGAAACAAAAGAAATTCTTATTACCAAAGGCAATAATTTATTTCACTTTTCTTTTAATGGATCAGAAGAACCCTCAAATCTGAGATATGATCAACTCCAGCAAATCAAAAAAACTTGCAAACAAATTGCAACTTCATAGTCTGGCTCTCAAAAATCAATACTCAGTGATTCCAGACAGGAGTACCAAATTATTTTGCTGGAGCCAAACCAATTTTATGGTAGAAAGAATTGATTTTAAACCTGAGTCTTTTTTAGCTTAACCAATATAGATTAACTGCTTTATCAAATTTATCAAAAGACAGGCTACCTGACTCAATGTACTTGTTTTCACAAATTGATCTGTGATTATAAAAATTATTTTTCTTTAACTGCATCCATTATATGTATTTTTTCACTTTAGCTTCAAAATAAAGAAATACTTTTTGTTATGATATGTTTGTTACTATACTCTGTACAATAAGATGCATATTTCAGCATAACAAATGTTTAAAAAAATTTCCTTTCTTTTACACCAATTAAGAAAACATATATAGTCATGCACCACATAAGGACGTTTTAGTCAACAACAAACCACGTATGTGACAGTGGGCGCATAAAATTATAATGAAGCTGAAAACTTCTTATAGTCTGAATGCGGTCATAGCTGTTGTAACATTAATGCAACAAATTTATCATGTGTTTGTGGTGATGCTGGTGTAAACAAACTGCTGCTAGTGGTATAAAAGTCTAACATATACAACTATGGACAGTACATAATACCTGGTAATGATAATAAACTATTACATTACTGGTTTATATATTTACCATGATTTTAATTGATATTTTAGAGTGTACTCCTTCTACTTATTAAAAAACAAGTTAACTGTAACACAGCCTCAGGCAGATCGTTCAGGAGGTATCCAGAAGAAGGCATTGTTATCCTAGGAGATGACAACTCTATGGGTGTTACTGCCCCTGAAGGCCTTCCAGTAGGTCAAGAAGTGGAGGTGAAAGACAGGGATATTGATAATCCTGACCCTGTATAGGCCTAGGCTAATGTGTGTTTGTGTCTTAGTTTTTAACAAAAAAGTTTAAAAATTAAAAAAAATAGAAAAAAATCTATTAGAATAATGAAAATATTTTTCTACAGCTGTATAATATGTTTGTGTGTTAGGCTAAGTTTTACTACAAGAGTCAGAAAGTCAAAAAGTATTAAAAAGCTTATAAAGTAAAAATGTTACAATAAACTAAGTTTAATTTATTACTGAAGAAAGAAAAATGCTTTTTTACAAACAGTGTAGCCTAAGTATACAATATTTATAAAGTGTATAGTAGTGAACAATACTGTCGTAGGTCTTCACATTCATTCACCACTCACTCACTCACTGACTCACCCAGAGCAACTTCCAGTCCTTCAAGTTCTATTCATGGGAAGTGTCCTATACAGGTGTACCATTTTTTTTATCTTTTATACCATATTTTTACTGTATTTTTACTACATTTAGATGTGTTTAGATACACAAATTCTTAACCATTGTGTTTCAACTGCCTATAGTATTAAGTATGGGAACATGCTCTACAGGTGTGTAGCCTAATACTATATAGCACAGGTGTGTGGTAGGCTTGGTTTGTTGAAGTACACTCTGTGTTGTTCACACAACAATGAAATTGTCTAGCGATGCATTTCTCAGAACATATCCCTGTTAATAAGTGACTTAGGCCTGCATAAGAAAAGACTGAATTGAAACTTTTAGTCTTTATCATTCTATGAAATCAGATTGCTTTCCTGAACAGATATGGTAGGAAAAAAGGTTTTCAATATTTTACCAAAATATAACTCAACACTTCACAGGTATCAAAAAATCCTACTGAACATATTATAAACATTAAGCTGTTGCTGGCAATATTAAACTAAAGACAGATCCCATTTCAGACAAGCAAAGAAAAGGATAGTATATCTGATTTGCTTAAGATATTAGAAAAGTTGATGTACATTGATTAAATAGGTGGAACCATATGAAATTGCTGATATTTGATCATTTTTGGTCCAAAAATGAGTTTTAGGTGTGTAATGCATCATTGAATAAGATAAATTCTTTATTCTGCAACTTCCAAGTTTTATTACCCATTTCCAATCACTTTAGCAGCTAATAATCTAATCAACGAGGGGTTATTAGTCTAATATCCTATATTTTCAGTGATTCTATAAGTAAAGACTTTCCAAAGTAATTTCTACTCGCAATATTTTATCCATTCTTTCATTCAACAAATAATTTCTCAAGTAGCTACTATGTGCCAGACACAGTTAGGTGTTTAATATATAATTGACAACAAAACCATACATGATTCCTTCTTTTCTGGATCATACATTCTATTGGGATATATGTATCCCATGTTCCATCCAAATATCTAACTCTTGCCTAAACAAACCCTGTCCTTTACCACTTATATGTCTTAAACCTTTCCTTGTATCTCCAATAACATTCTCACCACTTTTTCTCCAATTCTAATATTATCCATATTTATAGGACAAAAATCAAATACTTTGCCTTCTATAAAACATTCTTTGATCCTCTAGCCATAAATTATCTTAACTTTTACAGAGGAAAGAGAAAAAAGGGAGAAGTAACTTATATGTATTGAATGTTACTGTGTGCCAGAAACTGTACTAGATGAAGTACATATACAATTTCATTTAATCCTCATCACATCATTATCCCTCTTTACTGATCAGAAGTAACTTGTCTATGAGAATATAGCTGGAATCAAAGCCAGGATGCAGACTTGTATCTATATAATACAAATTTAGTCCTCTGCACACCAAAGCCACCTATCTGAATTACCGTAACACTCATGTTTGTGCCATTTTAAATGTTAGGTACTACAGGTACCTTATATTACAGAGAATTAAATTCTTGTCACTTTATTTATGGTAGGTGCTAAAAATACTTATTTAATTAAATAATAAATGGGTTACTATACTAGAAATCTAGTTATTATTTCTTCTGGATTCTCAATAAGAAATTTAAGAGAATTAATACATCCTTTATTTTACTTATTGTCAAAAAAATAGAATTTTGACCAGAACCTTGTCCTGGTACAGTTGCTTGATGACTAATATCATTCAGGGAATACAGTATAGGAAGTAAAAGATGACTCACAGAATTCTGATTAGAAAATGTGAGCATATGATGTTACTATTCCCCACCATAGAACTCCAGGCGAAGGAAGAGAACATGGAGGCATGTTAATGAATTCAGCTTTGAATTGTTGAGTTTGAGATGTCTGTGAGACCATGAGATGGGAATGTCTGACAGAGAAATCCTTTTTTGGGCATGGTGTTCAGTAAAGTGTACCAGGCTGGAGAAACAGATTTAAGGTTTTTTTAGCAAATATTAATAGCATTCCTATTTACTTTTTAACTTCGATAATGAAACATTTTAATTGATCTGTAAATTCATCTTGATACGTGTGAGGTTAAAATATAATTCAATTTTTCCCTAAAATTATCTAGTTATCTCAGCATTTTTATTTTAATTTAAACAGGGTCATTCTGAGCCAAGTGTGTTTGAATGATCTTTCTTTCCTCCACTTATTTACAGTAAAGTATTATAATTCACTAAATTCCAGTATTTACTTATGCATGTTTTAGGACAAGCATGTTTTCCATAGCTCCTTAAAAACATGTAGTACGGTAAATAAGTAGCCTCAAAAAGTCATTAGATATTCCTTTAGATGAGACCTACACACTTCAAAACAAACTTTGTTAGTTTTTCAACTAGCTAAAGTTTACAAGCTTTACTAATATTCAACACACGTGTCTTTGTCTTGTCCACAAAAGTATAATAACAGAGATTTAAATAATTCAATTCAATTGAGACATATTAGGGCTACAGTACCTTTTCATAACTTCTATCCTTATTTAGCCATATTGTAAAAGTCCAATGTCATTAGAAATTATATTTTTCTTTATGAACCTGTGAGACTCCCAGGGATTTCCCCTTTCTGTTCGTATCCTTAATAAGCCACCGTGGGTTGTTTTACTAGACCATTTGACTCCTTTTCTCTTTGTCAAGAATTAATATCATCAAGATCTATAGAATTACAGATCTAATTCTTTCACCTTTTTAAAATCAATATGTTTGTTTTTATTAATTTGTTTGCTAGAAGAGGACAGGACACTCAAGCATTAGATGTTACAGTAACCTTTAAGTTCCTTCCAGTTCTGAAATTCTATGCTTCTGTAACATTATAGAATATATATTCTATGCTTATATAACATTATAGAACAATATGGAACAATATAAAATACTGCTTTAATTTTCATGCCTGCATGTAGGCTTTTTTACATTCTGTGTAAGAGAATATCTTTGGGAGAGGAAACTAAAGGTTAATTTACATTCTACTTCCCCCTCTCCTATTCTAAATTTCAATTTCAAATTGCATCCATATTTATTCCATTTCTTAACTTTTGGTCAACAAGCAAAACGTAAGTAAAATACAAGTTGCATAGATCTATTTTCTCTTTTATCAGTGTCCCAAGTAGTAACCCTAACTCTGCCTTGTTTTTCTAGAACATGCATAATATAAAACACAATTTGTGTTATACTCAATATGTTCACCTACCCCTCTTTCCATGTTTTAGAGCTTTTCTCAGTTTTCTTTCATACAATTTATTCTTCATTTTGTGCTCACACTTTTTATGTTTCCCATAAAAGCTAACCCCAAAAGAAAGCTCTCTCTCTATAAAGCTGCATTAGGTTATTAGATGTCTGTTCACTTTCTGTCTCATTAGGAAATCGGTGAAGCTATAATAAAAATTCATTTTTTAGAGCTTTCAGCATTTGAGCACACCTATCTTTGTTATGAACTTACTTTGTTCAGAAAATTTTCTTAAAATCTGGGGAAGATATTGGACTCTCCAAAGCACTCATTTCCTTGGCTTTATGGCACCTAAGATGATATGATCATCCTCTCCCAAGATTCCTGTCACTTTCACTTTACCAACTGATGCTTCCTTGACAAAATAAGATCTAAAATAGCAGCGCTTATTCAACTTTCTGAAAAGCATATCTCTCAGTAAGGCAAAAATTTTCAGATGTTCTCCTTTTAACTGAACAAGGTTTCAAGTAGGTACCTAGATGCAGTAGTTTATATTTACAGTTTTATCCAACTTGCCCCTCTGTAAATTTAGAATTATGTGCTACTATTTTCCTTATTGCCATTATTATAATTGAAATAAGTAATAAGAATCTTAGACTCTTCTATACAATTTATCCAACTTACTTAGACTTCTAACTTATTATTCTTAATAAGCATTGGTTACAGTTGCAGTCCACACCTGGCTATTGTCAATCATATCTAGCTAAGATAGATCTGTGACATCTTAGCAAAACAAATTGGAATTTAAAGCTTTGTTTTTCAAATTCTATAACTTATTTTAAAATTTCATTCTAGAATCAGGAACTTAATAATGAGAGCTAACATTTCCATGGCACTTATATTAACTATTATAAGCACTTTCTGTTTTTTTTAGTTTATGTATTCTACACAGCATTCTTTTATTTCCCATTTACTGAAAAAAGTTGAGGCACATGAGGTTAAATAACTTGTCCAAGGTCACACATACAGTTAATAATGGTAGTGGTAGCTCCCCCATTTTTACTCTGGATGGTTAAAATACACTATTATAATGAAAGCAGTATCTACACAGAAATGGTACAGTAATAACACAATTTTACATTTAATTAAGCCCATGTACTAGAGGCTATAAATCCTGCCACACTTTACATATAAGGAACATATATTCTGATTGTGGAGTCCGATGGCATTTTTTTTTTTTTTTTTGAACCAGGCTATAAATGTCACTCAGTCCTAGAACAGGAGTGAGCTGAACATAGTAGAACAGCAATATTCCAACCCAGGAGTATTCAAAATCTGCAGACTTGTAAAAATAGTGCTTCTAACTATAGTGGAGGGTAGGGAGTGGAGGTTGAGTGATGGGGAGGCGGTGATAAAAGAGGAGATTGGTAGAATGGAAATATTTTATCTTAGACCAGGCTGCTTTTAACACATACACACTGTACGACTACATGAATTTATCTTATCTTGGCAGCAGAATGAACTCCCTTTTTGAATATTATCTGGGGCCATCTTTTCATACTGTGTAACCCTACTTCAAAAATAATGTCTTAAAGCACTATGCACCATTAGGGTTTCAAATTAATTTTAACTGATAAACCTTCCAGTACACTTTTAAAGATTTTTGATATATCACTAAAATGGAGTGAGCTTAGTTTGTAAATAAGAATACATCTGATTTACAACAGGGGAAAAAAGAGTCTCTATGGATATTTAATATAGAAAACAATTTATTTTGAATATTCATAATTATTATTTTAATAGCTATTTTGAATATGCTCATTTAACCAACTTTACAAACAAGAAGTAATAAGAAGAGATGTAGTCTAAGTCAGGGACATGAGGCCATAATGATTGTTAAGAGACTTGTTCTAAATCAAACATGCAGTCTATAGAAGGCTTTGGACAATCTCCCATGTTTCTTACATTAGCAGCACCATGGAAAGTGGCCACATCCTGGCCATTCTTCATTATGTGAACAATTTTATTATAATAGACTGTAATTCTACAAGAAACAGCAATTTTGAAAGGCTAATGTTTCTTTATAAAATAGAGAAGTAGCTACTGAATGCTTCAAAGTACAGATTGATTGGATATTAAAGACAGGAATGGTGATTTTAAGTTTCATGAAATGAGACACATTTCTGTTCAAGTTTCTGAGCTGTAGGCACAAGATAGATGTTTAAGTGAATGGTTAAAAGAAAGCTACCTTTTATGTTTTCTTTGTTCTTCATTATTCTTGCTCAAATGCTGATACATCATGCAATTCTCTTACAACAACATATGCAATTACCAAACACAGTTTGACACATGCACAAATTTTAGCTGTTCATCATAAACATTTCAAAATGTGGCTGGCGCAAGCCACATAAAGTGATGTGCTAGAAATTTTCTTAGAGAAAAACCACTTCAAAGTAGCAATATTTTAACATAACAATTTAAATTTCGATTTATTCAGTAACCATATTGACCTAATTGAATAAAAGCTACATTCCCAAAATAATTACAATGATTTGGGTGCCCGCTAAGCTTTCTTTTCTTTTTAATTTTTAAAAACTGAAAGATATTTGGGGTTTGGTCATAAAGGTCTTCCCCATCTGCAGTTATGGCATTTCATGTAAATATATTAAATATTACACATAGTAATAAGTCTCTTAGTAATAAAGAGATTTATTACATATTGCTAAGTCTCTTATACTAAGGTAGAACTTTCCTTGTATCTTTCTAACTGGGCTAAACTTAGCTAATATCTCCCTTTTCCGCTTTCCCCCTTCTCAAATCATGGGTCATTAGTTGCTTCTGGTCCATAACACAATCCTTTTTGGTTAAATGTTCAGTTATATTTAGGATTGCCATGCCACCACTGCTTTCTCTCATACTCAGGAGTAAGATAAATTCCTGGGTATTTACATATTTTCTTGGTTTCAGAGGAAGAGTATGGGTTCCACTTTTTTTTTTCCCCCTGGGTTCTGCTGAAATGATTGGTGCTGGTTCATGTTTAAGTATGAGCCTCTTTTCTTGCTGCATCCTCTTCTGAAGTGTTTGCATATATTGTATGTTGGCTGGTCATCAAAGTCCATGCTTTCTGCAGCTTTGTTCCCGAATGCAGAGATGCCTTCTTCACTACCAGTCTCCACTCATCCACTGTAGTTCCCTGCGATGTCCGTCAGGAACGACACCATGCTGGAGTGCTCTGAACTGAGAGTGGCCTGAGGCTCATCTGACTTAGCCATTGCTAATCTACGGTCCAGGAGCCATACCGGTTGCTGAGCATCTCTATGAATCTATTGATCCCTCAGGCTTCACCCTTTCACTCTGGGAGTTCTAGGGTTTAAATAGTTTTCTGAGGTTTTGACGTAAGGTAGAGATACAAGGATGCATCTCAGCTAGTATTAGGCTCTCCAATCCTCAGCTCTGCCCTTTTCTGATCAATCACATGTTTATTTCCTTTTAGGAAGGAAGATGACTTGTGGCATTAAAGATTCTCACAGTACAGTTTAGGACATAAATGTCATCCAGTTTTCCAGTTTTCAACTCTTAATATTTAAAGCTTAACTTTTACACTTCCACAGAAATGCCCCCCTTGAAAACTTCCAGGAGTTTATTTTAAATAAACAAGATACAGGGATAAAATCTTTAGGAAAAAAAGGTATTCTTATAAAGGGCAAATTATATTTTGGAATTAGATACTATCTTTTTATGGACATTCTATGATGCTATAATTCTATATACTTCCTGTATGGTTGACTTAGATTGCTGGAGAAGTGCTTCCTTCTTGGTACTTTCCTTTTGCTATCTTGTGATACTTTCTAGTTAATATATGCTAGCTTTTGATCAGTTATTGTTCACTAATTTGGAATAAAGTATCATTTTCCTTAAGTTTTACTATGCTTTTATTTATTTATAAATTACAAATTTTGAGAAGAAATTCAGAAAATAAAAAAATTTGTGTAGTTAATGACACTAGTATTTTATTTTGATACATATACTAATCATATTGATGTAAATAATCAACTTTTGTTTTATTGTAGTAACATATATGTAACATAAAATTTACCATTTTAACCATTTTTTAGTGTACAGCTTAGTGTCATTAAGTATATTCGCATCGTTATGCAACCATCACCACCTCTATCTCCAGAGCATATTTATCCTCCCAAACTGAAACTTCATGCTCATTAAATACTAACTCCCCATATGTCCCTTGCACCAACTCCTGGCAACCACTATTCTACTTTCTGTCTCTGAATTTGACTACTGTAGGTACCTCATATAATGGACCCGTTTGTCTATACTGCATTTGTCCTTGCTACTGGCTTATTTCATTTAGCATGGCACCTTTAACGTTCATTTATGTTGAAGCATGTGTCAGAATTTTCCTCCTAAGGCTGAATAATATTCCATTTTATGTATATACCATAATTTGTTTATTCATTTATGTGTTTATGAAAATTTACATTGTTTCCATTTTTCCTACTGTGACTAATGCTACTATGAACATGAGTATACAAATGTTTGTTCAGGAAGGTCTCCACTTTCAATTATTTTGGGTATATACCCAGAATGGAACTGCCATCATAAATTTTTGAATAGTGGAGGCTTGTACTCAGAAAAAATGGTTCTGAAAAAATAGTATATATTAAATATTTTTTCCATTTCTTTTAGGTTATATTTAAAGAGATACTTTATATTTGTTTCTTACTGATCCTAAAGTGCAACACCTCTGCATATTTAAACATAAACATCTTTGTTAGCTATTATATCACATGGTATAGACAAATCTACATTTGCTTACAGAAAATGAGCTGTTTATTAGTGTATAAGACTAGGATTGTGAAATCCCTGAGCTTTATTCCTAAGGGTGGTATTTATCTGAAGTTAAGAATCAGTTTAATCCATCTGAGTATGAATTTATTAATTTCCTGAACAGAGATAGTCTCCCTTAACAATTTCAAAGAATTCCTGTATTTATTGGAAATATGGCCAAAAACAATGTTATTTGAAAACTGTAAACCACAAATTTCAGCCTAGGATAAATTATGAACTTCAAGTGAAAATTCAAATAGTTTTTTGGAATTTTTTTGGAATTTTATCTTATTCTATTGTAAAATTGTGAAAGATGTGAGGAACATATTTTATTCTGAAAAAATGTGAAAATTAATATAAAGTATGATATAATTCATATTATATAAACATATTACACAATGTTCGAGAAGAGTACATATCAAACTCAGTAATGTGAACTTGGAAGTTAAAGAATCCATTTTTAATTTACCTATTTCTGTATTATTTAGTTCATCATAACATATGCATTATTTTGTAGTAAAAAAATAAGTGTTCGAAGGTGGAAAAACATTAAATAATGAAATAATATTCTCCCTCTAGGAGAAAGAGACAAAACGTCTACCTATTGATAGTATCCTTGTACTTAAAACACCCCTTCAGGAAGCTATATTACTTCAAGAATTGGCTCATTCTCTGATCAGAAGACTGAAGGTTCTCTTTAAACTCTTACTAAGAACTTTCACTTCTTGAATAAATATATGTCCTATTTTACTTCATTGTCTTTTCTTCTTCTTCTTTCTTTCTTTTCTTTTCTTTCTCTTTTCTTTTTTTTTTTCAAGACAAAGTCTCACTCTGTTGCCTGGGCTAGAGTGTCATGGTGTCAGCCTAGCTCAAGGCAACCTCAAACTCCTGGGCTCAAGTGATCCTCCTGCCTTAGCCTCCCAAGGAGCTGGGACTACAGGCACTCGCCAACATACCTGGATAATTTTTTGTTTCTATTTTTAGCTGCCCGGCTAATTTTTTTCTATTTTTAGTAGAGGCAGTTCTCGCTTTTCCTGGTCTCGAACTCTTCCTGGTCTCGAACTCCTGAGCTCAAGCTATCCTCCCGCCTCGGCCTCCCAGAGTGCTAGGATTACAGGTGTCAGCCACTGTGCCGGCCTCTTCTTTTTCTTCTTCTTCTTCTTTTTTTTTTTTTCCAGTACCTCTTCTCATTTGTACCATTTCTATAGATTAACATCCTTTACTTCCTTCTTGGTTGGAAGGCCTGATCTGCTTCACTCCTCTGGCTCATGCAAGTTCATAGATTCAATCACACTTGTCTGCCTTGTAGTAGCATTTGTCAACTTTCTGTATTTTTGAAACTTTGAAATAGCTGCTCTGCTATTAACCAACCTTACTTTTATAATGTTTTGGTTTTAACAAATCATAATGAGCCTTGAAACAAAGATAAAAATGAAAGAGTAATTATCATTAATTGAACCTCTGTAACATTTTATATTGACAAGGAAATCACTTCACAAGGGACCTTGGGAGATAAATGGACAAAGATGCTTTCTACAAACCTATGGCTGTAGTATTTGTCAAAAGTATGTTATACTTGATAAGAAGTTTTGTTAAGAATCTGTCTTTTGGTAATGTTTTCATCAAGAAACTAAGAGTCACAAAACTTATCCTAAGTGAAAGAAATTAAAAAGATATAAGGGTGTATGAGATCATATGTTTTCCAGATTTCTTTCTATTTAAAAATATTATTGACATACATAAGAATAAATTAAATAACAAAGTGAATAAAATTTATACCTATTTCCACTGTCTTAATACCGTAATTTAAGATTATTTTGGAATATTTTTTAAAATGTATTTTTTATAAAACATTGTTTTTGTATAGCTATAAGCTACATTTAATGTTTTTTTATTCTTTTAAATGTACAGTCACAAAAAACCAAAAGCAGTTTTCTATATCTCATAATCACCCTTTTAGTGACAGAACACTATGTAAACAGGTATATAGTCCATTATTTTTCAAATTGTCTAATATTGTTGGGTATCTAGGTCATTTCTCAATTTTTCCCTAGGTTATTTTCCATTTGTTATAAAATGGTGTTTTATTAAATAACCTCTAATTAAAACAAGTTAACAGGTAAGATCACACAATTCCTTCATTCACATTCTTCCATAGAACTTATGTATTAAAAAGGTATCTGTACTATATATTTTTTTCTGGTATTAGAAATATTTTGTTGCAAAATATTCTCCAAGTTTTCATTACTAGGTAATAGTTATGGGCATATTAAAGGTCGATTATATCTATTATTGAGAATTTAATTTATACGGCCATGCATAATGTAATAAATTTGCTCACAGATTTTCTAGAAATTATATATATTTTTAAATAAATGTATACATTTAAGAAATCTACTGCTACTAATTTAGGAGGAGAAAATGGGACTCTCATATTAATTTACTTTTTAATTTAATGATATTAAAGTGATCATTAGTTATATTTCATGTTTTATAAGTTCTCTATGTTATTTGTCACATAAATACACTGGGATTTCTTGCTTTTATGAAAACAAGCTTGAAGTATGTAAATGGAAGAATTGTGGGATCTTAGAAGTCAACTTGTTTTAATGAGAGGCTATTTCATAAAACACTACTTTCTTGCAGTTCAATTAATCAAATATATTTTGTTTTAATGGCAATTATTAATTTTAATGCAGTTACATCCAATCTGATACAAAATACATTTATTATATTAACCAAAAATCTGTGCTTCTTTTATTTTACATATGGACATACTGTGTTTACTTTAAAATCATTAACTGAACAAAGTCAAACAAATCAAGTCCATATGGTTCTCTCAATTAAATGGGTTAGTGGATTAAACACGCTTTTGTATCTCATTAGACACGGTTTTTCTGACAGGCACCTGTTATCCTTTTCTGCTCTATGAACCTACCTATAGAAAGTAAGATAATTTATTTTCTGTTAATATTACTTAACATTTCTTTGGCTCTATTGTCAAGGATTTCTGCTTTCCTTCCAGCTTTGCATAAACATTTGCAATGTTGCCTTATAACAGCTTCAGCACTGAAAACTATGTAGGATTTTCTCAGGGCATTTTCAAATGTCCACAAAGAAGGAAGATAGATGGCTGCGCTACCTTTCCTTCTTTTCCCTCTCTCCTCATTCATATTGTCATATATTCAACAACTGCATATTAAGTGTCCAATGTGTTCTGGACACTGTGCTGGGCACCCATGCCAAAATGGGACAGTATCCTTTGAGGAGTTTTGACTTAAGAGCTAATTCATAGGGCTATTTACCACAAAAATAGAAAACCTATGATTTGCCTCATCTCTTTATTTTCCCTTCTGCTCTGGAGATATTTAGATTGCTATGCAGATATTGCTATACCAGGTCAGAATTCCAAATAATAATAATATGACACAATGAGATGCAAAATTGTCAGTTTCCTATATAAAAAATCTCCAGGACACCAAGGCTACTTTAAACTTTTGAGTGAATAAATTTGAACAACACAAATTGTTTTCTCTGAGGCAATCTGGATGAACTGACCCAATGTGTAATGGGGCTTTCTCATGAGAGCAAACCACTGAGGCAGCTCCCTACGTGATGTTGTAACGTCAGATAACATAGGATGGTTCCAACGCTGTGTGAAACAGCAAATAATGCCCATTTATAATAGTTTGTAGAAATAAATGACCATGAAAATTATCATTCTTCATAGAATAATGAGAAAAAATAGGGAAAGTGAGAGCCTTATATCACCAAAATGTTCAGTTTTCCTATACAATATGCAATTCAGATTTGCCATTCAATACTTCAATTCATAATTGTATCATCTCAAAGCCTTTGAAGGCAGGATATATGACCACTACAGGGCCTGGTAGCTTTGCTTTAATGCATAGTATTCTTTCTAATGATATCATGAGAATGTCAAACCTCAAAACTTCCTCTGCCTTGTCCTTTTCAGTGAGGAAATTGGCTAAGAGAATAAAGTCTCTGTAGAAGGTCAAAGGGCAAGGTAGAAAAAAGTAATTGAACGATCTAATTTTCATGAAACAATCTTAGAAACTATTATTGGATTTTTGACTGTGAAAGAAAATGTATTGTATTCAGTTAGTAAATCCAATGTGACTCAACCCACTAATGTGAAAACACGGAGTTATAACCTACTCACCCATGCTAATGACTGTGTCATTTACATGTGTTTGCCACGTTAATAGGGAATAACTGGTTGAAGATTTTATAAAGGATTCATTTGATTCTGCTAAGATGTCTAATAGCAGAAAACATCTCAAGTATAAAATCATTAAATTTTTTAATCTGTACCAGTTTCCTAATAAATGCATTTCCTTTTCAATATCTATTACCTAGATTAACACAAACTGAGGAAAGTCAACTATTTTATTACAGCTAAAATTTTGATTTATTAGTGTTTTAGAAGACTATCCAAGAGATAATTTCTGGTAACTTATTCCAAAAGAATTTTCCAATGTATCTAACTATATATATATTAAATAAATATATAAACTACATATATTAATAAATTTACCTATTTTTTATTTGGTTGCAACTCACCCATAAACTGAAGAAATCTTCATAAATACTAAAATATTTGCCATTCTCTTGTAATTTGTGCTTATAAGTGACATAATATCATTATATTCTGGTCAGTTAGAATATTTTAACTCCTATTATGCTATTTTACATATATATATAAAAAAGAAAAATGTGAAAAACCTATCCAAACTTGTCAGAAAAAGTAAAGTCAAAGGCAAATGCAAAATGTCATCATTAATTCAACTCTAGGTTTGAAATTTCACATTCCTCTATCTCTGAGCATCCCGACACATTAGCTGAAACTAAAATATTTAAAATTTACATTTATATATTCAAGTAAAGTCATATATGGTTATTCATGTGAAGCTAATAATATATTTATATACATTACCTAAAGGAATATATAACAGACACATAAACAGTAATGATTATATAACAGCCTTCCACTATTATAATACATCTGCATATTTGATTTAACATATTAACATATTGAATAAATAACAAGAGGATAATGTAAGCTATGGCAATATTAGCAAATACAGTGAAGTATTATTTGACCAGCTTATTGATAATAAAAAATACTCATTCCTAATATAAACTTAAATATATCTCATGATTTAATATTCTACAAACTATATATTGATACAGGAAAATGCTTATCTACTAGATTTGTTTGTAATTACAAAACCATAATTGATAATATAAAGGATAATAAATATCAAACGGGAATGTTGCTATGGCATCAGCCAGTAAAATTGCTAAAGTGATATAAGTGCAAATTTTTACAAATAATAATGGCAACATAGCATCCTAGTTTAATAATTTACTGGAAAAATAAAGCTAAGTTTTAAAATTTTTTTTCATTAAAGGATAAATACCTTAATAATTCCTAAAAGAAATAATAATGTAGGACATAGCTAAATGAAAGAAATATCTTCAAATATGAACATGAAAAATAACCAATCATAAATATAAAATACATATACCAATTAGCAATAAGAATAACCAATATTATTTTACCATATTAAAAAGAAGGGGTTTCTTTAAAAACACAATTTACCTAGAAACCCTCTTACTTTTATGTACTTCATAAATTGATTTTTCACATTAATCAGATTAGTATTGTAGACTAAATTCTAAATTTAGTGTGTCTGCTCGTGTTAATTCCATTATTGTTTTACTTTGTATGACAAAAGAGAGTTTGTAGATGGATTACTAATCAGTCATATTTCATACAGGGACATTATCTGGGGTGACCTAACCTAATCACATGAACTCTTTAGCAGCAGAGTTTTCTCTGTCTGGTAGCAGAAGAATTCAGACATTTGAAGTGTGTGAAGGATTTGATGAAAGGGGGTTTCTCCATTGCTAAAACGGAGGGGGCCACAGAGCAAGGCCTGAGAGTGGCTGTTAGACCCTGACAGAAACTCTTGTCTGACAACCAATAAGAAACTGGGACCTCAGTCCTACTGTCAGAAAAAAATGGATTCTGCCCACATCCTGAAGGAGCATGGAAGTGATATTCACCTAGTCAAGCTTCCAGATCAGGATGTTGCCACATGACATCTTGATTTCAGCCTTAGGAGACTGTGACCAAAGGACTCAATTAAAACATGCCATACTAATAGGGTAGGTCTGCTTAGCAAGCTCACTTTAATAAGCTATAAAGAATGAATTACCATTAGCATGTCTCTAAAAGCCTGAATATATTCTTCATTTAAAAATTTAAAATTTGGAGAGAGGAGGAAGATGGCGGAGTGGAGGTGACCTCCTGGAATTGTGCTCCCAGAGAGGAAGGCGTGGATCTCCACCTGCCACAACGCTAGAGGATTGCTTCTCCACAGGAACGGCGGTGTGAACCCACGGAGAATCACCGTGGGACACGGGGAACAGGAAAAAACAGAGGCGAGTGAGAAATCAGACCGAGATAATTTGGAGAGTGCGGGACGGAAAACAGACAGCGGAGTGCGGGACGGCCGTGCCCGCCTCACCGGCGAGTGGGGCGGGTACAGCCCCACAGCAGAGCGGCTTGATCTCCCCACTGACCCCCACATCCACTCGGTCAGGGATCTGGCTGAAATTGGTGCAGAATCACCGCGGGAGACGTGGAGCTCCGAGGACAGGTGACATAGGCGGGAGAGAGCTTGGACTCGGGCGGGTCTCCGTGGTGCCCTATCTCTGAAAGGGACAGACGCGGACCTGCACCGAGGCGAGGGGCCGCGAGCGTGAAATATTAAAGCGGGACATTTTTGCTTTTTTTTTTTTTTTTTTTTTTTTTTTTTTTTCTTTCCCGTACGGCAGCTCTCCGGCTGGGGAGCCGCTGCGGGCCCTGGCGCCTGCCGAGCTCTGAACGCTCTCGCGTGGTCGCCATCTCGGTTCCCACAGCTAAGCGGAAAGGACCTTGGACTCTGGCAGG
Organism: Lemur catta; assembly: GCF_020740605.2. Taxonomy (NCBI): domain Eukaryota; kingdom Metazoa; phylum Chordata; class Mammalia; order Primates; family Lemuridae; genus Lemur; species Lemur catta. Next base: position 7,405,332 of record NC_059151.1, on the reverse strand, counting down.
CCTCTGCGGTGCCAGTACCCTATCTCTTAAAGGGACAGACGCGGACCGGCACCGAGGCGAGGGGCCGCGAGCGTGAAATATTAAAGCGGGACTTTTTTGCTTTTCTCTTCCCGTACGGCAGCTCTCCGGCTGGGGAGCCGCTGCGAGCCCTGGCGCCTGCCGAGCTCTGAACGCTCTCGCGTGGTCGCCATCTCGGTTCCCACAGCTAAGCGGAAAGGACCTTGGACTCTGGCAGGCCTCTGCGGTGCCAGTGCCCTATCTCTTAAAGGGACAGACGCGGACCGGCACCGAGGCGAGGGGCCGCGAGCGTGAAATATTAAAGCGGGACAGTTTTGCTTTCCTCTTCCCATACGGCAGCTCTCTGGCTGGGGAGCCGCTGTGGGCCCTGGCGCCTGCCGAGCTCTGAACGCTTTCCCCTGGCGCCTGCGACCGACAGACGCGCGGTGGCCATCTCGGTTCCCACAGCTAAGCGGAAAGGACCTTGAACTCTGGCAGGCCTCCGCGGTGCCGGAGCCCTATCTCTTAAAGGGACAGACGCGGACCTGCACCGAGGCGAGGGGCCCCGAGCCTGAAATATTAAAGTGGGATTTTTTTTTTTTTCTTTTTTTTCTTTTTATCTCTCTCTTTCTTTCTTTCTTTCTTTCTCTTTTCTTTCTTGTTTTCTCTTTCTTCTTCTTGTTATTCATATTGTTTCTCTCCTTTTTTTTTTCTTTTCTTTTTTCCTTTCTTTTTCTTTTCTTCTTTCCGGTGTCCCTCCAGCCCAGGAGCTACTGTAAACTCCTGAGTGCTCCAGACCCCCAGCTGTGATTCCTATCGGACCCTGAAAATTACCCCCCAGTGCCAGTGATCTGCGGGGGGGCAGGAACAATTGTGCGGGCCAAGGTCTAATTGCTGCAGAGCCATAGGGTGCCAGGCGACTCCTCAGGAGGCTCCATCCCCTGATCCATAGACCCTCTCCAGGTCCCCTTCCCAGGTGTGAACACTGAGTGCTTCCCCAGACGCAAGAGTGTGGAGCCTGGACCTTGGGAACACTGGGACAGTGTAGACCTTTGCCCGTGGGAGCTGCAGCAGCTGGGGCACTGAGGGAGTGAGGGCACCGCCTCCTCCGCCGAGCCAGTGTCTTTCCTGCTGAAGGAGACAGAAACCACACATCCAGAGGAAGAACCAAAAAGCCAGGGGGAGGGAAAAAAAAAAAAAAAGAGAGAGGGAGAAGAGGCTTTCTGCTTGCAAATCGTGTGAATCCTGCCTACTAACTGAAAGTCCGCAACACAATGATTTAACTTGCCAAACTGGTCTTAGGTCAAGCCAACCCTCTGGGGGTGGACCCATCAGAAGCAGTCCCCCAACTGAGATAGAAAAAAGAAACTCTAAACAGCACACAACAGTCTCCCCCTATAGATAAAGGAAGCAACATTCCTAGACTGTTCCATAGCCTAAGAACAGAGTACAAGACGTGCTGTTAACTAGACTAAAGCTGTGAGAAAAGATCTAACGATAGAGCCAGATGGGAAGGGCTCAGCGGAAAAATATGGGGAGCACAAAAAACCAAACGGAAACCTCGCCCCCAAAGAGAAATACCAACTCTCCTCCAATTGGCACAAGCCAGTTTCAGAATACCAATATGTTACCAGAAGAATTTCAGTCTTGGGTTATGAATAAGCTGAATGATATACAAGAAAAAATTGATATCCACCGCAAAGAAACCGCAAAAAAATTCCAGGATTTGGAAGAAAAATTCACTAAAGAAATAGACGTATTGAAAAAAAACCAAACTGAACTCCTAGAAATGAGGGATTTATTCAGGGAGCTACAAAACACAGTGGAAAGTCTCAAGAACAGGGTAGATCAAATAGAAGACAGAATCTCAGAAATCGAAGATAACTCTTTCCAATTAAATAAGACAGTCACAGAGATAGAGCAAAGAAATAAGAAAAAAGACCAGAGTCTTCAAGAAATGTGGGATTATGTGAAGAAACCTAACGTGAGAGTTATAGGCATCCCTGAAGGTGAAGAAGATAATAAGCAAGGGCTGGATAAACTATTTGAAGACATAATAGAAGAAAATTTCCCAGGCCTTGCTAAAACTTTAGATATACAGGTTCAAGAAGCTCAAAGAACCCCTGGTAGATTCATAGCAAATAGGAAAACACCACGCCACGTAGTCGTCAGACTGACCAAAATATCCACTAAAGAGACCCTTCTTCGAGCTGTAAGGAGAAAGAAACAAGTAACATACAAAGGGAGGCCCATTAGAATTACGCCAGATTTCTCAACTGAAACTTTACAAGCAAGAAGAAGTTGGGGCCCCATTCTCACTCTTCTGAAACAGAATAATGCCCAGCCTAGAATCTTGTACCCAGCTAAGCTAAGCTTTCTATATGAAGGAGAAATTAAGACATTCTCAGATAAACAAGGACTGAGGGAATTCACCAAGACAAGGCCACCCCTCCAAGAAGTACTCAAAAGAGAGTTACACATGGATCATCACAACAAAGACCCACGAATGTAAAACCACCCAAGAGCTAAAGATCAAATTCTAGCCACCACAATGGCTCAAGAGAGAAAACATAGCAATGAAGTTCTACCCAATAAGATAAACAGAAATCTATCCCAATTATCAGTTCTCTCACTAAATGTCAATGGCCTGAATTCCCCACTCAAGAGACATAGACTGGGCCAATGGATAAAAAAACACAAACCAAGTGTCTGCTGCCTTCAGGAAACTCACTTAACCGGCAAAGATGCATTTAGACTGAAAATAAAAGGATGGAACCTGATATTTCAAGCAAATGGTAGCCAAAAGAAAGCTGGTGTGGCAGTTTTAATTTCCAATAACTTAGTCTTCAAACCAACAAAAGTAATAAAAGACAAAGACGGTTACTACATACTGGTGAAAGGCACAATTCAACAAGAAGACATAACCATACTTAATATATATGCACCCAATCTAGGTGCACCCAGATTCATAAAGCAAATCCTACTCGATCTAAATCAAATCATAGGCAACAACACTTTAATAGTTGGAGATTTTAATACCCCACTGACAGCACAGGACAGATCCTCCAAGCAGAAAATAAGTAAAGACATAGTAGACTTAAACAGAATGCTAGAACAAATGGGCCTGACTGACATCTACAGGACATTCTACCCGAAAACCACTGAATATACATTCTTCTCATCAGCTCACGGGACATTCTCTAAGATTGACCATATCCTAGGTCATAAAGCAAGTCTTAAAAAAATTAAAAAAATAGAAATCATACCCTGCATCTTCTCAGATCACAATGGAATAAAAATAATAATGAACCTTAACAGGAACTCTCATTCCTACGCAAAGTCATGGAAGCTAAACAACCTTCTCCTGAATAACAATTTTGTAAAGGAAGAAATTAAGTCAGAAATCAAAACATTCTTTGAATTAAATGACAAAGGTGACACAACTTATCAAAATCTATGGGATGCAGCTAAAGCAGTCCTGAGGGGAAAATTCATTTCCATAAATGCCTATTTCAAAAAGACAGACAATTTACAACTAGACAACTTAATGAATAGACTCAAAGAGCTGGAGAAAGAAGAACAGACTGACCCCAAACCCAGCAGAAGGCGAGAAATTATTAAGATCAAATCAGAATTAAATGAAAAAGACAACAAAAATACTATAAGGGAAATTAATAAAACAAAAAGTTGGTTCTTTGAAAAGATAAATAAAATAGACACACCACTGGCTAGACTAACCAAGAGCAGAAAAGAAAAATCTTTAATAACTTCCATCAGGAACATGAAAGGAGAAATCACAACCGAAGCCACAGAGATACGTGACATTATCTATGAATATTACAAAAATCTTTATGCACACAAATTGGAGAATGAGGAGGAAATGGACAAATTTTTAGAATCACACAGCCTTCCCAAGCTCAATCAGGAAGAAATAGAATTCCTGAATAGACCAATATCAACAACTGAAATTGAAACAGCAATAAAAAACCTTCCCAAAAAGAAAAGCCCTGGTCCAGATGGGTTCACACCTGAATTTTACCATACATACAAAGATGAACTGGTGCCCATCCTACATAAACTATTCTTCAATATTGAGAAGGATGGAATTCTCCCCAACACATTCTACCACGCCAATATTACATTAATACCAAAACAAGGAAAGGATGCAACAAAAAAAAGAAAACTACAGACCAATTTCTCTCATGAACGTAGACGCAAAAATCCTCAATAAAATCCTAGCAAATCGTATCCAAGTGCTGATTAAAAAAATAATTCATCATGACCAAGTAGGCTTCATCCCAGAGATGCAGGGGTGGTTTAACATACGAAAATCTATAAATGTAATTAACCACGTAAATAGAAGCAAAAATAAAGACCATATGATCCTCTCAATAGATGCAGAAAAAGCATTTGACAAAATTCAACACCCTTTTATGATAAAAACACTTAACAACATAGGCATAAATGGGACCTACCTAAAAATAATACAAGCCATATATGACAAACCCACAGCCAACATCATACTGAATGGGGAAAAACTGAAAGCATTCCCACTCAGAACTGGAACCAGACAAGGCTGCCCACTGTCCCCATTACTTTTCAACATAGTATTGGAAGTCCTTGCGAGAGCTATCAGACAAGAGAGCAGAATCAAAGGTGTCCAAATAGGGACAGAAGAGATCAAACTCTCACTCTTTGCTGATGACATGATGTTGTATCTGGAAAACCCCAAGGACTCAACCAAGAGACTCCTGGAATTAATTAACGAATTCAGTAATGTCTCAGGTTACAAAGTCAATACACACAAATCAGAGGCATTCATATATGCCAATACCATTCAATCGGAGAACCAAATTAAGGACTCAATACCTTTCAAAATAGCAACAAAGAAAATAAAATATCTAGGAATATATTTAACTAAAGAGGTAAAGGACCTCTATAAAGAGAACTATGAAACGCTAAGGAAGGAAATTGCAGAACACGTAAATAAGTGGAAATCCATACCATGCTCGTGGATTGGAAGAATTAACATCGTTAAAATGTCTATACTACCCAAAGTAATCTATAGATTCAATGCAATTCCTATTAAAATACCAACATCATTTTTCACAGATTTAGAAAAAATAATTATACACTTTGTATGGAATCAGAGAAGACCCCGTATAGCAAAAGCAATCTTAAGCAATAAAAACAAAATGGGAGGTATTGATTTGCCAGACTTCAAACTATACTACAAAGCTGTGGTTCTTAAAACTGCTTGGTATTGGCACAAGGGCAGGGACACAGACCAGTGGAACAGAACAGAAAACCCAAATATAAAATCATCCTCATATAACTATCTAATCTTTGACAAAATAGACAAAAACATACTCTGGGGACAAGAGTCCCTATTCAATAAATGGTGCTGGGAAAACTGGATAGCCACATGTAGAAGACTGAAACAGGACCCACAGATTTCACCTCTCACAAAAATTAAATCACGGTGGATAACAGATTTAAACCTTAAATGGGAAACAATTAGAATTCTAGAAGAAAATGTAGGAAAGACTCTTACAGACATTGGTCTAGGCAAAGAATTTATGAAGAAAACCCCTAAGGCAATCGCAGCAACAACAAAAATAAACGACTGGGACCTGATTAAATTAAAAAGCTTCTGCACAGCCAAAGAAATAGTCATGAAAATAAACAGACAGCCTACAGAATGGGAAAAAATTTTCGCATACTACACATCAGATAAAAGACTGATAACAAGAATCTATTTAGAACTCAGGAAAATCAGCAGGAAAAAATCAAACAATCCTATCAAAAAATGGGCAAAGGACATGAATAGAAATTTTTCAAAAGAAGACATAAGAATGGCCAAAAAACATATCAAAAAATGCTCAACATCCCTAATCATCAGGGAAATGCAAATCAAAACCACAATGAGATACCACTTAACTCCGGTGAGAATGGCCTTTATCAAAAAATCCCAAAACAACACATGTTGGCGTGGATGCGGAGAGACAGGAACACTCATACACTGCTGGTGGGAATGCAAACTAGTGCAACCCCTATGGAAAGCAATATGGAGATACCTTAAACAGATTCAAGTAGACCTACCATTTGATCCAGCAATCCCATTATTGGGCATATACCCAGAAGAACAAAAGTCATTCTTTAACAAAAACACCTGTACCCGAATGTTTATAGCAGCACAATTTACAATCGCAAGGATGTGGAAACAACCCAAGTGCCCATCAATCCACGAATGGATTAGTAAACTGTGGTATATGTATACCATGGAGTACTACTCAGCTATAAGAAATAACAATGATACGACATCTCTTTGGTTCTCCTGGAGAGAGCTGGAACCCATTATACTAAGTGAAGTATCCAAAGAATGGAAAAACAAGCATCACATGTACTCACCAGAAAACTGGTTTCCCTGATCATCACCTAAATGTACATCAGGGAAGGATACCAATTGGATATCAGACTGGGGTGAGGGGTGGGGGGAGGGGATGGGTGTATGCCTACATGATGAGTGCGTTGCACACCCTCTGGGGAATGGTCATGCTTGAAGGTGCAGACCCGGGGAGGTGGGGGGGGGAGGGGATGGAGGTATGACTACATGATGAGTGCCAGGTGCACTGTCGGGAGAATGAGAACGGACGCGCTTGGGACTCTGACTCGGGGGGATGGGTGGGACATGGAAAATGTATATAACCTAAACTTATGTACCCCCATGATGAGCTGAAATAAAAAAAATATATATAAAAAAAAAAAAAAAAAAAAAAAAAAAAAAAAAAAAATAAAATTTGGAATGATTTTTACCTATGCAATCACCCCCAAACAGCATTTTATTTACAAATAGTACAAACTATAACTGTTATATTAACTTTGAAATGGTTATTTAATAGTGGGATTACCACTTAATAGTATTTTGAACTTTTAACTTCCAGAGAAAATTAAAATTTATTGATCACATGTTGTCAATCATAAATAATGATAACTGGCCCTATAGGGTTAATTCTTTATCCTTAATATTTTAGATTAATAAAAAATATTTTTAACTATTGAATTTGAATGCTAATATTTTTCATCATGGTAATTTAAATTGCAAGTGATTTCTTATTAATATAGATACAAATATGGAAGTTTACAAATGATTCATGTGTTTAGGAGTGAAGGGAGAGTTAACATTATATCCATAATAATGTTACTCCTATTTACTTACAATCTATGTGCTTTCTGTCTTCTTAAATGAATAACATATTGTAAACCTAGGTGTGCCCTTGGGAATGTGACTCCAAGAAGAACAACATGTATAATGTGTGCAGTAAGAAAATAAAGAGTAATAAACACTGGCTTAGAACCTACATAGGCCATTCTTTCAGCAGGGATGACACAGAAATACAGAAACCTAGATGTTTTAAGTGTAGGCATTGCCAATGGCAGAAGTGCTAAGAGAGCCTGGCAGAATTATTCCTCTGAGGTTTGTTTTTAATTTATAAGGTGGAAGAAAAAATATATCCATAGCAGTTTGGAAACTATATCTTAGTAAGCCACTGCTTGAATCTAAAACAATTTAATAAGATACAATTTTATTTCTCTCTACCTTAAAAGGAACCCGAAGGTGGGAACTCCTGGGCTTGTATAATGGCTTATGGCGTACAAGATTCATTCTCCTTCTATTTTACTATTCCAGTAACCTCAGTATATGAGTTCTATCTCATGGCCCAAGAAGCACCAAACATCACATCTCCATTTCATCAGGATAGAAAGAAACACCGAAGGGCACAATCCAAATTGCATAAAACATTTCCTCTTAAAAGGTTCTTGGCCAGAACTAAGTGATATAGTAACAATTAGCTACAAAGAAGTTAGACAAAAGTAGTCTTTATTCCAGGTATCCAACTGAAAATCAGGGGTTCCATTACTGAAGAAGAAATGGAGAACCAATATTGTGATGGTCTCTCACATTTCCAACAACAACAAAAAATGTGAGGTAGACACAATTTTTACTGCAGATGAAAAAACTGAGTGATAGATGTGAAGTGTCTTTCACAAGCTCACAACATATGCAACTAAGATATGAAAACATGCTGTCCAATTCCAGAGCAGTGCTACAAAAAGTGTAGCACATAAACCAGTACCGGTCTACAAATAGGAGGCTACTATGCCCCCAGGAGATAAGCACAGAATTGAAGCAGTTGCATTGCTGTGACATTGAGGCATATGATTTTTATTTTATTTTACTTTTAAAAAGCATTGGTCTGTGACTGATTGTGGGGGGAAACGGAATCTCCAGAGAGATTTAGAAAGTACCTCTTTGGAGCCTCCAACCCAATTACTATTTTGACTTGTTGGATATTCTATCCTTTGCAATTATTCATTCCTTTAAAATTAAAGTAAAACTGCCTTTATTCCCTTGATTTAAAATGTGGGGAGAGCAGTGCTTTCCTGGACTCTGTGGACTAGAGTGTTACATTTTCATGAGCACTTTTCTTCACAGTTCCCTGTTTATCACACTTGCCTTCTCTCTCTCACCATTGCCGAAACCAACATCACATCTACCTACTTTCCCCCATTTGTCCTCAGACTCTCATTCTTTCTCTCTGGGGATTCTCTTGGAACTTCAAATTATTATTTAATTATGCAGACGAATTTTGAATTTTTTTCTTTTTCTCACTGAATGTGTCAGTTCATGCTTTCTAGAAACCCATTAGAGACCATAAGTATTTTCTGTTATGACACAATCAATTTCCTTCAAAGACAGAAACATCTGAGACAGGTTTTCTTGCTCTTATTTGCTTGTTTTAAACAGTATTTCATTTTTGTATGTGTTCTTATGATGCTATTTTAGCACAATATTTCAGACTTCCCACAACGTAAGACCCAGCATAGCTTTCAAACTACATCTTGCACCAGGCTTCCTCTCAATTGCCTCTTTCATTCTTTCATATAACTTTACAAAATAAATTATACATTAGCATTCATCAGATATTTGTCTCTCCCTCTAGAATATAAACTCTATAACAGAGTTAATTATTTCATATTTGTCTTTGTCACCCCAGCATTTATCAAGATGTCTTCCATAATAAGCCATTTAATATATTTATAGTTGAAATTCCTACAGAAAATACATTATCTCAAGTTCAGAATTTATTTTCAGACCTTCATTTCAAAATTTTGCTATCCATTTACAGGTTTGATTTTCCATGACTGTTCTTTAGAATCCACATATTTCCACCAAAGAAATGTGCCTACAAGTTAGATACTCACAGCGTTTCTGCTTGGCTGAAGATTCAATCAGCCAGATTGTACGTGCATGTAAATCAGTGATTCCCAATTCTAGAAGACTCAGATTCTTTTCATAACATTTTAAAAATTTTCCTTTTATTATCTGAGATGCAATTTATAGGCATGTATCATAGCTAATTAAAAAATAAACTAGCCCACTGTCACCACTGCCATTCAACATAGTGCTGGAAGTCCTAGCCTGAGTAATCAGGCAAGAGAAAGGAATAACAGGTATTCAAATCAAGAAAGAAGAGGTCAAACTACCACTTTTTGCTGATGATGTTGTATCTAGAAAAATCCAAAGACTCCACTAAGAGACTCCTGGAATTGATAAATAAATTCAGCAAAGACTTAGGATATAAAAATCAATGTACACAAATCAGTAGCATTTTTATATTCCAACAGCAGTCAAGCTGAGAGTCAAATGAAAGACTCATTACCATTCACAATAGCTATAAAGAAAATAAAATACCTAGGAATATACTTAACCAAGGAAGTGAAAGATCTCTATAAGGAGAGCTATTAAACACTGAGGAAAGAAATTACAGATGGCACACAAAAAAAGGAAAAACATGCCATGCCCATGGATCAGTAGAATAAACACTGTTAAAAAGTCCATACTACCCAAAGTGATTTACAGATTCAGTGCAATCCGGATCAAGGTACCAACAGCATATTTCACAGATAAATAATTTTATGCTCTTTTGGAACCAGGAAAGAGCCCAAATAGCCAAAGCAATTATGAGCAAAAAGAACAAAGCTGGAGGCATCACATTACCAGACTTCAAACTATACTACAAGGCTATAGAAACCAAAACAGCATGTTATCGGCCCAAAAATAGAGACATAGACCAATGGAACAGAATAGAGAACCCACGTAGAAAACCATCTATCTACAGTCAACTTATCTTTAACAAAGCAGACAACAACACACACTAGGGAAAAGAAGCCCTATTCAATAAATGGTTCTGGGAAACTGGATAACTACATGTAGAAGAATGAAACAGGACTCCTATCTCTCACCACTCAAAAAAATTAATTCAAGATGGATAAAAGACTTAAATGTAAGGCATAAAATCATAAGAATGCTAGGGGAAAATGTAGGAAAATCTTCTCTAGACATTGATCTAGGCAAAGAATTTATTACTAAGACTCCAATGGCAATTAGAGCAACAACAAAAATAAATACATAAGACTTGATAATTTATAAAGCTTCTGCACAGCTAAGGAAATAATCAATAGAACAACTAGACAACCTACAGAATGGGAGAAAATATTTGCAATCTACAAATCTGATAAAGGGCTAATAACTAGAATCTACAAAGAACTCAAACAAATCAGCTGGAAAAAATTAACAATCCCATTAAAAAGTAGGAGAAAGACATGAACAGAAGTTTTTCAAAAAAGACAATAGACAAATGGCCAACAAACATATGAAAAAAAGCTCAATATCACTAAACACCAAGGAAATGCAAATCAAAAACACGAGATATCATCTTACTCCTGTGAGAATGGCTGTCATTAAAAAGTTAAAAAACAATAGATACTGGTGCAGATGCAGAGAGAAAGGAACGTTCATACATTGTTGGTGAGACTGTAAACTACCACAAACCCTACGGAAAATAGTATGGCGATATCTCAAAGAACTAAAAGTAGGCCTAGCATTTGATCCAGCAATCCCACTACTAGGTATTTACACAAAGGAAAAGAAGTCATTTTATCAAAAAGACACCTGCACTTGAATGTTTATTTTAGCAAAATTCACAATTGCAAAGATGTGGAAACAACCCAAGTGCCTGTCAATTCATGAATGGATTAACAAAATGTTATATATATATACTATGGTGTACTACTCAGCCATAAAAAATGATGGATTAATGCCTTTTGCAGCAATTTGGAAGGATCTAGACACCATCATCCTACTTGAAGTATCTCAAGAATGAAAAAACAAACACCACATGTACTCTAATAAATTGGAACTAACTGATGGGCACACAAGTACACCGAGGAAAGTAAAAGTCATTGCAAATCAAGCAGGGGGCAGGGGGAAAAGGTGAAGGTTAAAAACCCACCTAATGTGTACAATGAACACTATTTGGGTGATAGACACATTTATAGCCCCGACTCAAGCCATGTATCAGAAACATATGTACCCTGTTAACATTTTGAAATTTAAAAAAAATCAATAGAACTCCCTGACACATATAGAATTAAGAGAAAAGTAATTTAAAAATAAGTATTTACATTTTCAATTTTGTGTATTATATAATGAAGCAGTCACGTTTGTCGATGTAAAATCACCATGAATGCTATAGCTACAAAAAAAAAAAAAAGAAATGATACAGTGTGTTGAATTGGTGACTAAAATGGAAGACCAGCATTAATAGTGTGATTGTAAAAATGGTAAACAGCTGTTGGTAAATTTTCAAACAAAATAAAGTATAATTTTCTTTGATTTTAGAAAGGAGTTGTAATTATGGAAAATTCATTCTATGTTTAAACCATTAAAAAATGCATACTGGGTCTACCTGTAGCATGGAATTTGGGTCCAGGCTCAACTAATCAAACAGGTTTTCCTGCTGCATGAGTCGGCACTGCACTGAATCATGGGAATATTGCCGGTAGGCAACACAATTTTTTATTTGGCAGATTATCTAGTATTTCTACCCACTAAATGATAACAGCACCTTCCACATTGTGATAACCAAAAATTATGCCACATATTACCAAAATGCCCCTAGAGGACAGCATTGTTCCCATGGATAGCCCCTAGTATATGTATGTGAGTCACACATACATTAGCACAAACTTTACTTGATGGTGCCTGGCCATACATATGAAATTTATAAAAATAAAAAGTATCTATATTTATTAATCACTACTTAAAATCAAAATTTGGAAAGAAATACAGTTAGATGAACTTTTCTACTATCGTTAAACTATTGCCAATCATTTCTTACAATAATATGGGTATTTACAACCACAACAATAAGGAAACTCACCTTGAAGCATAACATCTTACCACTTCCTGAAATGCATAGTTTTGACTCTGTGGAATTTCAGAGGCCTATGAAAGTTTATAATTGTCTCCAAATGTCAGATAGTCCCCATTTTTCATAGGCTTTAGTCCTGAATCACATGTTTAGAACCCACTAAGACCTTGATGTTTTATAAAACTGCCTTTTTGCTTCAGGCTGCAAACCAGCAGGCTGATGAGGTGTCTAGACCATCATACCTCATTTGTCACAGACATTTCACTCTAATAATAAAAATACTGGAGTTCAGGGACCTGGAGTCACATTTTTGATAGACTTCCTGAACAACTAATTGAACTATCCAAATCCAAAGTCCTAGTCACAGAGATTTTCATTACCTGTACCTCTGCTGGGAAAGCGATACCGCAGGACAAAGAACATCCAATAATATCCTGTAATAAGTTACTGACAGCATTCTAATACATACAATAGGGAAACCAACTTTGAGGCAAGCTCTTCCAGACTGCTTCTTCTGGGTAGAAATAAGCCCATTGAAAATGTAATAGCTGAAGGCAGTTGCAAGAAAGACCCATCATGAAATAGGCAAATTAAATTCCCCTGGGCAACTAGAGATAGGGTAGGACAATAAACGTGGCATTGACCTTTTCCAGTCCCTTCTGTTTTTGCTTTATTGTTAATGTTGAATTAAACAGACTTCTACAGAGTAAAATTCTGATACTTGAAACTTCAAAGGGAGGCCAATACCAGTTCAGGAAGGGAATACACTTCAGTATATCAAAAGAGAAGTTTTGTTTCTGCTTGAACATGAGTTTCTTCTATGCAGGTCTCTTTCATTCACTCATATTTCTTAAGGACTTTCCACAATGCCTGGCATGTAATAAGTTCTTAATAAATAAATATTGAAATAATAAATACATGAAAGAAAGAATTTTATGAAGAGTCTGGTAATCTACAAGTATTGATAAAATTGAATGGAATGATAATTGTTGGAAATACATTACACTAGTTCTCTGCTTGTTTTCAAGATTTTTTGATGAATTCTTTCTGTCTTTTTGTTTAGGATAATAAATTCAGAGTAATATTAAATATAAAAAGTTAACTTTGTTAGAAAATGCTCTTATTATCAAGTATATCCTCTTACCTTCCACATAACCAGGTAGGCCTTGCTGTTTGACTGAGTAACCTAAAATGTTATTACTATCTGGTAATAAGAAAGTAAAGGGGGAAAAAAAAGTAATATTTAATGAACACTTACCACATCCAAAGTAATTTTCATTTGTTATCTTGAAATGATCATAAATATTGGATGGACATTATTGGCATTTTATTTTGTTTGTTTGTTTGGAGACAGAGTCTCACTCTGTTGCCCGGGCTAGAGTGAGTGCCATGGCGTCAGCCTAGCTCACAGCAACCTCAAACTCCTGGGCTTAAACGATCCTACTGCCTCAGCCTCCCGAGTAGCTGGGACTAAAGACATGCACCACCATGCCCGGCTAATTTTTTCTATATATAAATTTTAGTTGGCCAGATAATTTCTTTCTATTTTTAGTAGAGACAGGGTCTCGCTCTTGCTCAGGCTGGTCTCAAACTCTTGAACTCAAAGGATCCACCCGCCTCGGCCTCCCAGAGTGCTAGGATTACAGGCGTGAGCCACCGCGCCCGGCCTATTATTGGCATTTTATACAACAAATAATTAAGATAAAGAAATAAGCGACACCTAGAATTTATGATCAGATGCACCTGAAAACCACTTGCCATTTCCACTCTTAGCATAACACAAAGGCAACTGAAGGTGGGTGGGGATAGAGGGAGAAAAGACAGAGGACAGAGAGAGAGAGAGAGAGAGAAAGATCTAGAGATTTCTCTAGAGATTGAATGATTGAATGAGGAGAATAGAGACTTTCCAGTGTGGAGTGTGCTGGGCCCAAGCAATCCTACCTATAAAGGAAAAGTCTTCATCACCTATACAATCACTATTCTCCATTCTCATTACTATAGTTTTCAAAGACAAAGATTGGAAAATCTTTACATAATCTATTATGTAAAATCTTATTATGTAAAATAAAAATACACTCAGAGCACCAAATGGAGACATGTGGCCCCCTTGCTATTTTTTCATGCAACATAGAAGAATCATTTTTATTTTAATAAAACAAAACAAAATTTCAATTTATTGGAATAACTCAAAACAATCCATAACATCTACGGGAATAATAAATTAGAATTCTCCATATCAATATCTTCCTTAAATTCATCTATCTCAGATCCTACAAAACATGTATTTTTAATTAATTCCACAAATATTTATAAACTATTCAATCAGTGTCAGGCTCTCAAGTTCTAGGCATAAAATGGTGAATAGTCAGAGTGTCAATGTCTTTTATTGTTTCAGTTTCTCCACTAATAGACAAATAGATCAAAGTACAGTAAGAGTGCTAGACACCTAATTTTAGTAAATTATTTAGTTTAAGCCATTTAAAAGAATGCAGCCAGTTAATATATTTTATAGGAATGGCTTTAGTTAATTACTGTTATTTAATACTATCAATGAACAAAAATTTGTCATGTCCTAGGCACTGTGCAAAGTAATTTACATACATTATTTCATTTAATCTTTACAAGAATCTCATACATAATGTTTTTTCTCACTTTATAAATTACGAGGCTGAGGACTTAGAAATATACACAGAATCATACAGCTAGTAAGTGCAGAACTGGTACTGTAACCCAGGTTCACCTTCTCCAGAGCCCATTCTCTTTTAAGAGGCCACAAGGACATTAAAAGTGTTCTTTAAAGGCAGTTCATTCATCACAGACTGAATCTTCTCTAAAATCCTCATAGTCCACAAATCCTTTAGCCATCTTTAAAGTCAGTATTTTTTAAACATAACTATTTTATGTTCTTTTCCTTTGAACGCTTTCCAATTTACAGTATCTTGCTTTCAATGCGGGTCTTAAACCTGGGCTCTGATTTGCAGTGGTAGGCTCTATTTCTGTATGTTATTGTCAGAGACACTGTTAAACACAAAAGAGATCTATACCTTTCTTACATTGAGATTGCATTTAATTATGACCATGTTTTTTTTCTTCTTCTATATGTCATTTATCATTGAACCTTCATATATACAATAGTTATTCCAACCTTGATTGAACTACAAGGTTGCCATCCTTGCTAAACTGTATTCTATTCATTTATGGTAATTCTTTCAAACTGGTGAATGCATAGCAATGGCAATTAAAACAGAGACCAAATAGTTGGGGACTACTTAAGCAAGCTTAATGGTTGTAGGTCAGTTGAAAAACCATCCACCTGAGAGTGCTAAAGAACTGGAAGATGAACTTTCACAGCAATTACTTTTTATAGATAAGCACTTATGGGAGAGTAGTTGAATTTTAGATGAGTAGAAAAGACTGCTTCTTACCATTTTTTAAAATGCACGTAAAAGAGCATTTGGGAATTACAAGCTAGTGACCTATCTACAATACCAGAAAATGTTTTATGGTGATTCATTTAAAAAAATTATTTATTGTACACTTTCCTCCTTACATAGGAGGAAACACAGAACTGTCAGAAATATGCCACAAGTCTAATTTTTTATTTGATAGTGCTATATAATTGTGGAAAGAAAATATCCACTAGCTTTATTAAAGCAGGGTTGCTTTGTTTGCTTTTTAATATGGTATCTTCTAATATATTTACTGATGAACTTGTTTCATTTCGTCAATAAAAATGTTAACATCACACATTGTAAATGGAATACTTTTAAAACAAATAAAAGTTCTATCTTTCCTTCATGGTTAAATACTTTCATCCATCAACTTTGTAGGGTTACCAAAATTTGCCTGTAGTCTGTAATTCCCTTCTAAATATTGCCCAGTAAGAATATAGTTATTAAATCTCTTAACACTGTTCATGTCTACTTCGTCCCATTTTAAAATTTTTATTAATGTTAGCATCCCTTTGCTTAAACATATCACTTTTATACACAATACCAGTTAACATTTATCCAATGGTTAAGCTTGAATACTTTGGAGTGAGGCTGCTTTGATAATCATACAAAGCACTTAGATTCCAGGCACAAATATGAGAGTCAAAAATATTGAGTTCTCATTATGCGTTCGACACAAAGCTAAAAAGTTTACATGAATCATCTCATGTAATCCTCACAAAAACTCTATGAGATTATCTTCATGACAGAGATGAGAAAGTTTAAGATAAGGAAGGTTAATTAACTTCCCCAAGGTTACATCTGGTAAATATTTAAGCATTTACACACAGTGAGGTTTCTCACCACTGCGTTTTTTTCTTCAGCCTCTTCTTCTACCTGGAATGTATGTTCTTCTTGTTAACTAGGCAGATCCTATGAAATTCAAGTCATGCCTCATTCACATCCAGAAAATATGCCTTAGACCTCTGCATTTCCTCTAGACTTGGTAAAAAGCCCCTGGTCCACACTGCCATAGTACAGTATATACCTCTCTGACGTTACATTTGCCATACTATGTAACAAATATATGTTTCCATAGCAGTCTCTGTACTAAGCTGTTGTTTCCTTTATTGAATGCATTGTTCTTCTAAAAATTTGTAGCTACTGTGTGCTTATTCATTTTAAGTGAATTAATGAATAAATGAATAAAGGAAGGAAACTGATTGAAATAGTATTTGGTTAATGGAGGGAAGAAGAATTCAGTTTCAAAATGCATGCTAGGTGCATTTCCTCTGATGATTGAGGAAATATTCTAAAGATAAATCTTGTGTCCACTGAAACCCTAGGATAGACTTCGTATATATGACATATTATAGGTCTCTGATACTAGGAGGTTCAACGTGGTTAAAGATAAGAATTGTGAGCAATCAGTTATATCAATGGTTCCCAACCTATGACCTATCCAAATGACAAGGAGAGACCTATTTGTCTGTTTCAATATATAATTATCAATGGTGAGAGTGTAAAAATAGTGTAAACATCACAGCCCGAAGCTGTCCCCTGAGACAGACAACTTTCCCAAGACTAGTCTGTTGAGAGGCAAACTCCTAACCTCAATTCAGGTTGGATTTGCGGGTGCTTCAGCATTTTAATTTTTTCCATATATCGTCTTGTATATCAAAAGATCTAATAGTCACCAAAAACCTCAGGTCTTGGTTTTTTTTTCACCAAGAAAAACCCTATTGAAAAGTTTAGTATTTTTTCTTTGATCATCTTAAAGTACACATTAAAGAAATCTATATTTTAGTAGATACATTTATATTTTGTGTTTATAAGTAAACATAAAATTCTCTATTTATTGATATAACACAGGTCTTTGTGAATCAGAAATAAAACGCTTTTCTTAATCCAAAAACAATAGACTTATATGAATCTAAAAAGGTAAAGTGGCAATATAATTGAGAGAGTTTTCCATGGCTTGTGGAAGAAAGAGAACACTGAAGTCAGAAGTCATTGCCTTAAATAACACAGGCTCCTTAACTATTTGTGTCTCCATGGATAAAACAGTTGACAAAAATTATGACTGATTTTTTCTTATGCTATCCAGCTGAAGAACAGAAAAAAAAAATTTTAAAGAAGGATACATGTTTGCTAATGAAAACATCTAACTATAGTAAAAAAGCAGTGACCAGTAATATAGCTTCCCTCTGAGAATATTTGCCATTTAATGATCATTACTCTGTTCCAACTATTTTTCAAATTTACTTCATTTAATCACATCTGAGCAGTTGAGACTTAGACAGGTTAAAAGAGGCATAACAAACATCACAGTTATTTAAATGGCAGATGAAAGACTAATAGGTTTAGTTTTCCCCAAAATTGAGCTTTTAATTGACCTGTTGTGCTCACTAGGGGAAGAAGCTGGCATATTTAAAATTAATATCATTATAGCATTATCAGTTTATTTCCCTTCCCAATGAGGAATGAATACAACTGGCCAGGAAGATCCAGCTATTAACCAAGCATCCTATGAGATAAATATCTTAGAGCAAAGCATACATAGAAATTGGTTTCAACAATTTGCTAATATTAACATAGTTGATAATCCCATTTTTTAGATAGAACATTTTGGAATGTTTAATAACCATGAAATTATTGTCTCTGTTTCTCTTTTTTCTTATTTATAAAGTACTCTGAGGCTGTAATAAGATAGTCATAAAAAAGTAGTGAATTTCACTCAGGCAAAATAATAAAACAACTAGTTGAGAAAAAAAAAAAATACCAGGGTCCAAATGAACCAAAAATATATGTGTTCCCAGCACCGAATGAGCAATTTTATTATAATAAATTGTTCTCTATTCTGTGTATTATTTTGCTAATGTAATTTTGTCTTGGTATAATATTCACTTTTCTTCTTTTAATAGATATACATGTTTTATGATAAATATAAGGAACACATCTCTTTCTAATCATAATATCTTAGTAGTTTCTAAATTATTACATGACTCTTCTTCAAAGACATTTGTTAAAATACCAATCTTGTTATTTTAAAAATAATACATTTGTGAATTCTTTCAAAGAAGCTTCTTTGGATTTCTACTTTTCCATTTCCTTTCCTTTTTTTTTTTTTTTTTTTGAGGAAAAGATCAGCTTCCACTTCAGAAAAACTAAATTATGATGACCATTTTTCACAAGTCTGAAAATTAGGTTAGATTAAAAGCATACAGAGAAAGAACACGTAGTATATATAGTGAAGTCATAATATACCCTGGCTATATTATAATCCTGTGGGTTACTCATTATTTTTACTTTTAAATTGTATTTTTGTTATTTTCCAATGAGTTATTTATAGTGACAACTCAGTGACTGCAGCAGGTAATATCATTATCTTCATTTTAGGGAGGGCAGATTGAGAAAGGTTAAAAATGCTTTTATAATAAATTACTTTTCTAGTCAAATTGAGATAGCTGCTTTAGTAGGCTTCACTTCTTTTCTACTTCTATAAAAATGTAAATAATATGTGCTTATGAACAGAACCTAAACCACGGCTCAAATTAGACCATGAGTTTCATTTATTTTGGCCACGGTCACTCTGTCTGTCACATATGCTAAGCCACACAAATTGGTATGGAAAGACAACCAAACTAAGCAAAGTCTTGTGGGTTATATTTCTCTTATTCATATCAGCTCCAACTTGAGGCAGCTAATGTTTTTACTGTCCTTTTATTTACAGAGTAGTTCCTTCAGAATGACTTGATGTATTTAATAGGTACTGTACAACTCATTATCACAAATTGAAATGGTAGAAAAAGAAAATCAGCTACCTCTATGTTATTTTTTTTCCAAATTTTTTACCCTATATGTGTCTCATGCTATCTCAGTCCATATTTTAACTTCTTGCTGATATACCCCATTGAATGTCTTGTTGCGAATGGTGAAACCTGACCTCATCATCTTCCAACCTAACCTGTCACTGATGTCCCTATTTCAATTAAAAGTGTTCTATTTCCCAGATACATAAACTCAAAACATTCATCAAGTTATGTTTAGTCTTTTTTTTCTTGCCTTAACAAATGCCAAGATAATGCTTAGCCGTGGGTAGTTCTGTTGATTTTTCTGTCATAAAATTTTCACACATACCCTTCTATCTCACTTGCAACTACTGCAAGTTAGGCTCATGTTACTATAAAAGGCTCCTAGTTAGTATTTATCCCTGATGCTTTGGTCATGCCAGTTACCTGTTCTTAACTTTCTTTGGCACCTAAAGGATAAAATTTAAATTCCTTAATTTGTTGTAGGAACCAAGAAGATATTTCTGTTGTAACCCTACCCAATTTTCCATACAAACCCTCAGCTTGAATCAATGATATTAGGTCTTCAGTATGATCCCTTGTACTTTTTACATTGGATTTTAGCTTGTATGAAGGTACCAAAAAACATGGCTTTCACTTCATCTTCTCTCAACTATAAGGGGTTTTGCAAACTTTAGCTACTACAAAAAACATTTCATGATCATTAAGACAAGAAGGCATTTACTCTTAGTCAAGGTATAGGCAGACAGGATCCAAAACTCAGGTAAAATTCAGTGGAAGACAAAACTGAAAACAAACTGGCAAGGAGGATACATATGTTATAAACAAATATTTAAATGTTCATGTAAGGCTTATTCTACTGTAAGTGTTCAAACATAGCAGTTGCACACAAATACTGAAATACATCCCACAAGGGTTATTGAGAGAAAGGTACCAGCCATTTGAGAAAGGGAACATCCTAAGTGCTGCTGCCTAATAAAGTATATTAAATTCCTTGTTCATATTTAGGAGTGTACAGTCTATTAGAATAGTGTCAAAATCAAGGAATTATTTTTTATTGTTGCACCCTGCTGTGAGACAGCAAGAAGTTCAGCTCCACAGTGGTAGAATATGTTGCCTATTATGAAGAAGACACTCTTTAATGTTTCTTTCAGTTACAGGTCTAAAATGTTACGTAATTTTGGAAACATTCTTTTCTTCATTCTTGTGTCATATCCTTTTATAATGTTCTTCTAATCTGCTGAACTGTCATTGAGAATGGACAGATTAGATTTATTTTAATGTGTACTCCAGGTGTGGTCACAGCAATATGGATATGTGCTTCTGGCTCAAAATTGGGTGAGTTTAACAAGAATTTTAGTTTGTTTAGGATAAAGGATAAATGTCTGTCTTCAAAAAGTCAGGCAATCATATCTTTACTAAGTGTATTATAAAAATTTATGGTAAATGATCAGAGAGTTAATAAATAAAAGGGAAATTAACATCTTTCAAAATTAAAATATAAATATTTGGAAGCAAGATTTTTTTGGTGGAAATTTCTGTACACAGCATTAAGCCCATCTAAGCAATGATATATATTCACCTTTTACTCTTCAACAAACTAAAATGTGGATACCAGATTCATGACATATTAAATAATTTAAACTGTTTGAAATACATAAATACAGCCTTATGTCCTATTCGTCCTCATATTATGCCCCAAGGCACTGAAATAAATTGAAACTGGAGCAGCATCTGATGTCTCTATCTTGGATTGGAGTGAGGTTTATATCAGCAGAGCACTAATATGAAAACCATTAAATCCAAGATGAAGACATTTGTTTTGACTTTATTTTATTGCCATAAAAAAGGAAAAACAAGAATAGCAAGTAGAGAAATAAGAGGGAAAAGATTAAGAGTTAAACTCACATGCTCTCTGAATCTTTTGTTTGTTTTTGGAGGCTTCAGTCTAGCTCAAATTCCTTGGTTCAGGCGATCCTCCTGCCTCTGCATCTCAGAGTAGCTGGGACTACAGGTGCATGCCACCACGCCAGGCTATTTTTTTCTATTTTTAGTAGAGATGGGGTCTTATACTCTTTCTCAGCCTGATCTATAACTCCTGAGCTCAAGCAATCCTCCTGCTTGGCCTCCAAGAGTGCTAAGATTACAGGCATTGAGCTACCATGCCTGGCCTGAATCTTATTTTTAAATTATAAATTTTTAAAATATCTGATTAGATGCTCAGTACTGGGATTGCTGGATCAAATGATAGTTATACTTGTAGCTCTTGAGGTATCTCCATATTACTTTCCACAGAGTTTGTACTAGTTTGCAGTCCCACCAGCAGTGTATGAGTGTTCCTACCTCTCTGCATTCCACTCCAGCATTTATTGTTTTGGGACATTTTGCTGAAAACCATTCTCACTGGAGTTAAGTGATATCTCATTGTGGTTTTGATTTGCATTTCCCTGATAATCAGAGATGTTGAGCATTTTTCCATATATTTGTTGGCCATTAGTCTAGCTTCTTTTGAAAAGTTTCTGTTCATGTCCTTTGCCCACTTTTTAATGGGGTTGTTGATTTTTTCTTGCTGATTTTCCTGAGTTTTATATAGATTCCAATTATCAGTGTAGCATGTGAATATTTCCTCCCATTCTGTAGGTTGTCTGTCTGCTCTTGTGATAGTTTCCTTGGCTGTGCAGAAGCTTTTTAATTTGATCAGGTCCCATTTATTTATTTTTGTTGTTGCTGTGATTGTCTTTGCGGTCTTCTTCATAAATTCTTTCTCTAGGCCAATGTCTCAAAGGGAAAAAATATTCTATAAAAAAGAAATCTGCACTAGAATGTTTATAACAGCACAATTCATAATTGCAAAGATGTGGAAACAACCCAAGTGCCCATCAATTCAGAAGTGGATTAATAAAATGTGGTATATGTATACCATGGAGTTCTACTCAGCCACAAAAAGCAATGGTGATCTAGCACCTCTTGTATTGTCCTGCACAGAGCTGGAACCCATTCTACTAAGTATCACAAGAATGGAAAAACTAGCACCACATGTACTCACCATCAAATTGGAATTAACTGATTAACACTTATGTGCACATAAAGTAGTAACATTCATTGGGTGTTGGGCAGATGGGAGCGGGGAGAGGAGATGGATATATTCAAACCTAATGGGTACGGTGTGCACCATCTGGGGGATGGACACGCTTGAAGCTCTGACTCGGGTGGGGCAAAGGTGATACATGTAACCTAAACATTTGTACCTCTGTAATATGCCAAAATTAAAAAAATAATAAAAAATAAAATATCTGATTAAAAAGACTAGGATGCAGAGTATCAAATCATTTAGTCAGCTGTATTAAGCATTAGACCTGGTTATTTGCTAAAATGCAGATGAAACATTAGATAATTAACTGAATGTCTGACAGAGTGGAGAGAATTTGCTGTATATTCTAGTGTCATAGATATAAAACTGAAGAATCTCACTTCTGAATTAAGAAAACAGTCAATTAAAATAATATATGCACAAGTTTCACATATTTTGGTAACCATTTGAATTTATGAACAGCATTGTACCAGTTCCAAAGCAAGATGCCAACTTGCACTTACATCTTCATTTATGAGAGCCAGATGAATAATACATAGACAAAGCAAAAAAAAAAAAAAAGTAGAAAATAGTTAAAGTAATTCTCGCACCACCCTTCAAGATTTTTAAAAAGTACCATTTCATTTATAATCTGAATATATGTGATCTCCACAAAGACAAAAATTATAGTGTTAAGGACAGAGACCCTAGAGCCAGGCTGCCAGGGTTCAGTCACAGTTCTCACAATTGTTTAGCTGTGTGACATTGAGCAAGGGAGGAAAGACAACTCTTGAGTCCTCCAGATGGCTCTGGTGGCTGTGGCTGTACTAACTTTCTCTTCTCTCCCCGTTGGAGCTTGGCAGGGAGCAGGCTCCTGAGACTTAAATTAGCTCACTGGAGAAGCTCTAAGCCTCTGGCTGATTCTGGCAGTGTCGGTTTGCCTTCTTCCCTAGCTCATTTCCTGTCACTTAGTTTCTATCAAAGCCTTTTGCACAGCCACAAAGATTCCAACCAGGTGCTTCCAGCTCCCTTCCCAACCAATAACAAATACAAAGTGTTCCTTCTTCTTCATCCTTCCTCTTAAGTCTTACCCAGCCCCCCATAGTTAAGTAACCCTTCACATATATGTGCTCCGTTGTTCATAGGCTGCCACTTGTTAGAAAACATGGGAAGACTGTATTGACTAACTCCACCAAAAATTCTCTGGGATTACTGTTTTCTGGCCATCTATATTCACCTTTATGAACTTTATTACATTTCTCTCCCATCTCTTTTCCATGATCCTAAAATAAATACCAAATTCAAGGGAGAAGGACAGTTCTCTCACTTGCTCAGATGAGTGTCTTCCAAAATGAAGACCCTCAGTTTTTATTCCTACTGAATAAAGTTCTACTTTTTCATATTCATTTTACTTGACTATCTGAAGAATGTTTACTCCAGTCCCAGTCCACTTGCTTCCTTAGGCTCTCAACTCTATTAATTCTCAATCATTTCTGCCTTCTTTTTACATGTCTTTATACAAATGCCTTCAAACCACTCTTCATTTGTATGTTGTTTTTTTGTGTGCATGTATTCTCTCATTCCCTTCATCATTTTACCCCAACCCAAAGCCTCCACCTCTCCAAAGAACAGTCCTCATCTGCTATGTCCAGGCCCTATCACTCCCTTACTCCCTAACCCTCAAATTCTGGTTCCTATCAGAACCCTCCAATAAAAATATTTTCTTACAGGTTAGTAATGTTCTTATAACTTGTAACATCACATATTTTATTTTCTTCTATATTTTAATCTGTCTTACACAGTTTTACTCAACAAAGTACTTTAACATAATAAGCATTTAATAACTGTTATTTGAGTTTGATCAAATTGAAATTAAAAATATGTTAAGTATTATTTTCTGTTTTATTAAACGTGAGTGTTAGAGTCCAACTAGAGCTGTCTGTAAGTCCTCTGTTCTAGATGTAATTTAACTCAAGTTATAACTTTAGTCTCTAAATGTCTGTGATTCTGTTTTCTCAAACTTGAAATGGAGATATAATCATTTCCTGCTCATCTCACAGTACTGTAATGAAGATTAAATGAAAGAATGAATGGGATGATATGTGACAAACTACAAAGCAATTGCAAGTTATTACACAGGAAAATATTTTTATGAAATATTTTCAGCACTTAAAATTAAACTATTTACCAACAAAATGGAAAATTAGGAAAATAGATATATACTTTCTAAGATTTTGGAGAGGTGACAGTTAAGAAATTTTTTTGGGAAACCAAAAAATCTGTGACTTACTTTATTGTGATATTTGATTTGTTGTGGTGGCCTGGGACTCAAACCGCGATACCTCTGATGTATGCCTTATGCCTTACGTGTTTGTCTATATTATATACTTCTGGTAAGAATAATAGTCAACACTATACTCATTGTTTGTGTGCTTCATTAAAAAAAAAAAAAAAACAGATTCACACTATACTTGACTATAAGTGGAATGCCTAGATCATAGTCTCATGCCCTGCATAATATTTCTGCAGATTTGTAGAAACATGCAATGAATTGCTGATTCAAGTTTGTTTAAATTTTAAAAGACAGGCAGTTGGGAGATTTGGGGATGATCATGTAGCTAATTTATGACTAACTCGAAAGTTGTCAGATCTCAGTCTTGTATCTAAAAAAAAATAGAGTGAAACCGAACTAATAATGGCAAGAGAGAGAAGGAAATTTCAAAAAATAATTCAAGTAATTTAAAACTTAGGCTAATAGACTCAAACTTTATAAAGTTGCTGAAGTATAAATCCTTTTTGAAAGACTCAAGATACTGACCTGTGATTTACTTTTAAATTTAAAATAAGCTTCTCAGTTCTGAATATAAAATCCTTTGAAAGACATGAGTATTTGTATCACAAATTAGCATCCCTTGGAAATAATATGCACATATTTTTGTACAAATAAGAAATGCATATGAAATAATTTACAAAAATCAAAAATTGATAGTGTCAAATTGTTGTAACTTATATTCACACTGTGTAGGAACACAAATATCCACAGGTATATTTTTCTTAAAGTACAACTTGATGAATGCTTTAGTGAATGAGCAGTTGTTTTACAGGTATAGGAAAGGTAGCTGATTTAAATCCAGCAAGAGTTTTATTAAATTCTCAGAATCCAAGAATTCAAGTCAGTAAGAACAACAAAACCAAGATTTGTTGTCAAGGCAACATAGCCTAAGAGATTGCCTTTGATATGTGATAGACCTGACATTTGATAACATTAGAGATATATAATAATGTCTGCTGATGCAAAGATCTTTAATGTTAACATCTAGCAAAATAGGAAAATAATCCCTACATGGAAAAACATAAATATCATTTAAAATTATTTATTATTGTTTTTAGTCATTACTAATTGAGGTGTATTCCATGAGATGTATGCCATGTTTAAATACTCATTAGTGATGTGTTTTCTCTAAGGGGCCAATTTAATTTTCAGTAGTTTGAGGCTTATAAATGCTAGAATTGAAGCAAGAATGAAATTCCTTCCAGCTAACTAAATGGGTTTAGAATGTTAATCTTTAAGCAATAAATAAACGGGCTTCACCAAGATGAAAGGAAAACGAGAGAGAGCACCATTTAGCTTCTCTTTCTTCTATAGAATGTAAATGTATTTTTTCATAGCTACATAGCATTAATTATTGTAAGATGTAGCACTGAAGTAAGATTAAGCACTGAAAGTAACATTGAACTGGGAGTAAAGAAAACTGGATTAAAATCTACTTAAAGGTCTGTGGCACATGGTGCAAAATATGACTCAGCTCTCAAAAGGGGCTGGATTAGATTGGCGTTTTCAAAATGCGTTGGGTAGAGCCAGTTACAAGGACTGCTAAAATGAGGATGATGAGAATAGGTTGAAGTAATAAGCATGGGGGGGTTTAAGCTGGGGGAATTATAGATCCTTCCTCCAAACACACTTTGAGGTTGGAACCATCCTGGATATTAAAACTATATGATAGGGGGATGGGCGGGACACGGCCAATGTATGTAACCTAAGGTTTTGTACCCCCATGAAGAGCTGGAAAAAAAAAAAAAAGTCATAGCAATGGAAAAAAGAAAAAAAAGAAAAAATAAAACTATATGATAATAAATATGTATATATCAACATCATGTAAGTCTACAAGTCATTCAAAAAATCAGCACACTCTAAGAAAGTATCTGTATATAGTTAAAAAGCAATCCAT
The DNA here is from genome assembly GCF_020740605.2 of Lemur catta. NCBI lineage: Eukaryota > Metazoa > Chordata > Mammalia > Primates > Lemuridae > Lemur > Lemur catta. The sequence continues at coordinate 7,378,515 of NC_059151.1, read as the reverse complement.
TACCATAAGAAAGATTGTCAGTTTAAGAACTCAAGGCATTTAAACTGCTCACATAAGACTGAGTTTTATATAATTTTTGCCTATTTTTTGACCTGTATGTAAAAGGCCACTTCTTCCCATTTTTCCTGGTATGTTCTCACTCATCTGCCCAGGTCTAGCACAAATGTAACTTCATCCTTACCAGATTTTTCTGGGAAGTAATCCCCACTTCTCTATCATATTTTCCTTCTCTAGCATCCTTGACTTGTAGTTATCTTTCTCCCTCTCACTTGGTCACAGTCAACTCCCAAGAATGGTAACCCTATCTAATTCATCTTTGCAAGATTTCTCAATCACTCTCTTCTCTAGCCACTATCCAGTTCAGAACAATGTCTGCACAAAGTAGACACAATGACAAATGTAAGTGGACTCTATCATGATAAAATATTTATATTTAGAAAATTAAAATTAATAATTATTATTCATTAATCTATTTAATAGTTGCCTCAAGTAAACTTCAGTAAAATAAATTTACCACTTTATAAATGAAATAAGTAAGCCTTACATGGGTTAACCATAATACTGACATTTCAACAATTTTATACATATATATGGTGTGTGTGTGTATGTGTATGCATGTGTTTAACTACATTCACTTTGAGAATATTACTGGTGATTATAAAGCTGAAGACATTCATATCAGATACTATCATTCTAAATAAAATATTGTAGGAGTCAAAATAAATTAGTACAGAGGATAAATCTTCTGATATGTATTAACATTAGAAAATATTTGATTTGGGATACTTTACAATATCTAAAAATATTATGACAACCACAAATATTATGGTATCATGATTTCTCTGGCTTCATTGTACATTACCTACTTTAGATAGATAAAACTGCTTTAGAAATACCTTCAGGAGCATGTAGAATATGACATGTCTTATTTACAGACGTTAGTTAGTTGTTAGATTCTGGCTCACAATTTTAACTACTGTTTGTGAAAAAATTTTCTCTGAACACATATAATTGGAACTGCCATCTGCCTGTTATAATACAATTTTATCATTGTAATTTACAAATATAGACATATTAAATTTTAGAGAATCCTAACACAATGTCCTTGCTACAAAAGACAGGGCAAGAAAGAGAGATGGGGGTTGGGGGGAAGAAGAGAAAATGTCCCATTCTCATTTATAGAAATTTATGCTTACTGTTATTAAAACTGAATTGTACAGTCTGGGTTCCATTATATTGAAATTATGTTTAAGTAATAATAAAAAAAATCTCAAGAAACAAATGTGATTTTTACCTCTATTCTTCTCACCTGCCCTGTATATAACCATTTTGGATCTCAAATGTTACCCATATCTGAAGTTAGAAATGAAGTTTTTCATCTTCATACAAACATTATACTTTTATATATGTAAGTATAAATAACATATTTGATTGTTTTTCATGTTTTTAAAGTTTACACAAGATATGCTATTTTATTGACTTGCTAGGACATCAATTTTCTAAACTTTTCTCAATTATTTAAAAAGAATCTATTATATCCACTAATTGCCTTGCACTAAAATCTATTTATTTGAGCTAGTTATTTTTTTGGTTAAATTATCCACAGCCTAACTGTCTATTTGATTATTTTTTTAAAAAAGATGTGTTAAAAATCTTCCAATGACACAAGTTTCTTGATTTCTCCTTGTAATCGTATCAGCATATTTTCTATATATTTTAACAACTTTGTACATCCATAAACAATTATTTTATATTTATAATAGACTGATCCTTTTATTATTTAATGGTGTTTCTCTATTAATACCTTTTTGCGTTAAATGACATTTTTCTTATAACAAAATAGCTAACTATTTTCTTGTGTTTGTACTATTTGTGTATATGTTCCATCCTTTTATTTTTAATTTTTCTCTTTGGTTTTGTTATTGACATTTTTTACATTTTATTCTAAATATTTAAAATATACATAAAGATAATTATATAATGAAAATCTATATTCGTCATAATTCAAGGATTGTAAAAATTTAAGTACATTTGCTTCATTATTTCCATTTTCCCTCTTTATTCTTGCTTTCGTATTTCAGGCAAATCAAACCCTAATGGTAATATACCTATGAAACTTGACTTTTCATGTTTGCCAAAGGCAACACCACTTCTGTTGGTAATAATGCCTCTGATAAATATCTTGATCTATGGCTTCAGATTATGTACCAATGACTACTCAAAGTTGCTACTGATACTCTCATATATTTGTTGATAAATAATTTGTTGATAAAAGCATATAAAATTTTACAGTGAATTAAAATATTTTTATAGAAAAGATTCTGGAGAATGTAACAGAACCAAGTTATTATTTTTCATATTCATTATGATGCCTGCAAGCAAGAGATGCCACAATTAATAGTAGCTTTAGCAATGAGGTCATTTATTAACTTATTTAGTAAATTATCAGATATAATCAGTCCCATGTTGAGTTGATTTAGTGATCTAAGGACGTCATCAAGAACTCAGGTGCCTTCTCTAAGTTCCCATTACATCATACTCAACCTACTGGCCTTTGTGTTTAGGTTTCATCCCTAAGGTGAGTTTTCTGCTGCAATTCTAGCATCACATCCACATACTACCAATTAAAGGCAGAAAAGGCTGATTATCTCTAGGTGTTTCTTGATCAGAAAGAAATCATTGACCAAACACAAGCAGCAAGCCTCCTATCATGTTTCTTTGACAGGGGCTGAATTATGTGCTCCAGTGTAAAGGAATCACAAAGAGACAGAATGGAAGTATCCCGATAGGCTCAGACCAGGGGTTCTAATGTGGATCAAAATCACATGGGGGGCTTGTTTAAACACAGATTACTAGGCTGCAGAGTTTTTGCTTTACTATATTTGGAATGTAGCCCCAAATTTACTTTTTTAACAAATTCTCAGGTGATGGTGATGTTGCTGGTTTAGGGACCACACATTGGGAGTCTTTAGGCTCGTAAGATGGCAAAGGATTTGGGAGGGTAAAAAAACATGAAAATTCAGATTTTATTAATAAGAAAGGTGAATTGGACTTGGCTAAACAAGATTTTGCCATACTTCCATCTCAAATTCCAGTGAATATTTTAACGAGATTTGTGTTGAATCTCTTTAAAGTGATTCTATCTACATTCATTTTCTATTCCTTTTGCCCTCTCATAAGTATAAAAAAGTGACTCTTATTCTCTTTCCATGACCTCCAACGGCCTTAAAGGTTTTCTATATTAACTATTTACTCTCCTTTGAATATTCATGTTCTTTTTTTAACCACCATTACAGAGGTCTCTAAGTTTCCTCTCTTCAAACAACCACCTTCTTTTAGTTAACCCAGATAGGCCATGAAGCTACTTTCTTTTCTTTCTTCTTACCATGAAACTTCTTGACAAAGTAGTCTGCCTAGTGCTTCCATTTCTTTACCATAGATTTTCATCTTCCACACTGTGAATTTACACTTTTCAATCAACAAACCAATGACTTCATTGTTTCTTTCTTTCAGATTTGAAAATATACCAACAGAAATACCTATTGTACATTTCAAAACTGCTAAAAGAGAATATTTCAATGTTGCGCATGTAAAAAAAGATAACTATTTAAGGTGATAGATATCCTAATTATCCTGATTTGATTATATGAATGTATCAGATTATCACATGTGCCCCCAAAATATGTACCTCTATTGTATATCAATAAAATAAATACATACATAAGTGAAAGAAGAAAATGTAACAAAGAATTAATGAACCAAATAGAAAATAAATGGCAACATATTAGACTGATCACATCCATATCAAAAATTATATTAAATATAAATGAAAAAAGCATATACTGTAATTAAGTTAGAAATATTCAAACAATAAAAGGCAAGACCCGATTATTCACTTTAAATATAAAGGCACCAGTAAGCTGAAAATAAAAGGACATAGAAAGGCTATAAAATATTAATCATAAAATATTACTATTGAATAAATTTTAACATTATTTGATATTAAGGAATGATTATTAAATTAATGTAATAATGGTATCATGGTTATTACTTTTTGAATCCGGGTCTATTAGAGATATATACCAAAATATTTGTTGATAAAAAGAAGTCTGGAATTTACTTCAAAATAATGTGGAGCAGAAGGAATGCAATTGTGAAAAATGAATGGGGATATAGGTGAAACAAGATGGGACATGCAATTATAACTGATGAAGGTGGGTGACGGACACCTGGAAATTCATTAAAGGTTGTCTCATTTGTATACGTTTGAAATTTTCTATAATAAATTAAAATACAACCAATGAGAACAAAACTGAATTCAATCTTTTATTACAGATATATTATTAAAATGTAAAAATAATGAATAATAAAAATCTCACTGTATTTCACACTGTTGGTTAGGCTATTTTTGAACATTTAATCTAATTGTAAGTATCAATGTAAGTAAGATAAACACTCAATTTCAAGCAATCAGTATGGTGACAGTACCTAGAAACCATATGATCTAAGAATATTTGATACACCCAAGGAAAGGGATGATTTGGAAGAGATGTGACAGCTAATATCAAAAGGTGTTTATCAAATATCTGAGAAATGATGTGACTTATGGGAGATCTACATTAAAAAAGACTGTAGATAAAGAGAAGAAGAATATATTATCTCCCTACTTCCACACTTATTCTCTCCCATCCCTCCTTGCTTCTCACCATTAAGGGCATTGTATGCTTTCCTCTTATCTTTGCTCCAATCCCTTCTCTACCTACAACCACCTTCTTCATACAACCCTTCCGCCATCTAACTCTTCTGGTTCCACACCTGAAAAACATCTATTCATTACCTCTTATTCTTCATTGCTGAAGGTTCTGTCAAGGGCTATAAGAGGAAACAAAATTTGTTTGGAACAGGGAAGCAGGGATTGGAGATGGTCACTATTTCAACCTCCAGATCAACAGCATAATAAAAATAACATTTGAAGGCTGAAATGGAAGTCTGCATATGTTTTCCCACATAATATTATGTAGGCCTAACTAAATACTGGCTCATATGTGTTATTTCCATTTGATGTATACATCCTGGGTTCCAAACATCCGTCTCACAAATAAACATTTTATAACAGCCTATTTTGTTTCAAATTGCTGACAGAGAGTTGTAAAGTACAGTAATTAAGCATACAGATTTTGGAGTTGAACTGTCTCAGGTCCAAAAGACAAGCTGACCTAGGACTAACCACTTACCCTCTATGTGCCCATGTTTCCTTATTTTTAAAGTAGGTATAACAATACTACCTACTTGAAATAATTATTATATCATGAAAGTTGATGAATTAAGATATGGGAAGCACTAACAACAGTTTCTGGCACCTTGTAACTAATATGTAATATATACTACATATTAAATTAGTACTTTTAACATTGAAATTTAACGTTTACTGAAAATATACCATGAAAATAACTAAGATTAATTTAATTCTTATTCTGCACTTAATCCTTAAAACCTTATGGAGTAAGTAGTATCATACTGGCAATGTTTACATAATGTTCATAAGCATAAAAATTAGCTCAAAATAGTAAATACCTTGCCAGGTATTCATCAACAAGGAGGAAAAAAGAGATTAAAAAATGTAAAAAAAAAAGTCATAGAACATAGATGGAATATTAGCACTGAATCTGTAAAGAACATGTTTCAAAAGGCACCGCAAGCTCCAAAAAATGATAATATATCTTTGATTTGCTCATTTGCTGTTTTAATGGTAAGTTTGCTAAATGCTACCTAATGACAACATAACAGTATGCAGAACATTTAATAAATGTAAAATGAATTGTGTTTCAAATAACAATGTAATTGAAAATTCCATTAACAAATCATATTGCAGTAGTGCTAGATTATAGATTAATCAAAGGCTATTAAAACTCTCCCCTATGGTGCTAATGATTTATTGTTCTGTCAGTATACAGCCTGGCAAAGTCCTTCACGTTATTCACATTATTTTACAATAGCCAGAATGACGAAAACACTTTTGTAAGTTGTAGTGCAACCAGTGTCTTTATCAATTGTGAAGATGCTTCCTCACCTTTGCCAATCAAGGCAGGCTTAATTGCTCACAGTACAGAAAATATCTGGAGGTTCTTTTTAGTTGATTAGAGTACAAGAAATCATGATACTTAATTGAAGCTCAGTTATTAAACAATTGATATTGGAAGGCATATCAGGATAAAATTTTGGATACAAACTGAAATGGACAATGGACAAAATCAATATTTCTCAAATGCTATGTAATTTCTCTATCAAAAGTAAAATGATACTCCTTATTGTCTGGCCACCAGTTGATGTCTGCCTCCATCCATGAAAATCTAAAGGAAAGAGCACTGTTAATTTCAACAGTTAGCCCCACATGGAAGAGGTGTATAATAGCTTTTGATTTGCAATTCTGGCGGCTGTTCACAAGCCTCATTTGGTTTATGGTCCTATATATTCACTCCTGAATCCAATTGTTACATGTTGGTTTGTTCTGTCAGCTGCTGTTTCCCAGCACGTCAGATATGTGCCATGCTGTTGAAGCTTTTTACAGCAAGTTTGTTTAAAAAGATGTCTTCTGCCTGCAGTTACCCTGCTTCAGCTCTCCATATGATGCCTGCTCAGGTACCCTACCACACTGATTGAATTTTATAATATACAAACTTTCCAGTTGATATACTGGTTATATTCTAGGGTCTTTAGTAGTTGCATACTTACCCTATCTTGCATGGATTAATATAATGCATACAGTCACACTGGAGAAGTAAATTTCAATGTATTTAATTTTCTCTGATTAATTAAATGTACCACACTCCCAGACTAATAATATAAAAATAAATAGAACTTTAAAGGGTATAAAAATAAATTAAGAGAGTTAATTTCTTTCTTATATATATATATATATATATATATATATATATATATATATATATATAGGGGAACTTTATTCAATGACATTTTTCAAAGAGAAAATGTGTAAGACATGTAAATTTCAATTTTAATATATGCAATAAATGACATCAGAAGGGCGAAGAGGTATCCTTGTGAAATGAATTTATAATATCTTTTAGTTATGCCCAAAATACAGTCAAGCTACACTATTATGCCAAAATCTCTTCCCAGTAGCAAGGTCCGATATAGTCTTTTTTGGTCACCATGATGTCTACCTCTTCAACACTCAATGTTGTAAACCTAATAAATATCTTAATTACAAATACTGACTAACTGTCAAGAGGATTATAATATTTGTGCATAAGCAAGCACAGTGGAGGAAGTCACAGTGCAAGCTATTTAACTTTCTGTAACAGTAAAGGTGATTTTATAAGGAGGACAATATTTCCCAATGACAGTAGAGTCAGTGATGCTAAAGATGTACTATGTTTCCCTGTACTACGTTTAATCAGATTATGTGTTAATACTGATGACTTGCATAAACTTTTGTTTTGTGACATAAACACGAATCTAGACTGCTGAACTAAAATCTATCTAGCTGAATCACACAAGTTTGTTAGGTTTACACTAAATTCTTAAGGTAAGTGTATGGGATTTAAACAAAGCACTCATAGAGGCTTCAATATACAATTACTTTTTAGCCTACTTAGGGTCTTTATTATGAATCACATTCATTACAGATATGAGACACATATAAAGAGAATAAAAGAGTAATCCTGTCTTGGGTGGAGAAGATTAAATGACCTCACAAGTCTTTTACATTTCTAAATTCTATAAACTATTACTATACGTTAAAACTATTAACTCCAGAAGAAGACTGAGGAAGAGAAAAGGAAAAGTATGGAAGTTTGTTTCACATTAAGCAAAAAAAAAAAAAAAAGTGTTGAAAATAACACTACATCAATCTCATATTTAAGAGACAGAATTATACTCAATTAATTTTAATTAAAATGCTCCATTAGCTTGATTTTCCTTGACACTGCGAAATCTGACCTCATGAATTCTACAGAGGGGTACCAAGAGCTTCCATGATAACAAACTGCTTCACTTAAGCTTTATTACTGATCACATTTAATGATCTGTAAAGGATAAGGACAGCATTTTTGCTTTTTCACTTTGATGATACCTATAGTACCATATGCTGAAAGCTCTCAATTTCTGTTGGCATGGGGAGTGCATTTAGAGAAGGCCATAATCATTGAAGAGGATTGCATTAATTCTTGAAGTACAGAACTGGAACTAAATATATCATATTATATTTTATATATATTACACATATATGTATCTGTTGTCTGTGTTTGAAAGGCAAACAATTCATTCAAGTTGAATATCAATTGATCAGCTGTCATTCCAAATGAGAAGATGAGGTTAATTTTAATGAGGAATTAAAAAATTTCACAGCAGCCTTACCATGTAAATTTTCACCTCAGTTGGATGTTTTTTCTAAATTTGTCTTAAATGAATCCTCATACATTGAGACAACTGTCTAGTTAATAAAATTGCCTAAACATATATACATTCTAGGCAAAAGTAATATGCATTAAATAGAATTTATGGAGGACTTCTCTAAAGTGTATGGTTGCTATGAATATTTGTTTGTTCTTGATTGTGTGTAAACAGAAAATAGTAAATGTAGTCACTACTTTAAATTTAAAATCATGTATATCTTCTAAGAATAAGTGAAAGAAAGACTTCAGAGAAGGGGTCAACCAACCTGAATTCATGATTTTATAATAGATCATAAAACTAATAGAGATTTTTAAAGGACTACAAGGCAAAAAAAAAAAAAAAGCTGTCAAACAAGAATGCTATATTTGGCAACATTGTCCTTCAGAACCAAGGGAGAAATTAAGATATTATCAAATACACAAAAGTTCAAAGAGTTCATTACTTCTAAACCTGCTCTGCAACAAATGCTAAAAGGAGTCCTATGGTTTAAAATGAAAGGACACTAGACAGTAATTCAAAGCTACATGAAGAAATAAAGACTTCAGTAAAGGAAAATACATGGAACATTTAATGTTAGAATTATTGTAACTTTGGCTTATAAATACACATTTTGTTTTCTATGTAATTTAAGAGAGTAATGTATTAGAAAAAATCATAACTTTATGTTTCTGGACACATATAAAAATGTATTTTTGTTACATTAACAACTGAAAGGGGTGGAAACTGAGCTATGAAGAAGCAGAGATTTTTTTCTGTTATTGAAGTTAAAATGGTATAAAATCAAATTAGAGTATTATAACTTGAGGATGTTAAATGCAATTTTCATGGTAACCACAAAAAAGCTATAGAATATATATAAAAGGAAATAAGAAGAGAATTAAAACATTTTGCTCCAAAAATCAATTAAACACAAAAGAAAACAGTAATGACAGAAATGAGGAACAAAAAACAATATAAGACCTATAAAAAGTAGCAAAATGATAGAAATATCTCCTTAATAATTACTTTAAATGCAAATAGATTAAACACTCAAATTAAAAGACAGATTGGCAGAATGGACTTTTAAAAATGATCCAACCATATGCTGTGTACAAAAGACTCAGTTTAGATTCAAAACACAAATAGGTTGAAAGTGAAAGAATGAAAAATGATATTCCATTCAAATAGTAACTAAAGGAGAGCCGGACTGATTAGACAAAATAGACTTTAAATTGTAAAAGTGTACAAAAGACAAAGAAGGATATTATGTATTGATATTAATAAAAGGTTCAGTGCAATAAGATATAAAGTTATACAGTCATGTAACTAATAACAGACCATCAAAATATCTGAAGCAAAAATGTATAAGAATAAAGCAGAAATAGAGAATTCTACAATAACATTTGAGAGTCATTCTCCACCCTCAATAATTAGAACAACCAGACATAAGTAAGGAAATAGAAGCTTTAAAAAAACACAATACACTAACCAAGTCTTACTGACTTACACAGAACACTGTACCCAACAACAGAGCACACATTCATCTCAAGAGCACATGGGATATTTTCCAGTATAGAACATATGTTAGATTAAATTAATCAAAATAAATTAAGTCTCAGTGGATTTTACAATGGACATAAAAAGTGTCTTCTCCAACCACAATGGAATTAAGTTAGAAATCAATAACAGAAGAAAAACTGAAAAATTCTCAAATTTATGGAAATTAAAAAACACACTCTTACAAAACCAATGGTCAAAGAAGAAATCATAAGGGAAACTAGAAAATATTTTAGAAACATATGAAACCAAAAAACACAACAAACCAAAACTAATGGGATGCAGCAAGGGAGAAATTTAAAGATATAAGCACATTAAAATGGAACAAAGATCTCAAATCCATAATCTCTACAATTTAAGGTACCAAAAAAGGATGAACGAACAAAATCCAAAGGTAGTAGAAGGAAGGAAAAATAAATATTAGAGCAAAGATAAATAAAATATAGACTAGAAGAAACAGTAGAGAAAAATCAGTAAAACCCAAAACTGGTTCAATTTCTGGGTATACATGCAGAAGAACTGGAAGCAGGATCTCAAACAAACACTTGCACACTCATGTTCACAGCAGTATTATTCACATTAGCTAAAAATGGAAGCAAGCCAAGTGCCCATCAGCAAATAAATGGGTAAGAAAAATGTGGTATATAGATGCAATGAAATATTTTTCAATCTTAAAAGGAAAGGAAATTCTGACATATGCTACCATGCATGAACCTTGCTGGCATTACGCAAAGTGAAATATGCCAGTCACAAAAAGAAAAATAATGTATGATTTCACTTATTAGAGGTACCTAAAATAGTCAAAATTATAGAGACAGAAAGGAGAATGGCAGTTGCCAGAGGCTGGAGGAATGGGAATTAGTCTTTAATGGGATAAAATTCAGGTTTTCTAAGATGAAAAGAGTTCTGCAGATGAATATTGGTGATGGTTGCCCAACAACATGACTGTGTTCAATATCACTGAACCATACACTTTAAAATGCTTAAGATGGTACATTTTATGCTATGTATATTTACTGCAACAAAAATAAGTTGAAAGAAATGGTAAACCAAACAAACAAAACAAAACAAACAAACAAAAATGATATCTTTGTGAAATGGATGCTTCCAAGAAAGATGGTAAAATATCAAACAACAACTTTGGCTATATACTAGACAACTTCTTTGAGTAATTATTCTGATATTCAACTTTCAGTACATGCATAGTCATATGGAAAGAATGGCCATCAAATCCAAAAGATGATGCTTTATGAATTTCCCAGTTACTTATTGACTAGTATATTTAAGCTTTTAAAACAGGGTTATCTTTAACCTCTTATAATTTCATATGACCTTCATCCATTTGCATAGTTAATCTGAACTCTGAAGTCCGTTTTGTTTGCCCAGTATTTATTAATGTCCTGATCCTTATTAGTAAAGATGATGTTATTAATATATATTATGGTTAATTTGCTTAGAGCTGTTTGAAATTACTCCTGTCATTTCATATTTTTGTCCATCAAGAGACTGGTATTTTTTCAGAGTCTCAAGTCACTTCACTTATATTAAGCCTGAGTAGTTGTTTTTTTTAAATATGTGTAGTGGCCTGAAGAGACAGGTTTCAGGCCTCCCATATGAATTGAGTGATGCTAATCAATCTTACTATCTTTGATTGCTTTGTATTAATTGCTTTTAATGAGCTCAAAAGCACAGTAACACTCTCTGGCAAATTTAAAATAGCAAGTGAAATTTCGTTCCTCAGTAGTTTTAACTTCACAATAAGAGTATATTTTAAAATGTCTTAATGTTGTATTACATTTTAATACATTGGTAAAAAAAATTTTCATCAAACAACATAATATGCATTCTTCTGTAGCAATAAACCTGATATAATAAGCACTCCAAAAATTCCAAATGTTGTTCATTGATATTCAAGTATTTAAAAGGTCATTTTTGAGAATAACTTTGATTTGAAACATGTTAGAAATATTCTATAAACTCAACTTTTCTCTACTTTTCCCAGATTGTGTGCTCATGTGCTTCATGCCATGCTGCCTGCAGCAAAAAAGAAAGACTTGCAATTGTGTCCCACTGACAGACTTCAAAGTTAACTTTTCCTGTCTTTCTTTTCCTGGCTTTCAATAGTAGTCTCTGGAGAAGTTAAGAATAACATATAGTGATAGCAATGACTCAGAGTAGCTTTTTTTGCATGGATGTGATTATAATATATGTATTTTAGAGGTCTATTTTATGTGTGTGTATGTTACAGGTACATTTATTGGATTTTTCTTATTGTATTCTACCTCAAGTTACAACATAATATAGCTAATTATTTAATAGCTACAGAGACTGCTTTACTAACAATCCTATCGGTCACTTTAGGAGAACCCTCTCAATAAAATTATTCTTTTCTTTCAGCAGTAAATATATCCTTCCATTTACTTAGAGACCTATTAAATTTAATGCATAAGATTCAATATTCACCACTTATTGTATAAGTTTCTTTTGAAAATATTTAATAAGAAAATTGAGTGCAATAGTTTCTTTCCAATTTGGCTACCTCTTGCATTACTTAATCATTACTTTTTTTTCAGAGAATGAAAATGTGTGTGAGAGTAAGACGGACGTAGGGCCTCACTGGGATTTACGTAGGAGAATAAAATATGAAACAGCTTATCCATTATCAACTAAGAAAAAAACCAATTTTGGATATCTCCAACTTAAAGTGTCCTCAAAAATTTTCTTTTTTCCATGTATGAAAATTGATAATATATAAAGAAAGAAGCATGATGCTGTAGTAAATAGTGCTTTTAGTTATCCAAAATTAAGCTTCAGTGACTAAAGCTATAAAGAATGAAAAATATGCATTTAGCCTTGGTCATAAACTTTAGCTTTAGACAACTCTACTTAAAATGCTTACACTTACCAGTATTTCCCCCTTTTACTTCATACAATAATTTACTTGTGCAATTTCCACATTACCTCAGTTGAGAAATTAAAAAGTATATCATCATTAAGACAGCCAAATTATTATATCAGCCAGTTATTGATAACAATAGAAGGTAAGTAGCCAACATTAAACTAAAAATATTCTAAAGTTGATTAATCAGTCAAGTATGATTTGGGAGGTGACAGGGCAAATATGTTTGGGTATTTAATCTTCAAAAAAAATCCCTTTTCCCATTTCAGAATATTTATGTGCTTTGTACTGGCATCAATAATTATGCATGCATAAATGAGGCACTTAGCTCATTCTCGTCTCCAAACCCATACCAAGAATGACATTAATAGGAATCGATCAGCACTGAAATTTAAGGTAAAGTACTTGCATTTAAAGAAAATGCTTACATTTATAAAGGTAGATTAGTTATTGGTCCCAAAATATGTAGGCCTCTAAAAATAAAGGGAAATTAAAATTAGGAAAAAATAATACATTAGCTGTAAGATTTTCTGCAAGTTCACTGAGCCTTTTAAACTGTGATTTTTTAAATGCTATAATTTGTCCTAATTATAACTAGTTATAACTTCTGTCATATAAAATTTCCTTAGAACACCTCTGTTGCCAGTTTTTTATGCTTTAACATCATCATAAAGGAAATAGAACAGTTTTTAAAAAAAAAGTTCCATTCTCCCTTTCTGCTTGTGTTGTTAGTAATGTGAATAACGCCTCCATACTGTCATGTTAGCTGATAATGATATATACTCTGTGCACAGCTATTTTAGAGATTCATCCACTTGACAAACTCCTACTATAGTAGAAATAGAAATATTATTATCTCAGAAGTTATAAATGAAAATAATTAGTAACCTCTGAAAGGGTTAGTCAAAATGGCCCTGATAATAGCAATTATTTCCAGTAATAAAATAGCTAATTTGAAGGCCTACGTTTATCTTAATGAAGAGAATATGCAAATTATTTTTCTTGGCACAAATACTACAATAAAATCATCCTTTGTTTTATGTAACATACATTTTCATTTAAATCTAATTCAACAGAAAAAAATCACTTTTCATAGGAAGAGGCTTTTATTAGGTATATGGGATGGAAATGAATGTATTTGTATATAAATAGAAGGTGGCATGTTGATGAAGGAACAAATAGAATGAAGGAGTAGGTATTTATAAGAAAGTAAAGAATTGCCTTATAAAGTAGTGGGTGAACTCCTGATTGTGTATACGGTGCCTACTCAGTTCTAAAAGCATCAAAATCAGGAGACTTTTGTAAGGCTACCAACTTCTGGCGGCTCCTTGGTAAGGAACTAAGGAGGAATGTAAAAGCTGTGTCCACTTACTCATGTACCACGTATCTTTGCACTGCTTCTCGCCTCGTTGGTGTAAACCCAAGCAAAAGCAAACTTGAACTCCCTTAGTCATCATCCTGGCCAATGCTTGAACAGGTACCAGCTCTTTATAATCTGGCCATACTGAGAGACACTATCTATAGCCAGGATTGACATGTTAGGCATAACAATTTGGAAAACATGTTTCTATTCTTTGGATTTTCTGTAATAATAAGTAATTACTGGTTGGAAGCACTTTTTTATGAACAAAACTCATAACTTTTAAAGCTTGGCCAAAGTTTGGCTTCTTCTTCCACATATACTGTTATAATTAGCACAATCAAATAAATATATATGCACACATGGCTGCCACACTAAAGCACCCTTAGAATTTTCAGCATGCAAGTAGAAAGCATGATCTTTCTATGGATGCTCTCTACCATCTGGAAGAATAATGCAATTGTTTTCATGTAAATATACCGTTAAAAATTTGAAAACATAGAATAGGTGCAACCAAAGTAACAGATTAATGTCAATGTCAGTGTTAGAAGTGTTTATAAGAAAGAAAGTTCACCTAATGAATTTTATTGCACCCTAGATGAAGAAAGAGAGAGCTAAATAAAGAAAAATTATCTTCAATGGAAATTTAACGGTTGGGAATTAAACAGTATCAGCCAGCATCTTCTATGAGTTAATGGATCTGGAGGATATGGGTCACTGGAGAGAGTTGGATGTGGGATAGGAACAGATTTCTATTCTTTTGCACCCCAACCTCAATGGACTATTCTTTTGGACAAGCTATCTTTTTTCTCCCCTACCTCCCCAATTTTTTATTGTTCAGTAGATTTTCTGAAGTACTGTTCAGGAAGAGAACATCTTAGGAAAAAGGCAAAAGTATTCTGGTAAATACATAGCAATAATATATCATCATTATTTTTACATATCAGTTTTATACAATATTATTAAAGTGAGTCAATCCTCTTAAATGGAATTATCTTTGAGTAGTCTCTCTTGGGCATTCTAAATTCTAGATCTGGAAAGGTGAAGATGAGTTTGTATTGTTTCCTTCCTCACCAAAGTGATGTAACTGTTACCATATGAGGCTCTGTTTAAGCAACCCACTGGCTTTCCTATATAACATCTGCACACAGCATTCCCTTCCCTCATTTTCTTCTCCTTCAAAGACAGGCTATCAGTGTTACTATCAAAAGTGTAGCTTTTTAAAAACATGTAAATGGCAATAACTAAATCAAAACTACTTCTAAGGTGGTGACTTTGAAGGTAATAACACTTATTTTGAAGTATAAGCTTTAAAATGCTATATTATTTTATTTTCAGAACGTATAATTTTGTTTCATACATAACTTTAGTATTCAATTCACACCCTATGCTCTTTATAACATAACCATCTATATTTCTGCCTCCATATGAGATTGTAATCTGTTAGGGTACAGAAAGTCATGTAGAAAGAACTGGAATGTATAAAATAATGCTACAGTATTCCTTTTATAGGCTTTTGAGACAAAGAATCCTTCCTGATGGAATTTTCTGGAAAGGAAACACATACATATACAAACAAATACACACACACATACATTGTAGTTCAAAATAATTAAACATCCTAATAAAAGGAATGGCTTAAATGAGCAGACATTCTTTTTGCTTTGAGACTAAAACAGTGATTATTTTTGCTTCAGTTCCTTTTGCTTCCTTTCCAGTGGCCCAGGACCTGGGTGGGCTTGTATAATGTACAGATAAAAAAGAAAATGCCTGTCTTCTTTCTGACACCAGGCCCTTTCACCAAAGAAAGCTGTGAACATTAATTAATGTGATTTGCTCAGCTCTTCCAAACACAAATGCTGTCTGGGCCAGACCTAATGGGGCTTCGGCTATGCCTTTACCAGTGTGGCTAATCTACTTCCCTGTGCAGTCCTTTTACTGGCTTCACTGTTTGCTCAGCAGACATACTCACTTTCTTTGAACAATTCTTTCTAAAGCTAGATAAACTGTGGATCCACATTTTAATGAGATGAAATATTTTAATACAGAAATTAGAAGAATTCATCACTAACCAGCTACCAGCATTACTGGAATAAGGGATAGCTTGTTTAAAACTCTGGCTTAATGAGTAAATCTGCTCTGAATGGATATTCATTTAATCTTTATATTCACATGGACGCAGGTCATGACACGCCATACAAATATATTTAACAACATTTTTGACCATAGTGTAGTATATTTAACTCTGGTTTTAATATTGCCTGATTATAATAATAAGGACTGAAGCTACAGTTCATGCAAAAAGGTAGGGAACAGTAAACGATTAGCCTAATAAGTAAATGACATAATGAACATTCTCAATATACTAGCATACTCCTTAATCACTTTGAGATAAAACTTAAAGAATCTGAATCTTCGCGTTTTTTCCCATCACTGTATTTTACATGTCTAAATAAAGATCTACATCTACAAGTTATTTCAATTTGCCATACCATGTACAGATATTCAGATACAAATTTCAACTAATTATATTCATAAAAAAAGAAAATGCTCTGAATGACGAGGGAGATTCCTTTATCATACTCTATATTATGAGAAGGCTAAGTATCAATTTTTTTCTCAATAGAAAATAAAAATAAAATGATCTCACATAACTAAACTGAGAAATAAATAAAGCATCTCTTAGTGTTTACTTTTTCATAATCTAGATATTGGCAAAGTTAATTCTAGTACTAAAATGAGACATGCCTAATTTTAAATGTTTTATCCTCCCAAGTAGTAATTTAGTCAAATAAATATCCAGTCATATAATTTAGCTAGTATCATGTGGACCAAAAACACATATTTTTAAAGCATTAAAAGAATCTAGGAGGTTATCAGAGTCCAGAGCGCTAACCATTACACCATGGAACCACATCTAGGAGGTTATCTACTTCAACAATTTTAGGACATGAGTGTATATTCATATTGTAGTGGAACAGAAAAACAATGAAAAATATTAATCAGAGAAAGAAAAAAGGACCATCAAATTCAGCTTGTATTTCAGAAGCAACAAGTAAAATTACAAGCATGAGCATCCAAGCCCTGCCAAGTTGCAACCATTTGATAAATACAATGAGTATCTGAGAAAATGATTCCCAGGGACTGTGTGATGGTGTACAGACAAAACAGGTAAGTAATACCCTGGAGGCTTCTTTCAACATCAGTTTTTCAAAAGTCCCTGAATAATCACTTTTCCTTCTCTAAAATATAGATCTTAATTAAAAGGAAGTTTTTCTGGTTGTACTATTTAAAAGAAATAGAACACAAATTTATTACTAGGATACTTCCATTCATTTCCTGACATTTTTTATTTCAGGATTAGAAATTCAGTACTGTACACTGACAAATTGATGATTTATAGAAAAAATAAATACAATGTGGGCATTTCAGTTTTAATGGGCTCTGTATTCCCTTACTTCAGAACATATTTTGACAAATTATTTACTTTTCTATAACTTGTATATATCAACTTTGGACTGTTTTCCTATCTAATGTATGTCATCCTGTAAAAACAGTTAATTGCTAAAAGGAAATATTTTTTTAAAACACAAGTTAAGTCCTCGTGTTAATACTTTTTCAAGAGGCAGCGCATTTCTCAGGGTTTTAGCATGAGATTTATTGATTTTCATTGCATGGGAGAGCTCACAGGAAATTGTCTTCCATGGAGGGTGACAGAGTAATTGTATGTTTAGAGTGATATGTAGTATTAGAACTACTTTCTGTGATTAGATTGTGATGATTTAAAAATTTTAGTACATTTTGAAACATTTCTGTAATTGTTAACCATACATATGCTGTCACATAGACCAATTTCACAATTTCATGTCCTGTCACTGTGTGGAGTAACTAGGAAAGGTTTGTCCATGGAAGCTAAGTAATAAAGTTCCTAGCATATACTGTTTCCAGGCATTGTTAGTAATTTTGTGTTAGTCATACTTTCTTCACCCTTATAAGAAATGAATGAAGACCAATGGGTAGGAGCTTGTCACTAATTTGAAGCACTATCTGAAAATGACATCAAAAACATGTTTATTATCATCAGGGAAATGCAAAGTAAAACCATAATGAGATGTCACCTCACATCTGCATGAATGGCTATTATAAAAAAGACAAAAGAAAATAAGTGTTGGCAAGGATGTGGAGCAGAGGAAACCCTTGTACACTCTTGCTGGGCATTTAAATTAGTACAACCATCATGGAAAATAGTATATAAACGTCTCAAAAAATAAAAAAATAGAATTACCATATGATACAAAAATTCCACTTCTGAATATGAAAAAAATAAAATCAGTATCTTGAAACAATATCTTTACTTTCATGTTCATTGCTGCATTATTAACAATAGCGAAGACATGGATACAACCTAAGTGTCTATCAATGGATGAATGGATAAAGATACGTGGTATACGGTATATACAGAATGGAATGCCATTCAACCTTAAAAAAATCCTGTCATTTGCAACAACACGGATCAACTTGGAGGACCTTATGCTAAGTGAAATAAGACAGACACAGAATGACAAACATGGCAAGAATCACTTATATGTGGACTCTAATAAAGTGCAATTCATAGAAGCAGAGAGTAGAATGGTGGTGACCAGGGTTAGGAGTGGGTTGGGGAGCAGAAGACTACAGACTGGAAAAAGGGTACAAAGTTTTAGTTAGACAGTAGGAATAAGTCTTGGAGATGAAATATACAGCATGGTTCCTATAGTTAATAACATTGGAATGTACACTTGAAAATTGCTGAAAGTAGATTTTAAATGTTCTCATGACAAAATAAAATGATATATATATGAGGTGCTGGATGTTAATCAGGTTGATTTAATCATTCTGAAGTGTATACATATATGACAACATCACAGTGTATACCATAAACATATATTAATACAATTTTTGTCAATTTACATGTTTTTAAAACCATGCTTATTGAAGTCATTTTTACTCTTTTAGGTTGTGATGTTGATCATTTTAGTATACCCAAATGTTCTCTAAAACACACATACACATACATAGATGGATAATATGAAGAATCTCCCTTTTTCCTCAAAATGATTTTTGTCTTGAAATATAAATAGATCATCTTTGATATGTGCTTAAAACTTAAGCTGAGAAACAACTTTCCAGCTATGAAATTTTTGACAATTTTTTTCCTTCATTTTCTCTCTACCTCTCTTCCTTCTCAATCTCTTCCTTCTCTTTCCTTCCACTCTCTCTCTCTCCCTTCCTCCCTCCCCTTCCTTCCTTCCTTTCTGTCACTAAGTATATATACTCTTTATTTTAAAAACAGAGAATTTAATAGCATTGATTACATTCAAGTTTAATAGCATTTATTAAAGTCATTCAAAAATGGAAAAATGTATCATGCAATACGTAAATATTTGGGGAAATAGTGGAGGAGAATATCTTTCATTCTCTTTGTTATATGAGAATTACAAGTTTAAGTTCTTGAAAGAATCCCATAAAGGCCAAATTGTCTAATCCCTTATTTTATATATAAGGGGACTGACGTGATGTTAAAAAACTGCTAAAAGATTTACTAGTAAAATCCTAACTCTTTATTCTCAAAACAGTATTTGCTCTGCTTCATTCTTTCTCTTTCTGTATTTTATTTTTAGTTGTCTTTTTGATATTGCTAGCTGCCAAATTTAATTACCTCATTATCAGACCTTATTTTATTACATTCTGTAATCTAAGCAGAGATCCCTTCTCTATACTCATATCTGGGGTTTTGGCTGCTACGTAATTTCTTCCAAATTAGATCTCTAGCGTCACATTCCAGTTTGACCAATGATTTAATGTTAATTTTTCATACATTGAAACATCACTATTTAATACAGTTTCTCAGTGGAACATTCCTTCAGCAGACTGTTGATAAATACATCTGAAAAAAAATGGTTCAGTTGAAAAAATAATCATAGTAGCCTTGTGTTTGAAGTAAAGATTTAAAGGTTTCTTTAAAATAGGAATTCTTAGGCTCTTGTATATGAGACTGAATCCCTAAAGGTAGCATACCACATGCAACGTATTTTTCTTTCTTTGTATTTTTGTTATGGTAACTCCTTTAGTTTTTAAACAGAGCATGTGACCTACTATTCTGATAGCCCATTTTGAATAAAACTGTATTAAAAGAAAAACAATATTCTAAAAGTAGCTAATATTATTTGAGGATTAGAAACATACACTTAAACCCAAGTGCATTTTATATTTCATATGCCACTACCAGATACTTGTGCAAATGTCTGTATCTAAGTGTATTTTTTATATGGCATGTCAGCAGAAATGTTTGTGTTAGGAGCCATAGGATTCAGTACAGCCTCAACATAATATATATACACATACACACATGTATTTTAACAATTATTAATTGACAGGCACTTATATAATAATTATTATAAAAAGTATTAATTATCAGACATTGTTCCAGGGGCTTGATACATATAATCTCATTTTATAACATCATATGATAGTTATCAAAATTGTATGTGATTATTTCCACATTGTCTAAGAGAAATAGAGCTTCACAGATACTAAATTTCTCATTCAAAATCTCTCAGGTTACAAGTGGCAGAACAGGACTCAAAGTTAGATAAGCTAGCTCTCTCTGAATCTAAGGTTTACAGTATTTTCACTGGACTCTTTTAATATCCTATGAAAAAGCAGTACATATCCTAAGAACATAGAAATATTAAACCAAATCAATTAATTTTATGTGATTTTATACTACCTATAGCAAATCTTAAATATATAATATCTAATATATATTACATATAATTTATAAGATAAATATATCTGATATACAAGATAAGATAAAAATTCAAAATCATGATATTGTATATCAGATACAATATGTAAGATAAAAATTAGGACATTAATAGAAACCTTAAATATATTCTTTGAAAAGTAATAACTCTATCCATATTTTATCTTTTTATTTTTATGGCAAAATTTTAATCAATGCTTTAATTACTTATTATCCATATTTTACATTTGCTAATTTTTTAGGCAATGGAAATGTAAATAGATTCCACTTTTAAATGTATACCACATAAAATCTCTCTAGAAAGCATTAATTATGGACACATTATAAAATTAAATGATTCCTAAAAAATTATGAGGGAAGAGTTTCATTACTTTCTAGTTTACATACTGAAAATATCACCATAAAACACTATTATTGGAGTTGTAAAAAGTTAGCTGGACAGGCAAAGTAGAAAAATTGAGCATAGTTATTAAATATGATTGGAAAATCTGCTTATTCTAAACAGATTTAATGATAAAGATATATTTGGAAATCAGAAAATAATTTTGTAATAAATACTTTATAGGAAACTGAACAAATAGAAATGAAAACTATCATATAAGATATTGAGAATTTGCTATTTCTTCATGATGTTGGATGTTTCAAAGACAAATGTTAAACTTCTGAGTCCAAAAATACGGTTTAAGAATAATAAATACCCCTTTCAGATAGGTACTAAATTTCATTAATTGTTCATTTCTTTAAAGGTGTTTAAATCTGTTTATCATCATACTGCATATTTCAATCAATTTTTAATTCTCCTTTATTCTTATTTTCCTATTATGAGCACTATGCAATTATTTTACTAGGACTCTTGAATTTAGTTAACACAGGTAAGATTCTTATGATTCATTAAGGAATCAATTAACAACATCAAAAGTGTTGGAAAAATAGCTAAAATTTACCTACTGTTAACTGCTTTATATAAATTAATTCTCTTATTCCTTACAAGTACTAGATTTAGTCTTATTTTACAAATGAGGGAACTGAGGTGCTGATTGTACAGTAAGCCCAAGGTAACATGGCATGTACGCAGTCAAGAGGGAAATCAAATCTGGACCTCTTGGTTCAGAAGTTGTTCTCTGACTCTCCTACACTGAGTTAGCATTGTAAAAATTGAAATGTGAGCAGCAACAGCAAGGGGCTCAGGCTTCACAGTTTAAAGAATTGTTTTAAACAAATGATCCAACTATTCTAGAAATGTTTAGTGAAGTAAATAAATATGATATTAGTCAACCTGCAACAAATCTAAATATATGACACTAAGCATTGCAGTAAAATATTATGTGAGCTATATACATGTCAAGAGTACACAATAAAAAAATAGAAATTTTGAGAAATTTGATCTAAAGTCTTTGGCACTTGCTTTCAAAGGAAGAGCAGAAATGTATCTTGTGAGTTTCCTAAAATGCTAATTTGCATTCAAATTTTTTCAAACTTCTATTCCCCACATTACTCTAGCTGGAATCAGTATGATGAGAACTAATATAGTTCTCTTTTGAAAACATGGACTCTTGTTGGAAGCCAGTGGCCAGGGATAATTTCTCTCCAAAAAACAACCAAATAAGATAAATTATCAGGGTTTTAAAGGTCTATGGGAATTCAATATCCTTGATTTTTCTACCTCTTCTGTCCTCAGTCACAAAAGTAATCAATTTGAATTTTCGTTTATTGTAATGTGGCAGAATAGATGTCCAGATTAACATACTGTATAAAACATCTAATTCTTAGATCTTAATTATATACATGAGCTGGCAAGAAGGTAAGAAATACTATGCCTAGAGGCTAATGGTGAGAGTTACAGAGGTTCATGAAGCCATGAAGTTGGCTTTTACCTTGAAGACATTTGGTAAGTCAGTGAATTTGAATATTGGTTCCCGTACACCTTTAATCTTGAGACCCCCAAAATTTGCATCCTCATTGTATAGGTAGTCAACAAATTCATTCACCATCCTTTTTCATCCAACATTGGCTCAAAGCAGAGGAAAAGAAAATCTTTTCTGAAAATTCAAAACCAGAATGCAAGCCAGAATGTACTTGGGTATTCTCTAGGTTCCACAAAAAAAAAACCTCAAGGTAAGAATTTAGTATAAATAGGTCAATTTTTATTACAGATTTCAGATCTCTGACAAAAATAAAGCAAAGCTTTTCTGGAGAAATCTCTCTTTATCTCAGGTGTCAAAGACTTTCCATGGGTATGATTTCAAGAAAAATGACCAGCTAACATTAAAAAATAATCACTAAACACTTACAGAAATAAGGCACCATGAGTGAAATCCAGCTGAAACGAAAGAGAAGAGGAACGCTCTGAAAATTTCAGAAACTAAAATTATGAGAAATAGAACAGAAAATATATATTTGCATGTTAAGAAACCAAAGAAAGATTTGGCAATATGATTAAAGATAAATGCATATAAAAAATCAAAACAGAACTGCTACCAATGAAAATATAGTATTAGAAATCAAAAACTTGGTAGATAGGTTGAACAGGAGATTATAAATAATTAGGGAATTTGTGTATTTTAAGATAGTATAATATAAGACAAAGACATGGAAAATATGAAAGAAAGGTTAAGAGATGAATAATCAACTATGTCAAAATAATATATCTAATCAGGACTTAAGAAGTGGAAAAGAATGGGACACAGGTGAGATGTGAAGGAATTTACAGAAATGGCAAAAATACACCAATTCACAGATTTAAGAAATCCACCTTAATTAGTCTTCATATTAGAAATTTACATTCCTTTAACATGTATTTCGACAAAAAGTTCTCAGCTACTAGTTACGTGGTCCTTTGTAATCACAAGAATATATTTACAACACAACTTCAACAATTTAATGAAAAGCATTAAGTGAGAAAAGACCAAGTATTGTGTTTCATTAAAACCAAAAATAGACATTGTTCTATAAGAAGTCAAACTTTTCTTTATTTCTGTATACTGCCTATAACTTCTTTACATCATGACTATTATTTTTATGATTAAACCTGTTAACACAGTCATGGCATGATTCTCAGATGAAATGTAATTTAAAAGGCTACTAAAAACATAGCAAATATAAAGTAAAAACTAACCCTTTAGCAAGGTTTTATTTTAGATATTTGCCTCTTCTCTGTTAATTCAAACATTTTAAAAGCTAATAATTCAAAAACATTTTATGAGAAAATACTAAAGGTGATAATTTCAAATTTCTGTAATACTACAGAATATGAATTTGAAAGTGACACCATTTTTAAATTTAAATATATCTGCAATTCAAATACATAAGATTTAATTTTTATAAGAACTAAAAATATTAGGTTGGTCATGATGAAGATATTTTTCAGAAAATAAGTTGACAATTGAGAAATTATGAAAAGTTTTAGAACTCAGGTTTATAAACTTCCACATTTCCATTACTCTAAAAAATTAAACAAACAAAAATTCCAAGAAGTGATAAGAAAGCAGACAGGAAAGAAAGTGAAAACTTAAGCACAGTCAGGTAATAGTCAGGCTTGGCTTGTTCAATTGTGATGTGTGAAGTCAAATTTGCACCTGTCCTGGGATCTGTCAGTGTTGGCAGGGGACACTGGAAGCTGACACTTTACAGAGCTGCATTATCAACCGATAGATAATGCAACCTTTGACATATCACCATTTCACAGTATGCCAAAGTCCGATGAAATGAAAACCACTAGAATGGACAACTGAATAATTTACAGGATTCAGAGGCCAAAGTCTTTCTCTTTCCCACACTGTCCCCTACAACCATGTGAAATATATCATTGAATGATGGATGGGTAAAGGGAGAACAAAGGAGGTTGAGCAAAGAAGCTGGAACTTTTTTTTTTTCCTAAATCCATGTGACTCTTAACAAATTGCATGGCTACTCAGTGGGTTTTGATAAAATATCTGAGGATTTTTTTTTTTCTTGACAATTCTATGGCTTTAAATTTGGTGATAACATACCACTTTAAAGGCAGTTACATTCTTTTGCAGAGAAGCCAAAAATGCTTCTACACCATGTCACCCTGAGACAGAGGAATGAACAGAGGAGTTCTCAGAGTGCTGCCTTGGATCCCTGCCACTGCATGATGGCAGCTGGTGATTAATAATCTTCAACGAAATCGTAATTCAAGCAGGATTAGTCAGGCTCACAAACTATAGGGTTCTTACAGTCAAAATTGGTCAAAACTAAATTTAAATAGTCATTAAAATATGTAATCCTCCTACAATCAGTTACTTGTATAGTAAATGATAAGAAAGCCATGTAAGACACATAACACATCCAATTCATCACTGATCGGGCACCAATTTTTAACATTATCCTCCAGTCACTAATTCAATCTTATCAACCCATTTCTTCAAAAAACAGAATGCACTCATCAACTGCTCTCCTATGACGTATTAATAAAGTTAAGCAAATGTAATACTTATAAATTGATATTCATATGAAAATCACATGCAATAAACTGCCGTTTAGTAAAGAAAACTATTTTGTATGGATTAATTGGCTCCATCATGATGTACTTGAAATCATGGAGATACTGAAGATCATTTTCAATTATTTAAAATGAATTTCAAAAGTATTAGTTGTGTCAAAGGTTTTGAAGTGCTCTGTAGTAACAACTAATTTAAAATGCTGTATAATTTTGGTAAGGACTTTTTATAAGTGAGATTATTTTAAACTTTTTCAATGCATTTTCTTTCCTATATGTACCAAGTAAAATTACACAAAAAATTAAAGAAATTTTTCAGAGTCCCATAGCTCACTGAAAGTTAAAAAAAAAACACAAACACAAAATAAACCCATAAACCCCAAATTCTTAAGCAAAAACAAACAAACAAACAAACAAACTCTAAAGAACACCTAAAATCCTCTTTAAGAAGCTCATGGCAAATAAGCAAAAATCTTTCTATACTTAAGTTTGATGAAGAAATAATAAAGGAATTAAACCTCAATGACGACACAGCAAATATATCCAAGTTAAAAATATCTGATGTCTGAGGGCAGCTGAGAACATATCTTTAGTCTCAAGCGTTCACATAATCCAACCAGGCTACCTTCCATTAGCCATCATAATTAGAAAACAAAGGCCTGAAGTCACTTCAAAGTGCTGCTTATTCAAATATCCTGCTTACTCTGAGGCAACAAATACAAAGTATGTTTGAGCCAGAGAGGTTTTTACCAGTTTCTTTTTATGTCTGGAAACTTTGGCTCAGATATCAAATAAACATAGTAGTTTGAAATAATTAAGTATTCTTATCTGGATCCCTACTTCTCTACATCACAAAATCACCACACACTTGGCATTCCTGGCAGCTCTTGGCACAGTGACTGTGGGTCAGAACTGAGATCTGGCAATGCAGTGTGGGGAAATCTTTATTGCAGCTGCCAACACCTCTGTCTGACCCAGTGAATCAACTTAAATCTCTCAATCTCTCTGCAAGGAATGCATGTGAATTGAAGATCAATTTTAGATATTGCTTATACTGAAAAACAAGGTCAGTGACTTTTCGGTATAATATGGAATATCTGGAAAAATAGAAAGAAATGTTTAATTAGTTCTTTTCTTTTTTTGTTTTGGTTTTAACTCTTTTCTAAGATATTTTCCCTGCAATTTAAGTTCTTTCATTTTATTATAAATGCATGAATAAATATGCCCCAAACACTGCTTTGACTACCTTCATTTTCTGGGTCCATATCTTCACAAATTGGTGCTTTTCCAAGTAATCATTTAGAATGTTAATCAGTGTTAGCAATTTTCCTCTGAGTATTTCTTCCTGAAGTGTGTGTTTCTATACCTTCTGCCATATCTTTGCAGCATCATAAAGAGACTTCTTGGTTGTACTTGAATAAAGCATGGATTTTTCAAGTGCAAAAGGACACATGTGCCAATAACCTGGAGTGTTAAGAAAATGCAGTACTTTGTGGCAGATATGTTTTTGGGAATTTTAATAGTGCACTAGGAACAACTGCAATGTTCAGCTCTGCCATGATTCTGTTATACCTCGCCCTGGAAAACATTAGAAGTACATATCAAAAATTTGTAGTGAATAAATAAAACATAAGGCTCCTCTGTCCTTTTATCATACGGTGCAGATTGTGGTAAAAAGCAGAGACTCCAGAGGTAAACTTGTACTTATTCAGTTCACCAAAATTTCTTCTTTTGTGAAAGTAATCATTATGGTATAATTCATGTAATGACAATGCCAAATTTTCCAGCATCAGGAAAGAAATTAGTAGAATGCATTTGACTTGACAAAATATTTGGAGGATCTCTGTGTATTTAGATTTAGCAAGGTTTGGATAACTGGTAGGTTTGTTTTAGTTTTTTAATAAATGGGATCATTATGTCCTAAAATTTAACCTATGGATATTCTAATCTTTTGTAAATACATTCAGACACATGCTGTACCCAAAGATCATTATTTACTATCTCCAAAATGTCAAACTTGGAGACATTACAAGATTTACCACTGATAATTGAATCCTTCTTACTTATTCTCTCTCTTATTTATGCTGTCTCTCTTATTTATTCTCTATCATATGATAAATAATGATTAACTCAAGAATAGTAAAAAACAGAAGGAAGGCGGAAAGTACAAATATGTAAACTGACAGAATTTACGAATTCATTATATGTAGGATCACATAAAATTTGCTGATATGAAACATAAAACGAAAAATTGTCTCCTCTCTCAAACTCTCTGCCTTGCTTCCCCCCCATCCCCAGCCCCCTGTATCTTTTGTTGTACCTCCTGGGAATTCTCACATGTATCACTTTCTCTTTTAAAGGTAGTCTAATTTTCCAAATTTTAGTTGTGTTTTCATAAAGCTACTGAAAATCAAAATTTTAAGTGGCTTAGTTCATGTAGGAGATTTCGTGCTTTCCCTTTCCCTCCAATTCAGGTGCCCTTCTGAGTTATTATTCACCCTTCCTGTTGTATCTCTACAGTTCATAATTTAACTTTTCTGTAGATAATAGGGATGAATTAAGCTGAATTCTGAATTCATTTTACCATGCCATAAAGGAGAAAAATTGTGAAAACTGTTAATTAACCAAATCTATTTAGGAGATGTATCAATTATTTTCAATGTATAATTTGAAGTCCTAATCTTTGAATTCCCAAGGGAAGAAAAGGTCAAGAAAGAAACCAATACACAAATTTAGAAACTTTTTCAATAGAAAAATAAATAGGTAAACTGGTTCTCTCTTTAAGAATTATTTCTTTAAAAGATTAAAGCTGAAGAAAGTATTCTCTAGTTACATGTATTATTACTCTAATTCCAATAACACCTAATGACCTAGCAAGGATGTGAAAATATGGAAATTTAAGGCTATATTTAGATTTTTAAAGTGCAAAATTTTCAAACTTCCATGACCATTCCAATAGTTAACACATGGAAATTCTGAACATCAAGAAAATACATTTTAGATAGATCAAAGCATTCATTATTTCTAATAATTATTAAAAACTGGGTACCCTTTAGCCTTTTAAATGTAAATACATATCATTTTTGGATGAGAAGAGAAACACAAAGTGTTTTCTTCGGCAAAAAAAAAAATTCAACTCAAAATCAAGCATGTCTAATACCCTTGAAAAGCTATTAAAACATTCATTTAGAAAATGTTCTTTTATTAACATTCTCACTCTTGATAAATCCACATGTATCAATTTAGATACCAGACTTTTGGATTTGATATCAGATTTGACAATATTCTAAATATCTATTTGCTATTTACCTTTTCATGCAGAGTTGAAGACGGGTAAACAGATATCAAAGTAAAGCTGCTTAATGTTAATTTTTTTTCAGCTATAGTTTAAATAAAAAATTGGCTTGAAATGAAAATTTAAAACACTTAAATACAAATGATATCTCTGTGTCACAGTAACACAATTTCTAATCAGAAAAATAATGTAAAAATTATATAGTAGAACCCAGCCCCTTATTTACAGGTGATATAACTGAAGTGTTTGATCTAAGTCCTAAAGACATTTCTAGAGCTCAGTAAACCAATACTCAACCTTCTAAATCAGGGTTTAATCACCCATCATCTCAACCCTGAGTTTACTTTCTTCTCTTCCTTAGGAGAATGAGTTGACAGTGATCTGAATTCCATACTTGTTTGGAAAATTGCTTTGTTAACTAAAGCATGATTTTGATTACATTGATCTCTAGAGCCTTTACCAGATACTTTAAATCTTGGGGGCTTTAGTGAACATTATAAAAATCATTACTTCAGAAAGACAGAGAAATAGAAAAAAGAGAGAAGTAGATAAAGATCTCTTCTTGTTTTCTTCCTCATTATTACTCAGTATATAAAAAGGGAAATATTTCCTTCTTAGAATACAGATAAGTCCTTCAGACATGGGCATTGCTATTTATTTTAGTTCACAATTTGAATGCACACAGTACATTAATTTCCTAGATGGTTATTTTCTCCTATTGGATTATAGTTAAAAATAATCTAATTTAGTAAATTTATACAGTATAACTTATTAATTTTTTCATCCTCTGTAATGTGTTTTCTTCCCACCTCACTCTTTTCAATGCCTAATTTTATCAGAATAAAATACCTCATTGGAGGAAGCTTCCTAACTATTAATGTTACAAATACCTACTTTTGGTTAAGAGTAAAAACAAAACACAATCCACAGTCTAAAGAAATTTCAGATTTAGTGGGTTAAAATGAAGGAAAGTACTGATTACAATACAGATAAATAGTTCCAGCATTAGGCATAGCATACAATGGAAGAATCAAACGGGAATCCACAGGAAAACATACCGGGTTAAGGAAAGTGTTCATAGACAGAAAAGGCTTCCTAAGGAAAATGGCACTTGAGTGATTATTAAAGGGTGAGAAAGTTTTAGTGGGGTTGAAAAAAGCGAGAATTGTTCTTACAGAGAAACCTACAAATTCACTTAGAAGTAAAAAAAATTGAGGAATAAGATGATTTTGGGAAATCTAATTCATTATACGTGCAACACAGAATACATACAGAGATGTGATGAAGCATAAGGATGAAAAAATGAGCTATGCAAACATCAAGGTTGCCATTTTTTTACTGTTCTGTTCACTCAAAACACACATAAACACAGCAGTAGAAAATGGCTAAATACTGTTCAACAGTGATTTACTTATAGTCTATTCTGTAAAATGACAGATGTCTAGACCCAAGATTTCTCAGTGTGAACTTGGAAAATATTACAAGTTTAGAAATGTTTCCAACACCAATGAAACACCATTTTATCACAGTGTTATAATCGTCTGAGCTCAGGAATGAATCTAACACCACTTTGCAAATGGATTCCTACAAGCATTACATTCAAATTTAGGAAATGTT
Source organism: Lemur catta (assembly GCF_020740605.2). Lineage (NCBI taxonomy): Eukaryota > Metazoa > Chordata > Mammalia > Primates > Lemuridae > Lemur > Lemur catta. Next base: position 7,348,129 of record NC_059151.1, on the reverse strand, counting down.
GAAGCGAAGAATGGTATAATTGCTTCACTGTGCTATTGTGAATAAAACCTACACTTTTATTTACCCTCTATGTTCTTCTAAATAAAGAAGAATAAAAATATAGAAGAAAATTTGTTCTTTAAAATATATTACAGTTATGGTGATATAAAACTAAGTTATTAAAATTCAAAAATATCTAAATTTTATACATGTCCAGAACACATTTTCCCAAATTCACACTACCAGGCTTATGCCTTTTTTATTCATTGCCTTCTTTACTTATTGTTACAAACCCATAACAGGCTTTCTGGATATTTGAGGAGAAAAAATTGTGTCTGACAACAAGAGGCATGTTATAGCTACTTCCATTTTTCACCTCTTTCCCCTTCACTTTTGACACGTTTCTGCAAATCCCAGTGCTTAATTGAGTACCTAGGGGTGTTGCATGTGTAACATTTTGAAGTGGCTCCATGGGGATGATTTACAGCAATGTATAAGATGACAGATGTACTGAGAAAGGCTGAAGTGATTTTATGTGCTGTACATACTAAGATGGAGCACCTGACACCACAGTAATATTTATTAACATGCAAAGAGATTAGATATTATCAAGATCCTCAGACTTTAACACCTATAAATTCTGCATATCTGAGTACATAGTACTGATCTTTTTCTTACCATATCTAAGACAAGAAAACTTTGAATGGATTGATAAAATCACTTTATATTTCTTACAACTTTATTCAATAAATATAAATTACATTGGAAAAGAAAAACAGTTGCAATTTTCAAACAATACAGGCTAGCATAAGATTCATTTTGTGCCAGACACTGTTGTATAATAAATGCTTTACATTTATTAACCCACTTAATCCTCACCACAGACCTCTGAGGTAAGTAATACCATTTCCATTTCACAAATGAGAAAGTCAGGGCTGAAAAAATTTGTCAAATTCATCAAGTTAGTAAGTGATGGAGCTCGGTTTTTTAATATAGGCATTCTTGCTATAAAGCCTGTGCCTCAACCACTATGTGTTACAATCTCTCAGTGTAAATTGAAACACTATTTTCTCAGATCCAATTTAAATATCCCTTACTTAGTGGCAATAGTCTGAAGACTCCCATTTTAGTTCCTGGTTATGGCTCTAATTACCTACTTGATCTTCAATGACTCATTTATTCTCTCAGACTTCATTTCCTCAGGTGTAAAATTAGTGATTTAAGCTAGATTAATCTCTGAGGATCTTTTAGCTCTAAGGTTTTGCGATAGCACAATCCCGTTAGACAATTATTTCTTGGGTATCATGAAATTAGAAATTAACCATTTAACTGAAAGAGTAATGGAAAAAAACTGATAAATTAAGCAAAAAATCGCTTTCCATTCTAAGATTTAATAATGCCACATCTCAAGAATCAAGACGACTTTTTAGCTTCTCACCTAAATTTTAGCAGCAACAAAAAAACCTCAAAATATACTTTCACACTATTTGATATATAAAGAAATTATCACAGTGAGAAAATGAATTAGTCTACAAAGGCATACTAACAAAATTCTGACTTAACTTGAAAATTTTAATGATTTTGATAGTCTATTACTAAAGCCACAAAGCAAGCAGAGGAAATCACAATTTGCCTTTATCAAACTGAATTTTTTTTTAGTATCACCTCTTTCTTTCAAGCTTTTGACTCATATTCATTCTGTCCTAATTTATTCCATTTTTTAAAAGAATGACATTCAAGGTAGGTTTCTGTATGTGTAAACCAATATTTTTTTAAAAAGAGTATTGGGATATTTAATTTTTTTTGTCTATGTTGAAGATTCAAAAATAGGTCATAACGGCCTTGTTTCCAAACACTCAAATTTATCAAGATACATTGAAAGGAAAAGCTTAAATGAAATGTTATCTCATATGACTCTCTGATAGCTAATCTGTACTTCAAAAACAATCCTTAAAAATATTCTAGTGAGAAATTCAATATGAGGGTTCTATCTAAAGATATTTAATTGTCATAGTTTGTCCAATCCAAAGAAACAATATGCTAACCAATCACAGCCAGTGATCATAAACAAATCTTATGGTACTTTTTCATTTGACAAAATCAACATCAACATTTACAATAACTGTAAATGCTATGAATTAAAAACAGATCAGAAAGCTATGGGAAGTCAATTACAGTACATTGCTATGACTGGTGCTCTGTAGTCAGACTATCCAAGTTCAAATCTCTCTTATACTGAATAATATATAGTTTTTGTGACCACATAAAAATGCTCAACATCACTAATCATCAGAGAAATGCAAATTAAAGCCTGGATGAAATATCATCTTACACCAATCACAAAAAGACAAAAAAAAAAATCCATTGGCAAGGAAGTGAAGAAAGGGAACATTTATACATTGTTGGTGGGAATGTAAATTAGCGCAGCCCTATGAAAAACAGGATGGAAATTTATCAAAGAACTAAAAAACAGAACTACTATTTGATCCAGCAATCCCACTACTGGGTATCTACCCAAAGGAAAATAAATAATTAATCAAAAGGATGCCTGCACTAACATGTTTACTGCAGCACTATTAACAATAGCAAAGATATGGAATCAACCTAAGTGTCCATCAATGGAGGACAGTATAACAAAAATATGGTTATCACACACACACACACACACACACATACACACACACACACAATGGAATACTATTCTGCCATAAAAAACGAAATCGTCTTCTTTAGGAAAATGAATAAAACTGGAGAACAGTATCTTAAGTAAAACAACTCAGACACAGAAAAAGAAATTCCACCTCTTCTTACTTATAAGTGAAAGCTAAATAATGTGTACACATGGACATAGAGCATGAAATGACAGACAATGGAGACTCAGAGGGTGGGGCTGTGAAAGAGGAATGGATGATGAGAAATTACTTAATGGATACAAAGTAGGTTACTCTAGTCATGGATACACTAAAAGTTCTGACTTCAACATGCAATATAACCATGTAACAAAATTACACTTGAACTGCATAAATTTATACAATTTTTTAAAATTTAAAAATAATGTATTGTTTTGTCACTTTGCTCCACCTCTGTGTGCTTTAAGTTTCCTCTGTACAGCTGGAATAATTACACTACTACTTCATAGGACTGTCAAGATTAAATAAATTAACACATATGCAGAAGGTATGATAAGACCTGGAACATAATAAACCCTTATTTAATTAATGCTGAATATTGTGATGCTGCTGTTGCTGTTGCTGCTACCATATTGAATTGGAGGTAGAAAAGAAAAATTATCTAAAATATGTTCTGCAGTTCATAATAACATAATCAATGACATTTAAAATAGTAAATTTTAGGAAGTAGATTTATTAGATATGTTTATCTTCATTATGTGTGTATGTGAGTGTTAGGTGTGCAGATTGTGACTGACAATTCATTTACATTCCCAGTTTTGAAACAATTGACAAAAATTATAATCTTTAAGAATTTGGTATACAATTTCAGTTATGTTCATAGATTAAATATTTTTGAATAATACATTCATGGAAAAACTTGAGTTCCAACTCTACGGTGCTGCTTTTCACACAAACAGAAGGAAAATGACTTATGTGGGTGTTAGAGGTGCCACAGCTTTTACTATGGTAATTTCTCCAGTATAATCATAGCATAAGTGAAAAAAGTCTTGCTTACATGAGCAGAATCAAGTTCTTCTTCAAGCTATTTTGGTACAAACACATGCCACTGCTGTCTCTGACTACCAAAACGTACACATTGTATTCCACTCAAATAAAATTTCCTCAGAGCAGGGATGAAAACAGATGGAGATCTTCCTATTTCCAGGACTTAGCTCCATGTTTACATACAGTTTTCCTAAGTTAATAATTAAGTAAATAATATGGCTATGTTTTGTGTAAGTTGGAAGAATCGCTTTTATAACACAGGACAGAGAGTAATTTTGGAAGGTAAAAAATCTATTTATTTTTGTGTATCTATTTATCCTTGTTTCATGCTTCAGATTGAGAATAAGCAGATCATATATACACACATGTGTGTATATATACATATATACAAATATATAAAAATTTTTCATCTTCAAAAGCTTCCCAATAATGCTGAATCTTATTTTTTTTTTTAACTAACAAAATTTTTTTGGAAGACACAAAGGCTTCAGATGTAGACTAGCATGGGCCTGCATGCTGATGAACATGAGATTCAAAAGCAAATACCATCTCTTAACAGTTCACATAGACTGACCGATGCATCACTTATGCTGCAGTCCCCAATCCCTGGGCTGCAGAACTGTACTGGTCAGTAGCCTGTTAAGGACTGGGCCACAGAGCTCCACCATCTCCCCAGCCCCCAGTCCCATGGAAAAGCTGTCTTCCATGAAACTTAGGAAATGGGGAGGAGGGGAGTGGCGGGGAGTGGGGAACAGCAGGAAGTGAGTAGCAGATGACAGTACTTACAGCTGCTCCCCATCACCACCTAAGCTCTGCAAAAGGTTGGGGACCGCTGCGATAACTGGATCTTACAATAAACCTTTGAGGTCATTTAGATACGTTTTAACCTCATTTTACAGCTCAAAAATATTCACTCAGAAAAATTGCTTAAGAGTCAGAAGCATGAACAAAGTTAATGTTTTAGACTCTAAATGCGAAGTGCTTACCACTTTAGATCATGGAGAAGATTTGCTCCAGAATCAAGAGGTAAATAATATACTCTACAACTACTATAGGATAAATGAAATCTCTTAAACCTCCTTAGGAATTTTTTTTTAAAGAGATTGGTGATTCTGGTGTTTACTATGAACAAATACACTCTGGAAAAGTCCAGAAGGAAAAATAGCATTACAGCAACAATTTTAAAGCATTACTTTTGTTCCCCATTATTAGCATTCTCTTTTACATAAACATTACTACATTTCCTAAATACACACATAGGTATTTAACAGATATAGGGAGAGTGTAGAAATAGCATCCATTCCAAAAGAAATTATTTTCTCTTTCTAAAGTCTCATTCACTCAAAAGATTTCTTAAAATTATAAGCAAGTTTAGAAAATAATGCCTAACATGAAAACAGATAAAACAATATTCATAACTGAAATTGTGTGGCCTTTGTTATGTCGACAGATTCCTAATATTCCTAGAAAGTATCATGAAAGTGGTCTTACAAAATCTCTTACAAATTCTTACTATGAAACCTTAGATTTATTCTTACTATGACCTAGAGATATTTTTAATCATCTCTAATTGACTCTCCCCAGCAGCATTTCCAAACCTTTTTCACTCTCCCATCTTCCTCAATTCCCCATTGCCTCAGTTATTACTGAGATGATTATAACCACTCTATCTAAATTTCCTCAATTTTCCTGTTCCATATCAACAAACATGATTGCTCTATTAGCTCAACAGTTGAATGTTTGCCAAACTTTTCCTCTATAACTCTTTTCTAAACCAAAGTTCCATCATAATCTCTCTTTCCCACCTCTGGATTTTTTTTCTACATAGGTCAAAAATATCCCGATGTGTCCATGTTTCACAAAATTCTTGTTACTTTTGTCCATATAACTTTTTCATCATCAAATTTTGAAGAAAGACTCTACTTACGGTATTCAATTCTTCTCATTCACACACTCCTTACTATTTGTACTGGTCTTCTAATTAACACCACTATCACTACAATGAAACTTCTCTCTGTGATTTAATCAGTGGGTTCCTTATCTCTAGAATCCACAGACTTTTTATATACCACATGTAAACAACATTCAAGAACAGTTAAAGTAACCACCTCTAAAGAAAGATTTTTCTTCTCAGAGAGAATGTTCTGTATGCGTTCACCTTTCAATTTTGAACTTGATCTTCCTTTGTATTCTTTTGCCACCAAATATAAAATATTTGCCAATGATATATCTATGGATTTTTCTCCTCCCACTAATTCATGTTTGGCCATCTCATTCAATGTCATAGCTTTACTTTTTATCCCCTAAAAATCTGATATTAAACCAATATTCCTCCTTTGCTTTTTCAAATATATCCTGATACCTGCAGTCATATAGTGTTCAAAATCTTAGCTCTGATCTCAAAGTGCCTCCGTTAAAATTTCAACACTGCCACTTACTTGCTATTTAATTTGGGTTCAGTTGACTAACTGAACTTCCTTAGTTTCCTAATATATACAAAGGATTTTATAAGGAGTAACTAAATAATTTATGTAAAACTTATATCACTATGCCTAATTACAGTAACAATTCAATAAATGTGAGATACCATCTGTACTTATTTCCCCATATTCATATTTTCCATATTTATGCAAATTGTATATTTGTTCAATGACTAAAATCCAAATGCTAGGGGTCTTTTTTGAACCTCTCTTTTATTGGCCAAAGAAATATAATATGTTAACAAGTCCTATAACATCTTCCAGCAGCATAGCTTCATAGCAACTCACTTTCCCCTTCCTTCTATTACTATCCTAGTCTGAGAGCTTATTATCTTCTATCTGAACTATTTCAAAAGACTCCTGACTGGCTTCCCTGACTTTAGTTTTTTGACCTTTAACCCATTACTTTTATTGGGGGAAACTGTATTCTTTTTCCTGAAGTACATATACAAATTGTGCCATTCCACTACTCAAGCCCTTCCACTCTTTACTATTACCTGAGACATTAAATTCAGAAACCTTAGTTTAATATTCAAAACCTATTACTAGCTCATTTCAATCTGCCATGCCAATCTTATCTCATCCTTAAATAGAAAATGTTCCAGACAAACTAAACTATTGGCTGTTCCTTACCCATGGTCTACGTTTCTGATACTCTTCTCTCCATATGAAATACCCTGATACTTGAATTTCAGATAGTATCTGTAATTCATGATGTAGCCAAAATGATACCTGCTGGATAAAAACTTAATCTCATCATCTTAAGTTCTTTATCCCTTCTGTGAAAAATAAAAGAAATGACATGGAACTTCACCAATAACAAAATACGAAACTCATCACAAGAATGGAAAAACAAACACCACATGTACTTACCATTAAATTAGTACTAATAGATCAACACTTAAGGACACATATGGAAGTAACATTTATCGTGTGTCAGGCAGAGGGATGAGGGGATAGCTAAATTCACATGAAACAGGTGCTCTCTGGGGAATGGGCACAGCCGTAGCTTTGATTGGGCAGTGCAAAGGCAATTTACGTAACCAAAGTATTTTTACCCCCGTAATATTCTGAAATTAAAAAAAAATCAACCTCAGATAATCTCCCAAAAAATGATAAAACTGATGAAAACAGAATATTGATATTTAATATTTTAATATCCTGAAAACAGAATACTCAACAGCAGCAGATAGACATTCTGTTAAGAACACATAAAATATATTCCAGAACAGATCATACACTACACTATAAAGTAAGTCTCAAATAAATCAAGAATGACTGAAATCACTTACAATATTTTCTCTGTCTAAAAAGTTGATTCTTTGAAAGGTCAAAAACTTGGTAAGTATTTACCTGACTGACAAAGAAAAATTGAGGTAAGGCACAGGTTACCAAAATCAGGAAAAGGGAAGATCTCTACCAACTAAGCAAATTAAAAGGATTATAAGGACATACTATCAACAACTTTATGCCAGCAGACTAGATGAAACAGATAAATTCCCAGAAAGACAAGAAATGTCAAACTCACTCAAGACAGAAAGAATCTGAATAGATCTAAAACAAGTAAACAAATGGAATTAGTAAATTAAAATCTTATTGCAAAGAGATCTCTGGGACATATGAGCCAAATTATATCAAACATTTAAAGAAGATATGATACCAATCCTTCACAAAGTGTTCCAAATAATATAAAAGAAGGGAAGACTTCCCAAATCCTTTTAAGTTTACTATTAAAATACTAAAGATAGACAAAGAAACACAAGAATGGAATATTACAGATAATACACCTCCTGAATATAGATGCAGAAATCCTCAACAAAATATTGGAAAACTAATCCAGAAATATTTATTTAAAAAAATTTACACCATAGACATATAAGACTTACCCCAGGAATGCAAGGTTGCTTGAACATCTGAAAATCAATTAATAAAATAGACCATTTCAACAGAACAGAAGATAAAAACCATATGATTTTCTCAATGAACAAGAAAACGGATTTCACAAAATTCAGTATCAATTAAGATAAAAACTCTCAGTACACTAAGAGTATTAGGGGATTTCCTCAGAATGATAAAGAACATCTATGAAAAATATACAGCTAACATTGTCCCTAAATTTGAAAGGCAAAATGCTTTCCATCTAATATTAGGAACAGAAAATATTTCCTATTCTTAAATTCTATTCAGTGTTGTACTGACGGTTCTAGCCAGTGTAATCAGAAAAGAAAAAGTAAATAAAATGCATATAGATTTAAAAGAAAGAATAATAAACATTTTTATCTGCATACCATGATCCCGAGCGTAGAAAATCCTGAGATCCACAAAACACTCCAAGAACAAACAATTGAGTTAATCGAGGTCATAAGTTACCAGATCAAAATACAAAACTATACTTTATTTTTATATATAAGCAGGAACAATCTGAAAATAAAATACAGGAAATGATTCCATTCACAATGTCATCAAAATCAATAAAATCCTAAATAAGAAACTTAAAAGAAGTACCAGACTTGTATAATGAAAAAAGAAATATCGTTGCTCACAGAAATTAAAGCATACTAAATAAATGGAGATACATTCTAAGTTTATGAACTGGAAAATTGAAAATTGTTAAGATGGCAATTCTTACCAAATTGATTTATAGATTCAACACAGTCTTTATCAACTTTCCACCAATTGTTTGCAGCAATTGGCAAACTGATCCTAATGTTTTTTATGAAAATGCAAAAGATTCAATAGTCAAAAATAAGTATGTAAAAAGAAGAAAATAAATTATACTTTTAGATTTCAAAACTTACCATAATGCTACAGTGTAGGACTGGCAACAGGACAGGAATATAGGTCAATGGAAGATGATCAAACATTCAGAAATAAACTCCTATATTTAAGTGGAATGACTGTCAACAGAGGTGCCAAGATAATTCAATAGGGGAAAGTATAATCTTTCTAAGAAAGGGCTAAATTGGATATCCATATGTCAAAACAGTGCCTCATACCACACTTAAACACTAATACAAAATAGTTCATAGACCCAAATATAAGAGTTAAATATATAAATATTTTAGAAGTAAACAAAAAAATCATAATGACCTTGGACTATTTAAACAATTCTTACATGTAATGTCAAAGCTAGACCCTTTAAAGAAAAAAATAATAAATTGGATTGCAACAAATATTTTAAAATTTGCACGTTAAAAGACATCATTACCAAAATGAAAGGAAAGGCCACAGCCTGGGAAAGAATATTTGCAGATCATATATCTGATAAACAACTTTTATCAAGATTATATAAGAAACATTTAAAGTTAAATAATATTGTCAAAAAACTAAATAAAAGTGTGCACATGATTTGAACAAATGTTTCACCAAAGAAAGTATACAGATGTTGATGAAAAGATACTCAGCATCATTAATCATTAGGGAAACAGAAATTAAAATCATAATCAGATATCACTTCACATATTTCACAAAATTGGCAAGGATGTAAATAAACTGGAAATCATATATACTGGTGGTAGGACTGTAAAATAGTACATCTACTTTGGAAAACAGGCAGTTACTTAAAAAGACAAATATTAATTTACCATAAAACTGAGCAACTCCCCCCATATCTACTCTAGCATAATATTATGACTGAATGTTTGATGTTTATGTTCTCCTCCGCAAAAAAAAAAAAAAAAAATTCATATATCGAAGCACTAAACAGTGTGGCTATTTGTGGACATTGTGCATCTATGGAGGTAATTAAGGCTAAATGAAGGTATAAGGATAGGACCCTGATTTCACAGGATTAGTGTCCTTAATAAAAGAGAAATCAGAGAGCTTGAGCACACTCTTCGTTTTATGCACACAAAAAGAGGAGGTCACATGAGCACATATCAAGAAGGCAGCCATCTACAACCCAACTGGAGAGCCCTCATCAGACTCCAATCTTGCTGGCACCTTGATCTGGTGCCTTCCAGACTCCAAAATTTGAGAAAACAAATTTGTGTTGTTTAAGGCACCCAGTCTGTGGTATTTTGTTTTGGCATCTTGATTAGACTAAGACATAAAATGAAATATATGTCTATACAAAAATGTTTTTAAAAATATCCATAACAGCATTTTTCTAACAGTCAAAAACTGGAAACAGTCTAAGGTTCTTCAGCTATTGAATAGAAAAAAAATAGCATATCTCTATATAAGAACACTATTCATCATTAAAAGAAAAAAATCTTGACACATGCTATACAACATGGATGAACAACAAAAACTCATTCTAAGTGAAAGATACCAGACATAAAAGACTTTTTATTGTCTACTTCCATTTATATGAAATGCCCAGAAGAGGCAAATTTATAGAAACAGATTTGTGGTTGGCTGGGGGTGGTATGGCCTAGAGAGATCTTGTTGGGTGATTGAAAAGTTTGGAAACTGGATTTTGGTGATGGTTGCATAACTCTGTAAATTTACTACTAATAATTGAATAGTATACTTAAAATAGATGAATTTTATGTTATGTAAGTTATACCTCATTAAATCTGTGAAGAAGGAGAAGGAGGAGAAGGAGACAAAGGGAAAGAGGAAGAATATAGAAAAAAAACAGAAGTGGAGTGTCTGGGTTTTCCAAAGTGGATATCTTCACTTAGGGTGAGCAGAAGGAGTGGGATACATCAATTTTATATAGGGAGATATTTAGAGAGGCAGGTATAATTGTAATGCTAACAATTAAGTGACTGGAACAATGACAGCCCAAATAGAGTGGGCTTCAAATAAGATGGAGGTGGCTTTCTCTCAAACACAGAAGTCCAACCAGGGTAGCTCTGTTCTACAGGAGAATCATTTTCCTCCTGTCTTGTTGCTTGGCCACCTCATAGTGTGTTGTCCTCATCTGCATGGTCAAAGCTAGGTCACAGCAAGATGGATAGTCCATGTCACTGAATGGGTGTGAATGTTAGTCCAAGACAAACAGCTTGTCTTTCAGTTGGAAATGACCTGCAAGTTGCCCACAATTCCACTCACATTCCACTGACCTTATATATAACAGCAACAAAAGGTGTAAAATGTAGTCCTATTTGGGGGGACATAAATGCAGCTAAAACTGCTATCATGGAAGAGGGGGAGAATCTATTTTGAATGATTAAACACAGTAAGAAGAATTTACTAAAATTATGGTAACAGCAATAGTGAAAACCCATATACATTTTTGATAGTAAAGAGATCAAGCAATTGATGACAGAGTTTCTACATAAAATGAGAAAGGCAGATAGGCTGCATCAACAGTGTGTAAGTGGATGGCTGGGCATCCATCCTAGGGCTGGAGTTCAGGTAAAGAAGGTCAACTTACAAAATGAATTTGCCAAAACAAGGCAGGGCCTAAAAATATTAAGTGACTGCAAGTATTGGTCAGATAATCGAGAAAGGTACTCTCAAATATGATAATTACATAATAAATGGAAATAAGGTATTAATGTGATCATGAGAAGACACAGAAATTACAGTTGCTGATGTTGCTACCAGAACTTGTTGCACACTAAAAGTCATCTTCTCAGAAAGCTCTTTTGCTGCCCATTTTATTTTAATTGGCACCCCACCTTCATCTTTTCTGTCCTCAATATTAAGTATGCTAGTTAATTTTTCCCATACCAGCTCTTCGATCTGAAATTGTATTTCTTATAGTTCCCTCAACTAGAATGTACATTCCAAGAGAGCAGGAGATTATATTTTTCACTGCCATCCAATGAGTTCCTAGAATAATTTGTGGCATATAGACACTCAATAAATATTTGTTGAATTAATTGAATGGATGAACATAGAAAGGTTAGTGATATAGCAAGGTTGTCAACAAGGCTGAGATAATGTGAAATGATCTCAAGTAGACTGTTACATTTTCTACCAAATATTGGGGATACACTGAATGTGCAGGTAAGAAAAAGTATTTTAAGCTGCGTGGCAAGGAGGGAATGTAGGATTAGAGAACGAGTACTAGTACTTCTCAAAATCCTATAACATTTTATCATGAGTGCTTTTGAAGACATTATAATTTATTGTCCTTTGTTTCATGACTATTTGTTAATGTTACTTTTGTCTATTACTTGCTAAACATAAGATTCTTGAAGCTAGAAACCACATTGATGCACCTTGATATATTTTAGCACTTATTATAGTATTTTGCAAATTATAAGCTCTCAACAATATTTGTTTGGATGAAAGAATAAAACAAACAATGATTAAGAAACAGTGGCTGATTTTCACAGATTGCAGAGCACTTTTTATTCAGAGTAAACAAGCCTCAGCGGCTACTTGTGATAATCAGACCAATAAATATACTTTTATGTTAAAACATTAACTATCTCACTTAATGAAAGAGAAAAGATAGTAATCCTAGTCCATGCATATAAAGGAGCTATAATACATGATATCATTATTCTTTACCTACTTCTGTCCAAGTCAGTTAGGAAACAATCCATGTTTTTATATATGAGCACCATGACACACTGAGCTATAGCATACAATGTGAAATGTGTAGTAAAAATCCTTTGAGAGAATTAGTTAATGCATATGCATAGTACTTTTTATATTATAAAACTTGGGCACTTATCTATTTCTTTAATGTGAAAAGCAATTGCTCTGCCGAAGATGTGGAATATTTTTAAAATATCACTTGCTCTTAAAACACAGTGGAAGCATTGTACCTTTGAAGCAGCATCTTTGAACTCAAATCATTTTCATTACTTTTTCTGCATTTTAAAAGAAATAATGCCTTGCTATATGAAGGTTGATCTCTTTATTAATGCCTTTATTAGTGTTTAATTTTACTTGCTGAATCATGATTCTCTCCATGCTGAATTCACTATTCTTCCACTAGTTTGGGAAAGAGGTGACCTTGAAGCTGGAAATAAGATACAAACCTTGAGAGGAAACTTACCGTCTCTGTCCTTGCAGCATGATATTTCCATTCCCAGTCCACCCCAGCCATAAGCTCACATTTTTCTATCGGTCACAAAGATTTATTTTTGAACATGCCTGCTTCTTTTGTTTATACCTTTTCTCCTTTCAGAGCAGAAAGCATGGCTTACTACTTTTCCCTTTCATTTCTTCTTTCCCTTCTCTCTCAAATCACCATTCTGAGCAATGTCATCTCTTTTTCTACCCTACTCTGTATCTTGTCCATCCTTCGCTGAACGTATGTATACAGCCTTGTTATTATATCGTTTATGCACATATATTAAAACTTCATTTGTAGTTTAAAGCTCTTTGAAAATGCAGAGTACTTCTAAGTTACCTCTATGTTCTTTTCTAATTCCACCTCAGTGTCTTGTCCTGAGATGCTCAACGATGTTGGATAAATGAAGGAATCAAAGACCTTATAATGCTAGTCATGTGCTTTAGAACTTTTCCTACTCTTTCTCCTGTTCTGCTGTCTGGTGTTTAGCCATTTACTGTTCATTAATACCTATTAAACCGTGGGTCTGGGAAATGAAAAGAGATAAAATTCAAACAGTCCTTTTGTAACTTGTTAGTTTCTCATTATTATCTAGGTAATAGTTAACGGAAAGTTACCAGGTAATGGAAAATCTTGGCTGTGCAGTTTGTTGACCAATAACTAGCAGCTCCCTCCTGCCCCCGGTGTTTTAATAAGGACCCTAGTGTTCACAATAAAGCACTCCTACAAAGAATGGAATAAAGGAAAGATATATAAAAAGTTTTCTCCATAGAAAATGGAATAAAATACACAAAAATTTGTGAACTGATTCATCATTATCTTTAATCAAACTAGAGGTGTTATTTAAAAGATATTTTAAATATGTAACTGGAGCATTAACATTTATAAAGTTAATTCTATTTGTTATTTTTAAATAAAAATAACTGTGTTTCCTTAAACAGCAGCCATTCAATCATGCATGGTGGCTATTTGGAGATCAGTTCTGCTTCTGCTCAGACCTAGTGCCTTTCTAAAGCGATAGTGCCACTCAATGCCTCGAACAAGTCAATTTTTGCTGCACTATTAAAAAATACATGAACATAAAGATTTCAGCTTGTAAAAGACACAAGCTAAAGGTCTGTATGAAGCATTCTTTCTACGTTTTGTAATAAGATGCATGCTTTAAGTCTGAATAATACATTCCAAGAGATAACACTTCCTGATTAGATGGGATAGGTCATCAAATCACTAAAAATGATTTGAAACCAGTTAAATAATGATATTGGTTGAAATTCCAATAGGAAATGCAACTGTACCAGACAAATCTAGCCCCTTTTATGTGGCAAAGTTGTGAGCATTTTTCGGTTGCCATGGGCTCCCAGGTTGAGGGTTACATAACCTGAGCATACCCAAATAAACCAAGCATGCAACCACAGGCAGAACCTAAGTGCTCTGACCCAGGAGCCGGGACTAAAGGAAGAAGTGGACATTGCATGATCAATCAGATTGAGCTTTGGTGTCACCTCATGGCAGGATCCAGTGATATCATGCCTTCTGGCATCACCTGATTGCAAAATACAATCATATCACACCTCGCTACATTATGCTTATAAAACTCAACCCAGCCTCTAGCTCAGGGAGACATATTTGAGCATTTTTTTCCTGTTGCCTTGCCAGTTGACTTCCAATAAAGCTTTTATTTTCTCAAAAGCTGATGTCATGGTATTGGCTTCTATGTGTATCAGGCAGCAAGCCCATTGATTGCTTGGTAACAAAAACAACGGCAGCTCAAAATAGGAAAATTTGGGAAGAGTTTCATTTTCAGAGGAATTAATTACATAGGTATGGGTGAGGAGCAGCAGAAAAATGAGGGCTAGTACAAGAATCCAAAGCTAGTAGCAGTGAAGTCGTGACCAGTCATAAGCCCAAAGCATAAAGAGGAAAGGAATTCATGATTTTCAAAAGTAGACACTTATCTAGACCAGGCTGCCTCAAGAAAAGCATCACTTTCCCCTGAAGTACACAGCCAGCCCAAGGAGACCATAGAAGAAGAAAGAAAATAAATACCTTGGCCTCATTCTCCTTCCACTGATATATGCATGAGACTCTCAATCAGCATATTTAAAGAGAAGCGTTTTAGGCTCTGTTCTAAATTTTTCAAGTGTAACAAGTTAACCTAACCTAGCTGTTCCTAAGTTTCCTTATCTGAAAATGCTAATAAGAACAGTAACTACCTTACAGCTTGTAAGGCCATACAAAGATAGGTGAAAAAAAAAAAATGAAGCACTTTTAACAGTCCATGGGATGTAGTAAGTTATAAATAAAAATGGTATTTTTGTGTTTTTCAAATGAGGTTCTTTTGTAGGAGTGTATTACAGATTGCAAATCAAATATAAGAGCTACAAACATGAGGTTTCTTCTTGAGGATTCAATATCACTATATCTCTATGCATTACTTTGTATTAAAAGACCAAGAAAATTGAGTAAAATTCTTTTTGTTTTTAATTTGTTGTATGTTGTTACTTTTTCCTTGGAAGAAGAACAGGTACATGAAAAGCCCAAATGTTTCCATTACTATGTTCAAAATCATAGTTACAGACAGGTAAATTTAAAATCTAAAAAGATTCCCATCATGAAGTCCCCATGCCCAAGATGTCAGTGAGACCTACAGGACCACCAGGACTTCCTATGGAACATACTCCATTTCTAAAGGGAGTATGAAAAACTGAAGTAGATTTGGATAACAAACTCAAAAGTAATATAGTTACCCAACAAATAATGACTTTAATAATGGAAATAAACATCTATAAAATAACAGAATACAAACTTAAGTGTTTAAAAGATAATCTAGTCCCTCAAACACAGCAAGCCCATGTCTCCAAATTATTTTCCGATATGCAATAGCCTGGAATGCTATTTCCATCTATCTCTGCATGACTGGCTACTATGCAATCTGAAATATTAGCTGAAATATTATTTTTTGTGTCTGCCATGACCACTATCAAAAATCAACTTCTGCTTCTAAATCACACACACACACACACACACACACACACACACACACACACACACTGCTATTTTAGTATCATTTAATTGCCTTTATATCACTTGTTTCCACTAAAACTGAAATTATCAGCTTGCTTAGTTGTTTTTGTATATTTCTCCTCCTAGACTATAAATTCCTTAAGGGTTTAGATTAAATTTGTTTCATGCTTCTGAATAAACTCCAAATCTAGCATATAGTCAATGCATAAAAAGTATCATACAAATACATGAACAATTAAAATTTTGATTTTTGAAAGAATAATCAATTATTCTTGGTAATTCTTAGTTTTCTGGCAGTTGGTTTCCCCTTCCCATATGTAAGCTATAAGAAATTTCCAAAGAAAGGAAGTGTAAACTCTTGTCTCATGTTGTGCTCACATAGAGCCCTGGCATGAATTTTAGGTAAGCTAAAGGATGGTGGTTTGACATAAAGTTTGCCTTTTTTCCATTTTGTCAGACATAATAAACAGAGTTTTACATTACTACTTGAAAAGCATGAATAAACATTGAAAAGAAGACCAAAATAAGTGCTTAGTGAATTTATTTTGTTATACAAACTCATACATACACATACACATATACACTACACACACACAGAGACTCATATGTATATATACATCATATATGCACATAAAGATGACATATATACACACATATACATATGGTATACCAAAAATATATAGTTTTATACAGACATACATATGTGTGTATACACATGACAAGTTAAAATAGAGATAAAACTCCCTTAAACTGGGCAAAAACACTTAGGATTCAGAACAGAAAAAACAGAATTCTAAACACATAAGCTTATTGAGCAAATAAATAGAATAAGAACAGGATGCGTGAGCAGGTAGAATGAAGCTGATATGTCAGCTTCTTATTCTTAGACTTGTAAGAATGTGCCTTTTTTTCTCTTTTATTTATTTTTAATACCTTAGTTACTTTCTCTCACCTGAGTGCTCTACACCTTGCTTTGTTTTAATGATATGAATGAGCACAAGGGACAATTTCAAAACATTCTGTTTGTCTTTGCGTAAGTGTAAATTCAAAAGTACAAAAATATTTTTGAACACTCAAAATAATATTATTCAAAAATATTCTCTGTACTAGGATTGTTTCTGACTTTGATTTGTACAACAGCTTCCCTACTCGCACCATCTCCCAAATACATTTTGAGAAAATATACTTATTCTCCACTTTGGAATATATTTTTCATATATAAGACATTGTAAAGTCTTTCGTATTTGAAATGTAGCTTAAGGAATGAGCCTAGCCAATCTTAGCATCATATTACATTAGTATCAAAGACCAAAAAGCAAATGTCTTGAAACGAGGAATAAATTCTTGAGAAAATAACATGGTATCATGAGTTGTTGAAGAAGAATAGTTAAAAGAAATTCAAGGAAACAAATGACCAAGCTTTTAGAGTTAATATTTGCCCATGTGTAATTGTAATGAAAATGTGCAAAGCTTAGAAAGATAACCTTTTAAGCAATCATGTCAGAAATAAACTCAAATACCAGAGATGATGTATCCCTCAAAGTATAACACTTTCCTTGAATTAATTTGTATATTCGACCTTTGTGTATATCACTCTTCTATAACATTATGCCTTTATACAACTGAATGCCATTTAGTTATGACTCAGTGCATTATTTACTTCACTGATCATATTACGTCTACACAAATCATCAGAAAGCTTTAATTTGGTCTCCACCGGTTTTCTCTACTTCCCAGAAATGGTAACAAGATATTTTAAATCCTCCCAACCCTAAGTACACATGTTGCAGCATCACTATTTTTTTGCCAAATAAATTATACTACACATATAATTCTCATCTTTCTGTACTGACTAGCAGAACTAGCCCAAGAAAAGAGAAAAAAAACCAAAAGCATTTCATTATCAGATATTTTTACAACCACAACATTCAGGATCTTGATACAGAGCTTCTTATTTGGGCAAAAATATGCTGCTGACTAAGCAAATAATAAGGTTAGACTCAGAGGTACCTGTGGGAACCACCAACACAAATAGTAGAGGATGTTTGGGAAAGAAGCTTCAGATAGGAATAGAAATTTACTGATGGACACATGCAATTGTGTTAAATCATCATGCATGTCATTATTAAGATGTATTTAGATTAATAGAGGGACCCACCTATCATAATTATAACCCCATATAATCAGTACACAATAATCACATAATCATAGTAATGGCATGGATACATATTTACCTCCATTTTACATATGAAGAAACAGGCTCAGAGACATTAGCTGTGCTCAAGGGCCCACAGATGATAAGAGATGGAGAAGAATGCATATACAAAGGCAAGTCTATAATTCCATGGCCCATAAAGTTAATATTTACGTTTTTCCAAGTAAAGTAAATGGCATCAATCTTAAGATTTATATACTAAACCAAATGTAGAGATCATGAATGTTTATAGTACAATACGGAGAGTCAAGTATAAAAAAGAGACTGAATAAAGAGTTTTAAAAGACTACCATAATTGGAGAGCAAAAAGAAAAGATGCATGTATTGGTCAGGACCGAAGAAGGCAAAAGAATACAGGTCAAGCGAACCACATAAGACTATCGCGAAGCCAGCGGAGAGTACAGCATTGTGCAGAGTAATTAGCTCAAGGCTGAATGTTTGTAGGCACCCAAAAAGTACCTGCTGATTCATCTTTTCCCAGAATATGCAATTTCATATTGCACATTGGCTTCTTGTATCTTTCTATTAAAAGCAAGCTTTTCAATAATAATTCTTTTGAAAATTATAAGATAACTCAATAAAATGTTGCTTGAGTACAAAAATGCTATGCATACTGTGATTTCCAGAAGCCTAAAATTTGTCAAGGACATCAAAAAATAGGTGGGAAAGATGAAAATAAAAAGTCAACTTATTCTTTGTTCTTAAATTAAACAAGTAAACTGGATCATTTAAAACTTGAATATCAATAATACAGATAATAGTTTGAAAATTCCATAGATAGTCAAGTCTTCTTTGGTTTGTCAACAAGAACTTAAAACTATTTTTATGACTACACAATGGACTCTTATTACTGCTGCAGAGTATAGGTAAATGCAATTTTTAATCTACTAACATAATAATAAACTAGATATTCAGAGTTACTTTAAGACATACAGGTAATTTTTTACTGAGTCAGAATCATAAAAGAAGGATTAAAAAATGAAT
Organism: Lemur catta; assembly: GCF_020740605.2. Taxonomy (NCBI): domain Eukaryota; kingdom Metazoa; phylum Chordata; class Mammalia; order Primates; family Lemuridae; genus Lemur; species Lemur catta. The sequence goes on along the minus strand of NC_059151.1, from coordinate 7,328,845 downwards.
TATGCTACCATCATCATGCAATGTATCTATACAGGTAGAAAAAGAAAGAAAAAAGTGGTGTGCTATGATGATAAGAAAAGAAATTGGTAGGAGAAAGAACCCTTCAGCAGTAATAAAGGAACAAATCTTTACTTTCTTTAAACACAGCTTTCAGAGAAAGCTGCTAAAGACTCTTCCAAACAAAATGAGATCCAGAGCATCACACACTGCTAAAATATATATTTTCTGAGGTAACTTACACAACAGTACAAAATTGTAGACAGTGAGGTAAAAGGCCTTGAAGCACAAAGGCTATAAAATTATGATATAGAGGTCTCTATAAACATCTGAATTTCAGTCTATTCACAGTAGTGGAGAACTGTTACTTCAAGAGCATCATATCAAATGCGATAAGGCAAAGGCTTACAAACACAGGAGTACAATAAGTCACAGAAAAAAAGATTAGACTATGCAATTGCTATCTTCATGAATACTGTTAAAAAAATAATAAATTTCTTTAATAAATTACCTCTTTCCTGAAAAGTAAATTTTAAAAAGCTAGAACTTCTTGTTTCTTTCTGCTATTAACCAATTAAAAACCCAAGTTATAGGTAGAGAACAACAGCATAACGTTTTTTCACGCTTTAAAAATTCACAGCCTTCCTCAAGTACATTTTTATGCTTCCTGCAGTCATACATTGTGTCCTTTATCTGTTTTGTTATCTCCCATTGTAGCTGTACCCATCTTGGAACAGCACTAGGCATTTGATAAGTACTTGGCTAGATTGATTTGACTGAGTACTCTCAAACTTAGATTCCAAATACATATTTTATTAATTCCTCTTAATGGGCAATTCTGCAATGGAAAAGGTTTGTGTGAGATGTTTAAAAAATCCATGTTGGTGTTGTCTCTAACAGATAAAGAATGCTTTATACTTTAACACTACACTGATGGTAGGTGCTGAGAACATTCTCATCCCAGACCCTGTGGGTCAGTCCTTAGAATGTGGCAGGCAGGGAGAAAAGGTGGTACAGAGCTAGGCAGGAGATTCTGGGGAAATGACCAAGCTAAATATCCCAGACTAACAGAGGAAAGCAGATGGTCCAGTCATTGAATAGACATCCAATATCTCTCTTGATGCACAAACATTTAGAGATGGCCACTTAACTATATGATTTATTCCTTCCACCACTTCGCATATAGTTGACAAGCGTTACACAGAGCATTGTGGCTAGACATTGGGATTCAAAGCACAACTGTGACTTTGATGTGGGAAGGGAAGAAAGAATGAAAAAATAGACAAATAAACGAATGAATGAACAGAATTATACCTACATGATCTTCCAGGATAGTTTCTTGCCCCCTGGAGCCACCAATTCTCAAGTTTATTTTATTTTCAGGAAATTCAGAAAAGAAGCTGGAATTGAAGTTATCAAAATTGGTCCAGGAAAACATAGGTTGATGAGGTGCACACACTGTAGTCCCATGCTGGGAAAGTTGCTGAATCCAGTCTAAGCATTTTGGAATTAGCAGATTTTTGTCACAATAAAAATGTCTTATTGAAGCAGAGAAGAATATAAATTATAAGACTAAGCCCTGGAATAATGTAACCACACTCTTCAGATTTAGACAGCACCAGAAATATTCACCGTGGATGGTGATGTGTTTTGGAGAAGTGCTTTTTCCTACTTGATTTCCTTACACTTTTTCTGGCTCTGCTATTCCCCTGTCATCCCATTTACATACATGAAATAAATATGTGTGTGTTAGATATAAATATAAAGAAATGAGACTGGTAGCATAAACCAAAAGTGAAAGCAGTTTCATTGTTTTATAAGCATACTTCATATACATGCAATTATTTTATTTTCGAAGATATAGGAGTCAAATCCAACTAATTTTCATTGCATTAAAGTGAAATGTCTGCTTTTTACAAGATTCTTTTGGAGTAATCATTACTGATAGTGAGGTATGCAAAAGAGTAAGTTTAAAGTAGACTGGAATGAAACTTGGAAGATGAGCTCTCTTAATTATGACTGCTTTTTATATTAAAAAGAACTTTTATTTTGTGTTCACATTTCTAAAATTACATTTGCTTAATTATAATGAATATTAATGCTGCACTCTTTAATAAGAATAGTTTACTTCTCTGAATCATACTTTGATAAAATTATTCAAATTTTCATATTTTAAAAGCACTGGACCTTTTTAATAAACTCAGTGTTGTTAATTATAATAATATTGTTTATAATGTTTTGTATCAAAGTAGAAACAAAAATAATTATTATAGTTAATACTTTGTATTCAAGTAGACTCATTTGTGACTCCATAGTATAATTCTGGTCTTATACTCACTATGTACTTCATTTTTAGGCACTTGCCTAATAAAGCAATTATTTAAAAATGTTTTAGCTGAATCTTGCCACTAAATATCAATGCATGATGTTTTAGATACCTCCTGACACATCTAATGTATGTAAGAATTATATATGGATTCATATGTCTGCATTCATCTTCCAATGTAAGCATTTTTACAAATACACTACCCTTACTTTTCATGACTTTGTTTTCTTGAAAATTTCCACCTTTCATGGCCCATATTATGTTGGTCTCAGCTGAGAGCTAACAATATAAATAATTGCCACTGCTTTCACTAGAGACAGCACTATCTTTTACACCAAACATTTGTGCATCTATGTTATATACAGTAGATAGATGCCACAGAGGAAACAATCTATAATACAGAAATAAAAAGAAAAATCTGCCAACATCTACTTTGGTCCAGGTCTATTAAACCAGCACAGGGCCCTTTCTGGATTCTGGTGATAATAATGGGTTCTTTGGGCTGTGGCGAATAGTTGGATGAAGTAGCAGAAGCAAGAATAGGTACTATGTATCTTTTTAACTTATTTTAAAGTCAGTCATAGAAAAACTGGGAGGAAATTTCAGCAATGTGAAAACTTCTCTAAAGGGAAAATAATAATGATAATTTCTATAAGGTTCTAAATCTAGAAATGTGTTCTGAAGAGTCTTAAAACCATAGAGATGAAAGTTACCTTAAAAATGTATTATTTATATTCTGATTTCTTCATTTCTTACAGATGAGGAAAACCAAGGCCAAAAAAACTAAAATGACTTATACAACACAACTGGTGTTTATCACCTAGACTGAAATTTTCCTACTATTCCATGCCATAAACATAAATAATAAACATCAAATGCATATCAATACATCTAAATCTGCTACCTTTTTCCTGCCATGAAGTACTTAGTAAAATCCTGTAATATACCGTGTTATTTCATGTGTGTTTGTTTGTGTGTGTGTGCGTGTGTGTGTATTTAACAGATGTAGACAGAAAAATATTACAATATTCTAGTGGTGTAAAGCAGTGGTCCCCAACCTTTTTGGCACCAGGAACCAGTTTGATTGAAGACAAATTTTCCACAGATGGGGCAGGGGGCAACTCTGCACAAGGTCCCTAATAGGCCACCCAGTACTGGTCCACAGCCCAGGGTTGGGGACTGTGGGTATAAAAGTCTTGGTTTAGTTCTTTTTCTGCTACACACTTGCTTGGTCACTCTAGGGGAAATTAGGAGAATTACTTAACTTCTCTGTGTCTCAATTATTTCATCTATATAGTGAAAATATTCAACTAGACATATAATTTTCCACCCTTATAATTATGTAGGTTTTTAAAAATAGCCATATGATTTTTTTTTCTCTTTCATGTATCTTCTTAAGGGAAAAAGTTACATTCCAGCTACCCAAACAGCCTACCCAAAAGAAAAAAAAATACTAAAAATTTCCTGAAACATTCTTTGCCCTTGGTTAATATTCCACAACTCAGTACACAAAAGATAAACAACAGCTTATCAACAAATATACCAAAAAGAAAGTAAAAAAGCATCATCTGAAAATAGGTGATTTATTTCTAGATTATTTTGTGAAAAAAGCATTTTTTTTGTTTTTACTGATCATTTACTTGAAAGGTCTGAGACTGATGTACAACATAATGTGAAAAATGATCCAATCCAGTCAGATCTCCAGAAAGTGCAATGTTAATCCCAAGTTATAACTGAGATATCTGTCTAGAAACTCATCTTCAAAAGAACTGCTATCCAGAAATGTACTGTAGCCCAAGCTACAAAGGATGATTTTAATAATACTAATACTCCTTATTATTATTGTTTATGGGTTAAATAGCCTGTTGATCATTACATCCCTTTCTCTTACTAAGTGTTGCTAGGAGAAAGATAAGGTGAACAGAAATTTAAATTTCTAAAATAAAAACCAGTTCTTAAATATGGCTGGTTGGAGAAAATTGTAAAATAAAATAAACTGAGTATTTCAGACTATTAGATTTTATCTACCCTTTGTGTGATACCTATTAACATTCATTATTATTACCAAATATATATATACTTGATGTTGACATTTGTTCAAGAACTAGACTTTCAAATTTAAATAAACAGAGAGAGAGAGAGAGAGGTCAAAACCATGAATTTTTAGTAAGTTCATTAGGCGTGCTAATTTGTAAACAATCAGCTATAGTTATAAAATTGATTATTTTGTCACTCTTTTGAATGTCAAAAAAAGGAGGTGATTTAAGACCCTCTCTATTATAGATTTTAATAATATTGCAGAAAAGATGTGATAATAGAAAAATTGGCCATCTTTTATGGCACAGTTGACATTTTCTCCTAAATTATTTCTTCCAAACATTTAAGAAAATAGTTCTTTTCAATTATTTCTTGTTCTCTTTCAACTGAATATTTTCCCTTATTTTTCAAACATTTTATAAAAACAACTCTAAAGAAAAGAATTGTTTTTACTTCTAAAATTAACTGAAATTCTTCCTGATATTGAATGGGGAAACAAATTATCTTTAGAGCTTCCTGGAACTTATTTCAGCTTCATTACCCAAAGCTAACCATCAAAATAACTGATCCAGAACATCCTGTTAGCATCAGAAACCATCAGGCAAACTGTCCAGCTCTTTCTTTTTTCTTGACAAATACAGAGCAGTGGTCTCTATCTGGGAAACTTACTTCCTCTCTCAATTTGAAGTGCCACAAATTCTTTCAAGTCACTATGGTTCTTTGGAAACATACTTTTTGTTTCCAGAATTTAGCTGGCAGCCGAATAATTACACAAAGCAATATGCAAAACAAACAAAAAACCTGTTAGCATTTTAAAAATTGTCTTCACTTTTCAAATTGTATTCTCTAATAAAGGTGTGAGGGATGTATTTATATATTTTCTGCCTTTATAATGCCTTTCTAACGATTGTATTGTCTTCATTTCTTTATTTCCTTCTGCTTTTTCAGTCAAAGTCAATTTTTTAAAAGCATGAACATTTTAGCATGTCTTCAATTATTAATGTTTAGTTACTCAGAAAATAGTAAAAAATAAAAAACAGTTCCTCATGTTTTTCTTGCTCTCATTCTGGCCATTAAAACTAAGGGTTAAGAAAGAAATATGATAAGAGTTTTCTTAAAAATGCTAACATATGTTAGCCTTTAGACTACCAATCATCATTTCAATTCTCTAATTGACAGAAGTAAACATGAAGTTTCAACAGTAGACAATAATATTGACCAAAATATATTTCAATAAACGTTACCTATATATCAAATAGATACAACAGTAAATGAAAAGGACAGCTTTTTCACACACTTATGTTTGTTTTTCTTACCACTTAATGTTTGTATTTTTTTAATAAAAATTCCTTCCAACTTTGCTACATATATCTTCCTTTTCTCCTGCTAAATCCTATTTAAATTTTTAATGAAGCGAATGCTTTGTTTTAATTTTGCATTCAATTTCTTCAGTCTAAATACATTATCACAATAAAATATAAACCAGATTAGTGTCTTAAGCCATTTGGGCTGCTATAACAAAGTACCTTAGACTAGGAAATATGTAAATAACAGAAATTTATAGCTCACGGTTCTGGAGGCTGGGAAATCCAAGATGAAGACACCAGCATATCCAATGTCTGATGAGGGCTTGTTTTCTGCTTCATAGATGGTGTCTTCTTGGCAGAGAGCAGACAAGCTCCCGTGGGCCTATGTGATAAGGGCACTAATCCCACTGAAGAGGGCAGAGCCCTCAGGACCTAGCCATCTTCCAAAAGCCCCACCTCTTAATACCACCACAATGAGGATTAGGTGTCAACATACTCATTTAGGGGGGAAGTAGGAGGGAACAAACATTTGGATCATAGTAACCAGCAACAAATAGTTTCATGAACAATCAGTAGATCAAGGAGCTAAACATTTAATTAAGATTAATGGCATCAAGCACAAAATGTTGTTTATCTAAGATCTTTCAGTCAAAATTTTCATTAATAGAAATGGCCATGCCAGTATAATAAAAATAATTTGTATATGTATTACTTTGTACCAATGAAAAATTTTAATTTACTCAAGTGAACACAGAGAATGGAGGAAAGTGCTTTAATATTAATATTTGGTACCTTGTAGAGAGTAAAAAATTTATAGCCTAGGTCAGTATGTTACAATTCCAGTACAAAATCTTTGATTTGTGTTTAGTGTCTAAAGGTTTTCCTTGCAGCAACACATTTGTCATGGGTACACCTGAAATGCCAGAGCAAGTTGTAACAACACTCATGGTGGCAGTTGTCTCAGGGAAGTCCAAAATCGTAACTCTGATAGAAAGTGATACTTTTAAGGAATGTTTCATTTACATTGAAGTCATAAAAATGTTGCGAAGTTTGTAACTATAAATATTTATGTCCATTTTCATATTATATTTCAATCAATACAATGACCTTCCATACTCTGTCCTTTCAAAAAGTAGAATACAAGATTAACAAACAGCACTTGCGAAAAAAAGCAATGCCCAATTAGCAGCAAAAACACAAAAATGATTCCCATCTTTAATAGCTTTTTACCAATATAAATATAATTTCACTCTCATTTGAAATGAACCAAACAAGCAAAACAAAATAAATAGTGGACTGCTGATGGAACTTACCTTCTTGAACTGCTTGAAAAGGGTTGTTGCCATCAACAAATGTCACTGAAAACGTGATTTTCTCAGTCTGTAAGATCTCCTCATTCTGGTTAAGGTCGCCAACCGCTGTGCGAAACACCTCATCATCTTTTTTGGCAGATTCATCAAAAATTGCTCCTAGAAACAAATGAGTTTTGCCATTAAACAATAATATAAATATTTTGTCATGCCCTCTGGAAATATGCCAAGACTTATGGTTTTAAAAAATGTATACTTTTAGGACAGGCGCGGTGGCTCACGCCTGTAATCCTAGCACTCTGGGAGGCCAAGGCAGGTGGATCACTCGAGGTCAGGAGTTCAAGACCAGCCTGAGCAAGAGCGAAACCCCATCTCTACTAAAAATGGAAAGAAATGATCTGGACGGCTAAAAATATATATAGAAAAATTAGCCGGGCATGGTGGCACATGCCTGTAGTCCCAGCTACTTGGGAGGCTGAGGCAGGAGGATCGCTTAAGCCCAGGAGTTTGAGGTTGCTGTGAGCTAGGCTGATGCCACGGCACTCACTCTAGCCCAGGCAACAGAGCGAGACTCTGTCTCAAAAAAAAAAAAGTATACTTTCACTTAAAGCATGCACTTTATTTATTACTGAGACACATTGTACTGGAAGCAGTGTGATAGTTGAAAAGGAATATTGTTACTTCTTCCAAATGGAAATGATGAATAGTACATCAAAGTGTTATTGCAGGCATGGAGAAGACAGTGTAATTGGTACAAAAAGCTTCTGTGTGACAAAGTGGCTAATGTATTGGATATCTTATATCATGAGATCTTTAGGAATTCATAGCTTGAAGAACTTTTTTCTGAATAATAGGAAATAAAATCAGGAAACTTTCTGAGCGCTGTTTATAGAGTATATAAGAATCAAACTTCCCTTATGATCTTAATTTCTTCCTCTTTATTTCCTTCCTCCTCCCTCCTTTTTTGAACAAGAGTTTCATTATCTTTTTATAGCAGTAAGTTCAATAATATTTACAGAAAATTTAGAGACATAAAAATCTCTCAGCAGAGGGAAGGAAGAAATACTTCCTGAAGAACTAACATAAGTCCTAGTGGATAATTATAGTATTTTTCATCCATATGTAATAATGATAATGATAAGCACCATGGCTATGTTTTATTGAGTGTTCGGTTGTCAGCAGAATACTGGCTAAACACAGCAGTCTAAGAGCAAACTGATTTCAAATCCTGACTCTGTCACTAGTTAAGTATATGACCTTGAACAAGGCACTCAAATTCTAAACCTCACATACATCATATGTAAAATATATTAATCACAATACTATCCCTAAGGATTATTGTGTGTATTAAATAATATATATCCAAATTGTAAATTGTTGTAACTAAATAGTAAATTCTCAGTGAATGATAGCATTTTATTCTTTTTTTGAATACAACATAGATGAACACGAAGGACATTATGCTAAATGAAATAAACCAGATCTAGAAAGACAGAAAGAAAAATGCTGCACCAGCTCACTTATATCTGGTGTCAAAAAAAGTAAAACTCAGAGAAGCAGGGAGTATAATAGTGGTTACCACGGATTGGGACAGGGAGGAAATGGGTAGAAGTAGGTTGAAGGGTATAAACTTGCAGTTTTGTAAGATTATTAAGTCTACAGATCTAATGTCTAACTATTGTCTAGAAGCCTGAAAAAATGTTGAGAGTGGATTTTACCTTCTCTTACATATACACATACAAAGGTAACTATGAAAAGTGATGGATACATAGATTTTCTTCACTATAGTGATCATTTCACTATGTGTGTATATATATATATAAACATCAGGTTTTATGCCTTAAATATATACAACAAAATAAGTAAATAAATACTATAATTCAAACAGTACTTAACAGTTTCCATTAATTTTTTCATAATACAGTATCTCATTTAATCCTTAAAATAATTATGTGACATGTATACTCCTAGATATATATACACTTATGAAAATTAAGATTTAGTGCAAGAAATATGCCTAAGGTCTCACAGCTAGGGCCAGAGACCTGGGCTCCTTGACTCCAATGTCCTTGCTGTAAATCACTACAGGAGACAGGCTTCCAGGATTGTACCTATGAAGAATAAAAGTTTCTTATGGGGATTCTGGCCTTATTGCAAATCTGAGAGACTCTATCCCATTTGGTTGTGCATAGTTTATCTGTATTATTCTGATGCTTATAGTTCTAAGCAGGTACACATTTTAGTCCAGAGTAAATATAATGATACACAAATGACTATATATACCTATGACATACATATCCATATACATATGTTTCTTGACTATTCATTTTAGTGTGTGATTATAAAAATAAAATTGTGTACATATGAAAAAATCTTTTTACATATATAAATACAATATGGGTATTACACAAACACACCTAAAGAGATAAAACAGACTATGAGTATGCATACACACATATATAAAAATATATATAGTTGACACATGCACACACCTATATATAAAAGCAGACACTTCATATATTCCAGTTTTGTTGATTTTATACATGTGTGACTAAAGTCTCAAACCTTCTAGTGAAAGATCAAGATGTTAAACATATATTATTAGAGTCAATGCATGATAAAGAAAGGTTGAAACTGGACACATTCTGACAAATGTAATAGTTTACTCTTAACTTCTCCACCCTGAAATGGACTCACCATGGGAAGATGATCATCAACTTCTGCCGGAGAAGGCAGAATGTATAAGAGGTTTATTATATGAACCTGGCTTTGTGTCATCAGTGCTCTTTTCTATTGGCATGAATTGCGCTAATACTTTGACCAGCTTCCCCTCCTCAAACCCTTGCCTTCCATTTTCTTTGTAATTTGAATACTTGCCCATGGCTATGAGCATGAGAGAAAAGGGCAAGAATTTTTTTTTTCTTTTTTCTTTTTGAGACAGAGTCTCACTATATCTCCCAGGCTGGAGTATAGCGGTGTGATAACAGCTCACTGCAATCTTGAACTCTTGGGCTCAAGCAATCCTCAGGCCTCAGCTTCCTGCATTGATGGGATTACAGGCGCACTTCACTACACTCAGCTAATTTTTTTTTTTTAATATTTGTAGTGACAAGCTCTCGCTTATATTGCCCAGTTTGATCTCAAACTCCTGGCCTCAAGCAAACCTCCCACCTCGGCCTCTCAAAGTGCTGGGATTACAGGACTGAGCCACAGTACCCGGCCAAATTTTTTTAATTGTCATATTAATTAAATGCTTCCTAATTATGTTACTAGATATTTGTTAGCCAGAATATTACTGTTTTATTAATAGGGTAAAATATATATTACAGACTTTAATCTTTTACTTATCCTGTGATTTCTAAACCAGATAGAATTCTACTTTAGAAACTAAGCGTTTGTAAAAAAATTTAGATAATAAATTTTAGACTTATGTTACTAATTTAAGCCACTTGCATGAAGAATCATTTTAAAATGTGATAATTCTTATACCAATCTAGATTAATCATTACATGGAAGTTTAATACTATCAGATTTAGATCTATATATTCTTTAGCAGTATTTTAGGATGTACAATATAAATTGCCTTCAACTGAAGCTGAAATAACCAATTCCTTTAAAATCAGATAATATAAATGTCTATTCACAAAGAAATGATGTGTGTTTATATAAAGATGTTTCAGCTTGTCGTGGATTCTAAATGGGTCTTTTAAAAGAAGAGTTTCTAATCAGCCTTGTTTTATAGCAGGTGATGTTACTGACTTCTGCTGAGTATTACTAATATATTTTTGATGAAAGCATTTTACTATTACCTGACAGAACACTTAATAGTGCCTTAAACATTAAACCAAGCGTAACAAATGGCAGAGACCTGCAGAAATGATAGCAAATTAGTCAATTCTGTGCTGAATTAAGATATACTGAAAGGAAATGCACAAAAGAAGCAGTTCATCTTTCTGCAAACAGCAAGGAAGTACACAGAAGAAACAGTTCATCTTATTGCAAACAGTGTAACCAAAGAACAGGAAATCTTGGCCAACATTTCAAATCCCAGTTATTTATTTACTTTTTTCTCAGCTATAAAATCTCATCTTATATTTCGCTTTATCCTAAAGGGGTGCACAAAGCATTTTGTGTTAAAAGCAAGCATTTTGCAAACAGTCTGGTCAGTCCCACAGGAAAAATCTCAAGAAAGAAGTTCCTTTCTTATTTCACATACTTCCAATAGTCATAGCAACGTCAATTCTTTAGCCTTTGTATTAATACACAGATATTACTGGTATAATCCAATATCAAACATTCTACATTTACTTTTTTTAGTTATATAGTTTCTCAAATTCAATATTCATAACTATATAGTTAACATCATGACACAGCATCTAGTTCCTTCCTAGGCATTTTTATTAGCATGTTTTCATGGTCAATATTATTTTAAAACACTGAGGTGAAAAGCAGATTAGACTAATCAAGATGAAATAATTCTTCCACCACTTACACACACACACACAGACACACACAGTGTTTGATCAATAGAATATACTCTGTGTAGTCTTCCCATTAGCCAAACTAAAAGGAAGACTAAGCTATACAGCTGAAAAGGAACTCTTCCTAAATATTCCTATTTTACCAATTTATAATTAGTCATTAGCATCATTAGTAGTTGATATTCTTCTCTTACCATGGGAGGGAAAATAGGCTTTACTTAATTCTTATACAATGACTGTGACATGTGGACATATACATATATGTTCTCAAATGCAAATTATATCATGTTTACATGTTTTCTTATATCTTAGAAAGAATGTTAACTCTAATGAGTTGCATCATATATAATACTGTTGAATATAAATTCCATGTGACTAATAGACAAATTAGCAAATATATAAACAAATACCAAATTTAGACAAAGGTCTACAAAAATATACCTGTGAAAATAATCATAATCATAATTTATATTAATATTAAAACCATGCTAGTCTAAAATTTTAATTGTCATGTGTAAAAGCATTAACGTAGCTATGCCCACTGGAAATTAATAAATTATTATATGAATCAAATTTACAAAACTGACAGGTAACTGACAAACTACAGTACCTCTGCTTTTTAAAAAATATAATTAAAATGAATAGAATTAAAAAAAATAGAGGACTGGTGTCGTGGATCATGTCTATAATCCCAGAAGTTTGGGAGGCTGAGGCAGGAGGATTGTTTGAAGCTAGAGTTTGAGACCAGCCTGGGCAACAAATAGAGACCGTGTCTCTGCAAAAAAAAAAAAAAAATTGAAAATTAGCCTGTAGTCCTAGCTACTCAGGAGGCTGAGGCAAGAAGATCACTTGCGCCCAGGAGTTCAAGCCTACAGTGATCTGTGATTGGGCCAGTACTATGCTCCAGTCTGGGAGACAGAGCAAGACCTTGTCTCTTAAAAAGAAAGAAGAAAGAAGAAAGAAGACGAAGGAAGGAGGAAGGAGGAAGGAGGAAGGAGGGAGTAAGGAGGAAGGAGGAGGGAGAATGAGGAGTGGGAAGAGGAGGAGAAGGGGAAGGAGATAGGAAGAAGGAAGAAGAAGAATGTAAGTTACAACTAAACCTAATTTAAAATAAGAGTAGAATTGCAAATGTACTTGCATATGAATTTATTATCACAGGCATCATGATTCCAGAAGACTCAAGTTATTCAGCAAGATATTAATCATACACTTGTATTTTTAGTTTGAATATTTAATTTTTTTTGTCTTAAATGTTTAAGAGGCAAGTGGAAGAAACATCATTTACCAGGTAAGATAGTGGAAGAAAAAAATGTGTTCATCTAGCCCATAATTTTCTCTAAAAATATTAAGAAAGTTTTTAGTACATTTTGAAGACACTGTCCACATAGTAGACTTTTAGAAAGATATGTAGATATATATACACACATATATATGTGTCTTATTTTATATAACTAACATACAAAATACTTTCAAAACTAAAAGCAAACATCAAAACATCTACATTCCTCTTGCACAATCAATTCATGCTTAAAACTGTATCATCTGGAAAGACATCTATGAAACAAAGTCCCCAAAAAGTTCGGTTGGATTTCATAGTTGCAAATAAAATCAAAGGTGGCTAATCTTTTTTCAGTCACAAAGTCCAAACACTTTATTCGCTTAATTTTGCCTAATATATATAAATTCTTTATGCTAGGTAATCTTAAAAAGGATAAACTTAAAGGTACCAAAGCTGCTACATGTAATGAATCTCTAATTTACTTTGAAGCAACAGAGTTGATTCTTTTGCAGTCACACGCTCTCTCTCTCCTCTGCCCTCTGTTTTTCCTCTTCACTTTTTCTCTTTCTCTGCTTTTATTCACACATCCACCCATTCATCCACCTGTTCCCCAAACCAACCTTTCCTCAACACAAAGAAAACCATCACAGTGTGCCATTGTGTCCCTTAACAAATGATTTTATGGCAGAACAGTTAAAATTTATTAAATGCTTAATCAGGCATAGCAGAATTTAGATGCCATCTAAATGCCTTAAATGGAAAGAAGCAAGTGTGTGGTTTCCACAAAACCATAGCTAAAAGGAATGTTAGAGATGTTATAAACACACCTCCTCATTTTCCAGAAAGTGTACTGCCAAGATTTTGAGTGATTTATCCCAAATTACACAGCCCAAAGTTACAAGAAGTAGAGTAGGAGGTTGGAGGTTTGGTTCCCTGGTTTCAAGTTTGCAACTATCTCTTCCATATTATGCTATTTTAATTTCAAACATTTTCTTTACAGAGAATATATATGTATATACGTATATATAAATGCATCAGGTTATATATGTGTGTGGGGGGTGGGTGTACGTATATGGTGAATAACTAGTACTTTTCTGGTGATTAGCCTATTAAATTTATTTATTATATTCCACAAAGGATTTAAAATGACGAATCATAGTAAAAATACGAGGAGAAGACTATTTTTACATAAAATTTACTTTCTTTACCTTAAAAGCTTCAATGACTTTAGTTGAGGAAGTTAAAGAAAAAGCACAACTTTCTGCCTTGGAGGAATTTATTGGTCATGGTAGCATTTAAAATTCTGCAAAACTATTCAGAATTGTTAAGTCATCATATATCCTTACTGTTTTAGATGCTACTTTCACAAGTGGGTTTTTAAATTTAATTCTAACAATGCCTTGTGCATACACATTAGGTGCACTATGTGCAGATATCCAAACTAAAAGATGTTTAACATTTTTTAACCTACACATGGTATTCCCATTACTGCCAGTGGAAAGTATGCATCTATTTAAAAAGGAGGGCAAATAATCAAAGACATTATCAATATTTTAAAAGTCAAAATTCTCCTTCTCCCTGATTCACAATACTCTCAGTTCAAGGGGAAAAAAGTTTGAACATGGTCAATACTACTAGATAGTACAAAAAATTAAGAGTATTGTGAACATATGAGATAAGCATTTTTGTTACCATTTAATATCTTTAGCATACAGACAAGCTAAGCTACTACTTCAGTGGGATTCTCATTACAATGAAAATGAAATATATTTACACATATACATAAATATGTGTGTGTATATATAATAAATATATTTGTTTATGGATATATATAAAGTTCTCTGTTCATGTAACATTAGTTTCATTGAGGCAGCTCCCACAAATTAAGTCTGCATTACAAATGTTTTCAGCAGTCTCTTCTTCAACAGAAAATTTCCTATAATATTCTAAGCTAATATTCTTGCAGGCATGAAATACGGTTTTCAGAACTTTTTTTCCTTCCATAAAGAGACATATTTTTCTCATTTCACCTTATCTAACCCTTCACAAGCACTCTGACTGAAGAAGTAAATCAAAATAATAACTCTAATTGTTGGAAAAGAGGTGCTGGATTTACACCAAATTCGTGACAATTAGCAAATATTATTCTGAATTAGAGACTATTGTATTCTGTTGGGATTATCTCCAGTTTATAATAATCGAAATACTAACAACAATAGTAATTAACATTTATTAGTACTAAGCACTGTACTAAGTGGTTCATAGACATTATTTAATTTAGTTTTGATAAAAACCCTTTGTGAGGAAATGAAACTCAGATTAAGTAACCTTCCCAAGGCCCAAACTAGTAATGACAGCTGCAGAATTCACAGCTCTTAGTTTCCAAGCAAGCTTCCTAAAAAACTATGAGCTGAATAACTGGCAGTACATTGATTATAACAAATTCCTAGATAACCAAATAATATACATATTTTTATTTTCATAATCACTATAATGAAATTTTATTTGTACATTAAAATTATCAGGTAAGTTTTAATCTTACTTTTAGTTTGATAAAATTTTATTAACTAGGCCTAGTTTTATAAAAGTTTCTAAATAATTTTTTGCATAACTTTTTTGCCACAATAATTTAAATTATACTGTCTTAAAAAAAGCAAATAGGTGAACTCATATTTATACTTTTTCTCAAACCGTATATTTAAATCTGTTTTTTTGCTTAATTAATATATACAAAGAATTAAATTGATATAAATTTCTAAACATTAGGTTAAATGACAATTTTTGAAGTTACTTGAAAATAATATTAGGTGAGCTGCAATGAAATATGCACCATGCAATGAAATATGCACCACCATGCAGGATTTAGAACAAATCTCTAGTCTTTCAATTTGTAAGAAGTTATTTTTTTTTTTTACTTTAGTGACTAATGATCCTAATAGAATGAAAATGCTTTAGTCATTGACTTTATATATTAAAGGGCTTAATAATTTACTTAGATCTATAATATGCAAATTGTGACCAGGTACAGAAACTAACTGGTTCATTATTTCCCAATGTCCACTGCCTACTTAGCATTTTGTTCTCAGAGGTCAAAGAACATTATAATATTAACTCCCATTCCACCCACCATAATTATCTAGTTTATAGGCAAGCATTATTCTTATTTTAAAGATAGATAATCAAGTTCAAAAAGGATATTGCCATGATCACGGAGGGAATTAGTTATGACATACTGTATGAAGATATAAGTGGAAGGAGAAAATTCCATGCAGATATCTAAGATGATTATACATAAATCCTTGCAAGTGTATTGTAATTCATATTTAACTCTGACATATTAATATATTTCAGAAACACTTTTAATATGGAAGACACCTTTAAATTCTGTTTTCCTCAATATATTACGATAAAGTGACTTAAAATGAGAAGGGTAAACATGGACCAAGAAGTGAAAATTTCAATAACGTCTCCAGAGATTTCTCCAGAGAGATCTCCAGAGATTTATGTGTGAATGTGACATTCCATCACAGTGTGAACTAAGTCAAATTCATAAAAGGAGTCTTCATTCTAATACCCGGCCTTTTTCTTAGCCCTACTCTCCAATAACATGTGAATAGAATTCACATTTCATTTGGAATTCCTATATAGTTGTCCATAAACCCAAAGCACATGTAAACTGACAATACTGTCACTGGAAGTGTCTGATTTTGTGGTTATGTTTTCCAGAAATCTGTGAGAGAAAAGGAAATGTGGGCTGGTTGGTTAAGGAACAGATAAGCTGAGTCATCCACATGGAACATGATAGGAGGTCAATTTTTAACATAATTTCTTATTGGAACATAGATCCTCTCAGAATAGTTTATGCATTTTGTATTAGTTTTGTGTATAAACATTTCAAAGATCAATTCTTCTATTAAGTATCATTTGCAGTTGTTTAAAAAGCACTAGATATTGAAAGTTCAATAATCTGGATTTTTCTTTTATAAAAGTTGCCATTTATATTCTTTATTTTCCATCTTTTCTTAGTGAATCTGTGAAGTAAGCCAGAGCTTTTGTCCTATGTTGCAGTCCCTACATCATACATCTAATTGAAGCAATATCCAACTATTACGTATTTAACTGCCATGACAAGAACAAAAAGAATAGATACTTTAAGCACGACACAGCAATTCAAACTCTTTCCAAGCTGACATGATGCATTAAAAAATAGGCAAAAATATGATAATGTAGCTACTGAGAAGTATGTTCACTAAGAAGACTTACAGATATTTTTAGAAATGGAACAGATTTAACATTTTTCTTCTGTAACAATTTACTATATCCTTTTAATACTACCATCACCTTCCACAGCAAAGTGTGAGAACGCATATATAGCAGTATAAGTAAAATCATATGTCAAAGAAATATCTATATGATAAAAATAGTGTGAGTGTTATTTTCTTAGAAGAGTCAAGCATATTTTGCACACAAATAATGTAGTTTAGGTTGCCTTGTACATAATAAAAATTCTAATTTTATGTTTAAGGCAAAAATTTATTCTTCTAGATGAAAAATCATTTTACCTATCTGAATTGGCTTAATTGGGTAGGTTGCTTGAAATTAAGGCATGTTAGAACTTCAGTAAAATATGATTTCATTTCTAAAGAAAATAAATGGATCATGTGGAATACTTCAAGAAGGAAAATGGTACTCTTCTAATATAAATCTCCAACCTCATGGTCTCATTAACTCTGAACCCACTCGTACTTTTTTCTTCTTCTTTATTACATGAGCACATTTAACAAGAAAAAATGAAGATTTTATAGATAGCTACTGATTTTTTTCCACGTCCTATTTTGTGCTCTCTCATATACTAAATGTTGAACAATATTAGCAAGCAGCATACACGTATTGCTAGGGGGTTTCCCTGAAAAATATTTTTTCCTGACTTTTTTAATTTCAGAATGTTATGAGGGTACAAATGTTTTGGTTACATAAATTACTTTTGTACCATTTGAGTCAAAGTTATAAGTGCGCTCATCCCCCAGGATTCTGGATCCCTTTGTGAAGAAATTTTGCTGACCACCCTGGATATTAACCTAAGTAATATACCTTCTAAGGTAAAGATATTTTAAAAAATATACAAGGCTACTCTTATAATTTAGAAATATTTAGGTTTAGAATAGTGACTCTCAAAGAATAGCCCCTAGAAGAACAGCATCAATATTACCTATGAACTGGAGCAGGGACTAGCAATCGGTAAGAATCTGTAAGAGCTCCCCAGGTGATTCTAACACATGCTAAAGTTTAAGAACACCTGGTATAAAAGATATACTTTTTTGACTCTCTATGCCTATGTTTTTGCCCTGTGTTCTTTACAAAAGGAGGATGTATTGAATCACAACAGTTTCACTAAATCTGAATTCTAATTTTTTGTTCTTTAATCATATTAATGTTTCCTAAGAATTTTCATCTAATTATTATGCACTGAGGTTTCAAAGACAGAGCTATTGAGAGGAGAAGTTAAAGATCCAACAGCCCTGGAGAATGATCATCATCTACTGATGGACTTAGCATTCACTAAGGTCTGTTCTGAGATTACTTTTTCTAAAGTCTCTGCTTATGGTTAAAGAACCTTGACTTTTCATTTTATCCACTTATTTTTACTTTGCCTCATTTTTAGCCATATCTTCCATTATGCTGCCTACCATTCTGAAGACGTTCCTCTAGCCAAGGTACCCTTATACTTAGAGAGGAATATCTGATTCCATATCATTCTCAGATGGCACTTAACTCCCTTAAAAAGTCATAATTATATGATCAACAAATTATTCACGTAATGAGTACAATTTTATAAGAATGCACAACTTAATTTAAGAAATCATTTTTCTTCTAATTAAACTGCTCAAAAATGCAATATACTTCCTCTTGTAGTCAGACAGTAATTACAGAAGCAATGAAATATCAGAGCCTATGCATTATAAAAAGATAGGGTAGGTAACTTAATATCATTTCCAAGTCTGAAATATTTACTTCACAAATTGTATTTCAATGCACTTCAGGGTTCTGACAAGATGATAGATTAGTAAAGGCTCCTCAATCCCTCCACCAAAATCAAATATTCAGAAACTTCAGAAGAGTAAAGGTAGTATGCATCTGAGGAATCAACAAAATACTCTGAGAAAATGAGGGGAGACAAATGATTGTTGTAAAAAGTTGCTGGTATGTCAGAGCAGCCTGGAAAGGCATCTCAACACACCTGC
Source organism: Lemur catta (assembly GCF_020740605.2). Lineage (NCBI taxonomy): Eukaryota > Metazoa > Chordata > Mammalia > Primates > Lemuridae > Lemur > Lemur catta. The sequence continues at coordinate 7,309,866 of NC_059151.1, read as the reverse complement.
AGAAACAGTCAAAATCCTCCCAGGGGCTTATTAAGCCTCTGTGATCAGATCCTTTGTTAAATTTCAGACCTCACAACCTAGTACTCCGCCTCTTCCTCATTGACATCCAGTAAGCTGGGCTTCTTTGTTGCTCCTACAACACAAAAGGCATGTTCCCATTCCCGAGATCTGGATCTTGTTCCTACTTCAGCTTGGAATGCTCTTTCCCTTATATATAACACATGGTTTACTTCCTCAAGTGCTTCAGGTCTTTGCTCACCTTTTTAGTGACAACCTCCTTGATCAGTCTATTTAAAATTGCAGCTTCTGTCTATATTCACATTCCTCATTTCTTGATTTGTTTTTCTTCATAGTTCATGTCTATGAACTATGTACCATCTAACAGAGCACATATCTTAACTATTTATTGGTTGATTATTTTCCCCTTCTCTCTAGAAAGCAAGTTGCCTGAAAACACGGGGTTTTCTTTACTGTATCAACCCTGAATCACCAGTGGAAAGAAAAGTGCTTGTTGCATTTTAGGTGATGAATAAAAACATTGTTGAATAAATATATCAAATGAGATTATATGATTATTTTAAAAGTGAAAGCCAATCATAACATTAATAGTGTAATAAATACTTCCACAAAGTATTTAAATTAGTATACCAAGGTCTTGAATTAAAATTATACCTTATCTTTATTTGCCTTTGAGTTAACCTCATAGATAACTTTTATAAAGCACTAAAAATTTGAAAAAAATGTTCTGAAAAGCTTCATGATCTGTGGTCACAATTCCCAATAAAACTTAATTTCTCCATATTCAATTAAAAATTTATTTGAGCAAATGCTTAACAAATTTCAAAGATCCTTCCTGAATTAAGATAACAAAGCAGGAGAAATAATCATAGTTCGATATGCTAAGTACATTTTCAAATATGCTATCAATCTAAACAAGCACATTTCTCTATAGAAGTTGCAAATATAAGCTTAGTCGTTTATCTAATTCAGAAATAAGGAAAACAACTGTATGGATAAATCATTTATATGTAATAGGAAATAGGAAATATTCTATAATTTTAGAAAATACGTAAATAAAATTTTTGAAGCTGAATAAGACTGATGGAATTGTGAAGGAATGAAAAAGGAAGAAATGACATCATTAGAGAGCTCGCTAATGTCAACTGGAGGCTATCTGTTCCAACAACTTGGTGGTATTCCAGGCATTCCATATACAAACTAATGTCAATATATCACCTTTGTCAACATATTACCTTTTTATTTATAAATGAATTAATGAGCAATCAAAACCAGATGTGATTGCTTTTAACTTTGACGGAGTAACTATTTACAAAAAGGACACTTACTGAATACAAGATTCCAACAGGTAAGTGGATGGGAGGGATAATGTTAATCAGAATGAAATAAATTTCTAGACTGAGAAGCACTTCAGAAACAGGGACATATGATTGAACTACTGTTAACAGCATGTTTCCCCAGTCAACCACTGCAGTGAAAATCATTCACAACTGAGTACCAGCATTTCACATACTAGCCATACTTTGGATAAAACTGTGTAATATGTGTCCCCAAAAAGTATTATCTCTGGCACATTTTAGTATCACCTATAATTAATATTATGTTTTTATAGTTACATAAAATTTATTCCAATTTTTTATTTTCCTTTAACATAAAAAAAACTACTGTACTATTTCTTTATGTAGTTTACGTTAGTTATCACATTTAGTGGTAGCATAATTTCTTTACTTATTCTGTAGAAAAATATCTCAATGCACAGCAAGGAGCATAGAGAGTCAAGGAAATTTCTCTACATGTTGTTTGCAAAACAGTCAAACTTCCTGTAGCTTTTCTGCCATTGTGAAGGAGGCATGCCAGCTGTTGACAGGAGAATGAATAGATCCAGTCAGGCCTAACATGCATCCTATTGTCCGAAACTGTGTTCATTGGATACGCTGTCAACAAATTTTCTGGTTCTCCTTTTTCGTTGTTGGCAAACTTTGTTTTACTCCTCTAAATGCAATTAGAGAGTTACGTGCTATGCAGAATAATGATTCTGTGGCATCGTTTTTCATCTTAAAAAAAAAGAAATATTTCCATATTGAACTGAATTATAATATGGATTTTCTAGCTTTTTTCCTGCATATGGAAATAATGACATTTGAGATGCTGTACCTTGAATAATTTTTATTTTAACATGCATTGCATATACCTTGCCAAATTAAGTAAATATTTCACACACATAAAATAAAACAGCTGCTAGACATATCCACACAGTTTACTGAAACCTGTTAGGCCTTCAAAATCATGAATAGTAAGCATGACATGAACCTCTCCTGTTTCCAGAGATAGCTAGCTTACCTACAGGCATTATATAGATAGAGTTAGTTCAGCTGGTACTTGATTTCAGCTTTGTGATACCCTAAGGAGAGAACCTAGTCACACAATGCCAGACTTCTAACATATAAAAGTGTGAATTAATAAATGTGTATTGTTACAAAGTGCTAAGTTTGTTGTAATTTGTTACACAGCAAATAGTAAACCAATACACTCAATTGTCACCACTCTTTAAAATATAAAAAATAACATCTAATTCATTAATGTCTGAAAGCAGCTAGTACCAGTCTTACAGAACATGGGAGAAAAAGACTTGATTTATTTCCTTTCCTTAACACACCTCATATGAGTATGTACATATGCTAGGCTAGGCACTGTATCACTGCGTTAGTCACTAATAGTAGAAACTGAACTCAGATATCAGTCTTGAAGGGATTATAGCCTAGCTATAGAAATGAATAGATAGTTAGCAATTTAATAGCATAAGTGCTATAATCAAGAAACAAGGTATGTTAAAGTAAAAACATGAAATGGTAAAATCTTTAATATATTTGTTCTGTGAGATATAATACTTTTATCTTTATAAATTGTCATAGAAAGTGTATATTTAAAGCTTTTAGATCCTAGTAAGCATGTGAATTCAGTAAATAAAAAATACAATGAAAAATATATTGGATGAACAATAGCCATTGACAATGCTAATTCATACATTTAACAATATTGATATTTTTTTCAGCCCGGGACTTTTTCTTATAAAGAAACATCATTTGCATAGGATCCCCTCACCAATTTATCACTACAACATTAATAATTTTCTATTATAAAATATTACCAAAATACCCATATGAAAATTATAAATAACATTATGCATTTCAAGATGAAAAATTAAGACACAAAAGAATAAAGTGGTTTGTCAAAACCACATTCCATGTCAAAACCATTGCTACATTTGTACTTAATAGTTAAGGTCAGATCCAGGGACAGAACCTAATCATTCCAAAGCCAGTATTTTAATAATCATCACTTGCTGTGAGAACAGCAAATGTTTTCTGGCATGAGATACCTTTCATGCCTTTGATGAACAGAACCAAGAAACACACTGACAACACAGGGCATATCTGAGAACTGGAAAGAAATAATATAGTTGGCCTTGTAGCAGGAAAATATATATTTCATAAACATAATAAGTTACAAGTGGTTTGACTTTATTATTTTAACTCCAATATGCTTCACAATTAAGTGTTTGCCTTTCAAGTGTGTTGGCTTACCCCCTTTACGTGAGCTTTTTGCCTTGTGAATATTTGAGATTCTTTTGGATCTTTATATTATTCTTAGTTATTGATCAGGGACAGAATCCTTTCTACTTTCTAAAGAGATAAATGTCTTTAATTTCACTGAGAAAGGAATGGTTTATATTACCATTAATTTTAAGATCTCACCACTGTAGGTGAACTATGAAAAACAGGATTTAGAAATCTTGGAGCTGGACCACATTTAGATACTGAGCTTGTATCTACAGGTCAAACACAATTTCCAATTGAATGTGCTACACCTCAAATTATCTCATATTCATCCAGTTAAAATTTACTCATCTCTTATCAAGTGCTCTATCTGCACGTCTTTAAGTGTCTGTCAACCTATTATAATACCTTAACATATACTAATGTAATGGTTATATGCCTTCTCCATTAAAGAGTCTGTCAAGGGCAACAGTGTCTTCTTAATTAACTTTTGTACCTCAAATTTATCTGTACATACTAATAATTACTTTGTATTACATTAAATTGATAATTGTATGGTTAAAGTATGTTAAAAGTTAGCCTTACTTAAAATAACTTTAATTTTGTTTGACTATTAAAGAGTTTTATTTTTCCCCACAAGGGGGAAAACCTAAATATTAAATGACACGAACATAGTTTCTGGCTTCATTTAGTTTATAGACTAATAGTAAGGATAAGACAGACGTACAAAATCTCAAATACATAATAATATGTGATATATTCCATATAAGATATTTGAATTAAATGATACAGAGATTCAAAGGGGTTCAGAGTTTAGGGGTAGATCAACGAATATTATGTGGAATGGGGCATTTTAGCTGGATTTGAAGAATAGGTAGAATTAAGATATAAATAGTCAAGGAAGAACAATTTGAGAAAGAAACAAAGTAAGAAAAGGCAGGGAAGTAGAAAATGCATGGAGTGTGTGCTGATAAAAAGCTATTTTACTTAGCTGAAGACTAGGGTTCATGAGGAGGTATAGAGAGAAGGGGTAATTGAGTAGGCTGGAGACAGAAGGAAGATCATGAAAAATACATGACTAATGTGACACAATTATATTTAAGATATTAATTTTACATAAATCCCCGAAACAAAATAAATTAATTGACTGACTTTACTCATTAGCTACATATTGAAATTCTAGTAAAGAAAGAGACTTAATAATGAGACAATATTCTAGGCAGTCACTAAAGAATAAAAAAGAAAGAAGCATTCAAGTGTATATTTCTCTCTATATATAACTATTATGAAGTTTGAGTATTAGTGTTCCTAGTGGAATTATATTCTGAGGGTGGGTAAAATTAGAATTCTACATAATTCTCTCCTGCTGTGTTTTGTAAGGAAACATAGGTCTTACAGAAAAAAATACTACTACTATTATTAGACTTGGTAGACATGGCCACCCATTATAAGCATAAATCAATTTCTCATCCCAGAGATTCTCTGGTTTATGTATTATTGACACCTTAGTGAGGTAGAAAAGGTTAATAAACCTACCAGCTCTTGAAGGATATCACAAACAAGTAGTGAATGGGAAACATGCTTCTAGTTAATGGCTTCTTTGCAGTTTCTCATTTTCAGAACTTTCCAAAAGCTTAACTACAGCACATAATCCTAACAACTTTATTTTTTAAAATCATTAAACTGGAAAAGGGGAGCACTGTGGAGAGATTACAATTTAATCCTTTGCAAAAAACACTCTGGCCGTACTTATTTCACTGACATTCCTGAGGCAGTCTCAAAGTCATGGAAAAAGGGTTGTATCAACTTTGCAATTATCTGTGTCAAAGAGTCAGCTTGGGTAATTTAGAACTATAAATAATATATCTATATTAACTACTATTCATAAATATAAGACTGTAAACTGATTCCGTAACAGAATTTCTTAGGAAAAGGGAACTATATATGAGTAGCTATTATTACTAAGCTACTATTATTAGTAGGCATTTTACAAATGTATGGTATATAAATACTTAGTGGAATTTTGTGAGGTTGACATCGTAGATAAGGAAATTGTGGTTTGGAGAGCCAAGATTCAAATCTAGGTTGGATTCCAAAGCCCAAGTTCTTCCCATTATGTTATTGTTAATTTATGTTCCTGTATATCTCTCCACCTCTGCTCAGCTGGGCATGGGGAACTAGCAACTCCTCACTGACCTCTGTGGGTGAGCTGAAAATAAAGCAATGTTCAAAAAGGAGAACTGACCATTAGCATTGTTGGGAACATGACTTGTAAAAACATTTATAGAAAAATTCAATGTTTGCCTAAACTTCTAGGAAACACCTATCATTAGGTTAGTTGCAAAGTTATGCTACTTACCGTCAAATAAAAAAAAATTAATTATGTTCACTCCTGTTTTGGATTGTACTAATCAGCACTGGGAATTATTAGAATACTGCAATATCATTTGTCACTCAGTGTCCATTAACCTAGGAGAAATGTGAATAATTTCATCTACAGCCTACAGAACAGAGCACAAAACTGAATTTCCCCTGTTTTTTTCTTGAAATGGCCTCAGTCTAAATATACTCAATTTGTTCTTTCTGAGGAGACTTCATATTGTTACAGAGGAGAAAACTCACAAATGAAGCCCTCCAGGCAGGCATGGATCATCAGACTAACAGTGAGCTATGGATTTAAAAGCTAAATGAATAGTCTCTGAAAACTACAATCCAAACACTATCAAAGAGGGAAAAAGTATGTATCTGGACAAAATGAAATTACCCATTTGTAGACTTGAGTATGCTCATTTAAGAAAGCCCACTACTTATATTAAGGTATATCTCAGGCCAGGCCACTTAGCTCTCTGGAGAACACAGACCCCTCTCATAATAATGGTTTTATAAATATCTTGAATTATCTAACTGTCATAGTCATGGCACCACCAGAATAGTGTGACCTTCTAGTATGCATTAGCAGTAATAAGAATGATAATCACAGTTTCTGTATTTGAAATAATTGAGGTTGAATACACTCATGAGATTACAATCCCAAATCCACCAACTCTCAATTGTACAGTTAAGAGAATAGTGACAGTGAGCATTTAAAATTGAAACTAATGCAAAAAAGATAATTATTTTCAATGAATCTAATAGTTCATAAATACTGAAAGTAAAGTAGATAATGTGGCTACATTATAAAGCTTTGTTCCGGCAGAACTAATCTATCCCACACCTAGTGTGTGGAAGAGTGTACCAAAAATTTAAAAGATGCACAAAACAAATTTCCTGCTTCCCAGAAGAAAATGCACTAAGATACATGAAACAATTGAACTTTAGGGCCTCTGGAGAAGCAGAATGTAGAAGAAGCATATTACTCTGTATGAAGTATTTCTCATTTTGCCAAATGCAAAAATGGAAGCCTAAAAGGATTAGATAAATATCATGAGGTCAGATCAAGCCGCACAGGTAAGGTTCAAACACAAGTCTGTCTGGCCTCAAAACTGGTATATATTTCTAATTTCTCTAGCATTTCTTAAAGTGTTTTCAGAAGGAAAGTAATAGTTATTACATGAACAGGGATATAAATAATGTAGAAGTTTAACAAATGACAAGTTAAAGACAGTTGAACAAGCTTTAATCTAGGACTTTTAAAAGAATTTGATATACCAATATACTTGTTAAGTCTTCAACATCTCCTTTCAAATAAAGATATTAGAAAGACATTTTTTGGAAATACTGTGCTATTACTCTGCTATCTCTACCATAAGGTACAGGCAATATTGAAAAAAGATTTCAAAGGAGGCTGTGGTTCACTTAAAGTAGATAAACAAATTAGAAAACTTCATGGAGAAGGTAGACTTGAACAAGGTCTAGAAAAAGAAGTAGGATATAAATGAGAAAACGTAAATGGATATAAACAAAGGCACAACAGTGACAATGAACATTGTATTTCTGTGACACATTGATCAATAAAAGATTAAATAATATCACAAGGGACATTAGCATTATGCAGCTCATCTTCAAGTCAATATTCAATATCCCTTTTTGCTTAAAGTGCAAAGTGTGAGCTGGAAAAAAAGAATAAAATATGATTGCCTTAGAACAGTGTGGCCAGACTATAAAAGGCTTCAAAAGAGAGTCACAGTATTGTTGCTTATTAACCTCATTAATGATCCACCTGGCATCTGCCTACACTTTGCTATGCTGAGTCTGTAGGATGAAAGGAAGGACCAAGGGATCCCAATGGGAGACTATCTCCAGAGCATGTGAGTAAGAATTCGATTAGGGACTTAGCATGGGCCCACACTGGGAGTCCATCTGCATTTCATCAAGCAGGCACCACTCTCCTTTTTTCTCCACATTTATCCTTCATCAGGGCTGCACCATTTTGGATTATGTAATATGGAAGAGACCTGTCCCTCATTTAGAACTCTCAAAATGTCATTTTCCTTGAACATTTCATTTGTTTAGCAATGATATAAAGCCTAAGATATTCTAATAATACATAGGTTAGAAACATTAAGAAAATACCTTTCAGAGTAAATTAAGAATGATGGTGATTTGATTCTCTCTTTTTGACTTTTTTTCCTACTTTTAATGAAATTATGAAAAAGTTTAATTTTGGTAAAAACTTAAATTATTAGGCAATGATGATGTGTCTCCACATTCATGAGCACTTTGCAATTCTTGTGAGTTATGACTGGGTTTCAGGGGTTCAGCAACTGAGAAAAGCTTCTTCTCCTATTTGTATAAAAACCTGTCACTTCAGTAAGACTATAGTAGCCAATTTAGAAACGGAATTTGTCTGTTTTAATGTGTAAAGTTGCAATTACTTGTGGGTAGAGATTTGATCTTTCCTCTGGTTTATGCATAGCCATCAGCCTTAATAGGACTGATTATATTTTCACTCTAACTTTGATATGTTTGACTCATACCTTTCTTTGATGGGGAAGAAAATTAAGTATTTGGTAAAATTAATCTGAATCTAATATAGGTTGAGCATCTGTAATCCAAAATTCTGAAATCCAAAGTGCTCCAAAATATGAAACTTTTTGAGTGCCAGCACGATGCTCAAAGGAAGTACTCATTGGAGTATCTTGGATTAGGAATGCTGAACATAAGTATAATGCAAATATTTCAAAATAAAAGCAAATCTGAAATCTGAAACCCTTCTGGTCCCAAGTATTTCAGATAAGGGATACTCATCCTATAATAAGAATAAGAATGTCTTTCTCAGAGTTAGATACACTGTCAATAACAAGTCTATCAGTACTTAATAGAATGATGCTTGCATAGCAGCTCTACAAATACATTTGATTTAAAAGCATATATAAGTAAATGTTATGTATGACATAAGCATATGAAAGTATATATACATAATATCTAACAAAATGTTAAGATATATATTAATATTAAATTAAGCAAAATAATCATAACTTACTTTTAGGTTATAGAAACTGGCATAAATAATGAAAGAGGCAAACTGTTTCCAGGAGATTTCAGGAAGGAAGATGCATATAAATTATGCTGAAAACTGGAAAAGAGCTAATGCTGAAATAAATATGGAATAGGTTTCCAGCCACAATAAATTTATTAAAGGTTTGACTCAGCTCTTAAGAGATATAAAACCAGTCATTGTCTCATCTTTTGTCGACCTCTGCCACAAATATATCTTAGATCAGTTGCTCTAAGGGCACCGTCCGCCCCAGTAATGAATTCATTATTTCCATCCATCTTACAACAAATATTTATTAAATGTGCCCTTTGTGCAAAGTTCAGTACCGGACACTGAAAATACAAATGCCTGTGAAACTTCTGTACAGACAGCCTAACTGTCATCAAAGACAGTATCTGATGGTGCCTTTGATGAAAACACAACACAACAAAACAAAGAGACATTGAAGAGATTAAAGGTGAGAGGAATAAAACCAGCTGGACTCATAAGGAAAGTCTTATTGGAGGTCACATTTGAGCAGGAACTTGAAGAATGGATTCCATCTTTAAAGAATGAAAAGTAGAGAGTAAATTTCAGGTGGAGTAAATGCTTTTTACATTTACTATAAGAAAAATAGTGCTCCTTCCATTTATTATAAGAAAAATAGTGCAAATTATCAACAACATTTATGAAAGTTCCACTTAGAAGTGTGGTCTTCTTAAAAAGAAAGAAATGTACTGAATTTTTTGATTAGAAGAATGACATTTTCAAAATGTAGCTTTCATCCCCATGGTTACAACTTCAGTCAGTATCACCGTTATCTCTTACACGGACGTGTGCATAACTTTCCAATTGAGCTTTCTTCCATTCTTACAAAATGCCCAACCAAGGGTGTATATATCATGACACTATATGGTAGGGTAGGGTTTTATGAGATGATCTTTATGATGTTCAACTTCCTCTCACAGGAACAATGCCACTCAATGTCTTCCTTGATTGCAATTTACTTCCATTTTAGAAAAAAATATATATACATATATATGTAAGAGTATATTGAAAAGCTAAATGTATAAGTTATATTCATAGGTTCACTCATGATTTTCCATATCCCTGAATAATATCTTAGTTACTGTTTTCTGATTTGAAAAATCCAATGTCATTACTTGCCTAAGGATAGGATATAAAGTCATTATAAAATTAATATTTTGAAAATACAAAATATTTTTTATAAATTTTAAATGTGAATTTTTGTGTTTTACAAGTATCTGAAGTAGAATTTATTTTTAATCTAGTTACATCTGTAGCAAACACAAATTATTTTTTTAATTTAAAAAGCAGTAACTGGCCGGGCCTGGTGGCTCATGCCTATAATCCTAGCACTCTGGGAGGCCGAAGCAGGAGGATCGCTCGAGGTCTGGAGTTCAAGACCAGCCTGAGCAAGAGCGAGACCCCATCTCTACTAAAGAATAGAAAGAAATTAACTGGACAGCTAAAAAAAAAAAAATACATAGAAAAAAAATTAGCCAGGCATGATGGCACATGCCTGTAGTCCCAGCTACTCGGGAGGCTGAGGCAGAAGGATTGCTTAAGTCCAGGAGTTTGAGGTTGCTGTGAGCCAGGCTGACACCACGGCAACAGAGTAAGGCTCAGTCTCAAAAAAAAAAAACAACAAAAGCAGTAACTGCTACAATTTTGTCAATCCTGTCTTTTCAATACTACCCATAATTTTTTGCCAACAAAACCTAGAGGAGGTGAAAAAGAACTTTTCTATAATTCCCATTATTTTCCTATGATTTATTCTTATAAAATTAAACTTGTGAATCCTTTTCTGTGCTGCACAGTCTATGTTTTGTGAATTAATAAGAACTGATGATTTTACTAGAATATCACATGTAAGGTAAGCAGCCTGTAACATGGCTACCCATGACCCTGCCTCCTATTATTCATGCCCTTGTGTAATCCCCTCAGCTTGAGCATGAGCTGAACCTAGTGACTTGTATCTAATAATTAGAATATGGCAAAAGTGTCTCTAAAGCTTGCTCTTACTAAGGCACTCCTACTGCCATGTTGTAAACTCACCTATGGAGAGGCCCACAAGGCAAGGAAGTAAAGTCTAAAGCCAGCAGTCCTTGAGGATGACACCTGCCAACAGCCAGGTGAGGCAGCCTGGAATTCGATACTCACTAACTGGAGCCTAGAGGACTATAACCCTGGTTGACAACTGATTGCAACCTTGCGAGGCACCCTGAGCCACAGTCACCCAGATAAGCAGCACCCAGATTCCTGATCCACAGAAACTATGAGGTAATAAATGCTTGATGATGTAAGCCATTACATTTTGGGGTAATTTGTAAGACTATAGTAGGTAACTAACACATTGCACAAAAAATAAAAACTAAAAAAAAATCCCATGGAAATTAGCTTAAATTGTCTTTTATTTCAAAATAAAACAATTATTTTTTAATTAAGTAGGATGATTTGTTAAAATATTGAAGGAAAATGTATTTATATACAGTTTGTATCATCTAAAATATGATGTTAATTTTTAAATTAAGCCTTTCTTGGATCTGAGGAAGAAGGAATCAACCCTTTGATTTTACAAAGAAGGACATAAAAAACAGACATCAGACTTTGGAAAATCTTTAGTTCACACAGGAGCCCTTTTCTTTTGCCTTTTGTTCTTAGAATTTGATTACTTTACAAAAAAGTTCTGCTGAAGTTGTTTTTATGCTAGTGACGCTCTTTCTCACCTTAGAACATATATATTGTCCGCAATTGAGCTTTCCTCAATGGATCAATTTTCCCTGTAGATCACATCAGGTTGGATTTTGATCTCTTTCAGGTTCCATTGCCATAGGTCAGAGAGGCCAAAGAGCATAAATTGTTCAAGTGAGGCAGGGAAGAGGGATATATCCTTGTAACCTACTAATTCTCTCACAGTCATCCCTGAGGATCATCTGCCAGAGAATTCAGAGCTCACTGTGGGGGCCTCTAACAACTGAGGAGAAAATGAGAAGGGTGAAATACAAACCTTTAGAAGAAAAAAGAAATCAAAATAATGAAAAGGCTTGACAGAAGTGAGTAGCATCTGTGGTCCAATATGCAACATCACACCCCTGAAATTTGAAGATAATTCCATCCTCAACATGGCTTGGAAGCCAAATCTGAGAAGACAGGAAATGTGAAAAGCTGTCTTTACTTCTGAAAAACCACAGATGAGAAGATAAAAAGCTTCAAGAAGTTGCCAGAATGCAATTAAGTAAATTTCATCCCAATATTTTAGAAAGTGTCTATCTATTTTTCTCCATTGCCAAACCCTTAGAAGATACGATGTTTGCCAGCTGCCTTAATTTTTCTCACCATCTCTTCCTTCCATTTCTTTTGCAATCTGGTATCATCCTTAACTCTGCTGAAATGGGTTTTCATTATCCACAATGAAATTGAAGTTAAGCTTCTTTCTCTCCCAAATATTTCTTGAAATATCTGTAGCTTTGACTCTGAAATTATTTATTTCATCCTAGTCTGTTCTCCTCCCTTAACTTTACAGTTTTGCATGATCTAAATCATTCCCCTATAGCTCTAGATACATTATATTTTATTGCTACTTTACATCAACCCAAACCCTAACTGCAGATCTTTGTCATGGTTTAATATGACCTTTTATATTCAATCTGAAACTGCCTTCCATGCCCTAAAGATATTAAATATATTCAGACTACTATACTTAGCATTCAAAATCATCCTTTATTTAGAATTTTAAGGCATTTCTGCCTCCAAAGTTCTCCTCTCATGTAACTCTCATACCTGAATCCCACCTTTGAAATTATCCTTTCCTTTCAGCTTTCAAAAAATTCTCCTTTTTAAATCACTTACTTTTATTAAATAATTACAATCAAACTTTTGCTATCTCTTATTTCAGGAGTACCTTTATTTACTCTTTGATCAAATACTAATCTCAACCATAACTTGGTTGGTTCAAAGAAAAGGACAGGAAGTGAGAAAAATGAGGACCCGTGGTATGAAACAATGCCCAACATGACACAAACACCTACTGAAAGAACTAGAAGTATATAGGATCATCAGCCTCCTATTCAGATGCTAAGAAGAAAACTTATACTGGTCATTTATCTGAGTAGTTACTGCCAGTGTCTCTCCTTTTATTATAACATCTTTCTGCAAATTAGTTCACTATAATAAAATATTTTACATAAGTGTAGTGAAAAATGCCCAAGGTATAGTTTTTATTCCATCAGAAATTATATTAGTTGTAAAACAGCTTGACAATACTCAGAAGCCATGATGACAGGCAAATTACTTGATTAAATGGTTATTTCTGTATTTATTGATGTGTTTTCATGTTACTGACATAAACTCTTCTAAATGAGAAATTCCCAAGTCGTTTTGTCATTTTGCCTATAAATTTGGAAGAATTTTCTTTAGCAAGCATTTATACTGGGTAGAGAACTTTATACATTTCAAACTGCTTAAGACAATATGGAGGTCATATTTCATGGGATAATTACTACTTTATAACAGGGTCTTTGTTATTTTCTAAATCATGTCATCCCTTCCATTATTCTGCATCATCTTTCTCACAGAGTGTATCACTACAGGTTTCCCCCTCACATGAATAAACATATTACCTCTATAAAGGTCTAGAATATACTAGCACAGTGGCATCTATCTAATTGCCTTTTGTATCCTGTCAGCTGCTTCCATACCCAGGACAATCACTCTCCCATATTATCAGTACCTTGCATTTCTATTCTAATTTGTCTATTTACATACACGCATATGTGTAATGTACACATTTTCATGTTTAACTTAATGTTGTTGAATATGTTATTGTTAACGTAGATTTGGCTAAATCATTAAAATCAAAATATTCTGGTACTATGCTTCTAAGACCCATAAAAGTTAATGATAAAGATTTTGAAGTTGGGGAAGTATGTCATTAATAATAGACATAAAGAGCCAATATGATTCATTCAATTAATAAATAATAAGAAGCATTAAAATACCTATAGATAACATTATATGTTGCTAGGATTATTAAGGTATACATATGTAAGAGGATTCATACCTGATATTCTCCAAAAGAAATGACGTAGAGCCCCTCCAAAGCAAAAGCCTTTGTTCACATTATATTCTGTTCAAACTAAACCATCACTCCTCAGCTTTTTATAGAAATTGTTCTGCCCTATGCTATTAGTATCAACAGTTTATACAATCAGAAAACTAAATTCAAAATATATAATGAAATTTGCCACATGAAGGAATTATATGACATGTTGTATTTTACACAGATTGCCAGGTGCAGATGCATTCTGGGAACAAGTTAGGTTCTTCTTAGATATTACTATTAATACAAGTGGTAATCCCCTTATTCCTAGTTCCATAAAGGGAATTTTGAAGGAAGGAAAACTGTGGCCTCTTTATCTTGCTTTCTCCCTCCTCCTAAAGAAGGAATAGTGACTTATCCCTCCTCCCAAAGAATAAATAGTGACTTATCCCATTGGTGACTTCAAAGGAAGAAGTGAGTAAGCCTGTTTCACTTTGCCTCTCCTCCACCCTCCAATTCATTGTTTTAATTGTTTGGACAAATCTACCCATGGAAACACACATTCTGATCTAACTTTGGGAAACTCATCAGAGAAACCCAAGATGCTTGAGAGGGGAAGACAAGAGTAGTTCACCTGTGTCTGATATGGGTAAGTCAGTCTATATAATTCTTGGGTGAAGAATTTCTTCAATCCAACTTTTATCCGTTATTAAGTTGAATGTTGGATTCCATTTGTCTGGACATTCTTTGCTGCTCCCCAAATCTTCAGCTCCCTATTTGTTATGATGGAACCCCTCATTCTTTCCTTCAGACTCTTAAGGATCATCCACTGTAGCTTAGCTTTAGAATCTGATCCATCTTATTATATCTTAACAGAGTTTCCTCCATTGGCAACTTCCATATTCTCCATTGGTTTCAAGCTCTTCTCCACACCCATCATTTATTTTACTCGTCCTTCATTTGAATCTCTTTTTCCTGTAGCTACCTGACACATTTTACTGTCAAATTTCTACTTTGTCTATCTCCTCTAAACTTCTTCCACAACCCATTGTACTCTGTAATTGCCACAAGTTTACTGAAACTACTCTGTCAAATGTTACTAATTATCTGTTTATTATTAAATTATAAATTATTATCTGTTATTATTAAGAAGTATTTTTCTTCAGTACTTACTCTTCTTGACGTCTCTACTAATTTTGATGTTCACAAATATTCTATTCTTTCCTTCATAGGTTTCTGGGATACTACCACTTTCTTCTTTCTTGTTTTGCCCATTCCACATGCCAATATAGACATTCTCTTAAGTTCAGTCTTTGGTCTTTTCACTATTTAATCAGATACCTGAGTCTTCCTTAAAACTAAGTTCTGCTAACTCCAAGTCCATACACTAATGTTTCATCTAAACTCGAGTTCTGAATCTGCTTTTATCTTGTATGTATCTACCACCTCAAAATCAATTTGATCAAAACTAAAATTTTCACAGCTTCCTCCAAATTTGCCTGTCCTTTAATGTTCTTATTACCATTTCACCATTGTCTCAGGTTTTAAATCATAGCTAGCTTTTCTCAATTCTTTTCCTCTATTCTTTTCTAATTGAGAAATAGAAACCTTATCTCTTTTACTAAAATGTAGTACTCATAACTACGAAGTCTTAACAATTCCTAACAGCATCTTTCCAGCATGAGCTCTTCTCATTTCATGCCTGGACTACTGCATCTATCTTCAGCCTCTAGTCCCACCAATGCAATAAGTTTATAATTGTCTGATATTATTAATGATGGTGCTATTTATGTTTGTACTAGTGTCTTATGATTTATAAATTCTTTTTCATGCAGTATAAGTTCATTAATTTATCTCCAGCATCCACACTAATGTCTGTACATTGTATGCACTTAATAAATATTTGTTGCATGAATGAATGCATAAGTGAATGATTAGATAAAACTAATTTAATCCTCCCAGGTACTGACACATACAATTTATCTGTCACTGAGATAGGCAGGTATTATTAGTTGCATTTTATAGATGACAAATTTAGTTTTAGAGAAGTCAAATGGCAATGCTACAGGTTACAAAGGGACAGAATCTGGGACAGATTCCATAATGTGTGACAATGTTTTACATATATTTACACACAATACTTCCCATACTACATTTCAACTTTTTAAATAAAATTTTGTTATATTAGTGCTATGATACATGGGAATACAATTTCCAAGCTCTCTGCTATTTGTTGAATTGCCACGGGTAATCACTTAGCCTCTCTGGACATCATCACTCGAAAGATAAAAATGATACCACCCATCCTTCCCAGTTCACAGGGGGAGGAAGATCTCCCATATGAAAGTTTAAGATGTAAAGCAGTATGCACCCTGTCTCGCGAGAGCTTATTTTCAGTGATACTCATTTAACTCATTTGATGAAAAAGAAGCAATTAACCAGGATCAATTTTTTTTAATTGCTTAAAGTTAACTGCAGAAAGTTAACTGATAGTTTTCAATGAAGTTTTTAATTTTGAGACTAGTCTCTGTAATGTAACTGCATGACATTAAACTACAAGAATTCTTATACTTTTTAAGTTAATCAGATGCATGCTTTTCATATGAATATTGATTACCGTATCATAAAGAATTTAGTTCAAATATTAAGAGTTTTTAATATGGATGGAACAAAAAGACCTAAAGTGGGTATATCTAAGAACACTGGGATGCTTGAGCCTCTGTATTTCCAATCTTTCTTGATTTTGGCACTTTGCAGTGTACTCAGTTCTTCTTTTTATTTCATCATAGTTAGGACAAATGAAAAGATTTTCATTAGGTTCTTCTCAGAGCTGTAAAGTGGCCTGAAAGTGTGAAGGTGCCCTCAATTAGAGAGGCTGAGAAAATAAGCATCCCAGAGCAAGCTCTTCACAACCTCACACAGAAAGCCCTGCTAAACAGGTTTGAATATTTTTAGAATAAACAATCATAAATAAATATGAGTTACATTTATACGCATAGGAAAGCCAGATTATACTCAGGCTTAAAAAAAAATAAAAAAGGTTGCTTCCAAATCTATTCAACTCTCTAATGAAGTGATTTTAACATTTAATAGTAGATGTCTAATGAACACCTGTGGGATATGGAATTAAAAGAATGAGTTGACAGTTCTTAATGTAAGATCATAAACTAAATATGTGTTACAAAGTCTACTTTTTGTAAATGGGAATTATTCTCCACTTCACAGGTGCTGGTTACATATTTCATAAATACTCTATAGACAGAAAATGTAATCCGTGTGTTCATATTTAGAGTCACCTAAACTTTGTCAAAAATTAAAAAAGAGACTCCAAAAACCTAAGTCTTGCTTATAATCATGAAGTACTAAAATGAAGCATTTTTATATGCCAGCCACCTTTTTGCATGGTAAAAATCACAATTTCTCTGTATACTGCATGCATGTATATCAATGTCTTATCTGGAAACTCTGGTAAAATATAAAA
The DNA here is from genome assembly GCF_020740605.2 of Lemur catta. Classification (NCBI taxonomy): domain Eukaryota; kingdom Metazoa; phylum Chordata; class Mammalia; order Primates; family Lemuridae; genus Lemur; species Lemur catta. The sequence continues at coordinate 7,292,332 of NC_059151.1, read as the reverse complement.
TGTTTAACTCTCTCACTGCAAGACACAGTGGTTTCATTAGGAAATCATCATTCATTAGAGCTAATCTATTCTGGATTAATTGATAAGAGTTGCAGATTTCTTTTTTTTTTTTTTTGGAAGAACTATAATTCCTTAGCCCTTACCATCATCTATCATTAGTTCTTTCCTACAGTTTCAAACTGTGAGCTTCATGGATTACCAAATTCGATCAAATTCAGAGACAGAGATTGACTGCCTTCTACCTGGCAAGTTCAGTGCTGAGCCCAAGAGGACTAGAGATGTGAATACAAGGAAGGCTTAGACCTTGTCCTATGTAAAGAGTGCACCTACTTCAACATATTACATTTTTTGTTTTAATTGGGAAGTCCTGATTTTTTCCTTTACATGGTTTTTTTTTTTCACTTCTAAATATTTCTTAGTGACCAGGTTAAATTTCAGAGTATTATATTATTTCAAATTGTCCTTCTGTCCTCTGTATCATTCTGGATTTATCCACTTTGTCTTTTGTTTCTTTGTTTGTTTAGTCTACCCTTTTGTCTAGAATTCAAAAGAATTCAGGTTTTTAAGTTCTCACTCCATTTATTTTTTTTTCTCTTTGATTCCTTTATTTCTTCTATCTCACAACAGTGGACTAAGCCTGTTGGAATCCACCTTCATAAAATTCATTTTCTTCAAGTATATTTTGCCAATATTCTCATCTCATTTTTTAGAATCTTGGATTATTTCACTATGCAGTTACATCCATTAAGATTTTCATTCATTTTTAAATCCTCTGCTAATTCCTCCCTACTTGTAGAAAGGATCAAATCATGTGTGAGAACAAAAAGAAGCCGCAAGCTGTGGATGCATGAGGTGTATTGGCATATAATGAACGCAATGAACTAGGCAAAAAGAAGAAACAAGTTCCTTTTCAGAGTCTTTAACTATTACCCCAAATTACAATAAAAGTGCTGTATTTTCCATTTTTGATAACAGAAAATTTTAAATATGTCAGAATTTTTTGCTTTGCCACTTTGTAAGTATATAAACTGAAAATGTCACATTTACTTTCCACCTAAGCCTCCCTTTGTTTGTTCGCTAGATAATTATAATTCTAAAACATTTTTAAATCTCACTAAGCTACAATTGTTGCTCCAATTGTTTTAAAATGTCTTAAACAACTGATATTTAAAGACAAAATATATTCAAAAGCCTATCGAGTATATATTTTCTGTATAGTTCCTGAACTGTACCTATAAATATTCAACCCTAGGACTATTACAATTCTGTGTCTGAATGTATATGTTCAGTAAGGTAGACTGATTTTATTATTCTTAGTAAATACTGCATATTTTTAAATAATAGTCTATATATAGGTATTATTTTCTCCATTTTACACATGAGAAACAGGCACAGAGCTCATTACAAACCTAGTTACCAAAATGAGACAGGGTATGATGGAAACCAAATGTTTAGATAACAGAGGATGGTTCAAAGTTACAGAATCCCTCTTTTCTGGAAGAGCAATTCTCAAAGGATACTAGAGTAAGACTTAGAAGATCTGGGTGCTAGTTCTGTCTTGGCTGCTTACCTCCCAGCCTCTCTGAACCTCACAGCTGAGAGACCCAGGGACAACCCTGACCTCAGGTAGGAGGGATTTAAGGAGTTCTAGACCAACCATTTGATATTTAGCTCTAAGCATTCTTTGTTTAAGGCTTTCACACTGTGCTCCAGTCTTGAAAACTGGTTGTTTTTATTTAACCTGTTCTCAAGGTCAAGTCTCAACTGAACCTACTGATAATTACTACTGACTATTTTCCCATGTATGCAATACATACCACAATAGTTAAGGACTAGCAATCCAAAAGCCAGTATTTTCAGACTCATATTTGTATCCACTGGTCGGTTAAATTCTACTTCAATTTAGGAAATGCTCGAATGGTCATCTCAGTTTATTAATGTGCTTTTAAAATTTTTATAATCCCTACATTACATATGATTATGAAAAGCCCAAGTACACACACACACACACACACACACACACACACACATTTATTAACATGATTCTAAACATGAGAAGATTTTACTTTCAGTTACCCAAAACAAAGTCACATGGTGAAAGAAACACTTTTTATGGGAAAACATGGTGATGCCCTAGTGCTGGTCTTCACAACTCTCTTTTTACGGGCTATTCCCTTTCTCTCCATAATATAAAGATCTATCTGAGCATACAGCATGATGGGGGAAAAGTTAGATAATGAAAAGTCATCTAAAAGATCACATTCATGATCAGACAATATTCTTCCTTTCCTTTCGCATGTTGATTTTTCTTGGCTGCTTTTTAAAAATGTCACCTACAATAATGATTATTTATATAAACTTATGAATCAATGACAAGGCATCTTCTGCAATGAGTGATCTCTAAATATACACTCAAATCAACCAGGGAACAGCTTTTTATTAGCTATGCCAGATGAAGAAGAAGGATTGGCCTCTTTGGTGAAGAGGCAGATTATGATGGGGAAACTAGGTTTTTCCATATTTTAAACAAACAACAATAAAAAGTAAGTCATGTAGAAGAGAAGTATTTTAAAAATTTGCCAAATGAAAGAATGTGTTTTTATATGCTCCTAGATTGAAATGATATTAAGGAAAATTAAATTTGGGAACAGTGTTAGTAATAATTCATATTTGAAGATTCATATTTTATGTTAGCATATACTCAAAGTTCTGAAAAGTCCTTGAAGGAAAACTTTGGAGGAGGAAGAATTTGAGCTGGCTTTGGTACATATGAAAGTGAAATTGCATAAACAGATGAAATGAGTGTCACAGCCAAGTGAATCAAAGACACACTTTTTTATGTTACATAAAAGAACAAAAAAACCCCATCATATTGAGAATAGTATGTTGACTATATTCTAAAGATTTTCAAAATTACAGAGAGGAGAAAGCAGATTATAATGTCAAACCTTTTAAATTCTGGAACTTTATCTCACCTGCCTCCCATTAGCAACTTCAAAGCATGTTGATGCAAGTACAGGAAAATATTCAGGCAATATTTTCTTACTGCACATATGATAATCTAGAAGCAAGCTTTACCAAAAAATTAAACTGAAGTTTCAGAATTTAACCTGAATTCACTGGACCTATACTTTAAAACATTATGCTAATTTCTTTCTACTCTTAGATGTGACCTTGAACAAGAGAAAGCTGGTATAAGAAGAATTACCTTGCTTAGGACAGCACTGCTATGATATGCATAGGCAGCTATCCACGGGGACCTAGAATACAAAGTCATATTTTTCTTTATTGTGCAGTGCTAAAGTTCCAGCAATAGTCTTCATTTCCTCTGCCTTATGCATCTACCACACATTTTTTTCACTTGCTTTAGCTGACACATAAGCTTGAAAAACAAGGTTTCCATTTCATTCTTTTTCAATTTTACCACATTGGTAAAGGCTGAAGCAAAAAGTCTGCTTAATATGCAACAGTCACATTAGCCCAAGTAAGTGACTTGTGTTTAGGTGGTAGCACAAGCCAGCCATTTCAAACCAAAGCAACTGGCTTCCCAAATGCATTGAAGTATAAAATGTAGGATATATTTCTGGGATGAGGGTAAAAGTAATAAAAGTCTAAATGTAGCAGCATCATTTCTGGGCTCCGCACCTGGTAAACGAATCCTATGTCATTGAACGTAAGAATGTGCCATGAGTCAAATGAATTCATATTGTTTAAATCCAGTAGAATTTTTACTAAGGTTTCTGTCAGATATAAGATAGAAGGATTACATGTGCATTTTCACAAATAGTATGTATTTTTATTACAGATTAAGCTAATACATAAAGTGTTTATTGACTAAAAGTGCACAGAAAATAGATAAATTAACAAAAACTAGAATATCAGTGAGTTCTGCAACCTTGGTCAGGTTGTTTTCCCTCTTCAGGTCATACTCTCTCCTCTGTCAAATGAAGAAGTTGAACTGCATCAGTGCTCCTTTAATATGTTAAAATGCAGTTCACAGATAATATAATCACCTATACCCTTGACTTCAAAAAAATCAATATAATACATTGGCTATAATTGAATGGAGAAACGAACAGTTTTCAAGATAAAATGATGCATATTTGAATATATAAATGCTCTGGCACAACCACATAGAAGATATAAAATCATCAGGTGATTACACCTAAACAAAATCAAACTGAATGACACAGCAGCAAATGAAAACGGGTATCATGTAACTGAAATAGCATGAATGTCTTTTCCCTCAGTAAAAAGATTTCTAAAAATGATGATTAAGCAAAGTTCAATCAGTTTACATGGCAGTTACATTCTTGGAAAATCCATTATATTTCAAAGCTATGCAAAATTACATTTCCTTTTATGGCAAATAGAGAGGGGTCTAAGCTCAGATTAAACTCTCCTGAGAATTTCAGGATGCAGATATTAAGCATATCTGAATTCTGCACACTAAATATGAGCAGAAACCAGTATGCCATATTTCTGCTCTGTGGAAAAAAAAAAAGTCCTGATTTGTAGTGTTTGTCAGCTTCTGTGATACTCCTTCCATGGCCTGTTTGAAGCTACCAACATGATGTTAACTGCACACAGGAGGTTGGACTTAGCCCTGTGATAAATGGTTCTTACACCACTGACAAAACGCCTTAATCACTGCATTAAGCATTAAACAAATATTACAAATTTCTCTTTGAGAACAACTGAACAAAATGATCTGTTGTGTTCTACTACCGTCCTTACGTGTTATGACTAAATGATGCGTACATATGGTCATTTAGTGGTATAAAGGTCATTGGAAACTAAGAAGGGGGAGGGTGAACGAGACGAGGGATAAAACCACTAAAAGCCCTAACTTGAGCATTATACAATTCATCCATGTAACAAGAACATTTGTACCCTTAGAAGATTCTACTTATTGTCTTTACTTTTGACACTATTTGTCATTTTTTCTATTCTCTTTTCTGAACAAATATGAAATTTTATCCTGCACTAGGAATAATTCATTGAATAAGAACATTCCATTCCCAGGTAATCCATTCATTAATTCATTCATCATTTACTGAACATGCTGGGTTCTGGTCTTGGTTTTAGAAAAACTAAATTAATCATCCTCATGGATTTCACAAAGCAATGCAAATATAAAATGCTCCTTGAAAAAACTAAAGTATTTGATGGAGTGGATAAAACAGATACATGCTGATTGAAAAGTTAAACATCATTAAGGCTAACAGGCATAGTTTAAGAATAAATAAAATATTTATAAGTTAATTCTTAAAGTATACACATTTTTGCTGTAAAACTTTTATAGAACTTAGCATTACCTATATTAAATTGGTTATTTATATTAAGGAATCTCATCTGCTATAGTAAAGATAAAATCTATCTTCTTATTCTCTAGACTGTTCTTCTAGCTCTTGCTACATTTTTAGCAGTGTGACCTTGGGCAATTTCCTGACCTGCAAAATGGAGATGATAATGCTCTTTTGTGCTGGGTTTTGAGAGGATTAGAAATAACATAGCATTGTGCTTGACATGCAGGAGCAGTGTTAGCAATATTATATTACATTACAGTTCTCCTTCTCCCTCCTGGACTCTAATTGTTCAAGGAAGATTCATCTTTCCTTCATTTATAACGTCTGATACAAATACCTTGTGCATTTTTATCTTCAGTGTCCATATTTATAGAATAAATGAATTCCAAAAATGATGAGCCCATCACAGCACTGTTTATTTATTCAAAATTGACAGAACACACATGCATATAATAACAATGGTGATAACACCATAGAAAAACGTAAAAAGGGTAAAAATTCAATAGATACACAAGAATGATTAATATAAGAACAAAGTCAACTGGAATCTACACACACTATAAATAATTATTGCATCCTGATTATTTATATATTAATAATTTAATATTCATGTAATTTTATCATGTTCAGTGTATAATTAACTTTATCTTTTCAACACCTCTTTGAAGAAGGCTAGCAAAGCTGTCCTTTTTGAGCGCATTCAAGAAAGGTTTAGGCACAATGGATTCATATTAAGGCTATATACACCAAGGCAATGGGAAAATAAGGAATATACTTAAGACTGCTATAACTTAAGTCAGTCTATAATTATTATACCATGCTGATTTTTATAAAAAGGTAATGAGTATATGTAGTTCCCAGCTACATCTTCACATATTCTTGACCTAAGGACCAAAGTTATCACATTGCTATGTCGCCTTTCTTGAACCTGATTGCAAAAAAAGGTGTTACAAGGTTAAGATGAAAAAGAATACAAACACACTTCTCTTATCACAACCATATTCTAAGAATCCTAATTTAGAGGGAAAAGATATAAAAAAATCTTTCTCTCTTTATCTTTCTCCTATTTCACAAATCAAAAGATTTTGTTGTGTTGGTGTTGGTTGTTCCAGGTAAATGTGGAACAAATATATGAGATTGTTTAATGACAGATTGTTATGATTGTTTGTGTCAGAAATATCTGTCTGGAACATTGCCCAATACAACCCTATACATTGATGCAAATATAGTTTCATCACTTAATTATTATGTTCATTTCTCTTCATTCTTTATTAAAAACAGTGTTTGTTTTTAGGTCTTTCTTATCAATCATATTAATTTAGAGTTTTAAAAAATAAAATATTTTAGCATATAATGATGTATCCCTATGTATTATTCCTCATTTTGATAAATAGTACTGGCTTCAATATGAATATGGATTGCCGTGAATTTATGAAAAAAATTGGACAGATTAGATATTATCAATTATGTCATTGAAAAACTTAGATAAGATCAATATCTTCTTCCTCACATTTCCCAAAGCATTGAAATATAAAGATTATAGTTTTCATTTTATTTTATTTTTTTATCATATTACAGCTAAAATTTTCTCTTGATTTCTTTGACTATAAAAGTGTTTCTTAAAAGGTCAAAATTTTAATTTCTTTAGAATATTCCAGGGCATTTCATAGATCATTATTTTACAATACTGATCACATCTAATAAGATTCATGTGCATTTCCTTTGCTAACTATAGCACTAAATTGCTGTGAGCCTAATCCTTCAAATCATAGTTTAAATACCTTCTTATTCCTTTTAAAATATACATCTTGAACTTTGATGTAAACTTTTTAAACCAAAAATACTGCTTTTCTCAAGATAGCATAAGGCCATTTGCAGGAATATTCAGATTGTCTAGTCTCCTTCTGAATAACTCTGTGTAACTCTTTATTTCACTGTGAAATATAAAAGTTTTATTTGCTGTTAAAATCCAACCCTTTGTTAGACTTTTTGTTTTAAATATCAGTTTGTGGTTAATTTCATGTAAAAGTAAAAATGAGATGAAACTACTGCTTTTATGGAATAGTCCATCATTCCTTTATTTTAATAATAAGAAAATGTAAGACTTTCTGTATGAATCCAAAAAAAATTAAGTAAAATTGACAAAATCCTCTCCTGGCAAGACATGAATATCTATCTTTGTACTAAACTGCGTTCTGGTGTATGAAAAGCACTGTATTCTTACTTACAATTTTAATACAGAATCAGAGATTTTTCTATTCTCCAAACTAAAATTTAAAAAAGTCACTTAAAAACTAGGAAATCCCATTGAACAAAAATTTAGCTAGCCATTGATGAAAAGGCAGTGGGAATTCCAATTAAACTGATTTTTCTTTTTTCTTTCTTTTATATAGCAACATACTGATTTACCAAATGTGTATTTGAAATATGATGGCTAAGTTTAAGAACTTGCAGGCATTTAAAAAAAAAGTGCTTTTCTAATGCATCTATCTAAATTTCAAACTGTCATCTAAAAACACCATAGTCAATAATAGAATAGAGAAACCAAGAGATACTTTTATCTCTAGGTAACTTGGACAAACAAGGTGAATTGAAGAATAGATACAATAAACAGTTTTTGTTTCTTCCTCAGTTGTTATTTCTCACAAAATATTTTGTATTTTTAAAATTTCAAGCTTTTATCTCTTTTCTATAGTCAAAATTGATGTCAAGTTAAGGCTCTCGTGAAGCCCGATATGGAAGGAAGTGAAAAAGAGAATATAACAGAAAGTAAATAATAGAAAACAATTACAAGGATTTAACATTTACCAGAAACTATTTGAAATTTGAGAGACATTATCCTAATTAATTCTTACAACTACCCTAAGAGGAAAGACTGCGATTCTCATTTAACAGATGAAAAAAAATAGAGAGACTACCTTACTCAAAGGTACACTTCTAGGGACTGATTTGGGACCAGGACTGTGTTCTCAAAGCACAATTCTCCAAAACAAAATTTACAGATTGCAATTTTATTGGCACAGAGAGAAGTACACTATATAAAGTACAATCAAATAAAAAGCAAAAAAAAAAAAAATTAAAGTGAATAAATTAAGTTTAAGATGACAATATAATTTACCAAAATCTTTGTCAAGTTCAGTTTTCTCCCACTAACTCCCTCCTCTAAATTTCAAACGCTTTAAAAAATATGGTTTTAAATCTCTATGATTGTTTCAAGAATGAGAAAGGGGTCTTATATGACATGAGTTAATTTTATTTCTAAATAAAATAGTAAGAAAATCTCATTATCTTATATTTAATGCCAGTGACAAAATAATTATAGTCAGGCAAAAATAAACCACTTTCTAACGTACAACTAAATTTTCTCAATTTTCTTACTACTATTAGTGGCTTAATGTGTAAGTAGCTAGCATGTTAGTTTACATAATTAAACATATACTAATTTATTTCATATTTCTTTTCATCTTATAATCTTGGAATAATTCAATCATTGATTAGAGATGGCCATTGTAAAACTATTCAATTAAACTATTTGTTGAATGCCTCTATGATATCCTTGAAAGTGGTTTCATCTAGTCAATTCTTTGATACAGAATTTACTACTTCCCAAAACAGACCCTCTCTGGACACTAATAATTATTCCAAATATGTCTTTCTGTAGTACTGTAGTGGATGATACTATTATTTTCACTATTTCAATGCATTCTACACTTAAAATTTTGCCTTAGAGGGTACTTCTTGTAGATGTGTCATTATTGTTTATGAAGTACCTAGCTTTCAAGATTTCACAGTGAAATAAAAAGAGTTACACAGAGTTGTTCAGAAGGAAACTAGACAATCTGAATATTCCTGCAAACAACCTTCTACTATCTTGAGAGAAGCAGTATTTTTGGTTTAAAAGTTTATATCAAAGTTCAAAATGTGTATTTTAAAAGGAATAAGAAGGTATTTAGACTATTATTTGAAGGATTAGACTCACAGCAAGTTAGTGTTATAGTTAGCACAGGAAATGCACATGAATCTTATTAGATGTGCTATTCTAAAATAATGAGATACAGAAAGATGTGATGGCATTAAAAGCAGCTAATATTAAAGTATCCAGAAAAACTGGGAAATTATGTTTCTTAATCAACTTTTATGCCATTATAGGTGACTCATTCATATTTTTGTGTTCTGATTATATCATACTAAACCACAATGCAGGGCAGATGTTTTTCAAAGGAATAAATAATTTTCTATTCTTAAGTCTATAAGTTCTGGAGCATATTCTGACCACAATTACTGTATAGATACTTATTATCACTGAAATTTGGCTGAATTATTGAAAAGGAACATCAGATATCACAGTAATTATTAAATTGGTAGCAATGACAATCATTCAATTGTTAGTAATTGACAATACTCTCTATATGTGATATTACCAATTAGAACTTTATTTTTATATCTGTAATGTAAATAATCAAATAAGGAAACTAAAATCATGAATGCAATTATAAAACACCAGCCAGAAAATAATAAAAATTTAAATGAACATTTGATATGAATTACCTAAGAAACATTAAATCAATATTGTCAGAAAAAGATTATACCTATCTTGAAAAAGTATTTTAATAGGGATAAATATGTTTACTTCTCTGCTACTTTCCAGTCACCAATAATACATAGAAAAAAGCACCATTTTATAGTAATAAATGCACAGATAAAACATGTTACAATATGTAAATGTAATAAAATTAAGTACTCATTAGCTTCAAGTCTAAAAGAAAATTGAGTAAACACTATAGGGGACCCCAATAGCACAGACAGTTGTGTTACTATCTATCTTAAGAAATAAGCCCCTTTTTTATCTTTGTATTGATAAAAGATAGCTCTTTGCTTTAGAATACATTTCTCAGCTGATATCACTCACATTGCTTAAAGTCCCTTTCAAAACTTTTCTCCTTATGGATACTTTCAATGACCACACCCACCATACTCTGACTTGCCTTTATTTCAATATTTTACATGCATTAATTTACTCATGTAATGCGTAATGTTGTGAACCTTCCATATATGAAGGACCCATTCTAAGACTAGGGATGCAGTAATAGTGTGTTATCTGTGAACTCACAGAGCATGCACTAACAGCTATTCATTTATAGAGCATTTACTGTGTCAAGGGCTTGGTCTACATCACTTGAACTTCAAAACAACTTTGTTAAACAAGTTCGCTAGATACAATTTTTGCCTTTCATATTTTCTATGCGGAGCTCCAAGTCATGCATTCTTATGAGAAGCAATAGTTAAATGTATTACCTACGTTTTTCTTCTTCCAAGCAACTAATAAGAACACTGAGTACATTGTTCATTCATGTACATTGTTGAATTACAATATCATCTATGATATGAAAAAGAATCATCCCAGTACACTCAATTTAGAATCTGCATTTATCAGAAACTGATAAAATTTGGGACACGTAAAGTTGATAAATATTTGAATCTTGGAAAGAGTTTAGAAGAATGAGAATAATTGTTAGGATTATTAAATGTGAAGTTATACAAGTTTAGGTTCAAATTATAATCTATATCTCAAGAGCTCTTTTGAAGGATAATGAGAACACAAAAGGTGCTGAACACAAAATTAGCACTTAATAAGTGCTCACAGTTATTATTATTAAACTATTAGAGAAAATATATATTAAGTAACAAATTAATAAACCAATAAGAGACAGAAATAGTAAAATGATTTAATTATGGTCACATACAAGAATCATGGTGACTGTTGCTGACAAAAGAACCAGAGGAAATAGACAACCTATAATCTGAAAGAATTAGGTTAGACAAAATGTAGAATTTTCTAACAGAGGTGGAAAGAAGGTTGTGAATCCATATAATCAATTGCTGAGATAAGGTATGAAATATCATTTTTATCTACTTATTAGTACAAATTTTTGGGTGGTCTTGCTCAAATTTAAAACACACAATACACACACACACACACACACACACACACACACACACCAAGTTCTTTGGAAATCAGTTTGTTTGCCAAGTTGTACATATCTCAGGAAGGTCTTTGAAAAAACTAATAGACTGTTTGCAAACACAAACTATGATCACTGCTCACTAGACAAGTACTATTTAGAGTTGCTTCCAGAACAAGCCAATTAAAATGTAATTACTCATATAATATAGCATATTTGTTCCGGGCAGATTGTAGCAGGAAGAATTATGAGGAAGTATATTTGCATAAAAAAATTTTGAAATCTAAATAATTCATCCTTTCACTCATTACAAAAAAATACTAAAGGTGCCTTTAAAAAATATGCTTTAAATACAAGCATAGTCAAGGATTAGTGATTATAAATCCACTTTACCACTGTAATTACACAGACACATTCAATGTAGCTTTCTTGCAACATAATGGTGTGTCTACCACAGTACTTTACTATTTTCTATGCAGACTGAAAAATCTGTTATTCCCTTTTTGAAATAAATACTTGTTAATTTAGGTGGTAAATAAGCTTATCTGATAGATAACAGTATGGATAAAAATTACTTAAACTCTCTACAGTAACTTGAAATAAAATTTCATGGTCATAACCAAAGTGTATCCCCCACCTCCAACATATAATGAATGCACAATGATAAATTTAATCATCAAGATAAAAATCATAAAATATTTAAAAATAGAACATTACATTATTTAGTGAAATTGTGTACTGCAGAGTATAAAGAAAAGGAGTATAAATTCATGCTTGATTGAGCCTATTGGATATGAAGCTGAAATAAGCTTATTTATAGAAGGAAGACTGTGCATGTCTCTTTTTCACTGAGTATTCACAAATCTACTTTTCTTTCTTTTGGTAACTTGTATCCTGAATGTATTGTGTTATATAAGGCATTGGCTGATAAATACATAGTAACTACTCATCTAGAGTATTCATATGGAAACAAATAGAAAAGAAACAATTTTTTCAGGTCTAATTTTGAAAATGGCATCTTAACAGCTCCTTATTATATACTTAGTCATTCTTGGGGACATTTACTAGCCATACATTTCTGTCAGACAATTTGAATTTGGGGAAAAAAGATTGGTGAGCAAGAGACATATGAGAGAAAAAAACTGAGCAGAAAATGATTTTTGTTAAAGAAAAGAATTAAAATAGCAAAGATTTTAAACTTACTTCCATATTCACATTATGTATTAAAATTTATATATACATAGAGTTTTGGGGAAATAACTTTAAAAAGTAAGCAAAAAAACTACAATTTTTAGTAGAGAATATTATAAAAATCAATTTTTCTACTTCATCTTAATTCCTTCAGTGGTCCTTCTGTAAGCTGGAGGAAAAATATGAGAGAGCTATTATCAGTGTTTATAGGCTATTAATTTTAATTTTACTGGATAGTTCTAGCACTATGAAACACATATTTACATTTCTAGGGCAGTCATTTACCACTTGCTTTAATAGTAATGGAGTTTAACTGATATACTTGCAACCAAATGTTCTTTTTTAGTTTGTATCTTGGTCATTTTCATGTGACTATAATTGCTATACTTCTGGCCTTATGTAACTCTTTGTTCCATCTAAATCCATCAGCTGTTTTGAGTGCTACCTTAGTATATAATTCATAATTGCAGTAAAAATGAGTTTTTGATATATGTTTCTGTAAGGCTGGTGGCAGGCACCCCTCCCCTCCCTAATGGAAAAAGAAGCAGCCCATGAGACCTGCTGAGAACAATCCCTGCAAGGCCCAGCTAAGGTAAAGGATGACCACACCTGGATGGTTACCCTGATAAGGGTCTCAGTTCCCGGAGTCCACACATATCACCAGCCCCTCCTCTTTCTCAATACCCGCCCTAAAACTGCAATGGAAAATTCCTTGCTCTCCCCACCATAAATCTTCCCACTGAAGAAACCCCCATCCCCCAGCCCTAAAAACATATATAAGCCCACTCAGACTTCTGGGCGGGGCAACTTCTCTGGTCCACTCGTGGGACCCATGAAGCTCGCCCGGGTCCCTCTCTTGGGACTCATTACCCTCCCTGGGGGTGCTCCAATAAAGCCTCTTTACTTATCCCTTTCAACTCTGCTCATCTTTCTTTCTCTGGCACTGGCCAATCCAAAAAACCTTACAGTTTCAAAATTTAAAAGTAGGGAATTTATTCCCTGGAATGTCCACAATTATGAAGTAAGTAATAAAGATTGTTACTTATATTATTTTAAGCCTTTTATTAATCATAGCACTTGGAGGAGGGAGAACATTGCAGTACAAATAGAAATGTTTATTAAAAAGGTGAAATATTTTGGAATGATTGATATACCTTGGATTCTAACATCACTTGAAAAATTTTCTATTTAACTATTTAAATGTAAAAATCATCTTTTGTAATGCAATGTAGAAATACACTTTAGTAGTATAAGCATCTGAGTATATCAGAATAATTATAGATGTATTTCAGGGAACAGGATTGAGGAAATTTAGATCTTAAGAAGTTTATAATTGTTCTCTACTGTCAAAATTGGATAGTTAGCCATATTAGGTAGAGAATCCACAGTAATATCCAGGCCTAAATGAGAATATTGATCTTTAAAAGAAGAGAGAATATTTTTTCTTTATCTTGGCTCTTAAAAATAATTTAACTAAAGCCTAAACCTGTAACTTAGATTTTACTAACAATTTTCATCATGATGGGATCAGAGTATGAACTTGTTATTACATCATTTTATTGTGAATTATTTTACTCTTTCCAAAATTCAAGTAAGCTGCTTTCACTCAAATTTGATGATTTATGGTAACAATGACTTTTACTAAAAAAGTGTGAAAGGATTAAAATAATATTGAAAAATAAAAGCCAGTTTTGCCTTGACATCTACCAGTAATATAAGGTTTCCATCCACAGCTTTCCTAATTACTGTTTTGACAGAAGCTTTTGGATTCATGGGGAAAAGTGCAATCTTTGTTATACTGTCATTCTGATAGTGAAAAAAAAAGTCTACCTCATATTAATTATTAGAGAACATGGAAACATTTAAATAGCTCTCATACTCTATAATTGAAGGGATTATTTCACCTGACATCACATGAGAAGTAGATGACTCATTAAGGATTTGAACTCAAGACTACCACACATCTTCCCCTTTGATTCTCCTAAACTGTACAGATTGCTATGATTTACCCTTATTTTATCATCAGAAAGTATAAGAAGAACCATCAATTAGATTTTCACAGAAAGAGTGTGGGTCAATTTGGGTTGTATACATTCATGAGGTGAATGGATAATTCTAAACTTTGACGTACGCTACAATAAAAAAATAGCAGCCAATCATTTTTGCAAGTATATCTGCACTGCTGTTAAATATCTAAATATAAAAGGTAAGAGGATAGACTTTTTTTGAAATGCAAGCTTTACTTCTAGCTCAGAAGATGATCTTAAATCAAATGCTGGATTCTGGATTAAACTAATATATACCCTTGCTCCTAAAATAACAATCAGACTAATATAATTTGTGAAGTTACTTCAAAATGATTTAAATAAACCATTTTTCCTTCAAAAATGCATCCAAACAACACTAAGAATTGTATTTCCATATGAACAAATAAGCATATTTATATTCTTCTAAATATAGCTTTATCAATTCAGAATAAAAACATACTTTTAAAAATTTAAAGTGCATTTATTACAAACCTATTATTCCTTTTTAATCTAGAGTCACCTAAATATTCTGTTGTAATGATATATTACTAAATCTTCAGATTATGGTCTTACCATGCTTTATCAAAGATTAAGTATTTCAGTTAAGTATTTGACATCTTAGATTTATTTGCAAGAAATAGTAAATATTTTCTTCAAATATCCCAAAGAGGCAACCAAAAAGGCAACACTCTCATACTGTTTAATATTTTTCTCTTTGCTTTTAAAATAGATTCCATCTTCATATGTGGTATTCCTCTTCTCTCTTTAGACTTAACACCAAAAAATCAAGTTTAAAAAGGGGGATGAACAGATTTTGTGTTCCTTTTGTGGGTGCAGGAGTGGGTAACAGGGTAGAATAGCAAAAGAAATCATTGGATATGAATCAAACACAGTTATTTTTAATGTATAAGTTACTATGTGTATATTTGTGTGTGCGCATACCTTAGCACTTTGAAACTTAAGATTTTTCAAAATACCTCTTTTAAGGAGAAAATAATTTTATGTGTTGTTAAAAGCCAATTGATTCTGTTTTCCCTTGGGTAAAAGCTAAGAGAGAGGAAAGGTTTTATAATTTATAATATATAATTATATATACATATACATATATCTATTTATCTACTTAAATGTTGAATACACTTTCCTGAACAAGATGTCTTTTCTGGATCCCATACAGATTTATATCCAGTATTTTTTAAAGTTTCTTTAAGAAAAATAGAAAGTTATAAAATCAGTATTAGGTATGATGGTGAATATTTACATAGAATGAATAAAAACAGATCGTGAAGCATTACAAATTTTAAAATATCAAAATACCTTAAACATCACAAACTGTAGAAAAGTAACATGCTTTTATTAATTAACTGCCTGATAGAGCTGTATAAATATCTTTTCCATATTCTTTTTTGGATAGAGATTCTAAAATCACTTCTTCATATGACAATATGATTGATTAAAGGCCACCTATCGTCAAATGTGAGAAAATTTTTGTAAAAAATTATTTTACACATGAGCAATTATAAATATAATGACTATTCTACTACTAACAGTTTGTTCTATGCAAACAAAGGAATTTTGATTATTTATACTTTCACATGATTATGATCAAAAAAGAGGAAAATTTATGGTACGTTTATGATTATATATTTTGCATTACTATTATATCCCTGACAGAGAGAACTTCTGTTTTGACTAGATATTCATGATAACCAAATCCTTCACTGTTGATTTTTCTAACTTGCTATATTTCAAATTTTGCTTTTTCTCAACTTCCTGCACACTTCTGGAGCCAGGCATCATAGGACAATTTCACAAATCATACTACAAGGCTATAGCAATTAAAACAGCATGATATTGATATAAAGGTAGAAATATAGATCAATGGAATAGAATAGATATCCTATAAATAAAACCATATAACCACAACTAACTGATTTTCAAGAAAGCAAACAAAAACATACACTGGGGAAAGGACATTCTATTCAATAAATGGTGCTGGGAAAATTGCAGAGCCACATGCAGAAGAATGAAACTAGACCCCTGTCTCTCATCAACCATATACAAAAATTAACTCAAGATTGATTAAAGATTTAAATGTAAGACCTGAAACCATAAAAATTATAGAAGAAAACTTAGGAAAAAACTGCTATGTGCATTGGCCTAGGCAAAGAATTTATGACTAAGACCCCAAAAGCAAATATAGCAACAACAAAAATAAATAAATAGGCCTTAAAAGTTTTTGCACTACAAAGCCTGGACACTGTGGTTCATTAGGAAAAATACTCTCTCATTACCCCCTCACCATCTATATGCCTATTCTTCCACCAAAACCACAAGTTTGAACTCTGAATCCATGCTGAAAACAGGTTTCTCTATTTCTTTATTGTGGTGTGTAAGTACCCCTATCCAAATTAGTACCATTTCAATTTACGGTCTCTAAATTCAGCTTGACTCTCAACATTACAGATTGTGAAAGGCAGGATATCAGTCTTCCAAAGATGTCCTAATCCCTAGAAACTGTGAATATGTTAGGTTATGTGGCAAAGGGAAAAAAGGTAGCAGATGACTTTAAGATAGAGTTTCTTGGATTTTTGAGGTGGGTCCAATGTGATCACCAGGATTGTTCCAAGGTGGAAGAAGGAGAAGGAAGAGTTGTTGTCAGAGTATTGAGATATGATAAAGGCTGAACTGGCCATTATTGGCTTTACAGATATAAGGGGCAGCATGAGCCAAGGAATACAGACAGCTTCCAGATGCTAAAAAAGGCAAGGAAATGGATTTTCCTTAAAACCTAGAGCAGAAAGAAATGCAGGCCTGCTGACACCTTAATTTTAGCTGTTGAGATCTATGTCAGCATCCTGACCTACAAAACTGTAAGGTAATAAAATTGTGTTTTTAGTGTCATTAAATTTATGATAATTTGTTAGAACAGCCAAAGAAACTAATATATCCATTAATCCTTTTCCTTCCCCAAGTGAAGGATTTACTTTCATTTTCCCATGCAGGTATTCCAAGTTTATATTCAACCCTGGATTGCCAACAGAAGCAACTGTTAGTGCTTCATTGAGAAGTCTGTGGTTATAAGGCACAGCTTTCCTTAACTTCCCTCCTGTTAACCTACAAATTTATGTGAAGGTTCATTTCTCCTCACCAACTTTTCTGATGTTAACAGCAAAGTTTTGCTTGAAGCACATCTTATTTACCATGGGACCTTGCTTCAATTCCCTTCTTCCCTATATTCTGTCCTCCTAGTAATGTGTGATAATTGATACAATTAGAGGATAATATAACTCTTCGTTTGCACCCCAACCAAAGCTACATGTAAGTTCCATTTTATCCTTCCACTTCTTATTCAGACTTCTTAGAAGCATAGCCTTCTGTTTTTTACTCCCACCCTTGGAGCCTTTATTGTCACCTGTCTCTTTATATTCAGCTCATCCTGCATCTTTCTATACCCACCTGCATCCCTCCACTGAACCTGCTATCACACTGGTCATCAAGGGCTTCTCATTTCCAGTGCACATGTTACAGTCTTTATCCTGCATAGTGACAGTGTGCAAATGACACTGGGGATCACATTATTTTTGAAATATTTTATTCCTTTACCACTGACTCTCCCTACTATGTCCATAATCTTTTGGATGTGTCCCTCTTCCTCTACATAAATCTTAAATAGTTGTATTTATTTAAATATCTCAGGAATATTCCATTTTTTACCCTCCATTATGTGCTACTCTATTATCATGGTTTAAACTTTAACGCTAATCCAATTTTTGCCCAAATTTATATGCTGATCTTGGACCTCCCCCTGGAATTTTACTCTAGTGGTTACAACTGCCTACCTGTTTCCTCCACCTGAATATGCCACATGAATGGAAATTTTCATAAATCAAAAATCAGTATCTTCCACCTAATCATGCTTTTTCTCTTTATTCTTGATTTCAGATATGCTTTTAACATTTACATTTAACAAGCCAATCAATTTAGAAAACATGGGTCTTCGCCTGCATTCAGATTCAGGCTACGACTGGACTTTACACCATCAGCTCTCCTAGTTCTCTCAGGTTTTTGAAATTGGCCTGAAGTACTACACCATTGGCTCTTGTGGGTCTCCAGCTTGCTAATTACAAATCTTGGGACTTCTCATCCTCCATAACCAGGTAAGCCAATTCCTTATAATAAATCAGTCTCTCTATCTCTCTTTCATATGCACATGTATAATTTCATATATATGAGATAATGTGATATACATATATTATATGTATGTCTGTGTACCATATTTGCTGTGTTTCTCTAGAGAACCCAGCCTAATTCAGTGCAAGAGCTCTTGTTCATGAGCTTAATAATATGGCCTGTGAGTGGGTATGTATGTGTGTGTGAGATCCATGTCTGTATTTGTTTCTTCATTAATTGGTTCCTTCCTATGTTGCACATAAATTTGGGTTTTCTAGATGTATTATCTTTGGTACTTAGGTTCATAGAACTTTGAAATACACAATACTTCAGATTACTTCTAGATAGGATAATTTTTAGATATCAACGCAAGTAAACATGTAAAGCAATAATGCCATATCTCACTTGTTCCTCATAATAACCATTGGGCAGAATTGCTCCCTTAACGAAGTTATAAGTTAAAAGACTTTTTTCTTTGGTGCCTTTTAGGCAACTGCTTCTTAAATATGAGTTTGATAATCTTTTTCAAATTCATACTATACCATGCTGACACTGAATATTATTAGACTTTTAAAAATTATATTAAAATTGAAACTGAACCAGTCTTCTGGATTTTTGTATACTCTACATTGGTCAAAAATCTGTATCAGAAAATTATCCAGTGGCAGTTATTTCATATGGATTTGATATGTGATACTTTATCGAGGGGATTTTTATTTCCAACCTGATTTCAACTGCAAGATAAAAGTTTATAATATCTTGCTTCACGAAATGGTAAAGCTTGACTGATTTTCAGAAAAATGAAAGTAACAGAAGAAACCTCTTGTAGCATTCTAATAAATGACTGCACTTTGATAAAATAAACTATTTCTTAAAGGTCAATGCCTTTCTTGTATTTATATATTTATTTTACTTTATTTTTAATTGCAGTAAGTAATATTTGGCACTTCACATCTTAACTATTTTTAAGTGTATAGTTCAATAGTGTTAAGTATAAGTATATTCACATTGTTGTGCGTCCAATCTCCAGAACTTTTTCATCTTACAAAACTGAAATTCTATGCCATTAAATAACTCCCCATTTCTCCCTTCCTCAAGCCTCTAGCAACCACCATCTTATTTTCTGTTCCTATGAATTTAACTATTTTAGATACCTCATATAAGTGGAATCAGACAGTATTTACCTTTTTATCATTTCAGTTTATAAACTTCCTTAAACTTTCATCAATAATCAACGTCAGTGCCCACGCAACTGTACCATCTTGAGACTTTTCCTTACAAGGTTTAAATCTGTGCACAGCAATTGGATTTTGGTACAGAGATAATTTGAGCTTTTCTTATCTTGGCAGGGCCAGGATTTGAATTTATAGTATACTAAGCCTCTTGAGTTAACCTGTAGCCTAAATTCTAATTTGAATAATTATCAGTCAAAGAATCCAGTGAAGGAACCAAATCTGTTCTGAAAGAAGTAACAGAGAAGGGAAAGAAAGAGATGGAGGAACAGAGGAAAAAAGACAGAGAAAGTGTGGGAGGAGATGGACACATTAATTGTGAGATTCTAGAACTGAAAGTATAGGTATGGGGAAAATATTTATTTTTTGGGTACTTGATATAAGTATTAAAAGATTATTTCTCAGTTTGGTCATAAAATATAACTCTCTAGAAATAATTTATAAAATCTTGATATTATATTAGAATACAGACTTTTTTTTTTTGCCTATCTGAAAATGCTCACCTTTGATATACCTCTAAAGCAGATAAAGTGACTTATAGACAGTGACACAAAATTTGAGTCTCCCCATATTGGCACTAAATGACGCAAAATCAAGTGAGATACATTTGGAACATTTCCCTAAAAGAATTTTTCATATATTCCCAGAAATTCTTAAAAGGCACTAATTCCCTTCCTGTTGTGTCACTTTAAATTTGCCTTAAGGACTACCCGCTAAAGAGAAGAAGGAAACCTTGCTGAGGGATTCTGTTGCACAGTGGGGTTTGAAACTGGACCACACTACACAACAGATTCTGACGACAGGATGAAAAGATGGGTAAGCCTAAGAAGGCATCCAATAGGTCGCAAATTGATCACTATTATACAAACCAAAAACTCTACTATACAAAGTAAAAAATATCTTGAAAATATGTAACTATCCCAGGCATGTTTATAACCTAAGTTCCTCTTTTTATCTCCCTGTACAATTTTTTTATTCCCATGTTATGGTGCTTATTAGTCACATCCTTAAAATTTTTGAAAAAGGAGCTATGATTATATTTTTATGAATAGTAAAATCCAAAGAAAGACAGTGATTAGTGGCAGCCTGACAAAGGAAGAACAGCCTATATTCTCAGAAAAGGTAAAAAGAAGAAAGGGGACTGCAGAGAGCCAGTAGGAGCTAAGAAGGGACATTCAGAATTTAAACCACAGGAAGGCTTTACCGTCACTGACACCTGGCAATACTCGTTTCCTTGCCTGTTTGCATGGCATCTCCTCTTAGGGAAGGATATGGCTTTCTGCCACCATGATTGATGCACAGAATCACAGACGTGTCACAGCATTAAGGAGCTTCATGACTACAAAGACATGCTGCTTTAAAGTGAGCTTTAACTGAGCTTAAATATAGAGCACAGCTGTCAAACCACACAGGGCTCTCTTCCAATCTGATATCATTAAAATGATTTTTTGAACTGATTATAATTTGAAACGATAGGGATGTCGTTACTGGAGGAGATGGGTCAACTCTGGGTCAGAGCTGAAAATCATTGATTGCCTACTATTAAAAATGCTTTATTTTAATGATGTTATAGTAGCAAAGTTGTTGGTTATTTTAAGTACTTGATTGCCTACTTTTTCTCAGAGTTCTAAGATTGTTATATAATAATATATGATACAGCATGAATGGCAGCAGAAACCAAAAGGTCAAAAGTTATAAGAAAAATTGCATCTTATTATCAAATAAAACTTAACAAAACAAAATGTACTAGCCAGTCTTCCCCTTTAAAAATCAGTTGATTCTCTGTAGCAAAATAAACATTTTGTTCACATGATTTTCAAATAAAGTATTTCAGTTGTACAGAATACATTACAAGCCTTCTGTGACTTTTCTTTCTCCATGCATCTTAGAGAACTGCAATGTTCTAGCAAAACCATATGAATCATAGTTTAAGAAAGGCAAAATTTTGTGGCTTGGGGTCTGTATTACTCTCATACATAGGCCTGACTAAACATCAGGGGTTTTATTTCAATATATACTTTCCACGTAAAAAAAAATAATCATTCTGACAAAGGAAGCTGGAAACTTGATAACTAATGTCAGAATAATTTGCCTTTATTGAAAGTCATAAAATGTAGATAATATTGACAAAAAGAGTAGGATTCTTTTATTCTCTGTTAATCACAGGATGTACTCAAGCACTTAGAACAATGATTGATCCTTAGTAGGCATTCAGTAAATAAGTGTTGCATAAATAAAAATATTGCAGTAGCTGCACCATTTGTTTGATTATATTTCTACAATACTCAAGGTAGATTTTAGGTGGACCAAATGCAAAACACTTTCAACAGTTATCTGAAGGACTCTAAGCCAGTCACATAGGATAAACTCATTATTAATAAAACCACTGGGCTTCTTTATTGGTTAGAATTCACTTATATTACAATTGCCAGCATCTGAGATTATTCTGAGCTGAAATCCATCCTCTCTGTGTTAAATTAATAAGTGAAAAAATAGATACTAAAGAGAAAATGTATAGTTATTCCATATAATGTCTTTGTACTTCTAATGCAAATAATAGATTATCTTTTATATTGTCTGTTTTAGTTGATAATTTAACTGGAAAATTAGTTTTAAGAAACAAAAGTGACTGGCACTGCAGTGATCAGAATTTATTAGAGACTAAGGTTAATTAGATTTGAAGGGTGAATTCTATGTAGAAACAGGAATAAAAAATCATAAACAACACAAATTTAATATAGCTGAGCAACTTTTCCTCATTCTCACAGTTGAATTAGAACTGAAATTATAAACTGTAAATAAGTTATAATTGATGATACATAATCATATCAATATATACAAAACATAACAATATTGTCATGCCCTCTCTATGACAAGAAGAAACTTATTGCGGTCAGCTTGATACTTATGCTTATCCAGTGCATTTGTAGAGAATCACTAATCCACGCCACTGCTGGATGGAGGCCTGAGATATAGGGCAGTTGCCATAGCATAAGAAGAAGAAATACTTTATACACATGCCAAACCACAACCTCTAATATCAATGCTTAGAAAGAAAGGAAGCAGATAGAACAACTCAGAGCATAGCTATAAGCATGGGGTGACTGTGTGATCAAAGGAGTCTGGCAGGCTTTGTGACTATGAGGCAAAGATTCAAACAGAGCTGGATTTTACAAATAGCAGCAGCAGCAGCCATAGAGCAAAGTACAGTTTTAACATGTGCATAATGTGGAAACGACCACTGGCCACTTCTGTCTTTTTGTCACATAGTCTGTGCAAATAGTGATTGCTATAGAAGTATCATTCTTCATAGAAAGATCTAAGATGTTAATATGACCATTCATCACTGGGAAAACCTGTGAGGTCAGCTAGGCGGCATCAGCTAGTGGTGGCAGTAATAGAAAATCCATTTCAACTTGACTGAATGTAGTAGAGTTAGATTTTCACAGCATATGAAAACAGCAGACACTTTTCGGGTTTGGTTCAAATGAAATATAAAATGTCTTAAAATCAAATAATATATGTAAATTACCTACATCAGTACCTGAGGCATAGAAGTACTAAATAATTGCTTGTTCCAACTGCCATTAATAAATTCAATAAACTTTCATTTATCCCAAATTATCATGAAGTAAGTTGCACTGTCAAGTTATAATTATACATAATGGTTGAACAAGAATGAGAATACAATAAATATGTAGAACAATAAAATAAAATAATGCTGGCTATGTGAAATTGAGGCTGTCGTGGGTAAAGTATCAGTTGGCCCATATAAGCAGCTTAGTAAAAGAAATAGCAAACCTGTTTGTATGGGGTTTTGTGGGGGGTTTTGTTTTATTTTTAAGAGACAGGGTCTCTCTCTGCCCAGTCTGGAATGCAGTGAGGTAATCATTGCTCACTGCATCCTTGAACTCCTGGGCTGAAGCAATCCTTCCACCTCAGCCTCCTGAGTAGCCAGGTTTACAAGTGCATGCCACCATGCCCAGCTACTTTTTAAAAAACACTTTTTGGAGATGGGGTCTTGCTGGTCTCAAACTCCTGGCCTCAAGGAATGCTCCCTGCTTGGCCTACCCAAAGTTCTGGGATTACAGGCATGAGCCACTGCACTGGACCGCTGTTTATTTGTTTCAATTCAAAGTGATTAAATGGAAAGAGAGTTTAAGTACCTGAAATCAGCTCTGAAGTTCTTATTGTTCAATTCTTCTTCAAAATTCTGAAGAAATTAATATTCAAGTTCTTAATCATGCTCTACTTTCTAATTTGTGGCTCACATAATACATTAAATCTACATAAAATATATTTCAAAAATTTTCCCTCTGTAGGTCTTTATCAGTCATTCACCCATTTATTCACACATTGATTCATTCTATAAATCTTTTTGCACACTATCATAGTACCAGACACGATACAAAGAAGCAGGGACACAGCACTGAGTGAAAGCAGGCAGGATGCCTACCAACAGGATGCTGACAGTTTTGTAGCTGAGGCACATATTAGTCAAATTATCATGCAGAAAATATAAAATTATAGTAGTAATAAGTACTAGGAAAGAGTTCTACGTTGTGTTATGACACTGTATAATAGATAAAAGGGAGCAGTATTAGGGTGCACTCAAAAAAGGCTTTCTTGTGAAATTAATGATTAATCTCGAGGTAAAGAGGAAGAGTTCTTTCTGATTAAAAGCGGCCCTGTGTGCAAAGACTTTGGAATAAGGACATGCAACTCTCCAGGTACTCAAACTTTCTCCTATCAGTGTGGATAGATTTCCCAGAATTAAGCAGAGCATGGTATGTAGCAGGGACAGAAGCTTGGCTAAATTTTTTCCTTTTCTGGTCAACCTCCTTGTCCTGAACAATTTCAAGATGCCAGAATTCTGTGATGAACTGTGTTCCTTTGTATTAAATAATAATGTTGCAAAGTCTAACTGATGACCTTGGTAAGAAAGGGGCACTAGGCTAATTAAGAAACAGTCATCTTTTAGTGACAAATATCACAACAATTAGCAATGATGTCTATTTATACATACATATACAGTACAGTACAGTGTAGGAAGGTTGTCATTTCTATAAAAATCCTGCAAATGTTCTGTTTATACTCTCTGCTAGAGTTTGCTCTAGGAGTCATTCAATGTGTTAATCCTCTACTTCTGTTTTACAATATATTCACAAATTTGTGTCCAGTCAGTGTGTGAGTCATCTCAAAGTAGGTTAAAACTTTAAGACTCAAATATAGCATGTATTTATATATCATCAAATGTGAGATGATAATTTCTCAAAAATATTACAACCAATTCAAACAAAAATGAGGCTGAGCAACAATAAAATAAATACACGTTAATATTGTCATGGTAAATCTTTATTTGTTATGCAATTCAAACTATTCCCAGTCTTACTTCTAATAGGATAAGCTTTGCTAGTTGAGTTGTAAACTAAAATAGCTGTGAAGATAGGTTTTGAAGAGAAAAGGAATTAAGGTTTAGGCATCTTAGTGATCTGACAGAACTTTGAAAGCATGAAGACGATGCTTTGTTATCAAGCATAACATATAACTCTACCTACCTAGGACCCCAAAGTACTTGTTGACTCATTAAGGCTCATGCTACTTTTTATTTTTCCCCTAAATAATATCTGGAGCTATTTGTTGGACATTGTGGCAAATGTTAAATAATTTATCTCTTTTCAATATTCTGTACTGGCCAAGAAAAATACAGAAAGCTCATAAACTTTTTAGAATTTCTTTTATCTTAAAAATAATAGTATATATCCAAAAGAATTGGAAGCAGGGACTGGAATATTTATTTGTACAACCATATTCACAGCAGCGTTATTCCTAATGGCCAAAAGGTGAAAGCTCTTATGTGTTATCCAGAGCTTCAAGATATGATGCTACGTGAAAAAAGGTACTCACAACAGGACAAATACTGTATGACTCTAGGTGTCTCCTATAAGACACAAAGAGTAGAATGGTGTTTTTCATAGACAAATTCATAGACATAGAAAGTAGAACAGTGGTTTTCAGGAGCTGAAGAGAGGGGAGAACGAGGTATTATATTTAATGGGCACAGAGTTTCAGTTTTGGAAGTTGAAAAAACTCTAGAGAAGGATGGTAGTGATGGCTACACACAAATGTCAATGTACTTAATACTATTCTAGACTTAAAAAGCATTAAAATAGTAAATTTTGTGTTATATGTATTTTACTACAATACAAAAAAACTTCTCTTGACTCCATAAGCTCCTCCAGCTCCATTTTTCTCCTGTATAGCAAAATTTTCCAATGGTTTGCTTGTTTTTATTATCTCTTCCTCTCATTCTCTCTTAAACCTACTCGTTCAATCAGATTTTTTAATCCTAATACTTTAGCAAAACGTTTTTTCTCAGCTACTGAATGCAAAGATGATTTCTATGTTCATCATACTTGAAACATCACTTGGTGACTACATATCCAGTTTCCTCAGAACAGTATTGGTTTGTGTCTATCATTCTGATGTGTCCAATAGTCCCCTTTTATTTTCAGAAGTGTACCATATGAGATGATAAATCTTATATTGAGCCAAAACTTCAGTTTTCTCTATATAGTTGCTTACTTCCTCCTCCTTTAAATATTTTATTTACTTGACTTCCAGGACACCACAATCCTGGTTTTTGTCTTAGAAACAGCACACTTCCTAGCTGGTTCTTCCTTATTTCCACTACTTTTTAATTGACATATTGTAATTGTGCATATTTATAGGGTAAAATTCGATGGTTCGATACATGTAAGTTGTATAATGGTCACATCAGGGTAGGTAGGATATCCATAACCTCATGAATTTATCATTGCCTTTAGTGAGAACATTCAAAAGCCTCCTCTCTAGCTATTTTGTAATATACAGTAATTTATTCCTAACCACAGTCACCCTGCTGTGCAATGAACACCAGAACTTGTTCCTCTTATCTAATTGTAACTTTGCACCTGTTGATTACTCTCTTCTCTTCCTTCCCTTCCCACTCCCTTCAACCCCACTAATTCTTAAGGTTAAACTGTACCAGAATTTGTTTCTATCAAACCTTGACCCAATCTTTTGACTTGAAATACAGCTATACTTTGGTTACTCCCAAATTCATAACTCCAGCTTGGACAGCTCTCAGCCTGCACTGAGTATTGCAGGCTCATGTGGACAACTCCTCCTTGCTGTCTACAATCAGATGTCTAACGGATACCTCAAATTCAATAGGTCCAAATTTGAACTCCTTGCCATTCTCATTGCCTTATTCATCTCAGGAAAGGACAAATCCATTTTTCTTGTTGTTCGGGTCCAAAACCTTATATGCTTTTCTTTCTCTTGTTTCCCTAGTCCAACATATCAACAAATTCTATAGATTCTAACCTCAAACTACATCCATAGTCCAACCATAGTTCCCCAAATTCTCTGTTACCACACCCTGGACTGAGTGCCCACCATTTCAGTTTATTGTAGTAGCCATTTTACTTATTTCTGTCCCCCAACCCTACCCACCCAATACAGTCTCTTAACACAGCAGCCAGAGGGAACTTGTTAAAGTATATGTCATAATATGCCATTACCCTGCTGAAAACCTCTCGTTGCCTTCCTATTCTTCTTAGAGTAAAAGTCATAATCCTTACAATAGCCAACATGGCTTTAAAAAATCTGGCCTTCCCTTACCTCTTAGAATTCATCTTCTACCACACTGTCTCTTCCAGTCTGATCTGGCTACACAGGCCTTTTGCTGTTCCTAGAACATGCCAAGCATACTGCTATCTTAGGATTTTTGTGCATGCTGTCTCCTTGGAGCAAAATAATCTTTACCCAAATACCTAACTGGTTCAATGCCTCATTTCTTTCATATCTGAACCCAAGAAATGCCTTTTTAAGCCACTCTATATGAATTTGCAATGCCCACTGCCCCCCACCCCCAGCCTCAATCATCTTTTCCTACTTAACTTTTCTGCAATATATCACAATCTAATAACACTATATATTTTAATTATTTGGTTTATCATATAAATGATCTCACTAGACTATAAAATCATGGTTTCCATAAGAGCAAGTATTTCTGTCTCTTTTTATTCATGAATGTATCTTATTGCCTCAGTGCACTTAGCAGGCACTCAATAGCATATGTTGAGTGAATGTAGGCAGCGGAATTATAAAAATGAGAATAGTGCCAATAGTTGTTGTTGGTTAAGTACCAGGGATGATCATTTTGTATTCAATGCCTACTTTTTCTAAGCACTGTACTAAAGATACAAAAAATAATAATCCAAGGGCCATGCCTTCATTGTATTAATATTCTATTGGAGATACAGACAAGTAAACTAATGGTTATGTTTTTCACCAAGTTAGTACATTTTCATATAGCATCGCCATTTATACTACTGCCCATGTCCAAAACTTAGTAATTATTCTTGATTCCTTTTTTATGTTCAACCCCAAATCCTATCGATCAGTTATTTCTATTTATTACATCTTCAAAATATTTCCTAAAACTAACCATTTCCTATCACCTCTACAGCTAGTATCATGTACAAACCACAGTTATTTCAACTGGGGATTTTAATGGCCTCTTAACTTTTCTCTCAGCTTAAACTCTTTCCACTCTCAAGCAGCCAGAGAAGCCTTTAAAAATTGAATGTCTGTTGCTCCCTACTCAAAATCTTCCAAAACTCTCCCACTGTACCTGGAATGAAACTCAACCTCTTTACTCAGATCTACAACACCCAACTCTCTCATATCATCTTCTGCAGTGTTCATCTTCGTCCCTCCTGTCTGGGACACCCTGTTCCTACAGTTCCTACAATGTCGATATAGTGAAAACATTCCTCCTCTGGGACTGTTATGATTGTTCTTCGCCAGCCTCTTACCCTAGATTTTTGCCCCTTCATACTATGCAGGTCTCAGCTGAATGCTACTAGGTAAGGGCTTCCATGACCTCCCTTCCTAAAATCACCCTTAGCTATGTCAGTCTGCAGCATGCACGATTTCTTGATTTACTTCCTAGCACTTACCACTGTGTAATATTAGGTTATTCATTTATTCCCTTATCCCCTCTAGGATGTAAGTGTAATATGAGAGACTTTAAGTATTTACTGCTATACCCTAAGAACTGGAATTGTGAGTGGTGTGTAGAAGGTATTCAACAAATATTAGTTGACTGAATAAATGAATGAAATGCAGTAAGTGCTATGATAGAAGCATTTATTCAATAATGGTTACCAAATGCCTACTATGTACCAGACACTTTTTCAGAGACTGTGTTTCTAGGAGAAATAAAACATAAATACTCTCCTTAGGAAAAACATAGTGTATTTTGAGTGTCATACACATAAGGAAGTGCAAATAAAGCAAGATGGCCTAAAAATGCTACTAAAATTAATAAAAGATACTTCTGTCTGAGACAGTTGGGAATAATTGACAAAAAAAGTGGACTTTTGTATTATGCTGTGAAGGAATTCACAATGCAGGAAAGGCGTGGAAGGGTGTCCCACATAACAGAAGCTACACAGTCGAAGGTATGGGCAATTGAATAGGCTTCTTGGAAGCATGGCACTAATGCTCTGTGAATAGGCCACATATAAGGATAAGTTGAAGAGGGACTTAAGATGAAGTTTGAAATGTGGGAACCACATTTCAAAAGTGTTATATGTTGTTTGCCAGGAAGTAACCTAGACAAGAAGCACTGTTACGAAGCTACTTCATCAGGTAAAAGAGGAAAAAAAAAAGAAAGAAACTAAATCACTGCTATGGTTGATAAAAATAAGGACAATATTGAAAGCTCTTATAGAAGTAGATCCTAAAAAAAAAAAAAAAAAGACTCAGAGATTAACTACATTTAGGGTATGAAACATAGAGAAGGGAAGATGATTCTATAGTTTCCATATTCAGGATCAAGTAAAGAGTGATGCTCCTCACAAAAAATAAAAATAAATTATAGGTGGGAGAGTACATTTAGTAGCATTAGATCAGGCAGTGAAAAATAACATAATTTTTTATTTTAGATGTCTCGAGTTTGAGATTTTTTCAGGACATCCAGGTGGTGTATCTGCGAGGGAGCCAGAGATACGCTCTGTAGTTTCAGACGAAGATCCACGCAGGAAATATATGACACTCTTCAGAGAAGGCTCAAGTGAAATAATGCATGCAGAGCTACCCAAAATGCTAACTTCACTTGATTCTGAGAGAGCAGAATCATCAAAATGCTGGGAGTAGAAGTAAGCCAGATTATAATAGATTAACACATGAACTGACAGTGAAGAAACAAAGATGGTGAAAGCAGACTACTCTTTTAAGGAAATTTGCAATGATATTAGGGAGGGAAAGTGCCAACAGCCTGAGTAGGAGGCAGGGATGAGAAAGTATTGGAGGAAAAAATAAAACATTTACCAGTAGAAGCGCAGGAGGCTGACAAAGGAAGAGAGAACCATGATAACAGGAGGAAGAAGAGAAAGAAAAGGCACATTAGAAAAGATGAAAGGTTTGTCCAGAAACCAGTGATTCCAATCTCCCCTCCCAGATTTTGTTTCTATTATATCGTAAGTAGAAATATGAAGACACATTATATATCAACACATTGACTCAAAATATTTGAATGTGTATAACTTGGGAATACCTTAAAGCTCTATGCTTTCTAATTACTATAATAATATTGCCTTTCAGCAAAGCAAAAAGGACAGAAATTTATTATTGCATACAAATATGAGATGCAGTAATGTCTACATACTGGAAAATCATTTTCTGTTAATCTAATCAGAAAAGACAATTTTTAAGCTGTCATATACTCAAATATTCAACAAGATTCAGTATTCCCCTAGTCATAACAAATTTTTCTCAATATAATTAATTGGCAATCAATGTTTCTTCTGATTATTTTGCTACTGCAAATAAAATGTTATATTTTTTAAAAACAAATATCTGCCCTCTTCCATATTTTAGTTAAAATTTTACTTACAATCTGTTTTAAGCATCCATGACACTTTTTGAAAAGCCACACAAATATTGTATAACAGCATCACATAAAGTCCTGTTCAGAGATTTAGTGTTATTTTAATCTCCAATTTCCTAGAAAAGAGTTCAATTTCTTTATCACAGAATCCTTTAGAATTCTACCAGCATATTCTGGTATCAAGCTGGTTGTCTAAAATTGATTTTCCTTTTTCACCTTGGATGCTATATTACATATTCCTTGAATCTTGCCACCCATGCTTCCGAAAATTCAGTTAATACCACACTAAATTGTCCAAATGATCCCACTATAAAGATAAAAATGTCTGCTTAATTTTAAAGGAGTCTATGAATTTCATATATACTTTTTCACTTCCTTAGTGAATATGCAAATACAGAATTATCATTCTTAATCTATACCTAGTTTCATATAATACTGATTAAAGTATCTTTATTGATCAATATAATTAATGCCAACTTCTATAATTCTTTACTTCTAAAATATAAAAAGAGATCAGGAAATGCTTGTAGCATATTTAACTTACTGACACCCTTCCTCTCTGAACAATACTCATTTAGAAGTATGTATCAATATAAAGGATGAAAGATATATTGCACTGGAAGCCATTTTCATCAAATATTTAGTGTGTGACTATCAGGTACTCCTCTCCTCTGGATCTTCCACTCCTCCCTACATCTGTAAAGGTGTGGGGAGGAGTGGGAGCTAAGCCAACACCTTCCTGGTAAGCTTTCCTTCTCACCTCATAACGCCCTCCCCTACCATGCTGCTTTCCAGACCCTTACAAAAAGTGTGTGCACAAATGCATATATGTATTATTACACTAACACACCATTGTCTGTGTACAATTTTTTCACTATGCTGTGAATTCTCAAGCATAGGATTTGGCACAGAACAGGTGCTTCATGTATGTTTAATGGTAAAGAGAAAGGAAGTAGAAGGAAAAGAGAAATGGCGACAAGATGTATCTTAAATTTTAAGGGCTCCTGATATGACTCTGACTTCTTTGTAGTAATTTGCCTTTCTCTCAGCAGTAGTTCTAAAGTTGCCATGTCATCCTGGTCATTTAAAAACAAAAAGTTATGTGCAGCAGTCTCTGTAAGTCTAGAAAATGAATGCGTCATTTCAATGGGTTCACATTACTTGATTGCTCTGAGAGTCCTATTATATCTGCTGAAGGGAGAACTCATGTGTTGTAAGGAGAATGGCAATAACTCTGCATTTTATGAGGCTATTCATAAAGCAGTTCTGGTTTATGTAGTGCAAAAGCTCTAAAGTTTTCTAGATTAACTCTACTACTTGATGCCATCTTCACAACGTCTTAGGTTATATTTTCTCTTTTTCATGATTCAACAGTTTAATTAATGAAATATTGCTTGCAATATTTGAACCTGTTATTATCAGTTTTACTACTGTTAGGATTTAAAACGAGGGCAATTTTATTGCCTTTATTCTCCATTATAAATATTCATGTTGGAAAAAAAGAAGCCTGAATATTATTGGCTCATGTATATGCACCAATATTTTTGCTATCCTAAAATGAAACTTATTTTTTTCTACTTTGATGACAAAATAAATTCCAGCCAAAAAAAAAAGAAAGAAAGAAAGAAAGAAAGGAAAGGGACTATTTTAATGAACCCTTGGATGCAAGCCAGAATGATTATTTCAAGAACCTATCTGTTTTTCTCATAAGATTTTCTCAAACCACCTGCCAAATATTCATGATCTACCACTAACCACAGTACCAAGAGTTTTTCAAGTTGGAGAGACTTCAGCTTATTAGAAAGAAAATTATCTCAACAACTGTTACAAAAAACTTACCAAAGAAAAAGAGCTCCTATTAACTTCCTTTGACATGGGACAATTACGTTATTTATTAGGGTTAGGAGGTCCAAACACAATTGGACCTTTCTCTTTTGGGGGCAACCTCAACATACTGCTGCAAAGAGTCTACAGTTTTGATCTCTTTCCTACAGGCTGTCTCTTCACCATCACCACATCTGAATTCTATTTCCAAAGTTACTTAGCACACAGTCCTGTCATGTAACACTCCCATCACAGCAAGACCCCTAGGAATTTAGTTTTTTCTCCCATTCTGACATCTTTTCTTTTAGAATCTCATCTCATCGAATGGATCTTTCACAGTGACTCAAATGCACATCTCTATGATTTTTACTTCTATTATTCCAAACACAAAGAAAATCCTTTCCTCCTCTATTCTAGCTATGCACATTTTACTCATAGCAGTTATTTTTTTCTGATTTTGTACAAAAATCATCTCTTAACAACAGCATTAAGATGTGATTTTTTCCTTCCTATTAAGTCATACTCCAATTACAGTCTGCTTAATGCACTTAACAATTATTCACGTACTATGCATTTCTGGTCCTGAACTGATATATAAATCCCATATTGCTATATTCCTGATTTTATTTCTTTATTTCTTATCTCTTCAACTAGACTATTATTGTCTTGAGATCAGGAAGGGTGGTTTACATTTCTTGAACCCCTACAGTTCTTCCTAGCTCTATACCTTCTACCTCACTGAGCGCAATAAATATTCATGATTATTCTATAATAAATCCTTTGGAGACCCATGGGCATTTTATTAAGTAGCAAAAGCTTCCCTTCAGGTTCATCCTATCTTTATAAAGTACAAAAAATAATTCTTAGCATTAAGTCATAGCTGTAAGTATTATAAGAAAAGTAAATACATATAGTGCTATGTATGTTCAATTGGAAGAAATCATGCTGTTCTGGATTTAGATCAGATAGCATTTTAGGGAAGCACTGGTATTTAAGCAGACCAATGAAGGATGCACTGGATTGAGAAATACAGGTATTTCTTACTTACAAGTAAGTTTCTGATATATTATCACATACTTCAAATAACATTGGGAATTTTTTTAAGAAGTCTAATCCCTGAAATTCAAGTGGAAATTTTTTGTTTTAATTTAGTACTTGCTAACTATTATGAGAATAGGAGATGTTATCTCTTTGTTTTCAGATTCTCAGCTTCTATATAGCATACACATAATTAGTACAAGGCCTTCTGAGTTTGTAGAGGAGAAAGTGTTTAAATACAACTGTGGGATTTATTTATAGCAAAGGTATCCACATTTCAAAGAATCCATTTTAAAACCAACTGTAATAAGAAGACTTTACGTCTTTACCTTTGCTTTTGAAAATCATATAGCATTAGATCACTGCTAAAATTTGCAAAATTATACTACTACTTCTGCTTAATAGATTTCCAAGTAGTCTGGGTGAATAATACATACATTTGAATTAAAATGTAATTCTCCCTTTAAAATGCGTATAACTGTATCCTTTAAGACCAGCCTTCTTACTCAAAGCATTTCTTCTAATGTATCAGGTAGGTGCGTGTATGTATATAACATTTAATAAAACTACCTTGAAACATGAAAATAATTTTATCAGTTCCTTTTCTATTTACTCATTTGATTTTTGTGTGTGTGTGTGTGGCAACATCTTTACCTAGAGTTGAAGTCATCCAAAGTTTTCAAGGAAATTTGCTTTGTAATCTCTAATAGTTGTGGAATATTTGATGTTAGATTTAATGAATGATACATTTTAATATAACTTTTAGTTTACATGTAATTTTTATGTAAGCAGAAAAGGTCATTCTTTCTAACATCAATTGAATTTATAAGGAAGAAATGGAAATTTTAAAAAACTGCAATAGAAATACATTTTCAGAAAATTTTAAATACTTGCTCACTTTGCGGTAACAGTATCATCATCTGGTTTTTAACTAAATTG
Organism: Lemur catta; assembly: GCF_020740605.2. Lineage (NCBI taxonomy): Eukaryota > Metazoa > Chordata > Mammalia > Primates > Lemuridae > Lemur > Lemur catta. The sequence goes on along the minus strand of NC_059151.1, from coordinate 7,257,697 downwards.
GTATTTTTTTAAACTAAACAAGCATTGACTATTTAATTTATAATTCTGACAACAGCCAATATCGGAAGGAATAAAAAAAGAGATACCTATATTAGTTAAGCTATTCTGCTTAGAAGTCACATAAAGAAGAGAAGAAAACTGTGCTATGATTCAAGAATGAAAATAAGTTTAAAAATTTAAGCTGTGAAAATATTTCATGCCTACATCTAGAAACAAAGTCAAGAGACTATTGCATATTCCTCTTTTTTTTTGATTTCAGCATATTACGGGGGTACAAATGTTTAGGTTACATATATTGACTTTGCCCCACCTGAGTCAGAGCTTCCAGTGTGTCCATCCCCCCATGTACTGCACCCTTTAGGTGTGTATATACCCATCCCCTCCTCCCCTCTCCATATGTCTTCTGATTATTTTTTTTGTCTTCACTGTCATATTAATCACAATCTGAAATACACGGAAACAATCACATTGCTTAAGACAAAATTTTAAAAGTATAGTTAAAAGAAATTTTAAACACTGTGGAGAATATGGACTCACAATGGTTCCATTGTGACTAATTAGTAGACTGCAACCTAGTAGATGCTTGTTTGAGAGCTGGCCAACCAGAAGGGCACATAGGGTAAGGGTGGAGACCACTGGTATGATTTGTTCACTATGCCTGAAGGGACACCTGCTTCAGAGTGGGTACTAAAGAGCTTGCAGGCTTTTGGTCCTAGAGGGAGAAGGCACAGTGAAATGATGCTGCTGTGACATTTTCCTTTACTCTGTAAGCATTTCTCTTGATTAAGACTACATACATAGCTGGAATTCCCCACAAGTTGACATGCTCACCATTGCCCTCTTGCCTCCAGTGCCAACCCTGTATTGTGATTGCATCGAAAGCAGTATCCTTGTCTTATTCATAATATCATCTCATAGACCAGCTTGATAAAGTGCCTAGAACATACTTTAAGTGTTCAACAAACGCAGAATTGAATTGCTGGTAGAATGAGCCTACTGGCATAACCTACCACTTCCCAGATGCTCTGGCCAGCACACACTCCATTCTTTGCCATGCAATAGTTGGCTACCCCTGTATCAATCAATTACTGCCACTGACAGTAATTACTGTCAATTAAAATATACTTCTGAAAACAAATCATAGGGAGTTCCTGAATGCATCCCTACTGCCCTACCCTCCTAATCTAATTCAATTAGCCAATACCCCTCCTCAGAGAAGAATCTTCAGGGGCTGGCAGGCAGAGCTGGACCATCTGAAATAGGCCGAAGGTTTCTATTGGTATTCAGAAAAATGGTATGTAATTTTCTGTCATAATGAAAGAATGAGAAGCAGAGCTATAAAGATCAGGGACATAAAATGGGATATGAAAGAAGCCTCAAAAGGTAAAGGAGTACTGGTGGCCTGAATAACACTGGGAGAGCCTGGTGGATTAAAAAGAATAGTCATTTAAGAAACCTTCACCCAAAAGATCTAGCGGTTTTGATGGCCCCAGAAGAGCTTCCAGACCAGGTGTTGGTCATTGTTTTCCCATATCCCTGAGGTTAGAAGAGCCCTAGCTTTGTAGCTGAGAAAAAAAGGAAGAAGACAGGATTCCTCCTAGGTCTTGGAGAAGAGAGATTTCATGCCAGCTGGAATTTTTTCAACGCCAGAGGGTATTCAACAATTTCAGGATTTAGCTGCTTAAAACATCCCAACAACCAGATTAGAGTATTGGTAAGCAAAGTAATGACAGCCAAAAACAGGAATAATAAATAAAACATATCAGTATTTGTATTTATTTCATTTTCAATATTTATTTATTTTATTTGTATCTGTTTCTTTTGGAAGATTAGATACAAATGAAACAGTTGCTAGAGAAGTCAGGTGACAATCTGAATAAAAACCAAGAGGATTTAGAGAAATTTCACTTAAGTCCATTTAGACACAAGGCATTTTAAAATTTAATCCTCATGGAATGTATAGAAAAACATGATTCAAAAATTTTTCAACTTTAATAAGTGAACTGAGAAAAGAAATGTCACTACTGACCTCCTAATTATTGTACTGGAAGATCAAGTGGAAGAAATATCTCAAACATAGAATAAAGTATAAAAATAAAAATTGTGAAGGAAAAAAATAAGGAATTTATAAAACAATACTGACATTGAAAACTTTGCAGCTAGATAAGGATAAGTTGCTGAATAAATGATATTAATAGAAGAAACATAGCTAAGAAAATACTAATAAAATACCTGAAACTCATAAAGAGAAAACAGTGCAATCTTTAAGAATGATAGATTTGAACAAAAAAGGACAAATACAAAATTGTTACCAACTTTTCATCCACAATAATAGAAGGTGAAGAGGAATAACATCAATAAAATACAGGATTGCAATTCTACAATTTTGAATTACAGATATCAATCATTTCTCAGGAATAAGAAAGAAATGTGGACATATAAAAACACATTCATGGATTTTATCACTTACATTACATAGACTATTTTAAAAAAAATTCTCAAAAATGGCTTCTTCCATTGGAACTTTATTTGTGCTGAATAATGATTCTTGAAATAGAAGAGATAGTCTATAATATAATATAAATACTATTAATAAAACAGTATTGAAAAAAATATTATATTGTTTGAGTAAATGCTGAGAAGAAGTGGAGAAAGGAACCTAAAAGTCCTTGGACACATTTATGTAGAGGAAATGAACAGCAGAACTGGGAAGTAAAAACATCGTAAAGGAATCTCACCAAAGAGCAAACATGAACTTCTGGAGAAGGAAACACCTTAGCGGAGCAGGGAGTAGTTTCTATCTTCCTTTCAAATATGTTTGATTATGAATGTCAGGAAAGGAGCAAACAACAAATATAAAGTTCCAAATGTAATAAATAGCAACTTAATCAAACAAAAATAAGAAAAAAGGGAAATTATAAAGAAAATAGGTGGTACATATATCCACAATATGTCTTTGTTCTTCAAACTAAATATTTGCATAAGGTAAGAAAAATACTCATTAAGATAACTTCTAGGTTTGATTTTAATGAACTTAATTTTGTTTTTACTGAGGCCACATAATGGACAATGGTATGGTCACAGTTCTTCTGATACCTTTTTTTTTAACCTAAATAAGTTCTTGGTTCATTTCCTATATCCCATGGGCATATTCATAAATATTAATTTTCATAACTCATAGTACATACTCTATGAGAAAGATTATATATGCATGGTAAATAATAGAATATATTGATTGGTTTTTATTTCTGAGGAAAATCTGAGGGAATGTATTTGTGCATTTACAGAACTAATACAGGCTGTATCAGCTGCTTGTCAATGGGATTATGCTTCTCTATTAATTTGCACAATACTCTCAAAGATGTTTTAACTTTGTGCCTGATAGATTCACAATTTAAGCAGCTTTTAATTCTTGTCATGTTTTATTTATTCATCCCTAGTTTATCCATTAAGAAGTTAATAATATTTTAATCAATTAAATCCATTAGAGCAACTTTTTAAAAACACATTGAGGGAATTATTTTGAAAAGCAAAGAATCTTCTATTATTAATTTTACTCTTTTCATGTATTTAGCAAATTTATATTTCATATAATCAGTTTTTATCTTTGTTTTTAAACATAATTGGTACATATATGCCTTTAATTGCCACATATATACTTGATTGCTCTAAACTGGTACATAATTGGTATTGATACATATATGCCCTGAATGCCCAAAGTTCTTCATTATTTCTAATAAATCAGTGCTTTCTTCTAAATAGGTTCCTGAAATTTACCCTATTTTGTAATCCAGCTATGAATTGACTTTGGTCCCAGTTAACATGCTAGTTCCTTATTTCCAGTAACATTAACCTTCTTCTATTACTTTGTAAGACTACTTAAAGCAATAATAACTACAACATTCATGCAAATGTGAGATTCCTTCCTCCTCCTCTCTTCATTCTTACTTAGAATCTCCTCTCTCCTCTCTTCTTATTGCCTTCCCTCTTCTTGTATATATCTCATTTTATTTTGAGCCATGAAGTATTTATCTTCTTTTAGGTTAGTTTTTGATTCTCATTGAGCGCATGATATTCACAACCCTTTTTAAAGTTTACTATTACTATGTAGTGAATATTTACAGTTGTATTTATTACATATGCAGCATAAGATTTAAGAAGTGACTTTTAAAAAGCAATGAGAATTTTTTATTTCCCGAAATAAAAACCGAAACAAACATATGCTATAACCATTTTTCATAATTTTTTAAAAACAATATGTGCTAAATTTGTATACAGACATAAAGGGAAAAGGTACCTATTTTGTAAGTAGTGGAACAGAAGCCAAGGGGAACATCCAAGCATGTACTAGAACCAAAACTGGAAACAAAGTTTGTGTAAGGAAGTAATCAATGATGATGTATAAGAGAGGGAAAGATTAAGAAGTGCAAAATCTTTGTAAGTCTCTAGTTCTTGAAACATGCTTTTAGCATTTCCCCTCTGAGAAAAATTCTCAGCTAGATTTTCACTGTCTTACATTAAGAAAAAACATCCCCAAGTAATGCTCTGAAAGATCATGCAATCTGAATTATAAAGATACAATTTGGAGAAAATTGTAGGCTCATATATTAACATTTGCAATCCTTATATATGTATTGTTAGGTTTAAAATAGTAGTGCTTTCAGGTAGTTAAGGCTGGTGTTGAACAACATCTAGCATTTTGTTTCACAGACCTTCTTTTAGATTTCTCCAACCTGGATAAACTAAATAGGATACACACAGATGGTAAAACCTTATGTTATCCTAGTCTGAAAAGATTAGCTTCATTAAAATGAAAATTAGCTACCACCTGCTAAATATGTTTTGGCACCTACTAAGTGGTATTCCAAAGGAATATCACAAAGCCTTTTTTTAAGCCTTCAAAGAAGCCTGGAAATTATTTTGAAGCATTAAAGTGAACAACAAAGACTCAAAAAATGTTTTCACAAGGAAAAAATTATTCTATCTAGTTTTCCCTCTCAAACTACTGCTTTTATTTATATAAGAAGACTAAAACTAGGCTGTGAACTGAAGTGTAAAAAAAGATTTATGACTTCTTTTTATGAATATAAGATATAAGACCAAAGAGAGAAATGTAATATTATTAACTATTTGCTTCACATTTTGTCAATTTTAGGGAATTAGAACAAATATCTTGGAAGCTGAAAATAAAACAATTATAATTTTTAAAAGTGAATGAATTAAATAAAAATGTTTAAAATTCACTGAAAAATAAATATATTTGGGGCCCTTTTAAAATACATGTCATATTTAGAGGTGTTGAGTATATGTTTGTCCTGGTTAGCCACAGAGAGTCTCAGTTAATACCTATTGTCCTAACATAATTATTAATAGCATTACTCTTTGGTTCTCAAAATAAATCTGTTTAAATGTCAAATTATATTATCATCCTTCATTTTAGTCATATACTCTAATAAGAATTCTAAAAGCTAAATCCCATAATTTAATTTAACATGAATGAACATGTTTGGGATACTTAAAAAACTGACAAAATGGCTCTATAAAATCTCTCTGGAAAGAATACCAGAAATAACCTAAACTCAAACTTCTCCACTTTCAATCCAATGCTTGAATTTTCTTTACAGTTTTAGTGATGATTTTCCAACTTTTACTTGAAGTCAGATGCATGAAGTCTGTTAGCTTAAGGCAAGGTCTACTAAATCTTCACTCAGACCTCTTTACTGCTCATTTATACAAGATCTAAAAAATTTGACTATTTTTTCAGATTCAATAGACTGAAATCTTCATAGCCAGGGTACAGCCAGAAGGAGGGTTAAAAGCAGTGACTTATGACATCCAAAAAGAAAAGAGGAATGAAAGGTAAAAGAGCATGTGCACAAATTCAAAATGCATGTCATTCTGAAACTAGGATAAATATCAGTTGCTAAAATATAAAGAAAAATGTGCAATGCACTTTGTGAAAATTCATTTTCAAAAAATGTATTGTTCATTTAGATGATCTAATGTTTATATGGTAAATTTCAATTACCTGAAAAATTATATATTCAATGGAGAATAATTTTTTTGGAGAAACAGTATAGATTTTTTCCTCAGTCTTGAATAAATAAAAATTCATTTCATATACATTTACTTAAAATATCTCTTTAATTCATTTAACCATATGATGATTTCATAGTTGCATTAAAAGTTAGCATATCTAGGTGGGGTTACATGTGCCATGGAGATGGGCACTTTCTAAAATTCTTTCATACTTTACCAGAGAACCATAAGAATGTGTTCTTCTGATATTCCTTCCTCCCCACAAATTATTCACCTATCAGGAATTTCTCAGGTCAGAAAATGACTATTTTACACAATTATTTTGAATTGTAATTTAGAATTATCTCAACTCTACATGATTTAGTATATTTTGTAATGTTCATTTATATTATATTATACTTTATAAATGCCAAGCAATAACCATTTTAAATAATAAATTAATCTGCTGTAATCACTCATTCCAATTCCATGGTGCTTATGTACCCTGATCTCATTCAATCTTGCTCACATTTCAGTCAGTTCACTTATTTTCTATATAATTTCCAACATTCTACTCTTATACTTGAAAAGTATGATTGTGTCAATCCTACTAATTGTCTTTATAGCAATGCAAAATTATCAGCCTCTCTGCCTGCTATCCCCTTAACCACCTAAATTTTTTTCTGAATTAAGCTAATTTCATTGCATTTTTTAGTAAATTATGCAGCTGCATAGATTACTTTATGTATAATAATAGTTATATGACATTAGTGTGTTATCTGTATAATAATTATCTGACATTAGTGTGTTGTCCCATACCAAATAACTTACGTTGTATGAAAGTCAGTCATTCTATTTATACACCAGAGGTCCCCAGCCTTACTTGTTCATTGTATAACTGGGAATATATTTTGCTATTACACATATTGAATATTGCCCCATAGCAACTATCTATAGATTTTAGGAAGGATTTTCTTCCCAGTGACCAATAACCATATGCTCAGAGTTAGAATAAACCTACTGGGGACGTTACATGAACACAGGGAGCTTGAAATGCATTCCAAATAATTTTGTGGTTAAAGAAACTGAACTAAGCAGCTTTTGTGATCTAGACACTCTCTCATGGGGAGAATTCTGGTTTTGCTTGACTAGAAACACATTCTAAAATGAAACAGATTCCACATGAATGCTTTCACTGCTCCACGACTACAAAAATGATTTTTAAATACTCTTCACATGTTCTGTATATATACAAGCAGTCTGATATTTGTTACCAATTATTTTTCCATTCTGGAATTTTCTTTGTGCTTCATCCCAAGTACGTAAAATTTATTACAAAATTACTGCATTATTTTTATCTAACTCAAGCAATGTCACTGCAGAAAATGTAAAATGGAATTATTTTTAAATAATTTTATTTATATTTTGAATATGATTAAATGCCTATTAGATACATGGCCCCTTTTGAGTAAAAATAAAATAATACTGATATGACAAAAAATAAAATGCATAAACATAAATGTAGTGGTAAAATATACATTTTGCAATTCACATATAACAAAACCATTTCAGCTCAGTGTATATGAGTGCCAGCAGCTATACCAGCAGACTCAGACTTCACTCTGGCTTGCTATTACTTTGGCACCTTGGTATCCTTGCCCAAACTCTTTTACAGCATTGCAAAGATTAAATGAGATAACACAATGCCTAAATATATACACAAGTTTTTTGTTATTCATATTTTCAAAAACAATATTATTTTTCACATATGACAGGTAAAACAAGCAGCACATTTAAATTTTTCTATCTCTATATCCTGTGACTTAATTCTAATTCTAATGATCTGGTTATCTGAGTATGTATGGATAAAACTGCTTCATTTATACATATGGCAAGTGATAGCAACTAAAAATTTTTCCTAGATATCATTGATCAGACTATCCAGGGATTAAAAATAGGAAAATCTGTTTAAAATAAAAATTTTTAGTGCCCCCACCCCCCCAAAAAAAACAAAAGCAAGTTCCATATACACAAATATGTTCACATCAACATAACAGAGCTTTATCTGGAAGAAAAATCTTGGTATCTTAGTGAGAAATGCAAAGTAATTATGACAAATTTTCCCAATCACAGATATATTTTATTTCAGAGATTTTGAATCCCATAGTAGGTATAGCAAAGTAACTTTTTGGCTCTAGTACAAAAATGCAAAGCAAAAAATATTTAGTTAAATACTGGAATTAGAGGGAGCTAACCCTGATTATTTCTCTAGGCCTATATTTCGTAGTTTCTTCAGATCATACTGTGTTTTATATTAGCCTACAGATTTAGTATTAAGTCAGTATTTGTGATGTTTTCTAACAAATGCCTCTGCTTAGGGGAAAATATTTAGCTAGTTGCTTTGTGTGGTTATTTCCATTTATCGGCTACTGGAAATAGCCAAAGGTCAAATAGTTCAAAATATCAGCAATAATTTAAGGAGTAATGAGAAACAAACCAGATAGCTGGACAAATCTAGATAAAAAATCAAGTATGAATGTGAAGCTAAGATGATCACACTTTATCCTAAAATCAATGGGGAATAAATGAAAGGCAAATAAAGGAAATGGGATAATTAGATTTAAAATTTGATTTTAGAAATTGATGAGCAGCAGTGTTTGTGATGGAAGGGTAAGGAATGCACAAGAATGCAGGAAGCCCCTGTAAGCATCTGAACTTGAGTTTGGAGCATTCAATCATTAGACATATTCAAACATTAATTAAAAGTTAGCCTCAGAAGGATTTAGTTAATGTGGAGGATGATGTAGCTTTAGAATTCAGGTTCTTTGAGGGCACAGCTATGTCTGTCTTGCTCACTATGATTTCCCAATGGCTTCAGCTACTAAATTGATGGTGATGACATTATCCAACATAGGCATCAAGCGGAAGGAAGGTAAATAGAGTATAAAGATTTTTGAATTCATACAATTTGTAGAAACCAAAGTCTCTGCTTTTCAGAGACTTCATAGAATAGTTTCAGATGCCCTCTTTTAGGGGAGTTATTAGGATACAAACCACCTTTTTTCCCCTGGAGATATAATGACATTAAGCCCTAAAAGTATATTCAATTGGGTTTGGACATTCTTTACTCAGTTATTAAGGCAATCTCTTATACATTTTTGACAATAATATTCGTATCAGAGGTTTCAGATGTGACTCCTTACCACTTATGATGTTGTGTATCCTTTAAGAAATTGTTGGTTTCTAGGATCTTTGGGCTTCATATGCAAGGTTTACAGAGGTACTGCTTACTTAGTCACCACAGAAACACGGAATATTTGTGCCTTAGATCACATATGGAAATGGATCAAAACTAGACAGAGTCTTTGTAGATATAAAAATGTGGTCCTGTTCTCTAGCCAAGAGTATCAAAGAGATGCTCTAACTGAATATGGGATGCTAAACAATGATCTTTTGGAAATAATTCTTGCTTAAACTCTCAGTGATACACGCTATTATGTATCTGTGAGATTGCCTTCCTGATTGTAGAATAAACCATGCTAAATATTTACAGGTCTAAATAAAATCATTTAGTCAAACATTTGGCCCCACATTTTGCTAACTGCACAACAACTGACAGTACTTTAACACGAAAGAATCCTCTAACTTCAGCGATTGTAACCAAGTAGTCAAGGAAGAGAATTGCTACTGACAGTTCATTAGAGCCTTTTCAGAATATACTTATTGGAAAGCAATAGATTTAATAAAGTTTCTTTCTGTAGTCAAAGACTGTGTAAGATTTTTCAGCTGGTCCTAGTGAATATACAAAGCCTTTTAGGATAGGTATAACTTAAAAAATATTTTAAATACAAACTTATGAATGACTGAAGATTCAGATTGTAGGAACAGGTTGACTTCAGGGAAAGCCCATCCTCAGAACTTCTCTTCATTCGCCTTTATATCCTTTGCAAAATACAGGAAAATACATAATTCCTAGTTTGGAAAAAGCATTACTAAAGTGGTCTAAAATTATTTTGATCCAGTTACTAATGCACCTCTCCAAACAATGCTCTATAAAATGACATGGGAAAGGTTTAGAAATGGCACTGTCTTTAACATACACTGAAAAAAACACAGAACAATTTTATGTCTATGTGTACCCACAGTGAAATTGTGCAATATTGAAAATGAATCACTCTCTTCTTTTGACATTATGTGCACACACACAGAGGCATAAACAGACCCAATAAAAGGGACTGAGTTCCTATTTTCTAAATAAAGATCTAAAGAATTAAAATATTTATGTCAGTAAAGATTAAACATAGGAACCTAGCTAAGACTTCTCTAAAAAAAATCATTATTAGAAATAATACAAAGGGAAAGGAAATGAGTTGATAGATGGGAATGAAATAAGGAAACAAAAATTCATTTAACAAATTCCACCTATCTACAAGGCATATACAAGACAAATGTGAAACACGACAACGAATAAAAATCAGTGTAATAGGAAATAGTACAAGTCATTGCATCATTAATTTCAAATGACAAGGGAAAGAGAATGAAGTAAAAAGGCAATGATTTTGACATAGAGATCAGTTCTTAGTTTGTTGCTGCAAATGAATTTTTATGTGATAAAGAACTGAGGTAAGCTGATGACAACGAGAAAAGTACACAAGACGGCTTGTGTTAGACTTGGGGATTTTATAGTTAAAAACATAGCAGAACATAAAAGCATCAATATATAGCAGGAAACACTGAGTTCCTGCTAGGACTAGATCTCTTAGACTAGATCTCTTAGACTTAGAACTGTGGAAGTGAAAGCATAGCTTATATTATCTAACTTCCCTTTAACCAAGTTGTTACTAATGTAAGCTGCCTACGTATCCATGTAGTAGACTTTTCATTCAAAAGTCTCTTTAAAGTTTGCAAATAAATGTTTCAGCCAGCCATTGATTATTTTAAGTAATAGTGATTCAACACATATGTATTGGGCTAATATGTCAGGAAAAAAAATAACAAGTACCTAGAATGAAGTCATGTACAAGATCTAGAATCTGCCATGAGTTTCTTATTGTTTAATAGGGGAGAAAAAGAATAAATAGGAAGATGAAAAACAAAAGAACAATACTAGCTGAATAACTCCTGTTGCAGATATTTTTTTTATTTCATTTCCATCTATTTTTTATTTTTCTTTTTAGATATGATATTAGATTTTATGTTTCAACTGCATGGATTTCTCTTTGTGGGCACTTACAGTTAATGATGCAAAATAAGCTTCATTTGTTGACATTTTAAATATATTCTTTCTGGTTTTTTGAGGATTAATATTGCTAATTTGAGGAGAATGAAAACAGTATCAAGGTTCCCAAATATTTTTTAGGGACTTTGGAGGAGACTACCTGTTACGAAATTTCCAATCAATCTCATACTGAAATAAAACTGTTTCAAGGAGTTTCATCCTGGGAATTACAAATCCGCATTTCATTTTTTCCCATGTTAATGAATGTGCTACAGTAATTATTCTGCACTATTTATTCATTATGATATAGTAATAATCTCTAATGTATGTGAGCACAATAAACCAATGTAAAATAACTATGCAGAGTCTACATCATCTTGGAAACATATTGGCTTCCATCTACCTGAAGAAAGCATCTGTCCATTTGCTACTCAGCTTACTAAAACCTAATGCCAAATATACTAAACTGATCAGATCAGAATGCTGTATAATAGTTCATAAAATTAACAAAAATTACAAGCATATTAAAAAAACTGATATTTCATTTTTCACACACCACCAGTGAAGATACCTACAATTTATTCTTCTAGCCCTATTTCTGTGTGTGTATACCTAATTAATTCTAATCACCTGCCATCTTCACCAACTCACACCATCCAAATACACCTTTTCCCATAAAGAAATATATAATCACACTAGAACAGAACTTTTCAAAAGATAATGTCTGTCTCTTAGGCTCAGTAAAACTCCAAAGAGAACTGTTTACAAATATATTCTGTTCCAGGATCCATTCATTTTCCCTAGTAATCATTTATTGTTCCTCAACAAAATCGCCACACCCCTCATCATAACTTCTTTTGACAGTTATCTAAAGTAGTAAAATTCATAGCAGCAGAAAGTAGAATGGTTGGTTGCCAGGGTTTGAGGGGAAATAGGAAGTTGCTATTCAATGAGCATAAAATTTAAAGTCATGCAAGATGAAAAAATTAGAGAGACCTGCTATACAACACTGTGCTTATAGATTACAATACTGTACTGTTCACTTGAACATTTGTTAATAGTGTACATCTCATGTTACTTTCTTTCACCACACTTTAAAAAATATATATTAGAGCATAAGAACTTAGTTACAATTCTTTTATAAACTAGTTTGGTAAAAACTAAATGTGTATATATATATATATATATATATATTTGAATATGAATTATTCTTCTGTATTTACTATATTTTGTAGTTAAGACACCAAATTATATCACACAATGTATGTTTTATAATATTCCCATGTAAGATTTTCTTTTTAATATAAGAAAAGTTTTAATATACCAAGAAACATAAATGATTTCTACTGTATATTTTTTTCTTTACCTTTTCCATTTTTATTTTGTGCCTTGGTTGCAGTGAAACTCATAGTGACATACTGTCCTCAATCACAGACTATGTTATCTCATAAAGTTAGCATATTTTTTTCTTTTCTGTTAGTGATTTTTACCCTTGTTATTCCATTTATATCACCCTTCCTGTGAGTGTGTGTGTGTGAGAGAGAGTGAGAGAGAGAGAGAGAGAGGGAGAGAGACAGGAAGGGAGGCAGGTGGGAAGGGAGGAGGGTAGAGAGAGGGAGAAGGATTTATAAGTTACTTTGTATAGTTTTTTGAAAGAGTAAATAAACCTCAGCAAACATAAATATTAATCTGATATTTTTGTCAAATTGAAATAATGTTATTTTAATGTTGCAAGCTTCATTATATTTCCTTATTAACAGGGAGTATATCAAAGGAAAAGTAAGAAAATTATATGAAGCATGAGGCTTATTAAAGATGGGCCCTTTATTTTTTAATTTTTGTACTGTATGATACATGTACAAAGGGCATGATAGTATTTTTATTTATTTGTTTATTTTACTAAAGTTTCTGTTAGGTAGTTAGCAAGGGGGTCTGGGTTTCCTAGGGACGAAAGTGGGTGCCTTGCTTTGGTGCAATTGCCCTACCTGGAAAGAAGGACAAGGGTGGGCCCCAGGCTCCCATCTTGGTCTTGCCCCACCTTGATCCCATCTGAGCTACTGCCATACCTGGGGCAGGAGGGAACACCCTACAAATCTGCCAGTCAGAACTTAGTGCACCAACTGCCAAAGAATACGTAGGACTCTCTAGCCCACTGGCCAAGCAGCATAGGTACAACAGGGTCCAGAAAATGACAAAGAACAACCCACAGGCAGAGTAAGACTCAGGTCATGCAACTCCCAACTGTCTAATCAAAGTGGTACCATGGTGATGTGTGAACCACAGGGAGGTCCCAATCCAGGCACTATAAAACAAGATGCAGACCATAACCAGGCCCTCCCTTTTGCTCTCTCTTTGCTGTAACTATGGGTCCAGTTGTCATCTGTGACATATGTATCACACTCTGTAAACTTATATCTTGTTCTTGTTTTATGATCCTATCTTTCTCTCCTCAATAAACCTCATTTTCGCGCTTGCCTTACTTTGGTGCGTCTGGTCATTCTTCAACCATAAGCGAGCCAAGAACTGACATTTCGGACCTCCAAACCCAACATTTCTGATAGAATTATAAAGGTGATTATCAGTCAGGGATATTTAGTTTTTACATGGTTAAATAAATAAAGAATTATTAAGGTTAGTTTTCCCATTATAAAGCATTATATAAGGTCTGGGTAGTTGGATTGGCTGGTTTTCCTTTTGGAAAGTCAAGCTTAGATGTATAGACCAGAAGTTAGTCAGCCCAGTTTAGGTGTTAGGGAGATCCCATTAGCATAGTTTTCTTGGTTTACTTCACAGATTCCATCATTATTATTACCTACCTTATATTTACATCATTAGTTTTCACTACACTCATTATTTCTATAATTCAAATCCTGTTTCCAGGCCCAGAAAATTTTAGGAAGCTATTTATGTAAAATTACATGGATCAAACATATAAAATTAATGCATAACAGATAAGACACTGATGTATGCAAAGTTTTGGACTCAAAAATCTCAAGCATATCTTTATATATTCTCATTCCAAATACTATTTCAAAGGTTTTTCTCTCTCTTTTGATTTGTCCTGAATTATGTATATACCTCATCTGAAAGTATACCCAATATAAATCATAAGTAAGAATACCTAAGTACACAAATCTATTCAATTATAACTATTTGAATATCTCCACTGATTCCTCCCACTCCGCACTGGCATCTTCCAAGTTTAGACCTCTTCATCTCCTTTTATACCATGAAATTGTATTCAAATTGGCTCCTTAACCTCTTATCTTTCTCCTTTTCCATCCAGCCTCCATATCTTTTTTTCATAAGTTCCTCAAGTAGTTAGCAATAATAAAAAATGGTAATAAAATAGCAATAATAATAAAATTAATAACAATAATAGAATGACTTGTTTATAGTAGCCCCTCAGTAAATATTTGTTTAATAAATTGATAATTCATCAATGTATAGCAAACACCATGATCAGACCTCTTTATAAAGTTTTCCATGCAATCCTTAAAATAACCTATTGGAGGAAATGCATTCATTAACATGAATTTACATATGAGCTACACAAGGCATAATAAAATGAGATAGATCGACTAAGATCACAGCTAATAACTAGTACTCGTGGGATACGGATCAAAGATATATGACTCCAAAGATCATAAGCCAAACCAATATTCTACTTCTTCATTATCATCCTACTATCCCAATATCTACTAAACTCGATCTTGAATTTTTATCTTGAATCTTAGTCTCTCCATTATCTCATTCTAATATACCTCTCTAATATGATGCCACACTCTGGTTCAGTCAACCAGATTTGTTCTTTTCTAACTCTGACTTTGCTTAAGATACTAAACTTTTCTCTCCACATCCCAAAGCCCTCTCATTGTTTAGAATCAATTAGGAAGTTTTAAAGAGGTTTTCTCTGAAAATTCTATATAGATGTGGTCCTTTAATCTAAAATCTCTAAATTATTTTCTTTTTCTCCTATTACAGTATGTAATAAAATATATTACTATTGGAGTTTCTGGAGATCAGAAATGATGTTTTTATCTGTACATTTTTTTTTCCTAATCACTGACTTTCTTCAAGTGAAAGCCTGAATCATTATACAGTATCAGGCATCTCAGTGCCTTGCCTATAGCCGTGCCCCTTCAATATCCAGCCCTGGATCATTTTGGGAAAGTTCAAATATTAGTTGTGCCAGCTACTATCATTGTACCTTTGGGGCACTTACTAAAACTCTTTGTATCTTCAATTCATCTCTTTATAATGGAGCAAATAATAGTATCTAACTAATCAGACAATTGTGTAGACTCAATGAAGAAAAATGTGCAAAGCATTTAGAACAATATCTGTCACATATTAAGAACAAATATTATTTACAATTATTATAAATGAATAAAAGCGTTGGCTATAGCGATTATTGTCAGTCAAAATGTTCTCTACATTTGTGAATTTTCTTTTTTCCCTTAGTAGATTTACCTTATTCTATCATTATGTGAATAAAGAAAAAATTGGGGGTAATCAGTTTTATGAGTTAGTTCATATGGAGAGGATCTTGCTTTATCATTCACATAGTTTAATCTTTCATATGACAAATTAGGTTTACTAAGATAAATTAGGATTTAACAATCATGCATTCTCATGTGCAATTTTTCCATTTCTTAGAATTCTTCAAAAATATTTATGCCAATCTGCAGCAGTGTCAGGTGTGACAGAAAACACCCATAAGGGCAATCTGCTATTTAACATTCAAAGAGGCATTTTACTTTTTTTTCTGTTGCCTGGTTACCTTCCTATCCCTGTAGCAGCCTGAGAGGACTCTCCCAAACCTCGTGAATATCACTTTCATTATTGTGACTTTAGTTTGGCAAATTTATTCAGACTTTTTATATCTGCTTCCTCCAGATCCTATTCTCCAGACATCTGACCCTGGCTAAGTAATCTTATTCAAAAATCTGATTGCTCCTTACATTTTATGGTTGGTGTCCCTGAGCCAGGATTTTACTGTAGCGTTGATGAGCCCAGTAATACTTACTTAGCAAGTAGAGGATTAGTACTTTCCTCAACATAAAATTTACTAAGCCCTGATAAAACAAAGTGATACAACATGACTATATCACTTGAAAAGAGGAAAACTGACAATCATTCAGTTGGCATCTTGCATATAAAGCTAAAATTCCTTGACCAGTTATTTTGACTATGTCAGTTAAGCAGTAAGTGCATATAGAGGTATCTAGTGTATCCTGTCAAAGCATTCCTTGTCCAGATACAATTCCATGCTTCAACACACTTTTCTAATTTATATTTCACAGATTTTGCTATTAAAAATACATATAATGTCAAAAGCAATGATATGACATAATTTAGAAAATAATAAAAATAAAGATTTAATATTATACAATAATAAATTATTTAAATTATGAGTGTTGAATACAAAAAGCAAATTAATTAGCAAATATTTTCTTTCATTAGATTTCTTATGTTATGCATCTCTAGATTCTCTTAGCCAGAGAAAGATCCACGATAAGACAGAATTAGCAACAACCTGCCTCATGATATAATTTCATAAAAAGCTGTAGGTTGACAAGACCAAAGCAATTAACAAGCAAACTGTCTAACCTGAATTTATCTCTTGTCCTAAGGATTATGCATTTTCAGTAGGAAGATATTGTACTCTCTAGAACAGTTAATATAGCTAAATGGTGTAATGAGATCATCCTTGATTATCCAAATGGGCCCTAAATCCAAAGACAAACGTCCTTTTCAGAGAAAGGCAGAGGCAGGTTAGCGATAAACAAGAGAATTGGAGGCTAAGTGACCACAGAGGTAGAAATCAGAGTGATGCAGCCACAAGTCAAGGAATGCCAGTGCAGCCAATAGAAGCAGGAAGAGGCAAAGAACAGATCTTCCTCCAGAGCCCCCAAAGGGAGCAACCCTGCCAAATTGGGATTTTGAACTTCTAGCCTTGAGAACTGTATGAGAATATAATACATTTCTATTGTTGTAAGCCACCAAATTTGAGGTAAGTTGTGATAAGAACCTCAGAAGACTAACACAGGCACTAGGGCAAAAAAAAAAAGGAACTTTCCAATTTCCTTGGACTTGTTAATGATGAGCTTCACCCACAATTATAAAACATATTTCCTACTAAAGAGAAAAATGTGAAAATGATTTGCATTTCAACACTATATTAACTCAAGAAACTATTAACTAATATCATATAAACTTATGAAAATTAAAATTTAATTACTGAATATTTGTGCTTATCAAAAGCCATGACATTCACTTCAAGTAAGACAATACGTTACATAAGAAGCTTCCCCATTCAACTCTCATTCTGTCTCCTTCATTTATAGACCCTGATCATTTCTTCTTCTTTTACTCTAACAAATCAATAATATTAAACCTACATTTTAGTGTTACTTAGAGAACACATGTATTTTAGCAAGAATTTATTACATTTGCCTATGGAAAAAGTCACAAGAAAACTAATCACAAGGGAAAATATGTCCTAAAATAATACTACTACTTAATATCTTATGAAACATTTTAAGCTAGGAATTACAACGTTTAAAAGAATCAGATTCCTATCTATTATCCTTAAAATGGAATTTATGAAGTGCTTTAACATATTTTACATTTATCTGAATACTACATTAACTCACCTCAACAAAATATCTCCCCATTGCCTCTCTTTTGTCTTTAAAGTCCAATGCAAGCCTTATCTCCTAACTAGCATGTTTCCAGTTGACTGCAGCCCACAGAAGTCTCCTCTCTCTGAATTAATTTGTATTATTTATTTGTAACATTTATTTATTTGTAACATATTCTGTTCCTATTGATGAATTAGCTTATGTCCTGATTCAGCAACGAAAACTGAAAAAAAGTCTGAAGAATACTCCTAAGCAGCATATTTTTTAGCTGTATCTTTTTTCAAAATATGGGTCTGCTTCTCCATATGAAGTTAGGACAAGTTAATAAATTTCCCTGTGTCTCAGTTTTCCCACATGCAAAATTAGGAACATCATCAAATCTATTTTATAGTGTTTATATTTTCATTTAAATAAGACAATACTGGGAATATTGTAAATGCTCAGTACATATGTGTTGGTAATAGTAACAAAACTCCAAAACTCCATTTTTAAAACTTTCTTTGGATGAATCAGGCATTGTTTTCATCTATACAACCACAGTTGGTAATAGAAGGGTCAAATTTAATTAAGGATTATGCTTGGACCATTTTAGGAGTCTACCAGTTGTCGTACACCAAATCCACATCAGCAGCGAAAGACTAAGAGGGCCTGTGTGAATTTCTAACTTCTTAATAACCATAAAATTCTTTCCATTGTTTTCATAAACTAAACTCAAAGTAAATCCACTAATCTGGTACCATAATTATACACCAGGTTTAATATTTTCCTCTATAAAAATTCCTCTGAAATCACCATATTGTTAAATAAATATTGATCAATAACCACAGATATGTAGATGTCATCTTTTCAACTGGTTCACGAGATACTTACCTTCTATAATGTATTTTGACAATGTGATGATTATCAGCAGCTGCACTCTGAAGCAAACTAGCTCAACAAAGGAAATTGGAAAATCTTATGTAACCATTGGAGATACCACCTTTGGGCCTCAAAGATCAGAATTTTACCCTTACAAAGTGCACCTGTGGGTGGCCCCATCCAGAATTATCATTATTAGCAAACATTTCAGGTACGGAAAAGTGGGCAGAAAATTGATTCCACATTTGGAACCCTATATTGGTATTGGGGTACAGAAGGAGGAAAATGCAGAGAACAGATGAAAAACTGTAAGGAGAAAAAAAAGAAGTATGATAGATACATTAAAAATGTGTCTAAGACAAGCCGTCATACTTAAGAATATAAAACAGTATTTTTTCCAGTGCCTGAGCTGCTGATTAGGACAAAAATAATTTTTCGTGCCTAAAATATTTAAGTAAATCTTTATTCAGCTAACAATGTCATAGAAATAGGACCACAGAATGCTGATCAAAACTATTTCATACTTTCCGTTTGGACTTTCCTCAGGTCCTAAAGAACTTGTTCTCAGTGGCCATCTAGGAAAGGTGAAAAATCTGATCATCTGAAAGAATTGTGAAGTAAATATGAGTGTATAGCTCCACAATGTTAGAGGAAACACTACATAAAAATGAACAGTCAGCTTTATAATTTTGTTTTAAAGACAGGTTCAGCTACCTCCTATCACTGAAATGCATACCTAATTTATTAAAACATTAAATCATGCTTTATAATGCAGTTTTTGAGGAATCAAGCAAACAGTGCCTTTTCTGGAATAAGTTTAAAATACAAAAATTCACCTGGTGGAAGTGTAAAGCCCCTGACTACTTTCAGACAGTCAGACTAAAAAGCTTATACTGGTGCTATACTCCAAAGTGACTTACATTTCAGGCTTTAGTTATGTTTAGCTTGGGCAGGAAAGACAAAGAAGGAGAGCACTGCAGAAAAAGGGAACTGTATACATAAGAGGTTGATGGTAAAGAAAACCAAAAGTACTATAATTGTAGTAATGTAGAAAACATTATTTCATGATATTGGATGGGATGCAATCAATTTTTTAACATGTTATTTAAATTAATTTTAAAGACAGTTTCTTCATGAATCTATACAGTCATTTAATCAAAAATATTTCTTGAGTATATCCTATTTCCAGTGCCTATATTATTCTTTAAAAGATGTAACACAGTACCAAGAGCATATTTTATGATGCATGTGTGTATGTCTGTGTGTGTGTATTTCTATATGAATTTTTAATGAATTTGAATTATTTTAAAATAAGTTTCTTTTAGACAGAGAATTTAAAATGTTCCTCTTTAAAGAAAAATTAGAATATATATTAAACAGAAAATGTAGCCAAAGGAATTTATGACACTTAAAAGAACAGCCAAAATAGATTTGTGTGTTTACATTCATATGCTCTAGAGGGTCAGGGTTATAAATGTTGAGTAGGATGCATGGATTCACGTATTAAAGGTCTTCCAGTATAAACTTACACAATCAAGCATACTATCTCAGGCTCACTAAGCACAGAAATAGTATTTGGAAAACCTAGTGTGAACCATGAAATAATACACCAAAAACTGGGTCACTGGACACTGTGTCTTTAAACTTCAAAGATGGGTCTGTCCATTTATTCTAAACTAAATCACTTGATTTTGGATTCAGATTACAACTCTCTCTACAGTGATATTAAAATAAGCTTAGCCATTTAGACCTTGAGTATCTTTGTGTATGGAAAAGTAAGTGCTGCATTAGCAAAGCAAAACAGTTATAGTTTTAAAAAATGCAGTACCATATTTTTTCCAGAGCTGAGCTGAGTAAGACAAAAATATTTTTCCATGCCTAAAATATTTAAGTAAATCTTTGTACATCTAACAAGATTAAACACATGCATGCACACAAACACACATACACACAGAGAGACAAAACAAATAGTTTAGCCATCTCTGCTTTTGCAAGGTGTTTTTCCACAATGAGAAAGTTTTAAATGACACCTGTCATTCAGTTCTGCTTTCGACCACCCAACTTCTCAAAAGAGATATATATTATTTTAACTTTATTAGCCTTATAAATTAGAGATAGAAAAGTAATATTTTTCCTAAATAAACTTCATTGATGTGTTTTTAAAATTCCATCATTATACAATGTAGTATTTTCAACATACACATTTGGCTACATGTTATGATAATAATTAAGTAAAATTGTTATATGGTAAATGTAACCTTTATAAAAATACAGCTTTAAGTACTATGTTATTTAGAAAAGTCTACCAAATGTTATACCTTTAGATAATGGTTAAAAGGAAAATAAATTCTGAGATGCCTATATAAATTTTAATTTGCTATTATTAAAATATTTTATGATTTTAATCATTTTACTCAGTGAAAATTACTGCATAAGTAAAACAACACAGTATTAAGGAACTCAAATCATATAACAGGTTTATTTCAAAATACTATAAAATTTAATAGCTGTATGGTCTTAGACAAGTTATAAAACCCCTGTGTCCCACAGTTTCATCCACTATGCATAGTGTATTAATCTACTATGTTGGCTTGTTGTGATGACTAAATAAGAAAATATCTGTAAAACTTTTAGAATAATATCTTATTTTTAATGTAAAGAAGCACTGAGTTTCTTAAATCAGTAGCATTTCTAAACACTAACAGACTATCTGAAAAAGATCAAGAAAACATCTTAATTTGCTATAGTTACAAAAAAATTGAAAATAATTTAAACAAGGATGTAAAATATCTGTACACTGAAAACTATACATCACTGATGAAAGAAGTTGAAAAAGACACAAATAAATGGAAAGATATCACATACTCATGGTTTGAATAAATTAATATAATTAAAATGTCTGTACAACCCAATAGTGATCTACAGATTCAATGCAATACCTACCAAAATTCCAATCGTATTTTTCACAAAAATAGAAAAAATTCTAATTCATATGGAATTCTAATCCATATGAATTCTAAAATTCATATGGAACCACAAAAGACTCTAAGTAGCCAATCTTGTATAACAATCTTGTATAAAAGGAACAAAGTTGGAGGCATTACACTACTTGACTTCAAAACATACGACAAAGCTATAGTAATGAAAATAGTAAAGTACTAGAATAAAAACAACACTCATACACTGCTGGTGGGACTGCAAACTAGTGCAACCCCTGTGGAAAGCATTATGGAGATACCTTAAACAGATTCAAGTAGACCTACCATTCGATCCAGCAATCCCATTATTGGGCATCTACCCAAAGGAACAAAAGTCATTCTGTACCTGAATGCTTATAGCAGCACAATTCACAATTGCAAAGATGTGGAAACAACCCAAATGCCCATCAATTCATGAATGGATTAGAAAATTGTGGTATATGTATACCATGGACTATTACTCAGCTATAAGAAATAACAGTGATATAGAATCCCTTTTGTTCTCCTGGAGAGAGTTGGAACCCATTCTATTAAGTGAAGTATCCCAAGAATGGAAAAACAAGCACCACATGTACTCACCAGCAAATTAGTTTCCCTGATCATCACCTAAGTGCACATTTGGGAATGACACCAATTGGGTATCGGACAGAGGTGGGGGGTGGGGGGAGGGGATGGGTATATACCTACATGATGAGTGTGTTGCGCACCGTCTGGGGAATGGACACGCTTGAAGCTCTGACTCGGGGGGATGGGTGGTACATGGGCAATATATATAACCTGAACTTTTGTACCCCCATAATAAGCTGAAATAAAAAAAGAAAAAAAGAAAAAAAAAAAAAACAAAAAACAAGTACATAGAACAATGGGACAGAACAGAAAGCCCAGAAATAAATCCACATATTTACTGCCAATTGATTTTCAACAAAGATACCAAGAACACACACCGGGAAAAAGATAATCTCTTAAACAAATTGTGTTGCGAAAACTGGATATCCACATGCAAAAGAATGAAATTAGATCCTTATTTCACACCATATACAAAAGCCAACTCAAAATGACTAAAAGACTTAAATGTAATACATTAAAGCATAAAACTCCTAGGAGAATACATAGGGGAAAATCTTCATGGTCTTGGTTTCAGCAATGAGTGTTTTGGATATGACTCCAAAGGCACAGACAACAACAACAACAAAAAAAAAAAAAAGGCAAATGAAATTAGAGAAAGGTAAAAAAGCTTCTGCACAACAGTGGAAACAATCAGCAGAGTTAAGAGACAATCTATGGAATGGAAAAAATATTTGCAAAGCATATAGCTCACAAGGGGTTAATATCCAAAAATATATTAGAAACTCAAACAACTCAATAGCATAAAACTAAGTAACATCATTAAAAACCAAGCAAAAGATCTGAATAGACATTTCTCCAAAGAAGATACACAAATGGCCAATAGGTATATGAAAAAATGCTCAACATCACTAATCATCAGGGAAATACAAAACTAAAATAACAATGTGATAGCACCTTACACCAGTTAGGATGGCTATTATGAGAAAGATGAAAGATAAGAAGTATTGGTAAGGATTTGTAGAAAACGGAACGCTTGTACACAGTTTGAGCCCAAACGCAGTCTGCTGGCAGACTTTCCACTTCTGTTAGGGTCAGTCTTTAACAGGTCTATTGTCTGTAAAAATCTTCAACAGATTAAATGAGACCCAGCCACATTATGGAGGATACTCTGTTTTACTCAAAGTCTACTTATAGATGATAATCTCATCTAAAAAAATACCGTCACATAAACATCTAGAATAATACATTACCAATCTGAGTATTATGATCTAACCAAATTGATATATAAAATTAACCATCACAAGCAAATACACATTTTAATTACAACAGAATATAACTTGGGGCAGGAAAAGTGTATGTGTACACATTTTAGGAGAATAAAACTGAAAGTTCAACTACAAAAATAATGGAAGAAAAAAAAAGAGAATATACTGACATAGGTAACCAACCAAAACCCAATTTTGTGAAAAGCAATATAACAAGACTTTTATATAATATTTCTTTTTTCATGCAGTAGTACTTTTCACTTTGAGGTTTTCCAACTAAATATTGAAAGCAGATTGTAAGCAGTGTTTATGCAGAGTTTGAACACCACCATTTGGTACCGTATTAATTAAGTTATATCAATATACAATATATTGTATGGTGTATATTTGAGAGTGTTTATATCTTTATGGATACATCACTTGGACTTTGACATATATTTATATATTAATTCACTTGTAACAATTATAAATATTTACATTTTTATGCTTCCATCACAATCATCTTCATACTTCTTACAATCTCTGGATTTTAACTTACATGCTTTAACTCTTTTTCTATGTGTTAAAAAGAGGTGTATTGCATTAAGTAATATATGAATGATTATACTTTCAAAAATAGAAAATATTTTCAAAGATAATTTTTCTTCAGGTATATTCTTTAAAAACAACGAAACTGAAGTGAAAACTGCTTCGATTACAAAACAGAAACTGAAATCAAAGGACTTGAAACAAAATTACATCCATTGCTATTACAGGCTTGTTACATGACCAGTACATGGAAGAACAAAGCCTCTGCCTATGTGCTTTTAGGGCACTTTATTAATTCTCCTGGCACACCACTTATCACATGGATATATTTTTTCTGAGATATTTGTGTCTATATTCTTTGATAAATTTTGAATTTTGTCTCCTTTGAATTTCCATAACACTGGACACAGAATTTGACATGCAGTAACTTCTCAGTAAAGGTCTGGTGAGTGAATAAATCAATAAGCAAAATGACAATTATTTTTACCTGGTACTACCTATGATCCATAGAGTAGTAAAAATTAAGATTATTGATGTTAATTTTAGAATTATAAATGATTCAATCCAAAGAATTTTTAATTTGTAGTTGTTGTTTCTGTCATCAAATCTATTATTTTAGGAATTAATTTAGGAATTTTAACACATAATTAAAACAGAAAACAAAAAAAATATTAAAAATGGTGCTGCCTTGCACATTAGGCCTCTCTTTCTTGCTAGGGAACTCCTAAAGGGATTTGGTGTAAAACTGTGACTCTTCAGAACAATTTAAAAATTACTATTAAAGATTAATCCTTAAATTGTGCACTTAAGGTTTCTGAGGCAAGAAATATTTACATTAATTGAACAAGGTCACAGATTTAATTCAATGGCTGACCCAGCAAGCTTAGAACTAAGATCATCTGATTCATAGTCTCATTCAGTCACCACTGTGCACATAATAGAGACGAACTGTTTTGCAAAATTTTGCTCGTAATGTTTATTTTAGGAATAAAATGAGAAAAAATTAAATGTACAAACCAATTCATTCTTATGCTAGAAAGGAAAGACATGACCATTTTTCATCTGGGAGAACTTTTCAACATAGCTCAAATATACCAACTGTGTTGAAAGAAAAATCCTTCAGGCTATTCTAACTGCATAGTTCATGTCTGATTTCATCACTTCCCTTTATATCATAACCTTGTGCTGAAAAATAGCCTCATTTATTCTAGTTGCCGAAATTATTTGGAAAAAAACAATATTACAATGGCAGAAATTATTTTTCATTTCAAAGCAATAAAAATTTGTAGTAGAGATATTTCTTTAAGGAAGACTACATCAGAGTGCAACAAATTCCTGTATATAGTCTGATATATGTTCATTGTAATTAAATTCTGAATATATTTCTTTTTGCTCTCTTCTTATTATGCTCACATGCCTTCTTCCTTGAAGGCAAATGCCACTCAGCTGAAGATTCATATCAACCTTGAATTCATAAGCTACTCATATAATGTTCCTAGTCAATAGCCGATGTTCAACAAATTCTTGTACAATATTTTAAATGAATGAATGAATAAGTAAATTATTGTTAAATTATATTTTTCACCATGGTAAGCCATTCCTTGTTCAAGTCAGCTAATTCTCAACTTGACTTGTGTATGTGCATGAACTCTACATCTCTTGATGCATATGAAAGTAACATTTTTTTTTCTATTTTATATATGTATTCACTAAGTCTACGTATATTTACTATGCAAGGCACTCAGTTGAATGACTCAGATATAATCCCGGTCTTCAAGTTCCTTACAATCTAGCAGACACACATAAATAATGCAATGCTAAATGTGAAAAGTGCTATAAATCAGCATGGCTAATGTATCATAGCGATTTCTTTGATGAGAAGACATTTATTTCCCATATGGTTAAAAGAAGGGCTCATAGAGTTCAAGCCACTTGAGCTTGGCTTTAAATAACAGAACATGAGTAACTAGAGCAAAGTAAACAGAAGGAACAGAAAATAACAAGCAAAATGAACAAAGTGATCAAAAGCCTGAAGGTAAGAAAACACGGAATATATACAGACTATAATGGAAGGTTCACACCAGTTGTAAAGAGTATGAAAAATGAGCCTAGAAAAAGTGATGTATGTCTTAGAATTACTGAAAAAAATTAGGCACAATTTGTGCATAGTGTATGTGTGATTTAAAAAGAATAATGCATGTGTGTCTAATTTAGATTAGAAGAAGGAGAAACACAAAGTAGGATGACTAATTACGGGGTTATCATAGCAAGCCAAGACAGAGGTAACGAGAAATGGAACTTGTATTCCCGATTAATGTACAGGAGTTTATATATTACTGTAATTGTAATTTACATACTGCTTGTTATTCCGCTCATAAGAAAATAACTGTTATCCTATAACAGGAAGCGGAACACAGATTTGATTTTTTGCTTTAGAGCCACACTTCACAAATCTTTTTTTCAAAATTTAATAATTTTGTTTCAAAGTATTAAGCAGATACGAGAGTCACAAATATCTTTCACTTTTCATTTTGTAGGCTGACATTGAGAGATTCAACTTTTTCCTCTGAGTTCTGCATTCTCTTCACTACCTAATGTATTCAGTGGACACAGATATGGTAGGTTTGAATTTAGTAAAAAGAAGAGATTTCCTTATCATCAAACTCTACTGCCCTCTCACTTATCAGGTCTTACTTTTAAAATAGATTTCAAATTTATACATCAAACCATTCAAGATTTTTTCAGGGTAGAATTGGATGTTAATGCCAAATTTCTCATGGGAGTGCATTTTCCCATTCTCATAGAGTCCCAAAATTCTAAAGGTATTATGGAAGAAAATTTGGTTCCCAATACATACTGTATGATATTTCATATAAACCTCTAATGTGGGTTTATTTTAGATTATTTATAATTTTACCCTACTCATTTCCAAAAATGCTAGAGGGAGGATTTTTTTTTTCTGGGAGAGCTGCCAAAAAAGTAAATTTTATTGCTTCCATTGAGAAGCACCTTTAGCTCTTTAGAAAGAAAACTCTTTACTGCATTATAATTTAGGAAGTTGGAAAAATGAGAGAAAGTTCTAAGCTTTTGACATATCATCCACCAACTGATGTAACCCATTTCTACATAAATGAGATGAGCAACCTACACAAATGATATAGTCTTTACAAAACTGCTCATTAAGATTTTTTTTAATGCATCAAGTGGTAGCAGTTTATCTTTTGTAGAAAAGGAAAATCTCTGATTAATCAATAATACAACAGGCAACGATAAGATCATACAATTTACTATTTCATTCTAGTATCAAATTGTGGCCTACAGTTTATTTAAACCCCACCACCACCAGTATAACAGAATTCACCTGACTTTCATTCTTAATAAGTTACATGAGAACCCATTTAGAGACCCCTCTCTCTCTCCTGCTCACTTTCTACCAACCTAGTGCTACTTTCAGAGCCCTATTTAGTTACAATGGTCTCCTTCATTTCTGAGAGCACATACTCATCCCCATTTTGGGGCATTCGTATGTGTTTCTATTCTCCCTCCCTGGAGCACTCTTCCTCCACTATTTCCCTTTCTGCTGTCTCCTCATTCTTCAGATTTCTGCTCCAATAGCACTTTTTCAAGGACATGTCTCCAGGCCCAATACTAAATCTAGATCATATGCTCTCCTGATAACATACTTCTCCTTTTTATATTCTTCCCAGTTGCGATCACATAACTGATTCTCTGGATTGTTTGGAGAATATAAGAGTATTAGAAAATAAATTTTTCCATGAATAAAAGAAATTGGAATATAAGTTTCATAAGAGCAAGCTCATGTCTCTATTATCACCTAGCCTTTAGTAAGTGAGTAGTATTTTGCCCATAAACCTCAATGAATCCTTGTTCAATAAGTGAACTATATTACTCCAAAGGGTAAAAATAAAATTGGGAGTATTATATTTTATTTCACATAAGTCCTAGTATCTTCCAAAGAGATGAGCTCTATTAAGATTTTTCTTTTTTAAAATGTGTTTTAATTAATAGATATTTAAAAAGTGTCATAAAAAGTAGCACTAGTTTTCATTCTATAATCATGAAGTTGTAAAACACAGATGTCTAAAAATCACACTAGAATCTCAACTAATTAGTAAAAAAAAAAATTAGATGACATTTAAAAATCAATATTTAAGAATTTTTTTAATACTCTAGCTCTATTTTTTCTGAGTTTTTTGCATAACACACAAAAAATACGAATAACTGAAAAGTGATCCAGAGACACTCCAGAGGTGTAGATTTGATGTGAATTTTCCATGCTATATGAAACCACTGTGGTCGTATGTACATAACATTCACATAACATTTCTCAGAGATTACTAAATCTAATACATTTTAGTTATGTTTATGTTTTACTAATAAAATTGTATTTATATGAAGAATCAAAAGTAAGGGTCCTAAAGTAGAAAAAATTCATATCAAGAAACTTGTAAGATACTGACCAAATTTTTCCTAATGCTCACTTTCACATACCTAAGTACTCCTCTTTGTATTTTTTGCTGACCAAGTAATGAATAATAGAATTAGGAGGCCAAGTAACTACTAAGTGGGAAAAACATACAATTTTAATTATTTTGTCTTTGTTTTTAACATGTGATATAAGTGGTTTTTATGACTTGTCTAAGTCACTCAAATTTCATATTAACAGAGCAAACAAAATGTCGTTTTTTATCATTCATATTTCTCCAAAAAAGTCACACTATTTATATGTTGTGTACTATTAAGATACAGTACTGTTTTTTCTTAAACATTAGGAGCCATTTCTGAGAAATCTAATTATTTTTTGGCAGTGGCCAAAGTGTACATGCTGTGGTTTAGTGCACACATATTTGCAATTATATTCAGTTTTGTAATATTGTCTTTGAATCATAATCATTATTTTGATTTCATTAAGCAAGAAACAGTAAGCGGTCTTCATTTTTCTTAGGGCAATATAATTTATCCTTCCTAAGTTCCTGCTGCAGAGACTATAACTGGCATGCGGCCCAACTGCTGTGTTCTAGAATCCACCATTGCATTTTTGCTAAGGCCATGCTAACCTTGAGTTATTCTCAGCTAATGACTGAGAATTAGTAAGGCAGGTCCATTCCTGAAAGATGCAGGACTCCTCTGACAGCCCACTTTGGTACAAGGACTCCCTCATGGCCTAGCCAAAATTTTCTAAGAAGTATGCTGCATCAAAGATTCTGCCAGTCCTCTTTTTCCTTCCCTCCTTCCTTCCCAGCAATGAAACCTGCAACACTGTATGATGGCTTTCTCTGACTCCTTTGATTCTGTCCCCTTCTTCCCTCACAAGCATTTCCTCGCTCTTCAGCATGAGTAATTCTGACACAGCATTTTCTTTTCAGAGCACATGATCTAATTCATGTATGTACATACACACACATATACCACATATTCATAAGTAGAAAAATAATAGATGATATACACTAGATAGATACATAGGGATACAGCGATAGATGAAAGTATAGGTATATCTAGTCCTGTAATCTACTCATGGATGGACAGGTAACAATTCACAAAATATGATATGATTTAGTACTTTCACATGAAAGTTCTTGTCACACATTCTTATTATGTGTATTATTCTCACTTTCAGGTTTAAAATAACACAGAACACTTCAAAAAAGCTTAGATAAAAAATCTGGAGAGACAGAGGTTAATTTACTCTTGCTGAATTTGCTAAACAAGCACAATAGACAGGCAATGTTGGTAGTGGTAACAGAGAGCATTCCAGCTGTGCTATAAGGGACAATTATGTGGCATAGTCATTATTACTTTTATTGAAACTTTCACTTTTAGGGCATCGAGGTTTGGTAGGCAAGGATATAAAGGCAGCTTTCCATTACTCCTCATTGCATGACAGACTACTATATTTTTGTACTGATATATAGCCTTAGTTTTTTACAACTCTGAATTGATAACAATTTTGATAATAAATAGAACAATT
The DNA here is from genome assembly GCF_020740605.2 of Lemur catta. Taxonomy (NCBI): domain Eukaryota; kingdom Metazoa; phylum Chordata; class Mammalia; order Primates; family Lemuridae; genus Lemur; species Lemur catta. The sequence goes on along the minus strand of NC_059151.1, from coordinate 7,227,629 downwards.
AATGAAGGAAGGAAGGAGTATGCAGAGACTCAACAATGACTAGCACAAATCATACATGCATAGAAAAACATGGTTTGCAATTGAGAAAGCAAAATTACAAAATAGCCCAATCCTGGATTTGCCTCCGTACTTCATTTTTGGCTTTAATAAAGTCCAAACATCTTATCTTTTAAGCCCTCTCAAAGCCTAATTTTCCAGGTTTAGTTTAAGATAAATATTTAGGCTATTCTAATATTCACACCAAATAGGATTACTCTGTGAACATAAGCTTTTATACCCTAATTTTTATGAATTAGTTCTTAGTCTTTTTCAGCTTGGAATGCTCAAAATTGACGCTCAATGAGAGTCAATTTAAGACTGAGATCAAAGTTGAACTCCAGTATGAAGTGTTCACTCATTGGTAAAATGGATTTCCCCTCTTTGTAAAACTCAAAAAAATTGCCTCTATTTCTAGTACGCATTTATCAAATTCTACATTTTAACATAATTTATTATTTCTACCCTGATCACATCCATAAAAAAATTGGGATGTAATTGTGCCTTATTGCAATTCTATTGCATGTGAGTGTCTGCATGTTGTAAATGATAAATATACTTTAAAAAACTGTAAATGCCTAGTGGTCAAATAATTTTTCTTACTCTATCTTTCAAAATATTGGCCTCAGCCTTTCTCTGTATTAAAACCTTTAGATGAATCTTTCCTAAATTCAGAGTGAATGTAGGCAAATTTTCATGATTTAATGAATATCACTAATATTTATCAGTGCCTTCTTTCATGTTCCACTCAGAATTCATCAGTCTGGTTCAAACACTTGTTCTCCTATTACCTGTGGGCATTGTGATTGGGGCCAATGTGTGTTCTTTTTTCACCAGCTCCATGGTCAGTCTCCTCAGTTCAAGTTCACCTCTCTAATTCTCATAAACTAGAATTTACTTATAACTACAGAATACCTTGGGCTGAAGCTATATGTATTATGTACTTGGCAATTGCAAAAGTGCATTGCATATGGGTGCTGAATATGTTTGTTAAATAATGCTTTTTTATGAGAGGATTGAATAGAAACATACTTTTTTGCATGATCATACTAATAAATTTAAATTTAATATGAATTGTTTAATATTCTCACTTTCAATTTTATAACAACATTTTTTACACATAAAAGCCTGGTTGACAGATAAACATAAAGAAAAATATATTTATAAGAGGTTATTCAGAAAAGTACCATTAAGAAAGTATTGAAAAAGAATGATATCATCCGAGCAGAAATATTAAGTAAAAATGGTCTCATTATACTAAAACTTTGTCACCAAAGCCTACCTCACAACAATCACAGTTTAAAATGAAACACAAAAATGAAGCTAAAAAGAAGAAAAGAACCAAAAGAAGAAAAGAACACAACTCAATGAGCACTGCAAATCAATGAAATAAACTGATCTGTCCCTGAAAACGAATGAGGTGAAAATGCACCATTTTTGCTTTCATTGATTTTTACTGCTCACTGAATTGTGTTTGTCTGTTCCTTTGAGATCGTATCATTTTCTTTCTACTTCTTTTTCAACTCCTAAGCAAGCCTTTTGGCAGTCCTACAAGTATTATGAGGACATGCTTAATGACTTCTCACTTTGTATTGCAGGAAATCCTCTCATTTATTCTATAATTATAAATTCTGCACCTATTATATGTCAGGCACTAAGATAGGCATGGTAGAAGATCAAAGTGTAAGACATGATTAGAATATGACATTATCATTGATAAACTTTTTTTTATGACTCTAAAGCTTCTTTACTTTCCAAAATGATCAGAACTTAACTTTTGCTTTTAAGGAACAGTGACCAAACTTAGCAAAGTTGAAAACAAAGCTGAAATTAGTTTTCATATCTGACATATTTGATACCCATGATGGAAGATTAAAAACCCTGAATCAAGATGAATTATGTTTTACATGCTCTTACTGTGAGCCAAGATTCTAATTTTCTTTTAATCTAATTGCTTTCTCTGAAACTCAAAGCCTGCTTTGATCCAATTGCTTTGATAAAGGTGCTTTCCCACAAGGAGCTGGCTTTTCTCAGTGACTAAATTACTCACACTAACCTTTGGAGCTCTGAAGCCGTGACTGAAAAATTAAATATAATGGTAGTTGGAATGGTATTCTGGAAATTTCTGGCTGTCCCAAGATAAATGAATTTGGCTTAAATTACATATGCCAGAAAGAAAAGATAGATATATTTGATCATATTACAAGTAAATCTTGAATATATCAGTAAAATTAAGAAAAAATAGATATAGTTTTTGCAATTATGACAGATAAAGAGTTATTATATTATGAACAGTCTATACAAAAATATCACAAAACACTAAAGTTTCTAATGTCAAAAAGGCAAACTAGATCCAGGATATTTTTTATGAAAGAAATGCTTTTGTATTTTCCACATATGGAAAAAATTTTCAACTCCACTAATCTCCACTAATCCAATAATTTGTATTTTCACCCAAATCTGAGAAACAATGAAATATCATGTTCACCTATCATATTTTATAAGCTTAAAAAAGGTCAGCACCAAATGAAAAAAAAAAAAAAAGTTTGTGAACTGGGTGTTTGCCTATCTTGCTACCAGCGCTATAAGTTATCTAAAGCAATTTTGCATAATAAAACAAAAAACTTAAAAACATGCATCCTCTTCAACTTAATAATTCCAAGACTAGTAATCTATCCTAAGCACATGATCCAAAATATGGCAAAACTTTAGGGTATAGCTATTTAATAGTAAGATATAAATATAATAGTAAAACCTGAGAGGAAGCCATATATAATGTATAATTACGAGAGAAATAGCTAACCAAATCATGTTATCTAATAAAATATTGCACAATAATTTCTAATTATGTTTATGAGAAATAGGTGGTACTGTGGAAAATATAATTAAATGCCAATTGATAGGGATTACATATTACATGAGGAATAGGACTTCAATAATCTTCACAAATAAATATCATGGAATGAAGAGATGAAAGCTAAGGCTGTAGAATATTCATAGTGGTTGTGACTGAATAATGAGATTAAAAGTGATTATCATGTATTACTTCATTTGAAAGATGTTCTTGGTGTTAACAGAAATATTTTAATAAAATGTTTAATTTATTTATGCTGATTTTCATCCAAATATTTCTTGCATAATTTTTGCTACATTTATTTGATTTTAATAATTTGATTTTTAAGGATTTTTTTCATAAATTTCTGTCCATTCATGTACATTTTTATTTTTTAGATGTTGGTCTTCATACTAGATTAATTACTAATATACCACTTCCCTAACTGATCAGTGTACAATTTGGTAGGCATATAGTAAAATAAACACACTTTTAAATGAATACTGTTGTTCCTCAGAGGAGCCTTATCCAAACACATCTTTAAACTGGCCATTTCATGTAAGTTTACTTGGCTATAAGGTCCCAAATGTGAGAAATGCCTTATTATTTGACTATTTTTCAACAAGAAGTTCTATGGTCTGAATATTTGTGTCTCCCACAAAATTCCTATGTTGAAATCTTAACCCCCAAGGTGGTGGTATTATGAGGTGGGGCCTTTGGAAGGTGATTAGCTGATGAGGATAGAGTCCTCATGTTTTGAATTAATGCCCTTATAAAGAGATCTCAGAGAGCTGGCTTGCTCCTTCCATCATGTGAAGACACAGCTAACAGTTGCTGGCTCTTGACTAAAGAATGAGCACTCACCAGACATCAAATTTACCAGCACCTTGATCCTGGACATCCCAGCCTCCATAACTATGAGGAAACAAACAAACAAACAAAAAAAAAACCTGTTGTTCATAAGCTACCTAATTTATGGTATTTTGCTGTAGCAGCTGAGATAGACTAAGATAAGAACTTAAGTACTGTAAGAGCCAGCTATTTATAAAGCAAAGATGAGAAAATATTAGGAATGTGTGGGCTGATGGAAATGGCAACTACTACTTGGTTTGGGAAATACATATGAAGGGACTCTAGTGTGACTCAGAAGAGTACTTGACACCCTTCCGCTAAATTTTCACTTGCACAGATGCACACAATCCGCCCCTAAATGGTCTGCCAACAGTTTGGCTTGGGAGGTGTTACCATAGCCATTTCTGAAGATAATTTTACTTTCTTTATTTCTCTAAGGGGTCTTAACCCTTTATATCAAAAATAACAGTCCTCCTAAAATAATATAAGGGGAAAATAAACATGCAAATTAATCAACTGTCCAAATATACTAAATTTTTAGGATATATTCTGACATTCATCATTTATGATGTTGCAACAGAGACTTTGGTAAAGATGTTTAAAAAGAAAATCAAGGCAAAGTCTCCCTTTTTAATTTAACTGTCACAGTATACAAGGCACCTGTGTTTAAGAGGAGGCAAGTTATATTGCGATACAATCTCAAAATACTGGTAGTAAGTTAGAAAACCAAATATTGGTGGTGTTTTCTGGAATACTATATGAATAATTGCACAGAAGACATTTAAAAGAACAAGAATTCATGTATTTAAATATTTCCTTCTTGAGTTTTGTATAAAATCCAACGAGATAATTCAGAAATATGACTTTCATCTAGCACTGCTAAAACTTTTCAATTAAAAAAAGACACTGGTTAAGTGGATGCCAAGATAGCCAATGAAGAGTTGAGGAAAATAGCATGAACATATGCCTATGTCTAAAATATAGGTGTGGAGACACACACACACACAATGTAAACTGCCATACAAATATTAAATTATTTGATTTATGAAAATCAGGTAACACTAGAATCTTACTAATATAGTGCCAAAATTGATTTTAGATGGATCATAAAATACATACTATGAAATAAAAACAGAGAAAAGGATAAAAGCCCTGAGTGTTAGATATTAAGTTAAAGGCCCAAGAGCAGGGGAACACAAAAAGCATGTAATAAGGTGATCATCAATCATTACATTCGGATATATTCTCCAAGCTTCCCAGAAGCCTGATTTTTCTTATGACATACAACTCCTTCTGCCCCTTTGCTTTTTTTTTTTTTTTTAACTAGCATACACATATTACCTAATTGTCCTAGGGGACCTAGGATCCTTGAGTGTAGCCTTGAGGCTGAATCCAAATTTTACAGAACAAATGCTTTTAATAAAGGAATTTGTTCTGTGAAGTTTGGATTCAGTCCAGGGCCCACACTTGGGGATCTGGAGGGCCACATGTGGCCTTGAGACTGTAGGTTTCCCACCCCTGGAAGCCTAAATTTTAGAAATTGTACCCTGATTTTAAAATTAAAAAAAAAATAGTAGAATCTTTATGAAATACATTATCATAATTCTTGTGTTATTTCTGACACACATACATATTATATGAATAGCTACAATACCAAATATTAAAAGTTGTGACTAGTCTATAAATACACTTAGAAAATTATTTAAATATTATTGTAAAGTAAGTCCAGCCATAATCCAAAGAATCAAATCAAAAAATGAATTTCAAAAAAAGCATGTGAACCTGGTTCAAGAAAAATTCATACTAGCAAGGAAAATACAAAGACAGACTTTAGGGCTCTGAAATTAATACTAAGGCATGTCATTTTAATAAGCAATAAACCATCTCAGCAATTTTGCTTTCGTTATGTATTAGCCAAAAGTGGTAATTTACCTTGAGCCCAAACAATCCAATTTAATAGAGCATCAAATTCCACAGGCTGACATGTATACACAATATGTAGAAAGGAAGAAGAACAAGTTATTAAATTTTATTTGATGTCTAACTAATACATTCTATGTATTGATTTTGTTAATGAAATGTTTGAGTTTAAGCAGAAAAGGAAATATAAATAATCAAATATCAGCAATATAAAGACCAATTCCAAAACCATTCAAACATTTATTAACAATACTGTAAGCATTCCTGAAGAAATATCATTGCATCATTGTTTTTGAAATCATTTGACAGTGAAGTGTCAGTAACTGGTCAATGCTGTAAAATCTCAGTGCACCAATATTTTTACACATTTTGAATTTAAATGCTTTCACAAAGTAATGTAAAATTCCTCTTTAAAAAGTATTAGACCCATGTGTTTTTAATACAAACATCTTAGTCGACTACATACACATAATTTATAAATTAACTAGAAAATATCTTTCAATATTTAATAATTTTGTAAGAATTTGTACATTTGGTTATGAGTTGTTTAAAATTATTACAGCCAAAGTTATTGATAAATAAAACTTGTTAATATATTTTACACTACTAATTTAGTACATAAAGCTTTCAATAGTTATCATTTCATATGATAAATATTATATGCATAATTTTAAATAACAGTTTTATTTATTGGCCCAAAATACATCATTTTTATAAAACAAATAAAATTTTCTTCAAAAAATTATCAAAATTATGGCAGGATATTATTTACCTTTGTCTTAAGAAATTTATGTAGAAATATGTCTATTATATCTAATATATATGACACACATATGTACCTACACATATATACATACACATTGAGAGAGTCCATAATCAGTTATTATGTGGTGTATTGTCCTTTTTAATCTTCTAGTGGACTGCAGTTGTTCAAGACTATTTGTAAACTTCACAGTTGGAAATCGCAAATGGTACTGATGTCAGTTAAACAAATGCAAAATTATAAACAAACCAAAAAAAGCTGGGAAAGTTTAAATAGCAGTGGTGTATCATAAAATAAAGTGAGACACTCAGAAAGTGTGCACTGAATTCTGTAGCCACATAATATCAATCTGATTAGAATTTAATCTTGAAAATGGGAACATTACAAGAAATTTTTTATTGGCATACCCTCAGTATACTGAGAAACTTCTAATTCATTGATATACGCTTTCCTGAAATTTAGGTCAGGTTAACACTTAGTGTTTTCATATTTATTTGAGTGATTGCTGCCCACACACCAAAGAAAATCAATTTTATATACTGATGGTTACCTATACACATTGTCGTTATTTATCCTCTAATAATAATTCATTTTAAAGCAACAGTGACTTTAATAGAATGTCTGTGATATTATGCTGCACTTTCATAGCAAGCTGGATCCACTATTTTATTAAAATTCCTTTCACTATGAAGACATGGAAGACAGTACAAAATTCCCATTAGTCAGCAATACCTGACTAAAAATAGATATTGAAGAAGATAGTAACATGTTGTTATCTTCTCATATGGCACATTGATTCCAAATTTTCTTAAAACTATACCAAACAGTGTCAGATAAAACAAAAAATCTATCATAAGGTCCAAAGGAAACTCAGAGATGAAAAGATTAAAACCTCTGTGTGCAAATATCCTGGACAAATACATCCTATGTCTAGATACCTCCAGTGATGGAGAAATCACTTCTTGAAGCAGCCAATTCTAGAATCAATCATAGAGAGTTCTTCCTCACATTGAGTTAAAATCTCCCCCAGTACACCTCACCCCATGAATCCTAGTTCTCTCCTCTGCAATGGCAAGGAAAACTGAAAGCATGCTTCATGTGAGTGCTCTGCCAGTACTCAGAGAAAATAGTGAAAAGCTTTTCTTCTCTAAGCTCAGCATCCTAGCACCTTTGGCAAGTCTTCATATGTTGTGATTCACATAGTCTAACTCTCTGGTTTATTCTGCTTCAGAGTTCAATTTATCAAATAGTTTCCTATAAAGTATGATGATACATACATGAAGTAGAAGGCAACCATTACCTGCTCTGTTCTAGACACATTAGCAGTCATGACAGATGTAGCACATTCTTGTCATCCACTGTAAAGGACACATCTATATTCTTCACACCTTCCCCATCATCTCCATGGGCACTGTTTTCAGTTAGGTTTAATCCTTTACTTTTTGTAGTTATATCTTATTACTCTTTCTTATCAAGAACTCCTTTGATCACAAAACTACACTCAGGTTGAAACAATTTGCATATCCCATAAGAAAATTTGTAAAATGTCCCAAGGATATTCTCAACCTTGCCACTAATGAAAATATGAAGGTGATTCTGTGGGCCAAGATTAGAAAGAATCTCCAAGAAAAACTGTGTGTGGAACTATGGGAAAACTGTATGGATATTTCTCTATGGAAATCTATGGAAATTGTATGGAGACTCCTCAAAGAACTAAAAGTAAACCTACCATATGATCCAGCAATCCCACTACTACGTATTTACCATAAGGAAAAGAAGCTATTTTATCAAAAAGACATCCACACTCAAATATTTATTGTAGTATAATTCACAATGGCAAAGATGTGGAATCAATCCAAGTGCCCACCAATTAATGAGTGGATTAACAAAATGTGGTGTAAGTATACTATTATTCCATTAAGTAATTATATTAAAGGTAAAATAAAGGGTTTTAAACCATTCATTTCACTAGCTTTTCCTACCTTATGGTTCTATGGGACATCTGAGATGGACTGTGAAAATAGAGCATTTAACAAGAAAAAATTTCTGATCAACAATATGGGATGTGATTTAGTTTACAATTCAACAAATCTATGTGTGTATGCTGTCTTGGGCAATGTCATGGTGCTGTTTACCCCAATTCCTTCACTTCTTTATTCATTCATCAAAATATATTTGTGATACATCGTGAGGAACACAGTAAGAGCAATAAAATATGGTCTAAATACTATGAAAAGAGTCTCATAATTTGGAAGACACTCAAGAAAACAGAACTGATATTAGAAAAAAGAAGATTAATATAAGAATAAAAATGTAAGTGTTATTGGGAGCATTCTGGTGATGTTTTGAGCCAAAGTACAAGACAACATTAAGCCGATAATAGGGAAAAAACATAAAAGATTGAATTCAAGTCCATTAATTAGAATTCAATATGAACTGAGTTTCTAATAGGTGATATTGGAGGGAAATGATAAACCCAGTGAGTTCAGATATCACCGGTCAAAAACCTGTGTCCTGACACCAACATATGTAGCCATGCCCAACCTCCTCCATCTTAAAAAACATGAGCCGTTGGCTAGTTCACCTGCTAAATATTATTTCCATGACAGATAACGTAGGAAGGCTTCTTCTTGGAGATATTTTATGCTCTATGAATATATAACATTTACATAGGGATAGAAGAGAGGGGAGGCCCCTGCAGGTCCATGAACAAGGGCCTAAATCAGTGTAAAGACAACGTGAAAAAACGTATGCAGCCATTATACATAATGTACAATCCAAAGTTTCTTAACCATGCATATTAGAATATTTTGCCAGTCAAGGATAAAAAAAAAAGATATCTGCTCTTGTTTTCTGCTGTTGTGTTTCCAAAAAGGAAATATTTCCATATTATTGCTCTCCACATACTTGAGTCTCTATGGAGCCTCACTTAACAAATAGTACCTTGTGCATTTACATGAAGCTACCAGTTTCATATATCTGAAGGCTTCATTATGTTTGTAATTTCACCTTTTAGCATTAACACTGATTGTTTTCATTTAAAATGGACATATTAGATTGACCAGACATCTGCAGCTCTCTGCTATTCTCAACTGTACCACACTGTTTTATCATATCCTTAAACAAAACACATACTTTGTCCACCGTGATTCCCATTTTCCTGCTTCGGCTCATCACATAAAAGTTATTTGTCCATCATACTATCATATACTCTCTGCACATGAAAGTCCTAGATTTGTGTTACTTCTAAGTATTTCAATGCTGGTGAATGCTCCAAAGTCTCATTATTATAGTTTCATTAAATGTGACATTAATTTTGGACATATGAAATTGATCAAATATCTGAAGAAACTACTTGCAAAAGATGTATCAAGTACAAATTCCATAAAAAGGCTGAAATGTGTGTTTAAATCATAAAGCATTAACTGCATTGTATGGTGCATACAGCAGTTGCTCGGTGCTAAAACGAGATGCTAAAGAGAAAGAAAGTGGGATAAGGTTACCTTTCAGAAGTTAAGGAGTAGAACTAAAGAAAGCTAGGAAAGTAGAGTATAACACTCCTGATCAAAATAATACAAATTAAAATAATAGCTTATATTTATTGTGTGCTTGACTTTTCAATACTTTAAATGTATATAGTTTAATTCTCATAACAACCCTATAGATTAGTTGTCATTCTTATTCTCTTTTGTAAAGTATAAAATGAAATTTGTAAATTTATACAATCATAAATTATACAGAGAGGCTGATTAACTTGCCTTACATCACACGGCTGGGAAATGATGAAGCAAGAATTTAAACGAGGCAATCTAACTCCAGTCTATGTTGGCACTACAGTCATGCCTGCTCCATCTATGTGATAAAGTAGGCAGCTGTCTATACAGAATAAGCTACACAAACATATTAGAGTTGGTCAGAATAGCAGCACCATGTAATATGGATTATGTTATTTTGTTATTATGTATTGCAAACAACACCCTGTTCAACCATGGGAAGAAATCATTGTTTCATGAAATAACCAGTGAAAGTATAAAACTTCAGGCAGGTGAAAGATTTGGATGCACGTTAAAATTTCATTTTGTGATCATAAGTTAATACTTGTTTTTGTTTATACGCAATTGTGTGCTTGTGTTTGACATTTTTTTGGCAATCTTGGTAATTATGCAGAAGTTATCCCTGATTAATGTAGTATGAGCTGTTCCTAAAGTACTATAAATAAAACAGTGATTAATTGCCATATCTAAACCAGTCACCCTTTATCACACTTCAAAGATGGATTTTCTTGGTTGAATTTGCTGTCGTCTACTTAATAATGATACTCATGTGGAAAAAATCATCCTCCTTACTTCTCTCCTAGAGAAAATTATATTTAAGCTCTTTGATATAAGACACTCTTTTTCACTTGGTAGCAAAGAAAATTCATCTTATAATTATTATAATAACCTCAAAGATTCTGCTGAATTCAGCAAAACTAAAAATTTAACTGCCTTACTAAAATGTTTAATAACAATATAAGACAATTTTATCATTTAAAATATAATTTAGATAATCATGGGAATGATGTTTCATTTTCATTCATTAAATTATTTTATTCCTAGTAAATACTTAATAATAGATAACAGTTATTAGCTTTTCTCTGTACAAGCAACTTTTGAGTCTTTGCTTATTCATAGCAGTATAAAAGATAGTCTTTTTTGTTGTTAGAACTGCTGCTGTAAATGCACAGTTTTTGTTGAAATATCAGAAAAGGCTAGAAGTGTATCCTTATATTTTCTTTACGCTTAAAAGCATATAGGTGCCCTGTAGAAATGGTGGGGAAATAAGATTGTTAAATTGATGCACACATTGGTGTTGAGACTTTTCTTTCTCGTATTCATTAGTATTTTTTTCCTAATTTTAGTCTTTTTAAAGATGTTTTATTTTTATTCCTAACTACTACATTTTTGTTGCTTATGTGTCATTGTTCATAGAGAATTTCTTACAGTTTATCATTCTAGTCACCGTCATGGGCATTTCTTAACTACCAAAGGTTTCTCCTTTGTGAAAGTTTAGAACTTAACTTAAAAAACAAATTTATTTCATCCAAGGAGTTGTTCATCCTGTCATAACACACTAGGATCACAGGACATTTGAAGTATTTTCCAGTTCTACATATAACATCCCAAGGAATATAGAAAAAAATGTAATACGTGGTCTCACATGAATCCCAGAGATGAACAGTAAGAAAAAGAGACATGGTTTCTTTGAAGAATGAATAAACTTGAGATCTTTCCTCTCCAATCATTATCAACTCTTGGTTGAGAGAATTTTATGAAACATTACCTGAAATAAATGAAGTTTATCTTGGACCAAGACTAACTGACTACTAGAGAAGTACAAACTTACATCAAACTGCGTGGGCCTCTATAGAATTGCTTTTATTGAATTTCCTTTCAGAAATGAGATGCCACAAGAAATCCAAATGGTACCTGCCATATTAGGCATACCATCCTGGGCAAATCAAAGGAAATATATTTAATACTAGGTCAAGCGCATGGAAGCCCCAGAGCCTGCCTAAATATCTGCAGAGTAATTTTTCCTTGCTATCTCTCTTTTTCTATGTTTTCATTTGTGAATATTAAAAATCACCTAACTTAATTAATTAATTATATTGCTACTGTTGGTTATTGAGAAAAAATCTTCTGTTCATTTTTATCAATATTTCTATTCAATACATCTGTGTTAGCTTACTTTTGGCTTCATAATTTAACTTCCCTGATTCTGTCTTGCACCCAACTACCCTATGTTTAAATTTAATTTTAGAGTGCTGAATGTATTATTGAAAATCTTTTGTAAAGGGAAATAGGATATAAATAAGATTATGCATAAGAATTGTTTCCTTTCCATTTAAGCACATAAGCCACCAGAATATAACACTTCTCTTTTGAAACTCCACACAATCTTCTCCACCAGAATATAACACTCTTCCTTTTTAAAAATCTACATCATTTTCCCCACTGACCTTTTCCCGTACCATATCTTTAAATACAATATGAACTTGGATAACTCCAAAATACACACCTCAAGTTCCACCTCTCTCCTCTCTACCTCAACTTCCTTATTTGTAACTGCCTAATCCACATGAAATCTCTACTTTACTTTCTAATAGAGATGAATTTCTCTTCTAAACTCACTCATGTCCCATTCTTCCTTATCTCTGCGAATATCACCAAAATTCATTCATTTATTCAAAAATATTATCATCTTTAACTCCACTTTCTTCATTAACAACAATCCATCAGCAACTCCTGTTATCTAACTCTATCTACAAAATAGATTCAGTATATGATCATTTCTCTCCACTAAGCTGACTATATTTCCAGTCTGAGCTACAATCATTTTTCACTTAGACTCCATGTTTCTACTATCAGTTCGCTACAGTTTACTCTCTCCAGAGATGCCAGAGATATCTTTCTAAAATTTGAATTCAGATATGTCTCAGCTCTACTTAAAACTCTCCAGGGGGCTCCTATCACAGGATGTCCAAGGTTATTTCATGCCTATATTGTTGTCTGTGACCAAGTCCCTGGTAAGGTCTCTAACTTCTGTTCCTAAAACTCTCCATTTCATTCACTCCACTTGAGACACACTGCCCGGGTCTTCCAAGAAACTACTAACCTTGTTCCCACATGCTGCATACCCTCTGCTTGCATTGATTTTGTCCTAGCTAGTGGAAAGATTCACAATAACTCATCATTGAGATCTCTGAGGCTCATTTGCATTTCCTTAGATGGATATTTCTCATCCACCTAATTTAAAAAGACACTGCTGGAAGTGGTGGCTTGCACCTGTAGTTTCAGCTACTTGAGACACTGAGGCAGGAGGACTGTTTGAGTTTGGGAGCTCTGGGCTGTAGTGTGTTATGCTGATGGGGTGTCAGCACTAAGTTCAGCATCGGTATGACCACTGGGAATCAGAAGACCAGCAGGTTGCCTAAGGAGGGCTGAACCGGCCCAGGTCAGAAATGGAGCAGGTAAAAACTCCCATGCTGATATGTAGTGAGGGTACTCCTGTAAACAGCCACTGCACTCCAGCCTGGGCAAGATAGCAATACCCCGTTTTTCAAAAAAGAAAGAAAATTAAACAGCAACAACAACAAAAATACAAAAAGAGAACCCTCCTTCTGCCCTCCACTCATGCTACTCCAGGGAATCATTCTCTATTTATAGCTTCCTATGCTTAATTATTTTTGCTGCACTTTCCACTGATTGCCATTAAATAAAATACTAATTTATTATTTTCTGACTCTACTACTAGAATCCAAGCTGTAAGAAGCCAGGAACTTTTTCTTTCTTGTTCATCACTGCATCCCAAATGTCCCTTGAAGGTATGCTCTATTGACAACATAATTAAGCTATGAGCTACAATGTCCAGTATCTTCTTCTTTTTGTAGTTCTGGGTTAGAGTCCATCCAAATAGAAACTTGTGTAAGACTTGGGAGAGTAAAGTGAAGCAGTATCATTACTCTCTAAATATATACTATGACACCAGACACAAAGAGTGACGGACACAGGTGTCCAGCAAACTCCAGCTTCCCCTCACTCTCTTCTGTTCAATTCTTCCCAGCTATTACTCCTACTTGAATAACAGCAGCCTTAGGCCCAAACTCAGACTCTTGGCAGTTGGCCAAGAAAGGACAGAACTCATAAAGGCAAAAGCTTCTAATTGACTTTTCCATAAGCTTCCATGTGTAGTTTAACCTCAGCAACAAAACATGCCTGGATTCTCAGCATTCTCATGAGTTCATATGACAGTGCTGTAGGGAGCTTGATTGGTGAACCTTTCTCAGATTTTCTAACTCCCCTTTTCCCACCTAATTTCCACAATTGAATACAGTCTAATTCTTTTTTTTTCTTTTTTTTTTTTTTTTTTTTTTGAGACAGAGTGTCACTTTGTTGCCCGGGCTAGAGTGAGTGCCGTGGCATCAGCCTAGCTCACAGCAACCTCAAACTCCTGGGCTTAAGCGATCCTACTGCCTCAGCCTCCCTAGTAGCTGGGACTACAGGCATGAGCCACCATGCCCGGCTAATTTTTTTGTATATATTTTTTAGTTGGCCAGATAATTTCTTTCTATTTTTAGTAGAGACGGGGTCTCACTCTTGCTCAGGCTGGTCTCGAACTCCTGACCTCGAGCGATCCACCCGCCTCGGCCTCCCAGAGCTAGGATTACAGGCGTGAGCCACCGCGCCCAGCCCAGTCTAATTCTTATAATATATTTCTTCTTCCACTATATTAAATTCAAGTACCAGACATATAGATGGCACTCATTAGGTACTTATTAAATTAATAACTACACAACATTTTGCACAGATCCTAGCACATAGTAGCATTCAAAAATATTACTTGTCATGAATTGCATAGATATGATTAAAAATATAAATAAAATTAATAAAATACAATGCTCTCAGAAGTAATCATGCACAATGTGCATACATCAGTAAATCCACCATATGAAAAAATTAGTGACGGAACTGAAGAAAAAAATGAGCTATTCTCACTCACCATTTTATGCTCAATGTAGAGAACATGTGTTTAAAAAGACTGCTGTGTGATTGAAAGCTATGACAGATTCATCTGTTTGATAAGCTATCATTTGAAATTGGTAACTGATTTATGTATTCTGTGAAGGACAGAACTGGATATTGAAATTAGTAGAAGGCAAACCAAATATAAAATACAAACCCTGTGTTTAACAAAAATATGAATTGTTTTACAAGCATGTGACCTCCCCTTTGTTAGAATGGTTTAAAAATGCTAATAACTGGTCTTTAGGGATAGATAAACTCCTATACTAGGTTAGAGCTTAGATGGCATACCTGCAAAATTGTAACCAAATTCTTTGATTCTACCCACTTTTATAGTTGCTGTGTGCATAATTACACCATATCAAGTGTTAAACCTTATTGTGGTGTGTTTCTTGTGATAATTTCCAGACACATAAAACAATTACATAAATGAATCAATCCAATAAAGTTTATATTGTAGTTTAGCATTGCATATGATACCTGGCAAAACTATGACAAAGAATCGTCAAGAGTGGGTTTGTAGTCACTGCAGAATTCTCCAAAGGAAAATGAATTTTCCAGTTGGATGCCTTTTGTGCACCTGATTTTTTTAAAGAAGAGCCAAAGCCTCTTCAATGCAGACAATACTATAAAACCCCAAGAATAAGTTATATGCTAAGACTATATTTGCTCCAATTCACACTTAAAATTTCATGATACTTCATAATATGACTAAGAACCTCTGATGAAATTCCCTTTTCATATTTTCAGAGAAAAATAACTGTGAAATTTGAACTATTTAAGCAATTAAAATAAGTACATTTCCAAATTTTTAGAATATTTTTTTCTGATGATTCCTTTTAACTATATAAATAACCATTATAATGAATGTCCTAGAATTGTTCCGGTAAAGCATTTCTTCCTCAATTTAAAGCAACTATAAATAAATTACTGGTTCTCAGAGATAAGTTTGTAAAGAAAAGAGTAAAGAATGTGATTTTGAAATTTCATGTTACCGTCTTCTCCCTAAGGATTTGCTCATTCTGTTCCTTTTCCTAATTTTTACTCAACTTTAAGGAACAGCTCAAGACATATTTCTTCCCAAGTCATCTCCTATGTGAACCTGCATTCACCAAACAAGACCAGACACACCAAATGCTACCTACTTCAATCTGACTTCCACATCTTTTGGAGTTTGATAAAATCACAAATATAATGTTCATGCTATTTAAATTTATTTGATATATTGTAGCCCTCTTCTTAATTTAACAGGGCTGACATTCAGTTGCTATTAGATGTTCAGTCTTACATTATTCACTTATTTCTTGATTCTCTCCCAAGGAAGTCTCATCCATATCTACCACTTCAATTACTCGCAGAGGCAGATTACTCATTACATGTAAGAGTTTTAGGAGACCTAAATCATATTCCCTTCCCCTCATAAGTTAAAAGCCAATTAAAAGACAGTCACAGAAGAAAGACAAATGGAAGATTAAAGTGTTAGCATTATTGCTGGTAGACTGATTAGAGTATAGGCTATGTCTGTGACCAAAATAACAGACTTGTGTATATTTTCACTAACAGAAAGAATAATTCCAAGTCTATTGCAAAGACTACACTCTTAAGCTCTCTAGAAGTAGGTAGAAATGCCCCTACCCTCTGAGAGAGAGACAGAGGGGGAGAGAGGGAGAGAGGGAGAGAGGGAGAGAGGGAGAGAGAGAGAGAGAGAGAGAGAGAGAGTTATAACTAATATGAGTACATCAGTTACCTCCCCCCAAAATTATTAACCAGATAATCTTTCCACCTCCTCCACTGGAAATAACTGAGTAAGAGATTAAAAACATCCAGAATGTTATTTTTTTGAAGGTTGTTTCCATAGAAATATGAGATTATGGAAATAAAGGTTTCCCACTAGCAGGACCTACTGAAAATATCATCATTTATAGCGTCTCAACAAATATTAACCTAATGTCCTTTTTTACTGGGGGAGAGGAGGAGTAAACCCAGACTCAGTGAATGGTACCACTACCACTTAATTAAGGAAGTCAGAAACCTAGGTGTTGTTTTTGACATCTTTTCTTCCTTGATCTCTTTACTCATTCATTAGTGATTCGTTTCTAACTTATATCATGTTTAAATCTCCAATCTGCCTCCCCTTCTTTCTGTCCAAGTTACCATCATCTTCCTCCTCGTCCACTTGTCTACTTATATCATCATTACATTAGCTCTCTCCAATCTTTCCTCTACAGCTAGAGTAGCATAAAAATTTAAAAATCCCAAATGAGGTCACAACCCACTACTTCCTCCACCCTATCCCTGTCCTGCCCCCTGGGCTTTGGTGCTCTTTACATAACCTGAAGTCTCTAATGGTCTGCTCCGTACCTACCACTCAGCCTCATCGTGCACCATACTTCATTTTACTCTATCCATGAGCCACTGGGGCCTTCTGCCAGCTTATTACATTCACCAAATCCATTCCTGCCACAGAGTTTCTGAACATGCTCATTCCTGTCACTTACCCTCATTCTTCAGATTCCAGCTTAATCCCCGCTTCCTCAGAGAAGCACGTCTGCCTGCCAAGTCTGCCTCAGAGCTTTCCACTATACAACATAGTAGCTTTGTGTACTGGTCCTTTTTATCACATATAACGATTACAGTTTTATATTTTTGTTAATTATCTGATTAATACTCACTTCCTCTTGTTGTACTATAGGCTCCACAATGGTAGCTACCATGACAAATTTTGAACACTGTGTTACATAGTGTTTAGTACATACCTAGTATTTATTTTTTTTTTATATATATATTTTTTTTTTATTTCAGCTCATCATGGGGGTACATAAGTTTAGGTTATATACATTTTCCATGTCCCACCCATCCCCCCGAGTCAGAGTCCCAAGCGCGTCCGTTCTCATTCTCCAGACAGTGCACCTGGCACTCATCATGTAGTCATACCTCCATCCCCTCCCCCCCCCACCTCCCCGGGTCTGCACCTTCAAGCATGACCATTCCCCAGAGGGTGTGCAACGCACTCATCATGTAGGCATACACCCATCCCCTCCCCCCACCCCCCATCCCAGTCTGATATCCAATTGGTATCCTTCCCTGATGTACATTTAGGTGATGATCAGGGAAACCAGTTTTCTGGTGAGTACATGTGATGTTTGTTTTTCCATTCTTTGGATACTTCACTTAGTATAATGGGTTCCAGCTCTCTCCAGGAGAACCAAAGAGATGTCGTATCATTGTTATTTCTTATAGCTGAGTAGTATTTAAAAGAATTTGTTGAGTAGGTGAATGAGTGATGATTATGCACCTTTACCTTTTTATTACAATCATATACTCCAATAGAGTTTTAGTTATGTGGGGATAGATGCTTTATATTTTCCCTACCTGAATCCTTGTGAGCCTCATGACCTAGTCACCTCTTAAAGCCCTGTCTCTCAACACTGTTGCATTGGGAAATAAGTTCCCAACACATGAACTTTGAGAGACACATTCAAACCATGACAGTTGTATTTGGCATTATGTTTCAGAGTATATTGTTCTCATTTCATTTTCACAGGGTTTCTAAATTCTGTTACATACACACACACACACACACACACACACACACACACACACACACACCCTAAGATTTTTAAAGCCAAATTTGAAATGTTATTTATGGCAACATGATTATTGTTTTGTTCCTCTTATCAAAAAAGAAAATTTATTTTCATGAGCTATCACATTGTTAGTATAAACTTGCAGACAATTATTTTTGCCACTTCTTTGAGCATTAAAATTATCCACCTTTGCTGTAGAGTTTAACAAAATTTAGTATGTATGAGCTAATGTACATAAAAGTGATTTGTTAGCAGTAAAATGCTGTGGGAATGTGAGTTATTCCTCATATCATCAACTATTTCTGTTAGGATATACCAGTAAAGATTCATATAAATAAAATACTTTGGTGAAAAAGTTTACAAGTCAGAATCTGCTTTTTATTTATAAGAAATTATGAAAGACCTAATGTAATGGATTAAGGATGATTCATTTATCTTATACTTTTTCAGTAAAAAATAAATCAGGGTAAAAATCATGCTTTGGCTACCCTAACCTCTTATCTGGACATATAATATGAACATGAATGGAAAGCTTTTTATGAAACAATGAAAGTTGAGACATGTTTCTACTGTAATACAATCAACTACTGAGATTTTAAATTCATATTTTAATTTTCAATGGAAAATATAGAATTTAGTGAGGTTTTCTGCTACATAAATATCACTCTTGGACCTAACTCTATAAATGATTAACAATGAAAAATAATGCTAGTCTAATATCCTACTAATAGAAACCAAATCTGAAACAAAAATATATCTCCATACAACACTAAATCTTATACTACAAAATTTACGATCAAGATGAATCCTAATGACACCAAGATATTTCTAAAGAGTCATTTCCTTCTAGACTGAGTCTCCACAGTCAAAAATTTGCCTTTGTGCCAGCTTATAGGATAGCTCATAACTGTCATTGTCACCATCAGCCACATGATGTACTTAGCATCAACCCTCTCTTGCTTTCTCTCCTAAGTCAAATTCAGACTCAACGTAGCATTCCATCCCTTTGATTATTTTTTTTTTTTTTTTTTTTTTGAGACAGAGTCTCACTTTGTTGCCCGGGCTAGAGTGAGTGCCGTGGCGTCAGCCTAGCTCACAGCAACCTCAAACTCCTGGGCTTAAGCAATCCTACTGCCTCAGCCTCCTGAGTAGCTGGGACTACAGGCATGTGCCACCATGCCCGGCTAATTTTTTCTATATATATTTTTAGTTGGCCAGATAATTTCTTTCTATTTTTAGTAGAGACGGGGTCTCGCTCAGGCTGGTCTCGAACTCCTGACCTTGAGCAATCCACCCACCTCGGCCTCCCAGAGTGCTAGGATTACAGGCGTGAGCCACCGTGCCCGGCCCATCCCTTTGATTATTATCTGAATAATATTAACATACTGCTTAACTCTCTGCTTCCTTTTTGATTTGGGTTTTGTAATATTTATTCTGAAAAACTCTAAACTTGCATTAACATCGCAACGTATTTCCCTTGCTTCCATACACAGGTTACTGAGGCCCACTGGAGAAAAATCACAAAAGCTTTGCAGATTTGTGGTCCCACAGATTCATTTTAACTAAACTCATTTTTGAATATTCAGGGATATCTGACAATCCTTCTGCATATCTCTGGTAAGTTTCCCCATGGTACCCCAAAAGCAATTTGCTCTGAACTTTTATAGTTCGGATAACGTGTTACCTTCTCACTAGCTATTGTCTTTAACAGTAACACTACATTATACTTCACTGAGAAAATAATATTGTACAATGCAGCAACGTTCTCAAACTAATAATCTTCTCCAGTCTACAAACTTATTTATGATTCCAAGCCTTTATTATGTATCACTTCAGTCTCAGTGCAAGTCTGCTACCACTACTTATCAAACAATCTATTATTCCCACTTTTAATATATTTGCAGTATCTTCTTTCAGTTATTTTTATTGTAACCTCATTCTAACCTATTTTTATCTAAATTTAACATTTTTTAAATTGTTCCTACATTAAAAAAAAATCCTCTGACAACCCCACAGCTTCCTCTAAGAGAAGCTAGCATGTTCCTCTTCACAATCTGTTGGCACCATCTCTCTTTTCTTAAAATCCATTTATTTATCACAAAACTAAAAGTTTCTACTACATTATTGCAATGCAATTGCCATCACTAACATCACCAATGTCTCCCAGATGTATTTACCTAACACAATAAACAATCACTTCTTTTTGAGGTTCTCTTTACCTACAATCTCTCCTACTTTTTGAGCTCATTCCATCCCTTTGGAATCCCTCACAATGACTTTTCACATGTAAATTCCCTAAATGATAGCATTCCTTAATATATAGTTGTTGCTGTAGTTTTGTTGTTGTTGTTTTTGTTGTTGTTGTTGATTATCACTTTGGCCACCTTTTCTTCCTTTTTGATTTACTCCTTATGTCTAATCTTTCTCCAGTGGCCCACAACCAAAATTTTACTACTGACTTGGGTAGTGAACCGACATTCAAACTCAAGTTGTAAATCTAAACTTCTAGAATTCTTCTTCCTCCTCCATCACTCAGATAATCAACAGGTCTTAGCCTAGCATTTAAGTCTTTCTATGTAATGGATCATTCTTCACCTAAAATACATACATAGTTTAATTTCAATCTAATTTATTTTAAACCCACTTACAATCAATAAACATATAGGGAATGCTATGTTAGGAGTACAGGGATAAATCAAGTACACGACTCCTCTCAAGGAACTCACTAAAATTAACTACAATGCCATGCACTTAATGTAAATATACACATATGTATAAGATAAAGAGAAATACAAAAGAATATCAGAAGTAATACAAAGAAATGTTCCCTGGGACTGTCAACAGAAAATTTCTGAAAGTAACGACCTCTGATTTGGGTTGTGAAGGTCACATAGGAATTGTTCCAGTGAACAAAGAAGAGGAAGACATTTATTACAGGCAAAGGGAACACGAGTGTAAAGAGATACAACTCTGAAATGCCAGGGTGTGTTTGGTGACCTATAAGCAATTCAGTGTCTCTGCCTTATAAAGTGCAACAGGGTGTTTGGATGGGCTAATGATGATGCTAAATAGAATGGCAAGAATGAATAGTTATTGTTATTACAAATTCTCAGTTTAATGAGGTTTAAGTGCAATAAATTAATGTGAAAGTAGAGAAGAATAAGATGTTCTAAACTCATATAATTTATTTCTAAATTTAAAATTCCTTTCCATGATGAATGAAAATCTTTGAGGTTAAAGAAGTAAATATGTAAAAATCACATATCAACATTTGTAGTAAAAATTATTACTGAGGCAAAAAAAGAAGTTTTCCTGCTTTTTTTCTTTCCTTTGCAACTATATTTTCAGGATTAGGTGATTCAGAAAAGAAGCTATTAAGAGTTTTTCCATTTATATTGCAAAGAAACAATTTGATTTAGCAGTGAAACACAAATACTCTTTTTAAATATGCAATAAATCAGTTGGCACTTAGCTTAGTCTACAATTTAGAAACAGTTTTTATTGCAATATGGAACTGTAAGTAAAACAACTGACTTTTTTCCTGAAGGAAATCAGAATATAAAGGATGGTTACTTTTTTAGACTAAGTCACAAGAGCCAATTTAACAAACACACAGGATGGTATATATTTGCAATAAAAATAGAAAATAAAAATGTTTAGCGAATAGATGATGTATATTAGATTAGTCTTTGGATTTGCAAATGTGAAGGAGAAAGCAAAAAGAATAAATATACTGCATATATATATATATATATATATATACACACATGTAAAATATACTAATTTATTTTTTATAAAATGTCTTGAAACAGAAGCTTGAGACAGCATACAAAAATCCTTACAATGTAACAGGTGAAAATTTAAAAAGGGAATTTATTAAAAATCAAGAAAAAGAGGGAAATTATGATGGGAAATGAAAGACTATACAAAGAATAAAGCGATATACATAGTTTATATGGTGAAGTCTTGTTATTTTGCTGGAGATTGGCCTCCATTTTTCTAAGCTTTCCAGCAGTCAATGCAAAGACAGCCACATCACGCATGTAAATATAAATTAAATAATACAGCAAGTTTCACAAGCGTCTGTTTCATAATATTTCCACAGTAAAGTTCTCAAGGTCCATTTTGTAAAAATAATTCAAGGTGAAATATGGTATCAAATGAAAGGAGTTCAAGTATATGAACTTCTGCTGGAATGTTTGAGTCAATAATAATTATTTTACTTTCTAAAGAAATAGGCAGACTAATTCTAATATTATAATATATAAGCACTCACCACATGCCAGAATCTGTGCTTAGAAGATGTAAATTGTCTTCTTCAGTCCACATAATAATCCAGAGAAGTAGTTACTACATATCCATAAACACTTAGCTATAATTCTGAAATCCAAAAACTCAGTAAAAAACAAAGGCTGTTTTTATTGCTATTGTTGTTTTGCTTTTTCAGAAATTTGACACAAAATCCCTTTTGGTAGCAAATACTGACCCAAACTGAAGTGAGGCTATTTATAGTTTTATTGCACCGAGAGTGACTACAAATGTGTTTCTTTGCAAAAAATATAAGGTGTTTTTGCAGACTTGCTGAAATTGTTACATATTATATAGATGTGCACCACATTACCTTTCTAAAAATCCAATATCTCTGAGTTCTGAAACATATCTGCCCCCAAGAGTTTCAGATAATGGATTATTAAACTGTATTGCTACATGTATCTTACAAATGACATAATAAAGGTAAAAGGTCACATATCTAAAATGCTTTTGAGATAGGATTTAAATCCAAGAACAACTTCAGAGTTCAAATTCTTAGCCCACTATGCAAACTACCTCTGTATAAAAATTGTGCCTTTAGTAGCATATCAGCTCCATGAAGCCAGAGACCCTGTCTAAATATGTTCAGTTTTGTATTGCCAATGCACAGAATAGTATCTGGTGGATTTTCTATATAAAAAATACATGTTGAAAAAATGTTCATGGACGCATGAATTGTATCCTTCAACTGAGCTTTTTGTAAGTACTGTCATACAATGAGTTCAAAATATAGTCCTTAACCAGAATAGCTGTGTTGATAGTTAAATTCACTACCTTATTCTAACAGTCAACAAATGTGGTATAACGCTAAATAACTCTTGTGATGGGACGAAACCTAATGAGAATTTGTGCCCAAATAGAAGTCCAGTTCACCCTGCCACGCAAAGAAGTTGAAGAGTATTCAACGGCAAATAAAAGATGCTTCTCAGAGGGTCGTGGTTGATCTCCTTCCAAAGACAAAGTTTCATAGCATTGTGAAGAATACGCTCACAATTAGTGTAGCCTTGAAATAGACTAAAGAGGTACAACAGGTTTAATTATGACATTTATATTTTCTTATAAAATGAATCTGAGGAGTCATTCCCTAGCTTCAAAACCTCAGAGTACAGGATGACTCTCTTGTTAAGGGGCTAATTCAGCTGGTGATATTAAGATGAAGCCTATGCTCACTTACCATTCTGAAAATCCTAAGGCCCTTAAGAATTATACTAAATCTACCCTGCCTGTGCTCCAGAAATGGAAAAACAATGACTGGATGACAGCACATCTGTTTACAGTATGGTTTTCTGATTATTTTAAGCCCACCGTTGAGACCTGGTGGTCAGAAAACAAGATTCCTTTCAAAATAGCACTGCTCATTGACAATACATCTGGTCACCCAAGAGCTCTGATGGAGATGTACAAGTAGATTAATGTTGTTTACATGCCCACTAACACAACGTCTATTTTGCAGCCCATGAATGGAGTATTTTCAAATTTTCAGTCTTTTTATTTAAGAAATACATTTCATAAGCTTATAGCTGCCATAGAGAGTGATTCCCCTGATAAATCTGGGCAAAGTACATTGTAAACCTTCTGGAAAGGCTACATCATTCTAGATGCCATCAAGAACATTTATGATTCATGGGAGAAGGTCAAAATACACACATTACCAGGGATTTAGAAGTTGATTCCAAACCTTGTGGATGATTTTGAGGGGTCCAAGATTTCAGTGGAGTAAATAAATGAAGATTTGAATGTGACGGAAATAGCAAGAGAACTAGAATTAGAAGTGGAGCCTGAAAATGTGACTGAATTGCTGTAATGTGATTATAAAAATTGAATGGATGAGAAGTTGCTTCATATGGATGAGCAAAGGAAGGGGTTTACTGACATGGAATCTACTGTTGGTCAAGATGCTGGGAACATTGTTGAAATGACACAAAGGATTTAGGATATTCTATAAACTTAGCTGATAAAACAACAGCAGGGTTAGACAGAATTAACTTTAATTTTGAAAGAAGTTCTACTGTGCATAAAATGCTATCAAACGGGATCACTTGCTATAGAGAAATCTTTTGTGAAAGAAGGAGTTAAGCAATGTGGCAAATTTCAGTATTGTCTTATTTTAAGCAATTGCCACAGCCATGCCAACCTTCTATAACCATCAACCTGATCAGTCAGCTACCATCAACATTTAGGTAAGACCCTCCACTAGCAAAAACATATGACTCACTGAAGGCTCAGATGATTGTTAGCTTTTTTAATCAATAAAATATTTAATTAAGGTACACACTTTATTTTTTAGACATGCAATTACACACCTAATACACTACAGTGTGGTGCAGACATAATCACATCTATAGCCACTAAGGAACTAAATATTTGTGGGACAGGCTTTATTGTAATATCCACTTTATTGTGGTATTTGCTTTGTGGTGGAGGTCTGGAAGCAAACACACAGTATCTCTGACATATACCTGTAGAGAATTCCCACCACAAAGAATTGGTGATAAAAGCAAATGAGTAATTACATAAAAATATTCAGTTTCTAATACCATGGTTGCTTCACTGTAGGTGTTCAATAAATGTTGAAAAAATGAATGTTAAATTACTATGTAAACATATGTAATATATGCTTCCTAGTTTATTTCTTTGTTTCTTTGCTTGTTTATTTACTGTTTAACCTATTGTAAAATTGCATATAGTCAACTCCTTTGTGGAAAGAAGTGTCAAAAATGTAAATAAACTGCTAGAAGAAAACACAGGAGTCTGATTTTGTGATTTTGGATTACGTAATTTTTAAAAAAAAGCATAGCAACAAAAGAAACAAATAGATATATTGTACTTCTTCAAAATTAAAAACTATTGTGCAAAAAAGTATCTCATCAAGGAAGTAAAAAGCCCACAGAACTGGAGAAAATTTCTGCAAATCATATCTCTTTAAGGATTTATATTGAGAAAACATACAGAACTCTTACAACTTAAAAATAAAAACAGAAACAACCAAATTAAAAAATTTGCAAAGGATTTGAATAGACATATCTCCAAAGAACATATACAAGTGGCCACCTAAGTACATGAAACAATACTCAACATCATTAGCCTTTAGGGAAAGGCAAATCAAAACTTCAATGAGACACCACTTCACACACACAACAGTGGTTAATGAATGTTTTTAAAGAAGGAAATAAGAAGTGTTTGTGAAGATGCAGGGAAGTTAGAACCTTCATCCATACTGGTGGGAATGTAAAATGGTACAGCTATTTTGGGAAACAATGCAGGAGTTCCTCAAAATGTGAAACATAGAGTTCTCACAGCACCCAGCAATTCCATTTCAAGGTGTAACACAAGGATATTGGAAACATAAGGCCACACAAAAACTTGCACACAAATATTCTTAGCAGAATTATTCATTATAGTCCACAAGAGGAAACAATTCAAATGCCCATCAGCTGATTAATGGATAAAACAAATAGCTGCATATCCATATGATGGACTATTATTTGCCAATAAAGAGGAATAAAGTACTGATACATGGTACAGCATGGATGAACCTTGAAAACATTTTACTAGCTGAAAGATGCCAGTCACAAAAGGCCACATATTGTATGATTCTATTTATATTAAATGTCGAGAATAAGTAAATCCCAGAGACAAAATGTAGATTAGTGGTTCCCTGGAATTGGAGGGAAGGGTGAATGAGAAGTGACTGCTAACGGATATGGGTTTCCTTTATGGAATGATAATTATGTTCTAAAATTAGATAGCAGTGATGGCTGCACAGTTGTGTGAATATACTAAAAACCACTGAACTGTATACTTTAAAACAGTAAATTTTATGGTTTGTAAATTATATCTCAATAAATCCATTATTAAAAATGTAAATGAGACAAGTTCTAGCTGCAATACTTATAGTAACCACATCTGTGACTATATATTTATTTATTAAGTTTCAGTTTTCACTACAATGAATATTTGAGACTCATCTTTAAAATCTCTTCCAGCTCCAAAATTCTAATCACAATGAAGTAATGTTTTGCCTAACTAAACAATTATATGATTATACACAAATGCACAGAAACACACATACTCACAAAGACATATATATATATATATTCCATATATATATGATTATCTTTTTTCTGTCCAATAAAGTGAAATTGAAAAATATGCAATTAAAAAGGTCTTAATTTTACAACTTTATAAAGCTTCTCAACTGAATTCTAACAGATCACAAAAATTTTCGTCAGAGAATGAGAATACAATTTACTATATTTAACCCAAAGTATTGGACTTGATCATATAATCATCACCTTTCAACATGACTGAAGATTGAAAACACAATGAACAGAATGTTTCATGGGGTAAAAGGCTCAACAGCCATTAGTGTGATAGAAAGGTTTCAATTAGGGGAGGCCTGGGGGAAGCTGGGACAGCTTGAGGGGACTGGGGCTCTGGGTTCATCATGGGAATAGAAAAGGCACTCAAGAGGGCACAAACACAAACGTGGCTAACTTCACTTCCGAAGAGAGCAATGTGTCCTCAGCATTACTATTAAAATATTATGAAATAGTAATCTGTGCTACTGTAGGGTGGAGAAATTTGAACTAAATTAATTATCAGTGACATATCCTGAGGGTCCTTTTTCATATCTCTTGTTTATTTACTATCTTCTCATGAAAATAAAATATGGACAGCTCACAGAAACTGAATGAGCAGCAGTTTGCTCTCTGACTAAACCAGATATAACTCTAGTTCTAAATGTCAAAAGTAAAGATGAACACAGAATCAATTCAAGAAATAACAGTTTTTTTAAGTTGTTATGGACTTTATGAGACTATCTGATCCTTTTACTATTTTCAAGTAGTTATCAATTTTAAGAGTGTGAAGCAGCTCAGTACCACTGCTAGTAAGTAATATGCCTAATGAATTACATTTATTTTAATTTCACTTTTTAATAATATGGTTAAAAATGTAGAAAACAACAAATAGTTATACCATCATGAATTTCTAGTCTCTCTTCCATCCTTCTCCCTCATCTGCCCAAGTTATACTCCCAGATCCTTAAAGAATGATGACCATTATTAGTTCCTTCAGTATAATTCCAAAATTTTTATGCATGTAGAGGAAAAACAAATACAGGTTATCCTCTACCTCACATTTTAAAATTAAAGATTGTATATGATACATACTGTTCTTCTGCATCTTGCTTTATTCATGTTAAAGTGTATCTTGGAGACACTTTCATAACAGCATATAGAGATATTTCATCTTTTTAACAATTGCATATTATTTCATTGTTTAACATGCCATGATGTATTTAACCTTTTAGGTACATCCAAATTTTTGCCATTTCGAAGAGTGCTGCAAATAAATGTTTGTATTAATACATATATTATTTTGTGTGTATGCCAACATATGTATAAGATAAATCCCCCAAAGATGATACAGGGCATTATTTACATGTAAAAGCATTACCTATATCCTGAAGCATCTACATGGACATATGATTTCTAGGTGAAACTCTGGTTTCCCCAGGGCACATCAGCTTGGAGTAGGCATAGTGATAGTAATAAATACCAGTCTCGCTGAGTCAACTCTCACTCACAGGAGTGGAAGAAATAAAAATCCTTCCATATGGCTCAACACTAATTACTAATATCCTCCCTTAATTAACCAGGCACCCTCTGCTCCTTTCACAGACAATATTGTGTTTCAAGTTATTATTGTGACATTTTGTCTCCTTTGTGTCATGATGTGAGCTGTGATTTCATGCCTCTGTCCTCTACTTCTGATATCATCCCATGGATTTTCATGCCAGTTCTATGCTGCAAATGTTACCCTACTCATTTTACCCTATAATGGGGAGCACTTCCTTTTACCTTCAGTTTATTCTATACAGTCAGGTGACATAAATAATTTATTATTCCTCACTCTTGATCTTCAGTTTTCAAATGGTAAATAATAAATTAGATTAGAGTATCCTTTTTATTATATGTTATGACTTTTGACTGATATCAATGCTTGGCTTGGGAACAGCTTAGGCTCCTCAATTATTTCATCTGTATGGATGGAAAATCTGAAGATGTGACAAAGTACACACACAGGCACATATGAACAGAGTTATTATAATTGTCCTCAGCTATCTGTTTGCTCCTTTCTTTCAATATAGTTGATGAGGGAGCAGTTATTTAGAACTGGTTATTTTTATGAGACTTTAAAAACTTTTCCAATGATATTTTAGTTTATAAGAGCCAACAGTAATTTACGAATATTCATAAAATAAATTATCCTCATATTTTCTAAGATAATTATAATATTGCTCTGAATTTTTGAAGTTTTACCTGGTTATTTCAAAGAGCTTTAAAAACTTTGGTTTTTTGTAGTGGTACCTAATACTAGGATTTTAGATTACTTGCAGTGAAAATAATAAAAGTGATTTACTTTTCAACATTTGTTTTACAATGTGATTCATTCTAATTGATTGTTAGATTTTTACCATATTTCAAATAATTACAAAAATGGATAGCAGTTGGTTCTACTGTTAATGAGTGGTTTGCCCATGCTTTAGAAAAACAAATAAAAAATGAAATTCTTTTATTTAAATTTTTGCTAGGTCAACACTACTGCATTGGAGTTTCTTATTTAGAATTCATCCACAACTAGAAGCACAGAATATGCTGGACCTTTCCTTACCTTTTCTGCTCCTCAGAACTAATTTCTCCTAGATGACAATAAATAGTAATTTAATGAGTTATAATAATTATGTAACAATTATTTTCTTGCTTTGACCATCTATAACAATTATGATTTATATCCCCTTTTTGACATTTACAAGTTGTCTTTATTGTTAACTATTGTTTTAGGCATAGGTCTTATCTCCATAATTAGGGTCTCACTCCTGGGGTCAAATATGACATATTCTTCATCGAATATGCTACTTCCAGTGAAGTGTCTTTCCTACAGTAGAAGCTTAAAAATTGCTTCTTGAAGATGACTGTGTGTGAGGATGATAATTTAAGGCCTACTCATGAATTAAAAAGATCATTAGGCTATGCATATAAAAGCACTTATCACAGATAGTGATAAAGCAATCAATAAATGTTTATTTCATTGCATTTATAAAATGCTTTTGGCAAATATGACATACGAAATACTCTGGGCCTCATCTTTGTTAAAAATATCTGCCCAGCATGGTGGCTCATGCCTATAATCCTAGTACTTTGGGAGGCTGAGGCAGAAGGATCACTTGAGCTCAGGAGTTGGACACCAGCCTGAACAAGAGCTAGGCCCTATCTTTACAAAAAATTAAAAAAATAAGCTGGGTGCAGCGGTGCACACTTGTAAGTCCCAGATACTCAGGAGGCTGAGGCAGGAGGATTCCTGGAGCCCAGGAGTTTGAGAGGCTGCAGTGAACTATGATGACGGCACTGCATTCTGGCCAGGGTGACAGAGCAAGACCCTGTCTCAAAAAAAAAAAGTAATGCAGTACAAGCTCTCAAGCTCTCTGTTATACCTTTGGCACTTTAGTTCTTAAGCTCTTTATTATATCTTTAGCGCTTTAGTTCTATTATCTTCAATAATGAAATGAAAAATACTTTGCCACTGAAGTAAATACCTCTGTCTTACTGGATAAATAGAATGCTTTAATTTAAAATTCAAATTTCCCCCAAATATTTCACCAATAATCACTCTAAACATTTCAGACAATATTTCAAGTCACTTAGATATCATTATCATTTTATTTTAAATTAGTTTGGCTTTAACAAGTGAAACTGATGAAACTGATAATGTTTTATCATATTATTCTTCTGTCTCAAAAATACTTCTAGCTCTTAAAAGATTGGATATGCCGGTGGCTCACGCCCGTAATCCTAGCACTCTGGGAGGCGGAGGCAGGTGGATTGCTTGAGGTCAGGAGTTCGAGACCAGCCTGAGCAAGAGCAAGACCCTGTCTCTACTCACAATAGAAAGAAATTATCTGGCCAACTAAAATATATACAGAAAAAATTAGCTGGGCATGGTGGCACATGCCTGTAGTCCCAGCTACTCGGGAGGCTGAGGCAGTAGGATCGCTTGAGCCCAGGAGTTTGAGGTTGCTATGAGCTAGGCTGATGCCATGGCACTCACTCTAGCCAGGGCAACAAAGCGACACTCTGTCTCAAAAAAAAAAAAAAATTGGATATGCGTAAGAAGAAATCTAAGTTTATTACATATTTCAAAAAGTATCCTCTTCTGTGATATGAAGTATATCACAATTTTATAAAATATAGTTTTCTATAAGTATAAATTTCAAAGATGCAGAAAGAATTTGGCTTCAGGGTCAGACTTCAGTTTGAAAATAACTAATATTTACTAGTTACTAAACTTCCGTGTTCTTATCTGTAAAATAGGAATGATCCCACCTAACCAACTGTAGGGGTTTGGTTTGTTGGAAGGAATGAAAATAATGTATTTAAAAATATGGCACATAATACGTATACAGCAAATGTTACCTATACATACTATTACACTATATCCAATGTCTTGTAGACATTACATTCTGTCCATGAGACACATCTCTAGTGGCAACAAGCACATACAATAAATATATCAAGGGCAAGATAGCTCACTATTGGCAAGAATGAAAAGTTTGATTTAGAAGTCCTGGGCTGGAGCATTGGTTCTGCTTACTTAACATTTTGCAGCTCTTACACAAGTCATTACCAATAATTTTAAGTTTTCTACTTGGTAAAAAAGTTATAATCAAGTGATATAGGCTTTTGCCATATCAATAGAGTCAATAATTTTGCAAATCTTTTTTGATGAGTTATACAAATGTTATTTTGCTATAAATCTGCATTTCTTCACAACAGTTATCATCTGGATGGATTATTTATTCAATTACTGTCTTCCCTATTATCTTGTGAGATTCATACGGGAAAGGGATCTTATTATTTCCCCATCTTTTATGACTTCTCCAAAAACAAAATTTTAATTCTATTTTTTGTTGTAAAAATATCTGTTATAGTATGTTAACAAAAGATGTGAACATTAAGATAGTTTTGAATAACTATAGAAACAAACATTATATTCTACACAACATATTTTAAAGAAAATATTTCCTTTGGTCATCATTAATTTTGTTTATTTTGTCAAAATTTACACTGATAGAATGAGGTATAGATTACTTTTTATTACTCTAAGAATGAGCAAAGTGAAAAGTCAACTATTGGGAGGAAGTCTAAAAGTAGTATCAAACAAACACAAAATAGCAAAATTATACTTCAAGAAGAAACTGATTTTTATAAAATAACATGGCCATTAAAAGAAAATCATGTGGAAAGAAGTATACTGATTTACATAAACAAATTTATTTCAATTAAGGATTGTAAACGGTAATTATTTCAAGTCAAAATAAATGTTTATTGAGAAAACATATAATTATTGAAAACAATAACAATTCTTTCAAGTTGAACTTCAGAGAAACTGAATAAATTTTAAGAATAAAAAAGCTATCATTGCAGAGATTTGAAAGTTTAGGTCTAATCAGACTTCATCTTTAATTATTTTAACTTTTTATGTCATTTTTCAGCCTGTGATCAAAGTATTTATATTCTTCCAGTTAAAATATCAGTAGGGAGCTTCATGCACATTGTAATCAGTAAACTACAGACTCTAAAACCAGGCACAGCCAGATCAGGAAGTTTAGCTTCTGTGAAAAAAGTTTTCTAAAATTTATGCATACTGAATGATATTAGTTCTTGGGATTAATCAACCGTACACTGAACAGTAGATTTTTTGTTAAAATTGTGGTGCCCTGTACATTATCAATAAAGAGGCATCCTCAAATAAATCAGTGAAAATAGCCATTTCTTAGCTTTCTGGCTAAAATCAAGTGTAGATAACACTGTTTGAAAATAATTGAGAAATTATAATGTTATAAAAAACTGTGGAATTGAGGACAGTTATTAATATTACTACACATACAAATAATAGTCTAATGATCTTCACTGAAACAAAAAATGAGTTCAATACTGAGACCTTGAGATGCTACATCAAACTTAGCCAATACGATAAAATGATTATCAGTGTCATTTCTGCTGACTCACTAAGTAACCTCATACAAACCAAATGACCTTTTCTTTTACCTTAGCTTCCTGATATTTTAAAATATTGTGACTGAAGCAGATACACTCAAGTTTCTTTCAGTTAAAAGTGGTAACCACTGACCAGGATAGGACCAGTATTTTTGTAACACTATCCAGCAAAGCAACAACTCTCACTCAAAATGAACAATACTAATATGATATAAATATATCTAACTGGGAAAGCATTTCATCACATCAGTAGATTTTAAGATAAAAATTCCTTAGACATGAATATCTAGCTAGCGCTATTGTAATCATCTTCATTCAGAAAACTTCTGGCTAATAATATTTTTTTCCCTCTGACTGGACAATTACATATGAGAAGCAATATTTCCCCAGATCATTTCTTCTCCTTTGGGGGTTAGATATACCTCCAATTATGAATTCAATTGTGCTTTCCCATCAAATATCTCGAGAACCACATCAAGTGACAGATGTCCTCTGAAACAATACAACCCGAATATCACTGAAATTCTAAGGATGCAAAGTATATAAAACTGTACAAAAATGTGGCTAATTCATGGCATCTAGTCCTCTACTATGCTCTGTCCAATTATATATATACACATATAAAAATATATATGTATATGTGTGTGTATGTATACATATATATATATATATATATATATATATATATAGAGAGAGAGAGAGAGAGAGAGAGAGAGAGAGAGAGAGAGAGAGAGAGAGAGGGATGCCCATTTCCAAAGAATCCTCACAGGAGAAAACTGATAAAACCTTTTCTATTTTAACAAAAAATATAGCATTACAGAACAGGAACATTATCACGTTTGTCTTAAAATTCATCAAATTCAAACAGTAGGTTATTGTAACAATTAATTAGAACTAAAAATAAAGAACAACTTGACCTAGCCAATTTGTTTCCAGGAATTATTTAAATAAAGCAATAAGAATTGCTTAGTGAAAAAAAATAAAACATGGAGTGAATTGAAAATGAAGTAGAAAATTACATAGGGAAAAAAACCTCCCTATATAATTCGCTGTGTGCCACATATCAATATATGCAAGACTATTCTTGATTTCTAAATTTAACAATATTCTGAGAATATGTACGTTGAGTTTAAGGTAAGTTTAGGAAATAAAAATTTAATAAAAGTAATTTACCATAGTGTGATCATGGCCATTTCCAGACTAGCCACTATTTGATGAATTTCTGTATTTTTTAATCCATTATATATATATATTTGTTCTTGCAGTTTTATTTCATTGTTTATATATGAATGTCATCTCTCCTCTTTTATTCCAGATGTAATTTTTTGTTTTCTCTTTATTTCTTTTTACTTATTAACATTCAGTCATTATCCCATCCTCTATTTGAAGACTTCCGTTTTTTTATTCTTTATTTTATTCTCTTGTCACATGTTAAGGGCTTCGGCTTTGTCTCCATTGTTATCTTGCTTCTTTTTCATATTCCCGTTTTATTCACCTAAGTGCCTTGTCCCACTACCTCCTCTGTGTGTGGAGGGGGGCATGCATAAGTATATGTATCTTTGCAGATATGAAGTTTTACAGCACGAAGAGCAGAAAATGACTAGACGAGGAAGGCATGATGGGATAAAAAGAAGCTTGATCAAGATCTAGATTTAGAGAAGTTAGATTTTAATTTCTTCAACAAAAATCATTAGAAAAATTCTTTGATAACTGATTGCATTGGTGTTTTCCCTAGCATCAGTTTTACTAGCTTATTGCCAGTCTTTCAAGACCTGAGGCCTAAATAAATGCAAAGAATATTCTTCTATATTATTGCATGTGTTACAATTAACATACTTCACCTGTTTGTCTATCCTATTAATATTAGACATTTTTCTTTATACCCCAAAACACAGTGGGTCACTCAAGTAAATTTATAAGTACCATATAAAAGAAGAAAATTATTTACAATTTTTGGTTCCAGAACACCTGTAGTTTCTACCATGATTTTAAAATTTTAATGAAAAATAATAACTCTTTTGCTACTTCTGTCTTATCCTTTAACTGAGCTTTATTTCAGGAACTTAGATGTAATCACACACTGCATTTCAAGCCAATGGGGCCTGAAAGGAGACGTGTGCTGTGGCACTAAAAGGATTAAGAACTATGTGTGCTATTACTAGTTTTGTGCAACACTATGTACGTAAGTAAAACCATCAATCAAAAGGGCTAAAGTATGCAAGCATACAATCACGGTGTTCTTAATGTTTTGTTGATATTTATCAAATGAAAGGTAGCAATGTTAAGAAGGCATGCAACAAGATCTTCTCTCATCAGTGATAAAAAGCAATAAACCAGACATCATTTTTAAATAATGTAATTTGGAAAACCAGGAGGACTATCAGTAAATTCCTTGGAAATACACTTCTAAGAAGCAGTTATTAAAGTTAAATTTATGAAGCTCTATGCTTTGACACCTATATTATATTTCATTTTAAGATTTTTACTAGGTACTTTTAATGTAAGTACATCGTATTATCTAACAGTATTATGTTTTTAAAAATGTATTTATTTTAAACACACACATTTTCAAATGAAAAGCTTCCTTAATATGTTACTAAATTTATTCTTCAATTATTTAACTAACAAAACCTATTAAACCTAAATTAAAATCATAATTGAAGTTATTAAAGGAAGCACCAGTTAAGATTACAAGATTATAATGCTCATATTACATTGTTTTAACTCTACATTAGAGTTATCAACATTTGTTTTATCTGTGCTTAGTGCATTTGCCTCCCTGATTTTAATTTTTAAACAGGAAGTATACATTTACATGAATATGTAATTTGTTCTATACCTAGAAAAAATATTTTTCAAACGTTAAGAAAGAAATTGTGTAAGGTTACATTGCAAGATTCTATTACCTGTGTAAATGATGGAGGAAAGATTATAAATATAGATGAATCTGGTTGACTCTACGTTCAAAATAAACATGACCAAAAACATACTATTTTCAGTAACAGGGGCAATAGGGGAATATTCAGACAAAATATGAATGTTTTCAAAAATGTATAATTTTTTTCTGTAGCTACAAAGGACATTATTGGGACAAATAATATTTAAATAATGTCTATAGTTTAGATAGTAGTGCTGTGTCAGTGTTCATTTTCTAGTTTTGATAACTATGGAAATAATGTAAAATAGTAAAAGCTTTGGTTTTCTTTAGAAAAGCATACTGCAGAATTAAAGGATTATCATGTGTGCAATCTAGTTTACAATGGTTCAGAGCAATATCGAAAAAGCAAAATTTAAAAAGATGATAGAGGCTCAAGCCAGATAATTCAAGTGCACCTTAGGTCAATCAATGTAAATCTTCAATGGCTAAAGTCATATTGAGTCCTATTGGTAGTTGTCAGTGGTATGTTTTCATAAAGCAGAATAAAGTTTCAGGAAAAAAAAAAAACTGTAGATTTTTCAAAAACAGTGAAGACAAAGACACCATCACAGACCTGTCATGGCCTAAGGTAGGGTCATTTTTTAAAATGGCTTTCCAGAATCGATTTTAGCAGCAGATACCAGTGTGGGAGTCTTTTCACAAAAGCAAGGGAAACACAGTAATGGGAAGAGAGTGTGCTAGTCTTTTATGGCAAAGCTGCCTGTGGCTACTCAACTTGCTATTATGTTGCAATCCTTCAAGAGAAACAAGGGAAAACTCAGAAAAGGGGTTGCACCTAAAAATACTAAGTTAGTGAGAGGATCAACATGGATAGGGAGACATTATATTCATTGAGGACAAAATTTTTAGCTATATGTGTAATCCACACAGTCCTCTCTTTATTACATATTATAACATTTCATTTATCTCTCTGAAGGCAGAGGAACCTATGGTGATTTGTTTTTGTTTTGTTTTGTTTTTAGGTAAAGACATTGAGAACACTTCTAAATGTTAAATGATCTTCATTACACACCTCATTATTTATTATTTTCCAGGTAAAGAGTATGAATGGTGAGCAGCTATAATAAAAGCAATACCACTATTCACTAATACTGATAAAAGTAATTTAACAGATATATTCACTCTGGGCCTGAGGTAACATTAAGCACTTTATATACATTATGACTTTTATCCTCAAAATAATGTCATGAGGTCGATACTGATATTTTCAGTTGAAGAAATGGTAGCCATGGAGTTGTATAAAGTGTAAGAGATCACACAGCTGGCAAGTACAGAAGCTTGCTGTTTAACTACATAGCTCACACCTCTATGAAACACAGTTTGATAACAATTTGTAGCATCACAATGAATAAAATATTCCCAAGTGTACTCCATAGAAAGAATGATAGATTAATCAATCATTATGGGCCACTGGTTCTAAAATGAGTTGTAGAGAATTTTAGTGCTCCTTTCACTTTATATAAATTTTTATGAATTAATGAATTCACAAATTATGTAAATAGTTCTTTGGCTCACAGTAAAGAAAGTACTATTTTCTAACAAGAAAAATGTTTGTTAGGGCCAAGCTGAATCCAAAATTTCATGGTTTGATTTCTTTCATTCAGCAAATATTTATTAGGCACCTATTTTATTCCAGGGACTATTCTTAGTGCCAGATATGCCAAAATTAAGTAGGCATAAATCCCTGACATCGTGGAAATTTTATACTAATGGGAACAACAGAAAATACACCAGATAAAAAAATACAGATTACATCGCAAGATAATAAAAGCTAGGATAAAAAGTAAAGCAGTTATATACAGACATATATATATATATATATATATAGATACATGATTTGACATAGCATGAATGTTCTCTTCTGTAATTGTGCTCTTGTTTTTACTGATGCTAGATTTTTTAAAAAAACAGATCTGGAAATTGACTCTGTTAAACGTATTTTTTTTCTTTTTTTAATTTCAGAATATTATGGGAGTACAAATGTTTTGGTTACACATAATGCCTTTGCCTCACCCAAGCCAGGTCTAGAAGTGTGCCCTTCCCCCATACAGCGTGCTCTGTCTGCATTAATTGTGAGTATACCCCCCGAACCTCACCCCACCTGACAAGCACCCACTGAATATTACTACCATGTGAGCACCTTAATGTTGATGAGTTAGTACCAATTTGATGGCAAGTACACGTGGTGCTTGTTTTTTCATTCTTGTGATACCTCACTTCGAAGGATGGGCTCAAGCTCTATCCAGGATAATACAAGAGGTGCTAGATCAACATTGTTTTTTGTAGTAGAGTAGTATTCCATGGTATACATATACCACATTTTATTAATCCACTCATGTATTGATGGGCACTTGGGTTGTTTCCACATCTTTGTAATTGTGAATTGTGCTGCCATAAGCATTCGAGTGCAGTTGTCTTTGTTATACAATGTCTTTTTTTCCTTTGGATAGATGCCTAGTAGTGGGATTGCTGGATCAAAGGATAATTTCTATTTTTAGCTCTTTGAGGCGTCTCCAAATTATTTTCCACAAGAGTTGTACTAATCTGCAGTACCACCACCAGTGTAAGAATGTTCCTCTCTCTCCACATCCACTCCAGCATTTGTTGTTTTGGGACTTTTTAATAAAGGCTGTTCTCACTGGAGTTAGGTGGTATCTCATTGTGGCTTTGATTTGCATTTCCCTAATGAACAGAGATGTTGAACACTGTTTTATATGTTTACTGGCCACTATTCTGTCTTCTTTTGAAAAGTTTCTGTTCATTGTTAAACATAATTTTGATTATTTTCACTTAAGTCTTTCAAGCTTTTCATTTCCTAGAATTTCTACTTTGTAGTTCCACATATGTGAGATATTTAATATTTCTTTCAGCTTTATGTCACCTGCAATTTTGAAAAGATTGCTTCCAGTGTTCTTATCCAAGTTAATAATGAGACTTTAGAATAAGATAAGGTCAAGGATGGAGCCCTATGACAAACACTAGAATTCTGCCTTCCAATTAATACCAATCCAAACACAGGGTTATCCAAGTATGATCTTTCAACCAATTATAATCCTGCCTCGCTCCATATAATCAGTCAATACTTTTCCATCTTGCCAACAGGAACACTAAGAGTAACCTTTTTAAATGCCTTATTGAAATCCAGATATATTAACTGTAAATACTTACTTAGACTATACTTGAGGGAAATTCCAGCCATGAAGATTATAGCACCCACTTAGGAAACAATCATGACATTCATAGTAATATGTTAAAATAGA
Organism: Lemur catta; assembly: GCF_020740605.2. Lineage (NCBI taxonomy): Eukaryota > Metazoa > Chordata > Mammalia > Primates > Lemuridae > Lemur > Lemur catta. Next base: position 7,188,504 of record NC_059151.1, on the reverse strand, counting down.
AGTAGTCTGACTCCATTATATATGAAAACAAGTCCTTATAATGGAGAAGCTGAACATAGCAAAGTTTTAATGGTTAGTTCTCAAGGTATGTTTTTCCTTCAGGGAAGATGGTGACATGAATATTTTGTGAATGGAATTAGATTAACGTAATATCAGAGTCACTAATTTTCTATCAAATAAGAGCTAATTATTTGAGGAAAACATTTTATAAAGTTTGTAAATTTGCAAATCCCATACTGCCTTTTTCCCACATCTTGCTATGTATGAGGGGTATAGTAAGATCAACTAAATAACCAGTTTTTAATGAAACAGAATTTCAATGTAAAAATTTCAGAGACTGGTGGCCACAAAGTAGTACTGTGGAAGTTGTCTTTATAGAAATGCATTTCATTAAATGCTGAGCTTAGATTTTCTTTCTAAAATGCCAAATTTTCTATTAATAAAATATGAACATTAGGTTATAAATTAGTATGCTATAAAATTCTTATGTATGCAAATCTATTTTTTATTTTTAATCATGGGCACATAATAGCTGTATATATATTATATACATATTTATAAGATTATGTGATGTTTTGACATAGGCATAAAATATGTAATCATGGTTATTAGTGTATCCATCACCTCCAGCATTTATCATTTCTTTATGATAGAACATTCCAATTCCACTCTTTTAGTTATTTTAAAATAACTTATTGTTGCCTGTTGTACTATCAAAATGTTAGATCTTGTTCATTACATTTAACTATATTTTTGTACCAATTTATTATCCCCATTTTATTCCCCTCTCTCCACTACACTTTCTAGCCTCTGGTAACCACTGTTCTATCTCTATTTCCGTGAGATCAACTGTTTTAAGTTTTAGCAAATCTATAAATATGCGAAGAATGTTAGGTTAAACAGAGTATGTGGTCAGTTTCCATTACTATGATAGTACTAAGAGTATATGCTGACATGCACTGTAAAACCCCAAACAGAGATATACTAGGCAACATTTCCACATTTCATTAACCATAAAATCTTTTTTATCTCATCATCCTTATTAACATTTCCCAATTATATATTTATAATAGTCATTAAGATTAGATATTATTTTAACAACAAAGTTTAATAGAAACTCAATTTTGATGTTGGGGCCAAGGGTCATGTCTACCTCATAAACATACAAACACACAAAACCACTAACACAGTCACAAAGCACAAGGAATCAAGAATGGAATTAAATATTTTTGTGTGAAATATTTAACTTCATGGGAGTAGGAAGTTCAAAATATTTAGTGTTCATTGCTGGAGCACCATATGCTGGGACTGCTTAGCAGGAACAAGGTTCAAAGACCAAGACAAGATCACAATAATTATATTAAAATAATTAAGTTTGAGTGTCAGGGTGGTTAATGCTAAATCTACCCATCATGTGACATGATGATTTAATCTAGACAAGTACTTTCACCTTTCCTTAGGATGAAGAATTATGTTGACCTTCAGAAGATATAGTCATGAGGAGGTACAAAAGGCAGAAGGAAGCTAAATGAAGTGGTGGCTCACTAGAGAGAGACCCAGGAATACTACTGTGACTACAGTATTGGGAATATTATTGTGACTCCAGAAAAATACTGAAACTGCACACAAAATATTGTGAGTATATAACTGAGCCACAGAATCGAAAGCTTTCTTCTAACTTTCAAAAAAGCCAATGACATAGAAAGGTTAAAACCCTTCCACCTAAATAGCATTGTCCTTCTCTCTGGATAGCAATATCAACAATTGCCTTCAGCAAAATGGTCTGGGAGAAAATTGATCTCTTTTAGAGTTCCCTGGCAGAAGATGAGCAAACAATCTTTTTAAGTACCAGTAGTACTGGTAGGAAATGCATAGTATCACTTCCAACAACAGCAATAAATATTTTAAAACTCAAACAAAATATTGAAAATCTGTCTTATTTTATTCTTTTTTTATTATTTAGTTTTTATTTTATAATCATAAACTTAGCCCTACAATCCAGATTAGACTTGGAGGGGAATCAGGAAAATACAGAACCCAAAGATCTTCTTTTATTATTTATCTTCTTTTTAAGTACCTTTTCTTTTAATTTTTCCCATTTTTTTTTTATTTCAAAGTATATGGGGGTACAAATATTTGTGTTTGCAAGGATTGCTTCTGTAATGCTTGAGTCAGGGTTATAAGTGTGCCTATCACCCAGATAGTGTTCAGTGTACCTATTAGGTAGGTTTTCACCCATCTCCTCTTCTCCCCACCCCTTGATTGACTTTCATTGATTTCCTGATTGATTTCCCTCTATGTATGTGTGTGCTCGTTGATTAGTTCCAATGTAATACTGAGTGCATGTGGTGTTTGTTTTTTTTTCATTCTTCAGATACCTTGCATAGGATAATGGTCTCCAGTTCCATCCATATTGTTGCAAAAGGCATGAAGTCATCTTTCTTCCTGGATGAGTAATATTTCATGGTATACAAATACCACATTTTGTTAATCCACACATGAATTGATGGGCATTTGGGTTGATTCCACATCTTTGCAATTGTGAATTGTGCTGCAATAAACATTCAGGTGCAGGAGTCTTTTCGATAAAATGACTTCTTTTCCTTTAGATAAATACCCAGTAGTGGGATGGCTGGATCAAATGGCAGGTTGACTTTTAGTTCTTTGAGGAATCTCCATACTGTTTTCCATAGAGGTTATACTAATTTTCAGTCCCACTAACAGTGTATAAGCATTCCTTTTTCTCTCCATATATGCCAACATCTATTATTTTTGGACCTTTTAATAAAAGCCATTCTAATAGGAGGTGAAAGATCTCTACAAAGAGAACTACCAAACACTTAGGAAAGAAATCACTGATAATACAAACAAATGGGAAAACATCATCATGGATTGGGAGAATAAACGTTAAAATGTCCATAATTCCCAAATTAATTTACAGATTCAATGCAATCCCCATCAAAAGACTAACATCATATTTCACAGATCATCTTTTATTCTGTATATGTTTGAAATTTAGCTAATCTGGTTGGCAAAGGAAGAGGAAGGTTGAACTTTTGAATTAGTGCAGAGAAATTTTATGTATACCACAAACTTTACAACATCTAACAGAAGATGTAAGAAAGGCCCCTCTACACTGAGAAAATCCTTAAAATAGGTAATCTAGCACCCCCTGCACTAGTAATTACTTGTGCATTATTATTAAAACACTCCCCACATGAGGTAGCTTTCCAGAGCCATTTATGCTTCCTTCCTCCTTTTTCTCCATCAAGTACACTCTTACTCATGTATCTGCTTCTGGGCACGGCTACCACAGTGTGACTTACTCTCCCATTTATCCTAGTCAAATACACTAGTCAGCCAGGAAAGGTCAAGGGAAGTAATACTCAAGAAATATTTCCTTCTCTTATTCATTAACAGACATATTGTGAGGTGAGATCAGGGCTCATAAAAATATATTTGCCAGAGAACCTCATTCTCCACACAACTTGCATACTCTTCTTTAATACACAGATGATTTTATTATTTTAGTTTTCATAACATGTCCTGTGCAAGATAAAGAAGCCTATAAAATAATTTGGACATATAAGGAAGAAGAAAAATATCAGAATTTACCACTTTGGGATCTTTCTTGATTTCATCCCCCAATCTCTATTACATTTTCTATATTCCTAGAGTTGCGATGTTCTTAGAACAGTGAGAAGTAACTTACTTTTTAATAGCTAAATTTGCCCATAGTTTATATTAATATAACTGAAATCAGATTAAACCAACAGATAATTCTATTAACTGTTGAGATAAACAGCTTCCAGTAAGCAATAGTGTACCTTGAAATTGATATAGTTGACCAAAAATGTCTTTTCTGTTAGGTTTTGTTAAGCACATTACATATACTATTGAGACATAGTGTAAACATAAATATGCATTGTCCATTTCACCTTATCATCAGTATCAAATTTCCATCCTGGAAAATGAATGATTTTTTCCATCAAATTTCTAACTAACTAAATTCTAGCATGCATATCAAGCTAATTGAGTTTTCTAATCCTCCATGGCATTGTTTGTTTTTCTTCACTGGTGGTCTGTAGAAAGTTAGTCATATATTTTGTTTAAATTCAAAAGTATTCAATAAATATTATAAAAATAGCAGTTTGTTTTTAATACATATTATCTTGTGAGCAACATTTAATACATATCTTATTCAGCATTGTGAAGCAACACAGATTTATTTGTGAATTATTGCTATCTGGAAGTTTTAGTTTCTAAAAATGGCTTAATTTAACCATAAGTATTATTTGCTTCTTCATGCTATTACCAAATATACCCCCAACAGATTTTATTTTTCCTGTTGACAATGTTATATGTACAAAGCTATATATTAAAATTAATTCCTACTTATTTAAGATATATATGGGTCTTTACTTTACCACTACTGGAAATGGAGAATATGGACAGCTTAATTTTTAATAGCCATACATGAGAACTTTAAAATTAATATCAAAGCCCTAGTTTTTCCTTAAGGAATACACTGCAGAATAAGGTAAACAAAATTGATATATCTCTTGCTAGGTTAACCAGGAATAGAATAGAATGGACCCAAAAAAGCTCAGTTAGAAATGAAAAAGGAAATATTACAACTGATACTACAGAAATACAAACTATCTATCTTCTGTAAACACTATGAAAATCTCTACACACATAAACTCGAAAACATAAAGAAAACTGACAAATTCCTGAAAACACACAACCTCTCAGAACTCACTCAAGAAAAAATAGGACTCCTGAACAGACCAATAATGAGCAACAAGACTGAAGCGGTAATAAAAAATCTTCCAATAAAAAAAAAGCCCTGGACCAGATGTATTCAGAGCTCAATTTTACCAGATATACAAAGAAGAACTGGTACCCATACTGCAGAAATTATTCTATAACACCGAGAAGGAGGGAATCCTTCCCAACTCATTCTATGAAGCTATTATCACATTCATACCAAAGCCAGGAAAGGTCACAACAAAAAAAGAAAACTACAGACCGATATCTCTTATGAGTACAGATGCAAAAATCCTCAATAAAATACTAGCAAACTGAACTCAATAGTACATTAAAAAAATAATAATAACCCACCATAACCAAGTGAGCTTCATCCCAGGGATACAGGGATGGTTCAACATACAGAAATCAATAAATGTGATTCACCACATAAACAGAAGAAAACAACAAAGACCATATGATCATCTCAATAGATGCAGAAAAAGCATTTGACAAAATTCAGCACCCTTTCATGATAAAACCCGTCAACAAACTAGGCATGGAAGGAATATATCTCCAAATTTTGAAAGTCATACATAAAAACCCACAGCCAACATCACACTGAGTGGTGAAAAGTTGAAAGCATTCCCACCAAGAACTGGAACAAGAACTGTCACCACTTCCATTAAATGCAGTGCTGGAAGTCTAGCCAGAGGAGTCAGGCTATTTCTTTCTCTTGAAAGAAATAAAGGGTATCCAAATCAGGAAGGAGGAAGTAAGCTTTTTGCTGACAATATGATCTTTTACCCCAAAGACTCCACCAAGATACTCCTGCAATCGATAAATACGTATCACTTTGATGATCATGTTAGCAATGCCCTCAACATCAACAAACTGAGTGTGAATATAGAGTAAGAATCCCTAATAAAATTTACCTTATAGGTCTGAAGGGAATCATGACAACAGCAAAACAATAAATGTGCTTCCTAATCAAATTGAAACATTTTAAAAATAACAACAGCAAAAACATATAGATATTACCATTTTGAATGCAATGATATCACTTTGTAGAGTCTTACCTAGAGGGTGTCATTGAACAGAATAACACACAAAATAGAGCCACATAAAAGGAAATTTTAATTGTCAGATCACACAGCAAGCCCTTCATTATCTGTGGTGAGGGAATGGCATTTCTCAAAGGACATATTTTATTTATTGAAGGACATATTTCAAGTGTAAATTAGCTACATACTTCTCATATATATTCCTCTACAATGTAAGTTAAATATTTTATTTTCTATATTTAACTCCAAATAACTTAGCCTTCATAATTGAAAACAAAGAATATATAAAAAGTAGAAATACAAATGTACACTACAAATGGACAAAATAGGACACAGATGTTTGTGTATTCTACTCTATTTCTTCTTAAACAAATTTATAGAAACCTAATCATTCCAGGACTCTATTGTCAATGCCTAAACTTTTAGAATTAAAAATAAATTATATTAATTTTGTTTTTGAAACACAACTGAAAAACTTCATAGCAAAGAGCTATATTTTACAACTCCCATTCCTGTTTTAGGGATGCACATCTTGACTTTGGAGTTTTTGTAGTAGGAACATGGCTACAGAAAAAAAGTCATTTTATTTCCTTATCTTAGACTGTGTAACTATGGCTCCATTCCTGTATAACTCCAGATGATAGTCTATGTTGGCACAAATAAAATATCTTGTGCAAAAACTGACTAAATCTTTAAATAAATTTCAAAATACCAAACAATGCTGAAAAGTAAATACTGAGAATTTATATAAAATATTTAAGATATCTATTCTGTCATATAGTCATGGCCAGAAGAAGGCAAAAGTTTGAATTATATCTAAAAGGATATGTTATATTCAAAGGTAACACAAATATGTATATCCTAAATGTTTATGAAAATAAGTGAAATCACAAAGATCAACATTTATGGAGGGAATGTTAACACTGACTGCTTTATAAGACTGCACAATCTAAAATACATTTGACCAGGCCTGTTTTTTTCAGCAGATATATTTTCATATTTTTAAAAGGCAAATTATATGTGAATCACCTAACATTACTCAGGATAGAAGGAAACATCTGTAAATGTGAGAAGCCCATGGTCTATCATAGTGAACCAAGCTTTATTTTCCACTCCAGCTCCATAAACACTCCCAACTAGACTGCTTCCAAGGTCATTCCTAGAACACACAGATTGCATCAAGACTCTCTACAGACAATATCATCTGAAAATTCAAGTGTTTTTTCATTGTTTCACAGAATAAAAACTACCTAGACACTAGCTTGAAATATCTTCCTATAAGGAGTTTTACTAAGTGTATGGCTCCCAATTATATATACGTCTCATACACACACACATACACACACACACACACACATATATATGTATGTGTATATATATATATATATATATATATGTGCAAGTACATTCCTTCCCCCATTAATGTATATGAGTTGTATGAGTAGGGTAGAAATCCAGGATTGTTGACTAACAGAATGTAGAGACATGTTTTTAAATCTATATTCCAAATAAATCCCTCAAGGTCTACTGGGGCTGGGGGAATAATGAGCCTACTTTCTAAGGTACTTTTCTATGCACTGGGGGATATAGCAGTAAACAAAACAAACACAAATCTGCAGAAGTCCTAATAGAATTACATTCTAGTTGACACTCTATTGCCATTTCACAAACACCCTCATTCCAACAATAATATCTCTTTCTTTCTTCTTTTTTTAATGCTTAGGATATTTTCATTAAAGAAAAAGTTCAAAAACAAAAGAAAAATCTTACAGACCACTGTACAAAATTTACCCTAAATATCATTAAGACATAAAAATATATTACAGTTGGGAAAATCAGTGGATAATAAATTTTGTGAACTTTAATAGCTACAAGGAATGACATGAAAGCTTAAAGTATAATTATCATGAAAATAATTCTGATTTTAAGCATGTACATTATGTGGAAGTCAACTGATAGTTTACAGTTGAAATTTATTAATATGTGTCCATATTATAGTGAGGCTTCAGGTAAGCCAGGTAATGAGTCAATCATCATTAGGAGGAAGCAGAGATGGAGGGGAGAAGGAAGAGAAAAGGGAAAAGAAAGAGGAGGAGGAAGAAAAAGAAAAGAAATACACAGAGCAAATACATAATTGAAGAACAGTACAACAAAAAGGGTCAGAAACACCCCCTCCTATTTAGAATTTTGGGAAAATTAATCATGTTATCTTTTAAAGGGACTTTCTATACATTACCCCTTGGGATAAATTTCAAAGCCTTCTGGGAATAAATGGAAGAAAAAAGGCTGGACTGTGATGTTTCTTATTTTGAGGTAAGGTAGAATTGGGCTCAAAGAGATATTGTAACAACTTCTATCTTGTATTTTTGAAGCTTAGATATGATTCTAAATTACTTAGTTTAGATTTCTGAAGGAATTATAATATTTAGAAACTAAGAATTTCAATATACTGTTTTCAGAAATCTTAATGTGATTTATTAGACAAGATTTGCTATAATACTACCTAACAATGCTCATATGTGTCTTCTACAATGTCCAAAATATGTAACTTACGTAAGTAAATGACTTTCTAGAAATATGCAGCAGTGCTACTTTTATATAGATAAAATGCATATAAGTACACTTACATACTTGCATTGGGCACATAAAAATAATTATAGAATAAGGGTTATCCTTTTCTAAATTTGAAAATTAATTTATTATAGCATAAATATTCTAATCCCTCACAAATGCATGTAATCAATGAATTATACAGATAATTTCATTTCTGAATAAGCTGCTTTTAATTTCCAATAGCACATATGCATATTGATGTAAACCTTTAGTACAAATTTACTGATTTTACACCACACACCTAAATTTTTCAACTATTCTTTTAAATTAAAATGACAAATGTGATATACAAGAGATTGTACAAGGAAAAAGATATTAATCACGTCTATTGATAACTAACTGTAATACATTCAAAAGGCCACTACAATCTTGTTTCAAAACTTTCCTTCCTCCTCCCCTGCTGGATGCTGCTGTTGCCATGCAGCTATCCAACCAGCACACCCTCGCTCCCTTTTGCATGGGTGTTATGCTGTTGCCATGGATATGGCTATCTCTACATTTTTTTCAGCCCTTCTTTAAAAATGTGGTATTTTCTTTTACCTCAGAGGAACATGTAATTTCATAGATTCAATATAGTCACTTAACAGAATGAAAAATTACACCAAATTCCAGATCTCTAATATCATTTCAATTTCAATGTAGCTATAAATGTATTAAAAATTCTAATATGTGGAGACATCAACTATACTTTTTAATACTGGAATGCTCACTGACATACAGAGAGCCAGAAATCCATTTTTTTAAATTCTATTTCAATGTAGGAGAAAAAAATCATAAAATTCTTGAAAAAATAATAAATTTATAGATTATACACACCTGATTTTCACTGTCTTTATCATTTTCTTCTGGTTGACTCAGAATGAAATTAAGTGGGATGCTAAATATTCACTGCCAAAATTAAAACCACAGGGTAGATTTAAGACCACATGCATAAGAGAAAATGAATCTTTATATTAGCTGACAGATGAGTCAGAGTTCAATTTAGATTTCAAATCAATTCACTGATATTCCACCATCAAATTTTCACACATTGAAATTAAGATTCATAGCACTTCCATATGCTAGTGGTTAATTCCTTGAAAAGAATGCATTACAATAGAGAAACATCAACATTATGGTAAAAATGTGTGCTGCCCAAATGAATTAATTGATGTGAATGCAGAATTGAGCAAGTAACGTTAGTGTGGTGGGATCCTAGCACCTTCTAGATTTTTGGCATTGCAGGAAAAGAAAAAACACTTCTTTTATATGACCATAGAGCTGACATACCAGTATCACTCAGATGCCAATTAATCTTCAAGGAATTAGGAAGAAATCTGTCATCATTCAGTGATAATACATTACAACTGCTAGACAAAATGCTCAAAGCACAGGGGTAGACTACTTTTCTCCACATAAAAAGTACATATTAGAAACAATGGAGGTGATATATAATATTGATTAAGAATATAGATTCTGTAGCCAGACTGCTGAATTTATTAATGTATTTATGCCCCAGTTTTCTCATCTGTATATAGGGCTAATAATAGTTACCAATCACATTAAGTTTCAGTGAGGATTAAATTACATCATACATTATAAATATAAAGCACATAGAATAGTGCCTGGCATCTACTAAATCTACTAATCTAGTGCATGACACACTAGAGGAACTATTAATAATTAGTTAATATTAGAGGAAAAAATATTAGAGATAAAGGGGCTTTCTGGTTAAACTTTCTATTTTTCATGTTGCAAAGCATACCATTTAGTAATTATTGAGTTTTTATGAATGAGGTGTAGTATTATCTCTTCCATTTTAGTAATATAATCCAATTAATCAAAGTGTTAACTGAGAGAACTAATTTTTAGAGAAACAGAATTACACTCTGTAGAATGAACTAACTGTTATGAGTGAGAAGTAACCACGTGACTCCATATTTTTATCCAATTAGCAAGTTTTACAACCTGAAAACCAAACACTAAAACAAAACAATTACAATCAAGAGCTAATTTTTATTAATCTAATACACACACACACACACACACACACATGACCAGAAATATTTAAGTTAGCTGACAAATATACATGTAACATAAGTCAACAAAATATACTTAAAATACATGAGAAAATGAAACAAAGATAGAGTTAAATCAAATAACCAGAGATAGTGTAGGGGTAGGTAAGAAACTTGGTATTATGAATATCTGGTATCATTTGATCTTCACAAAAGGTCTGTGCTACCAATACTATAGATAAGAACCTGAGGGTCAATAAAGCTAAAGAATTTTTCTTTCGCAGAGCTAGTAAGCAATTTCTTCAAAGAATAAATAAGCTAAGGGAGCACAGGAGCTTTTTTTTAAATTTATTTAGAATAGAAATGGTATCTTTCAAATAGATGTACTCTTTCTTTTAAACTGTATAATCTTTCAATGATTTCATTACACAGGAAAAAAATCAACACTCATTTACAAGGACTTACCATGTTTAAAATAAAGAAAGGACTAAGAGATACCAAAAAAAAAGAAAGGAAAAAATTGCATTCTAAACATCAGTGTTAGCCCTGCTTTGCTGATGCTAACAAATCAAGGACACATTATACCACATTAAAGATCAGCACTTTTCAATCTATACTCTAGACTAATAGTTTTTCACATAATTACACCATTTTTAACCTGTTTGACAATTTTGCTTACCACAAACAATAATTTTTTCTTCTCCAAAGCAATAAGTACAGGATTATTATTTGTGAAGCCTGGCACCTCTGCAGCTATACCATAGGGATAGCTTAAAAGACAATTTAAGACCTGTATATAATTAAAGACACTGAATAAATAAATTTTTATTAGATGTCTGGAAGGCTATTAAAATAAGCTCTAGATATCTTTCCAACTTTATCCAAAAGGGACGATCAGTTTTCAACTATAAAAGGATAGCAACCAGCAACACAGGAGGCCTCAGGCATTGACAAAATTTGGGTAGCACCAATGTATCTTTGCTGGGGCCTTGAATGTTTACTTTTTTTATTTTTCTTAGAGCCAGTACTGACTACATTTTGCAATTGTTCATAGTTTTTCTTCTTGTAAAATAATAGATTATAGAACGTACTACCACACCTCGCCATTTCTATTAATATGAGATTTAATCATTGAAATTTAACTTATATACAGTATATATTTAATTTTTTTAATTATTTTTTAATAAATAGTAATATTTAACATCTGAACAAAAGCTCAAAGTATATAAACTTTTTTTGCTTCTCTTCTATTATTATTAGTGTCTATCAGGGAGTTATGCACTCTCCTTCTCTCCCTATATTTTTCAAAGAAGTTGTACGAAGTCCAACTCAGGTAAATAAAAACACTGAAACAACTACCATCATTTTGGACTCCTCACACCCTTGACCAAGAATACAAAACTTTATAGGATCCTAAACATACTCTAACATCTGAAATTGCTTTTAACATTTGCTAGACCATATACTTTGAATACATTAGTTTCTGCAACATATTAGCTAAATACATACTAAAGCTTTTGTGTAGTGAGATATAAAAAATTTTATGAATATAACCCTGTAGTTGAAGCATGTTAAAGGTACATGGTTCAGTCAGCAATGTTTAAAGCAATTAAGACAGGCTTATAAACAATCAGGTGTCCTTTGGCCCACAGCATCTGACTAAAAATTCTTGAAAAATTATAAATATTGAAGGAGTAGGTGGTTTGTATTTGCTTTGTTACAATGTTTAACAATAGGATTGGATATGATCTCAGATTATTCACCTTTGCATGTTTTTTTCCACAGCTACAGACTACCTCCTTGAAAATTAACACCATTGGTCAATCATTAGGAGATTCTCTGTATGAAGAACACTTATGATGAGAAAATTTCTTTCTTTACAATAACAGAAAATCCATTATTAGTTCAAAAGATGTAACTCTGCAACCAGGAACATCATATCTTTATTATTATTTGCTACATTTTTATGAGCTATATTACTGGTTCATTATTTCAAGTAGGAAAATCTGATAAAGTCGGGTCAAATTTTTAGGGGAATTAAGGTAAGACTTATTTAATCGGCAGAAGTAAAATAAGGGGATGAACTAGGACCTGACGTGGTCTTTTAAAACACTATAATGTGATTTTTATTTATTTATTTATTTATGAATTTTTAACAATTTACTCATTCATTTAAAACATGCCTTTAATACCACTATAAATCTGTACCTACATAAGTCTAATTTCTACTGAATGATCAAAGGCTTAGGAATTGCTCACATTATACGTGTCTTGACTTTATTACACTACTTGATTTTTACTTTAGGTCATATTAGACATCCTTTACTTTTTGGGCTCACTCTTTGATACAAAATCATGCTGGATACATTAAATCATGGACTCTTGAGTAGGATGGGACCTTAGAAGTCATCTGATACAACCTCCAACCAAATGCAACAATCTTTTACACAATGCCTCCTCACAGGTTTAGAATTAGATTATAAACTCTTCGTATGAATTCAGGTTTCCCATAAACCAAGGAACTTAAAATTAATCCACAGTGAATATGAAACTAAGCTGTAGGCCAGTAATAAATAAAATAAAAGTGAATAATGTGATTCACAGCACAGTATACTTATTAAAACTTTAAATATTTTGTTATTGTGTTTTTGGATCATTAGTGCCAATATTACAGGAAGAGACATCAGAGGGGAGTCGCCAATAAAAATCCTATTTTATTAAGAAAAGTCCATAACATTTGGAAAGTCTCAGTCATAAGACTCTCCAAACCCTCACCTGTTTCATTCCCTACCTCCTAACCATTCTCAAGCATGACGCAAGGCCCATGCCATAAAGGATTATCACATTCAGGACCACAGCACTAGGCTGCTGGGCTACCCTTTTAGAAGAGACTATTACAACTTATCTCATCATGTTCTACTATGTGATAACTGGAAGACATGCCTCCCTGGATATCTCACATTGCCCAGACTCTCAGGCCCATACTATTTGACTCAGCCTAAAGTTACTCAAGACCCAACCCTTTCTCACGTTCCAACCCTTTCCACTTCTGAGTTTCCTTCCAGGCTATTATCCTCCTCCCTCTTACAAAACCCAATATAACTCTGAGCTCACAATATCTGATTTTATCACCCTCTCCATCACCTCTTGCTGTCAGCTAGCACTCCTGGTCAGTGGGGACCACCATGCTATGTTTTTCATTGTAACAATTCATTTGGAAGCATGGAGAAATTTGTACGGAGACAAGTTAGACATGTGCAGTCCAACATCAGATAAGAGTAGCTTAAATAATGGTGCTAGAAGTTAAAATACTTCGAGCAGAGAGATTTGTCACTTGCCCTCTTCCAACCTATTCTCCATAAAGAAGCAAATTTTAAAAATCATATCATGTCATTTCTCAGCTTAAATCCTTAAATGACTTCCAAATGCACTTACATGAAAATGACAAGCCTTTACCATAGCTTATATGCCCTAACTGCTCATAGCTACACATCTTCCTTTAACTACATTGGGTTCTTCCTGCCCAATGTCCACTATATGCTGCCAAACTGGTGTTTTAGTCACCCCCTTAACTGGTTCTTTCACACCTAAAGCAATTCTCTTTTTCTCTGCTAGGACCCTGCTCCTTCCTCCCATTCTTTACATGACAGGCTGCTTTCTGATTCTTAAACATTCAACTTAAATATCACTTACTTTGCTGACTACTCTATCAAAATTAGACCATCCCTAAATCATTCTCAGCATCAGTCTCTGGATTGTTTCCTTCCTGGTACTTAACATTTTGCAATTTTATTTGTGTATATGCAAATTATTTCATCATTGTTCTCTCTCCCATTACAAAGACAGACTCAACTAACACGTGTAACAGGAATAATAGGATTAAAAATTCACCATTTACCAACCATTATAATATTAACCAATTCAGGGAAAAATCATCAGTGGAGGCTCAAACTAATGGATAAAAGTCTGAAGAGTAATAGGATAATTACACAGTGCCAATAGTGCATAACCTGAATCTAATCAGGAGGAAGGAAATATCAGACAATCTCAAATTAAGGGACATTGTACAAAATTACTGGCAAATGTGAATGTCATGAACTACAAGGAAAAATTCAAGAATGGTTCCAGAGTAAGGGACTACGACAACTAAATGCTCCCCAGGATCTTAGATTTCTTTTGCTATAAAAGCCATTGTTAGATAAATGGTTTCCGAATATTTTTCCCAATCTGTAGGCTGCTGTTTCATTTTGTTGATTGTTTCTTTTGTTGTGCAGAACCTTTATAGTTTTATGTAATCCCATGTATTAATATTTATTTTTGCTTTTGTAGCCTAATTTTTTGGTGCAATATCAAAAAACATTGCTAAGGCCAATGACCAAGAGCTTTCCCTCCATGTTGTCTTCTCATAGTTTTATAGTTTCAGGTCTTACATTTTGGTCTTTTAACAATTTTGAGTTGATTTTTGTATATGCCTAGATTTCTTATGTAGATTATAAAGTAAATTTTGATGTAATTTTAAATAATAAAGTCAAAACACTTTTGAACAATAGCTAAATTTTCAGAAACTACTAATTCCCAAGGTGATGGATAATAACAGTAATTAACATGTTCTGAGTACCTAAGATATGGCAGACATACTGCTAAGCCCTTTAGATGGTTTGTTTATCTCATTCATTTCTCACAATTCTTTTAAATATGCACTATTGTTAGGCCTATTTTTGCAGAGTACAAAACTGAAGCTTAGTTAAATTTTTTGGTTTGCCAAATATTTTCCAACTAGTACTGAAACTTAGGAAATTAGAGATCATACACCATTCTATCTGTTCCCAAGGATTTGAAATAAGGCATGCAATGTGGTACAGCAAAAAGCATGAAGGAGTTAGATGTGCAAGATTGGCCCTTACTGGCTGCTTGAATGTGGGGACAAGAATGTAACATTTCTGAGCGTGTTTCTTAATCTGTAAAAAGGAAAATACTATTTTATTGATATGGTAACCAACTTTTTAAATGAGATAATATGAAAATGTCATAGTGCCTATAAAAGCAAAACATAAGGGAACTCCACAGTAATTTGTTATAAACTTAATGTAGGTGAACTGTTTTACATTTAATCCTTACAGGAATTCTTCGAAGTAGATACTTATATTATTCTAATTTTTCTGATGAGGTAAAAACTCTTGAAAGGTGATTTAATAAAGAAAGCAATGCTGGTGAGCAGCAGAGCTGTGACTACAACTCAGATCAGGCTCACGCCAGAATCATTTCTCATGAGCATTATTTTATGCTGATTATTTCTTTTTATTAATATTAATTTTATTGACTAATCATAATTGTATTGCATTGATGGAGTACAATGTGATGTTTTGATATATATATTACAATGTAGAATAATTAAATCAAGCCAATTAACATATCCATCACCTCACTTACTTAACACTTTTTGTGGTGAGACATTTGGAATTTACTCTCAGTTATGTTAAAATATACAGTATGTTAGTATTGACTATAGTCACCCTGCTATGCAACAGATCTCAAAACATATTCCTCCTGTCTAGCTGAAATTTTGTACCCTTTGACCAACAACTCCCCATACCCTCGTTACACCCCCAGTCTCTGTCAACCATCATTCTACTCTCTACTTCTATAAATTCAACTTTTTCTTAAATTCCACACGTAAGTGAGATCATATATTTGTCCCTTTGCGTCTGGCTTATTTCACTTAGTATAATGTCCTCTATATTCATCCATATTGTCCCAAATGACAGAATTTCATTCTTTTTTTTTTTAGGCTGAATAGTATTCCATTGTGTATATCTACCTGGTTTTTCTTATCCATTCATCCACTGATGGACACATGATAAATTCCATATCTTGGCTATTGTGAATAACGCTCTGGTGAACACGGGAGCGCAGTATGAAAGGGTGTCCTATTCTCCACATTCTCTATGCTACTTATTTCTGCTGGGAAAGTTACCTCTACAACCACTAGTATTAAAAGTTCATGATGCAATGTGGTGTGAAACACGGTAGTAGGTCACAGGCCAGTTTGAGTACAGACTTGAGTATTAGTTTAAAAATATACTCTATGTATCACTGGTTTTAACAAGGTTTCCAAAAGGTGTCTCACTCACAGGGCTGATGCAAATTTAGGACAGGATAGAAAATCTTGATAGACAAGTGAGTAGACATAGCCTACTACAGAAATTCACAGGAAAGAAATAAACGTTTTCCTTTTTTTTTTTTGAGCTCTGCTCTTTCTCTGTTACTACCACAAAGATCAACTCTCTGCTTCTACCAGAAGGAACAGATATCATTATTGAGGCTCTTTAACTATGGAGTTGTGGCTAACAATGATCCATCCTTTTTTTTTAATTTATTTTTTATTTATTTATTTATTTATGTATGTATGTATGTATGTGAGGCAGAGTTTCACTCTGTTCCCCGGGCGAGAGTGCTGTGGCGTCAGCCTAGCTCACAGCAACCTCAAACTTCTGGCTCAAGCAATCCTCCTGCCTCAGCCTCCCGAGTAGCTGGGACTACAGGCATGAGCCACCATGCCCGGTTAATTTTTTCCATATATTTTTAGTTGTTCAGCTAATTTCTTTCTATTTTTTTTAGCAGAGACAGGATCTTCCTCTTGCTCAGGCTGGTCTCAAACTCCTGAGCTCAAAGGATCTGACCCCTCAGCTTCCCAGAGTGCTAGGATTACAGGCATGAGCCACCACGCCCAGCCTGTTCCATCCTTTAGAAACTATACTATGCCTCTCCTCCTTAAAAAAAAAAAAAAAAAGTCTTTTAATTCCAGCTAATAATATCTATTCTTCCTGACTTACCATAATATTCCTTTTTTGTTATGTAATGATACTCTTCTTTATTTGATCTAATTATTTCACATAAACAAATTTGAAGGAAAGTTATCTAAATTATACCAAAAAGGACTGTATGCTTTAAGAAAGTTAACAGAGGTTAAGTACTGACTTTAGCAATCAATTACAGCTATTTTGATATCAGTTCTACTAATGCACATAAAAACTTTAGGCTTACTCTACTTTGGCTTACTTTATAAGTAAACTTTAGGCTTACTCTACTTTGTGTAACAGAATGCTGCTTCTCTTGCTTCATTATTTTTTCCTTCTTTCCTTCATGCTCATAAGGAAAATTATAAAAAAAAAAATCTTACCTTGAGTGCAGAAATATAGTTTGATAATAGTAAGTCTTTCACTCTTCTATAAGTTGATATTTAGATGTATTATAATCAAAATTTATATCCATTGTGTTCATTATCCAGAAAATGAATAGTTACAAATTCTGTTAATTATAAATCATTAGTTTTTGCCCCAGTATCAATAATAATCCTTTGAGTTATCATGCATCAATTTTCAAGAGTATATGGCTACTTAGGCAGTAATTGGGAGTTCTTTTCCTTATAAAACATGACCAACTTTGAAGATAATCAGTTTCATGTCCTCTAACTAAAATGCTATTAATGACCTTCAAGAGTCCTTATTGTTCTGAAGTCAAAATGAGTTCATAATTTTGGACACATCTCATGGCTAAAACATTTTGCTCTGTTTGAAAACCTGAAAATAATGCCGAAAGAAGACACTGGAATATTATTGAAATGTCTGCCAAAACATATGCTTAAGAGCACTGCTCTGAAACAATCCACTTGGGGAACTTGTTAAAATGTGGATTCTGATTCAGTAGTTCTGGGGTGCCACCTAGTATTCTGTACATCACTAATCGGCTACCAGGTGATGCTGATGTTGCTGCTCTGCTGGCCACACTTTGAGTTGTAAGATTTTAGAAGTAATACCCTCTCGGGTACATTCAGTTAACAATGTGAAAATTAAGAACGACTATCACTCAAAGATTCTTCTTCTCTCTACTCCTTTTTCTTCTCTCTTTATTAAAGAAGGGAATATAAGAAGTATTGTGTTAGAGCTGAACAATATGTCTGAAGTCAGACAGAAAAATTTGAATATAGACTGCAAACCTGGATAGTCTACCAAAAATTAATATAATAATATTTACTATACAGAGTTGTGATGAGAATTAAACAACAATAAATACAGTGACACAGTAACACTCAGAAAATACTAGTCTGATTCCTTACTTCACAGTTTTTCAAATTATCTGTCCTAAATGAGTACTAAATGTTGGGTTTTTAATTTCTTTTTCATTTTGGGTTAAAATTTATGTCTCAAAAACAATTATTCTCTTTACTCTCAAAATATTTTCCCTTGGTTTGAGACAGGTTTGTTTTGGTTTAGTTTAAAATTATCTAAATGAGAAGTTTTAAAATATATGTAATGCTGCTCAACAATAAAAATGCAAAATAATAGGTGTGACTACAAATTTACAAAGGAAACTGAGATTTATATATGTATATCAAAATAAATGCATTTAATTAAGTAATTGAAAAATACACACTACAGAGATGCTACAGCATTTCAAAATAATTTTAGAAATGTTTCTTTGGAATAAACAGAGCTTGTTTATAAACCACATTAAGAAAAGAAATTCCATTATTTTGTAATCCACTTTGTTTTTGGCAAGAAATCATCCTTTCTACTTTGATCACCCATTTTATTCACCAAATTTGGCACATTCTAACTTCTGCTAATGGTAAAAACAGAACTGACTCTTTCTGTTTGATGATTTGCCACTGTTGAGAATTATTCAAAGTACAATCCACAGAATCCAAAGATAAAGCCAACATAGGAGCCCAAACAGTGTGAGCAATGGCGACATTATCCTATTGCTTGGCTCCTGTCATAACTACTGTGAAGGGGACATCATTCATGCCAATAAACCAGTCTGAGTATGTTGTTCAATCACTGTCATTTTTCTAAGTGTCTCACCTCATATGTTTTCATGTGGCTTCAAATGAGAAACAGACTTGGATTTTTCTCTTCTCATTCTATTTCCAGGGCACTGTGCACCAATAACATAATTCTGCAGCATTTGCTAGCTTTTTAACCCCTGCCACTCCTCTAATTAACTGAACTGATGATCCTAGAATGGAAAAAGGAAGCTGCATTAAAAGGCAGATGCTCAGTATACCACATTACTGTTGCAAATTCACTGGCACATATGGAAGCCAGAAACCCAGATCACAGGGATCATGAATTTGGAAGCTCTTCCACTGAAACCAGGACACTGGCAAAAATGGAATTTGGAGACCTGAAAAAAATTACAAGGGATTGGCAAACTTCTTTATCCTCATTGGCTCTTCCCACTGCTTTTCCAACCTTTTCCCATCACAGCCTGCTTCCTCTGGGATTATCCAGGTAGAGTTAGCTACAGCAACCATGTTTTCTAGAAATGATCAAGCCAGATGGCACCTTCAAAGTATGAATACCTGGATCCTAAAAGTATGTTACAGAAACAGCAATATAAAGTTGTGCAATTATCTTTGAAAATATTTCGCTGCTTCAATTACATAAAGATTTTCAAGAATTTTTTCTGAATTTACAATGTATATTACATTGATACATTTTCTTCACTTAGAGTTATTGAATTACATTGATTTGATTTGATTTAAAGAATTGATTTGTCCATTTAGAGTTTAGTAAATACATGTGGAATGACTTCTCTGTGAAGGTAAAGTAATAATGCATTTGTTAAGTTACAGCTCTGACTTCAGATCTTTTAAATTTGCCTCAAAGATTCCACTAAACATTACTTTATTTAACTGTGAGTAGAGGTAATAGTGCCTAACCTCATAGAGTTATAGCTGGAGGTAAAGAAATATGGATACACATTTCTTAACAGAGTCCTTGCACTTGGTACACAGTAAACAATAAATAAATAAACATAATTGAAAAACTTGGCTATAGGTGTTTTAAAGGGAAAAAAAAGTAAGGAAAACCCAATCCTTACCCTCAAGTAATTTACTACTCACCAGGACAATTAAAAATGAAACAAATATCTACTCTAGCTAAATATCTATATCTTATCTATAAAGACTTATGGATGTGTGATATAAAAGTGGGAAAAAAATCCACAAAAGTTTCCAGTGGAGATCACTTTGAACGAGGATTGTGAATGTGATTTTTTGGAGACCTAGGCTCTAAAACACCTGGTAGTTCTCTAAACTCCATATGGTCTTCCATGTCTCTACCTCTCCCACCCCATGCCCTTCCACTCTTTACCTAGTAAATTCCTTCTTATCTTTCAAGACTCCATTCAAACACCACTAAGTCTATGGAGCCTCCCTGATATAGTCGAACAGTGCTGGGTGATTGCTGAATATGCCTCTAGTCTTACACTACTCTCATTGCATTAAATTTGTTTATATGTATGCAGGTGTTCCCATCAGACTGTGAACTTTTTCAGGAAAAGATCCATATTTTATTTATTATTCTATGCCCAGCATGTGGCATATAGCACTCAGTAATGGTTTCATTTTGTTTTTCTGTGTTTTTATTTGAACTTATGAATATATAAATGGGTAAAGGCAGCACGTTGGCTAGTCCTAGAAGGATGAAAACAATTTTATAAAGGGAATATGGAGGGGTGGAGGTATATCCCAACTGAGGGATAAAGATACAGGAAAGAGAAAGGTAGAACATATTTACCTACAACAAGTTTTCTTGGAATAGTACATGATTAAAAACGGAAGCTGGAGCCAGAATAAAAATTGTGGAAGTGTATAAGTGTAAATCTAGAGGCAATTTATTGCTTATAAATAACAGTAGGGGAAAACCAGGTAAAGCTCTCTGCTTAATTAAATCTTTCTTCTTTTCTCCCTTCCTGTCTTAAAGTACTTGCTGTGTTCATAGAATTTCTTTCTTATCTCCAGAGGGAGATTAGGCTGCCCAAACCAAACCATTAATGCCAGTTTACAAAGAAATACAATTCAGATAGATGAGAATTCTCTGCTCAGTGAAGGTTTTAGAATCACAGGGCTGCTGCCTCTGGTACCCCTCTATAAGGATTTTTTTTCCAGAAATAGTCAATATCAAAGGTCACACATTTAAAAATTCACTTGCAATTAGAAGCCTAAGGGAAAAATGCCTAGGAATAAATATTTTGGCAAGCTTTTAAAGCCTTTCATGAGTTGGCAACTAGACAGACCATACTGGCCTCCCAAGCAAGCACAGCAGGTGTGCCACTTCAGAGATGGTAGAAAGGCTTCTGGTCCCTAAATATCACTCTAACCTGCTTCTTAGTAATGTCTGACTTTTCAGGAGCAGAGATGTATTCCCTAGTGTTGAGGGGCTATGCTCTATTGAAATGTACAAACCTCTGAAAGGAAAGGGGAAGAAGCAAGACTAATGCATGATTAGTGACTACAAACTTCCAGGCATCTACCACCAGCTTACTCTCCATAATACGTTCACTACGACAGGTCCAATCAAATATGTACAATGCAGTATGTACAATACAGATGCAACCATGCAATTCCTCTCAATAAACATAACCCAAAAGCTCACTATTGCTCTCAGCATCTTCCACATATCTGTCTTTATTTGATATGCTGTCTGTGCTGCAGGCATCCTGGACAGACTGCTTGTCATTCCTGGAACCCATCATGTCTCTCTGTTTGCACTTGTGCTGGTCCTTCTGTTTTTTTTTTTTTTCTTCTTTTATCCACATTAAATCCCTTCTTATGCTTCAAGGCGTTTCTCAAATGCCACTTATAACATGAAGTAAACTGAAATGCTACGTACACCATGAAGTACACTGAAGTTTTTCTCATCAGATCAGATTATTCCCTCATCTAATACTTTGTCTACAACTGTATAATGGAACTTGTCAAGTATGTCTTATAATTATTTATGATCATGTTATCTCCAGGCCTATCTTAACATAGACCCAGAAGAAACTATATTCTTAAGAGTTGTTAAAAAATATGTTGAAACTATCATACTTATTATATTGTGTCTCAGAGATTTAGCAATAAGAACAATAGCCAATTACTTAACATATTTATATTATAAATGTCTTTAATGAATCTTGTTTTCATTTTAGAAAATAATTCTGAGTTCATATCACACAGAAAAAGCTTTACATGTATTTCTTTAATAATGGGAGGATTACATAACAGGCAAATTCAACTTACTTAATGACCATTAATATAATGATCATTGCAACCAAATTATATATATGAATGGCCACTACAAAAACAACTGCATATCCTTTTCCTTTCCAACTAAGAGTGAAAGTGCCTTGAAAGACATACAATTTATCTGGGAAAGCTAAAGACACCAAATTTCAAATTATTTTCAAAATCTCAAAATTATTTTGTGTTTCTGTTGGTTTAACTAACATCTATTTTGTTGCCATAAATATTCTGGTTATTGGTATACTTCAACTCTAGCTTGAATACAGTTTTATCAAAATATGAAGATTTATATATTTATGTTCTAGTGTTTTCTAAATGATTTAAATTTCTAGAATTAATATTAATATAGCAAAATAACTGCAAACTGACCTTGTCCCCAGATGCTTAACATTTTTGTTAGGTATAATTCACTTAAAATTTCACAGAAAGGTTTTTATAATATAAATATTTTTAAATAGATATTTGATCCAAAGTTTGGAAATAGTGTCTCAGCCTGGCACCATTGCCCTAACTCTCTTTTATAATATATTAAAACCTAAAGTAGACAGATTCAGTGCTGCATAGTGTATAAGGTTTTGTGGACTCGTGCATGTGTGTTCTTAATTTGATTTGGTAATTTACAAGTTAAAGATAAGCATATGGTGTTCCAACCTTGCCTAGATAATCTAGATCATATTTTGATACAGAATAATGATTTTATTTTGCTTTAGTCACTTCCAAAATGTATGACCCAAGACAAATACTTCCACCTGCTCATCATTTATTGAGCATGTGCTTTGGTTGGCTCTTTGTATAATTCCAACCCTTTCTGCTTTGATACTGCCAGTGCATTAGTTACTATAGAAACAATGTCACTGAAATTTGAAAAGCATAGTGACATAGCAAACCACAGTAGACAATATATTTTGTATGTGTATACAGATGGTATGTGTGTTTATGCTAACTTGTAGACACATGCATAAACATATATACATATATAGATATAGATGGTATGCCAGGATATGTGCCCGGTATGTGCTTCAGTGTGTATACTGTGCATACACGTAGGCACTTAGCACATGTTTCCATGTAATTTATTAATACATATATGTAGCATATATTTAATATGTATATGTATTTTAGTCTGAGAATCTCACAAATCAGAAGGCATATGTGGTTTTAATATACAGAGAGTATGTAAGTTAGTAAAATTAGAGATCATTAAAATAGAATGTTCCATAAAATCTGATTTTTAAAAATATAAATACATAATAAAAGTCAAAGAACATGTTTGTTATACATTTAAAATTGTGAGCTCTAATGTAAGGAAGCCAAAAAATATATGTATAAAGAAGAATTTAAAATTTTGTGTAAAATAATTAAAATTGCCATTTCAGAATTACAAAATAAAATGGTAAATTTGAGGGAAAATTCTTGTCTTAAAACTTATATCATATGAAATTTAATGATTTAAAGCACAGATTTTCCTAAATATGAAAGTGAAAAAGCAAATTAATCAACTTTAAACAAAGAAACATCCTCAGTGGAAGAAACAAAATATTATGACCAATATAAATATAACATCTAAATTTCAAAATATCACTAATGAGGTAATTTTACTCGGCATTTTGATTCTTGCAAATTGTAATTGGTGGGATTTTTTTCTCCATAATCTGCACCTGAATATCAACTTTTTGCAAATAATTAGCAAAATTTTTATTGTCTATCATGGCTATACGGCAGAATGGGAAGCTTGTGGGGGAAAAGGTGATACATGAAATAGAATTGTATGTGTGTCACATATGTGTTGCCCAGTAAGTCCCAGAGTTATCTCAGTAGACTCTAGAGAATGTACAAAACTTTCATAGGTTTTAGTTATATTTTAGGTATGGGGAAATTCCCTTATATGTTGGAAATATTTACAAATATTGACACCAAGTATTACTTTGTTCCAGGCATTTTTTTGTTATTGTGTTAAAGCCATGATTTAAGAATTATATAAGATATCCTTATAACAAAGACACTTATAACCCCCTTAATTAATATTTTGAAATTTTAAAAAAGACCAAGAAAACACTGCCTGTTGGAAAAACAGCTAAGGTCAAGTTTTGGCTTATTTATTCTAACATAAAGTTAAATAGTATATTACTATGTCAGCTCTGTTAGCAGATGATTTTTTTCTTCATAATATGAAAGTGACCCTAAAACACATTTAAAATTCAATTACTATTTAATACTAGTTACAGTAACATTTTAAATATTTACTTCATAAAACTTACAGTCTAAATACCAAAAACTCCTCAGGCATGGGAGAAATTTCTGGTTTACTACTTAAGTTGTATAGTTTTGCATGCCTACAGACACAGCTTCAAGAAATGAAAATATCAAGTGGTCCATAGAAATAACAGGCGAAAGAATAAGTGTCTGTCAACAGATGAATGGATAAAGAAAATGTGGTATATTTAAACATTAGAATACTATTCAACCACTAAAAAAGGAAATATAGTCACTTGCAGCAACATGGATAAGCCTGGCGGATGTTAAGTTAGGCACAGAAAGATAAATATCACATGATTTCTCTTACATGAGGGAGCTCAAAAAGTTGAGCTCATAGAAGTAGAGTAGAATTGTGGTTATTAGAGGCTGGAAATGATGGGGGGAGGGGAAAGGAAGGAGAGGTTGTTTAATGGATACAAAATTACAGCTTGATAGGAAGAATAAATTCTAGTGTTCTACAGCACTGTGTGATGAATATAATTAACAATAATTTATTGTATATTTTCAAATAACTAGAAGAGAGGGTTTTGAATGTTTACAGCACAAATGATAAATGAGGTGATGGATATATTAATTACCCTTATTTCATCATTATACATTGTATACATATATCAAAATATTACTCTGTACCCCATTAATATGCACAATTATTACATGTCAATTAAAATAAAATAAATTTAAGTCTTTACAAAACCAAAATATGAAGTTTTATTGAGGTTATAGAGCAACTGGAACCTTCATACAGTTTCTCAGAATAAAGATAAGAACCTAAACTCTCATAAAGGACTTTGCAGTCCTTTATTACATCATAAGTATAATCTATTATATTATTATAATCTATGAAATTGAGGTTTTAAAATGTCCCTAAATAACATGGCCCAGACTGAGGTCTAACAGTGTACAAGAGCTCCAAGGTCCCTGAAAGATCATCAGTCAGAGAGAGGTTACGGGTGGCCTTAGGGAAGATGGGTTGCAGAGCAGGCTGTAGATGGGTATATAAGTACTGCCAAATTTATTAGTACCATAATAAGTTTGTGCATATGAATATAAAGTGGAAAAAAAACCCGAAGCCTTAGAAAAATCAACAGTGGACTGCCATCTTTTCCTATACAGGAATCTAAACTAGCCTGTGAGCCATAGTAGGCAGAAAACATTGAACCATATGGAGCTCATTTTCAATAGTGACACAATGTGGCAGTGACAGAATCAATTAGAGCTAGATACTAAAGTGTACTAGCACACTGATGAGCCTTTCTAACCTGATTTGAAAAAGTAAATCCAACAAATATACAAGCTACATACATCAAATAAAGAAAAGAAAAAGGGCATGGACTTACATTGAAGCAATACTTTATCAGAAGTTGTTAACTCATTTACTTATTCACTTAATATTTATTTATCACAAAAATGTGCAGAAACTGGTTTTAAGCACCTCCTTTGTAATTTCATACAGACTGCCTAAAATGTAAAAATACTGGACACATACTGTTCTCCGCTTTGTGGCCTCAGCAAAAACTCTGAGAGAGACAAGTACCCATTTTAACTTCTGTACATTATCTGCACCATGCCAGCCTCGGTAAAAAAGACAAATAAGCCACAGGCACAAGCTTCAAAGGGTTGACAATATACTGGTAAATAATTAATTGTAATGCAATACACTGAATAAAAATTAAAATCCAGTATAGTAAGCAGAGAGTGCTATGCAACCACCTAGGAAGAACAACCAACTTTCTCTGTTTGGAGCTTAGGAACAATTCCCAGAGGACTAATTCTTCAAGTTGAATCTTGAGACATGAGTAGGTGTTCATCATATTGAATTCCAGATAGGGAAAACAACATGGTAAGAGGCATCAATCCATGAATAAGCAGGGAGAATTTCTACACGGAGAGCCAACGATCAGGGAGCACATCTGAGAGTGGCAGGAGATGAATGTGGGTATTAAGCAGGTGCTAAAATAAGAAGGGTTTTGTACACAAAGAACAGAGTTTAGATATTGTTACAAAGCCTCTGACATGCTATAAATAACATTACATGTATTTACTTTAGGATATTCATGTGGTAAAAATGTGGCAAATAGCTTGGAAGGAGAAAGAATAAGAAGACCTCATTTTTGTTTCAGAACTTTGATTTACATGAATGCTGATTGTGAGTGTAGGTGAGAGAGGCAGGGGAGGTATGACGGAGACAGAGAAAGAAAGTGGAAAGGCGATACCATTCTGAAACTAGATAAATAATTTCTTCAAATTTCCACAAGGAAACATCTTAACTTTATAACTTCCCCCAAATAATGCATTATTTTTAATTGTTCACTTAAAATGTTCCTTCCTAGGGACTTCTTTGCCTGCTTTGTGGAGAATGCATATAAAGAATTTGTTTCCAAGATTCAAGAGAATGCCAGAGGCTACGATTCTTAAACTCAGTTTACATGTGTTGAGTCCTCAGCTATGCGTTTTCAACATGAGCCTAACAAAAATGAGCTTTGTGTCTTTGATTCTTCTTTTTGGAATTTATGCATATTGGTTTGGCAAGAAACCAGATAAGCAGTTCATGTAGAATAACTTGGCAAAGGAGACCTCTGCTTCTACTGAGAACTCCTTCAATTTTCATTTTGTTATTAAAATTATCTTGTGCAGTCTAGATTTAACAGGAATCATAACAGTGAAATAGGCAGAATATTGGAAAGGTAGCATTCTGAAGAACTAGTTTACTACGAGGGTTAAAGAATAAGCTCAGGAGTCATACTGCCTGAATTTAAATCCTCTGTGACCTTGAGCTAGTTAATTACCTGCCTTTTGCTGCCTTTCTTCATGTTTAAAATCCACACTTCCATTTCCATTTCATAGGGATATTATGAGGATCATAATAATGTATAAAATGTGATCAGCTCCATGCCTGGTAAATATACAGTCAGTAAATGGTACCACTATCATTACATAAATATATTACTACAACGACTATTTTATTCCTTTACTATCATAGGATAGTTAATGAATATCTAATTGGTCTAGTGTTAAAACCAGTATATTGAGCATTATACCTGTTCTTTCAATCTCTTTAAAAATATTCTAATTTTTTCCTTATTCCTATATATAAAAAATTTCTGGCAGCAACATAGAACAACATAACAGATAAACTTTTCGAATCATCTTAATATTTGTTATATCAATAAATGCATAATGGGAAAGATTATGATGCTAGATGTGTAAATATAACACATGTATTTAAACTACTTTTGATACATTGTAATGACCACAGAATTATAATGGTTCATCTAAAATTATGCTGTCTCATATAACAATTGAGCCAGGTATTTTAGAGGAAAGCATAAATCTCCAGTAATGTCCCTATACCAATGGGAAGTAATTAGAATATTTCACAGTTATAGATTAATATTTTGAATTTATATTGTACTTTTCATCTAAAGGCCTTGCAAAGCCTCTATAAACATTAACTCATTAACTTTACAATTGCCATACCTCCCATAAGGTAAGGAGGCGTCTAATAGTATTTTACAAATGAGAAATATTAAATCAAGAATAACTAAATACTACATTTATGATTTAGGAATCATGGTATACTGTAAGATTTTTTTAGGATTTTAAATAATGTTTATTAATGCTTAAGATTTTCTACATGTTAAAAAAATTGCTTATATGGTTTTCATTATGCTCTTTTCATGGCATTTTCTTTAAAAAGCACTTTTAAATTATTTTTATGGCATCCAAAAACATAAAATTTGTATGAATTTTTTAGATACAGTGTTTTAGATGTTTTTATATAAATGTTTTATAACAATCTTTCGTACTAGGCTTTTAATACATATAAAGCTGGTAGAGACATAGTATTTGTGTGCATGTGTGTGTGTATGTGCATGTGTTTGCATGTATGTTCATATACTGTATGTTCCCAATACCGGGGATAACACTGTATAATTTTGTGCTTACCAAAATTAATATAACACTAAATTAATAGTGTAAAGTAGGATGCTGTGCCTCAGTAAAAAATCTCTATGTTTATAGATCTTCAAACCTTTAAAATTAACCCAAATTATACAAGTATTAATATAAATCTTTTGAATACTCTCAATTGAAAAACTGTTCATTTAATGATGTATATATAATGCCAGCTTGAAATTTAAGTTGTTTTATGGTATAGGTCTAATCTATTTTTATAATCTTCTTTCCAAATACTTCATATAACCTTTATTTTATTTATAACAAATCTTTCACTTTTCTCCAGAAACATACTCAGAACTTTCCTTATTTTGCTTTTTGTTTCTTCTCCTCAGAACACACTTTACTCTGGATTATACATCAGAATCTTACCATGATCCAAGGCTTAGTACTTAAGTGAGACCCCTTCCATGCAGCCTCCCTAGATATTCTTTGTACCAGATGCTGTTGGTGCTTCTCCTGTATCCCCTTTGCAGGCCAGCCACTGCAGGCTCACATCTGTGCACTTATACACAAACACACACACACACACACACACACACACACACAGAGTTCATGGTCAAAGACTAACAACTGCCTAGGCACCTTGATTCCAGGTGTACTAACTACTGCGGTGCTAGTTTCACTCCAAAGACAAGCTTTGAGCTCATGCTGATAGACTTCTGGAACCATTTCTTTGGCTCATTTCTACCTCTGCCCTATCCTGCTTTCCTCACTCCCTTCTGTTGTCTTCTGGAAGCACTCCTCAATAAATTACTTACACAAAAGTCCTCATCTCAGGCCCTGCTTCTAAAAAAATCTAACCTAAAATATCCTCAATTTAATGAATTCCCGAATTCACTGCAGTATTATTTATAATAGTAGATAATAAAATAATTTAAAAGTCCAATAATGAAAACTTGGTTAAATAAATTGCTTTCTGTCTTGATAGGAGAGTAACAAGCAAACATTAAAAACATTATTTTAGAAAAGACTGGACAGAGTTTATGATATACAAAAGGTACTAAAAATTTTGCATAGACTTATAAGCAAAGTCTATGCTAAATAATGGAAATAAGGCTCTCACAAGATAAGATATAGTCCCTAACATTGTGATATGTACAGTAGCATTAGATACATATTATATATAAAGTATTAAACAATAACCATCTTTTAATTTCCGCTGGAGTAAACACTATGAAGGATAAGCAGAGTTCATGGAAACATGGGATATTTGACTTGGTCTGTAAAGCCAAAAAGACTTCAATGAGGAAATAGCATTTGGTAAGAATGGTGAGGCATCTTGGAGTGTGAAGCTGCAAGAGTCATTTGGATAAAAGAAGCAACAAAGTTAACTGTCCTGAGGAAGAAGGAGCTGACACCTTTGAGTAACAATAACAAAGCCAGTGTGGTTAGGGAAGCAAAGGTTGGGAGGAGGTAGAGGTCTAAAAATCTAGAGCCTTATCAGAGCCTTTGTAAGTCATGTAAAAGGTTTTCTTAAGACCCATGGAAGACAAATAGTAATATTAAGAACTTTTAAACATAGAAGGGGCATGATATTATTTTTAAAATATTACTGAAATTACTCTGAGAATATATTAGAGAGGGTAGAGGACAAAGATATTTAAGTTATGAGGTTACTGCAATAGTCGAAATTAAGAGATTATGGGCACTTGAGCTAGGGACTAGTATAAAGATGAAGGGAAATGGATGCTTTTGAGATATTTAGAATGCAGAATCAACAGGACTCTGGTTTAACTGGTTATAGGGCTGGAGATTAAAGGAGGCATTGATCATTACTCCAGGGGTCTGGATTTACCAATTGCCAGATATTGGTGTCTCTCACTGAAGCAGACCTCATGATGCTGTGGGTGGGAAAGGGATTAGGAAAGAATTTCAGTTCTAAACATATCAAGGTTAGGGCACATCTAAGAAGAATTATTAAGTATACATGAATCCAGAACTCCAAATTACTCATAAATAAATGTGAGCATGTGCACATGTGTATGTCAGTGTAAAATACAGGCATTACCAGAAATAGAATGTTTATGTGTGTGTGTGCATGTGTAATGAAAATGAAGGCCATACATTATAAATGTTAACAGTACTTATCCCTGAATAACAGAAGTATGAGACAATTTAATTTTCTTTTTTTGCTTTTTTGTATTTATTATACAGTGTGCACACATGAATTGTATCCTCATAAGGTAGGAAACACTGATCTTTCTTCCATAGGCCACCACAGCTCTTTGAAGATTACTCAATTATAGCCTTCTGCAGGCACTAGAGAAATTCTTGGAACCAATCACTCAGAGTACATCTCTAAGATAATTTTTATATACAAATTTGGCATTTGGCTTTCGATGATCATTCATGTCTAGACATTCAATCATCTTTAATGTACCTCATTTTTCCTATTTTGCAGAAAATATTCCTTAGTAATTATATACCTTTTAAAAAACAAATGACATTTTTGTACACTTCCAACTTCCTTTAATTGCATAAGATTTAAAAAAAACTTCAAATCAATTGGGAAATGCACTCACTTACTCACAACACATGGTTCCTTTAATTTCTTTGCTTCAATCCTGAAAATCATAACTGAGGTTAAATAACTTCTTAATATCACCCTTCCCCAAAGTCAGACAGAAAGCAAGATAAATAATAATAATGATTAATGATTATTGAGTGTACATTATGTGCTAGGTAAAGTTCTTGGTACACTGTAGGGATTATCTTATTTAACACTAAATCTGTGAGCAAAGAACATTTATCACAATCCTTTGGGGATGAGAAAACAAGTTCAGATATGTTAAGTAAATTGCTGTAGGTCACATAGCTGTAGCTGAAAAGACTGAGATTCCAACCCAGTCAGACTGACAGCAGCTTCATGCCAAACCTCACAATATACTACTTTCATTCCACAAAGGGTGTGGCTTGATGTTAATTCTGAAATAGAAATTTGAGACTTAATTTTTACTAGACCACGTTTCCTTCAAACAAGAAGATAAAAAGCCACAAAGAGTGTGACCTGTTCCAGTGTAGTAATCAACTGCTCAAGAGGTCACGATGCTGAGGTTTACTGAGCATCTGTTGTATCAATAGTGATACTTAATGTGGAATAAAAAAGAAAACCTAAATCAACCTTAAACAGGAAGTTACTGGCTCATGTAATGAAAAGTCTAGAGGGAGGGCAGGATTCAGGCACAATTTGGTCCAGAGGGTCACAATATCATCAAGACTTGGCTCTGTCTCTCTGTGATTCTCTTGGCTCAGCTCTGTTCTGCATGTTGGCTTTGTTTCCAGGCTGAAAGCCAAGATAGGTACAGCAAGTCTAGGGTTCTCATCCACAAATGGTTTGAATATGTTCCCCACAGTTCACGTGTTGGAAATTTAATCCCCAATGCAACAATGTTGAGTGGTGGGATCTTTAGGAGGTGATTAGGTCCTGAGGGCTCTCCCCTCATAAATAAATTAATATCATTCTCAAGGCAGTGGGTTCATTATTGCAAGAGTCTGCTTATTATAAGAGGGAGTTAGGTCCCCTCTTGCCCTCTTGCTTTTATGATCTCTTGCCCTTCCACCTTCCACCAAGGGATGACACAACACAAAAGCCCTTGCCAGATGATGGCACCATGACCTTAGACTTCCCAGCCTCTAGAATTTTAATAAATATATCTTTGTTCCTTATAATTTACCCAGTCTGTGGTATTCTGTTATAGCAACACAAAATTAACTGAGACAGAAAATTAGTACCAAAAATAGGATTGTTGTTATAACAGATACTAATACTTGAGAATGAAAAAGTGGCTTTGAAACTGAGTAATGGGCAGAAGCTGGAAGAATTTGGAGGAGCAGGATAGAAAAAGCCTCGATTTCTATATATGGAACATTAAGGCAAATTCTGGTAAGGGCTCAGAAGAAAACAAGAGCTGTAGGGAGAGTTTAAATCATCTTAAGGATTACCTGAGTGATCGTGATCAAAATGTTGGTAGGAGTATGAATGGCAAATGCAATTCTTATGAGGATTCAGATGGAAATGAGGAACAAGGTATTGCAAACTAACAGTAAAGGCCATTTTTGTTATAAAGTGGCAAAGAACATGGGGGAATTGTGTTCATGCCTAGGGCTTTACAGAAGACAGAATTTAAGAATGATGAACCAGGATATCTGATGGAAGAAATTTCTAAACAAAATATTAAAGAAACTGCATGGCTATTTTTACTCACATATAGTAAGACGTGAGCAGAGAGGAATTATTTAAAGATGGAATTTGTTATGAAAAGGGAAGCAGAATGGGAAAATCTGGAAAATTTGCAGCCTGACCATGAAAGTGAAAAGGAGTCTTTAGGAGAACAAAGCAAGGCTGTGGCCAAGTGACATTTGCTAAAGAGATTATTATGAATAGCAGAGAGTCAGATCCTATTTATCAAGGTAATGGGAGAATGATTCTGAAGGCATTTCAGAGATCTTCCAGGCAGCTGAGACCTTGAGGACAAGGTTTCCAGAAAGGCTTAAGTGGGAACTCTGCATTGGCCACCTTGGAACTCTGCTCCCCACATTCTGATGCAGTACTCCCTGGCTACCCCAGCTATAGCTCAAGTAAGCCCAGGTGCAGCTTGTGTCACCACTTCCAAAGGGCACAAGTGCTGAGCCTTAGTGGCGTCCACATGGTGCTGACTCTGCAGACACACATAAGGCAAGAGCTGTGGGGCCATGGAACCCTCCCGCCTAGATTCCTAAGGATGTTGTGGACAGCCTGAGGGCCTGTGTGGAGACTTGTCACAGGGGCAGAGATACCACGGAGAGATCCCACTGAGGTATTGCTTAGCGGAGCTGTGGGAGCAGGGCTGTCTCTGAGATCCCAGAACTGTAGAACAACTGGCATGCAACTCAGCCTGAGAACACTTCACGCATGAGACTTCTCCAACTTGTGAGGGCTGCTTGGTGGACTGAGACTAGAAAAGCCATAGGGGTTGGGCTGCCTGAGGCCTTGGGGCCCACCTTGTGCCCCAGTTTGTCCAGGATGGAGAATATGGAGTCAAAGTAGATTATTCTCCAGCATTAAGAATTAATGTTGTTTTCCCTGTTTTATTTTAGACTTACTTGGAGCCTGTTATTCCTCTCTTCTTTCCTATTTCTCCCTTTTGAAGTTGAAATTTCTATCCTATGCCTGTACCACCATTATGTTTTAGAAGCACATAACTTGTTAATTTCATAGGCTCACAGCTAGAGAGGGATTTGCCTCAGAATAAATCATGCCTTGAGTCTCACCCATATTTGACTTACATGAAACTTTGAACTTTGGATTTAGACTTGACACTGGAATGAGTTAAGACTTTGGGGGCTATTGGGATGGAATGAATATATTTTTCAATGTGAGAATTTTGGGGACCAAGGGGAGAATGCTGTGGTTTGAATATTTCCCCCTAAAAGCATGTGTTGGAAACATAATCCCCAATGCAACAGTATTGGGAGGTGGGATCTAAAGAGAGGAGTTTAGGTAATGCCCAGTATAGAAGGGCTTGAGGCTGTAAATTCAATCTCTCGCACTCTCCTGCACACTCCCTTGTCTTTCTGCCTTTTATCATCAGATGACACACAAGTCATCACAAGATGTGGCTCCTCAATCTTGGACTTTCCAGCTTCCAGAACCATAAACCAAATAAATTTATTTTTTTATAAATTACCCAGTCTCCAGTATTCTGTTGTAGCAGCAGAAAGCGAACCAAGGCCAATACCATTATAAAAAGTGTAAAAATCTTTGTTCAAGATTCCAAAAGTTTCTAAGTTCCAAGCATGAATCCTGAGACTCTCTAATGAGGCCAATGTAGGTCGTATGTCTACCTCTTACCAATTACCACTGGCAAGGATTAAAGGTGATGATTGACTTAGCCTGGGTCACATGCTTTACTCCTAGTGCAGCAATATCCATGGACATCTACAGTGAAATCAAGAGATACTGGGAAGAAGTCAGGGAAAACAGACCCCGGGAAATCAAGTTAGTGTTTCTGCTCCTTATCCCGTGTTTGATTTTTGCACGCATCATCTTAATTCAAATTAAGCCTACAACTCCAATGAAATAGAAATTATCTCCACTGTGTAAATTAAAATATAGAAGATTACAGTGTTACGTAAACCAGGATTAAAAAAAAATTCCTTCTGGCCTAATAGGTTTTGCTTTCTGCACACTAACAATTTGAAACTTTTCTGTAGAAATCTTGTCAGCTATTGATTCATTCAGGTTTTTTGAGCTTAGAAGAAATAACAAATAAAAACAGTAAATACTGTTTGTGTGTGTGTGTATGTATACCCTTTCTTCTTTTGTCCTTTCCTATCTTCTTTTATTTCACCAGTTTTTACTGAGCATCAACAAGAAAAAAGGCAAATTCATTTCCTTCTGGGGTTACATAAATATAGGAAAGAGAGATAGATGCACAGGTAAGTATAAAGCAAGACAGGTTGGGCTAAGTGCTGTAATTTGAATTACACCTCTAATGTCTAAATTTCAGATTGTTTGTTCACCTGGCACTTGATGTAGTTGGCACGTTTTCTTTTGCCTTTCTACTTAAAAAAAAATAACAGAGTCTGTATAAACTTTAATAGAAATCAAATACATTTTTAACCCTTTAAAAAACTTTATCCATAAAAGTAACATAAGGTCACTCTGACACATTGTTTGGGAATAATGATTCAAACTGAATAAACTGTGTCTTGCAATAATTATTTACACGTCTCAAACCCCTGTATACTCTAAGTAGGACAAACCCTTTAAGTTAATTTGTGCAGCATCCCCACAGTGAGTAATACAGTGCCTTGAATAGAGTAGCAATTGCTCAATGAAGATTTGTTAAATGAATTTTCATAAGTGAAAAGAGTTCTGATCCATACTGTTACGGGATACTTTATTTTCCTAGAAATGTAAATGTCCTAATTGGGATAATTTTATATGTATTGGAAAAGATGAGCCTGAAAAAAAAAAATCAGAATTTCTTCACACTCCTATTTTTCTTTAATTAGTAGCTAGAATTATTTTTGTAGGATTTATGACTTCCATTATGATTCATAAGCTAAGTATAAAATTTCTGATGGCTTCAAAGGAGTTTTGTCAGCAGCCTACACATCTAAGCTTTAGCAACAATAGGTGCAGCTTTGCAGTATTTATGCTCCATTCTTTAGTAACACTTATTTTAATTTAGTACTCAACAGCACCTTAGATAGGCTGTTGTTTTTTATTCTGCGAAGTCCAGTATTAGCAAATCTTCCCTCTAAAGTCCTAGACTTCATTTTAAACTTGAGTTTATATGACTTCTTTTATGAAAACCTACTAAATATGTAGTGTTTAGAGAACTACTTTGTTTAGAGAAACTACAAGAAGAATCTCTTCTGAAATCAGTCAGAAAAAAAATAACAAATAAGACATTTCCAAATATTGTCTGCATGAATAAAAATTTGAGCAATCTTCTTTTTCTGCATGGGTTGGGGGGAATCTTGAAATCATACCAAGTTTATTTATGAATATTGCCACAAATAGTAGAGTGTATATCCAACTAACATACAGAGATCTGTATTCTGAGCCCTGTGAACATTCAATTTAAGATGAGACACACTTGTGCAGAAGTTACTACTACAGATATCAGTCATTCAAACCACTGCAGGTTCTCTGTTTAGTTCTGTCAAAGAAGCCCTCCAAGTGGAGTAAACTACCTCTGAAGAGGAACTTTTGCCCAATTCCCTCAATCTCTGGCTCCAAATCAATCCCTAGTACCCAAATCAATCCCACACAATCCGCTTTTGTTCAAGATCAAGTAGGAATGTTCCTCCCTGCAAAATCTGATTTCTTTTGATCTGATCACTTCTAACAATAAAAGAACCCCGGTGCAAGTTGTGAAGTAGAAGGAAAGATAGATCCAACAGCAGAAAGGGCTGCCCTTAGATAAAGGGACCTGCTGACCTGGTGCTAGGGCAGTCAGGGAGAGGTTTCTGTCAGCAAAGTGGAAGTTGAAGCATATCTACCCATTAAAAAAATTAAACATTTTAAATGATGGAGAGATTCTATGATACCATTATCATAAATGCAAGGTGACTCCCAACGGGTTAAATAATCATGTTTTGTCTTCCTCCTTGAACTAATCTTCTACCATGATCACCCTTGCTCGTCTCACCATTGGTGACACTGACATCCTTGCTGGTCCTTAAAAATGTCAATCATGTTTATGTTTGTCTCTCTGTCTCTCCCCGCCCCCAACTTCCCTCCCTCCCTCCCCTTTCCTCCCTCCCTTGCTCTCTCTTCTCTTCTCCCCACTAGAATAATCAAAATTCCTAAATAATCACTTAATATTTGTCTCTGCTCTGTGTCATTGTGTCATCTCCTCAGAATGTCACTGACTCCCTAATCTAAATTCACATCCTCCATCACTATCTCTCTTTTTCTTCATAACCCCCCATCATTTCAATATTTCCTTATTGCTTGTCTCCTACTTTAGAAGCTGCAGGAAAACAAGATTTTTGAATGTTTTCCCTATTTTTTACTTTATAATTGTATGCCCATGGCATAAAAGAGTACTGGAAACATGTATATATTCCATAAAATATGATCAATATCAAAAGAATTAATATATGTTACTGTGCTTTGCAATTCTTCATTTGAGCCTCCTAACAATCCTCTCAAGTAGACAGCATGAGATTTAAAGAGAAAAATATGTAAGATAATAAATTTATATGCCAATTTTATCTTTCAGATGACCAAGAAGACACTAAATCAATGCATACATAAAATAGAGTAAGCAGCAGGGAGAAAAATGGAAATGGTTGAATTGTGCTCATACAATTCAGCATGACTGTGGGAAAGCCAGACATAGTATAATAAAGTATGTAGATATCATCTTTGTTTTTCTTTCCTTTTCTCATAAACTCCTAAGTATATATGAAGAGGGCTTAGAAAGAAATCAGAAAGTATAATTCTGCTCTATTAGCTTCCTAGAGGAATTTTTTTCCTCAGGAAAAAAAATCACTTAAGAATTTACATCCTACTCCATTTGTGATGCTTAGCCATTTGGAATTATTCCTCTTAGAATATTCTAACACTAGTTAGGATGAATCATCTTGGATAGTGAAAGCAAGGCATGGAAAAAATGACTATTATCCACCATGATTAGTGTTCACACAGAAACACAAACACACACACATATACACAGAGCAAACCTCTACCCAAGATTAGGGGCATCCAGAGAGTAAATTCTTTATTAATAATGCGAAATAGTGACTTATTCCAGCTTCAAGTCCAATCTCCTATTTTCTGCTTCAAATCAAAACGAATAAATAATAGCTCACAAGGACATAAAGGGAAAACATGAAAACCACAAATTAATATTGAGAAAACAATTTCCAGCACGTATTAACTATCCTTTAGCTACAGTAGTTAGAAAAGCACATTCCTAATAGATCCATTTTTATCGGTACTTCTTCTTTTTAAATTTATTCTGAATGCCCAGCAAAAACAAATTTTTTTAAATGTTTCTTTTACTTCCTTATGATAACAAAAATTTTTCTCAGGGTACATTTTATTATGCTTTTCGTAAACACTAGCATAAAATTAACTTTTAAAACAAGAAAATTCAAAATCAAACAAGGGAAAAAAATACAAGTTTAATGCTGTAGTAAATTTAGCATTCAATCTACCCTTTCTAGTGAAAGAGATACTAGGAGCCTTTTTGCATGATTATTTGAGAAGCTGGTGGAGGTTAATACAAATATAGTAGGAGTATAACCACATATAACAGAAACAAATTATCATCATTTTCCTAATGAACATGAGTGGATTATGCTGTGATTTCTTCTGAA
Source organism: Lemur catta (assembly GCF_020740605.2). Taxonomy (NCBI): domain Eukaryota; kingdom Metazoa; phylum Chordata; class Mammalia; order Primates; family Lemuridae; genus Lemur; species Lemur catta. Next base: position 7,149,976 of record NC_059151.1, on the reverse strand, counting down.
TGTTTACTTTTAACCATGCTGGCTAAACTTCAAAATCTTCCATTCAGAAAACTTCTGGTCCACCAAGTGATAAAACCACATATTTGTCTGACATTAGCTGAAACGACCTATCCGTCACTCTCTTGCACTTTTCCCCTGAATCAGTGCTCCTGCAGAGAAGAACATTTAACATGGCACAAGTTGCAGTCCTTCTCCTGTTCCAGCAGAGACCTGGACCACATGCAGCTGTTAAGCATTCTAAAGGTCATTCTCTCTCTTGAATTTGTGTATTATTTGTTTTTGTTATTATTTGACATTTGACATTTCTTCCTGTCTCTATCTTTATACTGCCCCTTTTCAAGTGAATGAGCATTTATCAGTTTACACATTAACATAATATTAGAAACACACTGAAAATATATTGATAAAATAATCTTTTTTTTCTTTTTTGATGGTCTTAACACAATGCATTATCCTAACAAATACAAAAAATGACTTACTGTAAGTAATGCACTATCCTTCTTTTCTCATTTTATACATTATTTAGTCATTGTAATTTTCTTTAATTCTTTCTATTCCACATGTGGGAGAAGCAGCAAAATAATACATGTTCAGAAACAGTGTTTGAAATGTCTGCTGGATTAAAGGACAACAAACTTTTTAGGAAAAAAAACATTAAAACATATGTTCTAAAAATTTCACTTTTTAAGTGTGAAACTAAAACAGGTGCAATGTCATTTCTGTGAAAAACAATTCAATCTTTTTTTTTTTCATAATAAGAGAAGAATATTGTTTAAATGTTTTATGTAGGACTTGGCTAGCTTAACCTAAAAATCTGGCAAATTTCCATAAAAGTAGGCCAAGCAATCATGGCTAACTAAGCACTTCCATCTCTCTCAGTGGGAAAGGAAGATAAAACATAGAATACACGTGACACATGCCTGGTTATTCCCTAGCATGTGGTCCACTCTAACATGAGTAAAGTTTTTTCAGTGGGGCCAGAGACTGAGAGAGCACAAAAAATTATTTAGGATTACAGGCAGGGATACTGCTAAACACAGATATTTAATTCTCTAGCAATAATGTAAAATAGACTTATGCTAGCTTCAAGTACTTGCATAATGTACCAGTAACCAACTGGAGACAAATGAACAGATACTTAAGAGGTAGAAACTGAACCTATCAGTGATTTCATACTAATCACTGATAATGCAGAAAAAGCCACCCTAAAGTAATAGCCATTTGTAAAGCATCAACAAAACTAGGATTATTTTTTTTTTAATGATCACTCACTAGAAAAAAACATTTCATTCTTTTTTTTTTTTTCAAGTTGATGTCAAACCAAATATAAGGCTGCAATAATATCATAATGTAGCAAGGTGGCTGGAAATGTGTGGAGTGCCCCGGATCACAGTGATCCATCTGTGTGGGGTGCCCTGGATCACAGTGATCCATCGGATAACCAGAGAGAGTTCTTAAGAGACACCATGGCTTCCTGTTGGCAAAGTAACTATCTGAGAAAAGAAGTGCATGGGATCCATGGAAAAGATTAAACCTACCAAAAACTATTCTATAGATAGTTAATAAGGTAACAAATAATTACAAATATCAGAACTTATTATTTATCTTCTGTGGCTAAGTGAAGCTGGGTGAATTAGAGAGCTTTGGTAAACTTCCCATATCTCCTCTACAAAATGGGAATGATCATAGCACTAGCATTATTGGGGTTATTGATACAATTTTATGAGATGATGCCTAGAAAGTGCTCGTAACAATGACTGGCATATTGTGAATTCTTAATAATTGTTACTCTGATTATTGATTTGCACAGATGACCATAAATAACAAGTAATATGTCATTCTCATTACAGAGAATAGGTAGAATAATTTTCACTATTTTCTTTTGTTATCTTCTATAGAATCTCACTGGGTATTTTCACAGGGGGATAAAGTAAGACTAAGGGGACTGTATGTATTTATTACATTTATGATAGAGCCCAAGGTGGGCAAACTAGTTCAATGATCTCTTTATATACTATAGAAGTACTTTAGCTGTATTTTATTTTCAACAATAATAATTCTAAATATATGCTAAAAGTCCTTTTTCATTCAAGTAATTTTAAATTAAAATTAAATTGTGGACTTTATATTCAGGGTTCTTATACAAATTGTGCTGATTGGCCTTCAAATGCCTCAACAATTTCCTTTCTCTTAATCAGTTACAAACGTGTAGAGATAGTTCTGTTGATTAAAATCACATTAATAGCTCAATTCTGGAAGACAAATCTAGTTTAACTAAAAAAAAATTAGTAAATGAATGCCAATATGTAAAACTGCCAAGAGAATTAAATGCTTACTAAATCACTGTGACTTCTCTCTTTATTTGTTTCAGCAAAACACACTTTTCCCCCACAGGATTTTCTTACATAAACATGGGAGAAAAGAAATAAACATTTCAGTACAGCATATATTAGAAGCTTGAGATGAGTAGATCCACAAATATGGATTACAATTTTAAAATAAAATTAAAAGGAAATTAAGAATTGATTATTGTGGTATGGATATTAAAAATCAGAAAACAATATGAGCTGAGATTATGACTTTAAAAATACAACAAGTATAAAGTTAGTTGGTCATGAAAGAAGAATTAAAAGGTATGTTTCAAAATAGGTCCAGGCAACAGGAAGATTATGATGAGCTTATCGGTAACTAGAAAGACATCTATTTTACGAAAGTTCTGAAGCAAAAAGGAGAACATTTTTTTTAAAAAACCCATAAAGTTGTTCTAGGTGTTTTCTGTCAAATTAAACAAGCATCTCTTTGTTTGAGTTTGAAAATTAGAATATAAATAACCCATATATTCATAGGCAGTTTTCCTCTTCACTTGACATAATTACAAAAATCAATTAACTCTAGCCTCAAGATATTTGGCAAATGTGCACAAAACATTTAGAAATAAAATCTACAATTACTTAAATAAAACCTATCATGAGGGTTTAGGAGAAGGCAGGGAACAAAGGGGAAGGAAAACTAATATTAATCGAAAATTCATTCTGTGACAGTCACTGTTTCATTGTTTACAAATTTGTTTTATTTATTTAATTTATTTTTCATTTTACTGTTCAAGCTAGGTAGTTATATCTATATTTTACACATGTGAAAACACTAAGGTTGAGAATGTTGAAATGAACTATCCCCGAGTGCTAAAAATTGGGGGGGGGGGGGGACACATTTGAGCATAGACACAGATGACAAGCTCCATGACTTGTATTTCCATGAATTAACAATTAAAGCTCCAAGATTTGGAATACCTAATGCAATAATGACAAATATGTGTGTATATGTGTATACACACATATATAATCACATATAGTCATATACTCTATATGTGATTTGGCATCCTCAATTATGCATGCACCAAGACTGAAATCAGAAAGAAATATAGCAAATGCAAAGCAAATGTATTTGTTTGTACAGTTGGATATTTTGGAAGGGATTTTTCTTATATAGTTTGATTATTTGGAGCTCCAATTTCCATTAACATTGTTACAATTGTACTTGTTCAATAAAATATTATTGTAAACTATGAAAAATTCTCTCATGTCTTTTCTAAAAAACTGCTGTTTACAATAAACCACAAACTGTTTGACTAGCATAAACCTTCAGCAAACAAGCCCTGGCAATGAATACTTATTCATACTGACATATATGGATTTGTATTTTTATCTGAACAAGTCATAGATATTTTATTTGCATTTTTAATATACAAATCTTATTAATTTAATATTACTTTCAAGTTTCTCATGGTGATACATAAGATGCTTTGCAAAGTTAGTGTGAGTGTGTGTGTGTGTGTGTGTGTGTGTGTGTGTTTGTATGTGTATAAAAGGTCATTATCAGGGTTGGGTGTGGTAGCTCACACTGTAATCCTAGCACTTTGGGAGGCAGAGGAGGGAGGATCACTTGAGGCCAGGAGTTTGAGACCAGCCTGGGCAATAGCAAGACCCCATCTCCACAAAAATATATATATTTTTTAAATTGGCTGGGCATGGCTATTTAGGAGGCTGAGGCAGGAAGATCACTTGAGCCCAGGAGTTGGAGGCTGCAGTGAGCTATGACGATGCCACTTCACTCTAGCCTAGGCAACAAAGCAAGACCCTGTCTCAAGAAGATAGAAAAACAACAACAAAAAAGCTCATTATTAGGAGTAAATACAACAAATGAAACCTAGGTCAATGGCTATATAAGAACATAATCAAAAATATTATACACAGTCTTTAAAAATAATAGAATTATAACACAAAAGTATCATTTAACACCAATTTAAAACATTCTCAAGCAATTAAAATGTATGCATAGTGACATGTTTTTGATAGAGACAGAATTAACTTTACTTAACCTGGGAAGGAGAGTTTCAATCTGAGTTTGGGGAGAGATAGAAGGGACTGGAAGGAGAGAAAGTGGGGAGAGAAGAGGGGAAAGTATAGGCTGAGGAACAGGGTTTGGATCTGTATAAAGGAGAAATGGGGTTTGGATCTGGGCTAGACTCTGCTGAGTTCTGAATTCTGAGAAAAGCCTAGAAAATTATATATTCACTGCCCTAGCAGTCTGTAGGAACAGTTTTCAAAAAATTGGGTTAGCTACCTCTAACATTATATTTAGCAGGTTTCAAAGGAATTAATTACAGTACTCTAAAGCAATATAGTAGAGCACAGGTAAAATGGATCTATGTTACTGAAAACAATTATCTAATTCTACATAATTGGGCTATTTCTATCTCCTGGCCAATAACTCACATTAATACAGCTTTGATAATGTGAATATAATCACTATTTTTAGTAAAATTTATGCTTAATAGACTATTCAAAAAGTCCTATCTATGCAGCATCCCAGTCACTTAACCTCTCAATTTGCTCATCAGCAATAGGATGGCTCCAGACTACAGATAATCTCTAGTACTCTTTCCAAGAATGAGAGTGTATGACTACAAAATTTCTATGGGGAACGTGACCTAAGGAGCAGACCTGCCCAAAGATGAAGACAGGGGGAAGGCTGCAATCTTTGGAACACAGTGTGAGAAGGATGCTCTCAAAGCCAGTCCCACATTTGGAAAACAAAGAAAGTGATAAGACCACCAAAAAACTGGGTTGCCAGAGATAAAGAAAAGGAGTAAGGTTTACACAAAGTAGGCCAGCAAGGCAAGAACCAGAGTGTGAGCAGAAGAGAGTGCAGGTTATAACATGATCATTTCTTGAGGTAAAGCCAGACTTTGGAACAGAGAGAAACGAAAGGAAGGTTAGTAGAATCTAATGACTTTAACGTCAAATTATGAAAAAGCTCACTTCTGAGAGAGAAGTTAGTAGAAGCTGAATAAATTAGGTAACAGTACTTATAAAACAATTAGAAATCACAAAACAATTATTTTATACTTCTCATCTATTAAATTTTTTTTTAAAAATATACACCTATGAACCTTTAACGGTTAAGATTATCTTCTTATTTGGAGTCATTGCTACTTTGTAATAGATTTCTATAAAAAATAAAAATTATCAAAACTGTTGGTTAGTTGATGATTTCTCCTTTTAGGACTCAAACTAAAGCAAATTTAAATCTTTTTTTTTTTTTTGGTAAACTATCTTTACATTTCTTTAAAATGGTATGCTCCATGTGAAAATATATGTCCTCTAGTCCCAGAGACACAGCATCTGAAATTAGATGGTATTCATGCAATTGCCAGTCAGTTCTGCTAGGAGTTTCAGTCAGTTAGTAGACAGGAAAAATGGATGAAAGAGAATAACAAGCAATATTACAGGCACTACTTTTTGATTTAAAAAAATCAGTTAAATATTTTTTCTGAAGGAAGACAACTTATACTTAGCTATTTTTCCTCTTTTCTGCTGCCTGTGAAGAAAAGGAAAAAATGGCCCCTAAGTAAATAAACATAAAACAAAACAAAAACAAAACAATCCATTTCTTTAATCAGTATAAAAGACCTAGAAAAGAGAAAGGAAAAAGACTGTTGCTAAGACAGAATCACTGGCTATTGAAAGAGAATATACCTAGGGGAGCTTTGAGACCAAACTTTAAGCTAATCACACACCTGCAGGTAGGACTTTGAAGTTAGTGTGCTGCCTTGCCCCAGTTTGCCTCCAGTCAGTCCCAGTTTGTCTCTTTCACCCCAGCAGAAACCTTAATAGTGTAGGAGTCCAGGTTTGGACAATAAATTGTGAGATCTTCCTGTCAAATCAAAGCTAACAAAAGAGTGTGGCTACCAAGGCAGAGGTAATTATCAGAATCAATGATAACAAACATTTTAGCCATCTACTTCATGTAAATTTGGAGTGAAATATCATCTTTGAAAGAACAGTTAACCTTAAATTCAGGTACTGTAATATAAAGACTTTTAACTTTTATTTATACGTTGTAGAAAAGCTACAGTTATAAATCCAAACTTATGTTTCAGGAAAAGGGAATCAACAGGGAGCCCTATCTGATCTCAGGCTTGTCATGTATTTCTTAATGCATAATCCAGGGTCCTAATTGGCAGTGCATTTAAATTGAAAGTTCAATCTCATGAAGAAAGAACTTCCACTATTTGCGTAGTCCACAAGTCCATATTTTACATTTTATTATAATGCATCCTTATAACAGATGAGGTGGAGAGGATATAGGAGCAGGTAAATTTGAGACTTTGAAAGTTTCATTACTTATCTAAGGAAGTAGCAAAATGAACAAGGCTAGATTTGAACACATAACCGTGACATCAAATGCAGTGCTTCTTTATTTCTACTCTATGCTACTCTGACTGTTTAAGAAACAAAAATATTATTTTTAGAGCTCTGAAAATTACCAGTCATCACTGTTTTTGACTGAATCAATTCATTCAAGTTTTCCTCCACTGATCTAAATTTACTATTTAATCTACTCTGAAATCAATTAGGAAAAACAAAAATAGTGAGATGGCAAAATTAAGTTCTAATAATTTCACACCTAAACTGTTTTTACTGGATTAAGCATCGACTCTATGTTATACAAACAGGCTGAGAAGATAGACTCTCAACAATGAGGCAAAAAGATGACATGGCTTATCTGGATCCACCCTATTCCACTCCTCACTACAACCAGTGTTTTTATGCATACAGAGAGACACTGCCCCTGATTTCACATTCTTCTGATTCCAGGTAAGTATTTTCAAATATCTCTTCTGATCAGAGAACACAGATTGTCATGATGATAGTTTTCTGGAGGGAAGGAAGCCTAAAATCCTAACAAGATCCTTTTAGTTGGTTCTTAATGGAACCTGTGTCCCATTTCATGCTTTGCTTCTGTCATCCTTGGAGCACAACCTTCCTCTCCTCCAGCTAATTATGTTTGCAGATAGCCTGTAACTAAAGAACATAAAATTCTATGAAATATTTTATCCTTCTACATAATTCTATTAATTTACATACGGGGATTCTACTTGCATTATGAAATTAGAAATGCAATCTTGTATAAGAAATGAAAATTATCTTTTCACTTTACATTTGATAATCTAAGATTCTGTCAAAGATCATTCTGATTTAAAACGCTTTTGACTGGAAATGGACATCAAATACATTAACAGCTCCATTCTCGTAATATTAGCCCCAGACTTTGATTTAAAAATGTGCAATCACTAAGAGACAAGAATAAAGATACCAACTTTAAAAAGTTGGTAATATTATTTAGAATTAATAATTCTGAACTGATACATAAGTACACACAGGAACTAACAATCATGAGGTTCCTGGTGTAGAATTAGTATTTTCTGAATATAAGTAGTAAAAAAATTTTAAATTGTTCACATCTTAAATAGGAAATAACACTGTTAGCATTGGATCTGAGGAAAAAGTTAGGAAAGAATGACTAGAAAAACACTGCGATATTTAGACTGAAATAGGATTGAATGATCACTATAAGGAGTGACCTTTCTTTTCTCCTGTTGAGTCAGGAAAGGGGATTATTGGAAAGCTGCTATCTGGAATATGACACTTCACAGTTATGCCAAAATAATTTTGAGTTCAAAACTGACCTCCATTTCTCTACTACCAAAACAGCTCCTCTTTCCTGGTTTCCTTTGTTGGTGAATGGCATAAGCATCTGCTCAGCCACTCAAGCTGGTACTCCAATGATGCTGAACTTTTTGCATTTATTTCCATTTCTAAAGGATGACTAACTCACTAGATGCAATCTCTTTAGCTTCTCTCCTAGGCAAATTCTCCTCCGTTCCTATTTCCCACTGCTTGCCATAGGCCTGCCTCAGCACACACCTGGAGTACTGCCAAGGTCTTCTAATTGGTCACCATCTACACCACCCCACCCCTATAAAGATCTCAAAACACATAGCTGAGCATCTCTTAGCCTAAATTATTTAGAGAACTCCCACTGGATCCCATAGGGGCTGTCCTGACCTAACTTCTAGCCTCCTCTCTTACCATATGTTCAATTGTAACTGTCCGTATCTTCTAAATGGAATTATTTGCCATTTCCCTGTTTTGTCAGACTCTATTATAACTCCATGGCTTTGACCAGACTAAGTCCCTACCAGACATGCTTTTTCATGATAGTAATCAACAAACTTTTTTTTTTCCATGAGAGCCAATTTATAAAATTTATATAACTTATACTGGCTACATTTTTTTTTCATTCAAAATAGTAATAGCTTAATTGATTCTCATGAGTTTTTTGAAGGGTGGTTATAACAATATACCGTACTAAGAAGTAAAAAAACTGATGGAAAAGTTGACATTGCTTTCAAATCCCTACAGTTAATCAGGGGATACTTGAAAATTAGGAACACAGAGGCAGCACTCCAATATTTCATCTTTTATAGTTATACATATTTTAAAGTTAAATAAGTATATTTATATACATCATAGCTTTTCATCCTCAAAATGACCCAGCCAAGGTGGGATCCATTGTTATTGCTCCCAATGAAAATTGAGAAACTAAAGCTTTGAAAACAAATATGGGCTTATAACAATGTAATATTTCATAACTGTCTGTGTTCTTCCAGATAATGTACTAGTCCTTAAAATTCAAAGAGAAATAAAATATTATTTTTGACTTCCCCAACATAAGTTTCCCTCTTACATCCTAGCATTATTTCTTCTCTGCTTTGTCTAGGCAGAGAAACACAAGAGATACAATCTAAACAGCACCAAAAATTAAAGATGACCATTTTTCTAAAGTGCAGCTTTTATGTACTTCGTCAGCCTCAAAGACCTACCATGCTGACCCGGGCATCTCCCCTGCTACTCCCGAGGCCAAAAGCCTCACTGATCTGAGACTCTAAAAGAATCTTTTCTCCACCTCTAAGGTTGTTAAATGGAAGCTTTTCTTTCTCTCATTTCTTCTGATTTGTATGGATTAAAGTAAACTATTCCATTTGGAAAGTCAATCAATGACCACATCATGAAGCTCAATTGGCTGCAAGGTCTTTTTCTGCTCATCACTGCGGTATATCTCAGTTTGTATTTGGAGTTGAAAAACACAATATTAAAATATCAAAATGTCAATTAGATGGCCATCATTTACTATTGATATAAACCAAGAATAACATCTATATAAAATCAAGAATAAATTCAATTCTTAGGAGTAAGTACCTCTAAGGATACATCATAGTTTCTTACCCAAGGGTGAGATAAAAGATGCTAATGTTAGTATAATATCAATATTAAATATATTATGCATAATCTTTTAAAATATGTATTATGAAATAATGAAAACATGGAATATTTCAAACAAATTCTCATATCATCAACCTGATTGTTCTCTCTGTAAACTTCTTCCCCTCTTCTCTCTGATCTGAACACCTAAGCACACTCTCTGCCTACACCAAATGGAATACAAAGATTCAAAGATGCTGTCCTAAATGAGAGACAGCAACTTGCTTATTGAATCCATCACAGATATCACCATGCTTGAAGACAGACTTCTGAACTGTTCTCCAACTTGCTATTTTACAATCTCGGCATATTGTGAGCCTTCCCTTCCCCTCCAAATAGGGTCAGAAACTGAGTCACCATAAGACGGGTTTGAAAAGAAAAACTCATTTCCTAACCAAGGTGGAACTGAACTGAACCAGTAGATTTCTCTGTGAGCAGAGTGACAACAGATAGACCATTACTTACAAAAAAAAAAAGGATAAAAATAAAATCAACACTTGAGAAACAACCATCCAGCTTAATAAATAGAAAACCGTCAATAATATTAAAGCTACATACCTCTCCTGGGTCACATCACCTTCCCTTCGCCCCTCTCCCCCAATTAATCACTAACCAGATTTATGCATTTATCATTGTCGTGTGCTTCACAGTTCCTTTTTAAGAGTGCAATATTCAAATTCTTCCTCATGGTCTACAACACAGCATCAGCAGGAGGACACTTGGGAATATTCAATGTAGATGCTCAGTACATAATGTATATTGATAGACATGTCAATCCAACAGTTTATATATAATTACCTAAAGCACTTAAGAAGTATAGCTGAAATCTATGAGTTTTTTTCTTTAAAAATATGACCATAGACATGACACAGGTAACTGAGTTAATCACTGGGGCCCTGGCTGTAAGCAGCATTACCCTTGAAGGGCACTTTTTTCCCAATAATAATATTCTTCACTTTGCTCCCAATCCGTGCCATTTAGCTTATTCCTCTTTGGTGACCTAAAACCTTCACTCATCTTACGAGTTCAGCAGCCAAGAGTAAGTTCTATCTTCAGAATCTGGGTAATATTTTGAGAAAATAAAACTCTTCTCTTCTCGGCAAGCCTGTGCATATGAGCATTCAGGGAGTGATTTTCTGGTTTATAGATTATCTAAAACCCTTTGCTTCTTTTTCCTTGCTTTTGGCCATTTCACTGCTCATTAGTATTACCACTGAAGAGTGGACAGGAAAAATGAAAAGAAAGAATCAAAGCATCCAGTTTTTCTATTTGTTAACTGTTTATCAACCACAAGAACTCTTATGGAGAAAAAAATAAGTATGGGCCAATTAGTTTTTGAACTATCTGTTATTTTCAGTTTTCAATGTTTGTCCTATTCTCAATTACCCCTACATAATTAAAAATTGGCATAAATATGTTTTCTTAATAATACCATCCCTTTTACTTTCTCTGTGTGATAATCTTTCCTTTTTGTTTGCTAGAGTATAAAACACATTTTCATTGATGTTTTATATAAATATCAGAAAGTATATGTTAGTAATATGAAAGAGTAATGTACTATAAATTTCAAAAGTGAGGGAAAAAAAGGCAAAGTAGTTTAACTTCTCTCTACCCCAGAAACCATGCTTAGTGGAATATCCAATACATGGCATTAAATCTAGAAACGATCTCATTAGTTTTATTAATTACAAAATAACTAGATCTTAAGACTCCCTTCTTCATTACTTGTCCTTGCAGCATAAGGACATCTTATTACTACTGACATTTGTGGGGAAAAAAAAAAGAGAGAGAGAGAGGAAACAAGGCAAACGGTAGATATTTCCCCATAGCTCTGACTTTGGCATTACTGTACTAATTCTGTAGCCTATGAGTACAATTCGGTGAACCATCAAAAAGCTGGGAAAAGAGATGCCTATTATAAATAAAAAACATTTGTAAGTGATAACCTCTTCATCCCCCTTATATGTTTTTTTTCTGAAATATGTGTTTTTTTATGACACCTTCAGGCTACCATAAAGACGGCATTTATTAAATTATCACAGTCTCCAGTGCCACAGTATACCACAGTCATTTGGCTGGGAGTCCCAAACTGCTCTATATTTAGCTTCCTGATATTACAATTTTTCTCAGAAGGTAGATACACCTAAAACTCCTTAAAGCATAAGAGATAGGTCTCATTTGAATACTTTTGTATTTCAGTAGGTCTAAATAAACATTTGGTGAATGTCTCAAAGTGTCACACGTTATGGTTTCCATGTAACCCTAAAAGTATATGTTCTGCAAGCAGAACATGAGGATTTAGATCACAATTTCTCAGTTTGAAATTAGTGAATTATAGAAAATGTCCAAAACTTACCACAAGTACACAGCCAGGGAACAGAAGAGCAATCTCTCTCAAGTTTGGGCATGAGGCATCACCTACACTAATGAAATGCTAAAAATTGAAAAATAATTTTGCTAAGAAGAAATGTTTAATGGTTCTCATACAAGCCTGAAAGTAATTTTATACAATATTTATAATAATTTCTGCACCTATCACATGAGGGCAGGTGTGGAATTTTCCACTTGTGAGGTCATGTTTGTATTAAAAGTTTCAAATTTTGAAGTTTGAATTTTAGATTTTTGGGTTAGGGAACCTCAACATATATATTTTCTTTAAAAAAAAAAAAAAAGTTTCCAGAGTGATTTTTAAGCAAATGACATGTGGAACAGAATTTACTCAGAGAAAAACTACAATCAATTCAAACGTGTATATTATAACAAAAGGATTTTATGCTATTTTAATACCAGTTACCAGGCAGAAATGTTGTGTGTTCTTAAAATTAGTATGTTACTAAAAGATCAAGTATTTATTATATTTTAATGTTATATCAATACTACTTAAGGTGTAATCCACTCATAATTTCAGGTAAGAAATTTCTATTAAATGTGAGTGATAATCTGGGAAACCAAAAGAAGCAAAGATGCAAGAGATGTAAAACAATTAATAGCGTATTTTTCAGAAAGGACATCTAAACTTCTCTGTCAGGATAATTCTAGTGGTTTTGGCCCAGTATCACTTGAGGAAAGATTACAAAAAAAAAAGGGAGGGGGGAGAGTTTCCTTGGTATTTGAACACTGGCTATCCAAACTCAGGAAGCAAATTAGTTTAAAGAAAAAAGGAGTATTTTGTTTTAAATCCTTTTACTGATTAAATTCTCTTATGATGAATCTTAAAAATTACCATATATATCCCAACTCCTACCTTTAAAAAGAAATCTCTCCCTTCACCTCATAATCCCTCTCCTACCACTTCCTTAAGGCCAAACTTAAAGAATTCCTCATATCTCATTAAATCTGTAATCCTCTCTAATAATTACGTTGTCAATTGCAGGCTACTAAAAACACTTTTGTCACTGTCACCTTTGTCTTCAATATTTCCAAACCCAGTAGTCAAGTCTCAGTTTTCACATATACTATTTGACGAGGTTTCCCATTTCTCCTTCTAGAAATGTAATACTTTCCTCACTTGGCTTCCAAAACACTACACACTCCTGGACTTCTTTCTAACTCACAAGCCACTTCTCTTTCTTTTTTCCTGCATCCCCTTCTCTCCCTGGCCTCTAAATTTCAGAATGTCCCATGGTGTATTCTTGGAGCCCTTCTCTCTCTACACTTCTTCCCCTCTCATTGCTTTAGAAACCATATTTACAGTTATGAATTCCCCAAATAAAGTGCTCAAATCCAAAATTCACCACTAAATTCAAGACTCTTATATAATAATAAATTGCCAACTTAGCCTCTCAAATTTGACTTCTAACAGAATACAAAATTTAATAAATATGAAGTTTTATTTCTACCTAAAACTTGATCATGTCCCCATATTATCAATTTTAGTTAATAGTAACACATTTCACCCATTTGCTCAAGTAAAATACCTTGGAGGCCTCTTTACTTCCCCTTGATTTCTCCTACCTGACTGATCTATCAGAAAATCCTGTTTCTTCTATCTTCAAATTATATCTACAATCTGACAACTGCTCATTTATTTCAGCTACCAACTTGGTCCAATCCACTATTGTCAAACTGTATTTCTACTCCATCCAGTCCACTTAAGCAGAGAAGGTTATCGTTCTAAAGTACAAACCATTTCGTATCACGCACTTGATCTCAACCCATATATATCTAGAAGATCTAAATACCTTACTGTGATCTAGAAATCCCTACAGAATCTGCCCTAGTTACCTCTCAGATCTCATTTACCTCTACTTCCTGCTTTGCTCCCAAACCATACCCAAATTGTCTTTCAAGGTCTTTCTTAAACAGATTAAGTGGGTTCTTTTGTGTCTTGTCTCATGGCCATCAGGCTTGCTCTATCCTCTGCTTGAAATCCTTCTTCATCAGATGTCCACATGGTTCACTTCCTTTCTTTGCATCGAGTCTCTGCTCTAATGATAGCATACCTTGTCACCCACAACTTCCTTATGTTAATTCATAGCTTTTATCAACATCTGACATTATATCATTCATATATTTTCTTAGCTGGTTGCCTCTCACATGAAAATAAGAGCTCTTTAAATGCAAAGACATAGCTTGCTTGTTCACATTTTAATTCTAAGGACTAAAAACAGTACTTCATACAGATTCAGAATAAATGTTTAGTAAATGTTCCAGTTAGCACACAGGCAGCATATTGGTAGCAATGCTTATATTACTCTCTGGTTTCAGGAATATTAACTTCTATAATTATAATCATTTTGATAATGAAGCAATTACCTTATTTAAGGTTACTTAGGAAATATCAGGTACTCAGCAATAAAATAAGATTATGTTTAAAATAGTACTTTGAATTATTTTGGTTTGAGGAAAAAATATGAGAATTGCTTTTTTAATATAATTACTATTTGTTAATAAGAGATTTGACTATAAAGTGATTTAAGAATTTTTAACACACTTAGGAAGGCCTTCTGGTGCTTTGTTTCTGGTGTTCGCCTCTCGGCTTCCCTCTATCTACTCAGGAAGCTTTCAGTGGGTCAACCCAGCCTCAGCTTCAGACTGATAACCACTTGGTGAACAATAGTGGGTAAAAGCAGGAAAAACTTGAAGCAGGAATCCAACACAATGAATTGGTTGTTTCTTTTATACTCTATATTTTCTGAGTGATATCAAACATATGCTAACATTCCTGGTGTGCTCCCAATTAGCAAATTCTAAAGGCAAGTGTAGACAGCACTGGTTAGAATGTAAGATTATTCATCCCTCCAGTTAGCCTTAGTAAGCACTAGTTTTGTGGTGTATTATAAGAGTAATACTATATGTAACAACTTACTATTGACACTAGACAAAACAAAAACAAAATCTAAAACAAAACACAAACAAAACCAGCATCTCTCAGTACCATACTGGAGTTACCTAGACTATCTGTTAAATATATTATGCACTATTCTTATTTTCACCAAGAAAATCTTCATTTTAAGGGGTCCTTAATTTTAGTTATTAAGATTATTTGCTCTTTATTTCCCCTTGTACTTCCTTTTTTGAAATTCTTTCTAAACCTACCTGTTAAGTCTAGCTATATGAGCCACAATTGACTGTATCTCTTCTCCCAATTCCTTTTTATATTACTCAAACATAGGAATTTCTCTTAATTTTAGTTCATATGATTTTAGAGTTTAAATGAACACTAGCCTAACTCTTGTTTTAGGGTTGACAAAAATGAGGACTAAAGAAATTAAATCACTTTCCAATATTGCTCAATTAGCTATTTATAACTGGGATTTAGCCACAAACCTTCTAAATTCCAATCCTGAATACATTTTTTATGTTCTAATATTCTTGTTATGTTTTTCACATTCATCTGAAATTTGTGTTCCACCCAAAAGCTAAAATCCACAAATTTAAATAGCCCAAATCCATGGATGTTCTTAATAATCAATCCCAGAATTATTTCAGTATTTTCTTACTCTTTAGATATCCATCCAATTATTAAAACTTTGAGATTTTAATAATACATTATCCCAAACAATAATTAAATATTAATTAATATTGGCATAGGGCAAAGTCTAACATGAGACAACCTGTTCCTTCATTTAACTTAGTGTTGCATTCTCTAATCATGTGACTTTTGCCCATGCTAAAACTAAATTGTCAGATTAAAAGTTGACCTAAGTTTCATCCACCATTATTCTAATAATAAGATACACTAGAAGGAAGATTGTGCCTCTTTAAAAAAATAAACAGAAATCACTATGTGAGAATAGATATTGATTTTATACAGACAAACCAACCCTATGATTGTGGTAGTTGTAGGGGATTGGGTTAGTTGTAGGCTGTGCAGGAGATTGATACAGTACATAAACTTAATCAGGCAAAAATTAGCTGAAAACATACATGATCATTCATAAAACTCAATAGTTGACATTATTGTTGGATATATTTGTATTTGTTACCATTTATTTTTTTTCACAATTCTGTTTATGTATGTGTCGTCTCATAAACATCAATCAGTTTGGAACCTTAGGTGTTCCATAGGTAGCAGGACAACCACAGATAGAAATTTCTTAACACACTACTTTATTCACTAATGTCTGTTTACACCAGCGCTATTAAGCATACTTGTATCCTTCCCAGTGGTTTAGTTTTTTCCACACAGAATAAGTATTAGAGTAAGATTTCTGTTGTATTCTAAATCTGTGAAAAAAAATTTGCTTTACTAGGTCTAGCAATCAAATTTGTTCGGAGAGTACCAAGTGTTGATAAGTCTTAGAACCAAATTCTTACAAGAATAATAAGACAGGGATATTTACTTTCCTGGTTTGAAAATAAAAACCACCTGTATCTTTTTTTTTTTTTTTTTTTTTTTTTTGAGACAGAGTCTCGCTGTGTTGCCCGGGCTAGAGTGAGTGCCGTGGCGTCAGCCTAGCTCACAGCAACCTCAAACTCCTGGGCTTAAGCGATCCTCCTGCCTCAGCCTCCCGAGTAGCTGGGACTACAGGCATGCGCCACCATGCCCGGCTAATTTTTTCTATATATATTTTTAGTTGGCCAGATAATTTATTTCTATTTTTAGTAGAGACAGGGTCTCGCTCAGGCTGGTCTCGAACTCCTGACCTCGAGTGATCCACCCGCCTCGGCCTCCCAGAGTGCTAGGATTACAGGCGTGAGCCACCGCGCCCGGCCTACCACCTGTATCTTATAGCAACAAAAACCTCATTAAATTACATTTTTCTGTGAGAATTAAAAAAAATATTTCATGTGATTTTCAAATAGGACTCCAAAGGAACAGTTCAGAATGTAGTGACACCTAATGGCAAAGATATCTTTAAAGGCCATAAATGTATTTTCTAATAAACATTATTTTTGTAACAATACTAAGTATTGCTTCTCACCAATGTTTTGTCTATAATCTGAAATACTTCGATGATCCAATAGGAATGTAAATACTTTATTTTTGAAAATAAATTAATACATGTAGATGAAAGAAGAAAAAATCTTCTGAATTAAAAATCATACCTTTAAAATAATGATATCCCTTCAAGATAAATTTGTAGTATGATAAAATTAGCCTTAAAGATCAAAATAGAATGAAATGCATTTTCCATTGCTTCTAACAATTTCAACTGGTTTCTGTTTTTGGATAAACCAAAAGTTAATCCCCTTGATCTTTATTCATATTTGATTTTAAAATTATAGGAGATATTTACTAATAGTAGATGTATATTTCACCTAGAATAGAAAGCAAACATCCTTAGTATGTCTTATTAGTCATGTCAGAGTTGATATCTTTGATTAACAACATTGTCTAACTTAATGCACACTCAAATTGTACTGCAAATAACTGTATTAATGATACAGAAAAGAATAATTGTTAAGCATGCTTCTTAATGCTTTCCAGAACTTTACACTACTTATTATCCAGAACTTAGAGAGCAAACACTTACTGTAAGTAGCAGAAGGTTTAAAAAATCATTGAGATATCTTATACAGTGCAGAGAGTCCTTCATGACTCCTGGGGACTATCATTAGCCAATGCAAATCGTGAAGAATTGAAAAAGAAACATTTAGTTAGAAGGCACAATACATCTGGGAATGTTTTTACATTCTGTATTTGATAAAGTAGTCTTCAGTACAGAAGTAAAGAAAAACTGATGCTTTAAACTTACCATCTATTACTGTCTTTAATGTGTTGATACCTTTCATTCACCCGATTTTGTACTTTAATTTGAACATTCTCATGATGAAAATATTCTAGGGATTGTCTTAGGCTTCTCAAACATGTCACAGTTGATGATTATGATTTTAGAGTATAAAGTATCATCTGCTTCTTTCCTACTCCCTGTTGACATAAGGTATTTTACTATGAATGATAACAAAAATATGCTAGTGATTTGTGTAATATATGAATAAGTACACTGAGTGTTCCCTTGTACAGATATATAACTGAGGACAGTTAATTTATACTTAGTTCTGTAAGCACAGAAACCAGATAAAGAAATGAGCATATATTAAACTGTTAAAACATGAGATCCTCCATATTAGATATGAAGCAAAACACAAACTGTGCAGTTGACTGGAAATGCCACCTAATCCCTGCTTAATTAAAGCAGTGCTCTAAACTCCTGTTGTGTTTAGGGAGTAAAGAGTGGGGATGACTGATGTATGAAGAAAATAGCAGTCAGCGTGGCTAATCTCAAAGACTTTGGAGCTTTCTAGCTACATAAATCAGAGTGACTTCTGAATAGCCTCATAAAACACAATATCATTGTCATTCCACTCACGACTTTTTGGTTCTTCCTACAGCATGCAGATCATTAGGAAACTTCTAAGCAATCAAGTAATGTGGGTCTGATGAAATTAATCAATGCACAGGCTCAAAGTAGAAACATAATTCAAAATTGCATAGTTTTTATATGTCAAAAGACCTTCTATTGGGGCAAAGAAGATCCTATGGAGGTGATTCATTTCTAAACACTGCATGTTTGTGTATGTGTGTGTTCATGTGTATTGAACCAATATATGTAATTATCAAATACCTTTAAAATATGATTTAACAGAAACTCAAAGTAATTGCAATATTATGCTTTTTTGACTGAAATAAATACATTTTCATTTCAGTTATCATGGCTTAACCCTTATATCTCATCATTGCCCTGAACTAATGTGTTTAATAAAACATGAGAGTTTAAAATATGTAATTGATTTTATTAAACTACCTGCATGAAGTAAAAACAAGGAGAAATCAAGAAGGAAGAAGAAATTTTTCATGCATACAATCTGGTTCAATACCAAAAGGACTCAATATTTAAAGAACCTATTAGAGCAGTGTCTTTTTATCTTTCCAGTTTGCCAGAACTACATATTGCAGCTACTTTCTGCTTGAACACATCACATGAAGCCAGGAAAACCTTTCATTTCTGCGTGTCTCCTTATATCTGTAGAGTTGAAATATTCCCTTTCCCTCCAGTTTCATCACTTTCATGCCTTTAGTCCTAAACTAATACATCTCCCCATAAGCATATTTCTCACATTAACTATTTAAGTGAAGGCAATCACCTCCCAATGAAAATTAATTCTGTTTTCCTATTCAACCAAGTAAGTAAACTGATTCAATTCATATTAACTGGTGCTTTACAAGTTTAATATGGACATTCAGCTTTCAATTCATTATACTTTTACTGAGTGGGGGGTAGAGGCAGGAGGGGCTCTTAACTTCTCAAGTACATACAAATTAGCTTTGATCATTTTTTTTTAATTTGGGAGTTACCATTTTCCAGTATATTATAAAAGATGAAGCTTCAGAAACAATCAATTTGCTAGAGTCATGGCAATATTAGGTAGTCTATAAAGGAAGGTAATTGTCTTGTCTAATGTCTTAATTGCACTCAAGTCAAATTAATTGTCTCATAAGTAACTATTTCTTTTACTAGGACACACACAGTCATTGCATACAACCATCTTTCTAAAGAAATCTGTAATTTGTACACAGTTACTCTTTTGAAAAAATCTGGTTATCAATAAGTAAACCACGTCACACTGACAGACAACAGCATACAAAGAAAAAAAATATAACAGTTGTGTTATGTTTTGAAATACCCAGACTACACTGCAAAATAGCATTCATCTGATAAAGGATAGCAAGAGCTGCAGGTGTTTGTAAATAATGTATTTATCGTGTAGACCACAGAATAACCAACCAAAATAAGCTTTTTTCCCCCCACAAACCTTTCCTCCTGAGGGAGGAGGAGCGTAAGTCAGAAACCCCCAACCATAAAATGAATATAAAGGTATTATGATTATTTATCTGCATTCCTGCTTCAGTCATTTACAACTGGACATAAATGTATGCCATTTCTTTAAGAGGAGCATAGCTCATTTCTGAACTCTATCAGAACATCACTGAACCACTCAATGAGACCATAATTTCTCCCTGCAAAGTTCTGAACCCAAAGGCAATGCCAGCCTCCAGGCAAAACGGGATCCAGCAGGCGAGCTATCTAGTGCTTAATTTAGTTAATGCACAGTGGTAAGTTTTCTGAGTCCTGACCTCATTCCCCCTCGCACAGAGACGTATGCGGCTCTGCTGATACAAATGACAGAGAATGGCAGACATGTTTACAAAGACAGTCTCTGAGACCAAGAGAGGGAGCCCCTGGAGCTGCGGGGCTGGCCGCCGTGGGCGCGCGCACCAGACGCAAGGCCCTCGCCCGGGCGGACACAGCCGCCACCTGCAGCAGGTCCCCCTACCGGGAGGGAGGGAGAGAAAGTGTCGCGCGGTGGAATGGCAGGGGGACGGAGAGGGGGGAGAAGCTGCGACCCATCTGTCGCCTCGATTTGCAGAACACCATGCCCTGCGGCCAGATCCAAGTCCTGTGCCCAGAAACATTCCCCAAAAGGGGGCCTCTCTGCAGCCCAGCAAACGAACCTTGCCGGCCCGGGGACGCGAAGTTTCGAAAAGCAAATGGTCGCATTAACGCAGACGAGGCTGCAAGAGCCGGTCCCCTCGCGGCTCTCACAGATGAGCGAGTGGGAATAGTCGGAGCCGGGAGCCGCGGGCGCCGTGCGTGACAATGACGCGCGGCCCCGGCCACCCCGCCCGCCGCTCTCGGCCCGTCCGGTCGCCGATAGGTGGGGCCGCGAGCACCCCGGCGCTCGTCCCCTGAAGCCCGGCGCTCTGCCCTCCGCGGCGACTCGGACCTGACGGCGACGAGAGGCGGGTTGCCGGCGAGGCAGCCCTGAGGGCGGCCCGCGCTTCCCGGGCGCCCCCGGGGCCAGTTTCGCCGCCGCCGCCGCGCGGGCGACCGTGAGGCGACTTGGCGCGCGGCTCCGAGCGCCCGGTCACCCCGCCAGCCCCTCCCGCCCCCGGCTCGGCGATCCCGCGCGAGGACCAGAGAGCCAAGAGGACGTGGAGGGAGACGGAGGCTGGGGGGCGCGCCCGGCAGCCCCGTCGCCGTCGCGCTACGCCGCGGCGAACTCCGCGGGCTCACGTTGCAAAACCACCTGTTCGATCCGGAGGGAGCTGCCCATCCCCCACCCGCACCCCGGTCCTCCGCGCCTCCCCGGCGACACCGCGGCCGTCCCCTCCAAGATTTTTTTTTTTAATGGAGTAAAATGTACATCCGGGGAAAAAGATGGAAGGTAGAGTCGATTAAACTTCCTCTCCTCCCCACACACACTTAGCGTCCCCCCGCACTCCACAGCGCACACGCACCCTGAGGTAAACTCGAGACCCCCGCGCCGCCGGGCCTCGTTCCAGGAGTCACCGCGAACCCGCAGCCCGAGTCCGGGTTCGAGGACGCGCGGCCTTCCGGGAAGCCGCCAAGTGTGAGGGCAGGGGAGAGGCGGCGGCAGCGCGCCGGAGCCACCGCCGACGAGCCACACAGAGAGGGGAGAGCGAAGGGGCAACATTGGCTCAGGGACACGGTAAAAGTATCCAAACCCCTCCTTACCGATGTGAATGATCGAATCCGCCTCCGCCGGGTTCCAGGTTCGAGACCAGCAGACGGACAGAACCAAGAGCAAGGGGAAAACTTCCATCTCCTCCTCCGCCGGTTCTCTCTGAGGATGGATTTTCTTGCAATATTTATTTCAAAAACCAGTCCAGAGAGTTTAAGGTCACGGTAGAGTTTAGCGCAGGTTTTTTTCTTTTTTCTTTTCTTTTCTTTTTTTTTTTTCCCCCTAAATCCCTGTTACCACAGCAAAGCCTTTGATCGTCGCTGAGGGAGGCAGAGGGAAGGACGGAGCGAGCCCAGCCCGAGGGAGCCTCCTTCGCAGAGCCGTGTCACTTGGAGGGGAATTTTGGCATCGCCAGAGTTGTTTGCAGTTTGGCTTTTGCAAAACGTATCCAGCCTCGGCTGCTCTCGGGCAGGGGCAGAGGCTGGAGCTCAGACGGTCTCCATTGCTACGCGGGGGCCGCGGGTCTCCGGTCCCGGCGCCGCCGCCGCCGCAACTTCCAAGTCCCCGCTCACGCCGGATGTGCCCCCTCCCCGCGCCCTCCCCTCCCCGCCCCCCAGGACCCCCCGCCCCCGCCCCCGCGGCCCCGCGGAGAATCGCTCGTCTCCGCTGCCAAAATCTAAGTGGAAGGGAGAGGTTGGGAGATTCCGAGCGGAGCAGCCAGATGCCAGCAGGGAGGGGGCGAAAGCCCGCCTCAAGAGGGGTAGAAAAAGTGAACTTGAAGGTAATGCGGATAGGAATGCGGAGAAGATCCCGTTTCTGCGCGAGGCGGGGAGCGGGGCTCGGCGAGGCGGGCCCGGGGAGGCGGTCTGCTCGGGCGGGCGCGGTGGCCGGGGAGTCGCGGCGGGGCCGGGCGGGCTGCAGGATGCTTTGGAAGCCGTTCGCCCGCCGCGCTGCAGGAAGCGAGGAGCGAGCCTGGCAGCTCCGGCGGCCCCACGTTGCCTAGAAATGGATCGCCTAGGAGAAGGGGCGAGCCCGTGCGAGAGCGGTGCCGTCAGGCGGAGAGAGGGGGGGAACCGAGAGAGCAAGAGCTCCTAATAACCGCCTCCTCCCCCTATCTGCAATACGAGGGAGAAACCAAACAGTGCTCTCACTTCCCTTGGAATCTTCAACCCGGACTGAGAGAGAAAAAGGCAGGCTGTAAGAAAAAAAAAAAAAGACATCGAAGCCCCCCCCCTTCCCTTTTTTTTTTTTCCTTTGACGAGGTTAAAAGCAACCTAAAAAAGCCACCCCACTTACTTAACCTTGCTATTCTCCAACAGGTATCAGACTTTTTCTAGTCTTTGCCTGGAATTAGTCACATTGGTTAACACAAATTAGGGACACCAGGTCACTTAGGGAAAAGGAGACCTAGAAAGCTTTTAATGAGATTTCAATTATAAAGTTATAAAAAGGAGAGAACGTGCTAATTACCTTTTATACAGTGATTTTTTTTCCCCCGTCTCCAGTGTATCTTTTAGGCAATCAGGATAGAGAAAGGATCTTGAAATCCTTTCTATAGATAGAAATCCTTCTTTACCAGTATAGAGGTCTTGAAATTTAAAAAAAAAAAATAGAATAATTAAATAAAACAGAAATAAAAAATGGTCCTTTGAAACATTTGGTCAAACTATTTCATTGACTAACTTAATAACCTATGCAGATACATGCAGAATGAGGAAGTTGGTTGCTCTTCCATGGAAAGAGCTGAGGAAGTACTGAATGACAGCCTCCTTGTCTCCAGTGAAAGGATTTTCTACAAGCTTTTTCCTTGATATACAGTCCTGATCCTTGTGACTTCCTTTCTTCCACAGATTAATTTTATATCAATCTGGCCTCATTGCAGACTGAAGATTTGTTAACACAATCAGCCTAGTTGAGGTGAGATATAAATGGCCTAATACTGTTTCAATTATAATTGGAATCCTTTGGGAATGTTAGATGTATAGATGCCAAACTTATAAAACAACCTTTGAGAGCCTTTACTCCAAGTTTGGCAAACCCTTTTTCTGTGTATTCTCTCACTTGAGCCCTTCTCTCTAGCCTGGTAAAGTGGGTTATTATTTCTACAAATAAAACTGTACATTCTCACCTCTCCAAAATGCTCTTTTTCATTCATATAGTACATTTTTTCTTGAACATTCCAAAAAATGGTGTGTTGCCATATTATTCCTTATGTTAATATTTCTATTTGGAAAGTGTATACTCATGCTCCCAACCACTCTCCTTCACCACCTCAAGGGCTAGTTCAAATTCTTTTTGCCCATGAAGTGATGTCCAGTCCTTTAATATGGAATAAATCCATCCATCTTCTATGCTCTCCTAGCATAGCACACTCTACCTTTGTATTGCCATTAGGCAGGACTACTGAATTAGATCATCAATGCCTTGTGAGTGAACGCTATAGCTTATTCACATTTTATTCAATACAGGATTTTACAAAGAACCCCTTTGTTGACTTGAATTTCATCACTTTGTTTTGACTCTGGAACAAACCAGTACTTCCGAGAAGCTATCACTGATTAATTCCTCTAAATTTTGATCATTCCTTTATCTTTTTTTTCCATTAGTACATACAGACTAATGACATTGATTACATTAATGTTGCATTAATATCATTTTACTTTTTGAAGAGTTCTGATGCAATTTAATAGATTTATTCTTTGTTGATACAGATATATTATCTGTATCAACAGATAGTGAATTTAAAGAAGGGATGTATCTCCCTATAGTTTGCTTCTATTATATTATTTACAGGGACATTTTAAAAATTGATGAGTCAGTATATAGTCCATCAAGAAAAAAATTGAGAAATAACCATTTAACATGGAAAGAACACTATAATGTCTTAGAATCAGAGAACTGGGAGGAACTTCAAAACATTAACTGATCCAATCCTGGCCTAATAAATATCCTTCCGGAGGATGGCTAAGTATTTTATAGTCTTATTCCTACTCTTCCCTCTCTTGGAAATCTATTTTAGTGTACTATGAGCAAGACATTTTCATTATTCCAAAATCCTCCAAGTTAGTGGTTTTCAAGTGTAGCTTTATTTTAAAATAATCTGGAAAGCTTTTCAAAAGGATCACTTACGGCTAATTTAATAAGAATCTCTGGGGTTTGGGACCTGTTCTATTACATAATATGTTCTAAAACTTTCATAGGTAACTCTAATGAGCAGGCATAGCTCAGAACCACTGTTCTAATAATCAGACATTTAAATTAGTCTAGTTGGCACATCACAGAAAGTCATAAAGGTATAATAAGGACCTCTCCTGCCAATCAGAAAAGATAATAGAACCCTGAGTTGTAGTTTTCCAAAAGTAACCCAAGAAAGTTAATGCAAAATTAAAGTATAACTTTGGCTTATTGACTTTTCCATTTAAGAATAACAATCTTTTCACTGTCCAAATAATTTCTATATCCAATGAGTCCCAATTAATGGTGTTTACATGGAATACAAGTTTGAACACATTTTTAATAATATATTAATTATATATATAATTAATTCTGCTACTTTAGAAAATCACATATTATAATATTTAGTTAGCTGTGTACAAATATTTGTAATTTTTAAGAGAGATTTTAAGTTCCAGAAGAAAATAAATAAATTCATTGGTTGTGTTTTTTTCTTTTTCTCTTTTTTTTCTTTTTTTCTTTTTTTAGAAAAGGCCTTCCCTCAGTCACCCAGGCTGGTTGCAGTGGCACAATCATAGCTCACTGTAACCCTGAACTCCTGGGCTCAAGCCATCCTTCTACCTCAGCCTCCAGAGTAGCTGGGACTACAGGCTCCTGCCACCATGCCCACCTTTTTTTTTTTTTTTTTTTTTAATTATAGAGGTGGAGGTCTCCCTATGTTGTCCAGGCTAGTCTGGAACTCCTGGGCTCAAGCAATCCTCTCACCTTGGGCTCCCAAAGTGCTAGGATTACAGGCCACCATGCTTGACCCAGTTGTGCTTTTTAAATAGGCTTTTAATAAAGGCTGTTGGTCTCATTAAGGTAGCTTAGCTTTAATTCAAGCATTATCATATGGAAATGTTTGATGCATTTGGCCCCCTGTGGTGCAATTCAAACCTTGTGTAATTCTGGCATAGTTTGGGAAGAATACAGCCTTCATTCACTGAAGTTTTATAACAAATGATTGACTTTTTATAATAAATATGTAAGTGAATCATGATTTGTGAATTTATTCTTTCAACATGGAGACTGTCACTTCATTCAGGCATTGAATTGAATTTTTCAATAATCTGAAGAAATGCTAGATAATCTGAACAGCTTTAAGATGTAAACTATAACACATATTTTTTTTCACAGAAAAACAGAATTTGAGAGAAATATTAATTTGCATTGATGGGGAAAGAGCAAGTGCAGACTCCTTCAATCATATACAATTGTGGAAAGAAAGCAAAGTAATAAAAATCCTTGGATCATACAATTCTTTTATTTTCATGTTAAAAATGCTAACAAAACCAATGCCTAAATTTTAAAATTCAGCTCCTCACTTTTATAATGGCAGTAAGTCAACTTACATTAGTCAATTTTAAAGAAATCTTCAATAATATTTCAACAACTCATGAGTTTTATTTTGTTTTAGTATAAAAAATCTAAAAATTTATAAGTTGACCTACCTTAAAAGAGTTAGTTTTTAAAAGAATATCATCAAAAGATGGGATATAACAAACTTTGGTAATTATTTCTAATTCTCTATAATTATATCATTAATATTATAGATATGGCTAGCCACACAAAAGATTCTAAGTACAGTACAACCTTAACCTGAGCATGAAGGAAAAGCTATAAAAGTACAATGACTGATTATCAATAGATGTAGGTAGTTGTGGTGAATGACTGCAAAATTATAATGGAGACATTTATTTACAGAGGGAAAAATATAAATGTTATTTGGTAGAGATACTGAAAGGTCAACTTTTGCACTTAGCAAATTGAAGTTCAAAGCTCAATGAGACTTCAGGGGCTCTGTTATTCAATGTTTTACTTTTCTAGAAGAGGGTAGGGAAATTGAGTCCCAGAAGTTGTACTGATATTTGTTGGAAGAGTTGAACTTAGAAAACACATTTTTTTGTTTTTAAATAAGCTTTGAAAAATTATTAAATCCCACATTCCCATATAATACACTGTATAACATAATTTATGTTGGGTATACTTTGTTCTTATTTTTTTCAGGTCAACTTCTCACTGACTTACTACTTTATCAAAGTATTTTGTCTATGACATTAGTACAAATCTTATCCTCAGTGATAAGTGATAACTCCTCCCCTCTTTCCCGCTCTCCTTCCCCCCTTCCATTCTTCCTTTCCTTTCCCCCTTCCTTCTTTTCCTCCTTCCTTCTTTCCTTCCTCTCTTCCTTCCTTTTTTCCATCTAAAATAAGCTCATAATCTCTTCCTTATTTTTAAAATTGTTCCTTAATCTGTGAGGTTGCCCAGTCAAGGGCAATGTCATTTTCTCTTCTATCTCAATGAGATGTAAATTCTAGCCTAATTTGCAACTTGAATGTTTGATAAATATAAGTGCTGTATCAAACTCATCTATTATTAAAGTTAATTCAAGTGAAAAACTTAGAATTTCAAAGCTTTTTCACTGTCCATGTATCAGCCAATATATTGAACTTTGAGGAACAGGGACTCATATATACTGATAGATCTTTTAGTTGCCTACCCCTGCTGTCTGAATGTTGATGTGGCATTTGAAGATGAATATTAATAAACATCAAGCAACTAGTTGATATAGGTCAAATGGTGACTTGTAACCCAAAAGGGGCACTTTATTGAGATTGGCCCCTCAGTACATTATATCCTGTCCCCACAAGATGGCAGCCATGCTTGATGTAGATTTAATCAGCTTACTTTTTGAATGTGTCAATACTAACAGTTTATCAGAGTATTATTAACTCATAATAATCAAATAGTTACAATGATGGAAACTTCTCAATATTTAAGTGGTATTTTTTAGATAACTTGATTTTCTGAGGTTTTATTGCTTCTAAAACTTTCACATAGAAGTAATAGGTTTCAATTAGGAGGCCCTTAGAATATGCCTTATTGACATCTTGTCTGGTTTGGTCAGTTACTTAGGAATTAAATATCAATGGAGAAATCTTTAATAATATGCTACTAAGTCTTGTATTGAGAGATAATTAGAACACTGGCACAATATTTTGTGATTCAAATTTTTGGTGTAAATATTAAAATTTCAAAAATGAGTTTAACTATTTGCTTTTTCTAAAGAAAAAATATTTTATATATCTTGAGGTATGCAATTACACTTTGCCATGGAAAATAAATTTTCTATCAATTATATGATTGATCCTTCTGGTGTGGCATATCAATTTGAGGCAAATGCCTGAGTAGGTCAAAAGAAAAAAGAAAAATGCATTAAGCCAAGTATAGTGAATATCAATTATCATTTTAAATTCTTTAAAAATCAAATTTATTGTCTTCCCATGATTAACTATTTTAATTATGAAATTAATTATTCTTTGAAACACTTTTCTAAACACATAAGTGACTAAGATACAAAGTATACTTGTGGAATATGCTACAGGTAATCAACCATACATTTATTTAAAATGTATTTTGTAGTAGCACATACCATGAGGAAAATGTAAATAAAGAAACAAAAGCTTGATCAATATTCATTTACAATATATCTATATATTGGCCTTGGAGATTTCAAAGGAATCATATAACTTTATAAATATTTCACTTTTTAGTGGGTAAGGACATAATTAGCACAGACTTAAATAATTTCCTTATTTCATCAGTTCTGCAAATTGGTGGTGAATTTAAGTGTTTAACTGATTACAAATAAGCGAATGAACTAATGAGTGAATGAAAGGATAAAATAAAAATTTTAAAATATTGTGGAATATTACTTATGCAGTATAAAACAAGATCATCTTAACTCACTCTAAAATAAACAGATTACTGAGATATCAAAGTGATCTTTTCACAAGATTATTTTGCCTTTTTATCAGTCACATAGTTTGCAACACAGATAGAGGTTATCTGTTTGGTCTAGAACACATGGATGATGGTTTCAAAGGGTTCTTTGGAAGATATCAATAAAAATTATCTTAGCAACAGAAGCCAAAATATGAATGTCTGCCCAAATTTAACTTGACCTATTTGCAGTTTGGTTTGTCTTACTAAATAAATATAATGCAGTGGGGTGGGGGAGCAAGGAAGGACTCAAAATTTTAGGTTAGATCTCAGAGACTTCATCTAAAGTTTGTTAATGTAAAATCAGTTATAGTGTCAACATTTTGTTTCCTATCCTTTTTTAAAACTTTCCACCTTAACACATTTTTTTTATGTCCTTAAGGGAGAGTTAAACCATAAAGAATTAGACAGAACAACATCAAAGTTGTGAAAATGAGATAATGTTTAACAATTTTTAAATGCCAGTCTTGTTAGAAATATCTGAACCAGCATTTCCCACATTGGGTTCTATAGAACACTTTGTTGTGGAAAAAAGAAAGAAAGACAGAAAGAAAGAAGTTTGGTGGCCATATACAATGGCAAAATGTTAGAGTTTTCTTCTCTTACAAATCCACAGTGCACATTAATATATTAGAAGTCAAGAGAAGTCTTCTAGGAAACAAGTCATTAACTTGTATTTAACCCAGTGTATCCCAAATTTTTTAATCATCAGTTTTCCTTTTTATAGCACAATGAACATCCTTTGTTATATTGTTGCAATCCATTTTCTAAGTGCTAAAGGCATGATGGAGGTGGAACAGATGCAAAATATAGTCCACTTCCCTAGACCCTTCTCCCTAAGAAGAAGGAAAAAGAAGCTTTAACCTCTAGAGGGAGGAACAGCAAACTGGCTTGTCCCTGGGGCCCAGGCAAAAATCCAATACTTTACGTAAAAGAAAAACCCCAACTTGTCAGCCTCTGGAAATGTGTTAGTATACCCTCTGTCCTAACACCAAGAACCAAGCAAAGATCACTGTTTTGAGGAGAGTGAAAGAACCAAAGTTGTCTTTCCCTAGAGGGAGGGACATGTAAACCTTTATGGGTGAGGGTACTGTGCCAACATAAAGCAGAGGTATGTTACTGCTGCCGACAGGGAAGGACAAAAAGTATCTCTCCTGTTTAAGGTCCTCTGAGATACAAGTTTGAATATAGCTGTCTTGGGGAGGAGAGAGAATAACAGCAAAGCCACATTCCTGACACTCAGGCATGCAGGTGTTGTCTAAGACTGAGTCCATACCAGAAGAACCAAAAATCCATACCCTGCCTCCACCGTAAGCTAGCATTGAGTAAAAAACAATACCAGTCTACCACTGTTAGAGAGGAAAGAGTGTGGAGAAAGAGAGAGACCCTCCCTCTATTTGGTATAGTCATGAGGTAGATTCTGGAAAGTGAGATGGAGCAGAAAAAAATGAGAAAATGATCTGATATGCCAGGCCTCCCTCTTATCACATGGTTCAGGCAGCCTACCATGAAGGAATTAGAAGACTGGGTTGCAATATGGGTAATGATATCAAAAGAAAAACTCAAACACAACTCAATTATTCACTATCCTCCTAAGAGAAGATTAGTACTCATTTCTAGCTATAAATGCTCTTCACCTCAGACTCAACTGTTTTCCACCAAAAACTATGCAAGCCAGAAGACAATGAAATGACACCTGTAAAGTGATAAAAGGATAAATAAATCCATCAATTAGGACAGTAAACCAGTAAAATGTCTTTCAAAAAATGAAACGAAGACTTTTCAAAAATTCAGAAGCTAATAGAATTTATTTCCAGAGGATTTATACCATAAGACCTTTAGGATGAAGGTATATAATACTAGTTGAAAATTTGGATTTACAGAAAGCAATGAAAAGCAGCAGAAATAGTAAAATATAAAGCAAATATAAATAACACTTTTTTTCTCTTTTGTAATTTTTTTCATTCTTTTAAATTTCCAAGTATTAAATGGTACAAATGTTTTTGGTTACATGGATCACTTTTGTAATACTTGATTCAGGGATATATGTGTGCCTGTCACCCAGATAGTGTTCATTCTACCCGTTGGGTAGGTTTTCACCCGTCTTCTCCTCCCCCTTCCCCCCTGCTTGATTTCCATTGAGTTATACTTGTCTCTATGCACATGTGTGCTCATTGGTTAGTTCCAATTTAATACTGAGTACATGTGGTGTTTCTGTTTCCATTCTTTAGATACTTCCCTTGGGATAATGGTCTCCAGTACCATCGATATTGTTGGAAAAGGCATGAAGTCATCCTTTTTCGTGACTGAGTAGTATTCCATGGTATACATATACCACCTTTGTTAATCCACTCATGAATTGATGGGCATTTGGGTTGATTCATATTTTTGCAATTGTGAATTGTGTTGCAATAAACATTCTAGTGCAGGTGTCTTTTTGATAAAATGACTTATTTTCCTTTGCATAAATATCCAGTAGTGGGAAAGGTGGTTGTTTAAAGTAAAAAAAAAAAAAAAAAAAAAAAGTTGCAAGGCGTTGGAGATTGATAACCACTCCAGAAGTAAAATGTGTGAGAAAAATAGCACAATACAGAAAAGAAATGAAAGCATAGGGTATAAAGTAATTACATTATAAATTATGTGGTATAATATTATTTCAAAGTACATTGTGATAAGTTAAATATGCATATTGTAAACCAAAGAACCAATAAAACAATTTTAAAATTTATACAACTAATAATTCAAAAATGGAGAAAAACTCCAATAATAAAAATACTTATTTAAACCAAAAAATCCAGGAAAAGATGGCCAATGAAGTACTGTGGGAAACAGGGAAAAATAACACTTAAATCAAGCCACTTCAATAATTATATTAAACATAAATGATATCAACATTTCAGTTAAAAGGTAGAAATTGTCAGATTGAATAAAAAGGCAAGACTCAACTAAATACTATCCTCAAGAGACCCACTTTAAATATGTAAACATCGATAGGTTAAAATAAAAGGATGAAAACAGATATGTCATACAAACATTAATCAAAAGAAAGCTGAAGTAAGGTTATATGAATTCCAGAAACAGTAAACTTTAGAGCAAGGATGTTTACCAGTGATAAATAACATTACATGATGATAAACGATTGATTTTTTAAGAATACATAACAAATCTAAATTTGTATAAATCAGACAACAGGACTTCAAAATACATACAACAAAAACCAATCACCATAAATGTCTCTCTCATTACTGATTTTGCTACATCTCAAAAGTTTTGGTATGTTGTCTTTTTGTTTTCATTCATTGTGAGATTTTGGGAAAATTCCCTTTTGATTTCATGTTTGGCATAGTGAGTGTACAAAATTGTATTTAAATTTCCAAGTATTAAATGATACAAATGTTTTTGGTTACTTCACATGTATTTGTGAATTTTCCAGTGTCTTACTTTTATTGATTTCTAGTTTTATTCTATTTTGGTCAGAAAAGATATTTGGTATGATTTTGATCTTAAATTTGGTAAGACTTGTTTCATGACCTAACATGTAATCTATCCTTGAGAATGTTCCATGTGCATGTGAGAAGAACCTTTTACATGAACTCAAAGTAGATCATAAACCTCAATATAAAACTCAAAACTATAAAACTTCTAGAGAGTAACATAGGAGAAAATGTAGATGACCCTGGGCATGGCAATGACTTTTTATGTACAATACCAAATGCAAGATCCATGAAAGAAATAATTGATAAACTAGACTTGAATAAAATTAAAAACACTGTCAATAAAATGAGAAAACAAGCCACAAATTGAGAGAAAATACTTGTAAAAGAAATAGCTAATAAAGCAATGTTATCCAAAATATTCAGAGACTCCTAAATTTACCAATAAGAAAATGAATCCTGCTTAAAAATGGGCAAGAGATCTGAACAGATACTTCACCAAAGAAGATATAGAAATTCCAAAGAAGCATATAAAAAGATGCTCAACATCATTTGCAAATTAAAACAACGAGATACCACTGCATTCCTATTAGAATGGCAAAAATGCAAAACACTAACACCACCAAATGCTGGCAAGGATGTGAAACAACAGGAACTCTCATTCATGCTGGTAGGGATTTAAGATGCTATAGCCACTTTAAAAGATAACTTTATAGTTTCTTAAAAAATAAATCATTCTTTTATCATATGATCCAGCAATCGCACTCCTTGGTACCTACACAAATGAGTTGAAAACTTAAGTTTACAAAAACATCTGCACAGAGAAGTTTATAATAGTTTTATTTATAATTGACAAAACTGGGAAACAACTAAGATGTCCTTCAGTAGATAGATGGATAAATAACTGTGATACAACTGGACAATGGAATATTATTTAGTGCTAAAAAGAAAGGAGGCATCAAGACATGACATGACTTAAAGGAACCAAAATGCGTATTACTAAGTGAAAGAAGCCAAGCTGAAAAGGCTATATACTGTACCCAACTGTGTAACATGCTGGAAAAGACAAAACTATGGAGACAGTAAAAAGATCAGTGATTTTCAGGAATTAGAAGGGAGGAAGGGATGAATAGGCAGAACACAGATGACTTTTAGGGAAGTGAAAGTACTCTGTATGATACTACAGTGGTGGATACATGTCATTATACATTTGTCCAAAACCATACAAGGTACAAAACAAAGAGTGAATACTGATATAAACTATGGACTTTGGCGATAATGATGTGTCACTGTGAGTTCATCAACTGTAACAAATTTACCACTGCAGTGGGGGATTTTGATAGTGGAGAAGGCTGTGCATGTGTGGAATTGAGGATATATAGAAACTCTCTGTACCTCTTGCTCAATTTTGATATGATCCTGAAACTGCTTAAAAAATAAAATTTATTAATTTTTTAAAAGGGCAAAATACTTAAAGAGACACTTTACCAGAGAGATGAATGGCAAATAAGCACCTGAAAATATGTTCATTTTTAGTCATGAAAGAATTGCAAATCAAAACAATTAGGCATTTCTGTACACCTATGAGAATGGCTCAAATTAAATTAAAAAAGAAAGGATCATAAAAAGTGCTGGCAAGAATGTGGAGCATGTGGAAATACCATACACTTTGCCTAGTGGAAAGACAAAGTGGTGCAACCACTTTGCAAGGAGTTTAACCATTTCTTACGAAGTTAAATATGCAGTTATCATTAGACATAGCAATCCTACTCGTATAGTTACAGAAGAGAAATAAAAGTGCATGTCCAAAATTAGACTTGTATATGAATATTTACAGTTACTTTGTCCATGCTTGCCCAAAATTGGAAATGACCCTAAAATCCATACACCAATGAAGAGATAAATTATTGTACATTCATGTAAGTTAATGCTACTCAGTAATGAAGAGGAACAAACTCTCAATACATGCAACAATATAGCTGAATGTCAAAAGCATATGCAGGCCGGGCGCGGTGGCTCACGCCTGTAATCCTAGCTCTGGGAGGCCGAGGCGGGTGGATCGCTCGAGGTCAGGAGTTCGAGACCAGCCTGAGCAAGAGTGAGACCCCGTCTCTACTAAAATTAGAAAGAAATTATCTGGCCAACTAAAAATATATATACAAAAAAAAATTGGCCGGGCATGGTGGCTCATGCCTGTAGTCCCAGCTACTCGGGAGGCTGAGGCAGTAGGATCGCTTAAGCCCAGGAGTTTGAGGTTGCTGTGAGCTAGGCTGATGCCACGGCACTCACTCTAGCCTGGGTAACAAAGTGAGACTCTGTCTCAAAAAAAAAAAAAAATAAAAAATAAAAAAAATAAAAAAAAAAAAAAAAAAAAAAGCATATGCACACAGAGAGAAGCCAGACATACAGAGTGCTATGTATACTGTGTGATCTGCTGACGCTCATGAAAAGGTAAAACTATAGAAACAGAAATGAGATTAGTAGTATCCAGAGACTGATGGTGATAGGAGGAGATTATCTACAAAGCGGTATGAGGAGAAATCTTTTGAAGGTAATGGAAATGTTCTTTCTTAATGGAGTAGTTATAGAATTGTATACATTTGTAAAAAATCATCAAACTACACAGAAAGAGTGAGTTTTTCTATGTGTAAATTATATATAAAGAAACCTAACTTTAAAAGTGAAGTACAGCACATGAAAATTCATGGCTCATTTTTCAATGTAATATTCCAAAACCTTGAGATTAGATAAAATGCAAGTCAATGCAACAAACGACTGGCACATTGTAACTAGATCAACAAACATTGCTTCTAATGTAAGTTTGATTGATTTTTTCTTTTATTAATTTTGATTAATACAGCTTCCATATTTCAACAGTTAATTTGATCTTATTTTCTATTTTTAATTTACTGGAAAGGACACTTTTACGGAAGCAATTGACATACAAATTTTCGAGAAATAACCACTGTCCTCCCCACTTTCCCCAACACAGAGCCATCAGAGCAAAAGTAATGTATCACTTAACAAAGTGACTCAATAAATCTCTTCATTCTTTAAATAATTTTAAAAACTGTCACAACTTTGCTGAATATTTTAATATATTCTCAATGAATAAATCCTTTACATTTCTTTTCGTACTTTAATTTAACTTGTCACAAGTGTCATCAGAAAATTAAGTCAATTGTGGCCATCTTCCAAATTTGTTGCAGTTCAAATCATCCATTTCCAATATACATCTTGAAATAACAAATTTTTCCAAGGATTTCAGGCCTGTGGAGGTATGCAATGGGTTAAAATAGTACATTATACCCTACTCACAATTACAAAACAGAAATCACTGAATTTCTGAAAGGGCAGCTTGAAAACGGTTAATTACATGTTTTTTTTATCAATGTATATATTTTTTCAGTTAACAGTATGTATTCATTTCCTCATATTTGAGCAGGCTTAAGATATTTTTCTGCTTCAACTCAAAGATTCTCATACCGTCAAAATAAATAATAAATATAAATATTATAACCTCTCTGAAATATCATATTTCAAGGCATTAAACATAATTTCTTCTTCTCAGAATTTGGATCCACCTTTTTACCATGACATACAACATCATTATAGTTGACATTTGCCTCATTGTACAATATTTCTATCATAAATTAAGACAGAGTCATTAATTCTGGTGATATGACAAGGAGGAAACAACGAACATGATAAATGATTGGTGCTGGTTATAAAGATAAATTTAATAAGGAAGATATTGTTTATGCAGTTACCATAGTAAAGAGCAATCTTTTTCACTGTTGGAATAATTAAATTTCCAAACTAACATTTTTAAATCCCCCAGGGGAATGTCCCTATAATCTTATATAATAATATATTTTAATCTTGTACTGATTTATACACAATAAACTAAATGCATTTTTAAATATAGTTTTAAAAAATAACAAACATAATTCAGATTATAAAATGATCTTCTAAATCTGTGGTCCCCAACCCCTGGGCCATGGGCTGGTGCCCATCCATGGCCTGTTAGGAACCAGGTCACACAGCAGGAGGTGAGTGGCAGGCAAGAGAGCAAAGCTTCATCTTTATTTACAGCCACTCTGCGTCACTCGTATCACCGCCTGAGCTCAGCCTCCTGTTAGGTCAATCATTGTCTTCCGTCACCCCAAGATGGGACCATCTAGTTGCAGGAAAACAAGCTCCAGGCTCCCACTGATTCTGCATTATGATGAGTTGTTTAATTATTTTATTATATATTGAATGCAATAATAATAGAAATAAAGTACACAATAATCATAATGTACTTGAATCATCCCATCAATAATCATAATGTACTTGAATCACACTGCTCTCCAGCCTGTGTGACAGAGCAAGACCACATCTCTTAAAAAATAAGATAAATAATTGATTTTTTACTATAGTCTGATTACTAAAAATCAAGAAGTATAACGATAAACATTTAAACACAAATAATAAAAATGTTGTTACATACCTGGGCAAATCAAAAATCTTTAACATCTAGGTATGGTGGTATGTTTACAAATCTAAAAAAATTATTTTAAGGCAACAAATTCATCTAAATTTGTTGAAATTTTCTATTAAAGCAATGAGTAATATTTTAAAATATTGCCACTGTTTGATATGAATATAGGGTGATTTTTTGGTCTTTGGGGCTTCTATTTTTTTTTCAAGTTTTCCTTAATTAACCCCTATTAATTTGCCAAAAATAAATAGTAACTTAAAACAAGATCACACTGGAACTTTTTACTTTGTTTTTAACATTTAAAATAAAAGTAAGAAAGACAAAGTGATGGGAATAGGAGATCAAAAAATAAGCAAAGATTAAATAATCTTTATTTCTTTATTTTATAGCTGGTATCCAGTGAATGGAGCCATACTGTCACTGGAGCTTAAAATAGGCTATGAGTAAAAGCATGTGCAAAAATCAATGTAGGCATACTATATTTTCATGGCTACCTTTAAAGGCATTACTAATGCTCAGTTAGTTCTGCTTTGGAATGACATGGGTTATTTATAATCCTAGTGATTTGAATTCACATGCTCTGTTTTTAAAAAAAAAGACTAACAACATTTTTCTCACATGAAAATTTGAGAGTCAAAGATGTCGTTAGAATTTTAAGAAACATGGACATCATCAAGTTGGCCAACTAGAGAGGCCCAATGCCCCTCTCCTCTACACAGAAGGACCAAAACAAGAAATAGATGACTGCACTTTGAGTGGAGTGTCTAAGGGTGAACACTGAAGTTCAGAAAGAAAGTAACAAAGCTCCTCTGAGACACCGAAACTCGAAACTAGAGGTGGCATCATAGAGAGGAAAGTGAAGCACCCAGATGGGATCTGTCCAGAGCCAGGAGGGACTCCCCATTTGGGGGAAAAGGTAAGGGATCCCAGCAGTCCCCATTATTACTGCAGTGGCCTGCAGTCCTAAGTACAGGAGAGCCCCACATTCCTCTTAAACCATGAGCCCAGTATAGGGAGCCGTCCAGAGTTCATGTGATTGCATTGCTCCAGAAAAACTCACAGTGGGTTCCCCAACTGCCTGGGACATACGCTATTGCAGAATGGCATCATTTTGAGAATGGAGCCACTGCTAGACTGCGTACTGCCTTGAGGCCTGACAGCCCCTTGAATATCCACATCCCCAGAGTCACTCTGTCATTCCATCACACCCACACAAAGGACTGCAATGTCATAACTCCTGCTAGACACAGTGGTACAGTCATGGCCCTGGCACCTGAGCCCATGCAGTGCCCCATGTCCCAAGGAACAGGCAGTCCAGTGCAGGGGGCTACTCTCAAAATCGGAGGAGTTGAAGTATGTGTACCACAGGGCCTAAGAGACAGCCACCTGGTGTCAGCTGCCAGTACCTTGTCACCTTGAATGGCAGAGTTACCAAGAGCTGTGTACATCCCTCTTGAGGCTCAAGGACAAGCCCACTGGGTACCCACTGCTCCTAGTAAGCCAGACTCCAGCAAAGCAGTGCCATCGCCTTTACAAAAACCTGTAATCTAGGCCACTGAGGCCTTCAGTGATGTTGCTGACATTGTTTATAGCCAAAGAAAATCATGCAAAGGTGTCATTACTGCACCCATGCAGAATCAAAAGCCAAAGCACCTTACCCGACCAACACAACAGATCACATAATTTCCATTTTCTTAAATTGACTGAGATTTTTTTTTTTCCTTAACATATAATCTATTCTGGAGAATGTTTTGTATGCACTTGAGAAGAATATATATTCTGCTGTTGGATGGAATATTCTATATATGTCTCTTAGATCTAAAGTGTTGGTCAAATCAACGTTTCCTTATTAATTTTCTGTCTGAATGGTGTATTATTGAAAGGGGGGTATGGAAGTCCCCTACTATTATTGTATTGCAGCTTATCTCTCCCTTAATATATTTGTTTTATATATTAAAATTATTTGATGTTGGGTACATAGATATTTACTATTGTTATATCTCCTTGATAAATTGACCCCTTTATCATTATATAATGTCCTTCATTATTTTCTTTTTTGTTTGTTTGGTTGTTTGTTTTTTTTTTTACAGTGTTTGACTTAACATATTTTGTCTGATATAAATAGAATCACCCACTCTCCTTTTGTTTTCTTTTGCATGGAATTTTTTTCATCCATTTACTTTCAGTCTTTGTGTGTCCTTGAAAGTAAGATGAGTCTCTTGTATGCAGTACATATTTAGGTCTTGTTTTTAATCCATTCAATCACCCTATGTCTTTTTTCAATATAATTTAGTCCATTTATATTCAAGATAATTATTGATAGGTAAGGACTTACTATTGCTATTTTGTAGTTATTTTCTGGTTGTTTTGTAGATACTTGGTTTCTTTATTCCTCTTCGTGTCTTTTTGTGGTTTGATGGTTTTCGGCAGTGGTAGGTTTTGAATCATTTCTATTTTCTTTTGTGCTTGTGCTAAAGATTTTTGCTTTGTACTTACTATGAGGCTTATATAGAACATCTTACAATAGCCTATATCAAGCTCATAACAGCCTAGCTTTGATTGCATAAACTAACTTTACACTTTTACCCCTCCCCACCCTCATTTTATATTTTTGATGTCAGAATTTACATCATTTTGTAATATATTTACCTTGACAATTTGTTTGAGCTATAGTTGTTATTAATGGTTTTGTCTTTTAACCCTCATACTAGGAATAAATTTGCCTTACATATCACATTACAGTCTTAGAGTATCATGAATATGACTTTGTTTATTTATAACACTGAGCTTTGTGCTTTCGTGTTTCATGTTATTGATTAGTAGGGGTTTTTTTGTTTGTTTGTTTGTTTCAATTTTAAAAATTCCCTTTAGCAATTCCTGTAAGGCAAGTCTAGTGGTGATGAACACCCTTAGATTTTGTTTGTGTAGGAAATTTTTTATTTTTTCTCACTTCTTAAGGTCAGCTTTGCTGGAAAAGTATTCCAGGTTGACAGTTGTTTTTCCTTTAGCAGTTTGATTATATCATCCCATTCTCTTCTGGCCTGTAGGGTTTCTGTTGAGAAATATGCTGACAGTTGTACTGACACTACTTCATACTTAATGTGTTTATTATCTGTTGCTGCTCTTAAATTTTTTTCTTTGCCTTTGATTTTTAATAGTTTGATAATTATTTGTTTTGTTGTATTCCTCTTTGGGTACCTGGGGGTTGGCATGTATCCTCAGATTAGAGAATTTTACAGCCATTATTTTGTTATCTATGCTGTCTGGCACTTTTTCTCTTTTCCTCCTTCTACAACTCCTATTGTGCAGAGAGGTTTGGTCTCTTGTTGCTGTTTCATAATTCCCACATGCTTTCTTCATTCTTTCTCATTCTTTTGTCTTTTTGTTCCTCTGGCTGGATAATTTTAAATGTTCTATCTTTCAGTTTAATGGTTTCTTCTTTTGTTTGATTGAGTTTTCTGTTGAAGCTTTCTATTACATTTTTCAGTTTAGTCATTGTATTCTTCATCTCTAGGGAACCTGAATGGCTGTCTTTGGCTCTCTTCTCTTTCTGTAGAAACTGTGAGCTCAGGGAAATCCTCTCTATGTGACATTGTGCTGAAATGAGGGGGAGATGGGTGGCCTGGTCAAGGTGAACCTGTTTTTACCCTTCAAATTCAAATTTTATTCTGTTCAACAGACTGCATGGGCATCTCAGGCTTGTTTCCAAATATTGAGGTTTTCAAAAAATATGTTCTATTCTAAGGATAGTTGCTAGTTGAGCTTTCTTTGGGGGCAAATAGAGCCTTAGACTTCCTATTCTGTCACCTTGATGAACTGCTTTTGAACTCTATATAAATGAAAATAATTTTCTTTTGTGACTGGCTCCATGTGACTTACATTTTGTTTTCAAGATTTATCTATGTTGTTGCATGTATCACTAGCTCATTCATTTTCATTGCTAAATAATATTCTACTATATAAGCAAACTACAATTTGCTTAATTCTTTTTTATTCTTGTTCCACTGTGTAAGACTACTAATATTCATTAGACATGCTAATTGTAGGCACACTTGTATCATATATAATTTTTCAATAATTTACCAATTCACCATAAGGATGGGGGGGATTGTATAGATATTCTTTATCAGATTGACATTCCCTCTATTCTTGGTTTTCTAGGATTTTTTTCATCGATAGATGTTAACTGTGATCAAAGGCATTACTGCACCTATTGAAGTGGTCATATAACTTTTTTCTGTTTTTCTGTCATGGGATGAATTTGCTTACCACATAATGAAGAAATTGAGATCAGAAATAATAAAATCTTTTTCCTCTGTGAGGATAATAGGTATGAAAATATGCTATAGTAAAATTTAAACTTTGATAATGATTTAAGGAAAATTGTTACACGAATTTTCAAAATATGAGCCACTAGAAAATTAATATACTGATTAATAACCTCTATCTATAGATAGAGGTATAGTTCCAAACAAGCTAGTAGAATGGTTCTATGAAACTTAGTATTTTTGACTTTGAGAGAAAGACATAAAATCATGGCTCCCATTCATAAACAAAAAAAATTGGTCTGTAAGGTACATAAAACCTTAATTTCTCCTGATCTGAGACCAAGTACACCACAAAAGAAAAGTATATGCTACCTATAAAATACCTAGTTCCAAGTCATAACTTAAAGACAGTTTTACTATGCTCACCTAAATTCAGAATTCAATATGATATTATATTTCTGCTTTGGGATTGTAAAAGCAAAAAGGAATCTTTGATAAGGAAAAAAGTGTAAGCAAACTAGATTACAGAGATATTTTTGCAGAAAGTGAATAATAACTTTGACAGGCAGATGAAATTTAAATGTCCTTTTTGGTTCAGGATTTTTCTTTACATTTTTTTTTCTTGGAAGTATCATTCTATTATCCTGGTAACATTTTTTTTTAACCAACATTTTTAAAAAGCACCAAGTGGTAAGTAATTTTTTCATTCTATATATGTTACTATGTGCCAAGCAAGGTGCACACAGTAACATTGAGGATATAGCCATAAAAAATCCCTGACCTCATGGAGCTTTCATTCTAATGTATGTGCATTTTAATACTCAGAATTTAAGTTCCACTGCAGAAAAATAATTTTTAAGAGGATTATAATGCTTTGAAATCTGGAGTCAAACAAAACATTTAGTATGAAACCTTAAAGATTTTTTAAAAAATATTTAATTATTAATTTTTGTTATGCCTTTCTTTTAAACATAGAAAAGATTGAAATCTGAGGTAGCAGCCAAGTGTTGATTTTTAAGTGATGTTATATAGTATTTGGTAGGAATACATCTTGTCACAGCTTATTAGGATTGAAGGCACAGGTCTTCTAAAAGTAACATTTAATGCTTTCTAGCTTTGTAAAGTCAAATAAAAAACTGGTGATGAAAGTCATAATATTCCTAAAACTATACATACAATTGGCAGATACAAAAGAAAACTCTTCCAAATTGATGCTTTAGGCATTCTGTGCTATTCACTAATCAGAAAATAAAACCTTATTATGCAAGACATACATTGTTATTTTATGACAAAAAAATATTCCCTTCTTTGGTAGTGTAGACCTATGGCCATGTCTATATTTTGTTTAATATTTTAATAAACCTCTTTAGGAAAATATACCACTTCATTCCCATGCTGAATATTTCTTCTGGCAATCCCCCATCATAAGACTAGTAGATATTCTACCTGTGAAAATGAAAAAAAAAAAAACTTTTAAAATATAGAAATAGCTCTGGCAAATTCAAGATAGATTTGGCAGCTCATTTTGCAGAAGTAGTTAAAGACCCATCTATGAAAATATATTGTCAGATACTTTTATTCATTTAACTATATTATGTAAGGTCTTTTTTTAGTAACTTTCATATTTCCATCAAGAAGTCTTAGTTTTGAATTCTCCAAGCATTTCCTTTTTCTTAAAAAGTCTTGGCAAGGAAATATATTGTTGTGGTGTGGCTTGAAGTACTATTTTATTACAGCATGCTCCAATATCTGATTTATGAGATCTATTAGATTCAGTCCAGTCTTTCATTGTTGCCTAATATTTTTCTTTATTACATATATTATGGAATCAAAAATAGATAATTTCTTAAGCTATGTTTTTCTGTAACTCAGAATGTCTAGAAATAGTTCAGTTTAAAAGAACCACTCAGTCATGAGAGAGATGCTGTTGAAATGTAACTATTTTAATGTTTTACTGCCTTGAATCTCATTTTGCCTAGATTTCCCTGCAGTGAGTGGGCCTCATCTGTATAAGATTTCTTAGATGGCTTGAATCTATACTTTATTATTGAAAACTCTGCCTACTTTAACAAGGCACTCAACTAGCCTTGCAGAAGTAGTGTATAGAGATTTGTACCTTCTTTGAATATTCATTTCACATAGTTGCTGATTCTTAAGAATGCGGCATGCATACGATTTCTTTAAGAATCTACTTTAGAACTATATCATTAGGCGATTGAAAAAAAAAATGGCAGACAAGCAGTGGCCTGCCAGCTCACCGCTCCCAGATGAAGAAGGTGAAGAGAGCAGACAGCTGCCTACATGCAGATCACTTGCTCCAAAAGCAGTGTTGTGAATTTGCAGAGAAGCAACATGGGACACTCAGGGCAGGAAGAAAGGTGATGGGGAGATACACATAGAAAGACTGGAGAGCACGAGGAGAACAATAGAGAACAGAGCATGAGAGGGCCGCGCTAGCCCTGCCGGCACAGTGTGATCTGACCTGCAGGAGGACACCCGCCACCCCCACAGACCTACACCCACTCAAACAGGGACATGCCTGGAGTTGGTGCGGAGCCACTGCACCAGACAACAGGCTCTGTAGAGAGGAGGCAATCGCGGGGGCTACCCTGAACTCTCAGGTGCACTGTGCAAGGACTACACTAGGCTGGGGAGGGACTGGACAGATTTGCAGCTTCCCTGAGTTGTACCCTGGAATTTGGAGCCAGGCACTTTACACCTAGAGCTCAGCAGGACCAGGGCACAGGAAATGATCAGAGAGTGCTAGACCCTGTCCAGAGACGTGCTGGGTGACCACTTCCGTGGGTTCTGGGGGGTGTAGAGGGCTGTGACCTCTGAGTGTCTGACTTGACATGCACAGCCCCCTTGTGCCTGGGAAGGCAGCCTGCACCTACTTGGCCCTGAGCCTGCCATCTGGGTCCCAGCCACCTCCTGCCAGCCTGGCCCTGGCCTCGCTCTCCACGTCCAGTCGGCTGCCATTGGCAGGGCCCTCTGATTGGAAGCTCAGTTTCTGGATCCACCCTAGTCACAGCTAGGGGACTTTGTGCTGGGGCAGGGCTGGCTCTGCCCTGAGAGGCCTTGGCCAGCTGCTTCCTCTACATGTTTCCTTGAGCCCATCCTCCGTGTCCCAGCTGCCTCCTGCCTGCCTGGCTCTGACCCCACCCTCCAGGTTGGAGTGGCCTGCCCGGCTCTGGGAGGGACAGGGAGAGCTGTGTCCTCTATTCATCGACTTGTATCTGTGGGACCCTTGTCCCTGAGAAGCAGATGGCAGCTTGTTCACCCCAAGCCTGCCCTCCAGACCCAACCGCCTCCTGCCTCCCAGGCCCTGAACCTGCCCTCCAGGTCAGGTTGCCCGCTGTCTGCATGCACCTTGGCAGCTAGAGAGTCCCTCCTCCACAACGAGTCCAGAGATTGCTGCCGCCAGTGAGCAGAGAGCTTCTTGCGGACAGAACACCAG
This sequence comes from Lemur catta, assembly GCF_020740605.2. Taxonomy (NCBI): domain Eukaryota; kingdom Metazoa; phylum Chordata; class Mammalia; order Primates; family Lemuridae; genus Lemur; species Lemur catta. Next base: position 7,105,799 of record NC_059151.1, on the reverse strand, counting down.
GCTCCCAGGGCCCCCAGGGGGCCTCCCATCCTACAGAGCTGAGCCAGACGGCAGGTGCCATACAGTTTCTCTACCTACTAGGCACATTTGTCCTTGCTTAAAAGAAAAAGACATAATTTCATATCCTATGGCAAAATATTTTTCCAATTTAAATTAAAATTTTAAAAATGAAAAGAAAAATTTATTGAGATATTTATTTAAATATCATTTGATTTGAGTTGTGTGAATGGGACAGACCCTACTGTTCCTTCCCATCATCTACTACCTTTTCTTTCCTGCCAAGAATCCATAATTTTGTTGAAGAATTCAAAGATACTGCTTTCAGGGAAGTTCAGTTCCTCCCTAGGCCCAGGAAAAGAATCGAAATTGGTCCAAGCCATCAATGAATGGTATTCCCAGTTTTGTTTTGTTTTGTTTTGTTTTGCTGACAATTGCTATGGAAACGGCCAATTAGATATGGGTAGGGAGTTGTTTGAAAAGTTCTTCCCCAACTGAAAGAAATGCTAAAGGAAAAAAGCCATTGTCTTTCACATTATTTTGTGATCTATGATGCCTTGAATAGCAATCCTTTGGGATAAGGGAGAAAACCTCAAGATGTAAGCCAACTTGCTCAGGATGGCAGAAGAGAAAGCTGGAAGGTGAAGCATGGGCTCTTGATGAAGTGCTAACCTCCTGACACTGTGCTGGGAAATAATACTTCTTGCTTATGTCCATTTAGTGCTCTCTTACTTGCAACTGTAAGTATTCAAATCAATGCCAACAATTTAAAAAAAAAGCTAAGGTAAAGTATGTGCATAGATAAAAATACAAGAGATTGACATTTAATAAAATAGACATTTAGTAAAATAAATGCAGTATAAATTTTTGACTCCACTTAATTTTTCCCCCAAAATAAAAGGAATTATTTGTCCAGGTCTACTGAATGAAAGTAATGCAAAGGGGAAAGTTACCCTTAATATCCGGAGTACCATGTAATCTGGATAAATTATGTCAATAAATTTCATTCATTATTTAATTAAATGTTGGCACATTATTCTTCTTGCATGCACCAGATTATCGTTCAATGTTTAACTTACTTTTGTCACATTTTTCCTTCTAAACAGTTGGGAAACTTGAGATCTTGGCCTGAGCTTTCGTTCTTTATTTCTCTTTGTTAAGTGGAAACTTGACCTTAACCTCTGTTTCTAAACACAGCATTGTTTTTTTTCTTTCCATGGCTACTGATCATGGTTTTACTCATTGGAGGAAAATACAATCCTAGTAAAAAACAGAAGGACAAAATTGAGACTGAGAAAGCTGTAGGGCATCAAGTCTAAGTGCCAGGGATGGCTTACAGTTAGTATGGTTGCTGCGGTTTCTGGATGCCTATTCAGTGTTCTCTTATCAAAAGAATAATTCTCTCATTCTTAGTTTCTAAAATATGACAGGATTGCAACACTTTGTTTTAAAGCAAGAGAAACATTTCTTCTCTCCCCACAGAATGGTTTATCATTGTCATCGTAATCATCATCTAAATTATTTAAAATATCTCCAGCTTCAGTGAAATTTGTACCAAATGCTTAATCTCTAATTTCGTTTTTAAGTATCCATTTAGTTATTTTGATTTCCACAGCAATTTCTTCTGACCTTTTAGTTATATTTTCCTCTACAAAGAGGCAGAGTTTACTTTTTTTTCCATTATGTAAAATACAGTCCAATTTATATTTAGTAGAAAATAGCTGTAGAAACATTAGCTTTCAATATTTTGATTGTTGTAAATTATAAAATAATATTATAATTATGTAGACGTTCTCCTTAAATTTCAGTAGGGAGAGATTTGGTGGTTTATTATTTTAGAGGTGTTTAATTTCTAATAGAGGAAAATACTTGAAGAGAGGGAGGTTGTAATACAATTATCTACATGCATCTTCTTGTTAGCTGTGATGAAATATTAGAACAACAGGACCAATGTAATTATTTAAATATTAATATATGATCATAAATCATTCAGAACAGAGCAGCATCTAGCAGGCTAAACATCAAGTGAGAGATTATTCTTATTTGGAAGTGACTCATTTTAACAAGAAGGTAAATTGGAAGCTACTCTTGAGAGAAGAGAGGTCACCTGCTTAGTTACAGAAGGATCCAGTATTCTCCCAGGAGGAAGCCTGCAGACATACAGCTCTTACATAAAAATTTTATGAGACCAACATAAATATATTTCATGACTCTAGATTGCTTTTGCTAATTTGACATACAATAATTAAATCACTTCAGTCCCTTTTAGGTTTCTACTTTAAAATTTAGCTTATAGTTATCCATAATTAGCTATGTCAATTGTGTTAATGGATATAGAATTTGCATTAATAATGAAAATGCTATAAAAATCACATTTTAGTTTGTAAATAATATGCAACCCTCACTCAATAATTCTCTAAGTAGAAATGCTTATTGGCCCTAAAATTGGAGGATCGAGCTGTATTTTTTAGAATATTGTGGTGGAAAAGTTCAAAAGGAAGACAGAAAATTCGATGAATGCATAGAGGCCAAGTTCCTAAATGAGGATAGTCATTAATATTTGAATATTTGTTCCTACTGATTCCTGTGACATAGAGAGGTATTTTTTATACAGACTGAGGTGGAGAATAATCTTCCCTAGGTCACATAATAGAGCTTGACCATCAACTCGGAAACTTTCTAGTCTACCAGATGGATTTACAACAGTTTCACCAGGAAGTGTCAGGACGTAGAAAGAAGCCTTTTTCCTTCCTTAAAGATCAATATGTTTTCCTGTTGCTCTAGTTGTACCGTTTTTGCTGAAATGCTAGGCCAAACATAAATTTATGTGTTTTACATTTGGAAAAATCAATGACTTGATTCTTTTAAAATTGATCTTAGTATGAGATGTTTAACTATAGAAAAGATTACACCATATCTAATAAGACTTATGCCATCATTTAATTTGATGAGTTCAAGAAACATTTGTAAAATCATCATTACCAAGTAAAAACACAAGTAAAAGAGAGGCCATTGGAGTAAGTCATTACCTTCTCACAGTCTCACAATATTTTTTTTCTTTAACCCCTGTATGTTTATTTAAATATGAAATTTCTATTTCTCCTGTTCCTCCACAGTGGGATTTAATTATATCTTCCCTACAGCAAGGGTATGGTCAGTGTCAGAATGAGCAGTCACAGAACAGTTCATGGCAACCTGGTTTTCACCTCCTCACTGTGACAGAGACACACTTGGAGGGGTGTCATGGAAAACGATGCCCAGTCACTGGCAGAAATCTGAGAAACTGCTCTGTTGCAGACATTTCCTGTTCTGTGTGCATGTGTGTTTCTGTGTGCAAGTGTATGTGAACCTTTAAGACAATGATGGAATTAGAATCATACTTTGGGACTGGCACAGGTGAGAGTGGCTTACCCTAATAAACTTTAACAATATTTCACTGTAACTTAAATTGCTTCAGAAATTATATTGGGGCAGTCAGAACAAATTTAACCTAATTTTGAACTGATTTTTTTTTAACTTAGTAGTCCTGTCAATTAGTTTATTTATGATATGAGATGAAAACTACCTTCGACACCATGCTCTTGATAGAGTTTTTAGATATAAGTAATTCCTGCTGTGGGAAAACTTGTTTTGCTATCTCAGTGGTATGTAATGTTTGGCAAATAGAGGGGGGTATTTGAGATGGGAAAAGTGATGTTATGTGAGGGCATAAAAAAAAAGAAAATATAAGTCTGATTGAAGTAGAGAACTTATAAAAGGAACATAAGTATTAAAGGTGAGTTTTTGGGGCAGATTTTGGTGTACTTCATAGAGAGTGAGATCTATAGGAATGTAACTGATCACTAAACTGTTGCGACATGGAGTGACTGATTTAATTGGAAGCAATTTGTCTATTGGAAAGGAGAACATTCTAAAGGAGGTAGTAGTTTAGTTAGGAAGCTGTGGCAGTGCTGATTGCAGTGAAGGATTGCAAGTTTCAACTTTTGGTGTCTTTTTGGCAGGGATTAGTTTCTCAAGACTTTAGTTTCTCCATCTATAAAGTAAAGGCTTTTACATTACATAAATTCTATGATTTGGTATGATTTTTAAAATACTGAAAATATAACTACTCCAAAATACAGGCCTGAATCTGAGCAGCAACCATCTAAAAAGAATGAAAGATAAGAATGCAAAACAAGTAGGTGGGAGGGGACAGGAGGGGATGGGTACATTTTCACGTAATGAGTACAATGCCCACTAACTGGGTGAAGGGCACATTTATAATTTTGACTCAAACTGTACAAAAGCAAATTATGCAACCAAACCGTGTGTAGCCCCGTAATATTCTGAAATAAAAAAGAATGCAAAATAAATACCTTCGTTAAAGCAAGCAAACAACAGCTATATATATATATATACACACATATATATAAATATAACAAAAACTACAGAACTTGGTTACTTACTGAGTATATACTTTTGCCATTTTATAAAATATTCAAAGAAAGGACTTAGCTACTAAATTATTGTAATTACTAAATATATTTAAGATATTTTCATTTTTTTTCCTTTTCCCTCTGCTTTCGTTTTCTTCTTTTTTAATATTGTGTTTCTCCTCAAACTTTTTTTGGAACTAGAAACCAATTTTAAAAAAATCTAAAAGTTTGCCTTTGGGCTGCAACTAGTAATACAGGAGAATTTTTCAGAAGTTTATGAGAATAAAAAGAGGGTAAAAAGAAAAAAAAAAAACAGAGCTTACATCTATGCCTAATACTCCTAGGGATTTCATGCAACATAAAATAATCTTATGAAGGAAAAGCATGAGAAGTATTTATAAAAGTTATAGAATATTATTTTTTAGGAAGGATGATGCAAGCCTTATTATAGTTACTTTCTTTCAAATGAATTCTTTGTTACTTAAAATTTGTATAACCTAAAGATGATTGTATGCTTCTGGATTAGTAGCTGTAAATGTAAATAGCCAAGACAATGTATACCCCTTTACATAACTGTAGCATCTCTTATATTTAGAATATTTTTTGTGAAGGAATATCAGATGATAAGTAAATACAATTTCCTTTTCTAAACTAAATAATACAGAGATGAAATGAAGTAAGTATGAAATGCATGAGTGAAAGAAGGATGAAGATTCAATTTTTTAAAAATGTAGAATGCTTATATCTTCCAACTATGCCCAGGGAGAAAAATATAAAGGGAGATGCCTGAGTGGTTGCATGGTAGCTGCTTCTCTTGTCATCACCAGCACATGTCAAGGAAAGCCACAGTGATATGGAATTATTCTTTTAAGACTCTATCTTCAGAAACAAAGAATGGTTTCTTTACTATGCAGTATCTACCAGTTTCTCCATTTCTAACTTAAAACGGGCTAGAACTTAAAAAAAAAAACTCCATTTACAGATTATGTGAAATGTACAAACCTAAGAATCATAGATATTCCTGAGAGAGAAGAAGAAAAAACAAAAATGTTTGGAAAATCTATTTGAGGGAGTAATTGAGAAAAAGTTCCCAGGTCTTGCTGAAGATGAGATAGCCAGATAAATGCATTTCAGTGAACTCCTGGGAGATTCGTTGAAAAAAGGACATTATCAAGGCATGTAGTCATCTGACTATTTAAAGGAAAAGTGAAGAAAAGAATCCTAAAAGCATCAAGACAAAGACATCAAATAACTCACACAGAAAAACCCATCAGACTTCTCAGCAGAAAACTTACAAACCAAAAGAAACTGAGGTCATATCTCTAGTCTTCTTATACAGAATAACTGTCAGCCAACAATTTTATTTTCTGCAAAATTAAGTTTTATAAATGGAGAAATAATTTTTTTTCCCTGAAAAGCAAACACTAAGGGAATTTGTCACCACTAGATTGACCCTACAAGAAATGCTAAAAAAAATTCTAAACATCAAAATAAAAAGTTAATACTAACAAGTATAAAAACACTCAAAATTATAACTCACAGGGCTTATAAAATAGCAACACACCAAATAATATGAGGCTACAGTGAGCTGGGATTGTGCCACTGCTCTCCAGCCTAGGTGATAGAGGAAGACTCTATCTCAAAAAACAAAACAAAACAAAAATAAACCAATCCCAATAACACAATGGACAATACAAAGCAACTAGATAACAACATGATGACTGAAACAGTATCTCACATATCCATATTAACTTTGAATGTAAATTGTCTAAATACCCAACCTAAAGGATATAGAGTGGCAGAATGGATACACACACACACACACACACACACACACATGCACAATCCACCTATCCCATCCATTGGCTGTGTTGAAGAGACCCACTTAACTCATGAAGATTCTTATAGACTCAAGGAAGGGGTGGAAAAAATATTCCTAGAAAATGTAAACCAAAAATGAGTAGGAGTAGCTATTCTTATATCAGATAAAATAACCTTTAAATAAACAACAGTAAAAAAAAAAAAAAGACAAGGTCATTATATAATGATAAAGGGATCAAATCAATATGAAGAAATAATAATAATAAATATATATGCACATAAAACTGGAGCTCCCAGATTCATAAAATAAATGCTACTGGCCCTAATAAAAGAGATAGATAGTAAACAATAATACTGGGACACTTCTACACTCCACTGACAGCACTAGATAGATCACTGAGGAACAAAATCAACAAAGAAGCACAAGACTTAAACAGGACCCCAGAAGAAATGAACCTAACAGACATTTACAGAACATTCTACCCAACAAATACAGAGTATACATTCTTCTCATCAGCACATGGAACATTTTCCAAACAAGATTATATGTTAAGGCACAAAACAAATCTCAAAGATTAAAAAAATCAAAATCATATCAATTATCTTCTCAGACAAAAGATATAAACCGAAAATTTTCAAAACAAGATGGCCAAAAAACATATGAAAAAATGCTCAACATCTCTGATCATCAGGGAAATGCAAATTAAAACCACAAGGAGATATCACTTAACTCCAATGAGAATGTCTTTTATCAAAAAGTTCCAAAACAACAAATGCTGGCATGGATGTGAGAGATAGCAACACTCATATACTGCTCATGGGACTGCAAACTAGTACAACTTCTATGGAAAGTAGTATGGAGATACCTGAAAAACTACAAGTAGACCTACCATTTGATCCTTCAATTCCTCTACTGGATATTTACCCAAAGGAAAAAAAAGACACTTTATAAAAAAGACACCTGCACTCAAATGTTTATAGCAGCAAAATTCATAATTGCAAAGATGTGGAAACAACCCAAGTGCTCATCAATACATGAGTGGATTAACAAAATGTGTTATGTATATATCGTGGAGTACTACTCAGCCATAAAAAGGTGTAATAATACCTCTGTGTTAACCTGGATGGAACTAGAGACCATTCTTCCAAGTGAAGTATCACAAGAATAGAAAAACAAATACCACATGTACTCACCATTTAATTGGAACTCATTGACCAACACTTACATGCCCATATGGAAATAGCATTCATTGGAAATCAAGCAGGAGAGGTGGGAGGGGGGGAAGGGTAAATTTAGACCTAATGAGTACAATACATACTATCTGGGGGATGGGCACACTTATAACTTTGACTTAAATGGTACAAAAGCAATTTATGTAACCAAAATGTTTGTACCCCCATAATATTTTGAAACAAAATTTTACAAAAAGTAACTTTTCAGACAAGAGCAGAAAAAAATTGGAAATCAATCCCTAGAGGAATTCTCAAAATTGATAGAATACTATATAGCTTAAATAAAAAAAGAAGAGAAAGGATTCAAATAAGCTCAATCAGAAATGAAAAAGGGGACATTAGAACTTATACCACACAAATACAAAAGATCATCTGAAACCACTATGAACCCTTCTATACACACAAACTAAAAAATCTAGGTGAGATAGATAAATGCCTAGAAACATAAAACCCATCAAGCATGAATCAGTAAGAAATGGAAATCGTGAGGAGATCAGTAATGATCAGTGAAACTGAATTACTAATAAAATATCTCCCCAAAACAACCACAACAACAAAAAAGCCCAGGAACAGATGAATTTGTAGCCAAATTCCATCAGATGTACAAAGAACTGATACCAATCCTACTGAAACTGTTCCAAAAGACTGAAAAGAAAGGAATCCTCTCTAACTCATTCTGTGAGGCTAGTATCACCCTGATACGAAAGCCAGGAAAAGACATAATAACAAAAAAAGAAAACTACAGACCAATATCCCTCATGAACATAGATGCAAAACTCCTCAACAAAATACTAGCAAATTGATCAATAGAACATGAAAAAGATAATACACCATGATCAAATGGATTTCATTCCAGGGATGCATGGATGGTTCAACATATGCAAATCAATAAATGTGATTCACCACATAAACAGAATTAAAAACAAAAATCTATATGTTCATCTCAATAGATGCAGAATAAGCATTTGATCAAATCCAGCATCACTTCATGACAAAACACCTCAATAAATTAGGCATAGATGGACCATACCTCAAAATAATAAAGCCATATATGACAAACCCATATCCAATATCATACTGAATGGGAAAAGTTGGAAGCTTTTCCTACTTTTTTCCCCCCTAAGAACCGGAACAAGACAAGGATGCCCACTTTCACCATTCTTATTCAATTTAGGACTGGAAGTCCTAACCAGAGAAATCAGGCAAGAGAAAGAAAGAAAGGGTATCCAATTTGGAAAAGAGGAAGTCAAATTATCCCTGTTCACTGATGATCTTCTGTTTAGAAAAGCCCAAAGACTGTTATCTAGTTATTTTATGTAGAAAACTCCAAAGACTCCATAAAAAAAAAAAACTCTCAGATATGATAAATGAATTTAGTGAAGTTTTAGGATACAAAGTCAACATGCAAAAAATCAGTAGTGTTTCTAAACACTAGAAATGATCAAGCTGAGAAACAAATCAAGAAGACAATCCCATTTATAATACCTATAAAAAATACTTAGAAATATATTTAACCAAGGAAGTGAAAGAAGTCTACAGATAAATCTACAAAATACTGATCAAATAAATTGTAGATGACACAAACAAATGGAAAAAATCTCATGCTCATAGATCATAAGAATTAACATTGTTAAAGTGACCATAATTCCCAAAGCAATCTACAGACTTAATGTAATTTCTATCAAATATCAATGTCATTTTTTTGACAGAACTTAAAAAAATCCTAAAATTCATATGGAATTAAAAATATCCCCAAAAGCCTAAGTAATCCTAAGTAAAAGGAGCAAAGCTAGAGGCATCATATTACCTGACTTCAAATTATAGTACAAGTTTATAGTAACCCAAATAGCATCACACTGGCATAAAAATAGACACATAGATAAATGGAACAGAATAGAGAAACCAAAAATAAAGCTACATATCCATGTCTACCTGTTCTTTGACAAAGTTGGCAATAACATACACTGGGGAAAGGAAACCCTATTCAAAAATGGCGCTGGGAAAATTGGATTGCCATATGCAGAATAATGAACCTAGACCCCTCTATCTCACCATATGTATTAATATAAGTCAGCTCAAGATGGATTAAACACTTAAATGTAAAATATAATGCCTAAAAATACTAGAATAAGGAACCTAAGGAAACCACCTAAGGAAAACACTTCTGGACATTAGTCTAGATAAATAATTCATGACTAAGACTTAAAAATCACAGGTAACAAAAACAAAACAACAAGAGACAAATGGGACTTCATTAAATAAAAATGCTTCTACACAGCAAAAGAAATAATTACCAGAGTGGACAGATAACCTGCACCATGGTAGAAAATATTTGAAAACTGTGTGTTCAACAGAGGACTAATATCCAGAAGATACAATAAACTCAAACAACTCAACAATAACAAAAACTCAAATAATCCCATTGAAAAGTGAAAAAAATGACATGAATATATATTTTTCACAAGAAGATATACAAATGGCCAACCAGCATATGAAAAAATTGTCACCATTACTAATCATCAGATGCAAATTCATCAAATGCAAATTCAAACCACAATGAGATATCATCTTACACCAATAAAAATAGCTATCATTAGAAATACAATGTAACATGTTGCCAAAAATGTGGAGGAAAGGAAATGATTACACACGGTGGGAATGTAAATCAGTACAACCTCTGTGAAAAATAGTACAGAGATTTCTCAAATCACTAAAAGTAGAACTTCCATTTGGTCTGTCAGTCCCACTACTGGGTGTCTACCCAGGGTAAAAGAAGTCACTATATCAAAAATATATGTGCACTTATATATTTATCACAGGATTATTCACAATAGCCAACATATGGAATCTACCTAAGTGCCCAGCAGTGGATGATTAAATAAAGAAAATGTGGCATATATATACATACTGAAATACTATTCAGCCACAAAAAAAGAATGAAATCACGTCTTTTGCAGCAGTGTGAATGAAACTGGAGGCCATTATCTTAAGTGAAACAGCTCAGGTACAGAAAGACAAATACCACATGTTCTCACTTATTAAGTGGGAGCTAAATAATGTGTATACATGGATACTGAATGTGGAATGATATACAGTGGAGACTCAGAAGGGTGGGGGTTGGCAAGAGTGTGGATTATGAGAAATTACTTCCTATGTAAAATGTACATCATCTGGGTGATAAATGCACAAAAAGCTATGTAATAAAATTGCACTTGTACCCCATAAATTTATATAAATTTAAAAATAATAGATACAACACCATAGCAAACATGGGGAAAATATTTGAATAAGCACTTTGCAAAAGAAGATTTTCAAATACCCAAAAAGACATTAAAATATATCAAGACATTCTTAGTCTCATCATTCATTCAGTGAATGCAAATTAAAACCACAATGTCACATGACGATACCACCAAAAGAATGGCTAATTTATACACAATAACTTAGATACAATAACATGTAGAGCAAGTGAAAGATTTTTGGAACAGCTGGAAGTTTTGTAAACTGCTGGTGGGAGCTTATGTTTGTACAATTGCTTCGGAAAACTGGCAGCATCTACTGAAGCTGAACATGTCACACCCTATCACCCAGCAATCCAAACTTAAGTACATTCTCCAACAGATATTCGTACAAATGTACACTAAAACATGAGTACAAAGATGTTTATACAGCACTGTTCCTATTAGCCAACATCTGAAAGCAACCCAAATAATGGTTGAATATTTTTACAATGGAATGCTATATATAGCAATGGAAAGGAAAAAACTACTACTATTTGCAATAACTTGGATCAATCTCACAATTACAATGTTGAGCAAATAAATAAGACATAATAAAATATGTACTGTATAATTTCATTAATAAGGGTTCAAAGCCAGGTGTATTCAACCTTATGATGATAGAAGACATCGCCTTTGGGGAGAAGAGAAAAAGTGGTGTCTGGAATGGATGGGACACCAGAGGCACTTAATGACACTGTAACTCATCTGGGTGGGGGATGGTTCATCTGGTTTGTTCATTTTGTGAAAACTCATAAAGCTACATGCTTTCGGTTTGTTTATTTTTCTGGTTAAATCTTTAAGCCTTCTGAGTACTGTCATATAAACATACACCTCATTTGTAATAAGTTATGAACTATGCCTAATCTTGATCACTCTAAATATTTATAAAAATCATTTCTTAAAAAGACACAGAGAGTACCAGAGGTGTATCTAAAAATGAAAATTTTTTTTGAATGAGTAGACGAATAGAAACCTATAAGTATATTGCAGCTATAATATTTCAGAAATGCTAACTGATGCACGCCCAGAATTTTTTGTACCTACAATCCTTGGAGCCACTGGCATTAGCCACAGCAGCATAGAGCTTTGGGACTGAAAAGTGGCAGGAGGCCTGAGCCACTATTGACTGGTTTCTGTGTTGGCCTGCAGTGGCCCTATTCCCCAGAGCAGAGTTTAAACCCTTGTGTGCTAATGGGACATGTATAAGAAAAACATGTTCCTAACCATGAGCATGTAACTCTGTAGCATCTTTTTTTAAAAAAAAGACATTGGAGAAAACAGGGAATAATCGAATAATCTCAGTATCCTTAATAAGCTCATATGAACTATTTACACAAAGGAGTTATCCCTATGAAACAAATATAGTTTTATTAATAAATTTCAAATAAAAGAAATTTTATGAAAATATTTTAATCTTTTAATATTACTTGTATTTGCAGGAATCCAGAATTTATAGGAAGAGAGCTTAATGCAGACTTACTTGGAAACTTATGCACAATATTGACTTCCTGAAACGTAATATAAAAATTTTGATAAGTTCTTCTAATGCTGAATAGGAAGGAGCAGTAACGTACCTAGCACATTTGCAATATATATATGTTGCATGAGTAAGGGAATGCATGAATGATGAATGACTACCAGAATCTAACTCTGACCTTGGGAAGAGTTCAAGGCAATAGTTCAACCATCGTTTTTGCAGGAAACAGTACAATTTTCTAAAAAGCAGCTTCTCCTTCTCCTGGTTTCAGATGTTTGGGTTATAGCAATCACTGCTTTTCATTTTTGATTTATTAGATAATTGACCAAAAACAAAGCACAATGAAGTTCTTTGTCATGCATGGATGGGAAAAGGAAGTGAGGGCAAGTATTTGAACACAACTGGATTATATTTTAAACTTTGTAATCACCAAAATACCACTGTAAAGGAAAGTTGGTAACTTTGAAATGGAAATGATTACTAAAATGCACTTCTAAAATCAAAGTTGAAAGAAAATCTCTCTTTAGCTTAGCTAATTAGCAGTTCCTCCCTTGAGTAATGTGTGTGGTGGTTTCTTTAAACCTCAATGTCACCCTTTTAAGGTGACATAACTGATAATATACAAACCCTTTATCACACATCAGCACTTGTTTTAGCAATTGGCACCCAAAAGAACAAACCACAAACATTAGCAAGAGTGTAAGATGTTATGTTTTTTGAAAGAAATGATTTTTAATAAAAATACCTCATGTCAATGTAGCTGTTCACATTTTAAGCACTTTCATGTTTATTTTATTCTTTTAACCACTGTGTTTAGTGCCCTGGATTACTATCTCTAATTTTCATATAATGACATAAGGGATAAGATAAACTTGGGGACCTGCTTAAGGTGTCTCTCACCAAGAGTTTCTGAGAGGACCAGCACTAGGAATTGGTCTTTGAAATTTTAGTCCAAGACTTGTTTTTCCCCAATGCATCATTAATTCTGTTTGTTTTAATGGCATGGTAGCAAGCTAATGTTTTTTTCATGTCTTTTTAAAAGAGTATCAGTTTTTATAAGTATACTAAACTTCAGATGAATGATCATATATACTGATTCAAATAATTTGAATAGTGGATGTATCATCTAGTATATTTGGGTAGATAATATAGGTAAATACATTTAAAAATCTACAGAATTCATTGCATAGAGCTATTAAATTGGCAAAGTCCTAACATTTATTGATTAATTATCAACCCAGCTGGGGACCAGGGTGAAATTTTATCAATGGGCTATTAATACTGAACATCCTGAACCTTTTGCAGTGTTCAGGGGCAAGAAAGCAGGTATGAAATAGGGGTAAGGTCAGGCATTGTGGCTCATGCCTGTAATTGTAGAACTTTGGAAATAGAGATTGCTTGAGGCTAGGAGTTCGGAACCAGTTTGAGCAACATACTGAAACACTGTCTCTATAAAAAATAGAAAAAATTAGCTGGGTTTGGAGGCACACACCTATAGTCCCAGCTACTCAGGAGGCTGAGGCAGGAGGATCACTTAAGGTCAGGCATTTGAGGTTGCAGTGAGCTATGATGATGCCACTGCACTCTGCCCTGGGCAATAGAGTGAGACCCTATCTCGGAAAAAAAAAAAAAAGAAAAGAAAGAAAGAAAAAGAAGAGAAGAAAGGGTAAGTTTTGAGGAGTCAACAGTCCCTTTAAACACATATTAATGGCTGGAGTCATGATGATCACTTCCATTAGCCCTGTTATGGTCATACAGAGTTTATGGGGACTTCATTTATTGATGTAAATTTTTGAGTACCTGCTATAGGCCAGGCAGTATGCCTAGTGCTGGGAACACAAAGAATGAGGTACAGTGTGGCTCTTAATTAGCTCATAATCTCTGGATGGAAACAAACATGTAAAGTCCAATATTTACAATTCAATATAACAAGTGCTCTAATAGAGGTTTATAAAAATGCCATGGGAACCCAGGGGATTAAATGTGGAGCTAAGTAATGGAGATGCGCAAGTGTTAACAAGCAGACAGCATTAGAGCAATGCCTGTAAGAGGAATACATCTCCAGGTACAGAAGACAAAAGAGGCTATTCTAGACAGGGAGAATTACTTATATATTGGCACAGCTTGTGGTATTACTGAAAAGAGTGGGAAGTGGTTTATGGCTGGTGCTTAGCTTATGCTCTTGAGACAACAGTAGCAGAACATGAACCTGGATATACAGGTTATTGTAAAGATCCATATATGTAATACTAAAGAATGCAGACTTTGTAGGTGAAGGGACTGGTAGGAAATTTTGGGAGAATTGCTAGATAAGAATTATGTTTCAGGAAAACAACTAGATGATGCACAGCAAAGTAAGATAAAATCTTACTGTTAGATGTGTCAAGTTCTATGGCATGAAGATATGATATCTCAATTTTTTTCATTTCATACCAGAATTAAATGGTAATCCTTTATCTTAAGATCAGCAAGAGCTTCTAGGGCTTAATGAGAGTGGTGAGTGCTGATGCAACATTATAGCACAGAGGGGGATATATTGTGGTTAATAAAAACATCTTCTCTTATCTAGATATATACCTAGAGCAACTTCTTTCTATCTATATGACTTGTACAAGTGAGTTAAACTTTCTATGCATGGATTCGCACATGTAAAATGGAAAAAAAGTAGTAATATATTCTCCATATGACTGTTTTGAAGATTAAATGCATTATTTTATGTGAAATGCTTGGATAAATACCTGGCACTTGGTGCACAATAGTTTTAGCTATAATTATTCCACTAGAACAGTGGTTTACAACTGGGGGTAATTTTGCTTCCCTGAAGACGCCGGGCAATGTCGAGAGAGACTTTATTTTGGTTTGCTACAACTGGGAGGGAAATGCTTGCTATATTCAAGTGGGTGAGGCCAGAGATGCTTCTAAACAACCTACAATACACAGGAAAGCCTGCCACAACAAAGAATTATCCACCCTAAAATACCATTAGTGCCAAGAATAAGTAAACCTGCAGTAGATAATGATATACTTTTTTTTTGTCTGAGTTACTTAATGGCAATTTTGATCAGTTAGCTAGGAAAAAGAAATAGGCTGATTTTCCATCAGGTTAATCCAGGTCTAATTAAGTTAGATCCAGGTATGATACTGAGTAAAAATATGGAAAAGATCCCAATAGATTTTATAAGTCATAGTACTTTGCTAGAAGCAACAGAGGTTGTTTGTTTTGTTTGTTTGTTTTGTTGTTGTTTTTATCAGAATGTTGGAAGCTCACGGAATCTCCAGGAGATCCAGAGACCTGGCTGTGGTTGTCCCAGAGCCAAGAATAAATCAGCAAATTATGTTGCATCCAGGAAAAATAATGTTCAACCACACATATAATTACTACCTCCAACTATCGTAAGCATCTCTGGCACTAGGCACCCACACACAAGGCACTTCCCTGCAGATGTTTCAGAAGAACCAGTTGCCTTTGCCCTGTGCTTGGTAGAAGATTTGATTTCTTCCAGATGGCCATCACTTATTTCCTTCTCCAAGCCTCACGTGAATGCATCTGATGTACAGGACAGAGGTAACAGGAGAGCTCTAGCTGCAAGAAAATCTTGGAAATTAGATTTTAAGCTGATCCAATTGGCTTCCAATCTAAACTATTTACCCTTTATTATGGACAGAAGCCATCTCAAATTCCATTGGTGCTAAGCTAGTATCCTAAATGACGAATGTTCTTCACCTTGTGTTGTGACCCAAAACTTCACTGCACAGGTGCATAAGCCCGTTTTGGTCCTACTTGTACTCTTCCATTAACTTTTATTAATAGGCTAGGCAGGTTTTAGGACATACCTCAGACAACACACCACTAAATAACCAAAGTTAACCACTCTTTTCATTAGACTAAATATCTGAATTTCCTGTTCATCCAGAGGCAGGGGCGGGAGGAGATCTATTGTTGAGTAAATCAAGTGTTATGGGTTGAATAATGTCCCCCAAGAAAGACGTGTTAGAGTACTAACCTCAAGTACCGCAGAATGTGAACTTATTTGGAAATGGAGTCTTTACAAGGAAATCAAGTTGAAATGACGTAAGTAGAGTGGCTCCTAATCCAGTATGACTGGGGTCCCCATAAAAAGGTAAAATTCAGGCACAGAGACAGACTCACACACAGGGAAGACACTGTGAAGAAACACGGGGATAAGATTGCTATGTGAGTACAGTGATGCAGCTACAAGCCAAGAAACATCAAGGATTGGCAGCAAACAGCAGAAGCAGAAGATGCAAAGAAGGATTCTCGCCTAGAACTGTTAGAGAGAGCATGGCACACCTGACACCTTGAATTCAGATTTCTAGCCCCCAATATGGTAAGACAATACATGTTTGTTGCTTTAAGCTCCCCAGTTTTGGCCCTTTGTTATGGCAGTCCTAGGGAACCCATTACAGCATTCTTTCCTCAGGTTCCAAGCAAAGCCACTGAACCAACAGAGCCTGTAATCACGAGGATACAAAGCATTCATTTCAGTCCTGCAGTGTCCTGCTATAGCATGATAGGGTAGATCACCAACTGCAGAGTTTATTAAGTGAAAGGCAGTAAATAATGACTCCTCTTTTGAAAAATTTATAAGCTACTAGAGGGCTAGAATCTGGTCTCTTGTAACAATACATCTTCATTGGCCACAACAGTACCTGCAAATGAGAAATGGTCAATATTTTTGTTGAATTAAAAATTGGAAACCAGCAGATGCTGACTTGCAGGTTTTCTTTTAATATTAGAAATAGTTGGGCCTCTTTAGCCATGAAAGAAAGGAGCCCATTTAAAGGAATTAATTACAGTTGTAGGTAACAAAAGATAATTAATAGTGCAAATGCTGACATAGATAAAGGTAACTAGAAACAAAAGCCAGGTAGATTAGTTAGCATCACAAATGTGTCAGGATGTTTCTACTTCTGACACAGGAGGGACAGAAGCATGAGTAGGTGAGACACAAATATAATTCTGGAGATAGAAATGTGGAAGTTGGGACAGTTCATACAGGCTGGCTTCTAATTTCCTGGTAAAGTAGTGAGCTGGCAGCCTGACAAAAATAAGTGGGCAGGGTGGGGACATAGGGCTCCAGAAATATGGGCAAGATTTGAAATAGTCACTAAGGGAAATGAAAAAAAGTTGTTGATTAGTATTAAGTAAAAGGATTGCCAAACAGAATCTAGGGGCCACCCGAGGTTAAAAATTAAATTTGTATTGGAGACAATCTCCTCAGTGATGTGATTTTTCCCTAATACCATTTGGCAACCTGAAAGCAAAAGCAGAGAAAATGGATGTTCAGGTTGGAGACTCGTGAGACAGGTGAGGCAGATGGTCAAGAGGGTGATGAATGGAAAGTGCTATTAAGAGTATATTTGAGATGATGGATCGAGGGGTCCAGTGTGAGTAAAGAGGGAAGGTCTGCCAGGGGGGAGCGCTGGAGCTGGAGAACAAAGAGTGCTTGAGCAAACAGAGTTTCAATGAGATCAAACAGTAGGTTTACTGGGAAGAAGGGGTTGAGAGAGGGGGAAGAGTCAGAGGTTGTGGTTAGATGGAGAATTTCAGTGTTCCAGTTCCTTACATGTAGCATTCATCATTATCAGCAAATCTTTCTTTACCAGATGGGAAATGAGCACACCGTCCCACATTTCTAGGTCAGAGTTTCTATTTCTATTGGTCACTTCCTTGAAGGAAAACATAAGTAGTAGATATGATTCAGGTTAGGATGCAGAATAGTTTATGAAATGAAGTTTGAAATTAGTAGAAAAGTAAGGGAAAAGGTCATCTCAAACCCTCTTCTTGTGAAAAGCTGAGAACTTTGTACATTAGCTGTCAAACTTTCCCTCCTCTGCCCTCCTTTCTCCTTTCTAAAATACAAGTTGTTCTTTTGGCCTGCTTTTGCATAATGCCTTTGATTGTAATAGAATCTCTGTGTATTGTCAGATACAGAGTGTTTGTCCTCCCCTAAAACAGCACAACCTATCTTTTTTCCCCAAGTTTCTCTGAATGGCACACAAAGAAGTTTTCCAGACTTGTTTCAGTTGCTAATATATAGTTTTTGGTTCCCCTAGTTTGGAATATACTATATCTTAGTCAGTGTTCTCAAGTAAATGGCAGCTTTCTATAAATGAGCATATTTCTAAATTACAAAAGCAATTGATATAGTTGAACAAATTAAAAATACAGTTTGTTAGGAAATTCTGCTAGGCAAAAACTAACCCAAAATTGGAGTTACTTATCATAACAAATATAACCGTGCTTGGAAAATAATTAGGGTAATCAAACATACTAATTCTAATTTTTTAGCTTATAATCCCCTAACCAAACTGAAAATTTTAGAATGAATTGACACAAGGGTAAGAGGCTAGTAGAATCAGATTCCAGGAGAAACTTATATTTCAAAGTATTGAAAGGGTCATGTAGTGACTGGTTGCATTTGTAGAATAAGCTCATTTACTCTGCAGTGCTTAATGACAGAGAAAGTTAAATTCAATCTGCATATCTCAGAAAGTGATGTGACATTGGAAAAAGAAAGGTAATTGACCAGTTGAAGCAGGCTGAAATTGCTCCTTTAATCTTCTGTAAATTTCTGTTCTGCAAAGTTTAGGAAGCATTTAGGATAGTTCGAGAAAAACCCAAAAGAGTACAGAAAAGATTCAAAAAATGGAATAAAAAATAAGTGAAACAGAAATGAAAAAAATTAACTTATGTACTCTAGAAAAGAGAAAACCGAAGTGAGCCATATTCACAATCTATAAATAATACCTCCTGGGTAACAACATAATGAAAGAAGGGAATTATTCATAGTCTCAGAAGACACGAGGACAAAGAGCAATGACTAGAAGCTAAAGAAAGCAAAATATAGGTTAGATATTAGGAACACTGTATGAAAGGTGGCCTATTCCTGTTAGGCCAATGTGAGTAAAATCCTTTTTGTCCTAAAACGTAATAATTATCTGAGAGATTAAACAGTCTCACAGAAAATATATTTTCTTTTTTAATTGGTAAATTTCTTCACAGCAATATTAGAACTTCTCAAACCACTTTAACCTGAAAATTAACCAGTAGGACGATTCCCCCTTGCAACTAAAAAAATAAACACACAAACAAATCATCCAAATAAATGGAAAAAAATAGAAAGGCACTTCTGAGAGACACAGGCAGAAATTTTACTCATGTCAGAAACATGTCACGTATGTCACAGATTTAATACTATGTGAAAACTAAAAGACCATTTGAAAGATGTTCAAGGAAAAATCACTGAACTCTGCCATATACCATACAAACTAAGTAAGGTATAACAAAAATTAATTTTCTTTAGAAGAAGAATATTTTCTAGAAAAACATATGGGGCAGGTTTAGCAAAAGGAGAGAAAGTATAGCACTGAAGTTAAAGGAGAAAATTTTGAGTCAAAGAACCTAGTTTTTAATCCCTAATGCCAGCACTTGCTACATGTCCTTGGACTTAACCTCCTTGTAGCCAAATACCTCCTCTGTAAAATAAGGATATATAAACTAGAGGGGTGTGTGACTATTAAAGTCCGTAAGAGGATGTGTGCAATGCTCCACACGGTAGCTGATAGTGTGTGATGAATTGCCGTCCTTGGAATGTGTGTGCTGGGAAATGGTGGCGAGAGGGAGAAGATTCATAAGCAGTGAACACAGATAGTAATGTGATCAGCTACCAGAACAAACTCCTTTTTTTCCCTCAACTGTTTCCATGTCCTCCTCCCTTAGCCATTCATTTGCATTCTAAAGGCAAACCTAATTGTTAAGTGGGAACCATCTGTTTGGCAAAAAATCTCTCTCAATGGCAAAATCCATTAGAATTCCCATCAAAATCTCTCTACTAAGTAAAGCAAAATAAAAGAGTAAAATTTCACTTACAAAAAAATGTATTTCTGTTAATCACATTTAATTTTGATAATTTATGGCTTAGTGTTCTCTATTAAGACCAATCTGAAGGCTACTAATCAGTGAGTTAGCCACAGCTAGGAACTGAATCAAGTTTTGAAATAAGTAGTAACATAACACAGGTCCATGTAGAGCATATGGAATATTTTCTTAAGATAAAGCAGAGCTACCTGCAAACTTGTTGTCCCACAAAAATAAGGAGACATTATAACAAGAATTACTTAAAGCATTTTCTAACAGAAATAGGTACCTTAGACAGGGATCAACCATTCTCTGAAATAAATCAGTAGTGATGCCTTAATTTGGTCTTTGCTTGAATTACCTTTCTGTAGTCCTTGTATCATTCCTCTTACCAGAAACAAAATCCATGGCCAGGAAGATTAGAAACAAATTGCTTTGAAACTTTCTTAAAATTCATTACTCCCACCAATACTGGTAGAATTTCAGGTATAAAAAATTGTGTTTAGTAGGCCCACATCAAGGAATGTTTACATTTATCCCTTTGTTAAAAATTCATTTAAAATGTTGGCATTGCTCTTGGTTTAATTCTAAAAAGTGTTTCTAGAACTGTATGTCAAAGTAAAAAATAACCAGGAAAGAGTTGAATAAGAAAAGTAATAGAAAAACCTATATTTGTGTTAGGTAGACAGCTAGGGACCCCTGGCATCTGGAGTGACTGCAACACCTGGGGGAGGAGGGAATGCCCTACTAATCTACCAATCAGAATGTAGCACACAAACTACAAAAGAATACAGAGGACTCTTTAGCCCAAGGGCCAAGCAGCATAGATACAATAGAGTCCAGAAGGTGACCTAGAACAATCTAAGCCTAATTATCATGTCATAGGCTGAAATTTACATTGTGGTTCACCCTCCTTCCCCCAAATGGGCTTTCAGAGAGACTCATGGGATATCAACACGCTCAGTTATATAAATCAGGTTATGTAACTCCCAACAGACCATCAAAGTGGCTCAATGATGACATCTGAACCACAAGGAAGGGCCGATCCAGACACTATAAAACCAGACCCAGACCATAACCAAGGCCTTTTTTGTTACAGGAGGCCCATTCACTGTTCTGTGGTGAAGGTGTCTTGCTCTTGCTCTGTAAACCTATCTTGTCCTTCCTCAATAAACTTCATTTCACACTTGCCTTGTTTTTGGTGTGTCTGGTCATTCTTCAGCCAAGAGCCCACCAAAAACCAAGAACAGACAAGATTACTGACACCGAACCCTGACAGCTGTTATCTTTATGACTATGTCATAGAAGAAATATGCTTAAACCAGATGCAAGAAGCACAAACCGCAAGAAGAAAAATAGGTGGATTTGATCATAACAAAATTAGTAGTTTATTTTCAACAAAAGAGACATTAGATACAATCACCAGATACAAAGATCTCCTGCAAATCAATAATGTAAGACTCACTATAAGAAATGGGCATATTGTGGCTCACATCTGTAATCCCAGGACTTTGGGAGGCTGAGGGGGCAAGAGCCCTTGAGGCCAGGGGTTTGAGACCTGCCTGGCACCACAGTGAGATCCTGCCTCTACAAAAAATAAAAAAATAAAATAAAAAAAACTGGAGGGGCACAGTGGCTCATACCTGTAGTTCCAGATATTAGGAAGGCTGAGAGAAGGATCACTTGAGCCCAGGAGTTCAAGGTCACAGTGAGCTGTGATTAGGCCACTGTACTTCAGCCTGAGAGACAGAGTGTGATCCTGTTTCTTTAAAAAAATGGGTGTATTATATGATAAGTAATTCATAGACTGGGAAGGTAAATAGCTAAGAAGTACCTGAGGTGATGCTCTAAATTAAAGCAAGAAAGAAACACCACTTATCCCCAACATATTTGCTAATAATTGAATAATGAGTAAAGGTAAGTGTTACTGGAAACCCTAGTGGATGGAACTCTGGAGTAAAGTGGGCATTGTGAAACTATCTGGCAACTGTCAGTTATGGTAAATGTACAAAGTCCACATTAGGTATTTGAAATCCCCATGGCTATGCAATTGAATGGGCATGCAATTTCACTTCTTGGAAAATATCCCAGAGATTTCCTCAGATAATATGAAAGGAATTTCATGAAGACTTCATCACAGCTTTGTGGTAGTAGGCAATTGTATGTCATATATTATACATTTCATGGGGATTACTGTGCAAGGAAGAGAAGTAAATGACCGGAGAGACAACTAAAAAAATGGATGTCTTAAAAATAATACTGAGTAGAAAAAAGAGAAATTAATAGATAAAAATCTATAGCAATAAAATTTACTAAAATAAAATATATGCATGAAAAAATTCTATATATCTTATATCTGTGCAATAATGCAGATAATTCAAAGGATTTATGACCAATAAATTATCTTTTTTGGGGAATGAGAAGAGGAGAAAGATGGGGAAAAAAAAGGGGTAAAAGGAATAAGTAAATACATAGATAAGAAAGAGGGGACTTTGCATGGCCAAGTGACAGCTATATTTTAGGAAATGAGGGAAATAATTACCTCAAGTTTTAGCGCCTGAGGCTTAAAACACTAAAGGAAAAAATAAATAATAAAAAGAGCAGCAACAAGGAAAGTGAGAAAGATCATAAACAATATTTACTCGAATTTGTCTTACCATCTGACAATTATTAAATGTAGACTTTCATTATAATAGTCTTCAGATGTAGCAAAATAAGCCAAAATTGTCGATAACATAAAACAGAAATTGTAGGCAATGAAAAATGCTGAAATTAGTTTGAGACTTTAAAACATATACTGGATGCTTTTTGGATATCTTCCCATGTCTCAATGACACCTTTTTTCTGAAAACTGCCACCTCTTCCTGCCCCTCCCTGCCACCCTATTTGTCTCATTAACGGGAGTGAGATTCTGGCAGCCAAACTATACCCAGGTAGGTCATTATGATTCTGTCTCCCATGAACTGAGAATTGGGATCCAGAGACAAGGACAATGTCTACTTGCTCAGGAACTGAGAAGATGTGACCTGGGGAACTTTTCAAGGATTGTAAAAAAATTAATATTTTTGACCACGGTAATTATTTTCCAGGCACAGTGCTATTTATTAGGATAAATACGTCTAGGTTTTGATGACTTTTTGCTTAGTAGAATCACCTAAGAAAGTCTATTTTTTAACTTGTTCAACTATAGCAGGTGGTGGAGGCGCAGAGAGGGAAAGTAGGAAAGTACTACCTTGGTTCCTCATCCCACCTGGTGCATGACCATTTTCTCCTCAGTATTTCAGCATTCTTCCAATAAATTGCCCATTTAAAAGGTTTTTCTTAAGCCAGATGGAGTTGATTTCTGTAATTCTCAACCTAAATAGATGTGAGTAGGTATGGTGTAGATAGACTTCAGTACTCACAACCATCATATCTTATTTTCTCTTGCCTTTAACACTGTTAACTCTGACCTTTAAGTTAATGTCATGCTCTGGAATCTTGTTGAATTTGGGCCTTAAATTTACAATTGTACCCATGGAAGGTGTTTGTTTGTTTGTTTGTTTGTTTGTTTGTTTTTGAGTTAGGGTCTTCAGATAGTTGATGATAGTTCAGCCGTAACCTCGAACTTCTGGTTTCAAGGGATCTTCTCATCTCAGCCTCTGGAGTAGCTGGGACTACAGGTGCACGTCACCACACTTGGCCTTCATGGCAGTTTTTTAAAGCACATGACCCTTATTCAAACGGCAAGAAATAAATCAAAGTACTTGCTTCAGAGGGACAAAATAAAAAGCTCAGAAGACTTACTGGTTCATAAAATTCAAAGTCAAAGAGTAGAGTTGGGTTTAAGGACAGCAAATCTAAGTGCCGAAAAGAGGAGTGATGTTCTTTTCTGTGGGTTCTGACTTCCTGTGTATTGATTGGTTTCTGTCTTATGCAGATTGTGGTGGCAAAGATGTCCAGAGCAACTGCATTATTGTATTACAACAGCGAACAACATCAGCAATTGCCTCTTTCATAATTATTCCCATGATTCTTGGTGGGTTGATTATGTCAAGTGACTAATCCTGAACCAACTGTAGTGCTTCAGATTGGCTGGTCTGGGCCTCAAAGCTACCTCAGGAGCCAGGGTGTGGTTGGGAATAGCTCTATGCAAAACACATCTACTCAGAAGAGTGGAGGGATGATCTCTCTAAAGAAAATCAGAGAGGGAAGCAATGGATTCTGGACCAACAAAAACTGTGCTAACTAAATTGAACATTTTCATCTCTCACCTGATGTGGCTTTACACTTTCACATTGAAGAAATCTCTCCTCAGTCACCAGAGAAAGAAATAAAATGTAGTTCAAACCTCAAATTTATATTGAACTATATAAATATATCACAAAAATGTTCCATATGACCTGTCATATAAATAGCTTATCAAGAGACAAAAATAAAACAATCATGAAGAGTAGCGGAAGTTGTTCTTGCTATATCAAGGAATTACAGGGAAAATCAAAAAACCTTATAAAATTTTCTCCCAATTTTGGACTCCTCAACTACTACTGTTTTTATACTGAACATTTAAAGTGCCTTGTAGAAAAAAAGGGACTAACATTTTATTTTTCACTGGATACAACAACAATTTTCAGCTGTAATGTGGTTCTTAAGTATAAGTACATATCAGGATCACCCAACCAGCTTTTGCAAAATGTACATGTTTGGACTCCAGCCCTATCTAACTTTAAAGAGTTTTTTATTATTTTGATACTTCAAAAAATCATGCCAAACTTGAAAGCAAGCAAACCAAATTCCTGGGTGTTCTTTCAATTCAGTACTTGACTTGTTTCCCCCCCCTCTTTATCTGTTTTTTTGTATGGTAACAACACTTAACATGAGATTTACTGTCAATGAAATTTTAAGTGCACAATACAGTGGTTTTTTTTTCTTTTGAGACAGAGTCTCACTCTGTTGCACTGGCTAGAGTACCGTGGCATCAGCCTAGCTCACAGCAACCTCAAACTCCTGGGCTCAAGCAATCCTCCTGCCTCAGCCTCCTGAGTAGCTGGGACTACAGGCATGAGCCACCATGCCCGGCTAATTTTTTCTATATATATTTTTAGTTGTCCATATAATTTCTTTCTATTTTTAGTAGAGACAGGGTCTTGCTCTTGCTCAGGCTGGTCTTGAACTCCTGAGCTCAAACGATCCATCCGCCTCAGCCTCCCAGAGTGCTAGGATTACAGGCGTGAGCCACCGCGCCGGCCCTATACAGTGGTATTAAATATAGCCTCTATGTCATACAGGAGATCCCTAGAGCTTACTCACCTTGCATGACTGAAACTTTATACGCACTGAACAACAAGAGATAAAAGTTAATGTAAAGATTTTTAAACATTTTTTGCATGGAAATGCAAATAATTTCTGTGCAACAGAAAAAAAAAGAAACCAAAGATTGCAAAGATCAATGTCACTGTTGGACTTGAACCATATTTGTTTTCCTAATGTTGCCTATTAATACCCAGCCTTTCAATTATTCTTTGGTTTTTACAAGTTAGTATATCTCTTATTAATTAGTACATTAAATAAAACTTTTGACATCTTCATGTTATATTTGTAGAGAGTCATAATGATTTTATGTTTTTGAAAATCATAGTTAAAAATAACTTATTTTGCCATTCACCAATGACAATTTTCTTTAAAGGGTTTCACTGTGATAAAGAACTTTAAAATTTATCAAACTATTTTTGTCTCTTGGACTCACTTTGACCAATGGATCACTTATATTCTTTTTTTCATAATTTTAAGACCTAAAGGGAAATAATATTACATCCTGGCTTTCTTTTTGTTCGATTTGAATACAAGACAGTTTTGGGTTAAACTTAGGTCAGTGAGGCTACGGACCTTAAAAACTCCCTTAAGGAAGTAACAAAAAAAATAAAAATTAAATATCTTATTGGCTTCAAGTTGTTTCAATAACAAAACATTTAAGGTAAATATTAAAATTTCCTCATACATATCTGAAGAGGAAGATACACAAGTCCAAGCTAACATATTTATATACTATTCTTCTATGTGTTCACATCCATGTGTGCGAAAACAGTTGAAGAGCAAATATAACATACCACTTGAACTGTTAGATAATAGACCTCAATAAAATACTAGCAAACCAAATTCAAGAGCACATCAAAAAAAATAATCCACCATGACCAAATCCAGCCACGCAAGGATGGTTCAACATATGTAAATCAATAAAGTTGATTCATCATGTAAACAGAAGGAAAAACAAAGACCATATGATCATCTCAATAGATGCAGAAAAAGCATTTGACATTTGTTTTAGGTAATGCTATCTAATGTGTGCTATTAACTCAATGAAAGTCCTTTGTAAATGTAAAAGTCTTGTTTCTTTAATTTATATTTTATTATACTTCTAAGAATAATCTAGTATCAAATTGCTCTTATAAATCATCAGTATTTTTTATCTTAAGACTTGGCCTTGCTTTCTATTTATTTCAGTATTCCAAATCCCCTTTGTGATACAGTATACACTCGAGCAGGCATATTGTTTATTTGTGCATCATCTACCTGGAAGAAAAAGAACCCTGGCTGTATAATATTTGATCCTCACCAGTTTTCAAAGGTAAAATTCATTTTGTTAATTATTTGATTCATATATATGTATATACATATATGTTACATATGTATTATAAATGTTACATATATTTCAGTGTCATTAGTGTAATCTATAATTAGGTATATGTTGGAATGTATTATGATACAAATCAAAGTAATCAAGGTATATTTCTTATTATACATTATTTGTGTAAAATAAAAGACTCCATATGAACACATATGGAGCTGTGGGAAATGTCAGAATTCTCTTTAAATTCTAAAACTTATCTGTTGCTTTAAAACATACATTTTGCTTAATTAGGTTGAGTGGCCACATTTATGGTAGGTAGATTTAATGTCAAATAATGAGACATTGAACATTAAATTTATGAGGCAATTTACATGTGAACTTTAAGAGGACATCAAATAAGCCATAAAATAAAAATACTATGTATTTTATTACTTGTAATTACTTAAGAAATTGACCAAAAAGAATGCAAATTGCTCATTGGCATCAATTGCTGAGCTGTCAAAAAAGAATAAAATATGAGGTAGAGGACAGTTTTTAGATTATCTACAAAAATTTCAGCTGGAAATAGAGCGCAGGTTTTAAATATGTGATGTTGTATCTACACGATACATTTTCTCATGTCATATATGGACGCATTAAGGCCATGGGCAGCAGTTACTTGACAGCTGGTTTCCTACATTCATTATATAGAAAAACTAGTGATAGTATTTCAGTTTTTCACCTGTATACACAAACACAAGTATTGATTGTCATCCAAAACAGCATCTTTGAAAAGATAGGTTACTGATTTCCCCCAAGGAAATATTTCATGAATTTTTTTTTAAACTCTCACTTTTGGGCTCTATTTTGACATAGCTGTCTTACCAAGTTTGAATCAAAAGTTCTTTTTTGTAATGGTTAGACTGCCAGCTGTACTGTGATATACTGATGTAATTCATATCTTTCAACCACTGAATAAATAGAAGGAGGAAACATTTTAGAATTAAATGGTATTAGTAAAAGTATTACAGGAGTGTAGGTGGCTTACATAGCACATACTGTTTAGGTAATTTCACCAGTATTAATACTTCTACCCATATCAGTAACAAGAATTTAAAATTAAATATATTAATAAATGGAGGAAAATATTGTATGAACTCATAATAATAATCTCTTGACCTCTTGCTTCCTGGGGATTCAAAGATGAGGCTTTCTCAAACTTTCAATATACATGTGAATTCAAGACAAACACACAAAAAAGTGAAATATAGGTAAGATTGATTCATGAAAACATAATATGAAGAAATGTGAATTATACTGTATATGTACATGATCAACCAGCAAAGGAAAGAGTCAGATTTTTAGCAATAAGAGTTAAGATTCTGGCCTGAAGATTTGTAATTGAAGAAGATTTTGGCTTGTGTCTGGAGAAAAGGGCAGTTTGATTGGGTAGAGAATAAAGAGATGTCATCTTGTGAGACCAGAAAAATATTACAACGATGACTGTTACAATGCTCAAAATGGGGGCTGAAGATCATTTGTACAATAATTTGGCTAGAGTTGAGGGTTCAGAATATCAAGTTGTACGGGTAATAGGCTAGAAAGGTAGTTTGCCATAAAACTGTATGGAACATGAAGGCTGTTGAGTCGTCATGGAGTAAGAACCAAACCTGGAATTTATATCAGTGGGGAATAGAAGGTAAAGCACTGAAAGAGAGAGTAATACAACTGCTTACAATGGACCACCTGAACTCTATGGATATATGACTACAAGAGAGGAGGCAAAGCTAAAGAAAATTATGAATTTTCTGCCTGGCAACTGAGATATGAGGAATAGCAATAACTTCCACACTATTTATAAGGATAAAAGCTACAAAAAACCTGTAACAATAACTCTTACCTTTTATAAGAGCATTTTTTGTCATAACATATAATTATTTGATTGAATTTAATACATTTATGTTATTCTTTAATTAAGATAATTACCTAACATTTAACAATAAAAATATTAATAATAGTAACATAACTATCATTTATTGAGTACTTATTATGTGCCAACTATAAGGAGATATATTTATTTTGTATTATCTCATTGAATTATTACAAATATCTTGAGCTATTAGTATCCCATTTTATAGATGTAGGCTAAAGTAAAAATTTCATAGCTGAGTAAGAAGTAATGATATAGCATTAAGTTCTATTAAGAGAATTCATATATCTGCTTTGTTTATCCAGTACTTAGTTTAGTGTTTGGCAATTAGTAAGTGTTCAGCAAATATACGTCAAGAAGAAATAAAGAAATTATGATGATAATAGCTGACATTTACTGTTAAGTACTTGGTTTATGATAAGTGATTTACAGAAATCTATCATTAACACAAATGATTAATATTTTAGATTAAAAACAGAAAAAGTCCAAAGTTCTTTAACATGTGTTTATAGTGAATGCACAAATAAGCATAACAGTTTTGAGCAATGTGCTCTTGTGCTTGCTCATGTGTGTAGAACACACAGAGAAGTACAGGGAGCTATAAAAATGGGGCAAGACTTTTCTTTTCTCCATTTGCTGCAAATAGAGGGCAAAACCCAGATATTAAGAAGAGTTTGATGAACATATTGCCTTTAAAAGTAAGTAAATAAATAGAAGATGCTTTGTGCTGTAATTCTAGGCTGTGAAAGAGACAGATGTTCCAAACATTTTGGGTACAAGGAGAGTAGCCAATCTTCTAGGCAATTTTTAGTGTAAGATGTCTGATTCTTAAATATGTATTCAGTAATAAAGAAAGGAAAATAAAAGGAAAAATAGCAAGCTACCGTCCAGAGCACAAGACTACCTTGGTGTTCTTTCTCCCGTCCTTCCTGGTCTATAGTTGGGGATAGGCAATAAAGAGAGAAATTTAGGAGACAACCTCACCAGAGAAAGAGTAACTGATTCCTCAGGCAATGTTCTCCATTCTTTTTTTTTCTTACGAGGCTTAAAATAATGCAAATTTATTATCTTACAATTCTGAAGGTCAGAAGTCTTACCTGGGTGTCACTGAGCTAAAAAAAAAAAAACAAAAAAAGGATTGGCAGAATTGTGTTCCTTTTTTAGAGCCTCCAGGAGTGAATCCATTTCCTTGACTTTTCCATTTTCTAGAGACCACCCCTATTCCTTAACTTGTGGCCTAAGTTGTCTACCTTTAAAACCGCAATGTTGCATCTCTGACAATTCTTCCGTACTCAGATCTCTTTCTCTGACTCTTTTCTATTGCTTCCCTCTTCCACTTTTAAGGACTCTCGTCATAACACTGGGCCCACCAGAGACAGTCTCTCTATTTTCAGGTCAGCTGATTAGCAAAAACTTAATTCTATCTACGACCTTAATTCTTTGCCATGTAATGTAACACATTCACAGGTTCTGGGGACTAGAATGTGGACATCTTTGGGGAGCCATTATTCTTCCCAAAATAATGGTATATATTTGGTATAAGTAATTTATACAACAGTCCCCCTTATCCACAAAGGATATGTTCTAAACCCCTCAGTGGATGCCTGGAACTGCAGATAAAACCAAACCTTATATATACTACGTTTTTTCCTATACAATCACATTGTAGAGGGTGGGTAGTGTACATGGTATGGATATGCTGGAGAAAGGAATGATTCACATTCTGGACAGGATGGAGTGGGATGGCACAAGATGTCATCACGCTACACAGAATGGTGTGCAATTTAAAACTCATGAGTTGTTTATTTCTGGAATTTTCCATTTAATATTTTTGGACCACAATTCACCGTGGGTAAGTGAAACTGCAGAAAGCAAAATTGCAGATAAAGGTGACTACTGTATAATATATGTAATTTTAATTTTTACCATGAATTGTGTTCTTACTATGTATTTATGTCAGTTAATCCTCACAACAACCTTATCAAGTAAGAGCTAATATTACAAATAAGAAAACTGAGGCTAGAGAAGTTCTAAAACGTCTGGGTCCAGGGCAGGTAAGCAGCAGAGTGAGTTTTGAATCAGGGCTATTTAAAGCCATGTACTTAATTATTATGCTATACTGAAATTTGTTCAAATTGTGTGTTTCTTCATATTTTCCAAGAACAAGACTATTGTAGCAAAAATTGGATTTTTTTTTTTTTTTTTTTTTTTTTTGTGGGATGGATAGCTCTTGGCTAAGTTAAAATTGAAGTAAACATATTGTCTGAGTAGCAAAATTGCCTTAATGTGTTGCTTATATTTAATTTTCCCCATTCTTTAAAAGCCATGTATGTACATTCTATTGACCAAAAACAAGGATTTTAGTACCTGAATTACATTTATAAATATGTTAAAATATGTAACACATTCTGCTGTAAATTCAACCTTTATCTGAGTGATTTGGGATATCACCTGAGGGAATTTTTAGAATATCAATATGGCTATGGTATGTGGATTTTTCTTGGATAGTTTTAGGTTATAAAGGTCATTAAGTGAACAACTTTTTCAGCCAAAGCGGTCTGACTCACATGGTGTGAAGTAATTTCATTCAAAGCCAAAGTGCATGATGTTTAGAGTTACTCAAAGAGAAACGGAATAAGTCAGAAAGGGGGTAACAGTGGGGGGGGGGGAACTGTTACCTAGTCAGGACAGGCTGCCACAGGTAAATAATTTTGTCTGTCACTCACAGAAGTCTCCCTAAATACCTATTTATGAATGGTGGAATTAAATGCAAAATGCAAAGGGAAATCCATAGTCAACATGTGAAGTATTTCAACCACAAGAAAATTGTAACTGAATCCAAGTTCCTATCACTTGTGGTAGGACAGCCAGTAGGCTGAGAAACAAGATGTTGGGACAATGAAAGTGACGTTTATTTGGAAAGCCAACAAACTGAAAAGATGGCAGACTAAAGTGCTAAAGAACCATCTTAAGTTAGTATGAACTTTAGGCTCCTTTTTATGTTAAGGGAAGGGGTTTGGGGGAGTTGAAGAGGTAACAGAGGAGCATAGACATCTAGGCGTCAGTGAAGATCTGAGGAGGTTATAAACTTTGCTTTTGGTCAGTTAACTTTAGATGAGTAGGTCAGGTCATGATGTTCCTATAAATCTTTAGCATAGCGTTATTACTTATGTATATAATTTTCTTATCTCCCTGGGAGTTAGTTTTGGGAAAGAGATGGTTATCATCTTTCCTTTAGAGGCAAATTATAAACTAAATTCTTCCTATAATTAGCTGGCCTACGTGCAGAGCTAAGCAGAAGCTTTTAACCTAAAGGATATTACTGCAGAGGCTCAGAAGCAAAATGGAGCTAATTGTGCTAAGTCTCCTTTCCACTGTTAAAAAATTAAACTCAAGTATATAAATGAGAAATTAGAATTGGTCAAACTATGTTTTTTAATAAATTGAACATTTTAACTATTTGAGTCAAAATAGATAACAATTTGATATGGTATGAAATAAAAACAGTTATATATGAATATAGTGGATCTTTGTTAGAATTAAGATTCAGAACAAAATAATTTTTTGAATATGGCCATGAAATAAAAAGAAAAACTGGTAATCTAAAAGTCACCTCTTAAAAAAATTGAAAAAGGTACATAATTAATCAAATTTCCATTTATTTATATCCAGAGTAAAAAAATACTATTTATTTCCATTTTATTAAGATAGATTTGAAACAATATAAAAATAATTTTTGGAAATTTCAATTCTTCACTGAAAAAAATAATTTGTGTCAACTCTGGTATTGTGGTATGGTAAGATTATTAAATATATTTTTTACTATGGCCTCACCTTAATTATGACATAGCCTTTTCATTTTTAAAATGACTCATTCCTAATTTTAAAGATAGCTTATTATAATTTAAAAAGGGGGCAATGTATAAAATCAATGAAGCAAAACTAGAAAAAAGGTTAAATGAGATCTGTGAAGATAACTGTAAAGAAGATATAGTATAACACTAGCATCATTATATATTGACAAATGCAAAATAAATCCCCTATTTGTAATTATATATAGTCCAGATATACATATATATGCAGTTAAAAAAGATATATGTTTAAGAAATGATCTTACAAAAAACACAAAAAATGGAATTCAAAATCAGAACCAGCATTGTGATACTTTCTCTCATTTTTATATGTGATTTGTTCCATCATTGTCAACTTTATAACTTTCTTGAGAATCAGATTTTATGAATTAATGCTTAGTTTCAATTGATTGGATGCTTGAGATTCATTGTAATATTGGGAAACTGTATCTGATTAGAAAATGTATGAACCTATCCTTCATAATTTGTAGAGCTCTCTCTGTTTTGTTTTTCCTTCCTTTTCATGCATTGTAATTTCCGCCATGTTTCTGTACATAGTAGCAAGAACTCTGCCTTTTCCTAGTTAAAGAACTGATTAAGCAAGTTGGGCTTCCTGGACTGCCATGGAGAATGGGATGGAATGAGGATTAGAATTCAGTGGAGGATTTTTAAAGCCCAAAGAACAGAAAATGTTCCCATTTAATCAAGCTTTGGTTTTTAATTGATTTGGGGATAAGAACACAAAGTCTTTTGTTTGCTGTTCCATGTCTTTAAATAGTCTAGTGGGAGGAAATCATCAAAGTGTATTCTGTAAATGTGAAATTAACAAGGCAAAACTAAAGACACTTAGGTTTGCATCATAAATTGTGGCTATTGACTAAATTGTCTAGAGAAGGGTCTAATTTGCCTTTCCTGGTTATCTAATAACTTAACCTTTTCCATTTCCCAATTGGAAAATGTTGGCTCAGTTTTGTCAACATATCTAGTGCCAATCAAATAGAAGTCTTAGCTTACTTGAAGAAAAAAGAATATTTTGACAGAAACTGTTCTCATGTATATAAAAATTTAGAATCCCCTGTGAAAGACATTTCAATTTAAAAGAAATATGTTTGAGTATTTATGTCAACTTTGTCTACACAGAGGTCTGTTTTTCAATGTAGAAATAAAATGATAATGGAAAATTATACTACTTTGGAGATATAAGAATTTAGTTTTTGGATAAAATACTTGAAAGCAGATTTTCTTCATAAGATGTCACTTTTTAAAAAAGCATCAAAGCCTTAATGTTTCCTTATTTTTGTTGAAATAAGAGTGGTTAATAGCACTTCACTGAGATTTGTACAATTTATACATTTATGTAATTTCACTAGTTTTTCTTGCATGCAATTAACTTTTATGTTCTAGAATGATTTAACTATGATGATTGTAAACATCAGAAGTTAACTGTCACCTGGTACTTAGATTTAGAATATAATTGATGTTACAGTGGTGTTGCCTATTATTTGACCCCCCCAAAATGTTTTACATTTTGCATTTGAATTGCATTTGCTAAACAGCAAAAATCATTCATATTCTTACCTGTCCATGAGGTAAAGTAATAAGAAAAACTAATTTGTTTACACACACTTACATACTAATTTCTACATTCTCAATGAAATAGTTTCATGGGATTAAAGTTATAGTGTTAAAATAATGTCAAAGGAGTTTTAGGAAAATGAATGATTGAAAGTAATTTTAATATGTTTATTCTCTCATATCTATTTTAAGACAAAGAGAAAAAGGTCTTTGACTCATATAAGTGGGATAACATGATTTATGATATGGCATAATAAGGTAATTTCTTTTGTAAAATTTGGGTTAAAAATTTCTTGAAATAGAATATGATAAAAAAATGTTACAAAGGTGTCTGTGTCTGGAGGATTGACTTTGATCTTGCTCATGTGGAAATTTTATTTTACATTTGTCTCAGGGACTATCTGGGCAGGTGAATGAGGCTAACTAAATTCCACAAGACAATTTATTAATCTTAATTAATAAAAACACACTTATTATCTACATACCTTTGTTTTTTGCTATGTGTTTTAAAAGAAGAATCAAATTACTTGGAATCAGATATTTGAATATTTTTTTATTACTCCTAAAACAGAATATAAAGAATCATTCCTGCTTCATTAGATGCAGCTGACTCTAATTAGGACAGTGCTGGATGAAAGGTGGCCTTACTAACAACCTACCTAACGAGGAAAATAAACCATCAAACAGAAAGTAAAAGAAAGAAACTCACAGCACAACTACCCTTTGTTTAATTAAAACACCTGTGACCTAACTCCTTCTCTCTAAGAGTTTTGTTTTCTCAGCCTTGAAGAGCCCTGAAGAGCCCTAAGTGGACATTAGAGGCGAGAGCTCCCTGCTCCAGCTCTCTGCCTCAGTTGCTGGCAAAAACTCAGATTTCAAAGACTCAGATAAGCTGGTCTAACATAGAAAAGAGCCTCTTCTGTTATCAGTCTGCTCAAGCAGAGGCCAAAAAAAGCCATTTTTACTCTTTAAAAGTACCAAGTAACTTTCCCTCAGTTGCCCAGCACTACACTCTACCTTTTCTTCAGTGCCGTGGCCTGCTTCTTCTTTTCCTTCCTTCCTTCCCTTCCTTCCTTCCTCTCTTTCTTTTTCTTTTTCTTTCTTTTCTTTCTCTTCTGTCTTTCCTTCCTTCTTTCTGTCTTTTCTTTCTCTCTTTTTCTTTCTTTCTTTTTTCTTTCCTTCCTTCCTTCCTTCCTTCCTTCCTTCCTTCCTTCCTTCCTTCCTTCCTTCCTTCCTTCCTTCCTTCCTTCCTTCCTTCCTTCCTTCCTTCTTTCTTTCTTTCTTTCTTTCTTTCTTTCTTTCTTTCTTTCTTTCTTTCTTTCTTTCTTTCTTTCTGTTCTTTCAAAATAAATAAACTTTGTACTCCTTTCTATCCTCAACTTCTGGGGTGAGAATTCTTTCTCCAACCCACTGTGAGCACCTAACACTACTCAAACACATTCATTCTTATTCTATAACTCTTCATATTTCACAATCTATGCAGCTCAGCACCCCTCTCTTGTATCATCAAGTTCAGGAAGTTCAAATTGCTAATATTATATCTTATTTTAAATTGGTTACAACTTAGTGTCACTACTTTCTATTACATCAAGCGAGGCATTTAGTATCCAATATGCTACATCCATGCATGCAATTTACTAGAGAACTTTTGTTCCATATATCTCTTCAATGTTGGTGTTCTGTAATAATATCCATTTATATACAGTAGCAGTTTCTAACTGTATGCATGGTTTTTGGGGTGTATCTCATTTTTAAATTTGCAGCTGCCTCTTTTGTCATTAAATCTATAAAAGATTTAGCATTTCTCAAACTCTGATTCAAGAACATCGGTCTATATAAAATATTTTGATAATTTTTAGCAAAATGAGAAAAAGATTTTTTCTAAGGCTAAATTCATTTCACTTATTTTTTGCATTATGTTTCTTTTATGAAAGGGTGTTTATGATACATATAATTTATAGCAAATATTTGTTTTTTTCTAAATTAGTGATCTCGGGAAAGTAAAATGCTAGTAGTTCAATACAGGACTAGGGAGGGCTAATTCTGTTTTTCCTCTTCCTTCCCTTCCTCCAGGAACCATTACTGGGCTGAGAAAACTCTTCAATTTATTTTTATAATGACTGTTGATTGGAACTAGGGTGGAATGTTCTTATGATGGGTGGAAAGGTTTTCACAATCCAGATCAACAATGTTGATTATGTTGGAATCATTTCCTGGAAGTAGGCCTAGGAGATTTATCTGAGTGCCTTGAAAGCTTAGCTGAATGTTTTTCCACAAAAAGGCAAGTGTGGGAATGGGGAATTAGAAAGAACTTGTAATTTGGCAGGAAGTTGTACAAATTTGGGTGGGGAGAAATATATAATAGCAAGGGCCTCAGCCTGAGTCTAAGAAGAATGCTAAATCTAGCTATAGGGGAAGGTTGATGCTGGCAGTAAGGGAAATCTTCCTTGTCCATGACAATCAAAAATAAGGAAAAAAAATAAAGGATGGATCAGTGGGCAATGGAGATGGTTGATGTCAACATTTGTTTTTCATTTGAATATGAGAGAATTTAATGGAACTAGGACAGATAACTGATTGTAACTCCATATTTTTATAAAAATATGAATATACACATAAAATTTAGCTCAAATTGAACAAAGTAATGTTGGTGACTTTAGGAAAATCATTGTTAAACATAATTGAATCACAATATTTCTTCCCAGTTATTTGAATAAAGTGAGTTTAACTTTAAATACATGTTTGTAGTCCTTAAATTCAGAACTTTAAATAGGCTTCTTTAAAAAAATCATGTAATTACTGCCAGCAAAAAAAATAACTGGATAATTGATTACTCTACTTGTATCATTTATTTACCTGCCCTCCTACTCACCTGCTACCACACTATGTAAGGATGTCAGTTAAATGAACAAATAACAAAAAACATCTCAGTATCATTATTTCTCTCCTCAGCTATATGAAAGTTTTTTTCTAAATTACCCTACATTGCATTCTATCTTTAATTTCTTAATAATTATAGAATTTTTAAGTAGAGGTAGAAGACTCTTCAGATAATTTGAGACAGAGATAAGAATTTTGTGTGATTTTAAAATTAATTGTTCATTCGAAAACTTTTGAATTTCACTCAAACATACTGTGTTTAAAAGAAGACAAAGTCTTACTCCCTTGGGGTTCCTATGAGACTAGTTGCAACTTTCACTTTAATGTTGACTGGGAATATCACAATAAGTGCTTTTTAAAGGAGTATGACCTTTAAAATTTCAACTAGAAACTGGAGCAGAGGGTGGCATAATCAAAAGAAATGAGAGTTAACCTAAAACTGTCACTTTTAAAAATATTTGGCTTAGAATCAAATTTGGGTGAGGTTTTTTTTGAAATCAGATTATTCACTTTTTTTTCCCTAAAATGTACCATCATCTAGCCACAGCAGGGAGAAACCAAGAAGCCATCTATCTTCCCTTCTCTCTCAGTTGCTCTCATTTCTGGAAGCACAGCAGAGAATAGTGCAAGTACGGATTGAAGGAAAGTGAGTCCTCTGATACCAATATCCTTCCCACAGCTTTCCTATGTATCAGTTCAGCCATTTCCAAGACAGTATATGTGCTTTTAAGAACGATTAAATGCCAAATAGTAGAGCAACTTTCAACTTCCACATAATCAGGTATAGTAAATCACACACAAAGCAGCTCTTATTTTCCTTTCTTCATTCTTACCCCAAATCCTTCTGTGCTTCTTTCTCTACCATCTTATCACTTGAGCATCATTTTTTAGTCATTCTTTCATCAGCACCCATCACGAATAATCAGTAATGATTAAAGTTCAATAACTGGCTGACACTGTGCTGAATGGTAGATTATATAGGGAAAGGAGCAAAAGAGAATCACCTGATTCTAACTACATATTTTCAGGCTTAGAGTAGAAAACCAAGGGAAAATAACCACCAAATAATGTTTCCATCATATCTGCTCTATTTTTAAAAAATAATGATGGAATTCATTCTATTATGCTATACATTTAAAAAGTCATTAATAGCTATCACTTTTCAAAGTAAGTGTAACTCAGGTTTTTTATGAATAAAATTTATTAGGGTGTATTCATTCCTTTTGGCTATTCTGTTTATGTTTTCTTTTAACAATAAATACCAAGAACAAAATTGTTGGTTGCACCACTTATTTCCATTTATTCATATATATGTTATTTACATGCTTTATGTTGTGAATACTTACCACAACACTTTGAGGATGGTTCTGTTTTATCTTTAATCTCTAGTTTACAGGTGGATAAAATTGAAGTTCGTAAAGCTTAAGGTAACATGCCCCAAAACTTGCAGCTTTTAAGTACTAGGATCAAGATTTCAACCAAGACAACCAGAATCCACAGTTGCCAGCACGTTTTAACAATTAAAGTACAAAGGCTTACAAGTAAAATTTGCTTTTCTTTGGTTAAAGCAAAGCTTTGTTCTTTCTCTCTGAAATTGTGAGTAAATCTTCCTCAAAAATCTGCAAACCTGGCCAACATTTGTGACTCTGTTGTTTTTCAAATGTTATATATTTTATATATTGAAACTTAGAGAAAATAAGTGATTTTCTTAAGATTCAATATTTACTTGAATTTAGAATTTAAAGTCTAAATTTAGAAATTCTAAATTCTAGTTCTTCTTTCTTTTCTTTACCCCTTTCCATTCCCATTCCCATTCTCTCCTGCTGGTACTTTTTCTCTTTCTCATCTTCTTCATCTTCATCTTCTTCCTCCTGATCTATATGTCATTTCTGGCATAGAGAAATACTAGTGGGAAGAGAAACCCCCAACCCCTAATAAAACCTCTGTGATCAACCATTTCAATAATATATGATGTAACCTCTGAATATTATAAAGTTTATTTTTTACAAACTGAAATAAGGTATATTGACTGAATACAATAGAATTAAAATTAATCATTTGCCTAGCATATACTTTAAACCAGGAAAAATTAATTTTCTGAAAGTTATCATCAGAATAAAAAAATCAATTGGCTTCTGGGCAGCCTCCAATTTTAAAGTACAAATCTTCTTCTGAGAGATGCCTTCCAACTTTTACCGTATTCCTATAGAAATGCCCATGAGGAATCATCTACTGTCTCAATGTTACTAATGACACTTATCTTTACAGTCTTCATCACTGATTAAGGGACCAGTACTGATTGGTGCTGATGTGTGAAACTTCTGCTTTACTCTGCCAAGTTTTTCACATGTAAGCCCTGTTGGCTTAAATATGTGTTAGGAGAATATGCGCCTATCACTTTGCTGCTGTACCACAACTGTAGATATACATGTATGTATAACATAGGGGAAGAGCACATTACATATGTACTCTTGAACTTGCATTTCAAATCATGTTATTTTATGTTATAAAGCAAAGCTCTGAAATTTGGATTAACAGTTCATTCAGTGGGGTGTTGAAGTTCCCGGCTATTATGCCGTTATTGTTTATCATGCTATTTAGATCAGACAGGGTTTGCTTTGTGTATCTGGGTGCTCCTGAGTTGGGTGCATAAATATTAAGAATTGTTAAGTCTTCTTATTGGATCTTCCCTTTCACCATTATATACTGGCCGTCTTTGTCCTTTCTTACTTTTGCTATTTTAAAGGTTATGTTATCTGAAATAAGTATAGCTACCCCTGCTTTCTTTTGACTTCCATTTGCCTGGAGGATTGTTTTCCACCCCTTGACCTTGAGCCTGAAAGCATCTTTGTGGGTTAGATGTGTTTTTTCTAGACAGCAGAAACTAGGCTTGTGGATCTTTATCCACTCTGCCAGTCTATGTCTCTTCAGAGGACAATTTAAGCCATTCACATTTATTGAGAAGATTGATATTTGAGGTAGATTTCATTCATGTTGTTAGGTAAATTCCTATTGTTTTGTTTTACTCCTTGAACCATCTTGGAGACCAGGTTCTAGACTTTAACTCTTGAGTGATTTTACTTTGGAGAATGTCTAGTGCACTGTTCCATGTTAATGCAGGTCTGAGTACTTCCTGTAGGGCTGGTCTGGTCTTCGCAAATTCCATCAGAGTTTGCTTATCTGGGAAAGTCTTTATTTCTTCCTCATAAATGAAGCTTAATTTTGCCGGGTAGAGAATTCTAGGTTGGCCATTATTCTGTTTTAGAAGACTAAGGATAGGCACCCAGTCCCTTCTGGCTTGTAAAGTTTCAGTTGAGAAGTCTGCTGTTAGTCTGATAGATTTTCCTTTGTAGGTTATTTGCTGTTTTCACCTCACTGCTCGGAGGATTGCTTCTTTTGTGTTTACTTTGGTCAGCCTAATAACTACATGATTCAGTGACTGCCTTTTCACATTGAGTCTCCCAAGAGTTCTGTGTGCTTCTTTTATCTGGATGTCTAGATTTCTGACCAGACCAGGCATATTTTCCTCCAGTATTCCATGAAATAAGTTTTCCAGCCCTTGTGTATTTCCTTCTTCTCTCTCAGGGATGCCAATGACTCTTATATTTGGCTTCTTTACATAATCCCACATTTCTTGTATGTTTTGGTCTTGTCTCTTGTTTTTGTGTTCTTTTTCTTTGTCTGATTTGTTTAGCACATAGGAATTATCTTCAGGTTCTGAGATTCTTTCCTCTGCGTGATCCATTCTGTTCCTGAGGCTTTCCACTGTGTTTTGAAGTTCCTTGAAAGCCTCTTTAATTTCCAAGATTTCTGTTTGATTTTTCCATAGTATTTCAATTTCTTTAGAGAATTTTTCATTCATTTCTTGTATTTTTCTTGTGGTTTCCTTATGTTGAGTTTCTACTTTCTCTTCAATTCCATTACATTTTCTTACAATCCATATTCGGAATTCTTCCTCTGTCAATTTAATGGTATCATGTAAGTTGTTACCTATTGATGGAGATTGAATATTTTCTTTTGGGGGAGACTTTTCTCTCTAATCCTTCATA
This sequence comes from Lemur catta, assembly GCF_020740605.2. Lineage (NCBI taxonomy): Eukaryota > Metazoa > Chordata > Mammalia > Primates > Lemuridae > Lemur > Lemur catta. The sequence continues at coordinate 7,064,822 of NC_059151.1, read as the reverse complement.
TTTCCAGTGTTGTTTCCATGATTCTTTATCATCAGGCTACTTTGTCAAGAACTGGGGGTGCTGGGGCTGGGTTATGGCTTTAACTCTGAAACCCGGAAGGGATGTTCCTTGACAGTGCTGGGGAGACACGCTCTGGACCTGTATGGCCTTAGAAGTGTTTTAGCCTCTTGAGTTGTCTCTGATCTGTTGTCTTCACCTCTTGCCAAAGGAGATTAGTAAGTTTGGACCCCTTGCTTAGTCTCCCAGGTGGTGATCACTCTTGTACAAGTGACTCCGCTGCCCTCTGCTAGTTTGACAAGGAAGGCACTGTGTTGGGCTATGGGGTTACCCTCTCTTTTGTTGCTTATAGTTTGAGGAGTCGATTATCAAGGTATTCCAATACTTTTGGTTTGGGCTCTAAACCCCCAAATGGGGTATAACAGCACCCCAATCGTTGGGAAATGACTTGTCACTCCCAAGGGTTACTTGAGCCCTGTTGCTGCTTTAGGTGGGGTAAGAATAGCAACAAGTGCCTGCAAGCCCGAGAGCACACACTTCTGTGGTTGCTTGATCTGCTGCTGGGGGAGAGCTGCTAATACGTTATTCAAGGCTCTCTCGCCACACTTGCGAGGCAGCTCCAGGTGGGGGGTGTCAATTGGTGCAATTGTGAGGACTCTGGCCAAGATTTTCCTTCCCAGACCGCAAGCCCCAAAGCTGGCAGTGGCCTGGGCACCAAGCGCCAGCCCTAGTGTCATGTTCTTATCAGATGCTCAAGACCAACCCATTGGTCCAATTAAACAGTCTGTCCCCTTTTGCTTAGTTCCAGTGTCCCACAGATTCACCCCAGTCGCACAGAGAAAGCAACTTTTCTCCTTTCTCCCTGCCTCCCAGGGTGTAGCCTGCCCTGCAGGGCTGGGGAAGGGGAGTTGCCTGAGACCACCACGTGTTCCTGTTCAGAAAATCTCTTCTCTCCTTTCTCCCCTCCTGTAGGGCCGGGGTCTGCCCTGCCCAGGGGAAGTCAAGCCAGTCAGGCCACAGAATTGGGGGAGCGGCGCTGCTGAGGCCTCTGTGCAGAAAGAAGCTTCTCTCCTTACTCCGCCCTCCAAGGGCGGGGCTAGTCAGATTGAAGTATAAACAGCCGGGCAGGGTCGGGGGAGGGAGAGGCACTGCCTCAGGCCACGGGAAGGGGGAGTCTTAGCCAATAAAGCGGCTTCTCTCCTTACTCCGCCCCTCCAAGGGCGGGACTAGTCAGATTGAAGTGAAGTATAAGCAGCTGGGCAGGGTCGGGGGCGGGAGAGGCACTGCCTCAGGCCACGGGGAGGGGAGGGGTCTGAGCCAATAAAGCGGCTCCTCTCGTTTCTCCGCCCTCCAAGCGTGGAGTTTGATCAGCGTGAGGTAGAAACAGCTGGGCAGCGGAGACGCTCATCCGAGGCCCCAGCCGCCCAGAAAGCGGCGTCTCTCGCCATTCCGCCCCTCCAAGGGCAGAGCTCGGTAAGCCTGAGGTAAAAGCGGCTGGGTGTGGGGACGAGCTCCTCCGAAGCCGCGGGGCAACTCGCCCAGAAAGCGGCTTCTCGGGTTACTCCGGCCCCCCAGGGCAGGGTGTGGTAGGCGTGAGGTAGAGGCAGCCGGGGCGGGGGACGAGCTCCTCCAAAGCCGCGGGGCAGCTCAGCCAGGAAAGCGGCTTCTATCACTCTGCCTCTGCAAGGGCAGGCTTTGACATGCCGGCTGGAGCGCCTTCTCTCATTACTCTGCTCCTTCAAAGGCAGGGCCTGCCCTCCCGGGCAGGGGCAGTGGCGCCGCCCGAGTCCCTTGCCTGGGCCTGCCCTGCGGGGCTGGAGAAGGGGCCGCGCCCAGGTCGGCGACGCCACAGCGGTTTTAGGCCACGGACCCCAAAATGGCGGCCGCCCGCCCACGGAGAGAGCACCGGGGGCGACTCTTCAGGGGACAGCGGGTGCTGGGCCTGGCGGGCTGTCCCCACGCGTCCCTGACGCACGGCCTCGCCCCGGCCAGGAGGGAGTCCCACACTCTACCCCACCCTGCGCGGCCGAACCCTCGGCGGTTTCCAGGGGCAGAGCCGCGCCCTCCGCCCTCCCCTCCCGCGGTCTGGACCGGGCGGGCGCCAGAGGTGACAAGCCTGTCCCCAGACTCCCTCCCGCGGTCCGGGACGTGTCCGCTCAGACCTGCCCCTCCCCCGCCCCGTGCGGACCCAGCCCCCGCGCTGGCGAGTTCAGAATGTCCCCGGCTCCGTCTCTTCTCCACCCGCCCGTCACCTGAGCCTCAGCCTCGCACCGACGTCGGGCACGTCCCTGCCCGGGGGGTGTGGAGGTCGGGCAGGGACAGTCGTCCTCCTGGGGGTCAGACCACACTGCCCCGCCGGCCAGCGGGCCCGGCCGTCCCCGCGCTCTGTTCCCTGTTGTGTGTCTCGCACCCTCCGGACTCAGTGGTGGATTCTCCAATGCACCTTTTTTTTCCCCAGCGCTGCTTGTCCCGCGCTGCTTCTCTGCAGATTCACGATGCTGTTCCTGCGGGAAAGCGGCCCCCTCGCGTGCAGCTGTCCGTGTTCTTCGCCTCCCACTCTGGGAGCAGAGAGCCAGGAGGTCATCACTAATCCTCCACGTTTTTCAACCCCAGGGTCCAACAATCTTGGCAGGAGAAGAGTGCACGGTAAGACCAATGATCACTGAAAAACAATCCTCACATCCAAACCCATATCTCTCAAGCACAAACACGTACAAAATTTGTGTTAATTCCTCATTTCCAAATTGATCCCTTCTACTTACCAAAGTATCTGCTGCATAGTTACTGGGAAGTAGGAAATGATGAACTGATCTCAACCCTATAGAGTGCCACAGGTAGCCATAGCTCTCTAGTTGCGTTATCAAGGATTTTTTCCAAGCAATTATCCCTTCAAGGATTGCTGCTTCTCCTCACAGAGAAAAGTAAGCTAAAATTGTGTAGTTGCTTTGTTTACCTTGGATTTGTATTTTATGGAAAAGGTAATACATGAGATACAAAATTTTAAGTAAATTTGCTTTAAGCACATAATCTCTTCTTCCAAGACCATAAACTTTTCAGTATACTTGCAACAAGGAGTCAGTAATAATTTAGGTGAGTCTCTGAGGTATGAAGTTTATGAAAACCAAGTTTGACTTAAAAAGGCCTTTGATTCACTTCAGTTACAGTAATATAAGATCTTATCATTGTGAACCTTTTCCTGTGTTTCTGTATAAATATATAAGCTTAATAATTTGTTAAACTAATCATTTCGTTTATCTAAACCAAAAATTTGCTAAAGCAGGAAAATAGGATAAAATCTCAATTAGATTTGAAAAGCAAAGCCTATTATTTAATTAATTGCATTTTAAAATTATTTAATGTAACCTATTTTTTATCCTCACCAACATATGAATATACTTTCAATACTTTAACTAGACAATTAAAACTTTTTTAAAGCTTTTTATTTAAAATTCAAAATATTGGCTCAAGTTACCATAAATCTGAAATCAGTGTAATCCTTATTAGTATTTTCAAAGCAGGATGTCATTTATGTGTTCAAATTGATTTTTATGCCTGTAATACTTTCATGCAAGTTAACTTTTGTCTATGTTTTATAAAAAAAAGTTAAAATTTAAAAAAGGGTACCATTTTGTTTAAGTACAGTAATACATGCTTGTCGGCTGAGTCAGGAGATCCTGGGGGGATGGGTTGTATAGTAATTGACAATACAAAAATTTATAATAAAGTGAAAGCCTTCCCATTTCCAACCCTCTATTCTCTATGGGTAACAACTGTTAGCAGTTTGCTTATATATCTTTCTAGATAAATATCTTTTAAAATTAAAAGACACATGTACACTTAATGCTGATATGCTATGCTTTCTGTTCTGAAATTTGCATATCTTCTTGTTACAACGTTAGTCTCTCTAATTATATGTCATAAAATTGAATTTCATTTAATATGCTTAATAGATGTGTGACTTGAATAAGTTCCTTTGTCTCTCTAAATTTTGGTTTCCTCATTTGTAATTGCAGAAAAAAAAATAATTCTAGGATGTGTTAGTCTAGAAAATCTTTGTAAGTGAGATGACTATTCATCCTGGTTTTTCCTGCTGTCCCAGAATAATTATAAATAGTGCTCACTTTCACTCTCTGAGTTGTCCTGGTTTGAAGGTTGAATGATATGGTCCTATAGGGTTGTTGAAAGGATTATATAAGATAGTGTCTTAATGTTACAAGAAATTGATATATTTAAGGTATGAATAAAATTATATATATTATATATAAAATATATATATGCATGTATGGTGCTAAGTCATATACATAATGTGTTCACTTTAATTTATATAATTTTACTCCTAATAAAACCTAGACATATGCAGATTTACACAAAGTCAGTATTATTATAGATCCATTTAGATTTTTTTTTTTTTTGAGACAGAGTCTCATTCTGTTGCCCCAGCTAGAGTGCCATGGCGTCAACCTAGCTCACAGCAACCTGAAACTCCTGGGCTCCACCGATCCTACTGCCTCAGTCTCCCGAGTAGCTGGGACTACAGGCATGCGCCACCATGCCCGGCTAATTGTTTTCTATATATTTTTAGTGGTCCAGCTAATTTCTTCCTATTTTTAGTAGAGAACGGGGGTCTCGCTCTTGCTCAGGCTGGTCTTGAGCTCCTGAGCTCAAATGATCCCCCCACCTCGGCCTCCCAGAGTCCTGGGATTACAGGCTTGAGCCACCATGTCCGGCCGATTTAGATCTTTAATTTAGAACAAACATCCCAGAATCAAATTAGCTTTGACTTACTGAAAATAGAATTCATAATATTGGTTGTACAAGTTTTATCATCTTGTTAAAATATCACCAAATCTGAACAGAAGCCACTATTGAAGCTAAAGTGCAATGATTGCACTTTTCACATTGTGTATATATCTAGTATAAAAAAATAGGGTATTTTTATTGGTTTAAATATCTTTATAAAAATATATTTGATCTTCTAGAAACAATATGTCCTTATTTAAATGAAAACACAATGAATGTGTAATTTCAGTGTTCAGGAATTAAAGTACCCATTTGGGCAAGAAAAGAATACAACATTAAAAGTTTCAAAATGAAAGCCACAAAGGGAGAAAATCACAATATCAAAAATGATACCATCTCAACTCTTTATTAACAATTCTATTAGAAAATACTTGAATTAAATTACATGTTTTCTCTGTCAAACATTCAAAATCTCAGTTTTTTGAACATATCTAAAAGTTTATTCCATTTCATGTTATTTTTAAAAAATTGTTTAATGATATCTTAAACTACTTATATACATTTGTGGCTTTATGTAGATCATCGTGGTATTCTATTAGTGACTTCTTACATTGTAAATAATAATCTTAAAAGCATTTGGAGGAAACTTGTGTAACATTAGAAGTGATCACAAGAACCAGAGATACAGTTTCAAGTTAGTCAATTAATATGTTATATTCACGACTAGGAAAATTGTCATAGTAAGAACATGACCCTTGTTTGGAGTTTGTCTAATAAAAATAAACAATTGAGAAGTAGTGAATAATTAGTGCCAGTTTTTTTGAGTACCAAATGAGGGATATAGCCAAAGAATAGGTTATGCTTTGTGGCTGTCAGAGAATGGAGAGATTAATCTGAGCTGGCTTTTCCACTGATAACTTTTTAGTAAAGCAAAGGATTGTAGGCAAGGGCAAGAGCAAAGGCAAAATAATAAAAATAAAAGACAATAAGTAAGTTCATTTAAAGTTAGTAGATTGAACACACAAAAATGAGAAACATAAACATAATTATCTTGCTTTATTGGGCATAGAAGAAGTAAGCAATGTTTTCATGGTGATTAAACACTTAAATGTTAACTAATTATTTAACCATAAAATCTGATTTAACTGTGTCAGAAAGATGAGAAGTAGGAAAAGGCTAACATAGAGATGTAAAACAGTTAAATTCTTAATTATCAAAGCATGAAGTCAATGGATACAATTTACGATCAACAAGTCAAACACCATAATATAACATATGTTCGTAAACATGAAAGGAAGACCTGAACAACTGCACGTGGTTTTGATTGGAAAGGTAGGGGAAATATATCAGAAACTGCTATATTTCATTTTAGGCTTATTACTGCTCTTGGATAATGAATTTATATATTTTATAAAAATATAGCATAATATAAAAAAAGAAATCTAAGTAGAATTCTAAGGAATAGTTAGTAGTATTTAGATTTTTTTTTTGCAGTAGACTTTTGTTGGAGAAAATCAGGTGAAATTGAACCTAGAAAAATACTAGACTCAGATTCTTTAAACATCTTGATTATCAGGATTGAGACATTATTTCATAGGTAGAAAGTAGTGGTTGAAACTATTTGTTTTTCAATATGCCTTATAAAAAGAAATTCTTCATGGTCAGGAAATAATTTAAGATCATTAGTCTAAATTCATAAAAAACAATTCATTGCCTTAATTGTGGGGAACAAATTAGTTTTCACGTTTCTATGAAAATAATTCTTTTATCAAATCTATGTGCTTCAGGTTTGAGTATCTAGGCCCTTGGAATTTTCATATAATGGTTCTTTGTTTCACATGAGTTCTAATTTTCAAAGTTAAGGTTTTGTAAGATAAAAGTATTTCTAGGTCACAGTAATAAGCAGAATGAAACACATCTGGTACAGGACAGTTTTTATCAACATACTAGGTCAGAGTCAGGCAAGCTGCTTCCATAATCTGCCCAAAGAGATTTATCCACTTAGATAGAAGAGTTGATGGGGTGACCTGCATCAAATCAATCTTTATGTCAGATCCCTTCCATCACAGTAATGAAACATTAAAATAATATACTGCAAGTTGCTGTATATGACTTCTAACCTTTGCATTATTATCCAGGATTAAATGGTAACTATCATTATCCTCCTACTTATCTTTAAGTCACTCTTCTAATGATTTCTTAAGTCCTCTTCTCCTCTGCTGCCAGATACTTTTACATTTGTTGTTTAGTCAGCTTCTTTACAACTTTAACTGTCCTGCTTTATCTCGTAGCTGTCACTAATAAGTGATATTTGGTTTAAAAAATGGGGTCTCAAAAAGAAATATGGAGGTGTTAAGGGAAATTTTGTTGTTTTCCCTATGAAACTGTGAATTTAGGACACATGTACTCTCCTGCAGATTTTTTATTGCTTAATTTTGCTTATAGTTTATATTCTATATTCAGAACCCCTGCCCCTTAATTGTAGAATTGCTTTTCTGATTTTCAGTGGAAATGTACTTCAAGGGCCAGAAATAATTTTATTTTAAAAAAGTATAGTGGATTAATTTTTATTGCTGTTAGTTTATGTGGTTTATTGTGTAGAATCTATTCTATGGCCTCAGTTATTTTCAAGTTTAAATAACCATGAATCATTTATACTACACAAAGCTACCATGGAAATTCAGTTAATAAACAGTAGGAGGAACAATTGTTTTATACACAAATGTTTGTATAAGCACCTTTATGAATTACAACCTAAACTTTGAAAGAACCCAGATGTTCTTAGATTAATTAGTAAATGGTGGTACAACCATATAGTGGACAACCACTCCTCAGCACCAAAAATAATGAATTATCATTTTATACAACAATCCAATTAAATCTTAAATGCATTTTAATAAGTGGGAGAAGTAAGACCCCAGGTTACTTGTTTTATGATGATTCTATTTATATGGCGTTCTGGAAAAAAACAATTATTGGTTATCAGGGTTTAAGAGTTGGTGACTCATTGGGGAACTTTGGGGGTGATGAAACTTCTGAAAGAGATTATGATGGTGGATAAAACTCTATGCATTTTCCCAAACCCACAAAACTGTACACAAAAAGAGAGAATTTTACTATATGCAAATAAAAAATTCACCAGAATGTAGAGAAAACTCAAGATGGAATGTGTACTCTGACAAATGTTTAATTTTATTACAAATAAAGGACATAACTAATTAACGGGTGAGAAAGAAATAACTTTAGAAAACCAAAAATTACTGTACACAAATACACAAACTCTGTACTCTATTTGATGATGCTACTACTCACAAAGGTATGGGTCAACAAATCTTAAACTCTTTTATAGCTATACTTGGATTGAATAAAAAAGCAGATAAATTATAGATAAGGGACACTGTTAAAGATAGAAGTCATAATTAAGCAGAGGGAACATAAAGAAACTTATGGTCCTAGGGTGGAGATAGAGGTATTGGAATGAAAAAAAAATGTATATATATAGAGACACACACACAGAGGTAAACATAGACGTGTATACATGGGTTAGTTTATATACATACACATTAATGATTTTTCTAGCTGTGTCTTTTGAGCAGCTTATAAGCGGTGACAGCTCAGTAGCAGTGAACAAACTCGATGCCCAGATCTTTATTTCTAAGTATTATTCTCCTAAAAAAGGAAGAAATTCTCCTTAGAGAAGTTCTTGATTCCAGGAATATCACACACACACACACACACACACAAATGTATATAATTATATATAAAATATATTATTTATATTTATATAAATATATAATATAATATATAATATATAAATTTATATATTTATATAGGGCCTGTTTAAAGAACATAAAAGTCAACCTGAAAGAGCCCCCACTGTTCAAAGATGAAACAATTTCGTCAGCAAAGCAAATAATCATGTTGAATTATAGAACAGTAAAATAATTATTCATAAAATAAAATAAATATTCATATGCCCATTTGAATTCATAAGCTCATTTGAAGACATGATTAAATGGTAGAGAAGGACTAACTCTTCCTTAGAAAATACTTCCAATTAATGAAATTAGAAGGAACAAAGGAAATAGAACATGATCATTAGAACACCACAGTGATAATTACTGCAGGCATGACATACAGATGATTGTGAAAATTAGCACGAAACAGGATATGTTTAGTTGAAACGCTATGTGTGTCTAGTCTCAAAGTATCTCCCCAAATAAATATTATTTACAAAATATAAAGTTGTAACTTTACTGTGAAGATAGCTGGCAAACATCACTTGAATAATTGGTTAATATTATCAGTAATAAGATATAATCACACACAGCTGATATGCCCTGAGGTGCACTGAGGGGCATCTGACCGTTGTAGTGTTATTTGCCCAAATTTATAACCCCAGTCCAATAACAAGAAAACAAAACAAAACAAACCCCAAATTGACAAACATTCTATCTATATAATTCCTGACCAAAGCTTTTCAAAAGTACCAAGGTCATAAAAACGAAGGAATGATTTAGGAACTGTAACATAGTAGAGCGAGAAGACATGGCAAGGAAATGCAAAGTGGGATGCTAGATTACATCCTTGAACAGAAAAAGAGATATCAGTTGAAAAGCTAGTGAAATCTGAATGAAGTCTGAAGTTCAGTTAGTAGCATTGTATCAGTGTTAGTTTCTTAGTTTTGATTGTTGTTCTATGATTATGTAATATATTAATATGGGGTAGCTGGGTGAAGGGAGTATGGGAAATCTCTATTTCTTTGCAACTCTTTAAGTACAAAATTATTTAAAAATTAAAAGTTAAAAAGTTAAATTTATCAGTGCTAAAATTTGCTTTTAAATGAGCAGGTTTCAGAGCCCACTGTTTGGTATCCCTCTGCACAAGGCATTCTAGATTGAACTAAGATAAATGTTTTGTTGCTAAAGGACCATGAATTTAAGAAATGTATCTAACTCAGTGTAATGTTTTTTTAACTTTAAATCTTAATATCATACTTTTTATGTCAGGCCATTCCTATATTTTCTAAGCCATTCTGAGTTTATATACATATGCATACATATGTATTGTAAATCTTTTGAAATATATTATGATTACTGTACAGCGTATGAAGATCAAGTCATACTGACGTGGAAGACTATGGAGCCTCACACTGCATAAACCTTTTAAAATGTTATCTATTCCCTTTACATATTTATTACATAATTTTACTTGGGTTTTATGAAATGTTTAAGTATGTTCTCTATTCTCAAAATTAGAAAAGTATTCTACCATATTTTCTTTGATACTTTATAGTTTATTTCCATGTATAATTTTGATGAAATTTATTTTTGTGCTTAATGTTATATAGGAAACATACTTTTTCTTTGTTTCCAAACAGGAAGCCATTTCATGAATAATCACAACTTTCCTCATTGAATTGAAAAGTCACCTTTATTACATAATAAATTCTCACATACACATATTCTCTATGCTTTCCATTGATCTATTTGCCTAGTCCTCTGTCAACACCACACTTTCCATTAATAAAGATTTGTGGTGAAAGTCTCTTTCTATACTTCTTTTTCCTCATTATTTCCTTGGCTATTTCACATATTTAGTCTCTAAGATGAAATTTAGAATCAGTATGTCAAGTTATAAAAAACCATAACCACAAAAGCAAACAAATCAAAAAGATTTTAAATGGATTTTCATTGAATTTATGTATTAATTTGGAAAGAATTGGCATCTTTACAGTACTAAGTCTTTTCCTTCAAGGATGTGACATCCATTTCATTTGCTCAGGTCGTCTTTTATGTTGTCATGGGATTTTTTTCAGCTAATTTGGTATTCAGTTCAAGCATAGGTAACAAATAGAATGGAATATTTGTATAAACTGACTGTAGGAAGAGTTTGGGTCAGGGTGACCTCGCATGTTGGCAGTTTCTTTCTGCCTAAATATCCAGACTATAAAATCTGTACCTTTGTTTGTGTAAACTTTTAACATCTCAAAATATAATCCTTCTTCAGTTGCTTTTTTGTTTTGTCCATATTTTATATGATAATTTTTGTATGCAGCAGTATTTTAGAATCTTTTCTCAAACTAAGAGTGTTCACTAATTTTTAAATAAACATAGATCAACATAATAGTTTATCTGAATCAAAGATTTGTTAGAATCCAAGATTCTTAGATTTTTTTCTTATTCACAAAAGTAAGTCTTAAACTTTTACCCATGAAATATCTGGCCTTTTGAGTTTAGTGTAGAAGTATTCCAAATGCAATGTTTAATAATAATTTATTTCTAATAACATTTTGATTTTCATATCAAAATATTTAAAATATTTTATGGTTATACAGTTAATAAATATATTTTTTGTGAAACTTTAAGAAAATATAAAAAAACCTCAGAATATATTTTGTAAATAATAGCTAACCTGAGAAACTACTGTCTCTACATTGGAGTATTTTGCTATCATTTTTATGTACACATGACTAAGCAGTATTTTTATACTTTAAAAATTTTTTCCCCTACAAGTATACGTATACCCATATGTTTTTAGCCTGTGAATTTTGTTATAGGTACTTCTTCTATGACTGAATAGAGTATATTAGATTAACCATCCTACTAACAGGAACTGTAAAAATTAGATTGAAAAATATTCTAAAAATTGGTTTGCAGACATTAGAAAACAATCACAGTAACTATATTTTCTGGGAAGAGGGATCAAGTCTGGAAGTAAAGATGACAGGAGCTTGGTGTGCTAATACTAATCTATATTTTGATCTCATTACAGGTATCTATTCACTTTCTTAAAATCATTGAGATGTATGACTTTTGATTTGACCACTGTTTTTGTATATATGTTATATTTCATTAACAAATTTCTAAAATGTCTTTTAAAATTCTTCCTTTTTCTTTTTCATGAGCACTTGTTTTTTATAGATGCAAATTCTTCTTGGTGCTCTTTCTGAAGTGAAATTTAAAGATACATAAACTTACAGATTCTTAGGATTTTCTGTTTTTGTCTAGGTTTTATTCTATTTGTTTATCTTTATAACTGTCTCTTTCTGAAGACATCATACATGTGTTGATTCATGGTTTCTATTCCTATTTAAAATGAATCAGTGGGAAGAAGTGTAATGCACTCTGCAGGGGAAACTTACTTACCTGCAAACATTGATCTAGGACAATTAACAACTAACAAGTGAAAGCCATTATGTTGGTGTTTCCCCAAAGGACACAAACAGGAAAGCTTTACTCACATGAACAGCTCTGTTTCTCCTGAGATAATGAATTGCATTTATTTTGAAAATAATTAATTGTGGTTTTGTGTTTGCCCAGAATTAGTTCTTAAACACTGTTTTCTGCTACAGTTGATAGTGAGCAGTGATTACATGTGTGGATGTAGAGCAGGTAGGCCAAAGATTCTTGGATACTGTTGCAGTTGATTCCCCAAACTTTAGTCATACATCTTGCCCTTGCATCCTAGCCTGTGCTGTGCCCTTGAACCTTGCCAGATTTCTTCCAAGGAAAGAGGTTCTCTCCTGGTTTAAAACCTTCCTGCACTCATTCAGATTTATAAAACCTTTACTTTGCTGCTTTAGTCACTGCACTTCTATTCATATTCACCTTCCAGAAAATACTTGAAACCTTTCATCTGTCAATTATCTATATCCCTTTGTCTTCATTTTCATGGGTTTATACCTTTAAATCATTTTATTATCTGAATAGTAGATTTGGAAGAAAGTAAATAAACATATGGACTTAATTTCTGACCTTGAATCACAAGGTATTTAAACACGTGATTGTGTGTGTGTGTTGTATGTGTGTGTGTGTCATAGCTGAAAGAACACTATAGTTAGAGTCAAAAGATAGATAAGTCTGAATTTCAGTTTCAGTACAGCCATATATTAAATAGTTGACCTTAGCCAAGTACCTAATAACTCTGAGCATAATTAATCTAAAACATGAGGATCTAAAGCATGTTAATTTAACACATGAAACACTGCCCATACACTTTGGAATGCTGTATAATTGAGAATGATTTATTATGTCTGTCCCTATTGAAAACAATGAGTATCATCATATAATATGGAGAATATTATATGACACAATCTTTTAACAATCTTAGTTCACATTCAGTGCAGTAGTAATTGATGAGTCACACAGATTTTATTCTTGCGATACTACTAATTATAATGAGGTTGTCCTACCCATACTACAATATTTTCTCAAAGCAATTAACAAAATTTAATAAATTATTGCCTCCTTAGTTCTATTCAGCCTATTCAGTTACCTTTCTATGTTGCATGTATTTTAAGATTAAAATAGATGTAGTATTTTTTTAACTGAGAAAATTGTAAGTATGAGAGCCAAAAATATGCACACATTTATTACAACAATAATGTCGTGACTTTGTACTATGTTAACATAGCTAAACTGCAGTGATGTTTCTCAGAAGTTTGTTCCATATGTGATTTCAAGTAAGGACTGTCCATGAGAGAATTATCTGCAATATTTGGATGGCAGAAGTGAATCGGTAGCCATGTGTAGGCTTGGCTGGATAATGTTGGATTAAGCACTGCTGCAATCCATGTGCACTATCTCTGGTCTGCTGGGTCACCTTGTTGTGGTGTTGATCAACAGCTTGGCTTGAAGCTTGTGTAGAATTTACCTACTCTCCTACTTTAGTTTCTCTAAATCCTGGACCTAGTGGCTGAGCAGTATCGTGGTGAAGTTTGCTAGCTTTTTCTTCATGTGACATTGATGGTTGGAAAGATTGAGAGATGGATGAGGATTTTAATTTGTTCTGGTGGTTTCATTGCATCCTCAGGGCTTTCGGTGTGTCCTTGATTTCCCCATTTTATATCCATCTTTTCTTCCATGCTGTCTGCCCTGCTGATTTCAGATCTAGCACCAGTAGTAGGGTAAACAGCTTACTCACAATTTAGTAAGATCAGAATCCTATAAAAACATACTCTATTCATATTATTCACAGTAGTTCTGCTTATCCTATTGAAACATAACTGATAACCAATAGTAAGATGCAGTCATCAAGTAGTCAATACAATGGACTACATGCATTTTAGGAAGTAAAAAGTTGAACGTGACCTAGACAAAGGAGAATCAGGGTTTTCTAGTTTATATTTTATACTATTTTATAGTACCTTGCATGAACTCTAAAGCACTAGCATGATAATTAACTTCAGGATATATATCCGTTATATTGTAATTATTTAGGTAAATGTAGCTCATTAGCCAAAATTAAATGAAATTAAATAAATTTAAAGAATTAAATAAATAGAATAGCCTGTTACCTAGAATAAATCATGAAAAAAATATGAAAAATACCTGCTTAGCACACAAACTTTATTTTAATGTGCTATCTTTATATTTACTTCCATTTTTCATGATCCATAATTAATGCTTTTCAGTAATCTGTGTCATCAGATCTCATATCAATCTTAGGAAATCCATATCATAAGAATTTCCATTATAATCAATTTCTACTACATGACCCAAACTTCATAGATGATATGAATCTTAATGAAGAATGATTATATACTTTCCGATTCCTAAGACCTTATATTAAAATTACTACAACTACCATATTGGATAATCCAATATATTGTCATTAACAGTGGGATGTTATGTACTTTGCAGTTAATAGGCTAATGGATAATAAACCAAGCAAAATGGAACTGCTTTCAAAAGTATTACTTTATAATAGTGACAAAATTATTTGAATGAAATATATCCCTCAAAAGGTACTCAAATGAGAGAAATTCTTGTAAATACCATCATTTTGTTCCTTATATAAACAATTTGTAATTTATAAAAGACACATAGTACAATCCACATTATTATCTTTTCTATAATTATCTCCTTATTAATTAGGATCTTTGTTTAAGGCATTGATTCAGTGCAATTAATTTTAATGATTGAACAATAGAGTTGTGTGATCTTTAATTATGACTCACTTGTGGGAAATAGTGCATGAAGGTCATTATTTGTCTGCTAGTGAAGAGTTTAGGAGATCTAATTGATGCAAATGTATATGCACTGGATGGATTTGATAAGTATTTTTATTGATTGAGAATGTTGTGATTTAGTAATTGTCTTTACAACAGTGATTCCTGTATAATTTTCTAATAATTATTGTTATTCTAGAAGTACCTAATATTAGTAAATCATTGCACCATATATATACCTGAAGTTCAGTAATTCATTCAATTAATACTTTTTGAGCACCTACCATTTGTGAGAAACTATTCTAAGCCTGGGAAATATAATGTTAATTAAGGCTAAAAAGTTTGTTTTCACAAGATGCTTCCAATTACTCACACGAGACAGAAAGGTTAAAAAAATTGTGGAAGAGTGAAAGAAATAAGTATAGATAAAAGGAACTATCATCTTTTTTGAGGGTGGTTCTAAAATCTGCCTCCAGGATGACTTAAAGTGAGATTCCTATAAAATCTCATTTTTCTTCAATTTTAACACATTATATTTTTATAAATAAGATTGTATTTTGCTGATACTTTGTATATTTATGTATATATTGCCATGTTACATGAAAATATAATCTTGGAGGAGCCACATCACATATATTTTCTATCTCCCATATTACCTTTAATGTAGAAAGTGCTTAATGCAATTTGTTGATTTGAATTTAAATGTTCATAGTTCTTGGGTCAAGGTGTAAACACCGAAAAGTACTTTCAAAATTACTTCTGTAGCTAAGTACTACTAATAGCTATATGTACCCACAGCAACAGATGGGTGATGTTTTGTCAATATGGCCCTTCTCTGAAGAGGATAAAGAGTACGGATGGAAATGGCCATCAGGTAGAACTTGGCTGGAGTTAGGTTGTGGAAGACTGGAGCCTGAGAGACTCACTCAGGGCAAGAGAAGATGCTGAGCATGGAGAATAGGGCTCATCCAGAAATGATAAGGAGGAGCCAAAGGAAATGGATCTGGTTCAAAACAAGATCAATTTTGGAAGGCCAATTGTTTTGAGCTTTGGATATTAACTAGCTTGAAAATTTACTTTTCTGAGTTAATAGAGAAAAAAATTAAGGGGCCAGCTAGAGGAAAGTCAGTGTTAAACATATGGGCATACTGAACTTGACTCCTGTGTGGTATTTATGGGTTTTTATTATATAATATGTATTTAGAATGGTGATTTCTGAAACATTTGGGAAAGGAGTTATGCTTTCTAGATGCTGCTTTTTCTGTATATTTAGAGGTTAAGCTTTTATCTTGTGGTGTTCTGAATATATTCCTTTTATAGGTTTTTAAACTACTTTGTGCATTATCCTGTCTTTAAAGAGAGGGTGTGTATAGCCAAGCATAGTGGCATTCACCAGTAGTCCCAGCTACCGGGGAGGCTAAGGCAGGAAAATAGCTTGACCATAGGAGTTCACGCTGCAATGAGATATGGTTGTGCCATTGCACTCCAGTTTGGATGACAGAGTGAGATTCTATTTCTTAAAAGAAAGAGAGAGCAAGTAATCCCACTAGTGGGTATTTACTCAAAGGAAAAAAAGTCATTTTATCAAAAGGACGCTTGCATTGGAAGGTTTATTGCATTCACAATCGCAAAGATGTGGAATCAACCCAAGTGCCCATCAGTTCACGAGTGGATTAATAAAATGCAGTATGTGTACACCATGGAGTACTACTCAGCCATTAAAAATGAATTAATACGTTTTGCAATAATCTGGATGGAACTGGAGACCATTCTCTTAAGTGAAGAATCGCAAGAATGGAAAAACAAACACCGCATGTATTTACTATTAAATTGGATCTAACCAACCAGCACTAAAGTGCATGGATGGAAGTAAAACTCAACGGAAATCAAGCTGGGGCGGGGGGCAGAGGGGATGGGTGAAACCATACCTAACAGGTACAATGTACACTATCTGGGTGATGGGCACACTTATAACTTTGACTCAAGCAGTACAAAAGCAATCCATGTAATCAAAACATTTGTACCACATGGTGAGTGCCAGGCGCACTGTCTGGTGAGTGGACACGCTTGAGGCTCTGACTCGGGGATAGGCAGGACATAGACATTGTATATAACCTGAACTTATGTACCCCCATGATGAACTGAAATAAAAAAAAAAACCAAACATTTGTACCCCCATAATATTTCAAAGTAAAAAAGAAAACAGAGAGAGAGAGAGAGAGAGAAGAATAGTGAATAAAGATGCATGGTCTTTGGAATCTACACACTTGGGTTTGAGTCTTTGTTTTACTATTAGCTCTAAGGTCTTTAGTAACTGTGATTTCAGCTTTCCCATGCAGTTATAGTACCATGGTTAAAATTATACTTTTTGAATGTTACTGGATTTAAGTATCCCCATAGTATGTTACATAAAGTAGTTTAAATCAGTTAAAGAAATATTTATTGAGGACTTCTATGTTCCAGGACTTATTTTATGCACTGATAGGTACTCAATAAATATTTGTTGAAGTACTTTACTTTTTATATCAGTTTTATGTTCAACTCTCCTGAATTATTAATATATTCATTATGAGTTCACCATACATTTTGGAATCCTGAAGACTTCATAGTACATCCAGTTTAACATCCATATTTCTCACCATCTTAGGATACAGGAATTTATAAAAGAATTATAAAGATAAAGATCCAAGGGGGGTGGAGTTCAAAAAGATACATAGGACTTCAGGACTTATGTTTCCTTGAGCCATCTGTGCATTAAGATCAAACACATTAGGGAAAAAAACTGAACACAGTATGAAGCAGAATAGGTTAATAAATTAGAAACATTATGTGATCAGAGCACAAAACATCTGTTAGATAAATTTATAAGAAGAAAATATGTTTCATATAAATCATTTAATTATTCATTTCAATTTTTAACAATCTTTTGTATACCATTCCAAGTTTGAAATCTTTGAATTTTGACTAATTTAGTTGTGGTTTAAATTTTCAGTGGTTTATTTAAAAAAACCTTTATCTTTCAAACACTTGATTTTCGCTCTTTAATGATGCTGTGTGATATTTCATTACAGTTTCAGTGATCATCATCTATATCTCTGAAAATAAAATCATTAACATTAATGTTCAGTTCAAAAATAGGGAGACAATTTAAGCATATAACTTCCTCTATCTTGTTTGCTGGAAATACTTTTCTTCTTCTAAAAATTGTATTTAACCACAACTTTTATCTCAGTGATAGTGAAATATTTCATTAGGAAATTTTGATACCTTTAATGCATTATAATATGAACAGTAACCAAATGCTTTCATTTTTATGGGTATAAATCAGAAATATAAAAGTAACATCACAAGAAATTAGATATTAAAATACCTTATCTACTTTGTCAAAGATTAAATGGCTATATGAGGACGGTTTTATATCTAGGTTCTCAGTTGTGTTCCACTGGTCTATGTCTCTGTTCTCGTGTCAGTATCATGCTGTTTTAGTTACTATAGCCTTACAAAAACATACACTGAGGAAAAGAATCCTTATTTAATAAATGGTGCTGGGGAGATTGGATAGCCACATGTACAAGAGTGAAACAGGATCTGTACCTTTTACCTCTCACAAGAATGAACTCGTGGTGCAAAACAACTTAAACCTAGGACATGAAGCTATAAAAGTTCTGGAAGACAGTGTTGGAAAAACTCTTGTAGACATTGGCCTAAGAAAAGAATTTATGAAGAAGACCCCAAAGACAATCAACAGCAACAACAAAAATAAATAAATGGGACCTGATCAAATTAAAAAGCTTCTGCACAGCCAAGGAAACTCTCATGAGAGCAAACAGACAACCTACAGAATGGGAGAAAATATTTGCATGTTACACATCCAATAAAGGGCTGATAACTAGAATCTATATAGCACTCAGGAAAATCTGCAAGAAAAAATCAAGCAACCCTATCAAAAAGTGGGCAAAGGACATGAACAGAAACTTTTCAAAAGAAGCTAGATTAATGGCCAAGAAACATTAAAAAGTGCTCAACATCTCTAATCATCAGGGAAATGCAAAAAATCAGACCAACAATGAGATATCACTTATTTCCAGTGAGAGTGGCCTTTATCAAAAAGTCCCCCAAAAATAATTGGTGTGGATGCAGAGAGATAGGAACACTCATACACTGCTGGTGGGATTGCAAACTGGTACAACCTCTGTGGAAAGTAATACGGAGATACTTCAAAGAGCTACAGGTAGAACTACCATTTGACCCACCAATCCCATTACTGAGCATCTACCCAAAAGAACAAAAGACACTCTATAAAAAACACATCTGCACTAGAATGTTTATAGCAGCACAATTCACAATTGCACAGATGTGGAAACAACCAAACTGGTCATCAATACATGAGTGAATTAATAAAATGTGGTATATGTATACCATGGAGTTCTATTAAGCCACAAAAAATAATGGTGATCTAGTACCTCTTGTATTATCTTTGATAGAGCTGGAGCCTATTCTACTAAGTGAAGTATCACAAGAATGGAAAGACAAGCACGACATGTACTCACCATCAAATTGGTATTAACTCATCAACACTTAAGTGCACATATAGTAATAACATTCATCGTGTGTCGGTAGACGGGAAGAGGGAGGAGGGTATGGGTATATTCATACCTAACGGGTGCAGTGTGCACCATCTGGAGGATGGACATGCTTGAAGCTCTGATTTGGGTGGGGCAAAGGCAATATATGTAACCTAAACATTTGTACCCTTGTAATATGCTGAAATAAAAAAAATGAAAAAAATCTTAGCTAGTTGATTTACATGGAAATCTTAGCAATATTGGTTACAGGGAGTTAAGATATCCTTGGACTCAAACCCTACTCCTTAGAAGAATAATATTAAATCTAAGAGAGTGGAAAACTTTCAATCAGTGTATGTAGATTTGAAAATATTTTGATCCTATCTACCTGTACCATGTCTTTGTATTGATAAATAATAATGAAACTGATAACTTTAAAAATTTATGCCATAAAGCATGGGTACTTTATTTGGAGTAGAAAGAGTGTAAAGGATAAAACATAGTACCAGAGGTTAGAATACCTATTTTTTTCCTCCTTTGCCACAAATATGTTTTATAAAAATCTGATTTATCAGGCCTGAAACCTAGGCATCTTCATTTCAAAAATTTTCAATGAATGGCTTACTTATTTCTTTTTCTTTTTAATTTTTAAAATGTTGACAGATAATATTTTAATATTTTTGTTAAGTATAACATGATGTTTTTAAGTATACACATTGTGGAATGTTTAAATCTAGCTAATTAACAAATGCATTACCTCACATAGTTATAATTTTTGTGGTGAGAGCAGGTAACATTCACTTTTTTTTACATTTTTCGAGAACACAATAAATATCCATTAACTATAGTCACCTTGCTGGACAATAGATCTCTTGAAATGTATCCCTCCCATCCAACTGTAATTATGTATCTTTTGACCAATATCTCCCCAACCACCCTTCCCCTTAAACCACCAGCCTCTGGTAATCACCATTATACTCTCTACCTCTATCAGAGCAACATTTTAGGTTTCACCTGAGTGAGATCATATGGTATCTGACTTTCTCTGACTGGCTTTTTCCAGTTAACATAACGTCCTCCAAATTCATCAATGTCACATTGACAGGATTTAATTCTTTTTTTTTTTTTTTTTGCTGCATACTTTCCAATTGTGTATACATAGCACATATTCTTTGTCAGTCATCTGTTGATTCCTTATCTTGGCTCTTGTGAATAGTGCTGCAGCAAACATGGGAGTGCAAATATTTCTTCCACATAATGATTTTAATTCCTTTGGATGCATACCCAGTAGTGAGATTGCTGAATCATAGAGTATTTTTAGTTATAGTTTTTTGAGGAACTTCTGTACTGTTTTCCATAATGGTGTGCTAATTTATATTCTCATCAATATTGTGTAAGGGTTCCCTTTTCTTCACATCCTTACCAGCACCTATCTTTTGTCTTTTTTGATAGTAGCCATTCTAACTGGGGTGAGGTGATACCCCATTTTATTTTTGATTTGCATTTTCCTGATGTTTAGTGATGTCAGATTTTTTGCCCATTTTTTTAATCAGTTTATTTGTGTTTTTGCTATTGAGTTGTTTGGGTTCCTTATCTATTTTGATATTAACTGTTTGTCAGATATTTAGTTTACAAATATTTTTTCCCATTCTGTATGTTGTCTCTAGACTCTCTTCATTCTTTCCTTTACAAAAGGAATTTATCTCAAATTCCTATATGACCAACCCACAGCTAATACCATACTGAATGGGGAAATGTTGAATGGTTTATCTCTAAAATTTGAAATAAGACAAGGATGCTGACTTTCATCACTTTTATCCCACATTACTACTATCCTAGCTAGGGCAGTTGGGCAACAAAAGAAATAAAAAGCATCCAAATTGGAAAGGAATAAGTAAAATCATCTCTGTTTGCAGATGACATAATCTTATATATAGAAAACCCTAAAGATACTAACACAAAACTGTTAGAACTAATAAACAAATTCAGTAAAGTGGCAGTATACAATATCAACATACCAAAATCAGTAGCATTTGTATATTCTAATAGTGAACTATCTGAAAAAGAAATTAAGAAAACAATTCCTTTTATAATAGGTATCAAAAAATACCTAAGTATAAGTTAGTCAAGAAGTTGAAAGAAAGATCTTTCTCTCTTAAGATTGAATTGATTGGATAGAAAGTTTCCAGCTGATTTTTGTCCATTCTTTTTTTAATATTATAATATTATGCATGGTTCTTACTGAAAATCTGAGGTAATTACCATGGGACTTTATCTTGGTTGGACTTGAACTCCCTCATTTGTGTCCTCAGCTCTGTGAAACTGCTGGAAGCTTTCCTATGCTTCTTAACTTCTAGGTTGCTGCCAGTAAATTGACAAATGCCTCAAGGAGAAAAATGCCGCTAATTTTTAGTCTTAAATTTATTCATTTACCTTCTCTCAAGTATCTTGTTTCCCCACAGAACAAGCTGCCTTCATAGATCTTTATGGTATTAAAACTGATTTTAAAAATATTGTATTCAATAGTCTGATGGCCTGTGACATATTGGTCTGTCATTTTTAAAAGCTGAACTGATCCATATCAGTGTAAGTTTTTAAGAAATGCAAGTCATTTTAAGATGCTTTAACTTACCACCTTCAGAACATAATAATCAGGAGTTTCAAATATGAGGGTAGTTTGGACAAGCCATTAATATATTCATATATTTCTTGTAAATAGCATTGTCTTATACATACCCATTAGTTAAGAAAACTGGATTTACCTCTAGTTATGAAGAATCTTAGTTCTATTAAAATGTGTAGGTGTTCGGAAAGTTGATATGTTAACTTATTCTACTGCTCTTCTTAACTTATACTCACATAATTTGTTATAAAAAAATCTATTAAAAGATGATCTGTTGAACAGAGTTAAACAGTACTCCTACACAGGTTTTTGCTTTATTCATCAAATTCAAAACTGAAAGGGGAAAAAAGTGGGACACATGAAATTCTCAACCATTTTTAACCAGAACAAAAATTCTGAAGGATAACTTTTCCCTTTCTAGTAAATACAGGAGAACTGGAAGCAGACTGGAAAGGGTGAATCTCTATATGGTTTTATGTGGAGTCTTTAATAAAAGTTAAATACAATGGTGGGCATCTCAATCAATGTAGGTATGGAAAGATCTCAGTATATTAAGAATAAGAGTTGGCATTTGCTTAGGAGCTTGAATTCTGAGAGCTTTGAATCTATAATTTAGTTCACTAAAATGGCGACATAATTTATTGTCATCTTACTCATGAAGAAACTATGAAGTAAATATTGTTTGTCTAATATATTAAAACTAATAGAGGGTAAAGATAAGAACTGTATACTTAACACTGTATTACTGGCATGTGCTGATATTGCCATAAAATGATACACTGCATATTGAGACAAGCATATGTGAACACATACAATTTTAACATCATCCAGAATATTGCACATACAGAAATCCCCTAAGAGCTTTAAATTAATAGAGAGCAGTTCTTTATCTTATTTTCTTTACTCAAACTCATTTTCTTTTACCAAGGAAAATCCAATCAGTGATTTTGGAGTTTATTGGTATTTATAGGATTCTTTCACTCTATAAGGTATTTCTAATGGTTTTACTGCAAGCTTTCATTTCAAGTTTACACTATTATTCAAACAGCTCAGATCTTAGATAAAAATAAAGGACCAAAAGATGATTTCCACACTACAGTTTGAATAGAAACTGGAATCTACACTACTCTTCACAACACTTTTCAAATGTCTCAAAAACCACTGCGTAAATCTGATTCTAGACAGAAAATTATTTAAGGCTTGAGTTAAAAGTTTTTGTTTTAATAAAATTAATTAATGCATATTTGGCAAATATATTTTAAATAAATGTATAAGAACTACTGAATTAGTATATTTTCATTTTATAAATTATAAGAAGTAGATCAATATTCAATAATTGATATATCAACAAGAAGAGAAATTATAATAAAGTATACAAGTTCCCCAAATTAGAGATTGTGCTCTATAAGGGGGCACTGGTGGGTCTATAGAGGACCATGGGCCATAACAGCTAATGATGATTTTCCAAGTAGACATAGTAAGAGGTGGTTATTTTGTTGTTAGATACTCATCACCACTGTTTGAGATTGTTTGGGAAATGGTAACTTAGGCATATGTACGTAAGTATCCAAGCATGCTCTTGTTATTTTACACTCTGCATTGATTACCGACATGGCCTGAATTGAAGTGGAGTGTGAGAGCAAACATAGGCATATTTGCCCGGCTGCTTGAATGAGTCAGACTAGGTTCTTCAGCAAGAATACTCTGGCAAGAGGGAACTTTAGGTCAATAGCGTTAAATTCAAGCACAAGGACTCTCTCTAAGTGGGAGGGTGCTTAAAGAGAAAAGAGAAGAAAAAGCATTTTTCGGGGAAATCTCTGATACATTATTTTTATACAATGACCAAGAATTTAAAAATGAGCAATAACTTAGAATACATTTATCCCCAACAAAAGCTATTGCCGTAACCATTTTATAGTCATTTGCATCCTCCTTCCCAATTCTTCTCTTCTATTTTTTCAGGGCCAGGCTGGATTCTAACAGAACTCTGCCCATTTCCTTCCAAGCATGATGCAGTCACATTTAAAAAAGCATTACATCTCATTGCTGGAGCTAGGCATACCCACTAGTGTACATAGTGTTTTCATTGTTAGTGTAACTCCAGTGACCATATCAGTTAGTGAAGTCAGACACTTTCTGGCTGGAAGTGTAAAGATCCCTCCAAATATAACATTCCCTGCAGTGTGTTTCTGTGGCAATCTACTTTTTTCTGAAGAAAAAGTCAATGTTTGCATCCTTATCAACTGGCTTATTATTATTATTATTATTTTTTTTTTTTTTTTTTGAGACAGGGTTTCACTGTTGCCCGGGCTAGAGTGAGTGCCGTGGCGTCAGCCTTGCTCACAGCAACCTCAAATTCCTGGGCTTAAGCAATCCTCCTGCCTCAGCCTCCTGAGTAGCTGGGGCTACAGGCATGAGCCACCACGCCCGGCTTTTTTTCTTTTTTAAAGCACATTCGGTATTATACTAGAATAACAGCTGGCTTAGGAGCTTTACAAAAACCTCCAGGGTAACAATTTTGGGGAGAAAAGATTTTTAATGATGTTTTCATAAATCTGTTGTTTTGCTATGCAGACTCCTGTAAATAGAGTGACTATGGAGATAGAACTTCATGAGGATTGACAGGGCAAACATTTTAATGTACTTGTGGGAGGAATGATGTTTGGAGGTACACTGATAGTGTGTTCACAGTTTGATGAAGCTAAGCTAAGGCCTATGCTTCTACATGCATGATGGACTCAAAGATTCAGTGGGTCTGGCCCCTTCCTTAGAGGGGATCTACATTGTGGTACTTACATTTACAAGTGATTGCTATGATGTCTGTGGCAAATTTATAGCCAAATTCAATCCTATTGCACTCACACAAGCCTGGTGTCAAACCCAAATTCATAAACATTGGGCTGGTTTAAAATAGTGTGTTTTATTGTTGATGCTGTTGCTGTTTTCAGATATAAAGAGATGTCCCTTGTTGCTATGGAATAAGAAGGACATTTTAGTGTTAATTATATACCAATTCAACAACTGTTTTAAGTATTTAATGTTATCTGTTTAACTTTTGAAAAATTACTATGAGACATTATTACACTCATATTTTATGTATAAAAAAATTAAACTGGCTGGGTTCTGTGGCTCATGCCTGTAATCCTAGCACTTTAGAAGGCCAAGGCAGGAGGATTGCTTGAGGCCAGGAGTTCCAGACCAGCCTGAGCAAGAGTGAGATCCCATCTCTACAAAAAAAAAAAAAAGAAAAATTAGCTTGATGTGATGGTGTATGCCTGTAGTCCCAGCTACTCGGGAGGCTGAGGCAAGAGGATCACTTGAGCCCAGGAGATGGAGGTTGCAGAGAGTTATGACACTGCCACTGCACTGTAGCTTGGGTGACAGAGCAAGACCCTGTCTCGGAAAAAAAAAAAAAAAGAAAAAAAAGAAAGAAAAGAAAAAAGTAAGAAAACTGAACTATTGGAGGTTAAGAGAAAAAAAAATTATAAATTTGCAGGAATAAGAATAGTGGGACTTTGGTTTATCTGCCTCTAAAATCCAGTTTCCTGTCATTGTATAAAGCTATCTATCTATATTAGTTTAGGTTCTTCAGAGAAGTAGAACTAGTAGGAGATATATCTTTAAATTTATTATAAGGAATTGGCTCATGAGTTTACGGAGACTTGAGAAGTCCCAAGATCTTTTGAGGTCTTAGTCATGATTTCTTTGCCTAGACCAATGTTTAGAAGAGTTTTTCCTCATCCATACTTCCTACAACAGCAAATGGCAATTGTCCATTCATTGCAGCATTGATCCTAGCAACAGTGTCATCATCTGTCAGAAACTGGTATATCTGGACGCCATTCCTGACCAATTCACTCATGAGCTTGATCTTAAACTTCTGTAATTCAGTTTTAGAAATTGTATCTGCTTTGGCAGTCACTGGTATAATGTTCACCTTGCTGTCAAGGTTCTTCATGGTTAGGAGATCAAGTGTCTTCAGAGGGTGGCCTGTGGGTGAGAGGAAGTAGAGGCACACATGGATGTGTGAGAGTCATGGTAGTTGAAGAGTGAACGCTTAGTCTTCATTTCTTCTTGGATATAGGCCTCAAACTGGGCATCTATGTAGTCAACTTTTGGTTGGTAGCTCTCTTCTTTATTTAGTTGGTCACCAAATCCCACTGTATTCACAATGGTCAATTTCAGTTGAACATTACTTTCTTGGAGTTCATATGTCTGAGCTTTAAGTTTCACATGTGGGCAAAAATGTGAAGATTCTTGGTCTTCAAAATTAGTATTAAATTACGTATCAATTAGTGTTGATTTTCTAATTCCAGTCTCCCCCATGCAGAGAATATTAAAACAGAAACCTTGCTGAATGGATCTGTTGACCAGCTGATCAGGCAAACTCTCAAAGCCAACATGGCCAGACATAGTCAAGGAACGGATATTTTCTCTTTTTTTCTGTTCATCATCAGACCCTTGTGAGGGTGTACAAGTTGTTTTCACTCCCTTGTAAGACAGCTGCCACGCCACCTCGGCCAGCTGAGGAGATCCTATCTACCTAACAATTACTCATAGCAATTACAGTCCTTGTTTCTGTAACTGGTCATGTGGTCATAGCTGGTATTTATAATTACTTTTTCCACTGTCCATTCTATATTCCTTTTCTTTCAGCAAGTGCCTCAGCTGGTCATGATTCTTTACCTAGAGGTGTGACCCAAATTTCGTTCCTGACAGGTCCAGACCTTTAGTAGTCCTACCTGGATTAGGTTGTTGTAATTTCCCACTGACCTTAGTCACAGGGCATGGTTATACTAAGAGATGCATAAGAGATCTCCTGTAGTCCATACATACTCTTTTTTACCTCTATTGTGGAGTCTCAGTCTAATTTCCCCTTCATAGTCAACATCAATCACCCCAGCCACCACAGGAACTCTCTTCTGTTGATTTAAAGCAGGAGCTGTCCAAGGTGGCTGGGAAGCAGTCTTCCACTTCAGTGGAATCATTGCTGTATCTTGGTGTGGAAACATTCCTCCTCTTGGAACTAAGATTTCTAGACCATCAGAGCATAAGATCATGGGAACAGGAAGGAATAATTTTGCTCATGGGTCACCAGGGGTAACAGTGAATGGTGCCACTCCCATTTCCACAACTTAATTCCTAGAACTATGAGTTCTGGTGAGGAGAAACAACACTATATATTGGGTGCTGATTCAGAGCATATACAGCCTTCTACATAATCTTGCCTTAATCCTGCAAGTATTGCCTCCGAGCTGGTGCTGTGAGTCTACAAAAGGCCATTCCACTGTTGTATCAAGCCAGCTTCTTCAGAATGGTAGGAATCATGGTAAGACCAGTGAATTGAATGATCATGGACCCACTGCTGCACTTATTTTGCCATAAAGTAAAGTGAGTTTCTTGATGAGAAGCAAATACTTGCAGAATACCATGGATACCTTATGAAAGTATACACAAGCATGTCCCAACCTGCTAGAGAATTGAAATACATTAGTGGTCAATATTGCAGTGGTCAAGTGACAGGAGACGTAAGATTTTAAGTACTTCTTAGGGTTTCAGGTGGAGCATAAGTGGATTATAAGCAATTGTGTGCTGAAAAATATTTAAAAGTTAGCTCTCCATGGGAAGAATAAAGTCAATACACCAAGCCCTGCTTTGTAATGTTTTCAGATTTCCATGGTATAAGTACTCTCACTGACTGATTTAAAGCTAGCAAACATATGTGATTGAATGAAAAGTTGAACACAGATTCATGTAGCACACTGTTATATGATATTTCTGCCATACAGTTACCATAGACGTAATTAATCTCAAAATAATAGTAAAATAGATAATAGTATATAGTGAATAATAGTATTGGAATAAATAGAAGCTGATTAATTTATATTCATTCCCTGTGGTTTTAATGTAATTTATTTCACTGTAAGTTTATCTAATTTAATTTTTAGTAATGACTATTTAACATCTAGATCACAAAATTCCTAAAAATTTAACATTGGCTCATCCAGCTATAAGCGTTCTCCAACACAGCACTGAATAAATGAAGGTTTTATATTAATGGAAAAAAGATAATATAGATTTACCCTCAGCAAAATAAACAACCACATTATAATGAAGAAATTAATTGAATAGAAATGCAAATGACCCTAGAGAAAATGGAATTAACTTATAACCTGTGATAGTTTCTTAGGCTCATGTATGTAAATATTTAGGTAGCTTATCATGGGTAGAATGGCAAGATAAGTTCTCATTAAAACATTACAGAACATCAATGTTCTTACATAAGCATTTCTTCTGTTTTCCCACTGCTGCATCCCTTCTTCAGAACCATCCCTCCTGTGCTCTAAACCTTGGTCTTAAAAATTGCTAACTGGAAAGCATAGTGGTTTAGAGGAAGCAACTATGAAGTTTCAGCTTGGCATTTCTTATAACTCAAAACCTTGAGTAAAATGCAGTCTGTCTGAGACTGGGTTTACTAAATTATTAAGTGAGGGCATTCACCAGATGATCTCTAAAGTCCCTTCCAGTCATAATGGTGTGTGATTAATATCTCTCAGGATATTTATTTGGCCGATCAGATTGACTTTTGCTCGCTATCATAGAAGTGGAACACAAGCCATCAATCAGATGGACACTCACAGTCCGCTTTTTTCCCCCATTTTTGTTGTCTTCACAAGTAGATCAGATCAAACATTTAGGAATTCAATTTGATCTATACTGCCCTGGATATAGTCAGGCAAATTGAATGTCACAATACTACCTCAGTCGGTTTCTATACATACTGTTTGCGATAATTCTCTTTTTGATTAATGGTAAGCACATTTCCCTACATTTCCCTGATGGTCTGTGGAGGATTTGGATGAAATAAAAGTTTGAAAAATACATCTGAATGACATTCAAGTTAAAAAGCATTTTATTAGGCTGCACGAGGTCACTAACATTAATAAAATATAACAGACCACACCTGTTCATGTAATCTTAGCAAATATTATAGTAAATCCTTAGTAAATTCTACCAACATTTAAACAAACAAGAAGAAAATTTGTTCCATAAATCACATGATTGGACATAGCCTTGAAATATCTCATTAGTATAGGAAATAATCCTTCAAAAAATTTGTTAGTTTCTATGATTCAAATAAAATTAGTTTAATAAAAATATGTTTTTCACCAAAAAATTGAAATTAGTCATAATGAATACATTCCCAAATAGTCAAACGACACATGTAATGGCAAAACAAAAGTGTTCTCTTTTACAGGAATATACTGCAGCATTGTTATTTATAGTGCTTTGGAAAGGAAATGAATTGGCTTATCTCCTGTAGCTCACTTATGGAGAACTGCTCATTTGTGAAGCAGGGAACTCTCAAAACCCATGAATATAGCTGCTTTAGCATAATCACAAAAGTCCAAACTAAGTATAAGCCCACTTTCAATATCTTCCTGTAAACCTTATACCATACCACATTTACAAATTAAAGACTGAAGTTACCTGTTTCCATTTTCTTAATGATATTATTTAATTTAGTTAAGCCAATCTATCTGTTCACCTGCTTATCCACAACACTGAGCTAGGTGCTTCAAGATTTACAAAGCAGCCCTCCAGTTTTCAATCTAATTGGAAATATGATGATAAGGCAAATAGAGAGTAACTAGGAAAGGCAACACCTTGTAAGCTACTTGGTAAGGTTAATTAAATATTCTAATCCTCAATTTTGCTTCCATAGAATGAGGAAATATCTATAATGTGCCATGGAAAAACCTTTTTATATCAAATCTATTTAGGAATCCATTGAGATTTCAATACCTGGATGTCTATATTCTTGATAGAATTAGGCAGTTTTCAGTGATTATGTTGTTCAATAGGTTTTCTATGACTTTTCCCTTCTTTTTTTTGGAAACCCAAAATTTGAATTATTTGGTTTCATAATTGATAATGTCATGTATGTTACATGGGGTTTCCTCATTCTTTTTATTCTTTTCTCTTTGTCTGATTGGGTTATTTCAAAAGAGATTTAGTTCAGAAATTCTTTTTCCTGCTTGATCTAGTCTGTAGTTGAAGCTCTCAATTATATTTTTTATTTAATTCATTGAATTTTTCAGTCCAGGATTTTTATTATGTTCTTATTTTTTTGATGTATGTATCTCTTTGTTGAAGTTTTTTCATTCAGTTAATGAATTATTTTCTGATTTTTTATATTGTTTATCAGTGTTCTTTTGTATCTCACTGAATTTCTTTAACATAAAAATTTTGAATTATTTTTCAGACATTTCAGGGAGTTTTAAAATTAAAATCTATTGCTGGACAATTATTACGTTCATTTGGAGGTATCATTTTTCCATATTTTTTTGTGTTTCTTTTATCCTTACATTGCTATCTGTTCATCTGGTGTAACAGTCACTTCTTCCAATTTTGTGGATTGGCTTTTGTAGGCAAAAACTTTTTTCTCTAAGTGTACCTATAGTGTTATAGGATGCTTCTCTTAGATTCTGCCTTAGTGTAGTTTCTGTATGATTTTTTTTTCTTTAGTTAGTGTCAGTGGTGTCTGTGGGTTCCTCGGTGGCTTAGACTGTGATTGTTAATATAGGTTCTGGTGAGGCATTGCTTGGGATGGGGATGCCATACAGGTTGATCATCTGTCCTCGGTGGTGGCAGTGGGCTGGTATGCCTATCATTGGGCCCCCAAGCAGTGTACATTGGCATGGGTACTTCAGTCCTTGGACCTCCAGGCATCTTGTTCAGGTGCCAGTAGTGACAACAATGGGCTGGGTGTGCAGAATGTTTTTAGGCCCCTAACTGGTGTATGTCAGTTTAGCAACAGCAGTATTGGTGGCAAGCCAACCTATGGTCACCAGTCAGTACATTCAGGTTCCAGTGGTGGTCGGGGCAGGCAGAGTGGGCTGGTCTCCAAACCCACAGGTGGTATATATTGGTGGGTGCCAGTGGTGGTGGTGGCAACAGGCTGGGCTGGCCTTTGCTACAGCCTCGGAAAGGATGTGTGGTTGCCACAGACACGGGCACTGGTGGGTGAGAGAAATCGATCCCTAGGCTCCCAGATAATGTGTTTGGGTGCTAGCATGCTGGGAAGTTCCATCTTTAGGCTCCCACGAAGAGTGCATGGACACTAGTGGATCGCAGGTGGAGTGGGTTGATCCCAGGCCCCTGAACAATGAACACAGACACTGGCAGAGTGGCTTGTGGCAGAGCAGTTCAAGCAGGGCAGGTCTGTCCTCAGGACGCTAGTGGTGCACACAGTGCCAGCAAGCTAGGCCAATGTCTGTAAGAGTTTTTCCAACATTTTCTTCCAGAATTCTAGATGCAAATATTCTCAACAAAATTCTAGCAAACTGAATTCAGGTGCTTATCAAAAAAAACAATCCATCATGACCAAGTGGGCTTCATCCCAGAGATGCATGGATGGTTCAACATATGCAAATCTATAAATGTAATTCAACACATAAATAGAAGTAAAAATAAAGACCATATGATCCTCTCAATAGACGCAGAAAAATTATTTTACAAAATTCAACACCCTTTTATGATAAGAGTGCTTAACAAAATAGGCGTAGATGGGACTTACCTGAAAACGATAAAAGCCATATATGACAAACCCACAGCCAACATCATACTGAATGGGGAAAAATTGAAAGCATTTGCACTTAGAACTGTAACCAGACAAGGTTGCCCTCTATCACCACTTTTATTTAACATAGTGCTGGAAGTCCTAGACAGAGCAATCAGACAAGAGAAGGAAATCAAGGGCATCCAATTGGGGAACAGCAGAGGTCAAACTATTGCCCTTTGCTGATGATATGATCTAATATCTAGAAAACTCCAAAGATCTGCCATGAGACTACTAGACTTGATAAACAAATTCAGCGAAGTCTCAGGTTGCAAAATAAATATACAGAAATTAGTTGCATTCCTATACTCTATTCACACATTTTCCCCCTTTGTCCAAGTACCTGTCAGCTTTTGCTGTACAACAAACCGACACAAAACTTAATGACTTAAAACAGCAAGCATTATATTCTGTATGCTGACTAATCGGTTTTTCTTGTCTGGCTCAGGTGGAGCCTGTCACAGGCATGGTGCTTAATCTGTTGGTCTCAGCTGGGCCTCTTTGTTCCCAGTGATTGCTTATCCTTTACAGTGCTCAGTCCCCGACCTTTTCAGCACCAGGAACCATTTTCATGGGAGACAATTTTTCCACAGACTGGGGTGAGGGGGGTGGTTTAGGGATGATTCAAGCACATTACAGTTATTGTGTACATTATTTCTATTATTACATTGTAATATATAATGAAATAATTATACTACTCACCATGGGTTGAAGCCCGCTGTTTCAGCAGGCTAGCTGGACCTCTTCACATGGTAATCTCAGATTTCCAAAACCAGCCAGAGAAAGTAAGCCACAATATGCAATAACTTTTAAAGTCTTTTCTTGAATCACATTGGCTTAGCCACAGCAAACTGCATGGCAAAGCCTGAATTCATCATTAGAGGATACATTGTCAGTCAAGGTGGATGCAACAGACTACGAACTAAATGTTTGCGATTACTTTAACTATCTCATACTTGAACATGCTCATACTTCTGAAGGCTCATACTTGGCACCTTGGAAACAAAGCGTCTGATTAACATATAATTCCTCTGTCCTAGGCCTAACTGATGACCCTTCATTGAGAAATTAGAGATTGCCTTCAAATTTTCACAGTATTTTATACTTTTAACCATAATTCCCTAAACTTCCCCCTTTTGACAGCTTTCTTGCTCTAGGCTTTCTTTTCCATTTCTATTGCCCCCACATCTTAACTATATACTATTTTTACATTAATTGTTAAGTGTTTAGGAACTTTTAACCATATCTGCTCAAATTGTATTTTATTTAGTTTTGATTAAGTTAAAAAACAGTCACATAGCATACTTGCTGACCACATCCCTTAGAGTGTTCTCCCCAGCATTTTTGCAGTGCTCATTCCTTCTTGTCATCCCCATTTCTATTCAAATGTTACCAACTAAGAAAGATTCAAATCTAAAGTGGCTCATGATTAGACTCTCGTATTCCA
Organism: Lemur catta; assembly: GCF_020740605.2. Lineage (NCBI taxonomy): Eukaryota > Metazoa > Chordata > Mammalia > Primates > Lemuridae > Lemur > Lemur catta. The sequence continues at coordinate 7,031,876 of NC_059151.1, read as the reverse complement.
TTTCTGTGTTTGTTTTTGTCAGAGCAATAGGTTATCTTATTCATTTATTTAGTATGCATTATTTACTTCTTTACTTGAAATGATATATAAAAATAAGATCATCCAGTTGATAAAACATTGAAATGCTTCCATATAGTTTGTTAAATAGCCATTTCTCTGAAATTCCCAGTGCCCCTAAGTTAAGTACCCAGTACTCTCTGTGATACTCACTGAACAATTCCCATCATCCAGAAACAAAAAGGTTAATTCTGACTTACCGGAGGCCTCTAGAACTGCCTTGTACTATGGCCCATGTCTGCGCTGAAAAACTGGAGCCTGTGCTATAACAGCTGTTAGATATGTGTAATTATCACTGCTTATATGACATTTGCTATCTGCCTCTATCATTAAGCAGTACGTTTCCTTAATTTGCTATTAGTGGCAAATGAGTTATTTTCATAGAAGAACTCAATGAACCAGATCCTTTAGGCTTGGACCTTGGCAAGCTAAAAGAATAGATAGAAGGTAGTTATGCATTCCTTTGTCAAGATAATATTCTGTTTTCTTAGTTCAAAGTCCTGTTTTCATATTCCAGAAGTAGACTATTAACCTCATCTTTTGTTGTGCCGTTGTTCTGTAACAACTCCTAATCTCCTCTCTGAGAGATTAATATTTCAGAGAGTACTTAAAGGGCAAATACTTAGTTTAAAAGGAGAGAGAAAGAGGGAGAGAGAAAGAGAATATCACATGCATTTTTCCCAAAATATTGCTGCATTTAGAATGTTGAATAAATTGGTATCTGAACATAAATACAGCATCAAAAGAAACCCTTTTAGATGCAAGGTTTCAACAAAACTGATAATAAGATTCCTAAGTTATCACTAGAAAAACCCTTTATAAGCACAAGATATATGATATATATGCTACCATTATATTAAGGCTGATTTAAATTTATAATGCATTTTTATCAATAGATTTATGGAATTTGCTGTCAGACTCAATGGAAATAGTATCTAGATTGCTGGATGCCTATAAGCATCAAATGAGAACCACACTTAAAAATGATTTGCACGTATCTAAACAGAGTTCAACTTATTAATGTAATTTTATCAAAAATAGTACTTACTACATCAAGGAAGGGGAGTGCCTCATCTATTTTGTTATCCTCAGTGCTTGGTGCATTCTAGGTATACAATAAATTATTGTTTTTTGAATTGAACAGATGAAGACAGAAAATTTTCATCTTCCTGTGAGACACTGCCCCCTTTCTTCACTCTCTAGACAATCTGAATGTTCCCAAATACTCTATCCACTTATTTTTCTTATTTTTTCATTTCCTTCAAAGATAAGTTTGCTTTTTTTTTTTTTAAAATAACTGAAAGTACAGGGGTCCATCTGGAGAAATCTTTAGTGAGTTGAAAAAATTGTGGGCCTAAAGTAGCAGGCATTAACTAAATGTATTTTTAGTGAAAATAACCATTGACTTTTTAAATATTAGCTCAAATACTCATAAACGACATCGTGAAGAAGAGAGTATGTCTCTTCCCAAGATATTCTTGGAAAGTTTCTAATCATGATACTTCTGAATGGCCCAGGTAGGCAGTGCTTGATCAGCTAGACAGGGCTACCTGTATTTGAATCTCATCTTTCTCATGTCAGCTTGGATTTCCCTGAACTCCAGTTAAATATTTACCTCCACCACATTTCATGAGGTGAATCCAAAGTGCTAAAGCCTCCAAGATACTCAGATTATTTTCAGATTACATGGCATCTAATGAAGGACAATCTGGCAGTAAAATCTGATAAATCTACATGTTTAACGCTCCTACATGTTATATTAAGGGTTTGCAAAAGGAATCTGATTCTTATTTAGAATGCCTTAAGCATTAGAAGGATATTTTGCTTTTAGTAATTCATACTTTGTTATATTTTCTTTCAAAACTCAAGGGTATTACCAGCCCTAGAAATAAGCCAATAATATAAGCCCTTTAACAATAATCATACTATACTTAGTAGCAGTTCTAGAGAAAGAAAATCGATGTGTGAGAATGAGGTTTCTGAAAGATCAGTGTTGAGGATATGGATGATATAAAAGAAAAGGTTTGTATTCTAGGGTTTAACCTCAGAGGAAAAGTGCAAGCAGCACACCTGGAAGGGTTCCTGAATCTCTATAGATTGGCATTCCTTTAGCTGGGGCCTTTGTGATGATGAATAAATAGAAAGAGGAGCCCCAAAATATCTTTGTCTCCTACACAGTTTTGGGTTTGCTAAAATATCATGGATGACATTTTCAAAGACTATTGTAGAATTGGACTTAATTCTGTGCATTTGTTTATTATGTTCCCACAGTGCATGATAACAATTCAGAAAAGACTGATCACTTCCACTCAAAAGTTGTTGACTATTAAGACAGCAAGAAAACAAATCTCTTTGCATTTAGAAGGTCTCTTTGGCATTCTTGTCTCTTGTGATCTTGACCGCTCTTCTTCCCCTTCACCCTTGTGTACTTTAAGCTTCTCCCTCCCAATGAACAGCTGTGGCCAGATACTTGGCAGCTGGCAGGCTAACACCCAGATGCTAAACTCCTGAACATATTTTCTAGAAGCAGATTTGGGCTCTATGACGGCTGCCCACGAACCCCCTCCCCACTAGCTAGTTCCTTGGCAAGTTCTTTGATTCATTTGATTTTTGGCAGAGGAACTCCCCTGCTGACTATGAAGTCTCTGAGTCTGTCAAATGCATTAGTCAGTCTAAACATTTATTTGACTGCCCCTTCCTACCATGTATAAAGATTAAAGTTTTCCAAGATCTATGTTTAATGTCATACAGAGATAAATAAAAAGTGGTTCTGCACAGTTCAGTTGTATTGATATGAAGGATGAGAGTCTTAGCCCTAAGGCCAAACCTTCATCGATTCCAGCCTCTTTCCAAGGAGAGGTTTGTAACATAATGCTGTGACCATTTCTTGGCAGAGACTACTTTTCCCACCTTATGGAGTGGCAAGTTACCAACACTCTCAAAGCAAACATTTGGCCTGGACACAAGGTGTACTCTCTTTCTTTCTCTCAGTATTAAAAATCTGGTAAATTATTTCCCTTTAACGACTCTCCCTTTACCAGTTAGGTTGCTGAAGAGATTTTGGAGAAGTCTGACTTAGTTACTGATTGAATTGGCCTTTTATCACTCATAGACCTGAGTTCTGACGTGACTTAAAGATTCAATTCCAAAGATTCCATCTGATTCATTCTCTGTCATACCACATGCACTTGGAAAACAACACAGGTGGACAGTACTCATTTCACAGATACGTAACAGGAATTTTACACAGGTGGATTTGGGAAGATTTTTACTTCCTTGAGAAAGTCTCCTTTTTAAAATAATTAATCAACTCTATGTTCATGCTATGCAATAATTCACTGAGACTAAAAGAAGTACAAATGTACATTTGGGACAATAGCTAGTAAATGATGTACCTGGATCCTCAGGCTGAGTGTATGTGGCCTTATTTCCTGCTTTGAGAAAATGTACTGCAGCAAACAGGTGCACTTCCATTTCCTGTATGAGATACGTAATGTATGTGTCAGTGATATACATGACACTTGAAACCTCCTCTTCAAATGCAGTTTGTTTCCATGGCATATTCAGCTAATTGTTTTAAGCATCTCCTTTAGTTTTACTATCACATAGTCTACTATAGAAGAAAAAACACATAATTTTGTCCCAAATTCAATCTGCTCATAAAATATTATGTGCTTATTATGTGTAGTGCATTTTGAGAAATACAATGATATTGAAGTCACTTTCCTCACCTTTCAAGAGTTTATGGTTCACCTTTAAATTAAATTCTACAATCTGTATTTAATTCTGCCTATTGATATGGATGACATTGGTACCAAGTACTGGATTATAGTTCCATAATTTGAAGTTCTACAGAATGTTTTGAAATAAAATATAAAGTAAAAACATATGCCTACCGTTTAACAACAGAATTTTTAAAATTTTTTATTGATACATAATTGTACATATTCATGGAGTACGTGTTATATTTTGATATGAGCATATAACATATAATGATCAAATAAGGTAATTGGGACATGATTCACCCGAAACATTTATCATTCCTTTATGTTGGGAACATTTGAAAACTTCTAGCTATTCTGAAATATAATAAATTATTGTTAACTATAGTTGCCCTATTGCAAACACTAGAACTTTTTCCTTCTGTTTAACAGAATTACCCCTTCCCACCACCCTTACCAGTGTCTAGTAGCCACCATTCTTTTCACTACCTCCTTGCGTCTTCCACCTCAAACTAGTGGTTGCCAGCAGAGTCACACACACAAGAGTGATCCAACTCCTGGGAGTCCTAACAACAGGATTTTTAATTCAATAATAAATTATTTAGATAATGAGTATACACCTGGATAATTTTCCAGTAAGTTAGAGACTCACACAAACACACACATATGTCATATATACAATACATGTACATGTATTATTATATAACATATATAGTACCCTACAGTTAAAGGCTGTAGTTTTCTTATACTAAATACATTTTAAAAAAGTGTATAGGTATTCAAAAGAGAGCTTAGCTCAAACTTTTGCAAAGCACATTTTTCAAGAGAATAGTACTTTCTCTCACTTTATAGGATACTATTTTGCTAAACAGTCTATTATTTAATAAAACATAAAATATATTATTAGCCCCTTTTGCTGATACATATAAATTTGATATTCCTGACTTCTATTACTAGCCTGATTGAAAAAAGTTAACTGTGAATTTTATTATTCAATGAATTTCCTACTCTCACATACACAGAGTTGTCATATGTAAGATCTAACTAAAGATCCCACCTGTAAATTATCAACACTTTAGTGTCTAAAAGGTATGCATGTGCATAATTTGAATAATAGGAAATCCAGGGACCATGTACTCAGTAAAATATATGGTTTTGAGAGGTGTTCACCAATTGCCTATGGTAAGCAATTATTCATTTTTAGGGGGTAGTAGAAATAGATTGACTGAATAACTCATCGGTAGAAAAAAGAAAGGGTGCATAATAGGGATAGAACTTGAAATATTTTTTGGAAAAATTAACATATTTGAAATAGTAAAAATCTATCACTTGTTTTGTACATTTGATAAAATCTTAAAAATAATTTCATCTCAAGAAATCTAAAACTGCTAAATCAAGAGTTGGCTACAATTTGATGAGAAGATGAGATACAGTTTATTTTTCTAATGTTCCAAATTTTAAAAAGACAGATGGATTGATAGACTTATACCCTCTTTTATGCAGTATAAGGCACACATTACCACAGTTTCCTGAGTAATTAGAAACTGATAGAGCAGATCTATATTATAATCAGTCCATTTGCACCTAAAATGGAGTCTATATCTTCTAAGCAAACATATGAGTCAAATGATGCCACTACTATGATTTGTAGACCATTTGGTAGCCGTCATGAGGATCATCCATTGCTTCAGGTCAGTGACTTAGAATCTTCACAAGATTGGTGCCAGAACTTTCATAGGGAAATGACTTGAAAGCCTTTAGGGTAAAACCAAACTCAAAGGGAGGACAGAAAAGTATTGTTATTATATGGAAATATTTATCATTAGACGTTTAGTAGAAAACTTTGCATTTGTCAGGTGACTTAATGTTTGCCACATTGCCAGTTACAAAAAATGTAAATTTGTATTTTGTCCTGTGTGCAGTGGATTCCTTTTCAGTTAAAAAACAGAAGTAGAGGTACATGGCATCTCTAAATTTCTTGCCCAGCATAGGAGTTATTGCTTCTAATTCAGCAGCCAAGTCACTTAGCCAGACAAAGTGATTCCTCCATTCACAACCATAGCCATGAGCAGCAGTCACCTTTAGGGAAATCTTCCATACACTGCCTGCTTTTCTATGCCCATCCATCAAGCAAATGAGCAATCTATTTCTGCCATGGTACGCTGCCACCTCAATGAATCCCCTAGATATCCACTGCTGTCAATTTGAACATCAGCAAGAAAACCACAGATTGGTCCATTTTGTCTAGTTTTGTTGGAGGATTTTCAAGTAGTATCCAATATACCTGTTCAGTTGGTTGTAGGGAAGAGACTTAGTTCTGAAGGAGCTTTAGAGTAAGTAATTTAGTGCCTAGGATACCCCAGAAGTATTTATGTAATATCCTAGGACAGATAAACTGGGTATGCATAACCATATACTCCAGTGTGTTGTATCTCAGTTAGGAGAAAGGGATGAAATTACAGATAGTATTCAAGAAATTATGCTTAATCTGAAATTTACCTTATCTGTGTAAGCCCATGGGATGTTACACAAATAACGGTCTGTCATAGAAAAAAATTAGATTTACAGCTTCATGTTAAATATCTATATATAATATCCTGCTGAAAAAATTAACATTAGCTGATACAATTGGAAAAAAATAGGAATAAATAAGTTTAAAACGTACTGTATGTCACCTTATATATCTTTATATATATATATACATATCACCTTATATATATCACCTATATATATCTAAAATATATATATTTCAGTGATATACCTGATAAAGTGATTCAATCGATTATTAAACTTAAGTAGTGTTTACAGGTTTTCCAGTATGTCTAGATTAAGCTTTGGTAATGAATATAAAATCATTCTGAAAGGTAAAATTTCTGGGTATAGAAATAGCATCATAATAAAGATATACTTTTAAAAGTATATAAGGAAAGCTTTCTGATATACTGTAGTCTATATTATAGAACTACAGTTCTATAATTCCTGAAATGACTGATGTAGTAGCAATTACACAAAAAGGAAGCATATTACATTACTTTTAAGATCTCTAAAATATTATTTAATAAAGAAATGCTGTCTTAGCTAAATTTAGGCAAAAGCTGTCATTAGATATGAAAAATTTTTATTTTTATTACTTCAACTGCATCAAATAAGCTTCTCTGTCATGATATAGAGGAAATTTGTAGTGCATTTGAGGAAAAAAGATTAAGGGAGTATAGAGAGTATTTTTCACATAACAATTGGAACTTAGCTTGTATTTTCTTACTTATATAACAATGTCTCCAGGCAGTAACCTTTAGTATTAAAAACTATTAGAATACCTCCTGAGGCTAACTGTAAATAATTTTCACAGAGAGAGATAATGTTCAATGATACAGAAAAAGGGGAGGAGCAAACCTGGGATCATAGAGGTCTTGAAACAAGGAAGCAATTGTATCAGCACCTCAAGCCTATATCAAGGAATTTTGTATGCTTTGCTTCTTATGTATAGATACCTATATCAGGCTGTAAAGTTTCTGTACATAAGGAGAAAGAATGTGATAAATGCAATGGAAGAAATACAGTTCTCATCTATAGCACATGGAAAATAGCTGTAAGAATTCTAAAGAATACAAAAATACTTTCTTTTTTTTTTTTTTTTTTGAGACAGAGTCTCACTCTTTCTGCCTGGGCTGGAGTGCCATGGCGTTAGCCTAGCTCACAGCAACCTTAGACTCCTGGGCTCAAGCGATCCTCCTGCCTCAGCCTCCCGAGTAGCTGGGACTACAGGCATGTGCCACCGTGCCCAGCTAATTTTTCTATATATATTTTAGCTGTCCATATAATTTCTATTTTTGGTAGAGACGGGGTCTTGCTCTTGCTCAGGCTGGTCTTGAACTCCTGAGCTCAAACAGTCCACCTGCCTTGGCCTCCCAGAGTGCTAGGATTACAGGCATGAGCCACCATGCCTGGCCTACAAAAATACTTTCTTAAATTTTGTTGAATTTGAATGAAATTGCATTGAAATGGACTTAAAATGCAAAGTAGAGGTGGCATAGCAAAGTGAATATTAATCCCCTATCCCTTAGTAGAGAAGAGGGCTAAACTGTATGGTAGAGAACTGATGACTTATAGAAAATGCCCCCTAATGAGACCTCCAGTTCAGGCTTACTTTATAGAAAGAAATACCAACTTCCACCCATCTATTTTTAAAAATAAATAATGGAAAATATAAGGATTTACTCAGTACGTTCGTCAAGGTGCAACCATCTATTTCCCTTCCTTAGGACACTATAGGGAAGTGTAGAAGGACAAGAAGTGATAACAAGAGAAGAATGAGAGTGAGTGAGAGAAAGTAGAGACATAAACCAAAAATATATCTAGTGATATATAGACAGTGAGCTAGACAAGTATTATTTACATCTGGACAGTCAGCTTTAGAATGTTAATATCTGTTTAAAAGCACTTTGATGGTTTATTGGTCTATTATTATCCATAACTTTCCAGCTCCTCAAAATATTAAATCATGGAATCATTAAAATATTAAATCATACAGTGTGAAACAATTTATAGCAATTATCCAAAACCACCAACAGGAAAACCATTATTTGAGGAAAGAAGTATTCTTGAGGAATTGTTAAAATCAAGCAGAAGGCTGAATTGTTCACCTCTGGTTTCATTATTTTAGATTTACATGTGTTTATAGTAATAAAAAACTTATGGTAAAAACAAATACTAAAATTAGTCAAGGATATCAACAAATTTTTTTCTGAGGGAGTATAACTATTTTTAATTTTCTAGTTTTATTTTTATAGAATTAGTTGCTACTATATGTTTATTTTGTTTCCGAGTCACAAATTGTTTTGCTAGACTAGGAATGACTATAGACATCCTGGATATATCATAGAATTAGTGTACATTGTTATTCATAATACTTATTTTTATTGCATTATTATTGCTATATTTGTTCATATTAAATTATATTTCTATTATAGATAGGATTGTAGACTTTCTTGTCAGATAGACCCAAGTTTCCATAAATGATTGCCGCTTATTAATCTCCATAATGAGTGCTTGTCCCGCTTGTAAAATAGTTTCTGCACAATATTGATTTCAGAGTGTTTTTAGAAAAAATACATATAGAAATTAACAGAGTGACTGACAATTTCTAAGACACAAAACTTTATTATCTTTCACATAATTGCAAAGAGTTTTTAGGTTTAGTTGTCATGAAGTGGAGGTAATGCAGTTTGTAATGACCGTTTCCTGTGGAGGCTGGCAAGTGACCATTTAAAGAAGATATTACCACATTAAAATGATGAACCTTCCTTCAAAGAGAGAAGACACAAGCATAAGGAAGTTTATTAGAATTGTGATAGCTTGTAAGGCTGAAATTCAAATAATTCTTGTAAAGGTGACAGAAGAACTAGAATTCTGAACAAATTTAAAACTTTAAACTTTTTTAAATTAAATAACATACTTTAAAAAATGTTAAAGTGTATGTTTGTAGATGGAATATTGGAAAATAATTGATAATGCCATAATACCTCAATACATTTCCAGAAACTGATACTGTAGACAAAAATCTCTGACAAGAACCCAATAAAATTTGAAATAACAGGTGATTGTTTTTATATGACTTAAACAACTTTTTAAAAAGTTGAGATTCTAAATATTGACTCTTTCAAAAACAAAATTATAACTGCAGTTTTACCTTATTTATGTGATAATGCTACTGATAATTCTTTGTATCTAAATATTAGTTACCATAATAGCTATATTTAGAAAAATAAAAACTGTAGCTTTAAATACTTTTAATCTCAAAAAAATTAAAGTAAATGAACTAAGTATTCAACTCAATAGAATAGAAAAAAAGGCACACGGCAAACCCAAAGAAGTAGAAAGTTGTAAAAGCCTGAAAATATTAAACATATTATTTATGTAATACATAAAATTTTATGATATGTAATAATGTACACATTTATATATACAATTTTGTAAACCAATGAATACTCTTCAATAAAAGCTACCAGGTTGTTTTATGATTATTGTCCTCTGAAAAGAACTGATGAACATTTTACCAAAGCTGTTATTGATCCCATTCTCCACGACTTTTGGAGTGAACATCATGAGAGTTGAGTTTCTTTCTCTTGAAATTGAAAGTTTTAATAAATTAAAATGGACAGTTCAGTAGACAATATAAATGGCCTGTGGCTTTCTCAACAATATTAATAATAATATCAATGTCAAAATTAACAATTAGTGACATGTAAATGCATGTGCTTTGCTTTATGATCCTTTTACTCTTCACGACCCAAAATCACTTTTATGAAGTTCTTTTCCAGATGAAGAATCTGAAGCATGGAAAAACCGAATAACTTGCTCAAATCACAGGGCTAACAAAAGTGTTCAGGTTTAGTGTCTTGTTTTTTGGTTTTGTTGAAACTCTAGTGAAAACATAGAAGTTGTTTCTGGCTAAGTTTTTCCTGCTTGGAGGAAGCTGGTCTGCAGGGTTATCGGACAGTGAAGAAAGAAGCATAACATAGTTGTCACTGCTGTTATGAGTTTGACTCTGGATTGACACTCCTGATACATGTAAAACACCTGCATGTGTCACAAGTCCTAATTTCCTATGTAATAACAAACACTAAGAAAACAGAATTTTAAAATACATCATAGAAAAAAGAAATAAAGTTAAGAAAACCTGATAGGAATAAAACTTTAAAAATACGGACAACTTGAAGACATGGAAATATATGGTATGATCTTACACTGTAAAAATACCAATTTTATCAAATATAATAGCTAAATTAAAATCTTCTCTTTTTCATTTAAATGTTCATCTCAAACCAAACATAAGATTATATTGAAGACAAACTTGAAAATGAATAGTAATGAGGGTGGTGTTTTCACATGTATAAAAACAATTACAAGAAAGCTGTAACAAGTGGTATCAAATTGGCACAAAAAGAAATAGATAAAAGGAACATAGAAATTCTGAAGGCAGATATATATTTATATGAACACAAATGCATGCCACTCCCTGATAACACACTCACTTGCTCAAAGCTGCATTTAAGATCAGTGTAATAATTTAAAATAGTAAATGCTTTTGTTGATACATGGAAACTTCGGATTCTACTTAATGCTACACAGCAAAATAAATTTTGGATAGATAAAAGATTTAAATAATTTTAAAAAATAGAACCATGATATTACTAGAACTATATGAGTAATATTTAAATAATCATAAATGAAAAAAATATTGTCAGAATGCTAAATTTAAAACATTACAGAAAATATTGAGAGATGGTAATAAAAATCATTTTCAACTTCAATACATTAAATAAAACAAATCACAGAAGCAACACAAGCAAAATAAACCAAGGAGACAAACGACAACCTAGAAAAACATATTTCAAAATATATGAAATAAGTATCCTTAATAAAGGAGAGCTTTCTCAATTAACAACCAATATTCTTAAATATGTATAAAAATTTAGCCTCAGAGATGTTTATTTCAGTGTTGTTTGTAATGGAAAATAAGAGAAAATCACATATACAAAGATGGTCTTAATTATGGAACTAATCATAGATACATAACCATTAAGAATGTTAAAGAATATTTTACAACTCTTAAAAATGTTTACCATATTGTCCCACGGGGGAAAAGGGTTCTCAAAAGTAGCTACAACTTGAATCCCACAGAAAGGGCAAGGAGAAAGTCAAATATATTTTCCGTGTAGTTCAGGTGAATCTCACTAGAACAAGAAAGCAATGATAGAAGCAATGGATTATTAATTCATTGACCAGGAAGCCATGGGATTTTTCCATTAGAAGATCAGATGGCCTAAAACATATTGATAAGTTGAGGATGAGCACCCAAAAAATGTCCCATTCAGAAAAAATCTGGAGCACAGACAAAAATGGAATATGAATAAAACTTCATACTACAAAGCAGCAAATGGAATGTGGAAAGTACAAAATGAAAAACAAAGCAATACAAAATGCATTAAATGTAGACCACAGAACCACAGTAGTGGCAATTCAGGAGAAAATACAGAAATTTCTTTGAGAGTAAAGTCCTTGAAATCGAATGAACATCCTTAGTTCCTCTTGAGTTCATGTAAAAATATAATGAGTAGACAGTGAGAAAATCTATATACTTTTGCAATGTAATCATGAAAAGAAAAGAAAAGTGGATGAAATGGAACAAGCAGAAAGAAGGAACGGACTAGCACTAATATTGTTTGTTTCGTGCAGAACACTTTAAGTATGACGTTTCATTCTTCAGAAACTACTGTCTGTCTGAAATTTAAAATATGTTAAAGATGAGGGAACTGAGGTTCAAAGAATCTCAGGAAAAACTCGGTGACTTAGGGTACACACAGCTAGTAAACCAAAGAGCTGACTTTGGAAACAAAGTCTGTCTGATAAAAAAGCCTAGGATTTTTCCACCCAACGCCTATGCACCCAGCACAGTGCCTAGTCAGTAGTGGTGCTTAATAAATACCAGCAGTGTCACTGTCCCCAAAACACTAACATACAGGTGCCCATTCAGGGATGATAACAGAATTTTAGTACTGATTAGGGCTGAGTTTTAAATGGATGCCATTATTTGTCATACATATCTATGATTTGTTTTTTGTTAGGCAGATTATGTGTAGGGGCATGGTAGATTTAGACAGGAATGGCTTGGGAGGCATTCAAAAATATTTTCTGAAAGAGAATTGAAAGACAACAAAAGTAAGATGAAATTTACAACCAGTTTTGCTCATGAGGTCCTGAAGTCCAAAATTCAAGAGTGACTCATACTCAGACTATCTGAATGTAAGGTTTTGAAGGACACTTTCCTCTTTAAAAACCTGTGAAACAGCTTTTTTACTCTGTGCTTAAAAATATGTTTTCTAAAAATCATATAAGGCATCAAAAATCCATTTGTGAAAAATTTATCAAACCAATGTCCAACATTGCTTTATATTCATGCTTTGTTGGAACTCAGATCATACACATTACTCATTCTGTGCATCCTAATTGATTCTATTTACACCCTTTTAAAAAATTGCACCTCTGTGAGAGTCACTTAGGCTACTAAAAATGAGAAATTTATTTTCTAAAGTGCTCTTCCTAAGTATTTGCTCAGAAAATCTGGAGACTTGTGCAGAATGAAGTGAATATTAAATAAGTGACTGTTGCAATTATTAATACCTGAATTACAAATATACCTATTAATATCAAGTGCTAATTATCCACCTCAATGATTCAAAATCTCTTGAAAATTATATCACTGAAAGAAATGTTAATTGCTGTTACAGCAGATAGCAAACACATGTCAACTAAATTGTCAATGTAAGTTTACTCTTTCTGGGGCAATAGTCTAGCTTTTTTTATAGTGCTAAGAGCAAAAGCATAAAACCTAGTGTTATAATCAATTTTTTAATTTCTTTTTTTCTCTTTCTCTCCCTCCTTCCCTTCCTTCTGTCCTTCCTTCCTTCTAAAATTTGTCTAAATGCTTCCTAAAGGAAATATTTAGGCATGTGTATTGAGCATATTTTTATGATCCAAATTTATAGGATGTTAAGTGAATGATATATCTATGATTGTAACAAGACAGGTATTTTTGAGTCTGTTACATTTGAAAACACTGGTGACATTATTGTTACTGTGCAAAATACTGTTTCTGTCTTCTTGGATAGCTGTCAAGGACAGTCAAACTATTTTGGATTTTCAAGAAATGATAAAAGAATTAGAGTAAGATTTTTTCCCCAGCATTATACCAGAGAAGACCTGCCTAAGACTCAGGAGAACATTTAGAAAATTTCTGTTTGTGGCCAGTGAATAATCCAAAGCTTTCAGTTGTGTTTCATTGTAAGTTGAGAGATATTGGCAAGAAAGCACGATAATTGTAAACATTCCCCTGAAATCCCTGAGAAAGAATATTACAATGAAACAATACATTGACCTTAGCAAAATGTTTAGTGGGTAACATATTCCCAAGCTTGCCTTTCACACATATGCTTGAAATCTTCTGTGAATTACTTATATAAAGGCAATCATGTGTATATAGTCTTGGTTACTTTAAACAACTTTTATATGTAAAGTAACTTGAATCTTATTGCCCATGATAAAGATTTTAGCACATTTCGCTGAAGTATCTACAGGAGAATTAAAGCTCAAATTCCAGTGTTTTTGAGTACTTTTATACCAAGGGACTGGCAACAGAGCTGTGGAAGTACTCCATAGATGTGTAGCAGAAGATAAATGAATTCTTTTGTGTTACTTCAAATTATTTTTATATTTTTACTTATTTAAAAAATGAGAGGTGTACTTTGTTTTTTAAATCTAGTATATGTAGTGAATGGAGCATTTCATGATGATGAGGATTGCCAGGAGAGGTGAAGAAATTCCAAGGACAATACTATGTTCTGAATTTGTGTCCCTCTAAAATTCATATGTTGAAATTCTAATCCCTAGTGTGATCACATTAGGAGGCAGGAACTCTGGGAAGTGATTAGGTGCCCTAGATAATTCATCCCTTCTGCCATACAGCAAAAGATGGCAATCAAGAAAGCTCGACTTCACCAGCACCAACTGTGTTGGTGCCTTGATCTTGTACCTTTCAGTGTCCAGAAGTGTGAGGAATAAACTTCTGTTGTTTATTTTATATTTTACCCAATCTATGGTATTTTGTTATAGCTGCCCACACATACTAAGATGGACGATATTAAGAATACTTCAACATGTGCTTTTACAAACAAAGTTAAGCCAAATTCAACTCGGGTAAGCAGAATTGCAATTCAGGAGGCTGGTACCAAATTTCTATTAAGCAACCTTTTTGTGCCCCACAATGATGACCTATCCAAAATGTTCATCAACAAAATGCCAAAGATATATTTGTTTTGAGTGCAGATAAAGCTATCATAGAGGTGCCTCAAAAATCTGTTATTTTCAGATTACTTAGAAATTCATTTTCAAGGACACATTTTCTAGACAGGTATACATTTATACTTTATTAAAATGTCTTAAACACCTTTTCAATCATTCTGATTTAGAGAGTGCTAAACATAGGGTCCAGAAACTTGCCAAATCTCGTTCTCGTAGAATTGAAAACATATTAAACAAAATGTTTCTCCTTGAGCACAACAAGTTAAATTCTTATTTTTAATACGCATATTTGATTTGTTTTATAAAACGGGAGACTCCTCCCTTTTGCCTTATCTGTGGGAATTTGTCCTTATTGATAGGATGACCATATAAATTATTATCCAAATCAGGTCAATTTTGAGAGGAAGGGAAAGTGCTATTAGTAATTTTTCTGAGACAATAACCATAAATCAAGGTAATACTAGGGAAAACAAGAGGCATGGTTACCCCAGTCATCTAAGATAACATCCACTTTCTCTCATAAAATCCCCTATAGTGCAATTATATAGAAGACAGGAGATAGTCCTTTCTGTTCAGAAAATCTCTTATTTTCGTTTTGGACACACAGGTAGACCACATTTCCCAGGCTTCCTTCTTATTCCAGCCAGTGGATTATGAGCAGAAGTTTAAGGTGTCCTTTCCACATCTGGCTTGTAAAAATCTGTAGGTCTAGCATGACCATAAATGCTATGATGAACTTGGAAACCATGTTTTTATGATAGCATTCTGTCAATCTGGTCTCAAAAGACTGTGTGGAGAATGACCCTGCCAACCTGTTCACCATCCAGCGTGTTACCGTAGCAGGACATAAGCTTTTTAGAGTTTGCTATGGGTTGAATTGTGGCCCCCCCCAAATGATATGTTGAAATCCTAATCCCCAGTAGCTCATAATGTGGCCTATTTGGAAATAAGATTGTTACAGATGTAATTAGTTACGATGAGGTTATCTTGGAGTGTGATGGATGGACTATTAATCCAATTTAGCTGGTGTTCTTAAAAGAGGTGGGAAATTTGGGCACACTATAGACACACAGAGAACATCATGTGAATACACAGAGACACAAAAACACGGAGGAAAGATAGTCATATGAACATGGAAGCAGAGACTGGAGTTAGGCTGCCACAAACCAAAGAATACCTGGCTACCAGAAGCTGGAAGAGACAAAAAAAAAGGATCCTTCTTTAGCAACTTTGGAGGGAGTGTGTTCCTGCCAACATCTTAATTTCAAATGTTTAGCCCATAGAACTGTGAGAGAATACATTTCTTTTGTTTTAAGCCACGTAGGTGTGTCTCTTTGCTACAGCAGCCATATTAATACAATTTTTTAAGTCATTGTGGACTGTCTTGGGTTTATTCCTGCAGCAATTAACATCATCTAACATAGAGGGAAGTGCCATGGTTCTGACACAATAGGATTTTAAAAAAATTATTATTCATATGATAGAATAAAGAAATCTTGAAATTGGAACGGGGTCACAGTGAGACAGAATCAATACCCTAGTTTCACGGTAGAAGCGATTGTACATCCCTATAGTTGTTTTGAGATATTTCCAAGCAATGAATAATATGTGATTAGCTCAGAGTCAAATAGCCTTGCCAAGAAAGGGAGTTTATTAAACAGTCTGCATGACTGGATAGCAATTCTCCCTTTCTGTATGTGAAAGGTCCTGTTTAGTAACCATCTATGCTTAAATACGAAAACTAAATTTTATTATCTTAAAATTTCTTTGCTCTCCCAAACATCAGAAACATAAAATTTAAGCAAGCTCCAAAATTGGCTAATAACTTTTTCCTTTACAAACTTTTGTTGCATAAGCTGCTTTCCCCTGTGGTACTAACCTTACATCTTAACCATATAAACTCTGAAAGTGAGACTTATGTCTTCAGAAACAGTAAAAACAACCCAGTAATTTATAAACCAGGTTATATAAGACAGTTATTCGGAAGGAAAAACACCTCAAGTACGTTTGAGTAGCAATCTATGAATATAAACATGTTTTAAAACAATAGGCCGTGAACTGTTTCTGAAAAAGCTTGTGGCTGGAATGGGTTTGCATTGTTATGTGAGAAAGACCTAAATGTACAGGGTAAATTTTAGAAAGGACTAGAAAAAAACAGGGAACAAATAATGTGACCAAATTAGCATTGGAAAAAGGGCAAAACATTAACCATCACTAAATGTCTGACATATATCAGGAAGACTTGTATTTATTTACCTCTGGAAAAATGAGAAAAGCATCTGTGATATAGTAAGTGAATTAGCAACAACAACAATAAACTCTGAGTTAAGCGAACAGAATTTAAGCTGACTACCACATAGGAATTACGTAAAGAGTAGTAGTTTCTGATGCAGAGGAGAGAGCACTCCTGAACTGCATATAGGAATTGCTAACACATGGCAGCCGACAGCAAATCCTCAGCCATCTCCCAGCCAGAGAAACATGCCTTATCCACAGGTTACAGAATAAACACAGATGCAGCAAAATGAGTCACCAGAGGAAAACAAAAACCTAAATTGAAGGTAAATGAAGCTTTGTGCACATGCATGACAAGAAATTCATTGAGCAAAACTAATTTTATATCTGTGCCAGAATGGCGGTTTTATATGTTAGAAATAGGGAACAGGAGGGAAAGGAAATTGTCACATGATAGCAGACCTTGAAGTGTATTAAAATAGAGGATACCTTTTGTATTTGCAAAAAAAAAAAAAAAAAAGAAAAGAAAAATATTATAAGAGTGAAAATTCATTTACAGTAATATAAAAGTGGACCAAAGAAATACTGATACATAAAAGAGAGAAAAAGCATGTATAAAAGAAGAAAACATTGAGAACAAGAAAAATGTTCAATGGTAGATAAAGAAAAATAGGTAAGATCCTAGAAAAATGCCTTCTTCTGTAATGCACATAAAACCATGACATAAAAATCAATCATCTGCAGGAACATATCTTTAAAAAGTTGCTGTCTAATTCTATATTTTAAAAAGTTAACATATAACTCTGTTGTTTTATTGGAATCAATTATTAATACTGGAGGGGAATTTATTTCTGAACTGTGCACTAGCACAGATGTTTCTATTCAGAACAAAACATCTATGAAACTTCCCTCGCCCTTCTAACCTGATGCAACCCCTGCAGAATGTCTGTACATTTGTGGATATCTAGGATAATGTTTACACACATTTCTTAAAGAGAGGGCTATGAGGCTTTTGAGGTTAGCCCCTTAGAAAGTCTACTAGGATTTATACTATTTTTTCATTTACTATTAATTTCAGAATTCTTTGGGCCAAATTTCTTATTACAGAAAATAGTGAGATTTTCATGCCTTGTTATGAGTTAAATTGAGTTAGTAACCTTGATGTGAATTCACCTTAGCTGGCTTGTCTTTTTAAAGAGGAAATGTGATTGAATGAATTTAAGTATTCCAAATTCCTTTTCCAAGTGTGTCAATAGCATGAAGTGACCTTGGAAAGGATCTTGGCTCACCCATAACAAACAGTGTCTTGGTAGAAAGCCATTTGGCCTAATGAAAGCAGTGGATCAGCTCATCCCTCCCATTTGCCACAGACTTGCTACTCTGGGCACAGGCTGCTCAGATGACCCATCATGGTTTACAGCCCCGAGCATTGGCTCCTAAGAGGCGAGAAGGAAAGTGGAAATCACTCTCTTTCCCTCTACTGATTCCCTCTGAGGCAAATCTATCTTCATTTCATTTGTTCAGAAGTCAATATAGGTTAAAGAAGTAAGTTCAATCAGTGAAGCAATCTAAACTGGAGTTTTGCTAAAATAGCAGACCTGCAGGGAAGAGCTTACTGAAAATTGGAAAGGGATGAGAATGCATTTGCTAAAAGCTGTTGATCTCTTTAGAAATGGAGATAAGTTTGGATCCTTATGAGAAAAAGTATGATACAAGTAGACCAGATCAATGAAGACTATATGGTAGAAAGATCCTGTAGTTTTTTCTTATTATTTTCTTATTTTTCTTTTCTTGGTGGAAGGAAATAAAAATTAAGTGCCAACAGGAAAAGAACAAAAGAACCTAGTGGCCATTGGATAATAACCAAAAGAAAAGCAAAACGCTAAGTACAGGTAATTTATTTGCTACCTAATAAATTGTCTTCTCTACTTATTAAAATTTTCTTACAAAGATAGAAGCAAAATCATTTATTTGAATCTTGATTCTCTGAGAAAAGGAACAGAAAACAGAGGACTTTTCAGGAGAGACCGCAGTCCATAAGTAAAGAAATACTCAGGTTTTTCATCTGATGATTCTGACTCCCTAAGAGTCGATAAAAACCTGTCAACTCATTGGTGATTAAAGGTACTGGCGACCCCAGAGCTATCTGAGCCCAACATTGTGATCTGTACCTGGTAATAGGTTCTGATTCTGTAAGAAAGGAATCAGGATAGGACATAAGGACTTTTAAGGTGGAAGTTTATTTAGAGAATTGCAACCCTTGTTGAGATTGCTATTTGACAGTGTGGTGGTTTTTAATGTCAATTTGGGTAAGCTGAACTATATTTCCTATAATGTTTCTGGTTAACATTTGCCACAAGACAAATGTACGCTATATTTGAAAGGTAGAAATAAAGCAGTGGCCATATTTATTCTTGGGAGGTTGAAGTAGACAATGTTTATCTTTGTGAATTTGGGGCTCACCTTGTTGATTTGGACAAGTGGCTCTCATGGCCAGCTGTCTTGATATTTCTTCCTTAACGTCTCCAAATCCTAGTGTGAGTGGGGCAAGAGAATAGCTAGAGACTATCATGGATTCCAGTGAGAGAGAGATACAAGCTCCAGCTTGTTCTTTGAGGGCTCCAGTTGTCCCTTCTATCCCCCATTTTGCCTTCTGAGTGCCTGTCCAGTGACTTCACGGTACCAAATAAAAAATAGCAAAACCAAGACTGTTTTCCCACCTGCTACAATCGTGTAAAGTTGCATTGTTTTATAAATCTTTTATTCTACATCATTCCTAGTGGTTCTGAATGAGTGCTGTTTTCCCCAAATGCTTTGCTGTATTTCTAATTCTGGAACATACTGTAATCTACTCCCTTAAACTATCAAGCTTTATTTTACATTATACTGCTGAAGTTTCCTTATTAAGATAAATTTTAACAAAGTGTTTTAGATCGTACATCTGAAAAGAATAAAAATGTGTTATGATAGGTTACGCAGCTAAGAACTCAGTTGTGCGTTTGCCACCTGGCAATACTCTACCTTCTTTGTCAGATTAAACTAATTTCTTCATTGTTCCATATTTTCCAAGACTAAATGAAACATCAGAATTACCTTATATCTATAATACTTTTTTCTTAAGGTCAATTCAGAGAAGTGTGAACTTGTTGGTATTTGTTCAATTGTTTATTTAAATTAGAATGATGTCTAGTAA
Organism: Lemur catta; assembly: GCF_020740605.2. Classification (NCBI taxonomy): domain Eukaryota; kingdom Metazoa; phylum Chordata; class Mammalia; order Primates; family Lemuridae; genus Lemur; species Lemur catta. The sequence goes on along the minus strand of NC_059151.1, from coordinate 7,011,809 downwards.
TATACAAGACTATAATTAACAATGTTCACTAGGAAATTCTACACAAAATATAACAAAGTTCTGCCATTTAAGATATTTACAGGCTGATAATTTATAACAGTTTTCATTTAGTTTAAAGTGACTAGTCATTTATTTTTTCCCCCAAGTCAGTTCTTATTTTAAACTGCTATCTCAAGTGAATTAATGATAACATTAGTTTTAAAAATTTATTTATTTTTTACTGATACACAATAGTTGAATTATATATCACCAAAAACATTTACATATTTTTGGCATACATGTAGTATTTTGATACATGCATACAATGTGTGTAATACTCAAATCAAGGTAATTGGAACATCCATTACCTCAAACATGTATTTTTTCTTTGTCACAAACATTCCTATTTTTCTCTTCTAGCTAGTGTTATGTTTTTATTTATCTAAATTGAATAAAATATACTAGACTCTGATAATTAATTCAAAAATAGCTTCCCTTCTGTCTCAAAATTTATTGTTTTAGATTTGGTCAGAATGGAACAAGACGGTGTATTTGAAGAGTTGTAGATTCTTAGTGTCGCAATTCTAGTTTTACTTAGTTGCTCAGAGATTCTAGGGGGTGTTTGAACAAACTAAGTAGTTTCTCAAAATAACAACTGATGCTGTTTCTTAGGGGAATTAGGCAGTTTTTCATATTTGAAATAAATTTTGAAGTGGAAGAAAAATGCTAACAAATATTCCACCATAACCAGTGTGCAATTTATGGGAGACAGTTATAAACACAAAACTACCAGCATTAAATTTCTTAGCTTCATCTTGCAGTAAAAGGATGTTAACAGCTGGCAATCTGTATTTGTTGGAAATTAAATATTACTGAATAAGATTACAGGGAAAAAACCTGTCTGCATGATTAGATTCTTTTTTTAGCACGCACTGTTTAATTTGGAAGGTTCTGGACCTATAATAAGCCCAGCTGGTTTCTTATGTGTTAGCTATGTTTAAAAATACATTAGATGTTAAAATCTAATTTTTTAATTTCAATAGTGCATGCATGTAACTCCTTTGGCTGCCAGAATGATGTTCAGTTGCATTTGTTTTAATACACATATATTTATTTCTACATTAAAATCCTTGTGAAATTTAGATAGATACACATCTGAGAATGATAATATGCTTTATCCCTCTCCCACCTCTTTGGGGAATGTACATTTAAACTGTGTGATTGGTGATTAAAACAAAACAAAAATATTTTACAAAATATTACATAGCATTTACTAAATCTTTATCAGTCATTCCGAACATGAGCCTTATTTAAATTACTAGGTAGAAAGAATTAGTCACTCTTAGAAAAATATCTCTCTTAATGGACTATTAATGGTGCTAGCAGTGATTATTGCTTTTCAAAGATATAGCTGAATAAAGCATTTTCTCCCTCCTGTATGCTATTATAGATTTTTCAGACTATCTATTAGAAAGGTTAAAGGCAGACTCCTCCATAACTACAGAATTGACAATACAGGTTTGTGACCTTCGAAAGATAAATTTTAATGACATTGAAATCTCTCTTAAATAAACTGAAATATGTCTAGATGTGCAAGAAATAAGGATGAAATAAAAAGCGCTAACTAAAGTAGAAAAGAAAACAGGTTGCTTTAACAGAACATTCACTTTAGTCTTTTGCTTTCTCTCAGAGATGATTTGGTGCCAGCAAACCACGTGGGCATAACGGAAGGTACTGTGGGCAGGAATATCAATGAGCTTGATTTTCCTCACCTTAGCAAAGTGGAGCAGGCTGTTAGACACTAAAACAAATTACCATCTTGGGAAGAAACTGGACCACCTTTGCCCCTTTTTCCCAACCCCAAACCCCAAAGCATCAAAGGAGCCAGAGTCAATACTGCCTGTGCTGTCGCTTGTCTTCACAGTTGGAAACTCTGCCACCAATGCGGCCACCTACTTCCATATTCCCTGGGAAGAGCTTTTTGCCAAGCAGAGTGAATCCTTCTTTGAGTCACCACACACCCCTGGCACGTGTGATGGTGTTGGTGCCGCTACCAGCTCCATTTAGACATGTTGAAATCTGGCCGGCAGACCATATGGGCTCTTGGCCTCAGCATAAACCTCAGTATTTCTCCTTGGTTCTGCCTTTGCTCCATCAGTGGAAGAGCTGTGTCCTCTTTAGCTATAGGCCAGGCAAAGATTCCATCAAACAGAAACGTTTTGCAGTTTAACTCCACAGCAGCGACAGCAGCAGCAGCATCACACCTCTAAAACAAGGGTCCCAGAAAATACTAAAGAGAACAGCCAGGGTGTACCAAAGTATTTTTCAAACCTTTTGTGCTCCAGGAACATTTTCCAATGCATAATCAAAGAAAGCGCTTTTAGGACAATGTTAAAGGGGATGGAATATGATGCCTTTCAGAATTACGTTAGAAGTTAGTAAATGAAAGAACCCTAAAGGGAAGGAAAGCGCCACTTCTTTGAAGTATTCTTTTCTTTATACGATAATTCATTATAGGTCTCTACCAAAAACATTGAGGGCTCTATGTTTCTATGAGTGTGTGTATGTGCTGGGTATAGGGTAGGAAGAAGGTTTGTGTGAGTTGCAAAAGATAAATAAACTGGTGTAGTACTAAAGCTATGATTGGAATGGGGGGATGACTGATTTAAATATTTCTCATATTCTTTTGCATATAGCAGTTCAATTCAGCAATAAAAAATGAATCAAAACAAGTGTAAATTCCCTTTCAGCCTTTTTATGAATTAATATGGGGCCCATAGCACTTGTGGGGACTCATCTTCTCTCCACAGGCTAAATTATCCATTCATTTAAAAAATATGCATTGAGACAGTAGAGTGTGCCAGATACTAGTTTAGGTACGACTGTGCTGTCAGCAATCAAAGTTTCTGCCCTCAGTGGAGCTTACATTCCAGTGTGGACAGTGGGAAGAGGAGACAGAAAATAAAACAGATTTAAAAATGGTTTGTCAAATCATGGTGCACGCCATGGAACGAAATAGGAAAGAAGACGACTAAGAACAGGGGTGGAGGCAATGTTGTGAAATTTGAAATGACAGTTAGACATTCAGTGGTAGATGCTGAGTCGGCAGCAGGACATGCAAGTCAAGAATTTAGAGGAGTTGTCTATGTGAGAGGTACAGATGGAGAATTTTATGCATAGATAATAGTTAAAGCTATCAGATTTAAGGAAGCAAAACCCAACACTTTTTCCCACTTTGATTACAATTAAGCACTTCACATGCCATGTTTAAAAACAAACAAACAAAAAAGTCTATACACTCTGAGACTGAAACAAAAGTAATAGGATTGCCTTAACTGGTTCTGGTACTTAAAATAATAAAACCTTGAATATTGTTATAAATCTGGACTTTGATCCCTGAATTATGATATACTGATGATATCTGAATATATCATGACCTTTGTGAATATAATAATCATTTGAGAAATTTGTTTTCTCACTGTGAACAGACTAATGAAAACTTAGTAACCTTGGTAAATTTGTGGGTGTTTCCCCCTTCATATATGCACTGTGTTTTTATTTGGTAAATCAGTACTCCTGATGTCTGTCTACCTTGCACACGTGGTAAGAAATGGTTTCCTTTTTCAAAATGGCATCACCTAGGAGTGAATCTAGATGTGGAAGAGGTCCAAACAAAGGCTGTACATTAGTTCCCAACCCTGGATGCATATTAGAAAGACCTGGGAACATTAAAAATTACCTTTGCCCAGGTTTCATGCCAAACCAATTATATTAGACTCTTTGGAGATAAGGTCAGGTATCTGTTTAAAACAAAAATCATCAGGTGACTCTAGTGTGTAGCCAGTGTTGAGAATCATTGACTTAGAGGTTGCAGACATGAGAAGAAACAAGAAAGGAAGAATGAGAAAGAATTGTGAGAGAGAGAGTTTGCTGTTGCTAGAGCCAAATGGAAAACTTGATTGAAGAAGGGAATGATCAATTATATCAAGTGCTACTGACACACCAAGTAAAATAAGTAATAAAACCTGGTCATTGAATTTGGCAAAGTGGCCATCCTTTGTATGTTTACAAAACCTGGTTCAGTAGATTCACAAGAAAAGAGATGGAAGAAATTAGAAAAAGAATATGCAGACAACACTTTCAAGGAGTTTTTATCTAGAGGAGAGAACAGAGAAAAGGGGCAGTAACTGGTGAGGCTGTGAGATTAAAAATGAGCTTTTTTTTCAAATGGGATAAACTATGTCGCGTTTATTATGTATTTGAGAATGATTCTGTATATGTAGTGAAAAAAATGTTTACATGGGAATAACAGAAGTGAACTACTGAAACAGTGGCCCTGAGTAGATGTGGAGTTGGATCCAATGAGTAAATATGGTAGATGTGATCTTAAAAAGGCACATAAAGTTTATTCCTAGAGGAGGGAAGATGGAGCACATGAATACAGACGCAAGTGCATTGGTAGTTTTAGAGAAATAACCTTGTGGAAGTTCTATCTGATTCTCAGTGAAATATGAACAAGGTCATTCGGTGAATGTGATATGAAGGAAGCTACTCAGGGAAGAGTCCCCAGAACAGCGGCATATTCATCAGCTGGGAGCTGATTAAAATGCACAATTTCAGATCCCACCCAAGACCTACTGAATCAGAATCTGTGCATTTGATAAGATCTTCAGATGATTTATATGCAGATTAAAGTTTGAGAGGCACTGATCTAGAGGCACTGGGGAAATATGGTAGGATAGCTGATGAGCGCTAATGGCCCACTGGGATTAATGATCACGAATTTAAGATGACACCAAATTAGCATGGCTATGAGTTTTTAATCCAAACGGTTCAAATATGTGGGTTCAGGTAGAAAAGTAGCAGAAGGTCACTAAACAGAGTTCAATTCTGTCAAGAGAGGATAGAGTGATAAATAATCAAGAAAGTTTACAGTAATTTCAAGGACATGATGACTATGATGTTCAGGGATTTAAGGGAGGGTAATGCAGGAATTGAGAAGAAGAGGGTGGTGAGGAAAAGCCAAATGGGAAGGTCAAGGCCTTGTTATTCCCAGCCTTGGAGAGAGAAGGCATTGGTGGAGTTGGGGTACTAAATGAAGTGAACTGGAAATTTTTTCCTCATCTCTTGATAATTACCATTAATTGCTAAAAATGTAATTTTACTAGATTAACTTTCTCTTTGTCTTTTAAAATCATTTCTCTTGAACGGCCATTGCCTGTTTTCCTACCACCTTGAGTTTATTTTCCCCCCTTTGTGGTAGAGGTGTATCTCAAAATATTTTTCCTGTTTTCCGCCCCATGGCTTCTTCACATGTACCCGTGTATCTTCAATTTAACTCCAATAGGGATGAAATTCAGTCTCTGGGAGAGCAGCAGCTCAGACGAAGGTATTCACTCATCAAGGGCCAGAAAAAATGATTGGGATGCATATCTGAAATGATTACCCTTAATTTCCTGAAGCTAGACCGGATATTGGTTAGGGACAAAAGAGAAAAAGACTGAATGACCACTCAGTATAGAAAAGGTTTGAACAAAGGACTTTTAGCTGTATGGTGAATGCCTCAGCCTTAACCTCTGTCTCTGGTGATAGCCGAGAAAAGGTCATCAATCATCAGTTACCACACGTACAAAACACAGAGTTTGAAGTGTGGACATCAGTGCCCTAGGGACTGCATGACCTGTCAAAGAAAAGTTGCATTAGACAAGTTAAACAAGTCAGGAAGATTTTATTCAAGATTATGACAGTAGGTGTCAAGACTATTGGAATTGGAGAGAGAGATTGAACTCAACTCTGCCAAAACAAAAGGAAAAGGAGGGTTTTAAGCACTGGGTGAGCTAGTGGAAGGGTCCTGGAGGATGTTGAGGCAGGGGTGGGGTTGGTCAGTGTCATTAGGCCATCCGTGCTTGCTAATTAGTGCTTCTTGAAGTGCTTCTGCTTGCCCTCTCACAGAAGCTGGGACTTAGGGGTGCTCTCTTTCCTGATGATTCCACTTCAAAGGTATGGCTTCCGGGTCCTTGAGAAGGACCTTCCTGGGTTGTAAAACTGACAGGAGGCTAGGAGATTTATATCTCAAAGGAATAGAGAAGAAATTTACAGTTACAGGTTTTCTAAGAACACAAAAAAGGGTCAAGAGCCTATAGTGAGAAAGAAATCTGTTTAAAATTTAAGCTGAGGGGAATGTGAAGACTGTCTTGAGCAAACCCTTCCCCTCAAAGCGTATCACCAGTAGGTAACCCACCATGCAGCAGTAACTAGGGAGCTGAGCATCTTGGGTGCTGCTGGTATATGAGGAAAGGCTCATCTCTAGATTGAAGTTGGGGTAGACAGAACCAATTGAAAATTGCTCTAAAGACTGAGTGATAGTCATAGTACTCATATTAATTTCTACTTCCCATAATAATCTATGCATCATCTTACCAGACATTTTCAATATTTTCATTACTTAGGACTTCAGGCAAGTGTGATATATTTAATATTAACAAATATTAGCATTAAACATAAAAAAGAACAAATATATTCAGTAACATGAACACAGCTAAAATGTTCTATTGGAACTTCTGCTACCTGTTTGCAAAGTAGCACAGGGTTTTGCTCTAGAGCACAGTTCGTATTTATGAAAGTTCTTAACTTTAAATTTGTAAGTTGAGACGTTTCTATGTTACATTTTTGACACGCCAGTTGAAGGGGTTAAAAGTTTAAAACAAAATTGAAAATCAGCCTTAAATTACAAATCAATTACTATCCTAGTTTATAACTATTCACAGTTACTAATGATTTAGTAGGTCATTCTCAGTGTTGTGTTGCCTTGACTATTATGTTTTAATATATACTTTAAGCAATGTTGTCAACATGGGGGAAACTTCTTTGGCACTGGCTTGACATTTCATCATGACTTGTATTTGTTGAAGCAGATGTATTCTCTGTTACTTGGTGTAGCACAACCTGCTACTGCTCAACAATAGGGTGGAAGCAGGTCTGTCTCAGGCACTGTCTATCACTCCAAATAGCAGAATTCCTGAGCATAGTAGGCCCTCAAGAAATATTTGCTGGATGTAGGTATATATTCTGCCAGACATTTTATGTTGAAAACTAAAATGTATATAAAAATCAAAACTTATAGCTGTAAATTATGTGTACATGTTAGGATTCTATGTCTCCCTCACTGAAAACTGTACACTTTGGATTTATGGACACTCTTATCTCTGTGCATAGACATTTTACTTTTTGACTTGAACCTAGTTAACATTTTCTTAACTTTTCTTACTCTCTAGAAATGGTACATTTCCTGAGAAACCATATATACATGTTTTTTAATATAATAACCATTTTATGACATTACTTTCAAAGCATCATATAAAGCATCTCTAATGTTAGTTGTAAAACACAAAATTTAGTTTAAATTGTGAGTTAATGCAAAAACTTCCCAGAAGGGTTTCAGTAGCTTGAAGCCTGGCTGGGATGAATATTATTAGAAAAACAAAAGGGGCCAAGGCGGGGTGGCTGACGCCTGTCATCCCAGCACTCTGGGAGGCCGAGACGGGTGGATCGCTCGAAGTCAGGAGTTCGAGACCAGCCTCAGCAAGAGCGAGACCTCGTCTCTACTAAAAATAGAAAAAAATTATCTGGCCAACTAAAAATATATATAGAAAAAATTAGCCGGGCATGGTGGTGCATGCCTGTAGTCCCACTTACTCGGGAGGCTGAGGCAGGAGGATCGCTTAAGCCCAGGAGTTTGAGGTTGCTGTGAGCAAGGCTGACACCACGGCACTCACTCTAGCCCGGGCAACAAAGTGAGACTCTGTCTCAAAAAAAAAAAGAAAAGAAAAGAAAAGAAAAACAGAAGGTATGCCAGAAGAGGTTACATAAACCCAAAATCAATGTACCTTTTAAGAGCAATCAGAAAGGAAACTGTTTCTGAGCCTATGCCAAAATTAATGCCAGTCCAAGCACAGACTATGCCGTAGCAATTGCAATGATGCCACTTTGAAATGGAAATTTGGAGACAAGTTGGTGTGAAGCAAACTTACCAAGAGTTTTTAAAGGCTTGAAGTTTTAACATGGACTAAAAGCTTCATTAGTAAATGAAAATGAATCAAATAATGGAGTGCCAGTTGGAGATCAAAAAGATGTACAGAGGCAAAACAGAAAATAACATGTAGAGACACACTATTTATCTGGCATTGTCAGAGACTCTAGGGAAAACAATAGGAAAATTTCACAAAGAACTAAAAGTTGATCTATCATTCACTCCACTAATCCCACTACTGGACATGTACCCAAAGGAAAATAAGTCACTTTATTAAAAAAGACACCTGCTCCATATGTTCATCATAGCACAATTCATAATTGCAAAGACATGGAATCAACCTAAGTGCCCCCAAATAGATGAGTGATTAAAGAAAATTGTGGTATATATACTATGAAATAATACTCAGCCATCAAAAAGAATGAATTAGTGCCTTTGCACCAACCTAGATGGAACTGGAGGCCATTATTCTAAGTGAAGTGTTTCAGGAACAAAACACCAAATAACACAGGTTCTTGCTCATAAATGGGAGTTACACAATGAATGGCATGGTCACAGAGTGACTTAATGGACATTGGAGATTCAGAAGGGTGTGGGATGAAAAATTACCTATTGGACACAATGTACACTATTCAGCTGGTAGGTATATTAAAGGTCTAGATTCTTCCACAGATGCAATTCATCCATGTAACAAAAAACAACTTGTACCTCATGAATATATTTAAGTAAAAAAAATGAAGAGAAGAAAAACAAGAAGGCCCCAAACCTGGAATTAAATTCAATAATATGATATATGAAGAATAAGTATATTCTGAAATTTTTTTCTATCAGTGTTCTAATTTTCCTATTACTGGTGACAAACATATTCCTTTCAGTACTTTCACAGCAGAGTGTGTGTGTGCATGTGTGTATTATAAATATAGGAATAAATACATTCTATAAATATATTCTATAACAAACTTATAGAATATAAAGAAAAAAATTCAGGTCATATGTCTAATAAAACCAGAGATTACAGAAACATGAAAAATGATAATAGACAAGATAATTTTGAGGAAATGGTTTGAAGAGAAGAATGAAAGCCACTGAGTGTATGTACAGGTTTTTTATGTGTTGACTCATTTTAAAGGAAAGTTAAGAATTTAGATGAGTTTTATTAGGCTACTAAATCCATGGAGGACAAAGTTAATGACATTTTAAGTTTTCATAATTACTTTATAATTATGTTCTCAATAAAGAACAAATTAATCAAGATGTGTGCTAACTGGATGGAAAATAAGGACTGCAACCAATTTTAAATGATCAATATAATAAACTGTTTAAAATCTGTATTATCTGATGTCTTTTTAATACTTTTTAAACAAGCGTTTTTTAAACATTATAAATAAAGTGCTCTATTTATTTGATTTAAAGAGATGGTTAAAGTGTTCTTACTAGGCATGATACGGAAATGAAGAGTTGATTCTTTGGAAACCCTTTGTTAATTGTGACATGTTGAAGAATGTTCGCTGTGTGCTGTTTCACTTTCATACCTGTCACACTTGTACAAGCACGTTGTGAAAGATGTAATTAGAATGAGGACATGTTATAGAAAAGTAATGGGATAAAGTTTTTAAAATCAATTCAAGGCAAGTTATAAACTTAAATTAATTAGTAATGTTACGGGAATATGTTCCCGTTGTTGGCATCTTGGGGATACCATTAGGTTGTCACAGCATCAGAATTTGAATCATAGTAAGAAGTCTTCCTTTTTATGACATTTTTACATATGCTATAAAAACAACATTATTACTTCAATTGCCTTTAACTGTCAGCTATCGTTTAGAGAAATTAATATATGAGAAACATATTTTATATTCATTTAATCAATATTTGATGATTTTAATATCTTTGTGTAACCAAGTTTGTGACCTTATTCTACTACTTCTACCTTACTAACTTCTTTTTTATCCATCTTTCTTCAGGTATGAGTGACAAAGTTTATTTAAGGCATATAATGTGATGATTTGATATATGTATACATTGTGTAATGATTACCACAATGAAGCAAAGTAACATATTGATTACCTCACATAGTTACCATTTCTGGGGTGTGTGTGTGTGTCTGTGGTAAGAATACTTAAGGCACCCTTTGTTGTGTTGAGGTACATTACTTTTATATCTAGTTTGGTAAGAGTTTTAACATAAAAGGATGTTGAATTTTGTCAAATGCTTTTAATGCATCCATTAAGATGAATATGGGATTTTTACCCTTCATTCTGTTAATTTGGTCTATCACAGTGGTTGGTTTGTATATGTTGAAACATCTCTGTATCCTTGGAATAAATCACGCTTGATTACAGTGTATGATCCTTTTAACATATTGAATTCAGTTTGCTAGTATTTCAAGCAGGATTTTTTCATCTAGGTTCATCAGGGCCAGTAATTTTCTTTTGTTGTACTATCTTTGTCTGGTTTTTCTATCAGAGTAATTGTAGTCTTATAAAATGAGTTTGGAAGTACTCACGCCTCTTCAATTTTTTTGAACACGTTGAGAATAATTGGTATTGGTATTAATTCTGCTTTAAATGTTTGGTAGTATAACTCAGTGAAGCCATCTGGTCTTGGCCTTTGTTGGGAAATTTTTCATTAGTTATTTAGTCTCCTTTTTTGTTGATAGTCTGTTAAGATTTTCTATTTCATCATGATTTGGCATTGGTAAGTTGAGTTTGTCTAGGAATTTCATCATTCCTTCAAGATTACCAATTCATGAATCATTTGTGACCCTTTGTATTTCTAAGGTATTGGATACAACGTCTCCTCTTTTATTTCTGATTTTACTTATTTGTGCCTTTTTTCTTTTTAATTAGTCTAACTAAAGGATTGTTAATTTTGTTTATCTTTTCAAAATACCAGCTCTGAGTTTTGTTGACCTTTTTTGTTTTTCTAGCCTCTATTTCATTAATTTTATTTATTCCCTTCTATCTATTACATATCAGTTTAGAATATTCTTTTTCTAGTTTCATGAGGTTTAAAGTTAGATTATATCTTTCTTTTTGTTTAAAGTTTTATCACAAGAAACTTTACTTAGAACTACTTTTGCTGCATCCTGTAAGTTTTGCCATGTTGTATTTTCTTTTCTTTTTGTTTTATTTCTTTACTGTCCTTTTCTTTCTTTCCTTTTCTATTTCTTTTTTCTTTTTTGAGACAGGGTCTTTCTCTGTTGCCATTTCTAGAGTCCAGTGGTGTCATCATTGCTCAGTGCAATCTCAAACTCCTGACTTCAAGCAGTCCTCCTGCTTTGACCTCCCAAAGTGCTAGGATTATAAGCATGAACCACCATGCCCAGCACCATGTTGTGTTGTCATTTCCATTTGTCTTAAAATTTCAGTAAGTTTCCCTTTTAATTTCTTTTTTGTTGACTCATTTGTTGTTCATGAGAGTATTGTTTAATTTCCACATATTTGTGGATTTTCCAATTTTCCTTCTGTTCTTGATTTCTCATTTTTCCCCACTTTGTTTAGAAAATATAATTGATGTTATTTCAATCTTACTAATTTTATTAAGACTTGATTTGAAGCTTTATATATAATCTATCCTGGAAAACATTCTGTGTGTGCTTGAGAAGAATGTATATTCAGTTGTTGGATGACATGTTCTGTGTATGTCTGTTAGGTCCATTTGGTCTAAAGTATAGTTCAAATCCAGTGTTTCCCTATTAATTTTCTGTCGGGATAATCTGTCCAAAATTAAAAGTGATATATTCGAGTCACATAATATTATTGTATTACAATCTATTTCTCCCTTCAGATCTGTTAATATTTATTTTATATATTTAACTGCTCCAGTGTTGGGTGCATGTGTATTTACAATTGTTATATCTTCTTGATGAATTGACTCTTTTATAATCAGAAAATGACCTTCTTTGGTTCTTTTGACAGTTTTTGACTTAAAGTCAATTTTATTAGATAAAGATAGATAGATACCCTTGTTCTCTTTCAGTTTCCATTTGTATGGAATGTCTTTTCTATTGATATCAGCCTATATGTATTCTTAAAGATGGAGTGAATATCTTGTAGGCAGCATATAGTTGAATCTTTTTTTTTAATCCTATGAGACATTCTATATTCTTTGACTGAAAAAATTATTCCATTTACATTTAAAGTAATTCTTGATAAGGACTTACTATTGCTATTTTGTTAATTGTTTTTTGACTGTTTTGTAGTTCCTTTGTTCCTCTCTTCTTGTCTTCCTGTATAATATGATATATTTTTTTAGCTATATGATTTGATCCATTCCTCTTTATCTTCTCTGTACATGCTATAAATTTTTGCATTGTGATTAACATGAGGCTTACATACAACATCTTATAGGGGTGCTTCAAGATGGCTTATTTGAGGTACTTGGCACCTTCTTTGTCCTCAAAAAAGGATCAGAACAGTGAGTAGATATTCACACAGTGAATAGATCAACTAAGAGAGACCACTGGAATTCAGCACAGAAATGACAGGGAGTGGAAGAAGAGGGAAGCAAAATAGCTATCCCTGCCTGGCTTGGCTCAGAGCCAGAAAAACTTTTTCCCTTGTGAGGGGTAAAAGGTAATAAAGAGATCCCCAGCAGTCCACATTCTCACCACTAACTCCCATAATCATATCTAGTGGAGAGCCCCTCAGCTCTTTCGGGGCCTGAGACTAGTTTAGAGAGCTGCCTAGGGTCCATACAATGGCATTGTTCCAGAGAGGGAGTTTGTTCTGAGTCTCACACTATTCCTGAGACCCAAGCAGCTGCAGCATGTGCTATTTTGAGAGCCTCGCCCCCAGGAGATTATATCTTGCTCTGCCGCTTAACAGCCCCTAGATAACTGCATTCCTGGAACCCCACTGCCATCCCTTCATGTCTACCCCAAAGGCTGCAGTGTTATGATGGTGTATGGACTTATTATTGCAGCTGGGTCCTCAACACTCTAGACCATGCAACAACCTACACTCCAAGGAACTGTGAGTAGGACTGTTTTCTTAAATTTCTTTTTCACGTAGGTCACTATTAGCATATAGAAACACTACTGAATTTTGTATGTTAATTTTGTATTCTGTAAGTTTACTGGGAATTATTCTAACAGTTTTTGGTGGAGTCTTTAGAGTTTTCTATAAATATAAGATCATGTCATCTACAAACAGGACACTTGAACTTCCTCTTTTCAAATTTTAATGTCTTTTTATTTCATTCTATTACCTAATTTCTCTGGCCAGAACTTTCAGTGCTACGTTGAGTAGAAGCGGTGAAAGTGGGCATCCTTGTCATCTTCCTGGTTCTGGTTATTTTGTAGATTCTTTGTTACCTTCTTCCTCTGTTGTTTACCTTTGTGGTTCAGTGGTTTTCTATTGTTCTAAGTATTGTTTCCTTCTTTTTCGTATAGGTACCTGCTGTAATTTCTTTGTGGTTACCCATGGAGCTAACATAAAGAGCGTTTTACTTATAAAATACTATTTTAAGCTGATAAAAACTTAAGTTTGGTTATGTAAGCATGCTTTATACTTTTCCCTTCCCACTCACAATTTATAAAATTTACAAAAATTGTGTTGCCTTAATTCATTTCTTTATCAATTAACTGTTAGTTTTTTATTCCTAATTTGTTTGAGTTCTTTATAGATTGTGGATATTAGTCCTTTGTCATATGTATAATTTGTGAATGTTTTCTCCTACTCTATAGGTTGTCTGTTGACTGTGTTGATTATTTGCTTTGCTGTGCAGAATTTTTAATTTAATTAAGTCTCATTTATTGTTTTTTTTGCTATATTTTCTTTTGGGGTCTTAGTCATAAATTCTTTGCCTAGGCTGACATCTAAAAGAGTTTTTCCTGTATTTTTTTCTAGAATTTTTATGGTTTCATGTTTTACATTTAGGTCTTTTATCCATCTTGAATTAATTTTTTTATATGGCAAGAGGTAGGGATCCTGTTTCATTCCACTATATGTGGTTTTCTAATTTTTCCAGCATGATTTATTGAACAAGGTTTCCTTTCCCTAGTGTATGCTATTGTCTGCTTTGTCAAAGATTAGTTGGTTGCAGATTGATGGTTTCATTTCTGGGTTCTCCATTCTGTTCCATTGGTCTATGCTTCTACTTACCAGTACCATGTTGTTTCGGTTGCTATAGCTTGTAGTATAATTTGAAGTCAGGTAATGTGATGCCTCCAGATTTGTTCTTTTTACTTAAGATTGCTTTCGCTATTTTTTTTTTTAAAGTTTCAAATGAATCCTAGGTTTATTTTTCTAGATCTATGAAATACAACACTTGTATTTTGGTGGGGATTGAGTTTAATCTGTAAATCACTTTGGGAAGTTTGGACATTTTAGTGATGTTGATTCTACCAATCCATAAGCAGGGGATTTTTTTTCCAGTTGTTTATGTCATCTGCAATTTGTTTCATCAGTGTTATGTAGTTCTCCTTGTAGAGGTCTTTAATCTCCTTTGTTGAGTATATTCCTAGGTATTTTCTTAGTAGCTATTGTGAATGGTATTGAGTCCTTGATTTGATACCTTATTTAATCTCTGAGACAGTAGATGGTGGTTGTAGGTAAGAATCAACCATATCCCATAGCTCCCTGTGGAGTACAAAAGCACACAATAGGTGGAGAAACAGTATGGCACCCTCTGCCTCAGCTTGGGTCTGTGGTGACAGGGAATGATCCCAAGGGGGCTAGCAGCTTGGTGTTTTCTTTTCAAGAAGCTCCCAGTTCATTGGTGGCAGCAGTTTTGGGGCTTATGAAGACAGAGAAGCTCTCCAGCAATGTGGGAGCCTGCTGACTACCAATGGTGTGAGGGAAAGTCGAAGAAAATCCCCACCTATCCTTTCCATGGGACTCCAAGTTTCTTGGAGGTTGAGCTCATTCTGCTTCACAACTTCTTCCCGTGGAATCTCTGGTAGCTTCTAGACTTTTCTCTCAGAATTACAACTGAGCTATGTTTTTTTTTCCATCTAAAACTTTTCCTTCTTTCTGAGACAATACGGTGACCAGTGTCTGCATTTAGCCATCTTGCCCCTGCTTTGGAATAAAGCCTTTAAAAGAGGTAATTAAGTTAAATGAGGCTGTTAGGGTAGGCTCTAGTCCAAGCTAACTAGTGTCCTTATAAAAAGAGAAAACTAGGACACAAAGAGAGACATCAAGGATGTGCACACTCAGAGAAAAGTCCATGTGAGGACACGGTGATAAGACATCCATCTGCAAGCTAAGGAAAGAGGCCTCAGAAGAAACTAAACCTGCAGACATTTTGGTCTTTAACTTCTAGCCTCCAGAACTGTGGAAACTAAATTTATGTTGCTACAGCCACCTAATATGTGATATTTTGTTATGGCAGCCCAAGCAAACCAGTATAGACCGGGAGATTGGGGCTTGATCATGTTCCCTTTTTCCACCTGAGATGGAATTCTTTAAGTGTCCTCAGACTGTTTTCTTCCCCCTGTAGATTGAGCCATTGCAAGGTAAGAGAGAGGGATCTGGTTACTCGTTCTCATTAGGTGAGCTTTTTTCTTCACTTTCCCTCATCCTCCCTATGAGAGCCTGGAGGTTTCCAGACAAAAAGCCTCTAACAGAGTGAGAACCCCTCTGTGATTGCATCCTCCAATAGATTTTTGCTCTCATACTAGCCTATGCTCATCCATAGAGCAATTTGTAAAAATTTCCAGTTTAATGTTCATTTCAGATGATACGGTATCCAGAGGTTTCTTCCTTAGATGAGCAAATGCTTGGCTCTTGTCTGTCCCTGCCGGTGTCTATCTTTCTTTGGGATGGCCATTTGTCTCATGACATCTGTTATTTGATAGGTTCACACACACACACACACGCACACACACACAAAAACATTAATTTGCTGCATGTCTAGGTTTTTTTCTCTTATAAGAATGGACTTTTTTCTTTTTTAGTTCACTATGTCTCTACACCTAAACTGGAAGTCATGTTAGAATATTTTAAAACTTTATAAATGATATAAGTAATTAAAATTTGCTTATTACCATAGATAAATAGAATTTTTCTTTGAGCAGAGTGTAATACTGGAAATAGAAGTGCATGTTGTCTGAAGTGAGTATTTTATATTTTTTCAGTGTCTAAAAATCCACTTGTTACGTGTCATACCCAAGTTCATTTAGAAACACTTTCTCTTTCCTCCATTGCCACTAACCAATGGCATGTTTTCTAGGCTAGACAAATATGTTGTTACTTCTGAAAATTGGGTAGTGAACAGAATGACAGCAAAACTGAAAATAGTTTGATTTGCAATCATCCCAGGGGTATAACTCTGACCATAATCATCCTACTAGGAGAGTGTTATTTTGTTTCTATTTTCTAGACCTTAGAGACCTCTTAGTTTCCATACTTTTAAGTTTTATTTTCTAGCATCTGGTGGATTCTGTGTTTCGAATGTCCTCTCCATAGTATCCATTTTCCATGGATTGGATAGAATGAGTTTCTACTGTTTACAATCAAATAATCCTAACTGATAATTATTATAGAATACACTTCTTTCTGGCTTATCAGGTTATAAATGTAAGTTTAGTTTTCTAATATATTCATTTTATATATTTTAGTTATTTTTCTGTGTCATTCAAATCTGCGTAATTTTACATTATCCTTAAAGCTTGCTTTTGGAGACCAAACATTAAGGAATTGCAATAATTAATCTGTGAAGTGATTCAAGCATGGGCACACTCAGCAGGGATGATTGAAACTGGGGCAGGTGTTCAGCAGTTCAGCCAAATGTACAGTTGGTTGGAACACAACAATCATCTGAGTTGATTGTGAGAGTTAGGTATATGTAAGCTGTTAACTTTCCCTGTGGGAGTTCTCCTACTTTCTTAATATGTCCTAGATATTTGAGCCACTGTTATCTCAAGGATAGTACTGATGAAACACAATGGAACTTGGTTGCACTAACTCTAACACAGAGCGAGTGAATATTTAAATGAGAGATAGAGATAAGTTTTATTCTAGGGTAAATAAATAATTCCTATTATTTAGTATATATTATTTTCATATAAAGAAGATAAATTCTCTATGTGAAACATTTTAACAATTGTTAGTATCAAAGAAGAATATACAGTTTAATAAAGACAAAGATTGAAAATGAAAAGAAAGAAGGTAAAACGCAATTAATTGGCTAACAATTCATCTTGTTCACACTTACAGTATTAATTACAGTACAACATAACTTTTGTTTATAAAACTGAATTCTTCATTTAATCATGTGTGTCTTGAGTGTAATAATATATCTTTTAAATTTGCATCCTTAGCACCTCACACTGAATCTGATATATAGTTACTTCAGTGTATTGTTTTAAGGAACAGAAAATTGAATAATACTACAAAATAAAGACAAATATTATATCATTGGACCGTTGCTTGATATCTGGTCTGGGTCTCTCGGCGTCAGCTTCTAAGACCTATAAAGATAAGGAAGTAGAAGAGTATCTAGATAATTTAGAATAAGTAGAATCTTGCTTAAATTTTCTGATTTAAATGCAGTTTAAAATTTTTCATAAGCTGAGTATTAGCAGCCCAAAGATTTCTACATTCTAATACTATCCTGTGAATATATTGCCTTAAGTGACAAAAGGAACTTTGCAGATATGATTAATTTAAGGACCTTGGGGTGAAATTTTATTCTGAATATCCTTGCTGGGCCCAATGTAATTACAAAGGTCCTTGTAAGAGGAAGCAAGAAGGGTAGAGACGCAGAAAAAGGAGTGATGAGGAAAGCAGAGTTTGGAGTGATAAAGGAAGATGCCAGAAGCCAAGAAATTCGAAAAGCTAGAAAAGGCAAGGTAACAGATTCTTCCCTGGAGCCTCCAGACAAAATGCAGCCCTTCTGACACTTTGGCTTTAGTTATGTAAAATTCCTTTTCAGATCTCTGACCTCCAGAATTGTAAGATAATAAATATGGGTTGTTTTAAGTCAGTAAATCTGTGGTTATTTGTTATAGCAGTAGTAGGAAACTAGTACCTAAATTATCTATAACATCAGTCCTGTGTGTTATTATAGTTTCTGCTATTTAATACCCTGAATTGTGCAAACCAATACTGCTATTTACTTTGGGATATTAAAATGACACCAATATCTCATGGTAGTTTTATAAAAAACAGGTGAAAAGCTTACCAAAAAATCATACAAAAAACAAATTTCCAGAATTAAAGGCCTCACGAAATAATTAGTTCAATTAATGAAAAATACATATACAGTTCGATTCATTGTGTAATTTCAGAGGAGTGCGGATAAAGAGATTCTTAAAATTGAGAACAAAAGGCATGTTACAAAAAGGACTGTAATTATTTCGAGAGGGATGGATCTTCTAGATTTCTTTTGCTCAGCGATAATATGGAATTTGTAAACTCAGCAAGCATCTTTGAGTGTTTTCGATTAGTTACCAAATTCAGAATGGATACAAAGAATACTCTCCAACTTATATCTGACATTTTTATCTTTCAACTCTCACATTGTTAAAAATAAAACTTGTAATACAAGAGGAAATAAGCAAAACCATAAATAGGGAAGTACTGATTTTTTATTGACTTTCAGAAGTCTGAGCAGCTAAGGCTGAAGAAAACCTTGAGTCTTCAAGTCCTTTTCTCTCTTAGGTGTGTCATATTCTGTTGCTAGATGGCAACAATGATTAATATGACATGATTTAGATGAAAAAAAGGAACCAAAAGAAAATGGAGCAAAAATCAGGTGCTAGAGGCAATTTCTGAACAAGCAAGTTCAATTCAATCACCAGTGAAAAATCAATGAAGTAAAAATGGACTGCTAAATCACACTCTGGTCCTGTCAGAATATCCCCCACAACAACTAGAATCCCTGTCCGTTATCTTCATCTGTCCAGAAAAAACCTTTCTCTTCCTCCCCACCAACTCTAAAGTGCTTGAAGATCTATAAAAGTTTTATCGTTCACATTCCTACTTTAGACACGTAATAAATCCCCCCTAGTTGTTTCTCAGTGGTATTTAAATGACATCTAATTTTGTTCTAGGCATTTGATTGTCTTGTGCTGAGTCTTCATCTTTGTCAGTTTGATTACCAGTATTTGATTTCATTTACACAATCCACAATTTCTTACAGTAGAGGATAACAGCAAACCAATCACAGAAATCTTTGAAAATCTCACCTTCACCAGATGGTAGTGATAATATTTTAACATCTATGAATTAGACCTGAAAAATGGGGCAAGGGTGGGGGAACCTGTGGCCTTGGGGCCACATCTGGCCTTCTGGATCCTTGAGTGTGGCCTTTTGACTGAATCCAAATTTTACAGAACAAAACCTGTTGGATTCAGTCATAGGGCTGAACGTGGGGATCTGGAGGGCAACACATGGCCTTGAGGACGCAAGTTCCCCACAAAATGGCGAATTTTGAAATCAGACTGCTTAGGATTAAACGCTGGGTCACCCACTTACTATCTAGGTAATTTTGGGCTGGTTACTTAACTTCTTTTGCTTCCTTCTCTCTAAAATGGTGTCTGTTGGATAAGGCTAATGACAGAGAAAATCCACATTTCTCTGTGGAGTGGAGAAATAGAACTGTTAAGTTCCTAAATCATCTTTACTCATACTAAATTTTAATAACCACTACCCTGGGCAAATCAAGTTCTTGAAGGTTCTGAATGAAACGCTAAATGTGGAATGAAGTCTGAAAGCAAAAGCCTAATCATAAATGTACCTACACATAAATGTAAATATATACTTGAATGCTCAATGCTATTTATCAAATCTAGCAAAACTACTACAACCTCTTTAGAGGTGTAGTAATAAAGAACTTAAAAAACACATTTCAGGGCCGGGCGCAGTGGCTCACGCCTGTAATCCTAGCACTCTGGGAGGCTGAGGTGGGTGAATCCTCTGAGCTCAGGAGTTCGAGACCAGCCTGAGCAAGAGCAAGACCCCGTCTCTACTAAAAAAAATGGAAAGAAATTATATGGACAACTCAAAATATATATAGAAAAAATTAGCCACGCATGGTGGCACGTGCCTGTAGTCTCAGCTACTTGGGAGGCTGAGGCAGGAGGATCGTTTGAGTCCAGGAGTTTGAGGTTGCTATGAGCTGGGCTGACACCACGGCACTCTAGCCTGGGCAACACAGAGACTCTGTCTCAAAAAAAAAAAAAAACCACATTTCAAAAATGTAAAAGATAATTAAATAGAGATTTTGGCATAAAGTGAAAAATTATGATTTTATAAGAGTAATTTTCTAGTTCATTCTTAAAAGTTTAGGTTCTTTTCTTGTTTTTATATTAAAGGGAGAATTAAAGATCTCCCTTATAGATATTTTAATTCTAAATGGGAATGGCTACAAATCTGGAAAAAAGATACTTTATCTTTTATTTCTATGGTAAGTTAAATTATATTTTAACTACTTATGTTACAATGTAAATTGTATTTATCATATAATTAACTCCATAAAATATATGTTGTAGTGGACATAATATCAAAATGTGGATGTAGAGCTTATTCTCAAGAGTTCTTTCCTCTTCTAAAATTTGTGAACCTCTAATATTTTTGGTTGATTTAGGAAAGAGAAGCAGAAAACATTCAATTAAATTCTCTTAATATTCAAGTTATTTCAGATCAAGTTAGATCTGGCCTGAAAAATCTATGTATCCAAGGAAACTTAACCTTATTTTCTTTCTAAATCTATAAATACTTTCCAGGAGTTACCTCCCTTACTCTCAGAGATTTCTCATGCCTTGTTAGCAACTGGTGGAAAATTTAACAAAAGCATTTTTAGTTTATTTCTCCTCAGTCCAAAACTTCCAGTATGGGATGAACTTTTTATGGAGTTACTTTTCTCCTTTTAACCCTTATCCCCTCCTCATTAACACCATTCACCTGATTATTTTTTATTCTGCCTGCAGTAGCCTGTAATCAGAAGTATTCTTCCTTGATCTTCTCAGTGTTTCAGACTCTTTTGGGTCAATGCCACCTTAGCTGACATACACTCATTCTTCCAAAATTCACTATACCTGCAAGCAGCAGGACAAACTTATTCTATTTAGGGCAGAGCTACAAGACTGATAACCTGACAAAGCAATTACAGTAAAACTCTATTACAAAGCACTTTACTATTTCACAGATACGATTATTCCTTGGGTCAAACCATGACCACTGTGTACATTGTGCTTCTCTCTTAATATAACATGAAAAGAGACTACAAGGTAGGTGTAATCTTATCTTCTGACATCAGCATTATTACAGCACTCTCTTTTATTGCATTGATTCATGTTGCTAGATAAAAAAAAAATTAGTTGCTATGCAATTTTCAAGGACTAGTAGATAAACAATGTTGTCAAAACATAATATCAGGCATCATTTTTTCTCATAACTGCATAGCATTACATATCATCCCAGTTATAAAATATACTTGGTGATTTAGAAGAGTAGCCAAGTATTTTAGAAATGATTTTTCTATGGAAGATCTTATAGGAAGATATGATATTACATTTAAGTCATAATATTTATTTCTATGACAGACTATACCAGATGCCTCTGATGCCCCATGTCATGTTCTTTCATCCTACGAGTTCTGTGTGAGCTTAGACTCACCTGTTTTGAGATTCCCATTCCATGTGCTGATCTCATGTCTTCTGCTTTCTTCTCATGATTTCTGCTTTAGTCACAGTACTTAGGCTCCACCTTAGTTTTAGGGGCCTGATTACTCTGTTTAAATTTTGAGAAATTTCCAAATTGTTTTCAAAAGTGGCTTTACATTTTCACATTTCCACATTCTGGACAGAGAAGACTTGAAAAAATAACTTACCATTCAATGCAAAGACATAGACATACATGTCGAAGAAACAACAACAAACTCCAAATCTCTCCAAATAGACATAGCAAGAAACAAGTAACTGACCCTTACAAGGCAGCAATATGTGAGCTATCTGACCAAGAACTCAAAATAGTAGTTTTAAGGAAACTCAGTGATCTCCAAAATAACACACAAAACCATTCAGAAATTTGTCAGTGAAATTTAACAAAAGGATTGAAATAACATGAAAAATTAAACAGAAATCTTGGAACTGAGAAATACATCTGCTAAACTAAAAAAAAATAATTACAGATTCTGAAAAGTAAAATGGAATAGAGAAAAGAGTAATTTATTGAATAAGGATTCTTTTCCCCAGTGTATGTTTTTGTCTGCTTTGTCAAAGATCAGATGGCTATATGAGGATGGTTTTATATCTAGGTTCTCAGTTCTGTTCCATCGGTCTATGTCACTGTTCTTGTGCTAGTACCATGCTGTTTTAGTTACTAGAGCCTTGTAGTATAGCTTGAAGACTGGTAAATTGATGCCTCCCAATTAAAACCAGATAGCCACATGTAGAAGACTGAAACAGGATCCACACCTTTCACCTCTTACAAAAATCAACTCATGGTGGATAACAGACTTAAACCTAAGGCAGGAAACTATAAGAATTCTAGAAGAAAATGTTGGAAAAACTCTAATAGACATTGGCCTAGGCAAAGAATTTATGAAGAAGACCCCAAAGGCAATCACAGCAACAACAAACATAAATAAATGGGACCTGATCAAATTAAAAAGCTTCTGCACAGCCAAGGAAACTGTCACGAGAGCAAACAGGCAACCTACTGAATGGGAGAAAATATTAGCATATTACACATCCAATAAAGGGCTAATAACTAGATTCTATATAGAACTCAGGAAAATCAGCAAGAAAAAAATCAAATGACCCCATTAAAAAGTGGGCAAAGGACACCAACAGAAACTTTTCAAAAGTAGATAGACTAATGGCCAACAAACACATCAAAAAATGATCAACAACTCTAATTATGAGGGAAATGCAAATCAAAACCACAATGAGATATTAAAAACTCCCAAAACAATAAATGTTAGTGTGGATGCAGAGAGATAGGAACACTCATACACTGCTGGTGAGACTGCAAACTAGTACAACCTCTGTGGAAAGCAATATGGAGGTATCTCAAAGAGCTACACGTAGAACTACCATTTGATCCAGCAATCCAATTACTGGGCATCTACCCAAAAGAACAAAAGACACTCTATAAAAAAACACTATTGCTTAAAATATATTTTCAGTCTGCATATATGATATTTACCTCAGTGTTCTTAATATGCAGGTTCTTAAGACAATAAATATGTAATAATGGAAAAATCCAAATCAAATATTCCACCCTGTCCTGGCATAGTAAATTCAACGGTGAATTTACTGTGTCTAGGAATCTAACAGGAGGCCTTTATAATTTTTTAAAATTCTGGAACAAAAAGTATATAACATTTTGTGAAAACAAAATGAACAGCATGTTCTTTAGTTTGAATTGTACCTTACATTTCTTTCTAGATCTGGAAGTTTTTCAGAACATTTCTTCACAGTTTAATTTCTACTTTTCTCAATGAAGGAATAATGTTTCCTCTATCATGAACAAATGTTGTAGCTCAATTTTTATATGTAAACTGATGCTCAACATTGTGGGTTATATATTTTCTTTATGTAACTACCACGTTACAGAACTTCCAGATGCTCCTGTTTATAAACAGTCTCTACATAAACATTATCTGCTTGACTTATATCTGGAAAAAGTGCCTATATGTTCTCCATAAAAATAAACTGTTAAAATTCCTCCTGACCAAGATGAACTGCTATATATCTCTTTGTCACCCTGTTTTATCCTGTTCTTGTACAAAATTAGGAGGAAAAGTCCTACATGATTTGTGACTGAAGATATAAAAGTGTACTTTTCTGAACTTATGTGATCCTAGTTATAAATTGGAGAATAATGCACTGAAGAAATTCTTATTTACAAAGCAATTACTTAGTAATTTCTAGGTAACAAACTACTGATTTACTCATTTCCCATGATCCTCCTTTTCATTTTTATTGTTTTATTTACTCCTCTTCAAGCCAGTATCTGCCACCTGCATTCTGCATATATTTGTCAAATCACAACTTCATTCATATATTTCATAGTTATAACATATCAGTTGTAAGCTTTTTAAGGGAAGAGATTAGACCATATTCATTTTTGTTTGCCTAGTTTCTATCACATTGGCTATATAGAAAAACATAAAAAAGAGAAATATAATACAATGCAATTTTATAGTATTAAACACATATCTTTGAGATTATAAATGTTTATTGTATATAAAAATCATTAATGTTTGATCATTTTGATTTTTAGAAATGAGATATGTGGTTCAGCTTAATACAATTTTGTTAGGAGATGGGTAAAAAATCAGACACCAATTAATAGAACAAATAGAATTTGATCCCACTTCAGGATTTATTTTGGAGACAGTGAATTTGGTAATCACCATCTTAAAGTGTTAGGTAAATAATTCCTAATGTCTAACATGAAATGTTCTGTTCTTTTTTCCCTTCACTTTGCTTATGATAGGCAAAACTTTTTCATCTCTAGATATGTAGCATTCAGTCATACCAGATATGAGTTAAGATGACTTCTACTGGAAGAAATGGAAAACCTGACAAACTGGAATAAGTATGTTTTTAGCTCTTAACTAGGAATCCAGAGGATTATGGGACTCGTGGCCAGTCTAGTTAGGTGGGTCCACTTTATTGTATTCTTTTTGTTTGCTGTCTTCACCATCTTATACCATAATGTCCAAGGCGCAATGGAGGTCATATATCGTATTTGCTTTCTCTTGAGTGTGAGCCTTTCTGAAAAAATCCCAGCCTATTCCTGTAGAAATTCAGATTAGTCCAGAGCTGAGTTTTATAAACTTTCTCTGAAGATCAGGCAATGCATTATGTACAAGCTCGGAAAAACTTTGGGTTTTGTGAGGTGAATGAAAAAGTCAAAATGCATTCCTAGACCAGGATTATTTTTTTTGCAATATAACATAGTTTGTATTATAAGATTGTCTCAGAAGGAACAGAAATTTCTTTTAGGTGTCAAGATAGGAGCAGATGGGAATTAACATTGCCATTCTATGTTTCCATTTAGAGTTGATACATTGAATAGTAGTTTTTAGCATTCCTGGTGCCATCCAATTAGTATAGATTCACCTAATTTATAGAACAATAACTCAGACCATATATACCAAAAATTAACCTACTACTCTCTGGTCTTGGAACATCCTCAGGTATCTAATTATTTTCTTTCAATAATTGATACGGTATAATTTCCTTTCTTTTTTTAATTTTCCTGAATTTTCCCACATTAGTGAATCTACTTTATTCTTAAGTAAGCATAATAGGTTCCAATACAAAAATTCAATACTTTCAGATCTGTTTCTAATAATGTAAAATTTATATGGTTACTTATTCATTGAACATGGGCAGAGATGTACCATTTTCATATTTACTCATAGATACAAAATTTACAGTTGAAATTTCAATATTTTTGATCAACTTTTAGGAATTTGAAAGGTGAGATTCCATGATCTTGTTTAATTCCATCATATTTACCAGCAAGTCCTGTATTCTTTTTGAGTCTTCCCATATGAAACATCTATGAAATTTATTTTTACAAATGTTTCTGATTTCTTAAAATGGTCTTGAATTTATCTTGACAGATTTATTCCTAAGTGCCTTATGATTTTTCTTTTATTATGAATATAAATGAATTTTTACTTTTTAATTTATTTTCTTTTTTTATTATTGTTGAGTAAATGTTATTGATCATTGGTATGTTTTCCTAGTGCTATTGTCTAAATATTTATGTGCTGCCAAAATTCATATATTAAAATCCTCACCCCTAAGGTGATGATATTATTAATAGTAGATGAGACCTTTTGGGATGTGATTAGATCATGAGTGCAGAACCCTCATGAATGAGATTCATACCCTTACAAAATAGCTCAAGGGAATCATTTGCTTCCTCTGCCATGTGAGGACACAGTGAGAAAGTTCCATTTATGAATCAGAAAGTGTGTCTTCAGAGGACACTGAGTCTGTTGGTGACTTGGTCTTGAACTCTCCAGCCTCTGGAACAATGAGAAATAAATTTCTGTTATTTATAAGTTACCCAGTTTTTGTATTTTGGTGTAGTAGCCCAAGCAGACTATGAAACCTAGATAACTTTATAAAATTTTAAATAATTTGTCTATATATTCTCTTGGAAATTTCTTGTCTTTAAATAATAACTATATTTCCTTTCAAATACACATGCTAATTTCTTTTTTCTTGTGTTATTGATTTGGCCAAGATTTCTAGTACAAAGTCAAATAGAAGAAATAATAACAGGTATCTTTTTTCCTCTTCTTCTCCTTTCACTATTAGGCATAATGGTTGATGTGAGTTTTTTACAGACCATTTTTCAGGCTAGAGAAATTACCTCTATTTAATCTTTTCCATCAGTGTTTTCATATATAATTATTGGTATTGAAATATGGTTCTTTAGATAGCAAGTTAATTACATGAAAATCCTCCTTAGGCTTTTTTCTATTTCAAAATATTAAGCGGGTACAAATGTTTTTGTTACATGGATAACTTTTATAGTGCTTAAGTCAAGGATGTAAGTGTGCTCATTACCTAAATAGTGTTCATTATACCTGTTAGGTAGGTTTTCATTCCTCCCGTCATATTAATTCCATCCCCTTCTGGATTTCCAATGGCTTTTACTTCTGTCTGTGTCCATGTGTGCTGATAAATTAGTTCTAAATTATTAGAGAGTGCAGTGGTGTATATTTTTCCATTCTTGACATACTTCACTTAGGAGAATGGTCTCCAGTTTCATCCAAATTGCTCCAAAAGACATTAATTCATTTCTTTTTATGGCTCAGTAGTACTCCATGATGTATATATACCATACTTTGTTAATCCACTCATGAATTGATGGATACTTAGGTTGATTACACATCTATGCAATTGTGAATTGTGCTGCAGTAAACATTCGAATGAAGGTGTCTTTTTGATAAAATGACTTCTTTTCCTTGGAGTAGATATTAATAGTGGGATTCCTGGATCAAATTGTAGAGCTACTTTCAGTTCTTTGAGAAATTCCCATACTGTTTTCCATAGAGGTTGTACTCATTTTCAATTCCACCAACACTGTATAAGCATTTCCTTGAGGGCATACCTATGCCATGATTAATACAATTGGAATTAAAAACCCATCTCTCCCATTCTTAGTGAAAGAGGCATGTCTTTACATTATTTCCCAGAGTTTTTCTGTAAAATTTCATTTTTAAAAAATGTAATTACCCTAACAGCATTGTCGGAGTGACATCCAGGTGCTTTGTCTGTGTAAAGGTTAATAAACCATGATGTTTTTAGATAGTTGGGCTAATGAATAGGGTGTTGACATATGTAGACTTTTAAGAAAATTGAGAGCTGATAAGCATAAGGCTGCTGTTAGCTCTCAAAATGGAAAATTTTTGTTACTCACCCAGTTTTAAGATCTGAGCTATATCTTAAACCCTGAACATATGGATTGAAGTGGAGAACACACCCCTTTGTCAAAGGACCTTGTAGCACCACATATTGTAAACACTCTCCAAAACAATCTGCTGTCATTTAGTATAACTGTACACTTGGGAAAACGAGCATATGAAATTATTTAATGTGCTATTAGATACTAAGCCTTATCCAATTATGATATCAGAGAGGAGAGATGTTACCATGGTCCCCTGGTAATAAGGGGAACTTGAGGAACCCCAGGAATCCTCGTCTAAATCATTATTTGGGAATGATGTATTTAGCAAATGGAAGACCAGTTACTGTGAAGTAAGAGTCAGTGTCAGGAAGGGTCCAACAAAAGCCCCAGAAAGTGCATCTAATTCAGGCCAAGATAATAAATGAGAATCAATACTTAATCTTAGAATAATTTATTACATGAATAATCTCTCCTTCAGAAACTCAAAGGTTGCAGATGTGGTGATTCCCATCATTATCCTGGTTTAATTCACCTGTATATCCCCTGAGGGGACAAGCAAACAAATTATGGCAAAGGGTGGAATATTAAGTTGTGGCCCCAATTTTACCTGCTTTGCTGGATGTGGCCTCTTTGCTGAAACTGAGCAACACAGCCTCTATTACTTGGATTGTGGCTATTGATGTGCAAAATAATTTATTTCAGTCACCTTCAGAAAAGGGGATCAGAACTGTTCACACTCACCTGGGAGAGGTAGCAGCGCACGTTATTTTCTTGCCCCACGATGATGTCACTTTTCCTTCTCAGTCTCATTACAGTGCACAGCCATCTTTCCTGGCCCCAGGGCCTTACCTCATGCTATGTGAACTCCACCTCGACACAGGCACAGTCCCAAAGGTAGAGAAGTTAAGGTATGAGGAGCATCCCTCGTCAATTGGGTATCAAGAGCTGATCAATAAAGGTGTCCTGGCCTTTCATCTTGAAGACACATTTTTTAACCTATATTTCATAAACTTCTCAGAAATTTTAAGAAACATCGAGCCTCTATTGTTACAAAACAATCTGAATACAGCATCCTTCACTTTGGCTTTCCTTTTTCCTTCAATCACACTTCCGAGTCTGTCACTGTGCCTATTGGGATAAACAACCGAATAAACCACAAACTCAGTTACTCGTCCCAGGCTCTGATTTGGGGGAAACCTATAAGACAACCTGCAGTTTTCTTATTTTGTAATACTTTTGTCATGTCTTAGTTCAGGGGTCATGGAGGTCCCAGAAAATGAATGGGAATCTTTTCCTTCTTTATTTATTCTCTGGAAAACTTTGTATTGCATGGGTATTATTTATCCTTAAACATTTGCAACCATTTACAGGTGAAGCCTTCTGGGACTTTTAAAATCACATACTCAAGGCTGGGCGCGGTGGCTCACACCTGGAATCCTAGCACTCTGGGAGGTCGAGGCGGGTGGACTGTTTCAGCTCAGGAGTTCGAGTACAGCTTGAACAAGAGGAAGACCCAGTCTCAACTAAAAACAGAAAATTAGATGGACAACTAAAAATATATAGAAAAAATTAGCAGGGCATGGTGGTGCATTCCTGTAGTCCCAGCTACTTGGGAGGCTGAGGAAGAAGGATCGCTTGAGCCCAGGAGTTTGAGGTTGCTGTGAGCCAGGCTGACGCCACAGCACTCTAGCCCAGGCAACAGAATAAGACTCTGTTTCAAAAAAAAAAAAAAATCACATACTCAAGTTGTGTATTTCTGTTTTTTAATTTCAAAATATTAAGGGAGTACAAGTGGTTTTTTTTTTTACATGGATTAATTTTATAATGCTTGATATACACTTCTTGTCAAGTAAGCTTGTATTAGCCACTCCTTGAAGAATGTATTCATTTTCACCTAAATTTCGGCATCAAATTTCTTATCTTCTTTTTAATGTATGTAGGATCTAAGGTTATTGCCCCAAAGCTTCAGTGATACGGATAGAAAACACAGGACTCCTGGGTTATGGAAAAAAGGACTGTTTATTACTCATAATGATCACAGTAGCCATGATCTCAACATTTGCTCCCATCACTTGAGCTACAATTTCCAGAATGTCATGAAGGCAGTAACTATCTAAGTGGTGGCTTGTTTTTTCAGGAGAGAATCTCTGAGCTCAGGGAATGCAAATATTCTATAATGGATGGTAAGCATGACAACCCTTTGCTCCAGAGGGAGGTACTGTTTGAAGTATAAAGATGTAGTCTTTTTAGCTTGAGAAGTTAGAGGTCAACCAACTATAGTTGGTATCGTGGCTATAACGAACACTCATTATCTCCCTCCTACATTTTCTCTTTTAAATTTCTCACTTCTTATTTAGGTGACTTGCCTGGTGTGTGTGATTCAGATCCTCATCTGCAAAGGATCTGAGGTCCTACTTACCAATCCCTTATAAGGTAGTGCTTTCTGTATTCGTCCTTTTATATTTAAAACTGGGGATGGAAAAAACACAAAACACCCTAGTATATAATTTAAGTGCCAAATATATTCCTCCTTGTCCCCATTATGTAATAGAACAGCCCCATTTCTTCATAAGGATCAAGATCAATGATCTCTGCTAACAAGGTCATCTCTTTCTTTGCTGATCAACTGGCACAAGGAGCCTACATTATCTAGTCTGTAGCTGGAGCCTTAAGTTTAGCTGGACACTAACTGTATCCTCTTGTGGAAGCATTAGTTTCTCAGGAAGCAAAGGCATTTAAGCTCTCTAAACCCAAAGTTGTGGGGAAAAGAAGCGCACATTTCTTCAGGGGGTAACTAGGAATGACAATGAGGAGGACCATCTCTACTTTTACCTCTACATTCTTCAACTCATATATTTTACTTATTAAAGACAAAACACCATAAAATAATCATTGATTTGACGTGTTTCTGCAACCTGAAGTATAGTACCATGTGCTTGCCAGGTGTTACTGCCAAGCATATACCTTACCTCAGAAAGACTCTCTCTGCTATATCAGGCTGGTAGCTTGGGAATGGTGTAGTGTGAGCATAGGACCCATGGGTTTCATGGTCATATACCTACTGAGGAAACTTCTTTGCAATAAAGTGAGTCTCATGGTCTGAGGCAGTGTCCCATGGCAGTAGATTAGACATCTCTTGAGATCTGTGATAGTAGTGTTGGATGAGGGACTGTGACCAAGGAAGGTAAATCCATAATTGAAGTAAATGTCGGTCCTAGTCAATATAAATAATTTTCCTTTTCATGATTGGAGAGATCCAAGGAAATCATTTTTCCACAAAATAGGTGGTGGCCTCCTTGAGGAAGGTTCTGTAATGAGGATCAGTGTTGGTCTCTGTTGTTTGTGAATTAGAAATTCATCATCAACATTAGCTATTAAGATATGCCATGCTTCCATCTCTGCAACCAAGGCTTCTCAGTTCAACGTCAATTTTAAATCACTGGGGTAGCTGAGGACAGAGGCTGGATTATACCTACTGACCATGCAATTATGCCCCCTGTATTTTTTTAGCATTCCTTTTGCAGGGAGTGCTCACTGATGGATATTAATGTGTGATACAAATATCCTATTTTGTTCCAACTGACCAGCCAACTAAGCCATTTTGCACTGTCTGTGAGTCTCTGTATATCTTTAACTCAGGCCTCCTCTCTCTCCATACCAAATATGTATTACAGGGTGCACTCGCCTAAGCTCTGCCCATTGGGTGGGTTTCTTCTTACCATTGTCTTTCACAGCAACCACTTAGTTAAGCTGCAGAGAAGCTGCAGCACATCTTTTTTTTCTTGCATTCATAAATGCAAATGGCACTTACTTTATAAACAGGTTCTAGGAAACCCATATGAGGAAAAGTGTGGGTGAGACAGAGGTCTTGGTCTACCTGCTTGGGGAGCTTACACATTCCTTCTGGACTTGGATAGGTCACTTGAAAGCATATTGCTTCCAATTTAAAGTTTGCTGCTGGGACCATCTGACCTTAACATTTGTTGGAACCAGCAGTACCTAGATCCTGATAACAAGTCTGTCTACATATTTATTTGATGTGTCATAATCTGATGCTCAATCTTAACCATTAGTAACATATCAGAAACTGCTTAAAAATAAAAATAGCAAAAATCCTTTTATTTTAGAAAAGTTTTAAATTTACAGAAAAATTGCAAAAATAGCACAAAGGGTTCTTATAGATGCCAGACCCAGTTTCCCCTATTATTAACATCTTACATTGATATGGTAGATTTGTTACAACTAATGAACCAGTATTGATATACTTTTATTACATAAAGTCCCTAATTTATTCCGATTTCCTTAGTTTTTAGCAAATACTCTTTTTCTGTTCCAGGATCCCATCTAGGATACCACATTACATTTAGTTGTCACATCTCCCTGGGCTCACACTGGCCATGACAGTTTCTCAAATACTCTCTGTTTTTGATGGCCTTGACAGTTAATAGTGCTGGTTAGATACTTTGTAAAATATCTCTCAGCTGGGATTTGTTTGAATTTTTTTTTTATAATTAGATAGAACTTATGTTTTTTTTAAGGAATACCAGAGAGGTAAAATGGTATTTTCATCACATCACAGGTATGATATTATACCATATCATAGGTATGATATCATATTGTATTAATATGACTTATCGCTATTGATGTTAACCTTAGTCACTTGGCTAAGATAGTGTTTGTTGTGTTTTTCCACTGCAAACTTACTTAGTATCTTTCTTTTCATACTTTACTATTTGGAAAGAAAGCACTATGTACATTCCACTTTTAAGGCGTAGGGAACATACTCCATCTCCTGGAGGGCAGAGTATCTACATAAATTATTTGAATTTTTCTGTATAGGAAATTTTCCTCTTTTTTCTCATTTATTTATATCTCTATGGCTTTGTGTATGTGTATTATATACTTTAGATTAGAAGTATTTTATTTTATTGATAAAATTGTTGCAGCTTTGGCCATTGGTGGCTCTTTCAGTTGGCAACTGTGTCTCTGGCATATCCCCATCATTGTGGGTTTTGTTTTGTTTTTAGCATTTCTTTATTTGGGGGGCACAAGATACTCAAAGATCATATCATATATTTCTTGCCACAGTCCTGGAACCAACCATTTCTCCAAGAAGCTTTAGTTCCTTTTTTATGGAGAATGATATTAGAAACCAATATCTGTGTTCTAGGTGTGCCAACAATGGAGTGTCATTGTTTCTAGGTCCTCTTGGCTGACAGCAAGGAAATCTATGTGTGTTTCCTAACGAGTATTTATACATATGTGCAACTATGTCCATATGTATATCTACCTACATTAAGCTAAGGTTGAGTTCATTCTGATGTCTCATACACTAATGCATTACAACATAAATCATTCTAGCCTTCTCCCCTTATAGACTACTTCTCAAAGGGTTATAGCTCTTTCCTGCAGACAGTAAGTCCTTTCTTCAGAACCGTATGGGTCTGTGTTCTGACTTGCAATTTTCACATTGAATTTTTCCAGAGGTTGTACATGGCATTGTGGATTTTTTTTTCCTACCAAGCACACATCTAGTACTACTTCTTCTGCCAGGTCCTGTTGCCCTAGCACCAATGCTGCTTGTTCACAGCTTGGACTTGGGCTTGATATAGAATGCTTCCCCCTCCTCCTTTGCAGCCAACTTTAACTAGTAGATTAGAATTATCTGATAAATAGGTTGTAGCAGTATTCCAAAGTGGTGGGATATGCTGACTCCAAGATTTGAAGATAACTACCAAGTGTTCTGCTTCTTTTTAGTGGTAGATGCTACAAGGTACGAGATCTTTTTTTATTGGCTAAGATGCCCTGGCAAGCCCTAACACACTAGACCCCCTAAAAAGTTCCTTTATTTGACATGCCTTTGAATCTTTGTAAGGTTTATCTCCCATTCTCAGTTCCCATATGGGCTTGGTCTTACCAAGTAATCCAGAGAATTTGCCAATTTTTTGCCATTTGGGTCCAATTAACATAACATTATCAACATTGTGGACTAATGTGATGCTCTGAAGAATGTCAAGATAACAGAACAGGAGCAGAAGAATAAACACATTCCTAGATCAAGACAGTGAATGTATAGTCTTGTCCATCCCTTGTGAATATCACCAGCTTCTGTTTCTCCTTCCTAAAGCTTATTGGGAAAACAAAAAAGCATGAGACAAATCAAATTGCTGCACATACCAGAGGCTTGGTTAATCCATTTCAAATATGACACTGCATCTGGAAGATCAGATACCACACCTGGCACAGCTATTAAAATTCTGCTTATAGAGTATAGGCTAAGTAACCAAAGTAAAGATTCTTCCAATCATTAAATATATCTATTTTGATGTTATAGTCAGTAACCATGGACATGATCACTGAACAGAGTTTGTGACTATGATGGATCAACTGTAAGACAGCTAACTTTTAATATCTGACTCCCCCCCACACTCTAACAGGGAATCATGGTGACATTTTGTGTTCTTGGTTCAGTCAGTAATTGACAGTGTAGTGCCCTTGGTGAAGGGGTGGCTAAGGAAGAACATAAATTCTCTTGAAAAGGTGGCTCCTTTTCAGCCATGTGCTGAAAAATTCTCCAGAGAAAGGGGTAGATATAAACCATTTTCAACCAACACTAAACAGAAGCTGGAGAATGGGTTTCTGAGCATCAGTAACATCTTCTATTTTACTTAGGCTAAAAAAAAAAATACCTAAAAGCAAAGACATATATATATATTTTTTTTACCTTAAAAACAATTCTAGGTTTAACCTAAAAAGTAAAGAAATATTAAGGCCTTAAAATTCCAAATAGTACAACACAAAACATTCTAGCGTATGAGGAATCTATCAGAAATAAAGTCACAAAATATACCCCAAAATATCTACTTGTTTTATTGAAGAATGTTATCAAATATACAATTATCAAATTTGACATAGTTGTTTGCCACAAAAAATACTTTTGGTTTTGAAGGAATTGAGGTCAGGGGATATTTTCTTTTTACTTTTTAAAGACTTTTTTTTGTATAATAAAAACATTTTTTGTGATATATTACCATGATAAGATTGTTTATTCTATATATCAGGGAGATCAACTAAACATGGGAATGAAGGTTGTAGTTCCTACTCTTGAAGGCTCAGAGTTTAATTTGGGTCCTATAGCATGGTGATCAGAAAGCTTAGATTATTAGACTATATTGAATATTAGACAACTATATGCCAAGTTGTGTGTTAGTCAGAATACTTACTCTGATCTTCCTACCACTTTGGCTGAGAGATTGTTCTTTTCTAATATATAAAACTGTACTAAATATGCGAAAAACACAGACATTTATGTATGTGGCCCCATTAACTCTGTCATATAAAGGCATTGAAATGATCATGTAAAACTAAGAGTATGTGTAAGTCTTTGAAATTTGTGCCTATTTATTCTTTATGTAGTTTAAGTTAGAAATGAAATTGGCCAGCTGTCTGGATTTGCTTTCTTTTTAAGATGTATGCTGTACACATGTTAATATGGCTAAACCTTCCTTTTTCCAATTTGCCTGATTTTTGATTCATGTGCAAAGTTGTGAATCAGATTGAATAGCCTAAACGCATCCTCACACTCCCCCAAACTTCCTGTGTGTTTGCACCCTGTCTGTTTGAACGTTTATATTTAGAATTCTCAAACATGCCCAGGGAGTAAGAAATATACAACAGAAACATCTGTTCCTCTTGGCAAGACTATTTCATGCTTTTTTACTTTTGCAGGGTCAAGAAAAATACCTAGGGATCATTTTTATATCTGAGAGGCTTAATAGTTCTTTTTTTTTTTTTTTAAATTTTAGCCTAAATGCAGTGATTTAAACATTCATACACACACCCACACACACACACACTCAAGAGACAGAAAAATATACACAAATGATGAGATGCATAGAAACATTTTTCTCCTCCTGGTTTCAATATATGATTTCTCCTCAGCAGTTTTACCAGTTTATTGAGAGAAAAGTAACCACCCATGACCTATCCCATTTATCTTTGGGCTGCCCCATCCCTACCCTCCCTCAACCTACCTTTAGATTTTATAAGCATGAAGGAAACGTTTCTAAAATAAAAGCAAATTTTCTTCGATGCCAGCTTATCTGGTTGCTCCTCAGTTAGCTAAGGTCAAAACCGTAAAGCTTATTTATGCCTTTTGGCAAATCTCAAGGCTGAATTCATGTTTTAGAAAAATACTGTACAGGTCAGAGCTGAATGTGGTGTGGTTCCTGTTAGTTCTTACCAGGCCCGGCCTTGAGCGCACATTTCCCATTTCAAGCAGCCCTTTAGGGCATGCCTTAGGGAAAGAAGTGATCATTTTAACATCTCTCCTCTCTATCCAATGCTCTCTTCAGAAATTTAAAGTCTACCTAAGCCTGGGGGGCTGATTAATTTTTTGAAGGCAGAGGAGAACGCAAGACATGATAAAGCCTTTAATATTATTATTTATTTTACATTGAATACCTCTAACATATTATTGTCTTTTGCTTTATAGAGATAAAATTGTTGCCTACTATGCTGGGAAATCATAAATGTCTTGCTAATGGGAAGTGGCTTTAAGAGATAGGAGACATGAATATTAATTATGGTATGACTAGACATCTTAAATTGCTAGATTTACAACTACTAGGTATAAGAACAGTTAATTCAATGTTGATCAAAGTTGTAGGGTGTTAAGTAACTGTAAGAGGGTGTACCAACTTTTATCATTAGAGTGAACTGGGTCTGTCATTAAAAACACTAGCTCTAGGAAGGACATTTTTAGAATGTGCCTTACTGTTAACAAAACTGAGATAATACTCAGTAAATAGTAGTGATTTTTATCAGTGTAAGGGCCAGAATTCTTGAGTCATAATTCTCATGTATGAGGAATATGACTTTTTTGTGATTAAACTTAATTTTGAACCTCTGTTCTACCAGATGCTAAAAATTAAATTTCAGTAAATTGTTTTTCACCTCAGTTCATAAAGTTGCTTCTCTTAAGGACTTAATTAAGGCCAAGACCAAGGCCAATGTTTGGGAGGTGAGGTATATCTAACAAAGGTCATAACCATATTTTTATGATGGTTTCTACCCTGAAGTCCTCATTCATTTCCGCTTATTGGTGGTGGGTCCACAAACGTCATTGGTTCATTTTGACACATTGCTTCAACTTGTCACAAGACCCTTCCCCATCTGCCAGATTATAGTGCCCTATTTATGTTGCTTTTAGCTGCTGAGGAAAACATTTTTAGGCTGCCTAATTCAGGATGGGTGCAACCAGGGTTTCTGTCAAGTTCCCTCAGAGCTGACCACCTATAGAGCTCATGTGGAAATTTCTTATACTCTTATGCTAGTCTAGGAAGGGGAGGACTCTGATTCAGTGAGCCCTAACTGAACCACTTTTTGAATTTCCCAAACTAAACTTTATCTATTGCTTCCATCTTCACCCCAGAATTTGTACATAGGAGTAAAAAAGCCCCTTCTATAAATTACCAGCATCTAAACTGTTACTTTATTTCGTCCTCTTTTACCTTTCCGGGTTAACTTTATCTACTCTCATGGGTGGTGGAGGAAGTGAGGTAGCAAGAAGCATCATAAAAAGTAATTCTGATTGTCCCTTGAGTTTTCTAAATCACAAATAACAGAAATTTAATTTCTAAATTATTCAGGATTTAGGGTTGTAACACTCAAAAGCTTTGGCCTTTGAAATGAAAATATTGTTTTCTTGCCTTTTGCTGTGACTAAATAAATAAATAAGCCCTCAGAAAGAATGGGGGAAAAGGTAAATGCCAAATTGAAACCTCAAAATATTACCGTGTTACATTTGTATCATATTTGATGATGGCTACCATTAAAGTTTCCCAGAAAGGGGTCTAGTGCTACTGCTGTGCACTTCAAATGGTACCTGCATGTCATGCAGAGCCACCTGTAAACCAGGCCTGAATCTTCTCTCCTCTGTCAACTGATCCTAGAAAACACCCCAGTGAAGCCATAGGTGCAGGCTAGGAGAGAGAAGGCAGAGTAGGAGTGGGGACCGTGGGTATGTGGGCCATTTATTCATGTAACTTATTTGGACCTTCAGAGCGTGCTTGGGCCCAATCGTGTGTATGCCACTTACATTTGATGGAGTGTTGCTGTGTGTGCCCAGAACTTTACGTCCTGGTGGCTTAGATAATGCCCAGGTCAAGATGAGTAGCTCAGGTGATGTGGTAACTTAAAGGCCTATGGTTAAGCATTCAGTGTATACGAAGCTCCAACAACAGGTCAGGAGTTGTTTCTCAAAAAGAGCATAGATGTCTGTGGAGGATGGGAAGGCTTTGCTATGTAATGCAAAGAGCCTGCATTGCGATTCACCTGTAAGAGCCTGTCAGTCTCCAAAATGTATCCCTATTATTCATAGCCACTTCAAACACCATTAGATCGGCTATATCATACAGCCCAAGTGGCAGAGCTGCTTGCACAGCTGCCTGGACCTGTTGCAGATCTTTCTGTTTTTCTCAACATCATGCAAAACTAGCAGCTTTTCAGACCACTTGGTGAATGGGCCAACACACTCATTTACCTGGTCATGTGGTAAATGGAGTGACACACCTAAATAAGAAATACATTGCTTCCAAAATTCAAAAAGATCCACTAAGCATTGTGTCTCCTTTTTGACTATAAAAGGGTCCAGATGCAATAGCTTATCCCTCACTTTAGAAGGGGTATCTTGATATGCCCACACTATTGGATCCCTAGAAATTTAACTGTGGTTTAGGCCCTTAATATTAGTCAGAATTATTTTCCATCTTCTGACATGAAATATCTTAAAAACAAGTCTAGAGTATTTGATACCTCTTGCTCACAGCACAGCAGTGTTATCAGTGGAATGAACTAGGATGATGTCTTGTGGAAGGGAAAAGTGACCAAGATCCCTTCAAACTAAATTAAGACATAGGGCAGGGGAGTTGATATGCCCCTGATGTAGGAAAGTTAAGGTGTATCTCTGGCTTTGCCAGCTGAAAGCAAACTGCTCTGTTGGGCCTCGTAAACAGTACTGCCGGAAGAGGTATCAAGAAAAAATATTTGCCAGATTAATAGCTGCATACCAGGTCCCAGAGAATGTGTTAATCTTCTCAAGCAATGAAATCGCTTCTGGTACAGAAGCTCCAATTGAAGATACCACTTGGTTAAGTTTATAATAATCTACTGTCACTTTTCAAGATCCATTTTTCTTCTCCAAAGGCCAAATAGGCAAGTTGAATGGGGATGAAGTGTGAATCACCACCCTGCATCCCTTGACTCCTTGATGTTGACACTAATCTTTACCATTCTTCCCAGAATACAGTACAGATGTTCATCAACTCATGATGGGGTTATATCCTGATAAATCCATTGAAAAGTAAAAAAATCATAAGTTAAAACATTGTAAATCGTGAACTGTGTTACTTTTGATTTAATGCTTTCCTAGGTAGAGGCAGGTCTAGTGGCTTCCATTTGGCCTTTCCCACCATAATTTCCCTCATTCCATAGATAATGCAACAAATGTGGAGGTTCTGACAGAGGCTGAAAATACTTATTCCAATTTTGCATTGTGGGACTAGGGAAATAATCACAGGATGGATTCAAGGACCCAATGTGTTCTGAGTCAGACAGATTTAAGATAAAACTTTATTGATTAGCTGAACTCTATAAGCCCTTACTCATATATGGACAGCAGTGACATTTTGGGTCTCCTGGAATCAGTGTCAGTTTAGAGCCAGTGTCCAGAAGTCCCTAAAAGTTCTGAAGTATTTTATTTTCCCCATTGAATAGGTACAGTGGTAATAGGTCCATTTGGGTAAGGATTAAGGTTAACAATACAAATTTTGGGTAGTATACCAGGGTCCTTTTTCAAGGGAACCTAGCATTCAAGGAGTCTGGTTCTGTAAACTGGTCCCAGTCTGAGAATTGATTGAGGTGCCATGTCTCTCTGTTTTTGTGATTCAGATTAGACTTTTGCTCACTTGATCTGGAACTCTTATACTTTTACAAATCAAGTAGGAATTTAGTAGGCTTCCTATCTATTTCACTTTTAGGAACACCATGAACAATTAGTCAATGCATAGTCTGCACAAGTAAGATCATTCTGATTGCTGCTTTGCCTCTGCTGTTCATTACAGTAACCACGTCTACCTTTCTTTTGGTAGTTGAGTACCAGTAATTGGCCCCAACCACCTTGGTAACCAACTACTCCCACTGCATTTAGATTTCCCAATTCAGTGGCTGTAGTTTCCACTGTAAGGTCTGACCTACAGATAGGAGTAATCATAGAGCTCTTCAAGGATGCCAGGACCCCCTTCACAAATTTATTTCTCACAGTGTAGTTATATTTTCTGGAGCCTCTCAATTTGGGTGAGTAGGTCTTCAAAGACAAATCCACTCTAACATTCCAACATTCCTAAGCTTCTGAATCTCTTCTACACAAAACAAGGCAGATCTAACATTTCCAATTTGCTCACTATGGGTCACATTTCGGTCTATGTTTCAACCAACCAACCAAACACTTAGAGCTCTTTCTAACTCCCCAAGCTGAAACATTAAATGCAGAATCTCTGCTTAATGAGCCCATATTCATAGATTTGTCCTGATATAACTTTATGTTCTTTCCACCACTATCCTACATCTTTATTATCTGTTCCTATGATTTCTGTTTGTATAAATTAGAAAAATCAAGTAGCTATTTTGGAGTCTAATACACCTCCTCATATGTTATACTCTGGACCTCATGTTTAGGGCATCGGTGGAAATACAAAGTTATTGCATAGGAAAAGCCTCAAAGAAGTCCCATTACAGTATCCTCAGGTAATGCAAGGTTAAACCCCTTCGACAAGGCTGGAGAGGCCAATACCACTGGAGCAGGGGAAGAATCTTGTACTAGAGGGAAGGAGGTTGCTTCTGCTGGCAAAGATGACTTATCATAATTTAGGGGTTCAATGTCCCAGCTCCATCAGAGTCTTTCCACAAATCCCCATCCCAACTCACAGGATCACATTCTTTCTCAGTGTCCTCACTTTAACAGTATACACTCTGAGGCTGGGAGTTCAACTTGCATTGTAATTCAGCCAGTGGAAGGGTGAGATTCTGTGCTTAATTTTCAGCAATCTCAGCCCTGTGAATGCAGGAGATGAGGGTCTCCGTTAGGACACAGAAACTTTTAGGTCATTTATGGAGCACTTTAGTTAGGAATTTGAATCCCTAGGTTTATTCTTTTTTGTCATCACTTTGTCCATTAGAAACATCCAGCCAACCTCATTATATGCATTAGTTTTCTAAAAATGTTATAAAGTATCATATACACAGTCACCCAGCCCCTCGCTTCTTATAAATGTTTGATTAGGA
Organism: Lemur catta; assembly: GCF_020740605.2. Lineage (NCBI taxonomy): Eukaryota > Metazoa > Chordata > Mammalia > Primates > Lemuridae > Lemur > Lemur catta. The sequence goes on along the minus strand of NC_059151.1, from coordinate 6,971,123 downwards.
GATTATCCAATGGAGATATTTTGTCAGATTTTCATTGTCAGATCCCACCATGGAAACTCAATGCTCTCTTTACTACTAGAAACAGACATAGAAGTTTCTATAAGTCTAATCAAATTAGTGTCCCAATTTCAGAAATCCCGGAACCAATTCAGTAAAATTATTCTTAAAATTCTGTTCTTATAGGACTACTCTAAGTACCAAAATCTATATTAGTCACAGACTTCCAGAGTGAAAGAACCAGTATGAAGAAATTTTTTTATAAGGAATTGGATCATGCAGTTATGGAGGCTGAGAAGTCCCATGATCTGCCATTTGAAAGTTAGAGACCCAGAAACATTATTTGTTTGCTGTACTCAGGTCCAAAAGGGATTTGAAGATCCCCCCGACACACATTAGAGGCACCCACTTGCTTTACTCAGTTTACTGACACAAATGCTAATCTCATCCAGAAACACCCTCACAGACACACCCAGAAATAATGTTTTATTAATTACCTGGGCACCACATGGTCCAGTCAAGTTGACAAATACAATTAACAATCACAGATTTTAAATAATAGGTGTAGATTTAAAAGGTAATATTTTGTAAGTGCAGAAAGATAGTTGGACCTCCTCTCTTCCAATTTGGATAACCTTAATAATTGTCACTTTGAGTCAGGCAAAAATTTCTTAGATATGGTACCAAATATATGACCCAAAGAGAAAAATGTTAAGTTTGACTTTATCAAAATTAAAAACTTCTGCTCTTTGAAAGACATTGTTAAAGGAATGAAACAAGCCACAGATGTGGAAAAATACGTGACATATAAAGAACTCTCAAAATGTAATAAGAAAACAAAAAACCGAAATGTTAAAAATGGGCAAATTATTCAAACAAATAGTTTACCAATGAAGTCCATGAAATGATAGCTTTGTTAGTCATTAGGAAAATGCAAATTTTAATCACACTGATACACCACTACAGACCTATTAGAATGGCTAAAATTTAAAAAGACTGACTTTATCAAGTGTTGGTGAGATTGTGGAACATTTAGAAATTTTATGCACTGCTTATGGAAAGGTAAATTGGTATAACCACTTTGGAAAATGCATTGACAGTTTCTTTTAAAGTTAAACTTACATCTACCATATTACTGAGCTGTTCCACTGCTAGATATTTACTAATGACAGCATATGTCCATACGAATAAATGAGTATGTATATACATAGCACCTTTATTTGTAATAACTCAAAACTGAAAAAAGCCCTCTCAACAGGTGAATGGATACACAAATTTTAATATATTCAAACAATTGATTTCTAATTAGCAATAAAGCCAATTTATTGATACATAAACAAAATGGATGCATAATCTCAATTATACTATGTGACAGAAGCCAGTCCCATTCCAAAACTGCATGTGTACAATTCCATTGACATAAACGCTATAAAATGCAAGCTAACCTTTAAATAGAAAAAAATAGATGACACATAATATTTGCTCAAAAGTTGGTAGTAATTTAGTTCTTCTCTTCCCTCATACCTTTTAAATACACACATATATATATATATATATATATATATATATATATATATCTGAATAACTGTGGATGCAATTAAGACTTAGGAATGTATTTAGCCAATACCACCAAAATCCTAAAAATCAAGTTCTCTGGAAAAAGGACTTTTTTGCCATTTTTCCAGCTCTATGGTTCTTGGATGGTGTCATTCCAGAGTGTTTCAGAGATTTTATGACTTTTTGATACCTCTCCTAAAGTTTTTGGCAAGTTCTTCTGAGCAGTAGATAAAAGAAAAGGACATAAAGGAGACCATATTGAAGTACTAAAATTATGGAGCAGGAGTTTGAGCTCTTTGAAGACTTGAAACAGGTGGGGAAAAGAATGAAAATACACTCATAAATATATTCCCCATGTCAAAAGCAGTCAGTCACTCAGTCTAAGAAAAGTATGCATGAAAGCCTGTGTGATTTCTAGTACTCTTAGCATCTGTTGATACTACTGGTTGAAACAGTCAAGCATTGTTATTTCCATAATGATGATTATTGAATGTGGCCATGACCATAAGGCAAGGTATTGGATCAGTGAACAGGTAGACACAGGAGACATTTTACAGTTTATTTCTCTGTAACATACAACCAATTTATAGGCTGTAAACTGCAAAAGACTTGTTCAGCGTCCAGTAATAGTCAGCATGTAAAACATAAAAAAACAACATACGGTTGTCAAAATCAGCCATTTAAAGTAGCAGAGAGTGAATGAGTGAGACATATAGTAGCTTTTCATGAATATAGGAATGCTTACATATTTGCCATATTTTTCACTGAATTTAAAGCTTCCCTATTTATATCTTAGTCTGTGTGATGAGTGTTGCAAGCATTCTTAACACTGACTATTCAGTGAAATAGGAAAATAGAACAAAAATTGAATAACTAACAAAAAGAATATAAACTTTAAAGGTTGCTACAATAGGAAGAAATATATACAAAGACAGAAATATACCAATAATTGAGTAATAAGCAATAAATACTACAAATTTCTTAATGTTCCTCAGTGTTTGCAAGTATTTGATTTCCAAGATTGTGTTTAATATCTACATGGGAAATGATGCTAATAGGAACTGAACTTCTGTTTCCACTTTATAAAGGTACTATAAAGTTTGTGTCTGACTTTGGTATCAGGATAATATTGGCCTCATAAAATGAATTTAGAAGTGTTTCCTCCTATTTAATTTCTTGGAAGAGTTTGAGAAGGATTGGTATTAATTCTTTTAAAAATATTTGATAGAATTCATCAGTAAAGCCATCTGGTCTTGGACTTTTCTTTATTGGGAGATTTTTGATCACTGATTCAAACTCTTTGTTCATTATTGGTCTTTTCAGATTTTCTGTTTTTTCCTGATTCATTCTTGGTAGGTTGTGTGTTTGTAAAATTATCCATTTATTTTAGATTATTCAATTTATTGGAGTATAATTATTCAGAATAGTTTCTTATGATCCTCTGTTTCTGTGGTATCAGTCACAAAGTCTCCTATTTCATTTCTGATTCTATTGGTCTTCTCTCTTTCTTAGTCTCACTAAAGATTTATTAATTTTGGTTATTTTAAAATTTTTAGTTTATTGTTTTTAGCTTCTATGTCATTTATTTCTGCGCTGATCTTTATTTTCTTCTACTAATTTTGGGCTTAGTTTTTTCTTTTTGTAGCTTCTTGAAATGTAAAGTTAGGTTGAGATCTTTCATTTTGCTTAATGTAAGCATTTATCACAATAAACCTCCCTCTTAGGACTGTTTTTGCTGTGTTTCATAAGTTTTAGTGTGCTGTCTTTCAATTTTTTTTTTTTGGTCTAAAGATGTTTTTTTAATTCACATTTGATTTATTCTTTGACCTGTTGGTTGCTCAGGAGGATGTTGTTTAATTTCCTTGTATTTTTGAATTTTCAAATTTTCCTCCTGTTTTTGATTGCTAGTTTTATAGAATGGTGGTGGAAAATATGCTTGATATTATTTCAACCTTCTTATATTTGTTAAGAGTTGTTTGGTGAACCCTACATGTGATTTATCCTGGAAAATATTTCATGTGCACTTGAGAAGAATGTATATTCTGTTGATATTAAATGAAATGTTCTGTGTATATCTCTTAGGTCCATCTGTTCTAAAGTTTAGTTCCAGTCCAATGTTTCCTTATTGATTTCCTGTCTGGATAATGTGTTCATTATTGAAAATGGTTGGAGCCCCCTACTGTTATTGTAGTGTTGTCAATTCCTCCTTTCGGATCTGTTAATATTGGCTTTATATACATAGTTGTTCAGATGTTGGGTGCATATATATTTATAATTCTTACAACATTTTGGTGAATTGACCCCTTCATCATTATATAATGACCTTCTTTGCCTCTTGTTACAGTTTTTGACTTAAAGTTATTTTGTCGGATATAAGTACAGCTGTACCTGCTTGCTTTTGGTTCCATTTGCATGAAATATTTTTCATCCCTTCACTTTCAGTCTATGAGTAGCTCAGGTGAGTCTCTTGTAGGCAGTGCACAATCAGTTTTTTTTAAAAAAATCCATTTGATAACTCTGTCATTTGACTGGAGAATGTGAATAAGCATATAAACAGAATGTATGTACTTGTTGGTTATTGAGATAACTGTGACAACATAAAGTTTTCATTTTGTTTTTTGCTGCTGCTTCTCTTAACCTTTAATATAAAGGAGAAAGACATCCGTAGGCAAAGTTGCATTTCACCAGGAATAAATGAATTAAAACCATTGTAATTGAAAGATTGACCCACCTAACTAGTCAAAGAAGCATGCATGATTAACATCTCTCATAAAAAAATTAAATTAGAACACAAATTTTAATTATTTTTGTCTTTGTCTTCTTAAAATTAATTTTTCAGTTATTCTTTTTAGAGGCTTTTCTTTTAAAAATAACTTTTTCAAAGTTCAGCAATTTTTTTGCAATGGGATTTGTACTACACACACATGTAGTTACAACTGTAACTCTTAGCTTCATCTCAATTATTTAATATTTTAAATTATTTTAATATAGATTATTTTGAAAATAGTAAACAATAGAAAGAATAAACAGACATTTATATTCTCATGACTAAGAGCTAACAAATGTTAATATTTGGTTTCAGATATTTTTGTTATTTTTAAGACATGAAGCATTACAGTTACAATTGAAGCCTTCCAGATTCCAATTCCTTCTGCCCTTCCACACACAAACACTAGCCTGAAATTTGTATGTTACACTGACTATTTATGTTTTCATACTTATTCTATATATGTATATAAGTAATTTAAATGAAGTTGACATGCCAAAAATAAAAGAGTGAAACCTTAGGACATTTTCAGTTTCTGGTCCACCATCTAAAGAACTTGAAAGTTGTCCTTTCTATGCTCATAACATGTAAAAAGTTGAACAAACTGAAAAAAACCAGCTCTTTTCAGATTCATCAGAGAATTGATACTACAAGACACTACACTGAAAATTGGAGAGACAGGTGAACACACAGAATCACACCTTACAGCGAACAGAGACCATTGTTGGAGTCTGGCAGGAACACTTAAAAAGGTAATTGATCAGTGGCTGAAGACTGAACAGGGACCAACTTGAGAGATAAAAGCTCCTGGGAGCTCGGCCTTAGAGGAGTTCTACACTTCTACACTTTCATGAGTTTTACCTTTGAGAACCCCACCAGGTTCTCTGGGTAAAGGGAGAAGAAAAATTCCCTCATGCTTCTGACAAAGGGAGGGGAAAAGTAACTATTTGAAATACTTCCAGAGCACTCTACCTACAAGCTGAGAAGTACCTGTCAAAGTCATAGCACAGGGACATAGGCTCACTAAAAGCCTGAGACCTAATCATATGACTATATATTGCTTCCAATCTCCTCCTACTTTACCAATACACTAATACGGTTCTTTTATATTAACAGAGGACTACAGCTAAAAAACCAGCAAGTGTCAGACCATATTAACTGGGTTCTAGGAAAACCCAAAGACAAAAGAGAAGGCAAAAACAAGGTCACTAGAGAAAATTTTAGCTTTTGATACCACAGATAGAGCAAAGAGTAAACATAGCCTTATTACCAAGCAGATAAACATAAAAACTCACACTAACAGTAAATTTGCCTCAGTTCCTTTTACCAGTATATCATATCTGACTTTGAATAAAAAATTACAAGGCATGCTAAAAGGTAAGAACCACAGCCTGAGAGGCAAAGTAAGAATCAGATTCAGCTACCATCAGGAATTTGAAATGATCATATAAGGAATTTAAAATAACTATGATTAATATGCTAAACACTCTAAAGTTTTGGTTACATAATTTGTTTTTGTATATTTTGCATCAAAGTTATAAGTGTGCATTGTACCTGTTAGGTGTGAATTTACCCATCCCCTCCTCCCCACTCTTATGATGCCTTCTTCCAGGGACCTTAGAAGTTTGAACCATGCCCCACTTAGATGCCACTTTGACACTGAAAATCCCAGGAAGGCACCAAATTTTTTCTTGCATCCAGCCCATGTCTATGATAGTTACCATATCCTGGCCCATAATACTATAGCTAGAGTGAACTCAGCCTTTAACACGATCACTTACAACCTTACCAAAGTTCTGCCATCTAGGAAACAAATGGCTGATGCCTAGGACTCTAATAGCCCTCGTACATATGGCTGCTACTGCTGGCTAATGCTGTTCTGAAGTCATTCCTACATAACTATTTGAAAAAACTGAGAGATTCAGAGAGAGAATAGAGCAGAGATGAAAAAGCAGTGACAAAGCCCTATGAAATCTATCAACACAGTAACACCCTTACAGCACAAGAGAGGACTCAAAGGAAATGGTAACTCCCATGTGTATTCAGGTTCCAGGGGATTCTCAGATTCTGGCTTTTCCTCTTCATTATTCCTATTCAATTTTGCCTCTACTTGGTGTAGTTTGTTTGGTAAAACCATTGAAATTCTCAAATTTTAATCTTAGTTATACAAGGAATAGCTAATTTTTGCAGAGCATTTCCTTTATGAAAGACACTATAATAAATTTATATCAAATCATAAGAATACTATAATTTTATATCATCCCCATTTATAGGTAAAGTAATTGAGGCACAAGGATATGACTTTAAAGGTAAGTTTTAGAGCTGGAATTCAAATATAGGCAGCCTGATAACAGAGTCCAGTCTCTTAAATGTCATGCGTCACTGTCTCTGTAGCATTTGGTTTCATCCAATTAAACATGGCAATGTAATAAACTACTTTCATCACTTTTTCAATAATAGAGATACTGAACATAATAAAAAAATCACAAACTGGGTAGAACATTTTAATGTAATTGCTGTTAAATTAAGCAGAATCTGAAAGATGATTCAGTACTATTAACATTATCATTGATGTTAAGAAAAATTCTCTACATTTTTAGACCACAAGTAACCTAATAACTCAACTTAATGAGGAAGTTGTTGGAAGCATTTCATATAGTCCCTTATGCCAAATATTGCACAGATGAAGACACTAATGAAGACACACACATAATCTAAATAAGCTTATAACAACAATTCATAAAAATCAATTTTAATGATTTGTTCTACATTTTTGTTACTTCAAAAACTTTCACAATTTTTTCACTTTAAAAAACATTGAATAATGTAATATGTACTTATATACAGTTTATTTAAAAATTAAAAGGCTTATTTATAAATCTTGATATATATGGATTCATATACTTATTACTAATATACTGATCATTAAATATTTTTACTATTCTTCATACAAAGAAAAAGGATGTTTACTTAGATAGGGATTTATGTCTGATATTGAATAGCTTATTCTCTTGTTAAGAATATGAGTATAGAACCAAGAATGTTCAAACATTTAAGAAAAAAATTTAAAGATCATCAATCTCTTAATACAGTAGAATATTAATTTTCAATGAAGTTCAGAAAACAAAATAGTTTTTATAAGAAACATTCACAAATATATTGGATCCATAAACAAAGAACAAATGGCAGTTTTTGCTATAAAAAAGAAACGGCTCTCTGCAATTAAAATTAAAACTGCTACAATAATGATGTAACAGATAAGCAACATTTTAGTATTACTAAAGAATAAATTACTGAGCTGAAAGATAAAAGATCTTCACCATGTTGTGTGAAACAAAAAAGTAAAAAGTTATGAGTTAGAAGTTAGGTGTACTATGGGTAGAATGTGGAGTAGAGCATTTTTGTAATAGAACTTCTAAAACCAATAACAGAGATAAAGAAGTAAACAATCAAAGCAATAATAGGAAAAAAATATTTTCATGTGTTTCAATTGAAAGACTTGTTCAAGACAAATAAATATATAAAAACTATACCTAGAAATACCTGATAAAAGTTTGGAGCACTCAGAGAAAATGAAAATAAAAAGTTCAGAGGAAAACAAAAAGACTATCACCACCAACAAAAAGTATTAGATTGCCCTCAAATATTGTATGAGGAGCACTCTAAAATTTGTGAGAAAATACACTGCACCTAGAATTCTGGGTCTAGCAAAATGATCATTAACGTGCAAAGGAATAATGACTATTTGGGACAGTAAAAAACTGAAAATGTTGAGCAATCAAGAACATCATCCATATTCTGAAGTAATTACTGGAGATAAAAGGAGTAAGATATAGATATCTTTCTCTCTCACACAAACACACACAACCAATATGAAAAAGGAATCAATAAAGCATATAGTCAGTCCTGAAACACCGGTGAGGTAGCTGTGAAGCTTAGTATGATTAAGAAATTCTTCCTACAAAAAGCAAAATAGCCAATAAAAGTGATGAAATCTTGGAATTTAAATTCTAGATAACATCAAGGAAATATTCTGACTTACTATAAGTTGTGTCTCTTTCATGATGAAGATCCTGTAGATATGGCATTCTTATTATAAAAAACAGTTTAAATATAGCAATGGCACACAATTGTCTACTAAATAACAGAGATAGGTATAGCTTTCAAAACCCTAGGGAAAAAACAAACAAAAACCAAGGTAAACTCAATAAACACAATGAGAAAAAGGAGAAAAAGCATAATGAATAGAAAATATAAAACAATATGACAGTGCTGTTAGAACATATAATATTTATGATATTGAAATAGGATAAATTTCCCTTGAAAGGTAGTTATTTTGGTTAAAAAAAGTAAAATGTAAGGTATATTTAATTGTTCCAAAATGATATTCTATATAGAGAAATGTCTACCAAAAACCTATTAGTGGTAAATCCTTATGAACCTAACAATGTAATTTCAGGAAATATAAAATCAAATTTGTTGGAAATAGCAGGAAAAAAATACCAATAAAAATAGAGTGAGAACACACTCTTATGAAATAACTACACTACACATGAATAGGAACAGTGTTCGTTTAAAATAGGTATACATTAGTTAAAATTTATATTGCAAATTCCAGAGAAAATGCTAAAATTTTTGTAATATAAGTTTAATTGATATATTAAGATAGAGATTAAATCAACTATATAAAATGTTAAACTAAATCAGAGAAGACAGAACAAAAGGTAGGAGAAAGAAACCAAAAAATTCAGATAAAGCAGACTTCAGAAAGGAAGATTATTAGCAATAAAAAGTGGCATTAGATAATGAAGAAGATGTCAAATCTCTAAAACAGGCATAGAAATCTTAAACTTGTTTGCAGCTAACAACAGAGTCAAAATATGTGAAAAAGAATTGAAAGGAAAAGGATGAGAATTCACTATTGGAGCTGGAGACTTCAACATCTCTCTTTCTGCAGTTCAATTAAGCTGAAGATCAATCAGGATATAGCTAACTTTAACCGCAGTATCAATCAGTAGGATTAAGTGACACAGAAAACTTCATCCAACTACAACAAAATATGCATTTTCCTTAAGTTTACATAGGAAATTCACCAAGATAGACCATATTGAAATTTGCCACATTGAAAGTATTTACTCCACAGAAATTGGAAAACACTACAAATCAGGAAATTTTTTCAGAGCCACTTTTAAAATATTTACTAGCTTTCTACTACCAATCTCCTTTACTTTTATTTTTTCATGGTATTTATGACCTTTTAAAATATTGGTTAATATACTATTTTTTGTGTGTTCATTATTTATTGCCTGTCTTCTCTATCGGAATGTAAACACAAGTGTAGACATTTTAATTTTGTTCACTGATGTATTTATCTGGTGTATCTATATTTAGAAAGGTGCTGACACTTAGAAATCACTCAGTAATTCTTTTTTTTTTAGTTTATTTCAGAATATTTGGGGGTACAAATATTTTGGCTACATAAATTGCTTTGGTACTGTTTGAGTCAAAGTGTGCCCATCCCACAGATAGTGTGCATTGTACCCATTAGGTATGAATTTACTCATCCCCTCCTCCCTGTTCCCACCTGCTTGATTTCTGATGAATGTTATTTCCATATGTGCACATAAATGTTGATTGATTAGTTCCAATTTGATGGTGAGTGCGTGTGGTGTTTGTTTTTCCATTCTTGTGATATTGCGCTTAGAAGAATGGGCTCCAGAGTGATGCCTTGAACTGATCATGCTTAGATTGTTACGTAAGAGCTAAATAAATCTCCATCTTGTTTAAGCCAATGTTTCACAATATTTTTACATTATGGAAAACTTAGAAAATGCTATTTGTGTAGCATGCTGTGTAAATAAAGTGATAGGCCCGGTGGTTTTAGCTATCAGTGGCATTTGAGTGTCTCATGGCACAACTTGTGAAATGCTCTGCCTTCTGCCAGTGTTATTTCTTCTTTGTTACAGTAGCCAGACCTGTATCTTAATTAATATGGAACAGTATCTGCCTTATTGATTAGTTTGTTTATTTTCTCAGAAAATGAATTATAACCACTCCTTTTGTTGTAGTATAAGAATATTGAATTATAATTTAAAAGAATTAGATTCTAGTCCCATTTCCCTTCCATGTTAGAGTATTTGAAACAGCTCAGGACTGAGTGAATAATCATTAAACTCGTTTCTTCCCAGGTAATTGCTACTCATTATTTAGGTTTAAGCTCAAATACCACTTTCTCAAGAAAGAGTTCCCTGAACTCTCAGGTGAGATAAGTTTCCTCAAATTATATGGAATTTAGTACAATATTTTTGTCATATTGTTTAAAAAAGCTTTGTATCATTGATGAAGGTGTTTCTATCATAGCTTAAATGTTCTATGATAGGAGCAAATATGTCTGTTTTGCTAACTGCCTGGCACCTGGTAAGCATTCAATTAACATTTGTCAAAGAATGAATCAAAAAAGTAACTTTATATCTCTAAAACTGATTTTCTCTATTACAAAATAGCACAATATCTGCCACGTCTAGTTTGAAGTGTTCATGTGAGAATTAACTGAGACAATATATGTTATGGCAGTTTAATAATAGTATAGTATTACATAAATATATAAATTATATACAATATAGTTAAAAAGTGACATAATGAATTTTGGTGCACATCATATATTATTAGGTAATGTAGGCCCTGTATGTTTCTATTTCATTAAATAATTTAATTTTGCTTATTTGTATGTTCATTATAAGTGTTTAACAGTACAACTAGATAAAAATTTTTCTTTATTACATTCTGATTTTTAAAAATTTGTGCGATTATACTTTATATTCACACATAATTTTGTTATTTATAGTCAGAGCATGATTCTGGTTTGACAGAGTCTTGAATTAAGATAAGATGGAGCTAATGACCTTTTACAAGTCTCCAATGACAACTTCTAATTTTTGGTAAATAAACAATTTCGAGAATTAGTGAAAGGCTCTGGAATGTTATGATTCCACTAAACCAGTGTTTTGGAACTAAGTATGTGTGGATCTCATTCCAGATGGTGACCTTTAATTTAAAACTTTCTGGGTTTATGCAATTTGAGCCCCTGAGAATCGCTGTCTACCAGCTGGTAGCAAGACACCATTACAGAGTTAAAGACAATCTAACTTCATTTATCACAGTTCCTAGGACTTATTTACACACTCCTTTATTCATCCTGTCAGTCAGAAATATTTCAGTAATCTTACTTTGTTCAAAGCATAGTTTTAGTCACTCAATACACATCAATGAATTATACATAGTCCCTGTTGTGAGGTTGTTTGCAGTCCATTGTGGAGGACACACAGTAAAAGCATAAAATGAAAAGAATACGTACCATCAATATGATAACTCCAGAAAGCAGTAAGTGGTATGGACAAAATGAAATGGGGCAGAGAATGAAATTGGAGTAATATTTATGCAACACTATACAAAGTTGGCAGCTGCATGAAGTTCTGCCTGAAATGCATTTTAGCATAGAATACATAGTCATTAAATAATTGCTAAAGTATATAAAGAAGTATGTGCATATAAATAGCATAAGGCAATAATTGTATAAAGATATGAATAGGTGGGAATAAGCAAGTTATGTTTATGAGGATATTGCAATTTTTGGAGTCAGGACGTGATTTGAATAACATTGGAATTTCAGCCATTGCTAAAAACTAGGAATAATTCAAAGAATTGTTGTGAGCCAACGGTTTTAGGTATATAAATGCATTAACACAATAACATGAATATGATAGGACCTGCATAGTAAATATAACCTCTCTTTGCTTTTCTTTCAGTTTACTGTAGTAGAATATCTCACATGGTACAAATATTGAGTATTTCTCAAGGGAAAAATGTAAAGCATATAAATTAAATTTCTGACTCCTGTTTCATAATAACTTAAACATCATAAATAAATTAGAAATAAGAAACTATTTCTAAAACTTTGTAAAGAGTATTGGTTGAGGAAGTAGATTTTTTTTTTGTTTACCAAATATTTCTGTGTTTTTCCTTTGGGTTGCAAATTTTTGAGTAGTGTATTTAAACAATGATATATAGCCTTATTCAATCCATGAGAATATGGTTGGATAGTTTTAAATTGGTCCCAGTGGAACTAATAATAGAGTCATTGGGGAATGTGCTACCAAAATCAGAAAAGTTATGAAAAGTCATTCTTTGGCTATAGCTATGATTCTAAGCAAGTTGTTTGTGTCAAGCATGCTTAGATATATATGTATGTATGTATACACACACAGACACATACATACATATGCATATGTACATAAGTATGCTAAACAAAAATATATATGTATAAAAGAATGATTGTTAAATGATTAAATAATGTAAAATAAAGACATCTAGGGCATGGTTTTATAGTATAATTGGGTACCTTATATTTAGCAATTTTATATATACATAAAAAGGAATATTGGGAGTGTGCGCATGTGTCTATACATAAAATATGGATATAGATAGATAAACAGATATAGAAAGATATCAGGTAAAGATTAATAAATTTAAGGCCATACTTTTACACACAAATGTAACATAAATACACAAAACACTACTGATTTATATGTATAAATATGCATTTGCTGTTATAGCAGAATATCAGTCAATCTTCTGTTAGTTTTTAATGTGGATAAAAAGTACCTAAGTGAAAATTTCAGCCTTTCTCGCTATCTGGTTGACATAACCTAAAATTAAAATGGGGAGGGTGGAGATATTTTATCAAAAGCTAGAAAAGCAAAATCAAATAAAACTATTCTAATAGTGTAGGCATCTACATTCATGTTGAGATTTGTGGTCAATATTTTAAAAATTCACAATGTGTAGTCGTCCTTTCCTAATAGTAACAGCCTTTTCTTTCCCCTCCAGAGAAAGTAATGATTTTTTCAAAATCGGAATGAGAAGAAACTTAAAAACCCAGAAATTTCCACATTAAGTGCTAGAACAGTGGCTTACCTTGCCAGATGTTTTCTGGTTAAGGGCTAAAACAATCAAATAAACAGATCAGAAGACTGATGCCTCCCTGTGGGAATGCAGTGTATTCCACATTAAAAACGAGTCTTGTCTGTTTCTTTGATCAAAGGGAGTGTTCATGACTGATACCTGATTTAAGAGAGAAATATATATCACATGAACTGTAATGAGAATTAAGTATTATAAAGAAATTCTGATATATTATTTAGAAAGGAAAGAAATTCATAATAAATGGGAAGCAAACACCTTCTTCAACCATAGTATTGAATATGCTTATCACAACCCAGGAGAATGGAAGTGTTTATTAGAAACTGACAGGCATATAAAAACATTTGCTATTAGTATACCAGAGTAAATGCATAGTTGATTACCTTATTATGCAAAAACTATGTCCATCAGACATTTGGTATCTCTAATATCTACAGTGAATTAAGGGTGAACTTAGTTTTACAAAAATAATGCTACTTAAGATTTCAAATGGAACATTTGTAAATAGACACAGTTGTTTCAGGCCTAATTTTTCCATGTGTGAATTCTTGAAAGCACATAATTTTAATGCTCAAAAATGAAGATATAGAAACATAAATTTCCTCTTTTTTGAAAGAACAAAAAGCAAATTCTTATTAGAAATTAAAGTCATTTTATAAAACACAAGAGATGTATCGTATCTACCTCTGTCTTGCATACTTATACTGAATTTAATTTAGCTGTTCAAACACAAATGGAAAATATTTAATGAAATCATTTAGAATATGAAATTAAAAACAGATTATGAGAAAAACAGAAGGAAAAATGTATTAATAATGACAAAATTTCCATATATCCATTATGATATTAATGTCAGTAGTGGTTGCCCTCATTACTCTTTTCATAGTCCCTTTGTTGTCTGGGGTCACATATAAGATTACATTTATTGGAAATTTGGCTGGGGCTTGAATGTACAAGATGCCTTGACTTTCTGGTGCCTAAGCTAGATGACTCAACCAAATGTAGTCTGGTATCTTTCAGACTAGCCATGTGATTTGACTTCTTAAATGTTAGATTATATCTCCAATAGAACAAAGGTGGAAGCTGTCAAATATCACACAGACTTGGCCTGGAATTGGTGTACTGTCACTCTTCCACATGCTGTTGGTTAAAGCAAGTCATGAGACCAGCCCAGACTAAAGAAAATAATAATTAGTAAAAGGGCTCTGCTTTTTGAAGAAAGAAATAGCATGAAGGTATAGGGATAGAAGTGTTGGTGACCATCTTTGTAAGTGATCTAGTACATAGAAAGGCAGATGACAAAAAGATTAACAAACCAAATTCTCTGTCATCTCTCACCTGACAGAAAAATAGATCCCTGCTTTCACTCAACAGAAACAACAGAATGATCGTAAAGTAAAATCTAATTGCCAAACAGTGCTGCAACCAATGGGGAAGCCATATTCAGGCACTGAGGTTGATTCCATATTTTTGCAATTGTGATTTGTTACTGAAGGAATATGTAGTAATTCAAAGTATCCATGGGAAGCTGGAAGGGAAGCAGGAACAGCAGCCAAGGTCAGGCCACTGGAATACCCTGGTTAGAATGATGATTTGCTGCTGTTGTCCCCACTGAATATTCTGGTGCTGCTTACTGCTGCTAGGGTATATATTACAATCATAAATGAATATCTCTTTGTCTTACATGATTGAAAACCTTGTTCAAGTTTCATAATACTGAGTTGGAGCAACCATTGCCAAGCTAGATCAGATACCTGCTCCATAAATGTGAAGGACTATGTAACCTATTTCAATTAACTTTTATACTGGGAGGCAGACATCTCAATAGATTTTTTTTGTTTATATAGAGAGTGGGAATAAAGGCGTTTCAGATAGAAAATAAATGTCCACCTTTCTGTGGGGCTAACATTCATTCACTGTGATGGTTAATTTTATGTGATAACTTGGTTAGCCATGGGGTGCTCAGATTAGACTTTTCTGGGTGTGGTTATGATGGTGCTTCTAGATGAGATTAGGTTTGAATCGCTGGACTCAGTAAAGTCCATCCCCCCCGCTTTGAGTGGGCATCATCTGATTCCTTGAGGGCCTAAGTAGAATAGTCAGGGGAAGGAGGAATTTACTCTTTTTTCCCCTGCTTGCCTGCTTCATCTGGAACATATCTCTTCTACTCTGGCCCTTGGACTGGGATTTACACTGTCAGCTCACCTAGTTCTTAGGCCTTTGACTTCAGACTGAATAATACTACAGTTTAGGGCAAATGATAATACTGAATAGATGTTGACTATAAATAATAACATAGTAATAATGAATGATAATCTTGAGAGGTTGTTACGTGTTCTGTAACTACTCATCAAAGTTAAATTTTAATTATCTATGTTTATTCTATTTTTTTCATTTTGGTTGAACATTATCTTTCCCAGATAGAATCTCTATTTTTCTAGAATATAGTATATGCACAATATAAATAAAATATATAAATTTGCCTATAAAATCTATGTTAAAATGATAATCCATATAATGGGGAAAACATTAACAGCCTTCTACTTTCTCATTCTGTCCTTGTCGACATTTTGCTATTTACTCCTGATAAACAGAGTTGTCCTTTCTTACGCTTTTTCTTCTAACAATTTTCTATCAGTCTTCTTTTTTCACCTCTTGTTTTATCTTTAGTCTACCTGACATCGTTATTAGAAGTTGTTTATTATTTAAAAATTCATTTTTTTGGCTTTGTGTTCTTCCTCTTATACTTTGTCGATGCCATTTTTATATCTGAGCTCTGCAAACAGCTTAGTGTGCAGCCGTGTTCATTTCTTTAGATGACTCACTCTTTGACTCTCACAAGGCATTTTGTGATAATTCTATCAAAATTTTATTTGTGTGCAGTTTCCCATATCTAGTGGGTCATCATCCATTCTCATATCTCTGTCTATGGGGTTATATTTATTTTTAATGGATTTATTTAAACCTGATTTCTAAAATTCAAAGGGATTTGCCTGACAAAGCCTAGTAATTCCTTTCTTTGCAAGTAGGACATCATTCTGGTTGGGAGGATTATTCTTTGAACCCACCATGGTAGTAAACTACTCATGCCCCGCCTCTTTTCCAGAGTAATTATTTTTTTTAGTGGGAGGAGAATGAAAACACTCCTCTGAATCTAAGTCCTTTAAATTTCCTACATTGTAATTCAAATTTACTATCCTATTCCAGAGTCATGGTGGTAGGGTTGGAAAATACATTTATTGTTAATAAATTTTGCTTAAAAAGTATTTTGTATCTTTACAAATAACTATAGTTTATGCTTACTTAATACTAAGCACCACAGAGTTCAGCCCTTGTGCTGTCTGCGCAAGAGACCACAAAAGAATTAATGGCATTAAAAAAATTACAGAAGTAGAAATATTCAAAGGATACACAGCTCAATGTTGCCTATTTTAGGTGTATATTGCATAACAAAACTGCTGATTTCCCTGCTTCATAAAATATTAAAGAAAATCTGTTTACAACTTGCTTGCCTTGGTTCATGCTACAGGGTATAAAAAATATATATTATTGAAAGGAGGGATTTGAAATTTTGGTAAGGTTTGTAGCATCTGTTCTGCTAAAAAGAAGTTTCGCCATTGATGTTCAATGTGGTAAAATATTTTAAATCCCTTGGAGACTCATTGATGTTCCTGGAGTCTGAGGCATCAGCAGCAACCATGAATGTCTCCGTTCATTTGTAAAGTGCTCCAGCCAGAAAATTAAGCTGCAAGATGAAGATCTTGCTTCAGTGATCCATACTCTTGACATATTCAGCCTTTCAACCTGGTATATTTCAAACCTCTTTATTTGAATCTCTCCAGGGAAGCCAGTCAAAGAATAAAAACGGCCCATAAAATAGCAGACTGCCTTTTGAATTGAACAAACAGAATTCTGCAGTGATTTTCTTTACCCTTTGCTCATTGCCAGGACATTTCTAAATATAGGAAAGGCCTTTCTTCTCATTTTCAAAGCATCACACAAGATGAACCTCAGCTTCTTCAAACAGCATCAAACTTCACACCATTATATTAGAATCCAGAATAGCATTGAACCTCAATGACACAAAATTCCTAGAATCCTAGGTATTGGAACTTTCTATTAAAAAAACCATGAGGAAGAAAAAAAAAAAGAATTTGTCATACACTAAAACAAGTACTACAGAAAGATAGTGAGCTTAGATTAGTGGTGTACTAAATATAAATCACTTATTTTAGAAATAAGGTTAGAATTATTTTATTAATAAAATTTTAACCATAGTAAATATTTGCATCATATATGACATATTAGGGTATAAAACATCACCCAGTTTTAAAACTGTGCTGTTAATTACATGTAAAATGCTATAAATATTTTATACTGTATTATATACTATTTTGCTATAAATTAAATTGTGTCACATCTGTATATATAAGGATATCTATTGCCTATAATATTGGGGAAGGAAGTGGATGCTGTTTTTTGATCTCAGATTATAATACCATGAATATCTAAGTATTTCTGAATTTGTTCTGTATACCCAAACTATGGTACACATAGTGAGGTTGTGTTAATACAAAGGGTTGAGTTGGCACAGTGATTTATGGAAATGATACATGTTACCCAACACCAAACTTTACTAATGATTTCAAGGATAGAAGATAAAATCAAATACAGTTGTGGCATTTTTTTTTTCCTGAAAGTGTCCCAATCCATCAAATACCTCTTCCAAAAAGTGTTCATTATTCTATGTTATAGATTGATTTTGGATTTAGATAGGCAAGTTCTAAACAGTGTATGCAGAAACATTGTTACGTTGTTTATGAAGGAAGCCATTTTGTTTTAAGGACTCACTAGTCTATAATTCCTTAGTTACACATATATAGAAAAATACATTATACTTCTAATTTTTCAGCCAGCCATGCACCGTAACCCAATAAATATAGATTTGTATATAATAAGTGTTCTAGAAAGACCAGGTATATATCCTTCTAAAAGAGCATTTTTAGATAG
Source organism: Lemur catta (assembly GCF_020740605.2). Taxonomy (NCBI): domain Eukaryota; kingdom Metazoa; phylum Chordata; class Mammalia; order Primates; family Lemuridae; genus Lemur; species Lemur catta. The sequence continues at coordinate 6,952,813 of NC_059151.1, read as the reverse complement.
GAACCTCCATGTCCTTGGCTAGCAAATAATATCAGCATGTTTACAAGATCTGGTCAATATCATCCATGTGTCTTCTCTGTAAAAAATGACAGAATAAGAGGCTAAAGTTAACCGTTTTGTTTCCAAACTATTTTCTTTGGCTATAGGATTTTTATACAAAAATTTTCCCATAAATTTTCTGTGTATCTGCATAAATGTGTGTGTGCATATATATGCTTTTTCAAATACATAAATGCATATATATAATTATAGGTTTGCATAAATATTCATATATGGACATATAGAGAGAGGGAGAGAGAGATTCAGCTCTTTCTTTTTAGTATACCAGAAATACTATTTAAAAAATTTTAAAATATCAACTCAAATAGATCCTTATTTACTTGATTTTGATTTTTTTTAATTTTTACCTACTTCTAGTCAGATCACTAATTTGAGACTTTTCTTACTTTATAGGCCTTTAGTACTATATATATTTCTCCCAACTACTTTTTTAATAGTAACCTACAAATTATGATAGGTTATGATTTTATTTTCAATTCATTCAAAATGTATTCTACTTTTTCTTTTGATTTCTTCTATGACTGAAGGGTATATTATTTAGTTTCTAAACATTTGAATATTTTCAAGATTTTTTCTGCTGTTGATTTCTAATATATTTCATTAGCGATTGGAGAACATAATTTGTATGACTTGAATCCTTATAAATTTATTGAGACTCATTTTATGACCCAGAATATGGTGAATCTTGATAAATGTTCAGTGAGTGCTTAAAACCAGCCCTTGTTGGCTGAAATGTTCTACAAATATCAGTTATATCAGGCTTGATCACAGTGTGGCTGAAATCTTCCATATACTTACTGATTTTCTGTCTGCTTTTATCAAATATTGATAAAAAGATATATCTTTGTGGGCTCATATATTTCTATTTGCAGTTATAAAAGAATTTGTTTAATATATTCTGCATCTCTGTTATTAGGTATACACACATTTATGATCATTATATGCTGTTGATGAGTTTATGACCCAGAACATGGTAGATCTTGGTAAATGTTCAGTGATTGCTTATAAAGAAGGTGTATACTGCTGTCATTGGGTGGAATTTTATCACTGTATCAGTATCAGATGACTTGCTTTATCCTTGATGCTGTCCTTTGCTCTGAAATTTACTTTTCTTATATTAAGATAGCCACTGCAGCACTCTTTTGATTAGTATTTGCATGTTTTTTCTTCAATCTATTTTTAGTCTGTTTCTTTATATAAAGTGCATTTCTTGGACACAACATTTAGGTGGGTATTACTTTTATACATCACATATCTCTGCCCTTAATTGGGGATACTGACACCACTTATATTTTATGTGATTATTGGTATGGTTTGGTTTAAATTTATCATCCAGCTATTGGTGTATATTTGACCCATCTGATTTTTTTTAAGTTTCACCTGTTTTTCTCCCTTCCTTTGGATTAATTTATGTTTTTTTCTTTGCTGTTTTTGTCTCTTTAACTCTACCTTTTATTATTTGAGTGGTTGTTTAAATGTTTATAGCATATATCTTTAAATTACCAGTATCTACTAGTTAATGCATACTAGTTAGCCTATATACTATAACAATATTAAAACTGTGTATTTCTATTTCTGTACTCCCAATCTTTGTGTTATTATTAATTATATGTAAGTTATGAACCCCAGACTACATTGCTATAATTTTTGTTTAAACAGTTAATAATATTTTATAAAGATTAAATAATAAGAAAAAAATCTTACATCTTACTCATGAAATCACCATTTGTGGTGTTCTTCAGTTTATTTTTTTACATTTCTGGGTTGTTTCTAATTGATTTTCTCATTATATATTGTATTTTCCTGCATTTTTGTATGTCTGATATTTTTTATTGGATTCCAGATATTCCATATTTTACCTTGTTAGAAGTAGGATATATTGGTATTCTAGTAAATATTCTTGCGGGGGGGATACAGTTTAGTGATTTAGAAATAGTTTGATCTTTTCTGGTATAACTTCTAAGATACTGCTCAATATAGGGCTGATTATGCCCCACTGCAGAGATAAGACACATTTTTATAGTTTATCCAATTATGAGGTTTTCCAGCCCTGTGTGAACACTGGGCACTTCTTTATTTGGGTGTTCCCTCAAATTCACATGCTGATCATATTCACCAAAATATTCAGTAGAGAGCCTCTGCGAATCACCAGAGTTTCTCTTCTCTCCAGTTCTCTCCTCCGAACTGTAGTTGCTTTGCTCTATCTGGACTCTCATATCTCTTCTCAACTTACATACTCTGCGGGTCTACACCTCATTCTCCTCTGATCTGTGACCTAGTAGTCTGCCATGGCAGTTTGCTGAATTAATTCATTAGTTCTGAATAAATGAAAATATGTACCTTCCTTATTCCCAAGGTTACTCAGTGATATTGAAAACACATAGAGAGAAAAATCATAAGACAATATGAAAAATTCTACAACTAATGCATGCCAAGGATACAGTGGGAGAACAGAATGCCTAATTTGTAGGTTAAGAAATAATTCTTGCAGGAGTGAAAAACGGGCTTAAAGAGCAAACATTACAGAAGAAAGAGAGTGGGGGAGAGAAGTTTTATAAGGAGTGGTTAACGTGTTCAGAACCATGGAGGTGAAAAATTTAGGGCTGGGCGCGGTGGCTCATGCCTGTAATCCTAGCGCTCTGGGAGGCCGAGGCGGGTGGATCGCTTGAGGTCAGGAGTTCGAGACCAGCCTGAGCAAGAGCGAGACCCGGTCTCTACTAAAAATAGAAATTATCTGGTCAACTAAAAAATATATATAGAAAAAATTAGCCGGGCTTGGTGGCACATGCCTGTAGTCCCAGCTACTGGGGAGGCTGAGGCAGGAGGATCGCTTGAGCCCAGGAGTTTGAGGTTGCTGTGAGCTAGGCTGATGCCACGGCACTCACTCTAGCCTGGGCAACAAAGCGAGACTCTGTGTCAAAAAAAAAAAAAAAAAAAATTTAGGTGACACTGTAAAATTTCATATGGCTAGAGTATGAATTGCACTCAGAAAAACAGCGTGACACAAAAGCCTAGAGGCAGCAATAGTCAGATAAAGGACTCTGCGTGAAGATATTGGTGTACATTTCATGCTAAAAGCGATGACAAACCAGTACAATCTTTAAGGAGAATGTTAAAACAAAACTTTCATTTCATAAAATCATTCCTACATTGAAAAGGTTTAAGACCCTGGTGTGAGTACTGAGCGTGACATGTTTGTATTAACTGTAATACAGTGGTGAGACTCAAATCCTCAGCCGAGGCATTGAAAATATGAAGAAAGAAAGAAATGGATTTGAGATGTATTAAGAAGTAAAAGAGACAGGATTTTTTGACCAACTGAATTTGAGTAGTAGGGCAGAGGATGAAATGGGTGAGGAGACTGAATAGACGCGGGTACCTACCATTCACAGAAGTAGATGCTGAAGGAAAGGATCAGGGTTGGTGGGGACAGAAGACAAGTATTTCTGACCTAGGTGGTAGATTCTGAAATGCGTTCATGGAACTCCTTTGCTTGTCTTATGTGCTGGTAAAGTCTTTCCTTCCTGACCAATCCAGTAGCTTTCCAAGTGTTTCTATAGGAGTGTCCTGACATTGCACTTAGTCCTCTCAAAGGCAAGCTGCTGTGGGTTTCACTGGAAGACTCGCTCCATTGCATAAAGAGTCATGTGAGGAGAAGCTGCCTTCAACTTCCTGTCTTTGCAACAAGTGTTACGTGAATATGCATCTCCTATCTTCAGATTATAAAGGACAAGCCTGATAATCAAAATCAACACTCTGAGATGATGGAACATAAAGAAGGAAGAGCTTTTAATAACACGTTTGAACTACTTCAACAACACTGAAACTGCTCTGGCTCTGAGCTTCTTTTTCTGTGATAATCTGCAATGATTATCTACATTATTAAGTCACCTTTAATATAGTATTTTATTTCTTTGCAGCTGGAAACATTCTAACTGATGTAGAGTCAATGGCAGGAAACTTGGAAAAACAAAATATACTAGAATATGGATTTGAAAGATACCAGCACCTAAATGATGAAGATAAAATGTATGTTCCATGTTAATCATTCAACATCTATTCTTTCCTCCTCTAGCTTGCTTTCCTATAATACAGAAGCTGGAAAAATAAAAACTGAACATTTTAAACCCATTTGAATTTCAGTTTCTAGATATGACTTAGATTTGGCTTATCATATGTGCTCAAAAATATTGGAAGATGCAAATGAGATGGAGGCCATATGGAAGCTTCTTTTGCTATTCACCTGGCAAATGTGGGCATTAAGACATTTGATAGTTTATGCAATGACATCAGCAGTTGTTCCATAGTTCAGTAACTGACTCCCCAGGTGTATGGACAAGGTACAAATACCAATTTTGCTGGTGCAGATTGTAATAGGTACAGTATACTTCTGGAGAAAAGAGCAGAAACTGCAATTTTTTTTCATCATGATGATATACTGATTCTCTATAACTCTGTGATTTACTAATCATGGTGGACTTTTATTTTGGCAGTGTTCCAATAGTGACAATGTAAATGTGGTTCTAGAGCTTACAAGTTTATGATCTTAAGGAAAACTTCCTTGGCATACAGATTCCTTTGTATGATTTGGGTGGTTGTTCCTGAAGCTCAACGTAGTACCCCCTTTGTTAGTTCCTCAGTAATTTCTGAAGACTTTTACTATCTTTCAGTAATCCACATTCATAGATCCATAATATGATAGTCCATTAATATCCATAAAATATTCTACTAATATCTTTTAATATCCTGAAACATTCTCCCTTTCTTAAGATAGCTAGAATGAAATTCGGTAGCTATCTTAACACAGCAGCTTAACACTAACAAATATTAAAAAGCCCATATATTTATCAGACATTACACATTTTCACATTATTTTCTCTGCATCATTTTTTGTATGTAACAGTGCTAGGTACACGGTAATTCTTAATATTATGTAGGTACATAAGTAGAAATAAATATAAAATATAGTCTCATATTCATCTAAAATTTTTTTATTTCAAAATATTCCCTTCTACTTAAGGATAAAAATAGCAAAAACAAACAAACAAACAAAAAAAAACATGCTAAACATTCAATGTGAAAGTTTTATGGGGAATTGTGAAAAGTTAACTCCTAGTATTTATAAAGTATCAATTGTATACAGACATTCCTTTGAAGAAGACAAAAGCTATATAGTATATGCATTGTTTAATGACAAGTTTATGTGGTGTCAAAATAAGCTTATGGCTGTGAATAAACTGGTGAATATAAGAACAAGGGCCCTAGCTGATCTCACTGCATGTTTATCTTCTGTTTCTAAAATACATTTTCCTACAATCTTGCAAAACATTTCCAGCCCCAAACCTTCCTATTATCTATCTTTGGTTTAAGTTTAAAAGCTATTCCTAAACTTAATGTAGACAAACATTGGAAAGAAAGGAAGAGTCTATAAAAACAAAATTTGGAATGTTATCCATGGGTAGTCATAGCTTGGCCATTATTTCACTTCTGCTTAACAGCTGTCAGTTTAATAACCATCAGGATGCAGGCTGTTCTTATACTTAGGCACAGTAGGTGGCTTTCAACCTAGTTTTACTTGAGGAATTAGACATTGTGATTAATTTATCTTTTTTTTTTAATAGAATGCCAGGACCAGTTATTGCCAGCTGCCCAAGTACTTTATCTTTGTGCTCTGACTACATGAGTTCAAATCCCAAATCTATCACTTAATAAATACATGTTATTGAGTGACTAACTGAATCATTCTGAGGCTCAATATTTACACCTAGTAATTATCTGTCAGTTCTTCTGCTTCTATTCATATTTAATAATAGTTATAGTAGGATAAATCCCATAGGAGTTACATAAAGATTAAATACAATATTTTTTTCTCCTAAAGCACTTACTTAGCCTAGTGCTTGTCACATAGGATTAGATTAACTTCTTGTGTAGCATTTTTGGACACACTAGTTTAGAACATCTCTCCCATAGGCCTACCAGTGTTTCTAATCAACAACTTTAGCATTATTCTATAAAGGCTATCTAAAGAAGACATATGTTTAAATTTCACTTATACTTTAAGTTAGAACAAATGCATTAACTAAATTCTTTGCTCTAAGTGCAATGTCCATTGTTCAGAAAATATGGTGCAAATATGTATATTTTGGATGAGACAAAGGAAGGCAAGACCGAATGGTAACTGGGAGGCTACAAGAGAGATAAAGCTTCAGAAAAAGAAGAAATTACAGGTCACTAAAAAAAACCCCATCATATTCTGCAATAATAAATAAAAAAAGAAGTATAAAATAATCCACCTATTTCAATCTTTTAAACAATGACAATGATGTTAATAGAATTTTTGAATGTCTTAACGATAGTAACTGAAAAGTACATTAAGAAAATATGACTTCAAGTACTCACAAAACTTATTTAATACATAATAACTAGCAGTGTTGTCTTATTTGATACTTCATATATAAATTTTAAGAATAATTCAGCTGATCAAATTTATAACATGTCCTCCTTATCCAATTATATGTACTGTATATTTACACTAAAATCATAATAATTACATGTAGTCTTCTAGTTGAGCTTTTTGCCTTCCTTTGGCAACACTTAACTAATTTTCAATAAATTGCCAAGGAGCACTTGTTAAGGTACAGTAGGTATTACACGGGCACTGAATATATTAATTTCTTATGACTTGAGGTATTAATATATTTATTACAGGCAGGGTTTTATGTAATTAATTAAAAATGTTTTAACAAGGCAGCACCTTGCAAAGTACTTAATATAATCACCAAAGTAAGAAATTAGTAAAAAATGCAAAAGAAAAAAGAAAATATACCTTGGTTGTGGCAGTTTTGTTAAACAAATATCTTTGATACATCGAATAAATGTGCATTTAAAAAAGTCATTTCTGTTTCCAATATTCTTGGACACTATCAGCCACCATATGAATTTCATCAGAATGGTGCGCTGGTATTACTGTAAATGTGTTATGTTCTGATAATACAGTCAGTAACCAATGTCACCACATGAACAGAATAAACCTGACATATGACTTAATTATTTTACACCTCCATTTATACTTTTCTCAAAAAGTTAAATCATAATTTTCAAATAGTCTCAATATCACATTAATTTCTTTCTTGAAAAACATATTTATATTCTACCTATCTTCTAGGGGCCCATGTTAATATCTTTGAAAGATAGGAATATGTTCTGGACAAAGAAATTGTTATAAATAAATGCTTGCAGAAATTTAAATTGTTTAGGTTGATTTAGAACAGATTTGTTATGGCTAATATCAAAGAGTATGATTTAATTAATTCTTCATAGAAAGTTATAAGTTAGAGTTAGAAAACATTGAAAATCTGTGGTCAGTGAATATTTATTGAGTGTACAAAGACCTTCAATTTATAGAAGATTAAGAAGACTAGTCTAGGGGGTAGGCAAGGATGGCTGACTAGAGATGTCCCTTGCTGGACTGACCCAGAAGGAAGGTAGGGTTTCAGTTCAAGGAGAGGGAAGGGGAGACACAGCTCAGGTATATATCATAGAGAGAAGTGCTTGAGTCTGTCAGGGACCACACAGAGGAAAATTATGAAGCAGAGAATTATGAAGAAGAGAGCCAGAATCTTACACCATAATGAACCAAATCTTCAAGTGACAATAAAAAAGAAACATTATACCTAGACATAGGAAAATCTCAAATTGAATAGAAAAGAGACAGTCAATAGATGCCAATATTAAGATGACAGAGATGTCAGAATGATCTGACAGAGTTCAAAGCAGCCATCATAAAAGTGATTCTAGGAGCAATTACAAAAGTGCTTGAAACAACATTTAAAAAGCTTCAGAAAGAAATATACAATCTCAGCAAAGAAATAAAATATAAACCAGATGGGCATTTTAGAATTGAAAATAAAGCTCAGTTGATGGAGTCAGCAACTCGGAGAAAAGAATCAATGAACTGGAAGATAGAACTATTAAAATTGTCCAATCCTAGAAACAGAGAAAAGATAGACTGAATTTTAAAAGAACTTCTGGGACTATAACAAAGGATCAAATATTCATGTCATCATATCCCAGAAGGAGAGGAGAAAGAGAATGGGGCAGAAAAAGATACTTACAGAAATAGTATTTGAAAACTCCACAAATCTGGCAAAAAAATAAACCTACAGGTTCAAGAAGTTAAGCAAGCTCCAGAGAGGATAAAACCAAACAAATCGATACAAAGACACATCATAGTTAAACTTCTGTAAACGAAACACAAAGAAAAAATTTTAAAGCAGTGAAAGAGAAACGATGTCTTATTTATAGGGGAAAATAATTTGAATCACAGTGGGTTTCTCCTTAGGCCTGCAGAGACCAAAAGGAAGTGGCACACATCTTGTAAAAGTGCTGAAAGAAAAAAAGCTGTTTACCCAGAATCCTATTTCTAGTGAAAATAGACCTTAGGAATGAAGGTAAGACATTCTCAGTTGAAGAAAAACTAAGAATATTTTTCACCCATAGAGCTACCCTAAATGAGGGGCTAAAGGAAATTCTCTAAACAGGAAAGAGAGATGAGAAGGGAACTATAAAGAACAGGAAATAAGAAAGAACACAGTAAGGAAAAATAGTAATAAATCGACTCTTAGAATGGCTAAAATCCCAAATACTAACAATACCAAATGTTGAGGAGAATGTGGAATAACAGAAACTCTCGCTACGTTGCTGGTGGGGATGCAAAATGGTATGACCACTTTGGAAGACAGTTTGGTGGTTTCTTATAAAGCTAAACGTAGTCTTATCATATGATCCAGAAATTTCACACCTTGGTATTTACAGAAATGAGTTGAAGACATGTTCTCACAAAAACCTGCACATCATTGTTTACGGCAGCTTTATTTATAATTGCCAAAACTTGGAAGCGACTAAGGTGTTCTTCAGTAGGTGAATGGATAAACTGTGGTCCATACATAAAATTGAGTATTATTTGATGATAAAAGGAAATGACCTATCAAGCCATAAAAAGACATGAAGGAACAATAAATGCATATTGCTAACTGAAAGAAGCTACTCCATAATGTATGCTTCCAACTATTTGACACTTAACAAAGGGCAAAATTATAGGATAAAGATCATTGGTTGCCTGGGTTTCATTGGTAGGAAGGAAAGGAAGAATTAATAGATTTGAGCATAGGGGAATTTGAGGGCAAGGAAACTATTCTGTGTGTTACTGTAACAGTGCACTTACACCATTATACTGTTGTCAATGCCTATAGAATGTACAACCCAAAGAACAAACCCTAAAGTAAACCGGGGACTCTAGTAAATAATAATGTATCAATATTGGCTCATCAGTTGTAATAAATGAATGTTTATTGAATATGTTAAGAATAGAAATCTTTGGGATGGTGGGGAGAGGGGAATATGGGAACCCTCTGTACAATTCTTCTATAAACCTCTCTAAAAATAAAAGTATGTTAATTGAAAAGTATGGATACATACAATAGACTCTCTTGCTCATTTTGAGTCTTATAAATTATTCACATAGGCAAAAACTGGAAACAAGACAGGTGTGATTCAAATGGTAAAAGACTAAACAAACAGTGGCATGTCCATATCATGGGATACTGTCCGGCATTAAAAAGGAACAAACTATTGAGACATGTAACAATGCTGATGGCTGTCTGCAAAATTATGCTGTTGTGTTAAATAAAAAATAAGTTTATCTTTTACAGTTATAAACGTTCATTCATTTTACTTTCAAATGTGCCATGGGTTTGAAATTTGCACAATAAATTCAGATGTGTAAAAAATAAGTAACTTTATATTCAGTGTTTTACTTTCATTTCATTCGCAGAATCTTCATTTTGATCCTGGCTTTGGATCCAGACTTGCACAGGAAAAAGGAGGGAGAAAGACAGATAACTTAAACTTGTAAATTAATTTTACTTCTAACTTACATTCAGGTAAATACTAATTAAGTTGAAAAGACCATCTACACACGGGGCTTTTCTTCCCCATTCTGAGGTTTGATATCTCCTCCCTCCTCTGAGACTGTGTCTAGTCATAAAAAGGTTTCTATCCTTGTGTGGTGGCGAAGATGCAGGGAATGTTGCTAGATTGTGGCCTGTCCTCAAGTCCCCTCTGCTTTTTGTTGGAGTATGACTGGTATGGCTCTCTTGGTCTGATATTAATAATTGCGCATGATGTCCTACCTGTTGTTTTAGGATAAAGTAATGGCATCTCTTTCTGAGGTTGATGAGCTCTGCCTTAGTCTCTAGAATCTTTATCCTTCCTTTTCATTGGTGCAGGCCTCTTCTAGACCAGTTGTTCCTGCAAGATAAGCAGCGTCTTTGCTGCCCTACCAGACATTGCTAACGTACTTCCCAAACACCATGTTAGCCAGTGCACTGTGCGTACACAGTTTCTTCTCCTATGCCTTAGGAAGCAGGATTCCTCAAATACAACAGGATGACCCTACACTTCCTGTTTCCTAAAGTTTGCCCCAACTGTGAGAAATTCCAGGCTATCTGAATCTCATCTCCTGCCTTTCTTCTATTTTCTCACTTCTTGAGCTGTCTCTCTCGGATCAATTACACAGTACTGGAAAGAGTTTCCTTCTTATAGGTTAGGAATATCCCTTACTCACACCCCTAATTCTTCCCCATGCTACGAATTATTCTATGGAAAACCTTCTAAACTTCATTCTCAATATATTAATATATTTGGCAACTGATAGAATTTATAAAACCCTTTTGTTTCTTAAAAATGAGTTTTTAATAATTTAAGTATGAATTAATAAATACACAAATATTTGGAAGGCTACAAATATGTAAAAACAGAATAAGCAAAAGATGTTGACTTTTGTTGGTCTTCTCTCTTGATTTTACTCTTCTATTTTTAAAGTTTTTTAGTGGTAACATGGTTGATTTTGTTAAGAAAAAATCAATATAAAATTAAATGATGTATTTCTGATGCAAACAACATTTGAAATGTAATTGAACACCAGTTGAAAATTTTAAATGAATGACATTTCATTCTATAAATTGTTCTCGTTTGGAGTTTCACAAAATCACATACATGGAATCTCTGAACTACGTTAAGTGACTGGTGAAATAATTCCTGATTGTATCTTTAAGCAGAAGGAGAAATATGTCTCTGACATGCTATCCCATTAATGCTACCAGTCTCTTTACACCCTTCTACTTGTGCCTTGTAATGAGATGTGAATTTTCTATTTGGGTTTTTATAATGAGAAAAGATACTTTATCAAATCAGAACTTGGTTATGTTTCATTATGCTTTCAATGTTGTTAGAATTAATTTTTTAAAATAGAGACTGAAAAGCAGGCAATGTCTGTTAGAGTTTGGAACTTGAATTTTGCAGAGACATTTATTTTGTGAGCCTTGTAACAGAAATGTTTAGGAACTGATAGCCCAAGGTCAAGCTTCAGTCTTCTCTAGAAAGTAAACAATGAATCTTTTTGAAGCATTTGACAGGAAAACAATTGTTTCTGGCTGAAAAGACATTGAGTATAGGATGTGTACATTATAGTGCACATGTCAAAATTTATAAAATATAGTGGCCTTTGCTTCTAACCTAAGTAGCCCTGCACTGATGGTTCAGGACATTTTGACTGGAGTCAGCATCATAGAACACTGTTCCTTGCCTTCTCTACTCTTGCGGGAAGACTTGTGGCAGTAAGAAATCTTTTTTGCTCAATCAATTCTGAAGGAAGAAGCACTCTCCTAAAGGTTTAGTGAGCTACAACTCATCATCTAAAATTTAATTTTCATACTTCTTATTTTCCACTAAATGCAAACTATTATTTCCACTACCAGAGAAATTCTGATAACAGTCAGAGAAATTTTGTATACTTATAACTTTATACAATTTATCCAGTGTGGATACTCCATGAATATTGACTGAATTGGACTGAATTTGTTCACCTATTTTGTCTAACAATAAATTAGATTATCCTGCTTGTAAATTTCAAAAAAAAAAAAAAAAAAATAATAATAATAATTTATTTATGTGATCAAATATAAATTAGGAACACAGATAAAAGGTGTGATTTCTTGTGTGGCATTTACTTATTCTAGTATGTGAAACTGGAGTAAGAAATATAGCAAGGTGCTAAATGTTCTCTCTAGTACGGGCCAAAAAAGCAAAAAGTGAAGGAAAGAATAATGCATACAATTAGGAAAGTAATTAGCAATTAAGAGACATCATCAAATACACAAATAAAACAAAGACTAAACAACAAAATAAACCTAGATTACAAAATTTTTCTTGGCCCAAATACTTACTCTTTCTTATTTTTTTTTTCTTTATTTTAGCAAATGTCCCCTGCCAACAAGACCTTTAGTACATTGGCTTAGTTAACTGAGTATTTCCACAGAATGCAAATACCTAAATATACTTTCCTATTGTTAAATTACATATTATTTTGGTACAAGTAAATGCCATTGACATTATTCACAGAGATTCAGGAACATAACATAGTCAGAATTAGTTATTTTGGATAGCCTACGGCATTAAAGTTCATAAAAGTTCACTTTTCAAATAGGACACGTGAACCCACATGTACATAAAATGTGTCTTCTTATGTTTTCAGATTTGATAGATTGTCCATAAGCACCCTAATTTGTGAATTTCAGTGAATGCTTATAAACTTAGGTCAATGAATATTTCATGAGAATTTCACATGGCTAAGTATCAACTTTTTGAGGACTATGCATTGGGAATATTTTAGAATAGATATAGTAACACTAGAGTTATTTAGGTCAAGTCTCCATTTACTTGCATTATATTAGTTTATCTAAAAATATTACTATTTTCATCAACCATTTTTTATATTAGCTAACAACAATATCAGAGTAAACACACCCAGCAAGAAAGCCTGCTTATTTTACTATTGTATGCCATGCAATGAACAGGCCCATAAACCCCGAAACTTTTTACAACACAAGATCCTGGTGCTAGTACTTAATTCTTTAATTTGGACTGCCTTTCCATTTCTTTCATTGCCAGTTACTTCCTTATTTTTTTAGCCTCTATCTGCTCCTTTCAACTAGATCTTCACCTTCTGCCATAAACAGTGTAGGGAGGGATGCCTCTAGCCTCTGGAAAATGAGTGGTGGATTGAAGGTGGAAATGAACAGAATAGTTTTTCAAATCCCAGAAAACTGACAGGGTAGCATTAATTCACTGAGAACCATTTTTAAAGTATCAACTGATTTTAAGTTCCTGTGCCAGATACAGGGATGAAACAATAAAACAAGAAATAGATCTGACCCTCAAGAAGGTCACATCAAAGAGAGGACATAAATATTAACTGAAACTATTTCATTATAATGTTAAAGGGTATAATAGATGTGGCTACAAGATACTGTGAGAGGACAAAGGAGGAAATTAGTCACGTGAAATTTTAAGACAAGTATTAAAGTTTTCACATCTTTGATTACTTGAATTATATAATAATAATTATTTTTTCCATACACATTATATATTTTGCTCATATGTATTTATATTTGTAATGTCAGTGACAAATTTAAATGTTTGAAAATTTTTTGCCATCCAAAGGCAAACATAATTGTTTTGGGGATTATATATGATTTTGAAAGACTTGATTTCTATATTCATTAATTCATTAATATTAATAATATATTTTTCCTCTATAGCCATTTTGGTGGCTAGAGAGGGTGATTGTGTTTTGAGTATTGAATTTCAAAGATACATGAAAAAAGAGCTGGGATAATGTGCAGTTTTGTCTATAGAATTTTCCTGTTGAATAATAAATATGTAAGTGAGTTTCACAAAATTTGGAAAGTGTAGAATAGTGGACATTATATGGTGTTCAAAATACCCTAAGATTTCAGTTTCACCTTGTAAATAATTCACAGATATAAAATTATTTTAGTGAAATCAATTTATCACTTTTTTTTTTTTTGCCTCATGGTATGAGTTCCTAGACTTATTTCCTACTTATCTTACTTGGCTAGAAAGTGACAGATGAGTAAAATTTTGAAAATGAAGACATAAAAATTATATTGGAAACCGTTAACCATTTGGGTCCTTAGAAATACGACTTGATAATTTTATGCATATGTTTGATATATTCTCAGGATGTATAGTTGGCCTAGAAACCCATTTAGATTACAGCTAACATCCACTACTTTACCACATTTTACTTCTTATATTCTACCAGTACACTTTGTGTTTTTTAAAGTTAGTGAAATGTAGGTATTAATAAATAATAATATTGTTATTGTTACCAATAAAGGGTTACATTCTTTTGCCATTTGATATTTTGACATAATACCTATATTTTTATAAAATATAATTAAACCTACAAATGTTCGATCATAATCTTCAAACTTAATTGTGTGCTTATCATTAAGTATGGCTTTGTTTCTTTCTTTGCCATTATAAAAAGAAACTTGACAAATTTATCCCACAAAGTAATTTAAAAAGAGAAGCGAATCTCTGTCAATAAACTACTATCAACATTTTCTGTAAATAATTCACCTCTTCCTCTCAGACCCAGGGAAAATCAGTGAAAATGCTGATGAATGGGAAATTTATGAAATAAAATGGTCATATATAGAAGTAGATGAAAAATTTTAAATTGCTTAAAAATTTCAGCAAAACTAAAACACTTCGTTAGGTGAAGGAATACAGAAGTGCATATACACTCCTTTGCTTTGACTATTAAGCATCATTAGTGTATTTCATGTATTTTATTATATTGACAAGTGGTGACCTTTAAAAGCATGATTTCAAAATTTCCTGCTGGCTTTCATAATTCTGAACAAAAGATTCTACGTGGCATTCCAATCTATTTACTTACCAAAGAAAATAAAATAAAGAAAAAGCCCAACAAATTCTCTAGATACCACTATTCAAAACATTTATTAGTAAACATTTGCTTTGGGCCTTTGAAAATAGACCCAATGAGTAAAACATTTTTTATAACGGACTGTACAAACTATGTTTATCAATTAGTTTTAGCTGCATTAATAAAACCCTTTAAAATCCAGTGTACTAACACAAACACTATTGGTTTCCACGTGTGTCTGTGTGGCCTGGACTGCTTTGCTGATGTAGGCCGTGCTCTGCCGATCTCAACAAGGTTTGCCTGTGCATCTGTACTCAGCTGCCTGGAACCTAGTGCTGATTGATCTAGCATGGCCTCATTCTTATGTCTGGGAATTGGGGATACATATTAGTTGGGGTGATGGGAGTGGCATGATTATTGCTTTTCCTCAGGCAATGGGCTACCCTGGGGAAGAATATTTCAGTAGTACCAATGGGCAAATCCCAAAGCTAAGCACTTTTCTAGCCTGTGCTTTTATCACATTTGCTACTTCCCTATTACCCAAAGCAAACTGCATAGCTATGCCCAGAATCAGTGTGGGAGGCAACTCTCTGAGGGCACAGATAAAGGAAGATATAAATAAATTGTACAAATATATAAGAAATTTTATGCCTTTAAATAGTTCTGATTTATCAAAACTATGATATCAAAGATTTTTTTTTTTTTTTTTTTTTTTTTGCAAATGACCAGACTAGTGTAAAAAGTGAGGCTGTTTGAAAACTTGGTGTCAGCCACAGAAAGAGTAAAACTAATAATAAAAAACGAAGCCAACATTCCTGGGTAATTTCCAAGGCTGGTTTACAAACTGATGATGTCCTTCAGAAATTGTCTTCGGTCTCCATTTTGTTCCCAGTGTAAACATTTATTAGCTATTAAGTGCCTGAGTGATTTGAAATACAAGCTGTTCCAAATTATCAGTGCCAACAGGCTAGGAAATCACAGGCAGCTGACCAGATATGGTGTGTGGATAGAACTCAACTATGATTTCTGAGAATCCTGCAAATAGTTTGAAAATTAGTTTCAGTATGAAATGGAGCATCCATCTAGATGGCATTTAGACAACTAATAATGTCATAAATAATTAGTTTTCATCTTAGGAAAAGAACTACCTCAGTTCAACACTACTACTTAATAAATAATGAAGCTTAGAGTGGTGTAAACCATAAAAACAACATAATCACTCCTTTTTGTTTTGTGATTCAGACTTTTTTCAGTTTCTTTAAATTATGTAATTTCTTTATGCATCATTTGCATAATGGAGATATTAATACAGACTTAATAAGATAATCACAAGAAATACATTACAGATATTTTATGACATTTTAAAACTGAAAAATGCCACATACCTTCTGTTCTACTGCAGTTAGACTGGTGCAGTCTTACGCAACCATCCATTATCAAAGCAATATTATAATTGTTTTAGTAGAAAAAAACATGTAGGCATTATGAGATTTTTCACACATTGCTTTAGTAAAGAATGTACAAAACCAGTCCATGTAATGTTCCTATATGGCAAGGTAAAGCATTTTTGTCCAAAGTATAGTTAGATTTCCAGAAAGATTCTAGTTCCAAATTCAGTAACAACAAAGGTGTTAGGATAATCAAGTCACATTCCATAATTACTTAATCATATTATAGCTAAATTTGTATTATGAAATGTATATATTTAAACTTGTAAATTAATAAGCAACCACTTGAAATGTTTGTTTGCATTATTTACCACTAAGTAAAATTTCTGATGCAGTACTTCAGACAATGAATTTAGTCATAAATTTAGAAATAATTGTTTCCAGATATATGTTGCAGAATATTAATAGAGTCTCTACATTTTACACTTTCTACTAAATACTAAATATTGATGAAGTTTTGTAGGTGAACCTCACAAGTCACTTGAGAGAAGCATTTTTTATTTTGCAAAAATAATTACAGGCTTTAAATCAAATGATGTCTTCTAGGGAATGTTGTGTATGTGTGTGCACTTCACTTACTTTATATCCAATAAACTCTTAGTGTTTATCATGTATTAGACAGTCTTCTGCCCAATGTCATTACAAATATCAAGTGAATAAATTCTTAAGGTACACTTATGAGGTAGTGTGTTAGTGCTATACTCATTTTACAGTGAGAAAATTTAGATAGGTTAAATAGCTTGCCCAAATTGACACAATTATCAAACATTGCAATAAAAAGGTGAACTCAACTTTTATTAAAAGCAGTATTCAGCTTGAAAATTGAGTAGGTTGTTTGTGAGAGTATATTCCAACCTTTAGTTCACTGTCCTCCTTTATCTACAAAACTGAAATGCCTCTGTTAGGAAAATTACTCAAAATGTTGAGCTTACATCTGTTCTTTTTTTTCTCTGCATCTGGTCTTAAAATTTGTTGATTTTTAAGAGTTTTTCCAACATTTTCTTCTAGAATTCTTATAGTTTCATGCCTTAGGTTTAAGTCTGTTATCCACTATGAGTTGAATTTATGAAGAAGACCACAAAGGTAATCACAGCAACAACAAAAATAATTCAGTGGGACCTGATCAAATTAAACAGCTTCTGCACAGCCAAGGAAACTGAGAGCAAACAGACAACCTATAGAATGGGAGAAAATATTTGCATGCTACCCATCCAATAAAGGGCTGATAACTAGAATCTATATAGAACTAAGCAAAATCAGCAAGACAAAATCAATGAAAAATAGGCAAAGGACATGAGCAGAAACTTTTCAAAAGAAGATAGAATTAATGGCCAACAGACGTATGAAAAAATGTTCAACATCTCTGATCATCAGAGAAATGCAAATCAAAACCACAATGAGGTATCACTTAACTCCAGTGACAATGGCCTTTATCCAGAAGTCCCATAACAATAAATGTTGGCATGGATGCCGAGAGACAGGAACACTCATACACTGCTGGTGGGACTGCAAACTAGTGCAACCCCTGTGGAAAGTAATATGGAGATACCTCAAAGAGCTACAGGTAGAACTACCCTTTGATCCAGAAATCCCATTACTGGGCATCTACCAAAAAGAACAAAAGACATTCTATAAAAAAGACATCTGGACTAGAATGTGTCTAGCAGCACAATTGACAATCACAAAGATGTGGAAACAACCCAAGTGCCTGCCCATCAATACACAAGTGGATTAATCAAAAGTGGTATATGTATACAATAGAGTTCTACTCAGCCACAAAAAGCAATGGTGATCTAGCATCTCTTGTATTATCCTGGATAAAGCTGGAGCCTATTCTACTAAGTGAAGTATCACAACAGTGGAAAAACAAATACCATATGTACTCACCATCAGATTGGAATTAACTGATCAACACTTAAGTGTACATATAGTAGCAACATTCATGGGGTGTCAGGTAGATGGGGGGATGAGAAGGTGGTGGGTATATACACACCTAATGGATGTGGTGCACACTTTCTGGGGGATAGACATGCTTGAAGCTCTGACCTGGGTGGGGAAAAAGCAATATATGTAACCTAAACATTTGTACCCCTATAATAGACTGAAATAAAAAAAAATGTTGATTTTTAAATAATTTTTGATGTCTTCAGATTTTTCCCTTCAAATTTTGTCTAATTTTTCTAGGTGTTTCCTGTAATCAGGTTGATCTTCAGTGTTTCTTTACCATTCCTAGCAGTAGAACTCTTACACTCTATTCACACAATAGGAAAAGCATTTAATATTTTAGCCATACCACATTTCTCAATTATCACTGATTCCACCAGTGTGAGACTGTCTCTAATATCCATGAAAATAATTAAGCCACTGCATCATCTCAGGTCCTCCATGTAGCAGACACGAGCACAAGATTGGATGTGCAGGAGATTTATTCGGGAACATTGCTGTGTAGGATAGAGGAGAGGAACAGCAGGACTAGGCAGAGAGCACCAAGACTGCAATGCTGATCTGACATTTGTTAAAGAAGAGAAGGTGGGAACGTTGAGGAGGAAAGAGTCTGTACAATGCTCAGGCTTAAGTCTCTGGAGTGAATTTAATGGGTGGTGAGAAGGCTTCTAAGTTATCAGTGCATTCAGCAGTATATGCTGTCTGTGTAACCATGTGACCCTCTAAAAGAGAAATTTGTATTAGAACTGGGATTTTACAGAAAATCAAACGAAATCAAAACAAAACAATAAAAAAGGTATCCTACCAATAGTTAGGAGAAAAATATGTCAAACTTTCAGAGCATTAAAGTATAGTCAGTTTGACTTGTTTCATTCCCAAATCTAATTTATATAAAATTTTATAGTCCTGTTTGATCTAAGTATAATAATTTTGTAACCTATTATTGATAGTGTTTTCCTTTATCTAGATTTTATAAAGCCAAAGCTAAAATTGTTCTTGCAAGTTTGAGTTGGTTAAACAAATAAATTTGACATTGATCCGTATTTCTTTCTGGGGCACAATTCAGTTTATTTAGGGTTAAAAACAATTTAACAATGTAAGTAATGATAATAGCCTTTCACAGAGTAATAGGAATTAAGGTTTTATCACCACAGATGTCAGTATTTGACCCAGAACCCTGAAAAGACAGTAACAGCTGAAATGGGAAAGTGTTTTTAAGCGCTTACACCAAAGATATATATCGTTATGAAACAATTTTTGAGTGAGATGTTTATATAGTATCCCTTTATAACCCATACTAAAATTCATGATTGTGCCTGTCATGCTTCTGGAGAGCTACTATATCGTAGACTAGAATCTGATCAATAGCACACGTCAGGTAGGATAAAATGTGGCAGTAGCAATATTTTTATGACCATTGTTTTCACCTGGTATGTGTGGTATTTACAGAATAAAATTATAACAGTATGCAGGTTTCAAAATGATAAAAAAATATAATATGCCATCCTAAGACATTTCTAATCAAGCTTTTTGCTCTTCTCATGATTTTGTTTTTTAATGATATTAACCACAAATTTATAGACTGGAAGTGAAGCACTAACACAAATCATTCAGATTTTCTCTCAGTCCCCAAATACCTTCTTTCAATCTTACTTCTATTGATCTAAAGCAAAAACAAAAGAGAACAATTCTAAGGAATGGGAGATTCACTTTCCTTAGATGCTTAGGTATAAGCATCTGTGGGTGATTTATTTCTTTACTGTAGGGTCTCCTGCCTACCAGGGGCAGGAGGGTGAATTTCAGAAAGAACTCATCCCCTTTTGTTAATTGTAAAATAAGTAATTTCTATAAGAGAAAACTTCTTTTTATGTATCTTCGCTGAATTGGAAAGACACTTGCAGAGAACACCTCTTAGCAAGTTACTGAGAAAGCCCATGTCATCTGACAAAGGATTGTTCAAAGTCAAGGATCCAAGAATATGGGCTGTGCATTATAAAAGGACAACAGATAATGATAGTAAGGTTAATAACTAACATTTTTATTAGATATATATAATATATATTTTGTGTTATATAGTTACATATATAATTAACATTTTCTGAGTACATACTATATGGCAAGATCTATATTAAGCATTTAGCAAGTATTTTCTTATTTAATCTTGATAAATGTATATGACTTGTATTACTAGTAACCCATATTATAAATGAGGAAAATAAAACTTAGAGACATAAGATGATGTCAGGGTTACACTAAGTGACAGAGCCAAGATTCCTGAAAGTCCCTCATTTTTTGGGAGGTGACACAAAATTGTTTTCCAGTCAGATCATAATTTTTACAATCTCTGTAGTAACTATAAATTTGAAATGTTCCCACTTTCCCTACCCCAGTTCACTTTTGGCACCTACACATAAAATGTCACTTCTCAAAAATGGGGAAAATGCTGAATACTGGGCTTTTATCACAGTGCTCCTTTACTGATGAAATTTTTTTCTGATTGCTAAATTTAGAATACTGATACAATAAGAAAGATTAACAACACCTCATCTATAAAAAATTCAACTATGTGGGTATCTCAGAAAAGAGTTATATCGGACACAGCAGCCAACTCTCAGAGGTAAAGGGGCAATGGCTTATCTTAACAGCTGTTTCTCTGTATAGCTATGACATCAAAAATACTCTTGCAAATAAAAAATATGTGCTTTTAAAAGTTCTGTAATAGCGAACAATATCCATAAAAATCACTATTAACAATGTCCAGGGAGTAGCAGCAAAAGCCACAGAAACAGTTATATTTTCATTATAGTATTCAGCACATGAGTAAATGAATTATAAAAAATGTTTTTCTTAGTAACCACAAATAGGAGTTTTCACAAATTATGCTCCTAGGACGAACTGATTTGGTGACTCACATTTTGGAAGTGGGTGATTTTCATTGCTATGTTCTAGTTTGAATAATTTCAAGTAGACTAAAAAAGATGAAAAATCATATTATAAAGAATTAAAAAATACAAACTATCAGGGGGGTGGGGGGCATGGGCAATATACATAACCTAAACTTTTGTACCCCCATAATAAGCTGAAATAAAAAAATTATAATGTTATTTTAAAAAAATACAAACTACCATAACTCACTCTTATTTTTCCTTTTTTTTTATATAATCTCCCACTTATATCCCTATTTTTCTTTGGAATCTATTTAAAATGTCTTCGGACCAAACAGAAAGCTGAGGACATAAAGTACAGCAATTAGTAGGGGAGTGAGATATGTTATTTTTCATTCTAATAATGTGTATTTGAGACATAGATTTAATGAAGATGTAATAACAAAGACATCTGTAAATTATCAGAAATGGCACAATTAACAAAATTATATGTATTGTTGAATTTAAGTTTATAAAAAACCCAAAAAAGTCATTAGGAAGTTTCTTTTTTTAAGCTATGTAATTGTACTTGTCTTACAGAATCTAGTTGGACTTTAATTGTATGTATTTGTTGAAATTACATTACAAAATTACTCTGTAGCATTTAAAAAATTAATCTACTAAAGTTTTAAAATTTGTGGAAAAATGTCTAAGGTCAAATCAAACTCACTGACATTTTCTTTAAATTTTAATTTTCTTCAATTCTTATTTATTTATTGTTCCAGCTTCTTTCTTTAGTTTTATTTGAGTCTTAAAATGTTCAAAGATCACATAATATTTTAAACACAATTAAGTGCATGTTATGTGAAATGATTTAATAACCATAATTCTCAACTAAATTGTTATTGACATCAACCATTTTCTCCTAAAGATCTACTTTCCACAATAAATAATATAACCCTTTATATTACTTTACATATGATTTCAAATGTAATTGTTGGTAAAGCAATCAAATCAATAAAAATCACCCTTTGCACTAAAAATAATGGACAAGATATAAAAGGTCAATATAATGCTTGTGGAACAACCTATTTTCAAATTATCTGAATCCTGTGTGTTTACACGTAATATGTTGGGAACACATCATTTTCATGCCTACCTTTCTAGATGAAGATGCAGCAGTAGCAGCAGCTACTCATCAACAGGCCTAGAGCATCTCTGCCTGTGACTGGGTGCATGACCTAATCGCTGCTCTGTATAATTCACACATCACTACGTTACACATTCAATTATTTCACTCTTTTTTCCTTACTAGTTTACATTTTTACTTATCACTATTATGTGTGTGAATAATTGAGAACGTTAAAAGAATAATTATGCTGACTTATTATTTTTTAAATAATTTTTTATGATAATAACACTTAACATGAGATCTACCTTCTTAGCAGATTTCATAATACAGCATTGTTATCTGTAAGCATGATACAGTATAGCAGATCTCTAAAACTTACTCATCTTGCATAACTGACATTTTATAGCCATTGATTAGCAACCCCCATTTCCTTATGCCCCCAGCCCCTGGCAACCACCATTCCATTACTTGCTTCTATAAGTTGTACTATTTCGATATTTCATATAAGTGGAATCATGCAGTATTTGTCGTCCTGTAACTGGCTTATTTCACTGAGCATAAGTTCATTCATCTTTTCACATACTGAAGGATTTCCTTCTTTCTAAAGGCTGAATAATATTCCACTGTATATATAGACCACATTTATACATCCATTCATCCATTGTTGGACATTTAGTCTGTTTCCTCATCTTGACTATTGTGAATAGTGTTGTAATGAACATGGAAGTGCTAGTATCTCTTTGACATACCTGAATTCAATTCTTTTGCATAAATACACAGAAGTGGGGTTGCTGGATCAATCATATGGTATTTCTATTTTTAATTTTTAGAAGAATGTGCAGACTTTTAAGAATGAATTTAATGCTGAGTTGTAGAATTAATATAACCACATTCTTGCATCTATATAAATAAATGAATTCACATGAATTTGAGGAACTGAAGTAATATGTAAATAAGTTAACGCTTAGATTACTTAAAAACTATAGTAATTCTCTCCTATCTATCCTCTCCAAAAAATTAATTCACCATTTAGCTATGAATAAGCCTTTTGATAGCAGTGGTATTAAACTTAAAAAAACAAGATAGTTCTGGCAGAGGAACAAATAATTAGGTTAATGTCCATGATCTTACTTCATATTCTTTTTACTTAAATTGTGAAATTAAAATATATACTCCTATTTTATTGTCTTCTACTTATTGTCTGTTCTGTATGTTCAACTGTAAACATATTCTACGCTGTGTGAATCCTTTTAAGTCTTGGGAAAAGTAGAATAATTTGAAGAAATATTACTTTCAGTAAGTCTCTGGACTAGGCAATTTATTGTGTTCCATTTTCCAACTTACTATATGTTAGACCTATATATTTTTTGCACAAGAAAATCATGCTCAGGTTTTATAGGTATAAACTGGCTGACAGAGTGGGTTTTTAAAAATCACTTATTTAATACTAAGTACAAAATTAATATAATGTATAAATACATCTATGTTGCTTAAACAGAACCAAACATTTTATTCATAAAATTCTAACAAAAGTGAATGTGTATATCACTAATAAATTTTATGTCTGCCAATGAAAGTTACTTCTAAATAATCCTCAATTTCATTACTGCACATTTTCTCGATTTAAAGTTGTGCAAAAAATCCTAGAATTAATATGATTCTAGATAGAGACTGATGAAACCTATTTTAAAATATTTTTATGATCTTTGTTGAACCATATCTGGTTAACTACCGTAAGGGTTTGCTGCTGCTACTTATAGACAAAGTACCTGATTATAGCAAGCATTTAAGTCCATACTATCTCACAAATACATTATTACTGATAGCTGTTACAACAACAGTGCAAAGCCATAGTCATAATCTAAAAAAAAAACAAAAAACAAAAAACAAAATCCAAAAAGTTCTAACAATTGATTTTTTAAAACTAATTTGGCAGCTAAACTGATCTGAGCTGACCTGAACTTGCATGGGAGTAAAACCAAACTGAAAGTGAAATAAATCCATTTTTAATTTTGTATAAGTCCTAACAAGTATGAATATGCTTATATCTTCCTGGAGTAATATCACTGTGTCTCACTGGGAGGTGCTGCTGGACTCAGCTGGAGGTGCTATGAAATATAAAATGTATGCACCTTTAAATATCTGAAAAATTTTTAAATATGGAGCACATCTAGCCCCTAGCTCCACGGGTTTCAGATAAGGTATAGTAGTACATGTGTTATAACACCTTCCAGTACAAGTTCTTAAAGAGAAAGATGAAAGGAATTAGATAAAAATTTCAGTGCTACCTGAAGAGTGCACCTTTCTAATTTGCTCAACCTCCTTCATCATTTGCATTTCCTTTACCTTGATTTCTTCTTTTCACTCTGTTTCCCATTTTCATTACACATTTTATACCTGTGCCACTAACAGCCTGTGCTAATAACATAGCTTTATCATAGAGCATAGTATATACTACCAATTAATCTTCTTGTCTCTTCATAACTGGGCATCCAGACCAGATTATCCTCTTAGCTTTGTCATGCTTCTGTAATTTTGAAAAGACTTACTTCTCTATGACATAAAAAATATTACATAAAGTTTGAGCAATTCAAGTAGGTTATGAGCCAAAGAAAGTATAGTTTAACCTAAGACCAGACAGCATAAAGATTCTACAAGAAAATGTAGGGAGAATTCTACTGGACATTGGCCTAGACAAAGAATTTATGAGTTAAGACCCCAAAAGCAAACACAGAAACAACAATATATAAATGGGATTTGATTAAACTAAAAAGATTCTGCACAAGAAAGGAAACAATCCACAGAGTAAAGAGACAATCTACAGACTGGGAAAAAATATTCACAAACTATACATCTGACAAAGGAATAATATCCAGTATCTAGAAACAACTCAAAAATATAAGCAAGACAAAAGCAAATAACCCAGCAAAAAGTGGGCAAAAGACACAGATTTTTTTTTTTTCACAAGCAGATAGGTGAATGGCCAACTAACCTATGACAAAATACTCAACATCACTAATCATTAGGGAAATGCAAATTAAAACCACAGTGAGATACCACTTTACCCCTGTCAGAATGGCCATTATTAAAAAGTCAAAAAACAATAGATATTGGTGAGGATGTAGGGAAAGGAAATACTTAGACACTCTTGGTAGAAATGTAAACTAGTACAACCTCTATGGAAAAGAGATTGGAGATTTCTCAAAGAAGTAAATGTAGACCTAGTATTCAATCCAGCAATTCCACTACTGGGTATCTACACCATAGAGTACTACTCAGCCATAAAAAAGCAGTGAAATAGTGACTTTTGCAGCAACTTAGATGGAACTGGAGACCATTATCCTAAGTGAAGTATGTTAGAAATGGAAAAGCAAATATCACATATTCTCACTTATAAATTGGGCCTAAACCAAGGAGTATATTGTTATAAAGTGGTATAATGGACATTGAAAACTAAGAAGGGTGGAATGTGCTACTGGGAGTGAGTGATAAAAATCTTATCAAGTACAATGTACACTCTTCTGTTGATGGGTGCACTAAAAGTCCTGACTTCAGCATTATACAATTTGTATGTAGCATTATACAGTTTATCCATGTAATGAAAACACAGGTACCCCCTGAGTCTACTGAAATTTTTTAGAAATGATATACCAGAACTTAAAAAAAATGTTAAGATATAATTCTCAACATAGTGGATTGGTCAAAGAAATCTGACAAAATTAATTGTTCTCAAGAATGAAGATTAACAGGATCTCTTATAAACTGATATTTGTTAATATAAATTTATACAATTACTTCAGAAAAATATAATATTTATAAAGTTGATCAAGTTTCCTGTTAACTGATATTTGACTCCTAGGCATATATTCAATAAATTTTTTTTACTTGCATCCTAGGAAACATGAACAAGAATATTCAAAACAATAACATTCACAGTAGAAAATAACCTAAATACTCAAAGTGCATAACAGGAAAATAGATCAATTGTGGTATATTCAAATAGTAGCATACATAGCCAGAGAAAGAAATTTAATTAATTAGAGCTACAACAGAGTCATATTAATAGAATTAAATTTTAATGATACTTAGTGAAAAAGCAATTTCACAAAGATTCCCTATAACATGGTATGTTTTTATTTTATTTTATTTTGTTTTATTTTATTTTATTTTTATTTCAGAATATTAGGGGGTATAACATTTTCGTTACATAAATTGCTTTGGTGCTGTTAAAGTGTGCCCGTCTCCCAGATAGTGTGCATTGTACCCATTAGGTGTGAATTTACCCATCCCCTCCTACCCCCTCCCACCTGCTTGATTTCCAATGAATGTTATTTCTATATGTGCACATAAGTGTTGATTGATTAGTTTCAATTTAATGGTGGGTACCTGTGGTGTTTGTTTTTCCATTCTTGTGATACTTAGAAGAATGGGCTCCAGTTCTATCGAGGTTAATACAAGAAGTATTAGTTCACCACTTTTTTATAGTTGAGTAGTACTCCATGGTATTACGTATACCACATTTTATTAATCCACTCATGAATTGATGGGCACTTGGGTTGTTTCCACATCTTTGCAATTGTGAATTGTGCTGCTATAAACATTCTAGTGCAGATATCTTTTTTATAGAATTTCTTTTTTCCTTTGGGTATATACCCAGTAGTGGGATTACTGGATCAAATGGTAGTTCTACTTTTAGTTCTTTGAGGTATCTCCATACTGCTTTCCATCCCACCAGCAGTGTATGAGTGTTCCTGTCTTGCCGCATCCATGCCAACATTTGTTGTTTGGGGACTTTTGGAAAGACATGGAAAGACGTGATGTGTTTTTATTTAATAATAAAATTGAACACAAACATAGGCATATCAAATAAAGCATTTTAAAAATTAGATAAATGATAATGCCACATTTGGATTATCTCTGCTATCAAGAAGCAAAAGTTGAGGTTGGCAGAAAACGGTATTGCAAGTTATTATCACTGTTCTATTTTTCATCTAGAATGTAGTTTCATTCTGGATGAAACAGGCACATATCAGCTGTGCTTTTTAGAGTTTATTCCAAGATAGCACCAGGCTGGTAGCTTCTGTGTTGTGTGTTTATGGATATTAATAATATTGATAATATAAGTACATAGAATAAATATAAAATAGGATATACATGGATTCTGAAACTAACTTTCTCCAAAAGGAGACCTTGAGTCTAAGGTTTGAGGAGACTTTGTTCATTTAGGAGGAAATACCAAGAAACACTAGCATGGGAATGGGAAAGTAGAAGGAAGGAAAATTAACCAAAACAGATGTCTTAATGGGTAGGTTACCTCTGTGGAAAACTGTTAGTCCCACTGGCTACTTCATGGAGAAGAACATACCTCAGAGTTTTCCCAAATTGTCCAAAGGTGGGCTATATGCACTTGGTTGTCATTGGTAGAGGGTTGCAATCAAAATCATTTATTCCTGTAAAATAGGAATTCCTCCTCATGTGTCTAGAGAATATCCCTGAGGCAGAGAGTTACAAGGCTGTGCAGTGAGAAGCCACCAACTTCCAAAAAACAGTGAGCAGTGAACACTGAGGGGATACGAGTCAGATACCAGTAGCATCTGCCATGGTCCACTTCCTGCACCTCTCCAGTATACATGTGCCACATTAAATTCCTTCTTTTCTCTCACTATTTCTTCAAGGTTGTGGTCAGTCAAAATTTGTAAATCAAAAAGATTATATAATACTATAGTGAGTCGGACAAGGTGCATTCCTCACTATTGTGCTTACTTAAAAGGTACCACTTCTAATTCCACAGACCTATGCATTTATTAACATAATCATTGCTGTGTACTACTATTCTTATTAGAAAGATTCACACAGTTTTTGATGCTTTTCATGATGCATATTAAAAATAAAAAAGCGTTCACTAAATACATTCATACCAATAACTAGAAGTTGTATTGATTATTTGAGTAAGGAAGCCATATCCATCACGGCAGCTACAATTAGGGTTACCACTTGTTTAAATTTATATAATTCCAGCATACATTTACTTGGTGCATCTGATTTTTGCTCAGGCCAGTTAATTAAATGGAAATATGAAGAAGACCACTGACTTTGTATTATTTGGGTCTTTCAGAGTAGTACTAATCTTTCTCATTCCAGCCAGGATGCTATATTGCTTGTTATTTACAGTCCTGGCTGGAGACTGCATGGGTAGGCAGTTTCATGTGACTCTGCTTGGTCTTTCCAATCACAATGCTTATTAATGCATAGGTCAGGGAACTGATGTGATAATGCCAGCTATTAAGTATGTATTTCATAATGATGTACTCCAGAAACTGGGAAATGACTGCAGAGTTGTTCCATGGACCCACTGGAGACAGAGTGAAATGGACTTTTGCCAGAACTGCATTTATAACCTCACCTCTTATCTGAGGTCTTGCTGGTACCTTGTATCTTCTGGTTTCAGTGTCAGAACACAACCCATATCAGATGGCTTTTGAATGATCTGAGAATTCTCCTTTCCCTAGTCTGGTAATTTAAATACTGACTACTATCTATACTTGCCACTGCTTTTACCTCATCTTCTATTGTTGGGCTCCAGGTCGGGGACCATGCACAGGTCTAAAAACTCTCTTAGGAACAGTGATTTTCTGACTGCCATCAGCCTTGTGCTCACCTGCTTTTGATTATTTTTAGTTGTATAAATCAAGCAATACCCTCATTAAATATTCATATAAAGTATCCCTAGGAGCACCAGGAGGGTGTATTAGCCATCACCTAAAATCCCTGAGGATCAAGACCACCTGCTTGCCATTCCATCATTGCTGCCCATGCAGCAACTACGCAGATCTTGCTTGTGATGGTTAAATGTTACCCCTTGACCTCTGTTACTTCTGAATGTGACATCCACAATGGAAACCACAGAACCCATTATGATAGCAGCGCCTTTTAACATCAACCTTGCTCTCACAAAGACAGTCATTGCAGAATGTCTCAATGATGGTAAAACCTACATTAGAACATTCCTTACCACTTTAGTGAAAGGGGTTTCTCTTTGATCTTCCCAGAGATCATAGTTAGCTAGTGCATTCTTTGGTCTTACTTAACAGATCCACTTGAGCATGCCCTATCCTAGGAACTATTTGACCTTTTCCTCAGTATGCTACTGAGACAGTTTGGTGTCTCGCTTAATTTACTGAACATCGATGTTTCCAGTTTTTGCGGATAATTCTTCTAGTGTATTAGGGCAGCTCTAGGAATCCTTGCCAGAAATGTTGTACACTGAATCACAAAACAGTATGTTCATGCTATTAAACTTTTCTCTATGTAGTGATATATTCTGCTCCTCTGCTCCTGCCTCCTCAATATCCACTGCCATGTGCGCTCTCTTGTGAGGACATATTAATCAGGTTCTGGCTCTCTTTTTGTGACTAATCTGTTTCTCTTCTTGGCAGGACCATGTTGATAACTGACCTTAGCTATTGGTCTAAAAGCAGGGAGTGTAGAGGATGGCAGATGTTGAAGAAAGCAAGCATCATTGTGTGATAAAATCACCTCTGATTAGCCCACTTCACACTTTTCAGTCAATGAAAGTGAGCTTCTCTCTTACAAGAGTAAGAGCACCTCTTTTTATGGACCAGATTCTTTATAGAGGTCCCTGGATGTTCAAGATTATTAATTGTACTCTAATATCCGTTCTGGTCTCAGGACACTATTCCTTCCCTAGAAGGCGTGGGCTTTAGCATGGTACACTTGCTGGGGCTGGCAATGTAGTTTCTTTTGTAACTCTACCACTGTTATAATGAAATCAAATCTTGGGCATGATTTTCAATACAGTCTCCGCTCCCGCTGCAGATTCATTTTAAGTGCTGTCATGGAGGCCTTCTGGTTTTCACACTGTACCTTGAGTTGATATTTGGCTCATCTGAGACTATTTTTTTCTCCCACTACAGCAGTTATAATAACAGTCGTCATCCCATACTTGATTCTTTTAAAAACCACTGCCTCTGTATTTTTTTCAAGATCTTGAGCTACTTGAATAATCTAGTATGTTCCCTTCCACCAGTACCCTATCCCAACCCAACACAGATGGGAGTTTAGTAAGTCTCAGTAATTGGGAAGCTGCAGCTCCCAGAGGTTATGACTACGCTAGTATTCCTCAATACAGGTGCCCTTGTTGAATATGGCTGGTGACTGATAAAATTCTAGAATTCCATTCTGTCTACTCTATAGAACTCTACGTTCAGTACCAACTGCCTTATTTCTTTCTGTGTTCCTATAGCCAGAACATGCCATCATGCATAGTGTAACAGGTGGTTTCAGAGGGAAGCTATTAACAAGAACTATAATGGCGGATGTTGAGGGGATATGAGTGGAGTGCCCACATTGATGGCTACACACGAATTCTGGATGACTATGTGATGCAATTCTACAAAATTGAAGTTCAAACTAAAAATAGTCTAGAGAACAACATCCAGATATTTTATGACAACATTTCTGATGACCCTTAAATATATGATTAAGGACTAGAACTGCATAGATAGCCAGCTTTCTTCAGCCACTTGGAAAAGATATTAATATTCACTTCAAAAAGGTGCTCCTTCTAAAATGCAAATACCATGGTTAATTCAAAATGAATAAAGAGTCACTCTGAAATTTCCATTTTTATAAAGTTTTATGGGTTCCATTTAGGCATTTTTTCAAAATTTTAATAGCAACATTAAATATCCTTATGCCCTATTCCTCTTTCAGTATATTTAGCCAGCTCAAGTGGATTTAAGGTTACACTTTAAAAAATAACTACAGTCTAAGGAAATTTTATTTTCCCAAACTCTTGCATGATCAATGCTGTAATTCTTTCAGCATTTTAAGGGTTCTTGTGCTTCAAGGATTTCTGTAACGATTCCTCCAGTAAAAACCTATTTAATGGTATAGAAAAGCAGGAAAAAAAATCTGTCTCCTTCAGAAACCCACAGTGGCATTTCAGCAAGGCTAGTATTCTCTACTATAATTTTACATCGTAATCAAGGTAACATACTTTCCAAACTACAAGAAAGATCAGGTGGAAACCCAAATTATTATTTTTCGTGTTCTTTTTAAAGGAGAAAGAAGGAAGCATAAGTTAGAGCCAGTGTGACTCCAGTGTTCAAAAATTTTCCTGTTACTAATTCTACATGTCAGTCTCCTTCCTTCTGACCTCAGTTTCTATGTTTGCCTTCAACTTCTGCGGTTATCTGTTATATCCATTACATTACATAGTGATTTACTTTTTCTCATAAAATTAATTTGTTTATTCTCTTCTTGACTTCACTATTTTAATGGCTGAAAATATTTTTATAACCAAGGCAATAATTAAGAAAGTCTGGTAAAAATAGATAGCTCGTTTTTTAAAACATTAATTGAGTCTTATCACCACACTATTGAAACCTAGGGGAACTACAATTTATAAATTTAGTTGTAATTATTTCTAGGCACAAAATTTTTAGTTTAAATTTTTAAAGTTTAGATTGTAGATTTCCTGTCTAGTAAATTTTACTTGCTTATTTTCTTTATTATAAATAGGAAATTTGCTTTCTTTGTACTCAGTTACTTTACATAACAGTGAAGTAAAAATGTTGACATTGTCTTTTTTAAAAAAATATTTTACTCTGCTTTATAACTGTATCAATAAGGAATTTTGAGCCTCCTTTTACTTACTGATAAATATATGATATAAAGCTTAGAAGTTTAAAAGTTTACTGATGCATTATTTTCCTAAAAATTATATATTTCTGTGTTTTCTATTAGACAAAAATGCTAGACAGTATTTTGGTAGAGTAGATTAAATAAAGAGCTTGCTTAGAATATGTTTACTGAAGAAGTTACACAATAGGGGATTAGATTCTTAAGTTCTATGAGTCTAGTTTATAAGACTATATATGAGATAATCTCCCTCATCTGTTAAAATAATTATTTTTAGACAGCTGTATTGATTGCCAACCATATAGTATAACATTAGATGTGATCTATTACCTTAGAGCATTTTTTTCATATAAGATATGAAATGTCTCTTTGAGGTCGTCTGGCTACTAGACAGCAGTTAAAGATATCACTAGGTTTTTATTTCCTGTTTTTGGTAAATGAAAGAGAAAAATGTCAGTAAAATCAACTTATCTGTGTGGTATAATAACAGTTATTTATCAATTTCTTGATGAAAAATGGTTACACTTTGGATGACCAGGAAGCTACAATTGAAAACAAATCGTACTGAGTACATGTATGTGCATACATATGAGTATACACACGCTTATCTGTGTGTATATACGTGTGCACATATACATCTTTTTGCCACCTCAATTGTACTACCACTATCACCATTGCAAAGCAAAGCTATCCTACCTTTCTCAGCATGTGATTGTATGTATCCAAGAAGATAAACAGTGTAACTTGGTGGAAGCAGCAACTTTCTATGAGGCCCTAGTTCCTATACCCTCTTAGGCATAGTCTTAGGTAGCAATGTGGACCTTTGGTTATATTATTAAATGTTAGCACCAGATAACAATACTTTCAGCAGGAATTTCTTTATTACATTAGGAAGGAAAATCATATACCTTGCAAAATCTCAAAACAATTTGATTATTAAAAATGAACAATGTAATCATCTATAGATACCAAAATAAGAGAAAATTTCAAAAAGGAACAATGGCATCTTTTTAACTTGCTTTCTCTCCAATAGCTTTTTAAATACAGGGTGTCCCGAAAGTCTGCATACAAAGGAAAAATTTTGTAAAATTTTACAATGAATATTTTGTAAATAAAGGTACATTTAGCTACAATTTCCCATTTTTCCTATGTATGGTGACTTTTGGAACACCCTGTACAATTCCTGGTTTAAGTAATTATACTTCAGATCTTAACTATAAGTTATTTTAAAGTCCACCAGTTTAGGATTTCCATACATACTTGATAACAGTCAAGTGAGGTGCTTATTAAAAATGTGGTTTCCTGTATCTTTTTCAAAAATTAAAATTATACTCTCCAGGACACAATTTAACTATCTTTTTTTTTTATTTTAGCATATTACGGGGGTACAAATGTTTAGGTTTCATATATTGCCTTTGCCCCCACCGGAGTCAGAGCTTCAAGCATGTCCATCCCCCAGAAGGTGCGTAGGGCATCCATTAGGTGTGAATATACCGATTCCCTCCTCGTTCCTCCCACCTGCCTGACACCCAATGAATGCTGTTACTGTATGTGAACTGAAGTGTTGAACAATCTGTTTTTAACAAGCAAACTTGCTATACCTTCTTATCAGGTAAATTTGCAGAATCCTGTCCTAGACTACTTGGTTTATGTGTCCAGAGACCATTGACTACCTGAAGTAAATGTTTAATATGTATATATTAGAATGAATGACACTGAGACATACAGTTCTTTTTCCCAGCCCATTACTGCATCTTATAAAGATTACCTGCTTAAGCAGTGGTAGGCAACTATAACCTGCAGTAGGTACAAGCCTGAATTTTAGGATAGTTTTTAAGACTTTTATTCTACCTATTGGATGATATTTAGACTCTCTGAGGGCATTCAGGTGGGCAACAAGCCCTAGTCTTTATCACAACTCTTCCAGTGTATCTTTAGTGTACCAGTATTGCTTTGGTTTCTTTTTTCATATAATTTTTTTCTATTTTAATCTAGTTTTCCTCAGTTTAAGTGGGAATTATGTGCACCTAATTATAACATTGAGATGAAGATTAAATAAGAGCATACATAGTATCTAAATTTCAAAGAATATTCATTGATAAATTGTTTTACAATGAGAATTATTTACTAATTCTGTTATCTGTGAAGTGGCATAACCCTCAATAAATGACTGGATCTGAGCCATTTTTTCCACAACTTTCTTCAGAGAATATCATTTTTTTAAAAATATAACATAAACCATTGTGAACAGATAAACAGTGTGGTTTTTTACAAAGGATTTTAATTTGAAAAAAAATCCAACCCATTTTAAAATAATTTCCATGACAGAACGACATTGTCAGTACCTGGTTTGGCTTTGAAAAGTTGGATACTCTGCCTCTTAAATCTTCGATATAAACACAGATTACTACAATAAACCTAGTCTTGGTACAGCACAGTATTTGCTTAGCCATCTGTTATATTTACGTAACCAGAGTCCAGGCTGTTTCCTGGAGCTCTACAACTTAATCAAGTACTCTGTTTACACAGTCAGGTATTCCCTGAGAGCTGTCTCAAGTGATGAAGTTTACATTGCTAAGTCTATCAATTAATTCTAGCTACTGGCCAATCAGTTAATAAAACTCGAAAGCTAGGCCAGAGAGCTTAGTTAAAATTCCAAAATCCTTAGTTAAAATTCCTTTGAACTACCTTAAAAGATTTTTTAAAATGCTGAAACTAATTCCTTCATTTATTATTATTATTATTACTGGTTGCTCTCAGAACAATTTGTGGCTATTACAGAGATTCGATTAAAACAGTTGTATACTGAAGTGAAGGGACTGTATTGTCTGAGAGAATTTAAAATCAATAATAACCCTACTAAAAGTTGGTTGTTTTTTATTATCATCAGTGATTCCAATCATTTTCAGTGATAATACTCATTCCCCAAAACCAAAGTCATTGTGATCCAAGTTCTAATTAAACCAATTGCTGTACTTACTACTGAGTTTTATGTATGCATATATTTTTATTTTCATATATGTATATTATGTATTTAATATTGTACTTAATTTCTATATAATTTTATAATATGGATATTATTGATATTAAATGCAATATTACATATTTGGGTATATATGTATATATATTTCAAACTAGCACAGCATTAGTACTTTTAATAAAAATTGCATTCTATTTAAAAGATAACTTAGAGGAAAGGTACCTTAAAGCTGAATAATCCTCCTAGACTACTGTTCCCAGACCTAGGTTTGTGTGTGTGTGTTTTCTTTCAAGTAGGACTTTCAAAATAAACAGTGATTGTAAAGACAAAGAAAATAAATTGAGTTACTTCAGTTCTGTCGTTCTAAGTGATCACTTGTAGATTTTTTAAATTAATCAACTTTAAAATTTTTTTTTTTTTTTTTTTTTTACAAATTAGTTGTTTTAATTTAGCATACAGTAAGTAGAATTTTAAATAGTGCATGAATCATTTTATGGGTAGAATCCTCTCTAAATGGATTATATCTGGAATATTAAATCCCTCATGAGAGGCAGTAGAAAGAAACTGCCAGCTACATGAATTCGAATCCTGATTCTTTCACCTAACTGTGTAAGAGGTGCTAGATCACCATTGTTTTTTGTAGTTGAGTAGTATTCCATGGTATACAGATGATGCCACATTTTATTAACCCATTCATGTATTGATGGGCATTTGGGTTGTTTCCACATCTCTGCAATTGTAAATTGTGCTGCTCTAAACATTTGAGTGCAGATATCTTTATTATAGAATGTCAAACAACAGATAATCAACTTTATTTTTTAGAACATTTTAGCTTTACAGAAAAATTGAGTAGATAGTATAGATAGCTCCCATATGGCCGCTTGCCCTGCACAGTTTCTCTATTATTAATCTTGCTTTAATGTAGTACTTTTCTACAGTTAACAAACCAGTATCGATCCATTATTAACAAAAATTCATAATTTTTATTAAGTTTCACTCTTTGTGTTGTAAAGTTCTATGGGTTTTGACAACTGCATAATGTCATGTATCCACTGATACAATATCAAACGTAATAGTTTCACTGCTCTACAAATCTCTGTTCTCCACCTTTTCACACTACTCC
Source organism: Lemur catta (assembly GCF_020740605.2). Taxonomy (NCBI): domain Eukaryota; kingdom Metazoa; phylum Chordata; class Mammalia; order Primates; family Lemuridae; genus Lemur; species Lemur catta. Next base: position 6,916,784 of record NC_059151.1, on the reverse strand, counting down.
CTCCTCCCCTGGCAAACACTGGTCTTTTTATTCTCTCTATAGATTTGCCTTTTCCAGAATTTCATATAGCTGGAATTATACAGAATGTAGCCTTTTCAAACTGGCTCCTTTCATTTAGTGATTTTCATTTAATCTTCCTTCGTGTCTTTTCGTGGCTTGAGGCTATTTTTTATTGCTAAGTAATATTCCACTGTATAGATGTACCACAGTTTGTTCCTACACTAACCTTTGAAGGAAATCTTGTTGACCCAGTTTTGGGCAATTACAAACAAAGCTGTCTTAAACATTTATGTGCAGTTTCTTGTGTGTGGACATATGTTTTTAATTTATTGGGTAAATGCCTAGGAGCAAAATATCTGGATTGTGCAGTAAGACTATGCTCAGCTTTTTAAGAAACTGCTAAACTATCTTCCAACATGGCTTAACCATTTGGCATTCTCAGCAATGAAAGAGAATTCTCTGTGGTTTCACATCCTCACCAACATTTTGTATTTACAGCTGTAGAAATGTTTTAAAATTTTGTGATTCTAAAAGATGTGTAGTGTTTTCTCATTGTTCAGTTTGCAATCACTTAATAACGTGTGATGTTGAGCACTTTTTCATATGTTTATTTGCAACTTTAGAGAATAGTTCTTATAGTTTTAGGACCTGGTATAGATGATTTTGAAAGTGGGTCTTAGAAGTCAGAGAACTGGTTGAAATTGGACAGAGTTTCTCACACTGTAGATTTGGGTTGATGTGTAGTACGTGGTGGGGTCCTCGAAGTGAAACTTGGTGAGCGAGGGGGTTTAGATGATTTAAAGCCCAAACTTCCAGAAACAGGTATTTTATACCAAGAAATATACCAACATTGGTTTCAGTGAGGATAATATTTTCTTCATCTTTCGATTTGGAAACTGCTCAAAAGTGCTTGGCATCCACTGAAACTCTGGGGAGGGAATCACAAAACTTTCCAAGCTAAGATATTTTCCAGTGGGTATGTGTTTCAATTAGTATGACCTCTTGAATTTACTAAGATCCACAAAACAATTCTTTGAAATATAGAAAATCAGAACAATGGAGAAGTAGTCATAAAATGACAGTATTTTGACAAGAAATTTTTTTCTGATACCCCTCACCCTCTTTCCCTTGTTTTGTTACCATCATTTAAACAGAAGCATAAATACATATGGACACATTTCAAAGGGGGGATATATGAAATAAGAGCCAAGATCACAAATCAAAAAATTACGTGCTTGGTGAATGAACAGTGGTTTCAGGGAGCCATCCACATAAAAGCTTAGTGACCTTTCCTCACTCAGCAAACCAGGAAGTTTTTCCTTCACCACAGCTCTGCCTGCACGCCCTAGAGTATTGCTATCTCTAGAATATAGTTGTCTCAATTTTCACAAACTGTCAGACAATGAGATATGCCTTTTTCTTTTTATATGTATGTATAGCTAAAAATTCCTGAGGGGATGAATTACTCAAGATAGTTAAAGATGGTAAGACAAGAAGTAATGGCCTGAAACATGAAGAAAGAATGCTTAAGCTAGATAAGATGAAGAAATTCTTAGTCATGAGGTCAATGAGGCAATCAAATAGGGTACCCAGGGAGGTAGTCAAAATACCATCACTAAACATTATTCAGACTCAAGGGAAAATTAAAGAGACAAGCTCTGGAAGGGAGAACAAGAAATCATATTTTTAGGCAAGCAGGAAATAATCTATAGTATGTAACTCAAGATGTAGCTTTTGAATAGTTAGCCTATGCAAAAATGTTCATCCTAATTGGAATTAAACTATCACATTTTAAGAGTTAATTATACATCTCAAAGTGATTGTTAAAGACTTCCATCCATATTTATTCAATAAATATTTATTGAATGTCTTCCTGTACCAGGCCCTTTTGTGGGCTTATTTAAGATATATTCAGAATATCATAAAAATGTATGGAATAGCGGTTTCTAATAACATATCAATAAACTTGGTGACCTTAAATAACATGCATAGTTAAAATATGCTAACTGCTTCATTCATCTAGCACATAGTAATATATATTAGTACTTGATACCTATGTTTCTCTGAAAGTGGCATGCTGTTTCTTAATTACTATAAATCCTGCCGATCAGAATTGCCTAATTTTTTTCCTACTGTTCCATTATGCTGTGCCACAGAGTTAATTAATGGCTCATGCTTTATTTGTACAGATTAATTTTTTATCCTATAAAATTAATATAAATACTATGTTTAAAAAAACTGTTGTACAAGGCATGTAAGCAGCATTTCATTCATGAATTATATAAAGTTAAAGTAAAATTTGAGGTAAAATTGATATACAAATCACTCTTATTGTTTAAATTACAGAATTTGCCAAGTTTTGATATATGTATATGCCTTGAAACTACCACCACAATCAGCATAATGATCACATCTATCACACCCTAAAGTGCTCTTTTGTAATCTCCCCAAACCCATACCCATTGCCAGACAACAATTGACCTACTTTCTCTCATTATAGATTAGTTTGAATATTTTAAAATTTTATATAAATGAAATCATAAAGTGTACACTCTTTTTTGTCTAGCTACTTTCACTCAAAGTAATTATTTTGAGACTCATCCATGTTGTTGAGTGTATCATAATAGCCCAGTCTTTTCAATGCTGAAGAGTATAGATCTACCATGATTTGCTTGTCCATTGACTTATTCATGTATATTTTGGCTGTGTTAGCAGTTTGGGGCTATTACTAATAAGAATTCTATAAATATGTATGAAAAAGTCTTCTTTATATAGACATATGTTTTTACTTATTTTGAGTAAATACCTTGGACTTGAATGACTAGGACCTATATTTAAAATTTTAAGAAACTGCAAAATTGTTTATACAAATTATAACATTTTACATTCCCACCAACAGTAAAATACTCTTGCATAGAGGGCTTTTTAATTATATCCATTTTACTCTGTACACAGTAGTGGTATCTCACTGTGGTTTTAAATGGCATTTTCTTAATGACTAATGGTGTGGAATGTCTTTTATGTGCTCATTTGCGATTCATGTCATCTCCTTTCCTGAAGTGTTTGTTCAAATATTTTGCACGTGTTTAATGACATGAGTTGTCCAGTGTATGGCTTGGACTTTTTTTTTTTTTTTTCTTTTTCATTTTCTTGGTGTATTTCCAAGGTCAGAACTTCTTAATATTGATAAAGTTAAAATAGGGTGCTTTGTTTGGGAAGGTAACAAGGCCTTGAGGCAAAGATCTGGGTCACAATAATTTCAGTTAGAGAGAATAGCGAGTGCTGAAGGCCTAATGTAAGTTTTTGCATGGATGACAATACTGTCACTGTGGTTGGAATGCCATGAGGAAAGAGAAATTACTAAATGATGAGTTGGAGAAAAAGGTTAAAACCAAGATTTATTTAAGGCCAGGTAGGCCAGTGGAGGCTTTGTATTTTTATGCTTAGTTTGATGGAATGCTATTCAAAGATGGCACGCAGAGGAGTGACAAGATGTGAGTTTTGTTTTCAAAGACTCTGCTATGAGAAATATTAATGTAAGTGTGAAAGAAGGTAGTACTGCACTAGAGATATTAGTCAGGACATCTGGGCAGTAATCCTAAAGAGAGATGATGTATCTTTCATAGATTTATTTCCTATGACATGTTTAGTAAGAAAAATGGATATATTTTAAATTATATGCCTATATATCCATACATGTATGTACACACATACATATAATGTAAACATAAATATATATAGACATATTTGATATTAAGTTAAAAACTAATTTCTAATTTCTGGTCAAATAATTATTTGAATTAGTTAGAATATATAAAATGAATGGGTTTTAATGCACTATTTAAGAATTCAAATTTGTTTGAAGAAAAATAGAAACATGGCTTATACATATAAACAATCATAAAAGAAAATATGTAATATCATAGAACCTTAAGTAGCAGAAATTTTACTAACAGTTGATATCTTTTGGGAGTAATAAAGAATATCTGCAACTAAATATTTCAAATTGTTCTTGCTTTGTTGAGTATGATTCATTAAAGTCCCGTATGTAAGAACAGGGTACACACACACTAACACAATTTCACTTGGCAAACAGTGTATTCATTATTAACCACATTTATGAAATGTCTAATGAGAAATAATTTCCATATGCTGCATATAAAAATAAAATGCCTCTTTAAATATTACTCTTGATCTTGTTTTGAGTAGTGTTGGTAGAGCTGAAATCAAATTGCGAGACCCTAAGTAATGCGTAGGAGGTTAAGGCTGAAGGCAGTTTGGATCGGCTCCTCTTCCAAGTTATTTGAAGATGAAGAAAGGGAGATAATCTTCAGACTTCCCCAAATCAACATATGTTTTGAAAACATACATGGCATTTTCACAGGAAATATAGGACAACATTTCCATTTAGTGAGATAACTGTATGGCTTCTTATATTTATTGCCTACTTAGCTACAACATGTTCTGTTCTTCAGAGTATGGGGCTTTCTTGTCAGACAACTTGGACTTAAAAGAAGACTCAAGTCCTCTCTGTAGCATCTGGTACCTAATTAACCTTATTAAACCTCCTCAATTAACTCATCTATAAATGTGGAGAATAACAATTAGTTCTCAGGATTTTTTAATAATTAAGTAAAATATTTATCGAAAAGAAAGATTCTAAACCGGTATTATGCACTCTGGATACTTGTAGACATGTTTTGTTCAGCCCACATAATGATAACAAAAATGAAGTAGAATAATATGCCAGTGCTAGCAAAATAGGAGATCTGATGTAATCTTCTGATGACTGATATATTTCTGGAAATACCAGGCCTACAGTCCTTCATGAATCTTAGAAAGTAGCTCTCCGTCTAGAAGAGGAATTAAATTTCTAAGTTAACAAAATACACACCTGGATCACTAATTTATCAATGTTGCCCTCTACCTCTAAAAACATATTAAGACTTATAAACAACTACTTAGCAGAACTTTTTTTATAAGATGCTAATCATAGCACATGGGTTTACCTACTTTCTCTCCCACAAACCTCCATTTGATAACTAAGAAAAAAATGAAATACCACAAACATGACGAGAATAAGAAGATTGAACAAGCAGCAGTATATAGATCTTTCAATAAATTTCTGAAAAACTGAAGAGATTAGGGCATTGGTAACTGGTAAAGTAAAGCAGAGGCCATGGAAGCTGAGAATACACATAAAGGGGCTGTAGTCAGGGAGGACACAGCATTCTATGTAGAATCCTAGAGGCTTGTGTTTGTGAAGTTTCAGATGAAAGATACTGGATGAAATCACATAGTGACAACAGAGACTTAATTACAGATCTTCACTTGCAATTGTAGGTAATCCATTGTTACGGCAGGTACAGAACACTCAGAAGGCAGTTTTCACATCCCAATCAAAATTAGGAAGGTTTATAACGCACTATCTGGGGAATGGACACGCTTGAAGTTCTCACTTGGGGGGATGCGCGGGACATGGGCAGTGTAAGTGGCCTGAACTTTTGTACCCCCCATGATGATAAGCTGAAATAAAAAAAAAAAAAGTGAAAAAAAAAAAAAAGAAAGTAAAAAAAAATGTTAGTGATCTGGAAATTAACATTGGCATAAAATACACTTGAGTCTATATTGTTGTTTTTTATTAAACTTTTAAAAAGCAAAAAAAAAAAAAATTAGGAAGGGTTTTCTCAATACCTACTAGGCCAAATTTCTGAAGTCTTTCTCATTCTGACGTTTACAGTTCTTTCTGCAGGTGTTTTGTGTGTGCACGTTTTTGTTTGTTTTGTTTCATTTTGTTTGTCAGGCATCACCCATATAAGCAGAGCTCCCCATTAGTTTTTAAAAAAAATTTTCTTCTTCCTTTTTCTTTATTTTTTGTGGAGTATATTTCTTAAATTAACAGACAAAGCATATCCTAGTAGTAAGCTGCTACTGAAGTTAAAGGGAATTCAGGCATTTGTCAAATTCTGTGACCTGAAGGTGAGTGCTTTAGCAGACATGTGGGCGGAAGGACGCCAATCCCTGAGGCAAACAGGTTGGGTAGCTGGAACTTTGATGCCTTGCGCAAGCTAGGACCTTCCAAGTTTACTAAGGCGAACTAGGACAGGTCAGCCTGCCAGCAGAGATGACAAAGATCTTACCTGTCGGAGGCTAGGCTCTGAGTGGGAAATGAAGATACCTGCCTAAAAATTTATAAAGCATAAGTCTGGATTTATACAGTTATGAGATTTAAAATGTAGTGGTAGTATGGCATATGACACGATCCTCAAATTTAAAAATTAAAGTAAAAGGGCCCTCAATCAGACCAAGTATTCTGACAAACAAGCAAAGCCTACTGAATAAATAGTGAACTCACAAATGAAGAAATATAGATGGGCAATAATTACAAAGATCCTCAACTTCTCCAATTCTCAAGGGAATGCAAATTAAATGCACATAATATTTTATGTCCCATATACTAGTAGATAATTGCAAGTGTGAACATTAGAAGCAAGCAGAAGAGGGGAAGGTTTATAAACTGCTGGAAATGGAAAAGGAATGCACCTTGATGCACTTTGGAAAGCAATAGCTAAGTTGAGAATTTGCAAAATCCATGATTCAGCATTTTTTATATCCTTGAGAAATTCTTCCTCATACTCACACAGGGACATATACCAAAGTGTTCATGTTCATAGTAGCATTATTTTAAAAGAAAAAGGGAGGGATTAGTTTATTAGCCTGAATACGGATAACTAAATAGTGGTCTCTTCAAATAAATTAACATTATTTACCAGTGACACAAATGAGCCGGTTACCTGTATTACTAATACTTTTAACGAAGGACCAAAATGACACTTAAAAACATGTTACCTCTCCTTCTTAGATTAACTGAATTCCAAATTATGTTTTTTAGTCACCCAGTTTATTTAGATTAGAAAAAGGGAGTTGTTTGAAAAATACACAAGGAAATAAGGAGAAAGTGAATCTTCTTGTTATAACCAGGCTTCCTGGGAATCCAGGTTACCCAAATGGAATTCAAATTGCAAAAGAGTAATGTCCACTATAAACCAGAATGATGGAGACCAGGAGGTCATTAAGGGTTTAAGGCTGCTCTAGGAACCTGAATGTCCTGTAATATGGTCTTGATAAGAAATCAGGAGTAAGAATTCCTTCTTCATTTTAGAATTGCATCATTTACATTATTTATTTGCCTTCCCCTTCTACACATCTGTTGCTATCCACCAGTTATTTGTATTCATTAGTAATAGTAGTAGTAATGGTAGGAGTGTTAGTATTATTAATTTTGTTCTTTTTTTCTCTATGTAGCTCTTGATGTTTTACTTTTTCCCGTGTCTTTCAGCTTAGGCAGCTACTAGTAAACACTGGCTTTGTATAACACTTTCAAATTACCCACTGAAATAATCTTACAGGTTTGATTTTGTCTTCTCTTCCATGTCAGCTAAACTGTTCGTCACTAAGAATGTTTTATATTTAACTGACAAATAATAATTGTATGTATTTATGGAGTATAATATGTTTTGATATATGTATACATTGTGGAATGTTTAAATCAAGCTACTTAACATATCCATCGTCTCACCTATTCATATTTTGTGGAGAGAACATTTAAAATCTACTCTTTCAGCAATTTTGAAATACAAAATACATTAAGAAATTTGATAAAGTCCTTTGACCAACATTTGGGTGATCCTTCCTTGAGACTGTTGCTCTCTTTTGATCCAATTCCATGTAGTCGTGATAGCAAAGTCATGTGTTAATCAGCATGGCCACTAATGCATTAACAAATGGCTGGAGCCTCAGGAAACTATGGGGCAAAATACTCTAGAGGAAGTTTTAGAAATAGAAGATGTTACAAAGCAAAGTCTTCTCCTCCAGATTTCAAACAGAAACATTATACATCCCTGGTTGGATTACTAACCTACCGAAACCCAATAATAGAATATAAATGATTAAATTAAACATTATATATTTACACCATTATCTAGTGGGTACACTTTATACATTGAGATAATATCTTGATTACAAAAATCAAAATCAGTATCTGATAGAAATTAATATGCAGTATTATCTTGTGTTGAGGCTTTGCACCAATACCAACAAAACATTTCAGTGAACTAAAAAGGAAGTGTATAAAATAATTTGCATATTTCAAAGAAAAGTCTGATGAATAAGAGGTTAAATTTGAAATCCTTTAATAGAGAAGAAATAGTAAGGATAAGGAAAAGTATAAATATGTTCAAGTTAAATTTCATATTTGCTATAAAATTTTATTAGGAAGTACAGTTTTATATCAAAGAAATATTCCTAGATAATAAAGGGATGCATTTTAAAATTATTTTCCGATGCTAATCTAATAGTATTTCGTTCCCAATACAGATAGAATTAAAGATAACGTAAGAGTTATACATCCATTTTCATTTGAAAAACTTGGGAATTACAACAGATACGATCATCATTTTCCCTCCAGAAAACAAATGTAGCCTGATATAAAACCACAGGAGAAAAGAAAGACAATGACACAGAGAGCAAAATAATAGGAAGTGTTCTTTGGAGAGCTTAACAATATATTGCAGCTGGTATGGAGATTTCATGCTATTCTTTGTAGATAGTCTGTAAACAGAATTTAGCATTGGTGATTCTAAAAGTATACAAAACTATCAAAATAATTACACAGTAATTTTAATCCTTAAAGGGAAAATAATGTTAGAAATTTTTTCACACATGGTAGAAGAATCAAAGAGAGTGAACTTACCAATTAAGTGTAGAGCATTTTGTAAAACCTGCATATGACATGGGGAAGACCCCACCAAAGATGAATAGCAGGCTATGAGCAGTTGAAATGCAATGAGTAATTTGCAGATAAAAGCATCCTTTATAATGGAAGCAAAAGAATAAAATGTAGGATTACTGGATTTGGGCTTATGCTATGTATCAGAGTAAAAATTTTAAAAATTATTTATGGAAAGGGAGAGGCATATGTTGGATCTAGTCCATTCTAGATATTTAAATATGCATGTTCATCCCCTGATTAACCAATATCTTATAACTATGTAAATTTAAGATGTTTACCTACAGTTCTTAAATATTGTTACCCACATATTATTAAAAAAAACTATACAAAAAAGTCACTAATAAACTCATCACTTTTACAAATCATGTTTCTACTTTCTATACTTTATTTCAGTTTTTGGCCATGCTCATATGTCTACATACTTCTTACATACTGAAAAGGTAGAATATTAAATGTTTAGATTTTCTTTATCAGAATCATTTTTTTCAAGATGATGCATAGTATTTTATCTTTATTAATTTTATTAATTTAATGCTGGTGTTGCAGAGAGAAGGGAAATCTTATGCACTGTTGATGGGAATATGAATTAGTATAGTCATTATGGAAAACAGTATGGAGTTTCCTCAAAAAGCTAAAAATACAACTACCATATGATTAGGCAATCCCACAACTGGGTATATGTGTCAAAAGAAAAGGAAATGAGGATATTGAAGAGACATCTGCATTCCCATGTTTATTGCAGTAGTATTCACAATACCCAAGATAAGGAATAAGCCTAAGTGCCCATCAACAGATGAATGCATAAAAAAATGTGGTATATATACACAATGAAATACTACTCGGCCATGAAAAGAATGAAACCTGTCATTTGCAGTAACATGGGTGATCCTAGAAGACATTATGTTAATTAAAATAAGCCAGGACAGAAAAAAGTTATCACGTTCTGTGCTCATATGTGGAAACTAAATAAACTGATCTAAGAGATGTAGTGAGTAGAATAGTGGTAACTAGAGGCTGGGAAGGGTAGGAAGGAGGGGAGATAGGAAGAGAGAGATTAACAGATAAAAAATTACAGGTTGATAGGAGGAATAAATTCTAGGTTCTATATCATTATAGGGTGACTATAATTAATAATATTTTTTCTACATTTTCAAATAGAAGAGAAGATTTTGAATGTTTCCAACACAAAAACATGTTTGAAATGATGAATATGTTAATTACCTTGATTTGATCATTTCATATTGTTTACAGGTATCAAAATATCACACCGTACCCTATGATTATGTACAATCATTACATGTCAATTCAAAAATTAAAAGAAAATTTAGTTTAATTTAAAAAATATGTGAGACATGGACATTACCACCAAAGAGACTTTGGAGAAGAATAAACAAATAAAAAACAGACATTTAACATTTAATAGAAGTAATAAAAAAATAAGATATTGAATTGATTCTAAGCAAAAGCCTAATGTATTTTGAACATAGTGATGATTAAGACCAGATAGGAATGCCATGCTCATCTCTGACCTCATTTGTCTAAATAACTCCAATGTCCATCTTAGGTGAGTTTAGGTCAGGTACCTGGGCTACATGTTATTTTACTATGTCGTTTTTCCTTCTGAGTCCTTAGTTTGTAATAACACATTCACTAGTGATTCAAGCTGGACTCCTTCCCCAAACTTGGTAAAATGCCAGAAAATTTGTTATTACTCATTAAATATAAGTTAAGTAATTTTCTTGACAGAAGAAGAAAAGATATCTATGTTGACTGGAAGGGTTAAAGAAAACTTGACGAAGAAGGTAAAACATGTCATAGGCTTTGAGGAACTGATAAGTTGAACAGAAGGGAAAGGATTGCAAGCAGGGAAATACCTTAATAAATTGACAAAGATGGTACCAAGAATGTGTCTGCTGTAGCTGAATCTGGCATGCATACTAAGGTTTAATTTCACAATGCTGGAAAAAATTAATAGTCTTGGTGAAATTAGCAAATATAAGTCAAATTTCTGATAAATTAATCCAAAAAACTGTGTTAATTTTGGAAAATGAGACAAGAAATTTTAGGAGGAGAAGTGTTGGACCAAATTTAATATCTCAACGGTGAGATATGCTCTGAGTCACTAGTATTTAGGGTGTGGCCAGAGTGGAATTTGATAAATATCAATGGAGGAAAAACAATTAAGTATCCTTGATGTGTAATAGATTATTGAAATGGATGTTGGAATTACAAATACTGGCAGGAAGTAAAGACATTAAAATGTAACTTGAGTTTTAGTATTCTAAAAACTATAAAGTATGAAATGCAGAGTGAATATATTATGACACTAATTATATGGACATAAAATGAAAATAAATAAAATAGAAAGTTTGGGCCTTTTCCTTCCTTGCCATCCCACACCACCCCCAGTGTTTTCTATTCTCAATATAGCAAAAAGAACTATTCTTCCAAAATGAAATTCAGATCTTAAGACTGCTCTTCTCAAAATCTTCCAGTAACTCTTCTTTGTTCCATATAAAAGCAATATCTAATATATGTGGCCTTCATGTGCAAGACTTGGCCAATGTTATGTCTCTGACTTACCCTCCAACTATGCTATCTCCCTCTCACTCAATTTTAGATGCAATAGGTTCCTTGATGTTTCTCAAAAACTTTAACCTGATTCTTTTTTTTTTTTACATGAAATGCTCTTCCCCAAAATATCCAAGGGGCTAACACTTTTATATTTGCCCTGTTACTCTTTGCTCAGTAAGTCCTATCCTGACCATTTCATTCAAATTTAAATTTACCCTCCGTGGTGATCCACTCGCATCCCCTTTCCTCTCTTTTATAGAAATTATACATTTTAACATTCATTATAATTTATTTTTATGTTTATTGTTTATTATCTATCTCCCACACCCCCACAAGAATGGAAGTTATTTCCGTGCAAAATATTTTGTCTATTATGTTCACTGATGCATCTCAAGGGCATATAGAAGGCACTTAATAAATATCTCTTAATCAGTTAAATACAGGGATACCTTAGAGATATTGCAGGTTTCGTTCCAAACTACTGTTTTAAAGTGAATATTGCAGTAAAGCAAGTCACACAAATATCTTGGTTTATCCGTGCATTTAAAATTTATGATTACACTATACTGTAGTCCATGAAGTTCATAATAGAATTATGTCTAAGAAATATACATACTTTAATTAAAAAAGACTTGATTAATAAAAGAGGCTAACAATCATCTGAACTTTAAGTAAGTCATAATCTTTTGTGGGCGGAGTGCCTGTCTCAATGTTGATGGCTGTTGACTGATCAGGGTGGTGTTTGCTAAAAGTTGGGTGACTTCGGCAATTTCTTAGAATGAAAAAAGAATTAGGTTTGCTGTGTTGATTGACTCTTCCTTTCACAGAAGATTTCTCTGTAGCATGTAATGCCGTTTGATCACATTTTACCCATTTAGGACTTTCAAAATTGGAGTCAGTCATCTGAAATCCTGCAACTGCTGTATCAGCTAAGTTTATGTAATATTCTACATCCTTTGTTACCATTTCAGTAATGTTCACTGGATCTTTACCAGGTATACATTCCACCTCAAGAAACGGCTTTCCTTGTTCATTCATAAGAAGTAATGCTTCATTCATGAAAGTTTTATCATGAGATTGCAGAAAATCCAGGCACATTTTCTGGCTCTGCTCCTAATTCGTGTCTCTTATTATTTTCACCACATCTGCACGTACTTTTTCCACTGGTCCTGGACCTCTCAAAGTTATCCATGAATCACAGAATCAAGTTCTTCCAAACTCCTGTTAATGTTGATATTTTGACCTCCTCCCATGAATCACAAATGTTCTTAGTAACATATAGAATGGTGAATCCTTTCCAGAAGGATTTGAGTGTACTTTGACCACATCCATCAGAGGAATCACTGTCTATAGCAGTTTAATGAAATGTATTTCTTAAATAATAAGACTTGAAAACCGTAATTACTCTTTGATCCATGGGTTGCAGGATAGATATTGTCTTAGCAGGCATGGAAACAATATTAATCTCCTTGTACTTCACCAGAGCTCTTGAATGACCAGGTGCACTGTCAGTGAGTAGTAATATTTTGAAAGGAATCTTGTTTTCTGACCACCAGGTCTCAACAGTGGGCTTAAAATATCCAGTAAACCATCCTGTAATCGGATGTGCTGTTATCCAGGCTTTGTTGTTCCATTTATAGAACACAGGCAGAGTAGATTTAACATAAATCTTAAGGGATCTAGGATTTTCAGAGTGGTAAATGAGCTTTGGCTTCAGTTTAGTCATCAACTACATTACCCCTAACAAGAGAGTCAGCCTGTTATTTGAAGCCAGACATTGACTTTTCCTCTCTAGCTACAAAAGTCCTAGATAGCATCTTCTTCCATAATAAAGCTGCTTGGTCTGCATTGAAAATCTGTTGTTTAGTGTTGCTACCTTCATCAGTTATCTTAGCTATTTCTTCTGGATCACTTGCTACAGCTTCTACATCAGCACTTGCTTCTTCACCTTGCATTTTATGTTATGGAAATGGTTTCTGTCTTGAAGTCTCATGAAGCAAACTCTCTTAGCATCAAACTTTTCTTCTGTAGCTTCTGAACCACTCTCAGGCTTCATAGAATTGAAGAGATTTAGGGCCTTTCTCTGGATTAGGTTTTGGCTTAACAGAATGTTGTGGCTAATTTGATCTATCTAGACCACAAAAACTTTCTCCATATCAACAGTAAAACTGTTTTGTCTCTTATCATTCTTGTGTTCACTGGAGTGGAATTTTAAATTTCCTTCAAGAAATTTTGTTTGCTAATCACAATTTAGCTAACTATTGGGTACAAGAGGTATAGGTTTTGGCTTTTCTTGGTTTTTGACATGCCTACTTCACTAAGCTTAATCATTTTAACCTTTTGATTCAAAGTCAGAAATATGTGACTCTTCTTTTCACTTGAACACTTATAGGCCATTGTAGAATTATTATTTGGCTTAATTTCAAGATTCTGTCTCAGGGAATAGGGAAGACTGAGAAAAAGAGAGATGGAGGATCAGCTAATCAGTAGAGCAGTCAGAACACATATAACATTTTTGATTAAGTTTGTTGTCTTATATCAGTGTGTTCTGTGAAGTTCCAGAACACTTACAGTATTAACATGATCACAGATCACCGTAACAGATATAATAATGAAAAAGTTTGACATATTGTGAGAATTACCAAAATATGACACAGAGACATGAAGTGAACACATGCTGTTGGAAAAACGATTGCCAGTAGACTTGCTCAATGCATCTTGCCACAAACCTTCAATTTGCAAAGAATTCAGTATCGTAAAGCATACCAAATTAAAGTATTCTTGTAAATAAATTAAATTTGACTGAAGGTGATAGAAAAACTAAGCAAATCAGATGTTAAGGTGGCTTTTCAGAATATAGAATAGTAGAAATAGAAAGAAAAGGCTGTGATGTAATTGACTGTGATACAATTCTGGGAGAACTATATTTGGTCATGACAAAACATTGAATTAAAAAACTGAGCAAGAATTAAAACTGAAATTGTCAGTAACAAAGCAGAGTGTACATAGTACTAAGAAAAAGAGAGAAAAGGGGATTAGTTTGCTTTGATGTGGTGGGGATAGATTATGGAGATACGAGTGTTTAGGTAGAAGAATAAAGTAAAATTTGTCTGCTAGATGTTTTAGAGAACCACTCAAAACATACTCAAGATTAAGATGAGAAAACCTTGAATTATTTATTTTTCTCAAGGACATGATTCTGTATATTAAAAGAGAATGAATTTTGTGGAATGATTATGTTTATAGTAACATATTTTTTGATAGCAAGCCCCTACTATGTGTCAGACAGCATCAAGAAATTTTCACAATTTTAACTCTCACAATAGCACAGCATAAATTTAAGAGATGATTCACTTTATTTCAGCATTTGATTAACTTGATTTCTACTTTGACAAACTGAAATCCTCATCATATTCATTGAATATACAAAATGCAATCTGGGTCTGGTCTCAAGTGTTCAGTATATAAAATTTCTTGCTTGTATCATTAAACAATTTCAAAACTCAATTAAAAGGAAAGCCAAGCAATTAAGAAGGAAGCATGTTTTTGCCACATGCCAGTCTCATTATTTGTACAAAACATTTATCTCTAATTAAGATGGTATCTAGAGTACTCCATAAATTGCCATTTATTATTTCTGAACTGAATTCACGTTTCTTATTCTACATCTTAAAAATGTCTCTTTATTCACATCTCATTTTTAAGTCTTTATATGCATATCTACAGGGTCCTTGGAATCAATTCTCTGAAACCTACATGAGTCACTATACATTTTTCTTTATTTATAAAAGAACAAAATCCATCCACATAAAATAAGTGTAAAATATTCCTTAGGTAAAATTTTACTCTCAAATGGATCAACTAAGGATCATACAGTGTAAAATGAATATCAAGGTATTAAATTTTTTCAGTAAAGTAATTTAATATCAATCGGTGATAACAGCTGAAATCTGAATTATTTTGTATGTCAATAAAGGCTTCCTTATAACAGTCAAGCTTTGTAGATGCTACCACAAATATATACTTGACAGCCAATAAATATATTTAAAGGATCCAATATCTTGACCTATCAAAAATACTAAATTTATAAATGCATTGACTAGTGACATTTCATACATTTTAAATAGAAAGAAATTTCAGTATTTTGAAAATAAGGTGCTGACAAAGTAATAACATTTTTAATATAGAAATAAGCTATTCTGCCCATATTTAAAACAATAATTTTGTTATCGTTATGTCATAATCATTTGACTGTCATATTTTCTGAATTTGAGTTATTATGTATTAGTCATTAATTGACCTTGTTTTTCTGATCTTCATCACTTTTTCGTCCTCTTTGAACTCTAGAAACTTCAGGTTTATATTATATTTTTACTATGATTATAAACTGCTTTTCTTATGACATATTGAAATATAATAAATATAGGTATTTGTTAAAATAAATTGTTTCGTTTAGGAAAGTAATACAAAACTTTCCCTCAAATTTATATAATTTGATATTCCTGTTCCACTATTTTATCTGCCATTCTGTCCCTTTCTGAAGTTCCAAAACAGTGATAAAGTTAAAACAATGTAGTGTCTGAATATATTTAAATTTGTGATAAAAATATTTAAAAGAAAAAGGAAACAGGAAAGTAGTGATCACAAATTTTATCAAAGGGATAACTTCTACTTGAAGCTGGGGGATGGGAAAGGAGCAGGAAATATACAAGAGAGTTTAAAGAGGGCTGTGGTTTCAAATATTTTAATTGGGTGGTGGATACACTATTATAAACTACTGATATATTTTATATTATCTTATAAAATGCTTCTGGAAAAAAATGAAAAATGTGATTCATAACCATTTGTAGTGTGCTCATTTTCAGGATTACTAGAAATAGAGTAGCCAGCCAACTTGTTTTGCCCAGGACTGAAGGGTTTTCCAAAATGCTAGACTGTCAGTGTTAAAATTGGGACAGTCAAGACCAAACTAGGATCGTTAGTCACTCTAAAAATACATGAGCATATTTACAAGTAACTGTGAATGCCACTAAAAAAAAAATTCATAGAGTTTTCCATTAATTTCACAATAGTAACGAACATAATTTAAGTGTAGGGAGATTCATGAATTCCTTTTTTATATGCCTGTACCTCTATTTATATCACTGTCAAGTTGTTTTCATTTGTATCCTTTTTAGGAAACTGATGTTCTTTTTATTGGAAACTCTGTAACTGTTAATAATGAAGACACTAAGTAAATTTGGTCTAAAGGCTGTAGCCTTTTGAATGGAAGTGTAGATTTCTCTAAACTGCATGTGCTGTCATTTGTAATCAAGAGTTTACATTGTTCATCCCGGTAATTAACATATGCCCCTTGGAATTTCAAGTATCATGTACTATTATTACATAACACAGTCTTATTACTAAAGTCAGAAAATGAAAGGTATATTTTTGTTGTTGTTGTTGTTGTTGTTGGGGATATTTTCTACCATCAACCAATCTGGTCCCTAATATCCTGGAACTATGAGGTAGTTAAGACACCAGCAGATAACAATCTCAAGGAGTCACATCTTAGGAAAGATAGCTCATGCTTCATTAATACATCTGCTAGTTAAATCGTTTTTCTACTCACATTCAGACTAGTGATTCCTTCAATGCAAATTGCATCTATTTTTCTATAAAAATGTAAATATTTTACCAGGCTTGATATGACCTAGACTCTAGCTTCTCTCTCTAAGACTTTACACCCCAACTCCTAGCACTCTGTTCATTCTGGTCACACAAGCCTCTGTAATCCACAATGTTCCAAGCAGGCTTCCACCTCAGGGTCTAAGTTCCTTCATACTGTGGCTGCTTCTGCCTGGAATACTTTATTCTAATATACTGTAAAATACTCTCCCTTGTTGTGCCTCTTCCTGATTTTGTTCAAATATTTCCTAACTAAATGAGCCTCGATTTATTAAATCAAAACCCATTATTGAATGCAACAAATGATTTTATTTTTGCATATCTTTGCATATGTCAGATTCCTAAGTTTTTTTTTTTCTTCTGGTAATATTGCTCGCTAATTTCTTTAAAAGTGGCATTCTGTTTTAGACTTTCTCTTGTGATATATGAATTTAGATAATATAATATTTCAATGTCACCAGTTACATGGCTTAATGGAAAGTGTACCTCGTGGCCACGGATCAGCATGAGTTAGAGACTTACCCTCTGTCTCTGCTTAGGTAGACTTGGATGAGTGACTTCAACTAGTCATTTGGGCCTTTTGGCCTCAGTTCTCTCCATTATAAAATAGGAATTGTAACAATATTTTCTAAGAATGTACAGCCAGGAGCATACAAAACATCTCTAGGGGTTTTACGTGCTATCAGATTCATTTTTCCTTTTCATTTACTTAATTATGCTCTTTGGGCTAATATATAGTTAAGACAAGGAGTGATTTGAAACTATTTATCAATTAATGTGTGAGGCTTTATCACCCTCATATATGGACAGCTTGATTGAGGTATAATTGTAGTATCATAAACTGCAAATATTTAAAGTGTACAGTTTGATAACTTTACATATATGTATGTATTTATTTATATTTATATATCACCACAATCATGATAATAAACACTTCCATCCCTGCCCTTTATAATACATCCTTTGATTACCATACTCTACTCAGGCAATTACTGCTCTCCTTGCACTGTAAGTTAGTTTGTATTTTCTAAAATTATATACAAATAGAATCATACAATATGTACCTGTTTGTGTTTGGCTTTTGTTACTCAAAATAATTAGATATTTATTTATGTTGTTGCATATTTTAAGTTTATTTCTGAATAGTATTGCATTGTATGAATATGCCACAATTTATTTACCTATTCACTTATTGATGGACAATTGGATTATTTCCAGTTTTTTGGTTTTGGGTTTTTTTTTTTTTTTTAAACACAAATTATGCTTCTCTGAACATTCATGCAAAAATATTTGCATGTACATATGCTCTCATTTCTTTTGGGGAAATACCTAGGATTGGAATGGCTGGTCACTGTTGGATATAACTTTTTAAGAAACTACCAAACAGTATTCCAAAGTGATTATATAATTTTACATGCCCTCCAGGAGAGATGAAAGTAGCAAGTGCTCCACATGCTTGCTGACACTTTGAATAGTCAGTCTGTGGTTTTAGCCATTCTACTGGGTATGAAATTGCATTTATTTAGCATTTCCCTAATGACTAGTCATGTTGGGCTGCTTTCACTTATCGCTATTAGTATGCCATCTTTGAAAATGTGTATTGAAATCTTATGTTGTTTTAGATTGTAAGAATAGTTTACATGTATATCACAAGTCCTTTGTTGGGTGTAAGATAATATTTCTCTCAGTCAGTGGTTTGTCTTTTTATTTCCTTAAAAGAATATCTTGAGGAATAAACATTTTTAAATCGTGCAAAGTTAAATTTAGTGATTTTGTTCTCTTTTTCATGCTTTTTTGTGTGATTTTTAAATTCTTTGATTATATTTTCCCTTCAAGAAGTGTCAAATTTTAGCTCTTAATCCATTTGGAATTAATTTTTTGTGTATAATGTCAGTAAAGGGTCTTTTATGCATGTGTATATGTGTTTACATACTCATTTATGCATATGGCCATCAATTGCTCAAGCATTTTTGTTGATTAGATTAGTTTTCCCCCCAATGAATTGCCTGACATCTTTGTTGTGAGTCAATTGGCCATATGGGTATAAGCATTTTTCTTTATTCTGTATTCTATCATATTGATCTATATGTCTTTTCAATAACAATATCATACAATCTTCTCAGGGTAGCTTTGTAATGTATGTTCATATCAAATAGTATAAGTTTTGTTCTTTTTCAAAATCGTTTTGCTATCTTAAGTTCTTTCCATTTCCATGAAAAGGAGCATTCTATGTACAAAATAATAGTATGAAGTTTTCCTGGAATATCTTTTTCTGGTTTTAAATGTTGGCTGCACATCATGAAATTTTGTACAGAATTAATGTTTCTTCAAAGAATGATGTCTGTGGCCCCAAATTTGAAAATTATTGTTTTATCTCTTATCTAATTCTCTACCTTTTTAAAATGACAAGGTTAATCTGATACCTATTAGCTCATCATGGCCAAAAGCAGAAGTGATTGTTAGCTTTTGGATATAGATACATAGCCTAGCTTGATATTAAAAGCCAACCTCTTCCTAATTTAATTAGTGGGGTGCCAAATTCATTTAGAAATGTATCACTGCCTTAATTAGCACAGTCATGTCATCACAACTATTGGAAATAGAACATAAAATCTAGGTTTGAACCCATAGAAATAGCCCAAAAGATAGTAAAATATTTTAGCTATGTCTTCTTATTAACATGGACTCAGTCAAAGGCCAACCTTTATTCAATTTATTACTTCAGTGATGGTTCACGTGGTGTATTGATTAAGCCAATTATTTTATTTTACTTTTTATTCTTAAATAATTTCTAAGTTCACTATGATCATTTTAATGATCCTCACTTAAACATGGCTATTCATAGCATTTGCCTTCATGTTTACTTAGCTTTTGTAAATCAAAAGGCATAACTCATTTTGCAATATCACATTCTAAGTCTCCAGAATTTTATACTCCTCCCTGATAAACAATGATACCCACTTTTCACCATACATTCAGATCTCTCAACTTCCACACCTTCTGAATTCCACTGGACTCCATGTTGCTCAACGAAGTGCCCAAAGCCTTAATTGGAGATCTTTTGTCCAAGTGACAAATCGATTATGGTGACTTGAAAATGAGTCTCATGTCATCCAACATTCTTACATCCAACACATTGTTCCAACATTTAGGAGAGAAAGGGAGGAATTCATTGGTGAAAAAAAAATAAAACCTTATTATTAAACTAAGTAAGTCAGTACTAGATACTTTAAAATGAAAACCTTGATTATACTTATATAGAGGCTACATAAAGTAGTAAATGTCTCTGTTGGAAAAAAGAAAAATATTTTATTAGTGCCATATCATGGAGAAAGCTACCATAGCCATGTCATAGTAATATGATCTCAAATCTTTCATTCTATTACTTACATACTTTTATTCATGTACTCACATATAGACTCACATATACAAACAAATAAAACCCTCTTTTTCTCATTCACTTTTGATAGTCAATGCAATAAAAGAAATAAAATTTTAAAGTATATGACCTACAAATATTCTAACATATAATACTTAGATACTTATTTAACTAAGGATACAATTTAAATCAGAAAAAAATGCTGAATCAAAAAATAATTTAGTCTAATTCAAAGATGAATAAATGATTACTAAGTATGTGTTCTGTCTTGGAATCATTCTATACATAAATAATAATGATATCTTGAATTCATAACATATTTACAATTCACAGAGGTTGTAGAAATCTTCCCCATTTTGGGTATGACTGAATAGTAGTAGAGAAGAAATTGTCAACATAATAGAGGTACTCAAGAAAGCATCAAATTTTCTTTAATCATTTGGACATGGTGATTTTATCGATTGAAGCAAGACAAGAATTGCTTATCATTAAGAAAAAGAAATTCTCCTTAAATTTATACATGCTGCCCAGAATTTTTAGAGTTTCCTAGAAATTGTCCCTATTCCAGATAGTATGGCCATAATTTTCATTCACTGAAAATTCTGGTAACAACTCTTGTCAGCAAGAGAAGGAAATAGATTTGATCTATTTATTCACTAAAATTGTACTACTTGGAAAGAATTTCTAAGAATTCGTATTATTTCTCATAGATGTTCTAGTAGTTCTGGTTAATATATGAATCACAGGGAAAATGTGACATTTTCTGGCTAGATCTGAATTTATAAAAGTTAACATTAAGAGAAAAGATCAAAGATTTAATTGTGACCTTTTTAGGTATGTATTAAAATGACCTTAGAAATTAAAACAATCAGTAGCATCAGAATTTATTAGGTGAATCAAATATCTCTTTTTATTGAGATACTTTATAGAGCCTTTACTTCTGCTTAGCAACAACCCAGCCTTTTATTCATAGACTGTGCTGCATGAAGAGGTTGTGTTCCATAACACACAATAGCCACTCAGAAACAAATTCAAAAAATAAAAACACTCGAAGAATTTCAGTTCTGAAAGAAATCATGGAAAATATTTAGTTCAGTATCTCCAATTGACAGATGATGAAACTGAGCTCATTGAAGAGACTTTTCCAGTTCATTCCTTTTCTCTATTTTTCCTTGTTCCCCCAGCCTAATCACATTATGTTAATACATTGAAATGAGTATGTGTATTCATATTAGTTTAAGAAAGACATTCACTGGCTGAGTGCACTGGCTCAGCCCTGTAATCCTAGCATTCTGGGAGGCTGAGGCAGGAGGATCATCTGAGGTCAGGAGTTATAGACCAGCCTGAGCAAGAGCTAGACCCCTGTGTCTACTAAAAATAGAAAAAATTAGCCAGGTGTGATGGCGTGCACTTGTAGTCCCAGCTACTCAGGAGGCTAAGGCAGGAAGATCGCTTTAGCTAAGGAGTTTGAGGCTGCCATGAGCTATGATGATGCCACTGCACTCTAACCAGGGTGACAGAGTAAGAGTCTGTCTCAGAAAAAAAAAAAAAGACACATAGTCCCAAATTTCATCAATTTCCAATTATGCTTTGAATTTCAACACTATTGTTCATCAATCTCTGTAATTATTTACTAATGTGTGTGCTTTTTAAGCAATTGACACAGAATTTCTAGTGTGTGATATTAGGCATCACAAATCACACAGACTTTTTGAGTGCTTAGATATGATTTCTTTCTTTCTCCCTTTTTTGAGACAGGGTCTTGCTCTATTGTGCAGGCTAGAGTGCAGTGGTGTCATCATAGCTCATTGCAACCTCAAACTCCTGGGCTCAAGCAATCCTCCTGCCTCAGTCTTCCAAGTATTAATAGCTGGGACTATAGGCATGAGCCATCACGCCCAGTTAATTTTTCTTTTTTTTGTAGAGATGGGATCTCACTATGTTGCTCAGGCTGGTCTCAAGCTATCCTCTATCCATAGCCTCCCAACGTGCTAGGATTGTAGGTGTGAGCCACCATGCCTGGCTTATATTCTTTATTTTATAAAAATCTCAATTTTTTTCAAAATCTAAAAAATGTTCCTATTTTATTTATGATAAGTAGCTATTTTCTAGGTTAGGACATACTTTTGAATGGTGCTGTGAAGAATAATTATTTGATCACACACTTCAATTAGTAGGGTGAAGTAAAAGCTCACACTGTTTGTTGCACTCCATTATTCAAAATAAGAATCATTAATATTAGTGAAGAACTATATGGAGCCATAAAAAAATGACATTTTGCCTACCATAATATGGAACCAGACCCTTAAGGGGAAGGAGGAAAGTTATTATAATAGGGACTGGATGGGGGTATTCATTCTCTTCATGTGACCTTTGAATCTTATTCGTTCTCTTTTTTTACATTTCCATGTGATTTGAAAGATGAGGCCCAAGTGTACTTCTCACTTGGGAATTTTCATCTCCCTATAAACTGGAGTCAAGTTGGGGGTCACGGGAAGGAGTCATGGGGCAGGCACTTTTATGTCTTCCTTCGGTCCAGATTATAAATAAAAGGAGCATAAGGAACCTTCAAGGCATACATAAGGTCTGTCCTAGTTAGCTGAGAATAAAAAAAATTATAGTCGAAATAAAACACACCCAAATACAGTGGGAATTTTCCTGATGAATACCTTCTGTTTTATATAAATATGTATATAAGATATATATTTGTATATGTACTTTACATGTACTGATATTCCTATATACATTTTTAAACATTGTACATATATTTGCCAATGATGTATGTTATATAATATATATAGAAATCTTATAACAATGAAGCAGTTGGATGGCATTTTTGATAGTATATGGAAATTGGAGAGATTTTGTCTTTCTCCTCCCAAACTATGACTACTACATTGAATTATAAGACAAAATATTGAACTTCAATTTTTTTCCCATAAATTAGACTGTATATGGAAACTTAAAATCTCAGAAGCAAACCGATAGGAAGAGAAAGAAGTTTAACCTGGCGAGATTATTATTAGAGAAAATGGTTTAGTAGAAGGTTAGTTCCATATGGATGTCTAATCATTAAAAATCACCTCTAAAGGGATGTGGCAAACTATTAGGTTGGTGCAAAAGTAATTGCGGTTTTGGACCGTGAATTTTAAATCATTATAACTAGGCTCAAACATATCTTTATTAATCAAAATAGGAACCATTACAATCAACACATTTTTGCCAACGATAAATACGTTTGTTTATTCCTGTAGCATAAAAATACTTACTTCAGGATTCGAGGAACTCTTGGAAAGCATTTTCTACATCCTGCTGATTGTGGAAGCGTTTTCCCTGCAAAAATAATTATCTTATTAATCTTTCTGAAATGTGTTTCTATCTCACATTTATTTCAATGTATAATATTAGAAGTGTTTTGGGTCTTTAGAAGTTTGGTGATGTTTACATGATAATAAATATGCTGTAGGAAGTTAATTCTTGTCTATTTCAATTAGCCTGTGGTAAAATTGTTTGTTATGCATCATTTCTCTTAAAGTCGCAGTTTGCAAGAACCTATGGGCAACATTAAGTGAGAAATTACTGTAGTTTTTAAAAAAGTAAAAGCTCAAATGCCTGAACTGTATAAAATTCATATATGTATTCTTACAAAAACTAAAACTTCAGTTAAGCAATATGATGCAATTAGTTTTTTGCTATTGTTTTTGGCTATAAATAATAAGTTATCATTTTCACTGTATACACCACAAACTAAAGGTTGCCTTCCCTTGTATTTAAAATCTGTTGTTTTAATAGTCATTTCAAATCCTTCTCTATCAATTATTATGAGAGGTGGTTCTTATGTAGTTTTATAGCAACGATTATGAATGATGATTTCCTATTTGATGGGAGTTGAGAGAATTACTTAATATGTCTGAAAATAGGTGACAGCTATACTGAAATGACCAGTCTCAAGTGAGTATTATCAGGCAATTTTCCTTAAAGAATGATGCCAGAGGAAGAGCTAATTTTGTTTGGTTTTGACTTTCATTAACTATACTTAAATCCAGGTGATAAGAAAGGACAGAAATAAATTTTATTTTAGAGACTGATACAATTTTAATTTTGTCTTCCAGTGGATGTCAGAATTTTTTCCTCTATTTTCAAATAATTTGATATAATGTAATATCAATATAATTTGATATTTTATGTTATAAATTCTTCAAGGTTACCATTTTCTTGCTATTTTCCTCCCTTTTACTATTAAAAAAAAATGATAAACTCAGTTTTCCCTGTGACCGTGAACTAGAGCCACAATCTACTGAGATCATTAAAACCTTTGATATAAAAGACCTGTGTAGTTCAAGGTTTGTTATTAAATAATAATATTTCTTTAGAATCTTATGTCTGTACAAATGAGGAAAAATATGAGTTAACTTTTTCTTAATTCAAAAGGAATATTTTTATTATAAAGCTTTTAATTGCTAACCTTTTCACTTACTAAAATATTTCTGTTTTCAACATCATTTTATTATATTTACACACTCTCTTTATAAACTAATTCTTCTCAGCAACTGTTAGATTATGTTTCATTTGAGACACTGTTAGAATGAAGGTGCTGGACGCAACACAGTGTTGCACACTACATTCTTCTCTCCAATTATCGGTGTTGCTTTTTTTATAGTAGATACTTCTATCAATTTTAATTGTATCCTGGCTGGAGCACAAAATGGTATGAAGACTAAGCAGATGGTTGCCACAAACAGAAGAACACAAATAAAATTTATGGGAAATTTTCCAGACTGTTAGCAGAAAAGGGAATTAGTCACCAAACTCATTTCGTTGTTCATGAGTATTATGTACTAAACCTATCGTATAACATGTGGAAAACAATCCTATTTATGAACCCAAACAATTTATAAAACATTTAACTGAATTGCTAATATGACTGTTTGTAAGTAGTAAATGTTGTACTGCAATGACTTTCTTATTAACAGATAAAAAAAATATATAACAATAGATTGAATTAGGAAATGAACAGTGTATGTTTTCTTTTGTGTTGCTAGGCAGTCTTTGCCTTGAACTAAACTGTGGTCCATTCAAATAAATTTTAGGAGAAAAGCATGTATAATTGCGTAGTATTGTGGAGGGCGAAGTTGGGGAGCAGGGGAGTGCCTCCTCTTTTCACTTATGGTAATTTATTTCATAATGAACATGGATTCACCTCTTGAATCTAAACTTTAGAGAAATTGAGGGAAAACATCATATATTTTCCAAGTCTGGAAACGAAGTAAGAGCTGTCAATAGTTGGTTTTACACTTTATGAGTTCCTGAGAATTTCACATATTTAGTATAGAAAGGCCATGGGCAAATTGGATTACTGCAGATCTTTCGGATACTGTAAACTAGCCCAAATAATTTCTGGAAGATATTCAGTTCTCAAGATATTTTAAAGTAAAATCCATTTTCTTCTTCTCATAAAGTATGTTAATTAAGCTTTTAACATAGATATAAACTACCAATATGAAATATAACCATGGAATCTAGGACCACCTCAAATACATGTAGATCAGCAGGGTTACCTCACGTTAGTAAGAACCTGCAGATTCCCATCTGTCTTCTCCCTAAGATAAATCTAAATGAACAAATTCTAAGAAACACTTTAACCTTATCTATTTTAAGGAGATTTGTAGTGTACAGTCATGATTCTTGAGAGAGATAGAGGACTATAAACTAAATACAGGAGGAAAGGAGGAAACGATACATGTATAAATTGTGTAACTGACTTGAAACCCTTTTAGGATTCAGTACTGAAAACAGTATTTATGTTCTAGAAACTTCATTGTATTAATTTTCACAGAGATCTATATAAATATGTGCAAGTCATACTTCACATTTAATGCTTCCTACCAGATCTGGAAAGCAATATATATGTATATATAAAATATATGTTATAAATTATATGTATTTATATGTATGAGAAAGAGAGATTGAGAGGAGCAATGTCTAGACATCACATTGCAATCTATCTTCTTGGTTCCAACTTAAGGTAACACTAATGTCTACTTTTGAGTAGGATAGAATAATTCAAAGTAAATAAACACCTCTATCATCAATAATTCAAAAGGTTAATAATTTTTTGAAAACCCACCCATTTAAAGGCCTCAGAAAGCTGTTCAAGCAGAGAGAACTAGCAAGGCTAGTATTACTGAAGCAGAAGGATCAAAAGAGTTGATTTGAAATTCTGCATATGTTTTTTCTTGGGTGGGGGGGAAGTGGGGTGGGGGATGCGGGGGGCACTTGCCAATTCTTGATGCAAGTCAAGAGGTTTCGAATCCTCACTTAATCGGGCATGGCTGCTGTTACAGGACAGTTATAAGCCACCAGAACTTTTGGCAGAATTACAAAGATGGAAATATAAAACTGGAAACATTAACAGAATGAGCCATATGGCTGTTTTTTCTCTTAGGGTGAAGATTTTCCACAAAGACAGAGATCACTGGATTCGGATGACATTTAAGTGGTCTCTTTGTATTTGCCTGCAAGTCGGAGTCTGCAAAGCCCCCTCTTTTACTCAGAAGCTGTTCTCAGATTGACTCTGAGCGTTCCATGACAAGGAGGGAAGTCCTCAGTGTTGGCCCAAGTACTCATTAGCAATTTGTTATCTTTTTTTGCTAATTTGCTGCCATAACAAAGTGCCAAAAACTGAGTGCCTTAAACAACACAGATTTAGTATTGTTTCATGGTTCTGGAAACTAGATGTCTGAGATTAAGGTATGGCCAGGGTTGGTTCCTTCTGAGGGTTATGAGGCAGAATCTGTTCCATGACTTTCTCTTACCTTCAGGTGGTTTTCTGGCCATATTGAGATTTCCTTGGCATGTAAATGTATCATCCCAATCTTTATATTCACATGGCATTGTCCCTGTCTGTGGGGTCTGTCTCTGTGTCCAAACGTTTTGTTTTTATAAGAACAGCAGTTTCACATCGGATTACGTTTTACCCTAATGACCGCATTTTAATATGATTACCTATGTAAAAGTAATCAAATTACCTTTGATTTCCAAATCAGGTCACATTTTGAGGTACTAGGTTAGGGCTTCAACATTATCTTTTTGAGGGCATACATTTCAGCTCAGAACAGGGTCTCTAGTTTTCAGTGACATCACACATCATTGATCTCTCTCCATTTCTTTCTACTTAATTGCTGACACTATCAAGATCTTGCTAATATTCATAAATGTGGTCTGATACTACCCACTTCTATTTTGGTGTTCATTATGATATTGTGTCATTTAGTTGTGTTGCAGAGGTTGTCTGTGAGCTCTACTTGCTCTGTTTTGTAGGGGAGTATCATGAGATTCAATAACCATCATTCTGCTGTTAGTCTCAAGTTAATTTTTAATCATACTGAACACTGAATATTTTTTTTTTTTTTAGTTTTGAGAATCATGTTCTTTATTTAGTTCCAGAAATTTTTCAGTCATTTTGTAAACTATTTTTCCTCCTTCATTCTCTCTATAATTTCCTTTGGAAAATCCTTACAATCATTGATTAGAGATACTTGGATTATCTTCCCTGTCTATAACTTCTTCCCTACTTTCCTGTATTTTCCTTATCATATTTCTCCACTTTGCATGCAGATAGTAATGTAATTTCTATTTCTTATTGGTATCATCTTTTCAGTTTGTTAAGATTATCATTTATTCCATCATTCCAGTTACTACATTTTCATTATTCCTAGATAATTCTTCTTTTTAAAACTTGACTCCTTGTTAACTCAAAACCTTTAATAGATGTTATTTCAACCTATAATTTGGAAATTCTAATCATAATTCAATTTCCACTAATTTCTATTTCTATATTCTATTTCCTTGTATGTGTTGTTTCCTGTTTTGTAATCTTGTATTTTTATTTCATGCATAGTATTTCTTTATGCATTTTGTAATTTCTATTTGAGATGCAAACTTGTATGAAGAGATTTCTATTCTCAACTGTTTTTATCAGTTACTTCCATACCAAGGTCTTTGGAATTCATGTCTCTAAAATAAGTCTTGTATTAACAGGTTCAGGCCAGAGACTGGCTCTGTTTCTAATCTTTAATGTGTATGTTTTGTTTTTTTTTCTGGATGTAAGCAACTGTAAATTTTCTGCAGAATCCTAGGTGAATGGGTGGAGACTTTTTTTTTCCTGTTTATGATTAAGAATCATCATATTTGCACTCTGTGCCTCAAAGATGGAGCTCAGAGTCTTTTTTCTGACACTGATGGTGTATATTTAATCCCAGGATTCACTTAGGCACAGAAACACGAGCCCTTGAAGCCTATATCTTATACTAGCCTTTAGAGCACCTATTGACTTCAGTGCCAACTTAGAGTCTAGGATTCCTTTTAATATGTTTATGGAAGTGTTTATCTTCTTTTTACACATACACATATATCTTAATGTTTTTTTTTTTAAATTTTTACCTCTTCTGAATATGTTTGAAGCAAATTGTTAGGTTTAAAAATGTGTTAATGCTACCATCTTATCTCAAAATTCCAATATTTAGGGAATTAGAAAGGCATTCACTAGTCAGTTAGCAAGCACAGGGATTTTCCTTGTAAAAGTTGGTCCAGTTAGCTGCAGTTGTACTCATCTTCACAGGATGAACCAGTTTATCTTCTTACAAATAAGGCATATTTCAAATTATGGTCCAATGCTTAATTATTTCTCTGTCTCAGCAAAGTTTCAGAATGGCTATGGTGCTCTTCCAGTTAGTATAAAAATAAGGTTGTCCATGTGTTCCTCCCAGGAAACAGTGAGTTTGTGAAAGCAGGAAAACAAAACAAAACAAAACAACAAAAAACCAACAAAAATGACAAAAAAAAAAAAAAACTACTTCCCAAGTAGACACTGTAGAGATGAGCAAATTTCTTTCTTCTCTAGATCACTTGCCCAGATGGATCACCACATGCATCCTAAATACTCTTTATATGATTAATGAGTCACTTGGCACAACCAAACACGGCTTAGTCATAGTTTCAGAAATGAAACCCCTAAGAGACCATTCTTATATTTGAGCATTAAAAAGGTCGCAGCTCAAAATTTGGCTCCACATGAATTTTCACTAATAATTTTATAAAAGTGATAACAGTAAGTTTATGAAATTATTAATTTGTCTTAAGACCCTGAATTATAACTCATCAAATAGTTTCATAATTTTAAATAGTATGGCCTTTAAGAAGCATATATATAGTTAACAGATATGTCATAATATAAATATATTTTCTCATATAATAACTTTTATTCTTAACACTAACTTCTACATAAAAGTAAAAAAAAAATTAAAGTCATTCCTCACAAAATTACATTGTGGTAAATCAATGGCAGTGTCTGCCAAGGTAATCAGAAATGTCAGGTTTAATTTTAACATGCTTGAAGCATTTACTTAACCATCTGCCTACCTCCCTTAGCAATATAGACAAAAAGTAAAAGAAATCATGTGGATTTAGTGAAATACACAAGATAAGAACAGACCCTCAATAAAACGTTATTTTATTGCTTCAAAATATACTCTAGGCTAACTTTACTCTAAATCGTGGGAGTTCAAAGCTGTAGGAACTCATAAGCAACAAATATACGAATATTGAACTAAAACCCATAGTGTATATATGAGAATCATTGGCTAGAAAAGGAACACACAAGTTGTACAGTTTGTATTTTAGCCTTCCAAAACTACTTTACCTAATCACATTCTTCTGAATCAGTATCTTGAAAATTCACATCAATCATAAAGCATAAAGCAAAGTAAATTTCTCCAGCTTATAAAAAAGAAGTCATTTTTTCAATTCCAACTTTCATTCTTACACCAGTGTTCCCCAAAATATGTTTTGTAGAAAAATGGTTTTGTAGTAATATGTTCATAGGAATTACAAAAGTTTTCCGTTACCTGAATAAAGTTGGTTGCAGAATAAGTACACTTTAAATCCATTTAGAAAAAAATTTCAATTTCCCAGTAAATTATTTTAATATTTTGATTTGTATTTATCTTATAAAATAAGATGAAAAATAATGAAAATCCGTAAAGAGCATTATCTGTTTACAAAACTTAAGTTATTATTACAATGTGTTAATTTTAGAAAAATATGACATTCATATCACATCCTGAACTTCATATTTGACTTTCATAAAAAATTATAAAGAAGATCATTTTGCAAAAATATCTGAAAACTAATTCAATTTTTAGTGACTTCAATCTTTTGATATTTAAATCGATCGTTGCATCATTTGTAACATTTTCAGTTTGTTTGCAGTGATTTCTCTGTACTTGTTTTGTTTAACTGTATAGTGCAACCGGCTATAGACTGTGCCGCTGCCTTGCTAGTTATTTATCTGTTGTTGCTTAACTTCAAACTGGTGGGTTAGGAGTCTCAAACTATATTTCCCAGGCTCCCGTGCTAGGGGACTTTGTCTGGGCACTGCCAGTAGGAAATAGCGGTAAGAAATCACAAGGCGGTAGGAAGAGGGAAACTTCTGTCGAATGTGTCTGCAAGTATGAGTTGTTGAAGGTTGCCTGTCGCAGCAGGGGTAAGATAGTTACGGATTCCTGCATCCTGACCAGAAGCAGAACACTCGTCCACACTTCAGCCCTGGTCATTGCTGCCCTTTTTTGGGGTGGACCCAAAACCAAAAGTGACAATGTTTCCCAATACAGCAGCAGTTGCAGGCTTATGGGTTTCCGATTAGGAGTGGCAGGAGTTTCTCAGTATTACCTTTTCTTTCTTTTTGCTTCTCCAGAAACCCTGCTTTATGCCTTTGTCTTTATAATCTTTTCAGCAGTGTTGGAAATATTTCTCTGCATTGAATTCCGCCTGTTTGAAATGAGCACAGTGAATTGTGTTTTCTGGACTGTGCCATCACTGGAAGAGGGACCAGACTAGTTGATCATGATGGGCAGGGATACATTGTCCTGGTAAGCAGTGCGGGCTGGTAGAGTAGACATTCATTTTTAGGTGATCAATTTATTAGAGAATATTTTAGTGTGGGGATTACTCCTGTTTCCCTAGCAACCCAGTTTTGGGAACTAATATGATGAATTCTTAAATATCAGGGATGCCCTTTAATCTGAGTAAAGATTATTACAGTAACATCATTTCAAGAAAGGTGGGTGTTATGGGTTAAATTGTATCCCCCTAAAATCTATATATTAAAGGTCTAATTGTCAGTACCTCAGAAAGTGACCTTATTTGGAGATAGAGCCTTTAAAGAGGTGACTAAGGTTAAGTGAGGTCTTGTGGGTAAACACTAATCCAATCTGACTGGTGTCTTTATAAGGAGAGAGAGAGAGAGGGTGGCGGGGGGTTGGGGGGGTGGGGAGGGAGAAAGACACCATGGAGGTTCAAGCACAAAGACAAGGCTATGTGTGGACCCAACAAGAAGATGGTCATCTGCAAGCCAAGAAGAAAAGCCTTGAGAGAAACCCAGTCTGCCAACACCTTGACATTGGACTATGACCCACCAGAGCTGTGAGAAAATAAATTTGTTCTTTAAGCTGCCCAATGTGTGATATTTCATTATGGCAGCCCTAAACTGACTAATAAAGTGGGTTAAAGTAAGATAAATAGGTTTTTTATATCTATTTGTTTCTTTTTATTTTGTGCAAATATTCATGGTGATTTTTTTAAAAATTTTCACCACAGATCATCTTACAGACCCGGTGCTAGCAGACACTCTTTCCCAATGCTGCCAATGTTAGTTCACACTGCTATAAAAAATATACGGCAAACTGGGTGGCTTAAACAACAGAAAGTTATTTCTCACCGTTCTGGAGCCTGGGAAGTCCAAGATCAAGGTGCCGGCACAGGTGGGTTTGCTGAGGGCCTTCCTCCTGGTTTGCAGATGGCTGTCTTCCTGCTTTGCCCTCCCTTGAAGAACAGAGGGAGAGAGGAAGCAAGCTCTCTTGTACCTCTGCCTATAAAGGCACTAATTCCATCCCCAGGGTGATCATGAGAGCTCCACCCTCATGACCTAATTACCTCCCAGCAGCCTTGCTTCCTGATACTATCCTAAAGGGGGTTAGGGTTTACACATGTGAATTTTGGGGGGACAGAATCGTATAGTACATAATATCGCTTTACAATTTTTGCTTATTACTCATTTCTTCCCTATACCCCATATCCCCTATTCTTCAATTTCCTTAATAAGACATTTCAGACTATGACACTTGAGTCTAAGCAGCACTTTCCTTTTCTTTATCTTTTCATCATTGTAACTGCAGACATCCTACTGAAAGTCCTAATACATCCTTCCTGGACAACTTCATCAGTCCCTCATCAAAGGTGAATTTTCATCAGTGAGCATGACTTCATGGATCCCTTATCTTCCCCTAAATATATATACCATAATAAAATCAGGAGTTAACAGGAAGACTCAGAGAGAAATAAAAGACATACTGAAACAAAACTTCAACAATAATTGAATCTTAAAAACATATTAATCATTTCTTTCATAAGTTACTCCAAGATATAAAAACCATCACAGATCTGTGAAATGTATTTCTTATGTTCTTTAGAAAGAATAGTATATTAGTTTCCTATTGCTATGCTACAAACTATACCAAAACATTTTGTGGCTTAAAACAACAAACATTTATTATCATACAGCTACTGTATGCCAGATATTTGGAAGCAGCCTATGTGGGAGTTCATTTCTCATGAGGTTTTGGTCCAAATGTTGGTTGCTGTCTTCTGAAGGCGGGAGGATCCCCTTTCTAACTTACATGGCTCTTAGTAGGACGCCCTCTTCCCTCATTGGCTGTTCTGCAGAAACCTCAGTCCCTCACAATGTGGATTTCTTACTACATGATACCTAGCTTTCCCCAGAACTTGTGATCCAACAGAGAGAGAGGAAAAAGCTGTCATATCTTTAATGACTTACCCACAAAAATTACATACTATCACTTCTGGCATATTCTGTTGTTCATAGAGAACAGTCCTTACACAATGTGGGAGTGGAATAATTGTCCAAGGGTGTGGATACCAGATGAGGATTATTGAGCCATTTGAAGGCTAGATCAAATAGATGGAGAATTGTAAAATAGTTAAATTAAATTTTGACACCAGTTGCTGTCTTCCTTATGTTTTTGCTTTAAATATCTTGTCAATAGAATGTATTTCTCATGCTTTTTAACTCTGTGATTCTTGATATTGTCAAGGCTTGTGAGCAGTTTCAATAATTTTATCCTAACCACAATACAATGAATGTCAAGAGAGTTTTGTTCATACTTGTGAGAAAAATAGAGTAACTGAGAAATAGGTGTGAAGCAGGTATGAATTTGTCTTTCGACATTCACAGCTCATACATTTATTTTATATCAGCTTTTTCTCATATTTAAAAAGTAATTAGTTTGGCCAGGAGCACTGGCGTGTGCCTATACTCTCAGCGACTTGGGAGGCTGAGGTAGGAGGATCACCTGAGTCTGGGAGTTCAAGGCTGTAGTGTACTATCACTACACCTGCAAATAGCCACTGCACTCTAGCCTGGGAAACAGAGAGAGCCTTCATTTCTAAAATTAAAAAAAATTAGTTCATTAGTTCATAAAAGACTGAAAAATGAGTAACAACTGTATGTAGCTGATAATGCATATTCAAACACTTGTGACAATATAGATAATGAAATGCTTACAACAAAAGGAAATATTTCCCTTTCCTTATGAGAGTATCCTTATGATTTGTAATGGTCAGGTTACTTCAGTGTATCAACGTCAATTATTACAGAAACTGACAGCATTTTTTCCAGTCTTGGTAAATTCCTCTTCACACATGCAATTGCTTGAGTGAGCTTGTGAGACGTTCTTGTTTTCTGCTTTCTCCTCATTCTCCATATCAATGGTAAATTCTTTTGATTCAGCTTCCAAATTTATGTGACAAATCCATCCACATTTGCCAATCTCCGCTGGAGTTTGTCAACCCAGCTCCATGCTGTCAGTGTTCCTTCCCTGGCCTATGCGACAGCCTCTTGTCTCCTGCTTGTCCGTTGTCTCCCGTCCAATTCAGTGTTTACTCATTTCCAACAGAAATATGTAGGTAATAGTTGTCTGTGGCTTCTGATTGCATTTAGATTAACATCCAAACTCCTTACAGTGGCCTTCAAGGCCCTACTTTGTATTTTCCCTCTGGCCTCATTTCTTCTGATGTTCCAGTCCCACTAGTCTTCTTCCATTGCTTCAAAAGCCTTAATCTTTTCACACATTTACTGTTCTCTTTAAAAAAGGTTGTTTCTGGCCGGGCGCGGTGGCTCACACCTGTAATCCTAGCACTCTGGGAGGCCGAGGTGGGTGGATCGTTTGAGCTCGGGAGTTCAAGACCAGCCTGAGCAAGAGCGAGACCCCATCTCTACTAAACATAGAAAGAAATTATACGGACAGCTAAAAATATACACAGAAAAATTAGCCAGGCATGGTGGTGCATGCCTGTAGTCTCAGCTACTTGGGAGGCTGAGGCAGGAGGATCGCTTAAGCCCAGGAGTGTGAGGTTGCTGTGAGCAAGGCTGATGCCACGGCACTCTGGCCCGGGTAACAGAGTGAGACTCTGTCTCAAAAAAACAAAAGTCTGTCTTAAAAAAAAAAAAAGCTTGTTTCCCTACTCTTGCTATGACTGACTTTTCTTACTTCAAGTTTCGAATTAAATACTATGTCCTCAGATAGGATTTCTCTAAATAACTCTCTCTTGCTAGGAAGAGATGAGTTCTCTTTCTAGCAACATATTTTTTAACCAATAATCTCCCAGTCTTCTTCTTCTCTGTTACAGCAAACACCACTCCATTGCTTTCTTTATTTGTCAGTTTTCCAATTCTTATTCAGAATGTAGACTCTCTTTCATTACCCCTGCAACTTCATTGCCTACCACCTGGCTTTGTATTTTTGAATAAATATATGAGTAAATATACAGCCAAAGATGCATTACCTAGTATTACTCAAATTGAATGACTGAATTAGTGCCTCTTCAGCAGGTCTACTCAGAGCCTAAACATTTGACCCTGACCCATTGCCTTTCTGCCCTCAACTGTTGCTAACTTTAGTGAGCTAAGAGCTTTTCAGATTCTATCCAGATTCTTCTCAGTTTTCACCATTATATCGGACTTAATTTATTGGCATGGAAAATAGTTTTCAATAGCTGAAAATGATTTTAAATCAAAATATTGTACTATTAATATAAGTCAAATATAAGAAAACCTAAATGCTAAATGGGCTGGTGGTAAAAACAAAATATAAGCTTAAATTATAAAGAAAAATTAGAAATGGAAGTATTTCCCTGTGGTCTGGAGGGCAGTCAGTCCCCTTAAAAGGTTTTTACCTACTGGCACGAATGTTACCTTTGAGCCACTAAAATCATTTACGGATAACAGGGAATCCAACAAATGGAAACTAATGAAAGGTATTACTACAGTCTACCACTTATAATCCCTTTAACGGTCTTCAGTGTCTTAAATGCTTCATAGCTGGCCAAAAATCACACATATTTTCAATATCTCAGAAATAGTAGACACAGCAGGATGAAGAAATACATGCTTTATTGCTGCGGTTAGCCATGTTATTGGATGACCCTTCTAAGACGAATGTTGCCGTATTTAAATAAAGTGCCTATATCACAGTTAATACATTAGGAATGACACAGGCCAACAAACTTAAGACAGAGAAATTCAGAGAAATTCTAAATACTTTGATCGTTCAACTATTTATGACAACTTTGTGAGTTTTAAACATCATACACATCACAAAAATAATGAATTTTTGTAATTCCTTCAAAGCAAAATTCATGTTCTCTAATCTTAAAACACAATAAAAATTTTGCATTCATTGTTTTTATTTGTTTCTCCCCATTCTTGTCAGATACGTAATTTTGAATTTTTTGAAATAATAACTTTAAATCAGTAAGTTCTATCTCACCTATCCCTCACAACTAGTTTTACTCTTAATGATACTTTAGTAGGTCCCTCTCTAATGATTTCTATTTTTATTGGATATGGCGAGTG
The DNA here is from genome assembly GCF_020740605.2 of Lemur catta. Classification (NCBI taxonomy): domain Eukaryota; kingdom Metazoa; phylum Chordata; class Mammalia; order Primates; family Lemuridae; genus Lemur; species Lemur catta. Next base: position 6,880,385 of record NC_059151.1, on the reverse strand, counting down.
CGATAATTAGACATTGCCTTAGTCTATTCAGTTAAAAAGATGGCCTGATTCTCAGTCAGTCAATATCTAATATTAACCGTATGTCTACTATGTGCCTTGCGCTTTATTAACCTCTGTAAAATTCAATCAGGATTATGTCCCTTTCTCAGCCTCCTGGAAATGAATTAGGCAGGGATGAATCTGAGTACTTCAGAGCCTTATATCTGGCTCCTGAAAAATCACTAGTTTCCCTTGGAAGTAATGCTGCCTTCTGAGATTGGTTCAGACATGTCTTGGATCAAAGACAGGGACTCCCATCTCCGTTGTTTCTAAAAGGTCTTAGAAACAGTAAGGGCCATGGTGCAGTTGCCTCAGGAAAGCATCTGTGATAACCCTGCTGCATGCAACAGGTATTGTCTTATAACAACTCATTTTTAATCCTTTCAGTTGCATGTGGCTAAGGGCTTCCACCATATTTTTTTTAATTAGAAGAAGAATTCAACAGGTAAAAGAAAAGTTATAGCTAAGAAGTGTGGTATCAAATTGAATATCTGACTGTCATGTTGACTTTGAACATACTCTTTGAAATTATGATTCATATAATATTAAGGTATATTAGCCTGCTGTTAAGAACACAAATACTATATGATAGGTATTGGCTTAAATGCTGCATTTCCTATTAGTTTATAGATAATCCTCCACACCTTAGCAGTTTACATCCACAGAAATGACACTTAACTTATGAGACCTTTTCATCGCTGCCATTGCAATTATATTAGCTCTAAAGTTTTGTTAGATTTTTTTTTTCAGGTTAATGCAACATCTAAATATCAGAAAAAAGACACTGCCTCTATCAATGTCTGAAATTACTGGTAAAGCTAGACTCATTAAAAAAAAAAAAACTATGTAGACTTAGCTATCATATCTCTTAGAGTTGTATTAAAGATAACAGCACAAGTATTTGTTTACAGTTGAAATACTAGCAATATAATCAAATACACTCCCAAGGATGCAATCAGTCAGGAAACATCTTGCACAACAAATCTATGTGGGATTATCTGACACTGTTGCTGGTTCTCTTGATTTCTCTGGTGCCTAGAAACATAATGCAGTCTGTGTTTTGGAGGTGTTCCCTAATTTATATGAGAATGGTGATCTAACTTTCCTGTCTCGACAATTTGCTCATCGTTGTTTTTCTGCTGCTATCTTTAGGTAAGAAACTTCAAACCCATGAGCTGTTAATTTACGTGAATGACTATTCTTTTGAAATGATTCCCTTAGCAGGACAAATTATATGAAACTTAGCTCTTTAAAACTAACAACTAAATACAAAGAAAAGTCTTTTTTAGATTTTAAGGGAAAATTTGTAGAATTTGCATATTTTGTTGGCATGAATCTAAAAATGTGTTTTATTTTTTCTAAATGAGTATGGTAGAGAGAACTATAAAAATGGACCCACAATATTTCCCAGCCTAACACTAGAGACTGGGAATATGATATTTTATGACTTGGGAATATGTCACATTGCCTGGAAAAAAGGACTTTGCAAAGGTAATTAGCATTACTGATCAATTTAGTTTAAAGATACTATTTTTTGTCAGGTGGGTTTAATCAAGTTCCATGAACGCGTTAAAAGCAGAGAATTTTCTCTGTCTAGTAGGAAAAGGGGAAATCAGAGAAATTGGAAGCTTGAGACTGACATGCTATCATTGGAGTTGTGATGAGGAACCATGTGCAAGAACTAGAAAGTAGCTACTAAGGTAAGAGCAGTCTCTGGCAGACAGTAAGAAAAGAGGAACTTCACTCCCACAATTCGTAGAACTGAATTCTGCCAATAACTTAAATGAAATGAGCCTGGAAAGGGATTCTTTCCTAGAGCCTCCAGAGGTGAGCCCATCCTGCCAATACTTCGATTTCAGCATTGTGAGAAAAGGAGCAGAGATCCCAGTTGTCATCTTTGTCTTCTGCCCTCCTGGACTTCGAGATAATAAATGGGTGTTGCCTTAAGCTCCTAACTTTGTGGTACTTGTCATACAGAAAAGATGACTAATACAAAGATGTTTTGAATTGACCCTTTGATTCCTTCTTGGAAATTATTATAGATCTAATGGAATTATTCAAAATATCAGGATTTTCATTAATTTCCTTTAGATTGAATTTAATAAAGATTTTCTCTATACTGTCACTTTACACAATATCTGTTTAATATTACTCAGGATATTTAGGATATTTCAGTTTATTGACCTTCAATAATTATGCTAAGATATGTTAGAAAACTATAAAAGCAAGTAAGAAGCTAATATGAGTGGTAGCTATAAAACATTGGGCTTTACATTTTTAATTAAAAAAAAAATTTTTAGAGACAGAGTCTTGCTCAGTAGCCTGGATTAGAGTATAGTGGCAACATCATAGCTCACTGTAACCTCAAGCTCCTGGGCTCAGGTGATCCTCCTGCCTCAGCCTCCCAAGTAGTCTCCCACTACAGACACACGCCACCATGCCTGGCTAATTTTAAAAATTTTTGGAGACATGAGGATACGAACAAGGTCTCACTATGTTGCCCAGTCTTGTCTCCAACTCCTGGCCTCAAGTAATCCTCCTGACCCAACTTGCCAAAGTGAAATTAAAAAAAACAAACCAAAAAACTTTCAATGAAAATTTAAGTGAAACACTTTCAGTTTGAAAGTGTGCACTTTTGATTTTTGTCATTCCAGGCCTCCACCTTATCTATAAGCTCAGAGAAAGTATATAGGATGGTCCTTATAAAATCAATTTTAATCATTTTTCATTTTTAAAATTCTAGTATGACATAATTTTATATGAAAAACCCCTCCACTGTGTTATACATTTCCTCTTGAATAAATCAATTACAGAGCTATGCACATCAGGCAGCACTGTTTATTATGTATTAACTTAATTCTAACATTACTTCTGTGCTCTCATTAAACTCTTTTGAAAATCAATTTGAATTATAAATTAAGTGAAGTGAAAAGATTTTTACTTTGAAAGAAATCATCTATTTCATTCACAGGAGTGTTAATCTATTTCCTATCCTACATTTTGTTCTTCAAAGTTTCCTTATCCTTTGTTTCTCAGATTCAAGTGGCTTTAATATTGAGAGAATTAATGAAATAATGTTTCAGAAACCTTAGTGAGATACATATCACCTTTCTAATCATTATGATAGATTTACGGGTTCATAAAAGACTGGTTGAGACATTTTATCCTGATGTATTAGTATTGCTTAAAAGAGTTTGAATCATCAAATCAAAAAATTAGTTCATTGCATCTAATGATTAGTACATAAATGGTTATTTCCTTTTCTGTACTGTCTTTCAAACCAGGGTGAGATTTATGGGCAAAGTGAAGAAGTGCCTACCTACACAATGTACTTGGAGGAATGTTTTATAACCCCTAAATTTCCACTCTCTCCGCAGTGTCCACACAACTCCTTTTCCTAAAGGAGTTTCTTTTTGAAAGCTATAAAATGTCATTTATTCATCATTCACCTATTTGTTCATTCTCTCCATAGATACGTATCATTTGTACAGATTTCTGCAGCTACATCAGTGAACAAGGAATATTTGCTGCATTTCCACTCCATTTTGAAGGTAAGTACAATGATTATGATAACATGTAGAGTGGGCTAAGTTGACAGATGGAAAGAGGGCAATATGGGACCATGAATATTGTCTTAAAACATTAGGACAGGCTCCCACAAGATGTGCAATGTAAGGACAACCCTGAAGAGCAATGCAAGTTTGATAAGTGAATTGAAGAGTAATTACATTTATTTCTTTGACTTTTCCTGACCAACAGCGGAGAAAACTGTATGTTTACTTCTACACATACATAAGGATGTATAATAAGTTAGAGAAATTACAGTACCTTTGAGGAACGAGAAGCCTAGTGTGTTTGGGGAATACACAACGCCCTTTGTCCATGTGGCTGGAATGTAGAGTATCAGGCTGAATTTGAGATTAGAAAAAGAGATCAGCCTTATTAAAAGGGAACTTGCCATGTTAAAAAGTTTAGATTGCAGATTTTACCCACATCATTTAACAATTTATCTTGATAGTTTATCTCATTAGATTTGCATCAAATAAATGGTATTAAAAATTATCAAAATGAAATTTCTCGTGATGCAGATAATCTTTGGAAGTTACAATAGATATATCCTCAAGCAGAAAAATTATTTTTAATGCTTTCTGGAAATGTTTGCTCATATCTATATTAACCAATTTATTTTTTGGGTACCAAGAATAGTTTGTACTGGAGTAACTTCTCCATAAATGGAAATTATAAAATCTGGACAATATGTTTTTTAAAAATATTTGAAGGCACTGAAGGGTAAATAGGCAGAACTGAACGTGAGCTGCATCTTAGAAGAGGGTATTCAAATCAAGTGAAATTTGTATTTGTGGAGCTCTTTGGCTGGAGTGCCTTAGTCTTAAGGGCTCAACTGGAACTCAAGAAAAAAGCCACATTATTACTGACTTGGAGACAATGGATGGAGGTTACTGTTGCCTGGGTAGCTGGAATGTGAACAAAATATACCAGAAAGGACAGAGCTACAGAAAGGATGACCCCAGATATCTGGGTATAAATTTCATCCAAATACTTGGCTAATCTATAGATTTGACATTCTGTACAAAGCTTTTCACCAGAGGCCTATTATTAACTGTAGCTGGGTAGCTTAAAGAATTCAGTGGCAATTTCAGCTGCTGCCCACTTCATGGAGAGACAGAGTTTAGAATTTGAGCCCAGTGAGGTTAACTCAGTCTTAAAAGAAAAGTTAATACTTCTCAGAGGAGGATAACAAAATCCAGTTTTTACAATATATCTTTCACCATATCTAGTATATAATAAAAATTATTAGTTGTGTAAGAAACTGCTAAATGGGATCCATAATAGAGCAGATATGCTGCTAATAGAAACAGACCTTTACATTTATTGATTATCAAAGAAACTTTAAATTGGATTAGGTGACATGAATATTAATTCAGCTAATAGAAATATGTTTAAGGACTCACACCAATAGATAACCTCATCTAATCTAATGTGTTACCCCATGATATTTGTTATGTATGTCCTTATAAACCAAATAGCGTTGTTCGGTACAAATGTACACATGGAATTGATTATGCATCTCATCGTTTTTTTGCTTCTTTAACTAAATAGGATCCTGTTAATATTCACAACTGGAGCCCTGTGTACATCTATCTAAAACTTCAAATTTCCCCATCCCCCACATTTTATCTCACCACTCTCCTATGGATGGCCACATTTATTGATTGCATTTCCACCACAATGATAAGATGCACATCCTGGTATGTGCCCTTTATGGCCCTGTGTGACAATTTCTTGGGAGATATACCCAAGAGTAGAATTCTGTGTCGTAGGATATGTGAATACTTTATTTGCGTTAGTCATGTCTTTTAGTTCTCCAGAACGGCTGCACCAATTTCTACTCTTGCCAGCAGCACAACAGAATTCCTATATTACCATATATTCACTGATATTTGGCATTATCCAGCTCTCTAATTCATTTTCATCTAATACACATGAAGCAAAATCTCATTATAGATTTAACTGACAATGAATTTGAGGATATCTTTATATGCACGTTAGTCTTCAAGATTTTCTGTTCTCTAAATTAACTGTTCGTAATCTTTTCCAATTTTTCTGACAGACTTGACTTTTTCTAGTTGATTTGTAGAAGCAACACAAATACTCTCGGCTTTAGACATTGCAAATATCGTCACCCAGTTGCTCATCTGCCAAATAAATGTGTCTGTGGTATGCTGTGTTGAATATAAACCTTAATTTGATGTAATTAAGTTTTTGTTTATATTTCCTTCCTTATGATTTGTTTCTGGAATTTAATTTTTGAAGTTATTTCTCACTCTAGGTCACAAAGATGTTCTCCTAAAGTTTCTTCATTAACTTTGTAGGTTTACCTTCCATTTTTGTCTTTAATCCATCAGAAGTCCATTTTCTGTGTCTCATTCTCTCTTACCCAAAACTAAGAAAATCTGTTCTATCCTAAGTTTAATTACCAGTTCATATTCCTAGTCATGAGGATACAGATTGTCCTCTACAAACCTGCAACAGTTCCACTTCCTTCAAGAGCTTTTGACGTGAGCTGTCTGATGAATTAACAATTGTCCACAACCTTGTCTTCTCATGCATAAATGCAATCTATGAAAAATTTCCATGTGGATAAAGTAGTGTAGTTATGTTTTCTTTTAATTTCCTGCTTGCTTCAGACTTCAAGCAGGGCATCTAATTGTGAATGCTTCATGAGAAGGCAGAGATGTATACTAAAAACAAACAAACCAAACCAAACAAAAACAAAACAAAAAACAACAAATAAAAGCTCACTCTAAGACCATGGAACAACTATCTCACTTTACCTTTCCTTTGCTATAGTTCCAACTCCTCTGTTACCATGATTTACTATGTAACTATGTAACTGTTTATCAACTAAGAAAGAAAATTTATATATAACACTTTTGGGGGTTTTCCAACTCAAAATAATTCAACCATAGCCTGAATTTCATTATTTCTATACTAAATATCTATTATGTTCAAACTTTATACATCTTATGGTAGTAATAATATTTTGAAATTTTATGTCTAATCTCATATATTTTGTTTCATCATGACATGTCAAAAATACCTTAACTTTTAAAGTTGGATTATAAATTCTATGACAAATATTAAACCTAGAATTTTGCCTTAGATGAAGGTTGAATAAGTAAGACAGTTTAAAAGCCAGAAAATATTCAGTGATGAAAAACAATGTTTTTCTTATATAATCTTCTGTGAGCTTTTCTTTAAAGATTTGTAGAAAGAAAGGAAACATAAGTAGTTTCACATGTACATTATCTTCACATGCAATTTTCTTTAAATATCATTGTCATTTTCATTTCCCATGTAAATGTAACTTTCTGTAAAAGTTTTTGATTTAATATTTTTAATATTTTCTGTTTCTCTCAACCCTCATCTTTCTCTTTTCTTCTCTTACTTTCTATGAGTTTAAAGCAAATTTTTAATAGGTAAAGTTCATGGTAAGAAATATGGATGCATTATAATACTATCACGATAGTTCTCTGAGCCATCTTATGGGGAAATTTTTTAAAATACATGCCAAGTCCATGTTGCAATTGAAATTTCAGTGGCAAGAAGGCCAAAGAAAAGGCTTTTTTCTACATAGCTTTATCATTCCTGGTTGAAAGCTTAAAATGCCAAATAACAGTGTAACTGTATTTCTTGGAAATGCAAATACAGCATAATTTCAGGGTCAGTGGCTAACACTCTAATACTAAAGATTCCATTTGTGATGACACACAATTTAGTGAAGATAATAATTCATCAAAGTTTCCAAACCTTACATAGAATGAAAAATAGGAGGACAAAAGGCCTTAAGTATTCTGAGAATATACCTGATTGACCCTCAGATAGTCACCCTTGAAATACAGAAGGGTTTGCATTGTAACACACAAACAAACACACTCATACATATCAAAGGTATATAAGAACATTATTCATTCAAAACATATTTAACATATATCAACAACAGTAATAATAGAACTGCATTTATTAATGGAGCTTAAGACACTTTCCCTGACACCATTTCAGTGAGTTTCAGTGGTTCTTATTATCTGTGTAAGAAAATATTATAGATATTCAAATTATCCCAGCCTCATCTTAAACCAATAATAATCAAAATAACTATGAATGCTTTAGACTGCATGACAGAAGAAGCTGTGGTGATAAAATTTTGGTGTTAATGCATTTTGCAGATCAGAATTTTTTGGAGCGATGGGTAGATAGGCAGATTAATAAGCAATAAGGATAATGCATTTGAATTCAGACTTTCATAAATCTTTTCCCTGAACAGCAGTAGGAATTTAGAGAGGATACATCTAAACTATAGACAGTGCTCCAAAGATAATCAGAGCTTAGAAATCTAATTACAGAATATTGCTCAAGTTTTTATGTTGAGTTGGATTCTTAGGATAGGATTTAATACATTCAAATGGGTATTGCCATATTAAACAAACAAACAAAAACAAAAAACAAAAAATTGTACATGTTACCTGCTAAAAAAAGAAATTTTACATCTCTTAATTGTTAAAGCTCCCCTTCAGTATATGTAATATCTTTAAGTCCAGTAGACCTTCAGTTTCAAGTCCAGACTGATCAATTATGGAGTTCTGTCTTGCTCTTTGACTTAAAGAATTTCTCTTATCAAAATCAGTCCGTCTTTCCCTGGTTGTCTGGTGGCTGGGAAACTAAAAGAAAAGAAAAGAAAAAACAAAACAGTCAGTCCTAAATCATGTTAAAGAAATGGTAAACAAATGCAAAAGTTGCACTTTTTCTATGTAGTGGGTAAACTCGTTATCTTAGTTCATTTTCTGTTGCTATAACAAAATGCCTTAGACTGGGTAATTTATTAAAAACAAATGTATTCCCTATAGTTCTGGAGGCTGAGAAGTCCAAGAGTATGGTGCCAGCATCCGGTGTGGGTGTTCTTGCTGCGTAATAACATGGTGTGGAGGGCATCACGTGGCAAAGTGACAAGAATGTGCTCACCTAGTTCACTTTTTTCTTCTTATAAAGCCAAAAGACTCATCATTGAGGCCCCACCCTGATGACTTTATGTAATTCCAGTTATCTCCCAAAGGCTTTACCACCAAGTACTATCAACATATTAATTTGGGAATTAAGTTTCCAGCATATAAAATTTGGAGTACACATCCACACCATATATGGCACTTGCAATTTCCTTGAAGCTTGAGTTCTGAATCCAGCCCTTGCAATTAAGAATTGATTCATTGGCCAGGCTTGATGGGCATATTTTGTTAGTTATTTTATATAAAATAATTAAATACATAAATTTGTCATTTTTGCCATTTTATGTGTAAAATTTGGTGGCATTAATTCTATTCACAATGTTATGCAATCATCATCACTTTTTCCAAAAATATTTCATGACTCCAAATAGAAACTCTGTCCATTAAGTGCAAAATCATCATTCCACCCTCTTCCAAACCTCTAATAGCATCTAATTTACTTTCTATGAATTTAACCTATTCTACATATAAGTGGAAATCATAATAATATTTGTCTTTTTATGTCTGGTTTATTTCACTTAGCACAATATTTTCAGAGTATATCTACATTGTACTCTACATCAGAATTTTACTCATTTTATTGCTGAATAACATTTCATTATATGTATATACTTTATTTTCTTTATCTGTTTTTGATCTTGTCAAAGACTCAACTTTTGATTTCTTTGATTGTCTCTATTGTTTTTACATTTTCTGTTTCATTTATCACTGATCTGACATTTTTATTTTCATTCTTCTGTTAGCTTTGGTTTTAGTTTGCCCTTCCTTTTCTAGTTCTTAAAGGTATAGACTTAAGTCATTGATTTGAGAGCTTTCTTCTGTTTATATGTAGGTATCTGCAGTTGTAAAATTCCTTTTGAGTACTGCCTTCATTGCATCCTCTAAATTTTTTATGTTGTGTTGTTATTTTTATTTATCTTTAATTATTTTCACATATGCTTTTTTTCTTTGACTCATTGCAATTTTAAGAGTGTGGTATTTAATTTCTACATATTTGTGAAATTTTGTTTTTCTTCTGTTATTGGTTTCTTGCTTTAGTTTATTGTCGTTGAAGATACTCTGTATTATTTTAATATTTTAGGATTTATTAAGACTTGTGTTGTGACCTAATGTATGTTTTATCCTTGAGAATGTATAAAGGGCACTTGAAGAGAATGCGTATTCTGCTGGGTGGGGTGTCCTAGATATGTCTGTTAGGTCTCATTAGTTTATGGTGTTGTTCAGTGCTATATTTCCTTATTGAAATTCTGCCTAGATGTCTATTCATTATTTAAAGTGGAGTAGAAGTCTCAACCTATTATTGTTGAACTACCTATTTTTCACTTAAATTCAATGTTCGCTTCATGTATTTTGAGATTCTATATGTTGCTACATATATTTGTTATATCTTCTTGATGAATTGCGCATTCTATCAATATATATTTTAATTCTTTATTTCTTGTGACAGTTTTTGACTAAAAATTTATTTTGTTTGTTATTAGCATAGTCACCAGGGTTCATCTTTGTTTTTTAGTTACTATTTCCATGAAATATCTTTTTTCTTCCTTTCACTTTCAACCTATTTGTGCCTTTGAATCTGAAGGGAGTCTCTTGCAGGCAGCATATGGTTGGGTCTTCCTTTTGTTATCATTCTACCAAAATTCTGCCGAACTGCACTTTGGTAAATTTAATCCATGTATACATATAGTAACTACTGATAAGGAAGTAGTTACTCCTGCTGTTTTACTGTTAGTTTTCTGTATGTCATTCATACCCCTTTCGTTCATCATTTTCTTCATTATTGCTTCCTTTTGGGTTCATCTCATTTTTTTGTAAAGAAGAATCTTAGTTTCCTCTCATTTTTTGTGTATATTTTAAAATAATTTGTGTTTACCATGGAAATTTCATTTCACATTGCAAATTTTTACCAATTGCATTTAATTTGATAATAACATTAATAACATACAAAAGTCTGCTTTTATACAGCTCCTTTCTCCCCTCTCTTTATGTTGTTGTTATCACAGACATGTTTATATTGTGTGTCCAATAACATAATGCTATAATTATTTATATGCACTTGTCTTTTAAACCATGTAGAAAACAAAATTAGAGTTACAAACTAAAAATGAAACAATATAGGCTTTATATTTGCCAATCTAATCACCTTTACTGGAGCTCTTGGTTTCTTCATACAGGTTTGAGTTATTGTCTGGTGTCCTTTCAACCTGAAAGATTCCCCTTAACATTTCTTTTGGGTCAGGACTACAGTTAATAAGCTTTGTCATATTTTGTTTATCTGGCAATGCCTTCATTTTCCTCATTTTTGAAGGGTAGTTTTGCCAGATATAGAATTATTTGTTGAGTGTTTTTTGTTGTTGTTTTCCTTTTAGCACTTTAAATATATCATCCACTACCTTCTGGTTTTCATGATTTCACGTGAGAAATCAGCTGTGCAGATTGCTTGTACATGACAAGTTGCTTATCTCCTGCTGCTTTCAAGATTCTCTATGTGTTTTGAAAAGGTAAGTACAATGTGTCTTGGTGTACTTCTCTGAGTTTATTTTACTTGGAGTTTTCTGAGCCTCAATAGATGTATAGATTTATGTCTTTCACCACATTGATAAAGTTTTCTGCCATATTTCTTCAAATCTTCTCTTTCCCCTTTTCTCTCTTCTTCTTTTGGAAGTCCCATATGTATATTTTTATCCTGTTGGTGGTGTCTTATAGATTAAACTGGCTCTACTCAGTTTTATCCATTTTGTTTTCTTTCTACTCCTCAGACAGGATTATTTCAATTGTGCTATATTCAACTTCATTTATTATTTGTTCTGCCTGCCAAAATACTGCTGCTCAAACCTTTTAATGAATTTTTCATTTTAGTTATTCTACTTTTTAGCTGTGAAACTTTTGTTCCTTTTTATAGTGTCTATAATTTTACCAATATTCTTATTTGATTCACAAATAATTTCCCTGATTTTCTTTAGCTCTTTTTTCATAGTTGCTTTTATGTCTTTGAGCATATTTAAGGCAGTTTGTTTAAAGTATTTGTCTAGTAAGCCTAATATCTATGCTTCCTCAGGGGAAATTTCTGTTCATTTCTTCTATAAGTAGACTATGCTTTTTGTTTTCTTTGCACACTTAATATTTTTTTTAAATTCCATATTGCTTGCTGTAGGCTATAGTTGTGTTTTTACTGACTTTTCTAAGATATTTTTGTAAAGTTTATTTTTTTGGCATGTGTCATCTTTGAAGTCTCTTTTCCTTTAGCCTGTGTTTGAGTAATGTTTTGACAGTGATTTCCTTGAAAAGAAGGAGCCAAAGAAAGAGAAAGTGAGAGCAAAAGGGAGAGCAAGATGAGAATGAGAGTGAGAGAAAATAAAAGGAAAAAAAAAGAAGAGGAAAAACTTCTCCCAGTCTTTGAATATGGATTCTGTGCTGGAACACTCCTTCAGTGCTTAGCCAGGCTTGCTCTGAGCCTAGAGTTCAGGCCAACATGAAAGCATAAGGTATTCTGAGTATTTTCTGAGTCTATATCCTATTCTTAGCATGTGTAGAGTTTTTTAAAATCCCAAATAAACATGAGCACTGTAAATGCCACAACTACCCAAGGAAGCTCTCTCCCTAGTTTTCCTCCCAAGCCTTTAGCACTCTAGTATGGCTCAGCCATAATCTTTTGCCCCAGGTGACTATGGATTGTTCCTTAGTTTTACAGCCTTTCTGAGGAATGCCCACAGCTCTTATGCCCATAGTTACGAGTTAGGCAAATCACAGACAAGCACCTTGCATCAGTCCTTCAGTAGCCCTCACCAGGTTAGTATGAACAAACACAATGTTTTGTGAATAAGGTCTGCTCTGCTTTCTCTGGAACCTGGGACCAGGGGTTAGTACTAGGAACACAGGATGCCATCTTCAAGACCGTCACTGAGCTAAGGAGTGACAGGATGGGGGCAAATAAAAACACACAAGGCCTTCCTATCTTTTTAAAGAGGTCTTTTCTCGACTTGGCATTTGCTTGGGTTGTTGAAAATCTCTGGCCATTTTCCAGAGTTCTGACACAGTTGATTATGACAGTGTTTGCTTGATTGCTTTATGTTTCTGTGGAGAGGCATGTTCTTGGAGCTGCTTATTTTGACATTTTTCTCTGACTTTATCCTCATAAATAAGTTTTTAATCAGGTGACTTCCACCCTCATTTTACTCATTTAATTATTAGATTCTTAAAGAAACATTCTGAGGTTTCTCTTCTTTTAGGGAAATTCCCAAGTCTGGATTAGAAGTCCCTTTGTAGAGTTGGATCTTATATATTCTACATCAGAGTAATTCACATGTCTTACTATTGTTGCCTTTTTTCATATTTATAATTTCTACTAGTCAAAATTCTGTTGTTTTCACCTCAGCTCTAATCAATTCCTTAGAAAACCTTATGTGATTACCACTCCCATTATATAGACAAGTACATTGAGATCCAGAGGTGTTATATAACCTGGCAAGAGCATATAATTTATTTAAATAGAAGGGTCAGGATCAAACTCAATTAAATGAAGGTTAAATGTATTCAATTAAATGTAGTTGTTAAGTAACCACAGGCAAGTCACCCATAACACAATCATGGTTGGCTACTTTGAATAAACAGGACTTGAGGAATAAAATATTCCAGGAGTCACAAGTTGGCAACCATTATTGCCAATTGTACTTTTCTCTCAATGTATCTAATTTTTTTCATTAATAAACTGCAAACTTTATTATACATTCTCACATACCATACTTAAGATAATTATTTTTTAATATTAGTTTAGAGTCAGAGGAAACAAGAAAATGTTTTGTTATATCAAAGACTCAGACTTTTCAAGAGCTTCCTAATATCCCTAACATGAATTTCATAGAACTTACAGATTTCCCTTATGGTTTATTTTAATCAAAAGATATAGTTTTAGTATTCCATGAGGACTGACACATAATATTGCAATTTTAAGAGATAGAAGTTACCCTTATTATGTCTGTTATTTAATCACTGAATATACACTGATCTTCATGGTTGTAAGGAATTATACTAGAGAGGTGAATAACGCAATATACAATATGGTGGTTTCATATTCATAACAATGAATATTTTCCAAGAATAACTGGACAAAATATCCAGTTATGCCATGAGATGACTAATTATTTGTTACTCTCCCCTCCCTCCATTTTATCCCTGTTAAGAGGATGAATATGCCTTCAATACCACTCATTAATTGCTACCCAAATCAGATCTTACATGTAAAACAACTGACTGCATTTATCTATCCATCCATAGAAAATATATCTACAAATTAAAAAAAAAAGAAAATATAAACTATAATCGGGGAGGTGGGGGGGGATGGAGGTATGACTACATGGTGAGTGCCAGGCACACTGTCTGGAGAATGGACACGCTTGAGGCTCTGACTCAGGAGGATGGGCAGGACACGGACAATGTATATAACCTGAGCTTTTGTTACCCCATGAAGAGCTGAAATAATAAAAAAAAAAAAAAAAAAGAAAATATAAACTATAATATTGAATGTAATCTGTGTTCCATGGGCAGCCTCCATTTTTCTTCCAAACCAACTTTGAAGCAGAAATCAGCCGTTCATCACATTCCTTTAAAATAATGTATCCTGTAAACCAATAGTGACAAATATAGATTGAACTAAAGATTTGAAAGTAAGGCAACTTACACCACTTCTTCCATTGACATAGAATTTCCGTAACTCTCTCTTGACATAATTCCACTCCCAAAACCTAACTGACTACAAATGTGGCATTCTCCACCTGCCTGTTTGTATATGCAGTATTGATTTTTCACCCTTCCTTGCTCTTTATTTTCTTTGATCCTTTGCTGTGCCTCTCTTTCTTTCATAAGCAAATAATTTTACTGTCCTGTTTATCCAAAATGCACATATTCAGAAACATTACACTATTCATCAAAGGGTCCTCTGGATTTTTAGGCCCTACCCACATTAGAAGGCAGTGGGGAACTATAAATAACACATTGTTTTCTTAATCAACTCTCTGATTCAAAGGAGACACTATCCCATTGACAATGAAATCACATGGTCTTCTTTGAACTCTAAAATAAAATTATAAAGACTCTAAATTTACCTGTTCTGAAACACAGTACTGGCTCCTATATTTTGGGGGAAAATATACTAGCTGCAATTGTTAAATAATGAATACATGTAAAGAAACTCAATTACTTCAGTAGCAGTATCCATGAACACAGACAACTCTACAAAGACAAGGGTGTAAAAATAAGATTTAAACACTATAGTGGGTTGAATGGTAGCCACCCAAAAGATATGTTCATGTGGAAGCTGTCAGTGTTACTTTATTTGGGAAGTGTCTTTGAGTTGTAATAGAATTGATGATCTTGAGATGAGAGCATCCTGGACTAACCAGGTGGGTCCTTTTAACAAATTCCCTTTGGTGCCTAACACTTCCACGTCCTTTGCCTTTCTTTCCAGTACTCTGTGGGGTGAATAAGCTCTTATCATTACCTACTTCTGCTAGTACATAAGATTTATTTTCTTTTGTCCTTAGTTACTGTTACTTGGATTATTTTAATCTTCCAAGAACAACTTGATATCTCTCATCCACTATTGTTTTTCTTACATAAACAAACTGGAAGAAAAGTCAAAAGAGTGACACAGAATGGGATGTGATGTGAAGACTGAGGCAGAGATTTGAGTGATGTGTCTCTCTATAAGCCAGCAAATGCCGAGGGTTGCCAATAGCCACCAGAACCTAGGAGAAAGGCAGGGAACCAGAGCCTCAGAGCTTCTGTAAGGAACCAACCCTGCCCAGACCTCTTATTAGCCTTGTGATTTAGTTGTCCTCAATTTTTCATCAAAAACATGAGATAATAATAATATATTAAATATGGTATTATGTAATTTCCTTTTCTTATAGTTTTGGTATTTATAAAATGATGTAATTCCACATTTAAAGAAAATGAGCTAGTATTATAAAGTTTATTATATGATGCGTTTCTTTGCTCTATCATTCTGCATACTGAGTCTTGCTTCACAGAAGCTCTTTTTTTCCTTGTCTGCTCATTAAAGCATTTCATGTGATAACTCTATTAAGCATAAGTAATATGACTACATTGCTACATTTGTATTTATCAATTTTACTTACCTATTTGTTTTCCATTATAATAATTCAGGATTTAACACCCTTATTCTCCTCACCTTCCACTTTCTATTCCCCAATCTTCAATGCAGTTTTATAAAAATGTTGGTTGAATCACTAAGAGAGATAGTCATATTATTTTGACTATGTAAATACTGAACTTTGCTGAGCCAAGTAACTTACGTTGGCTATGTTTCCTTCTTTCTCTCATATTTTTTCACATTTGTGATATCTCTAATATTCTGTGTGCATATCATGATTTTTTTCACAAATCTTCAACAGTTCTATGATATTTCTACTGCAAAATTTAATTTTCAAATTTATAAGCAGAGTATTAAATACTCGACATTAGTTTTTCTTTTTCCTGGAGAAATCCCTCTCACATTCTTTCTTGTGCTCCATTATTCCACTACGGGTATTTCTCTACGCTCCAGCAAGGGGTAGACTTAGTGACAGACTTTTAACAAATAGACTTTTAAAAAGGGGAAAAAAAAGTAACTCTGCAATAGAGAAACCTTGAAGACAGCACCTTAGCCAAATGATCACGATTAGTGTCATCAATATTGACATTGGCATTTTGTACTCCCTGATATGCTATGAGAAGGACAATTCACCTCTGTACTATTTCTTCCCTGAATTCCAGAGCATCAGTCTGATCATGAGAAACATCTGATAAATGTATATTGAGTGATATTGTACAAAAACCTAACTAGTAGGCTTCAAAAGAGTCACAGTCACATAAGACAAAGAAAGAATGTAGAAGTGTCACAGATGGGAAGTGACTAAGGAGGTATGACAGCTAAACTGAATGAGTGTCTTGGACTGGATCCTGGAAAACAAAATGGATATTAATGGAAAAACTGAAGAAATTTGAATAAACTCAATAGTTTAGTTAAGAATGTTATACCAATGTTAATTTGTTAGTTTTGATGATTTTAAGTAATTGATTATGTAAAATCGATTACATAAAATGTTAAAATTGGGAGGAAATTGGGTGAAAGGTATTCAGGGACTCTGTAGTATCTTTGAAATACTGCTATAAGTCTAAAATTTTTTCAGAATAAAAAGTTATAGAAATCCTATAGAAATAACCTACTTAATACATCTTAAAGATATCGTATTCTCTTCTCATTCCTACTTCTACTAGATGTATTAAGGTCTTTATAAATTCTTATATAATTATTAAAACCGACTCCAGTGGCTTCCAAAATGTCTCTTACCATGCTGTTTTCTACCCTTTATTATAAGCAAATGATCACATGCAAATATAGTCATAAATATTTGCATAAAATTTCACAACAGCGCCCCATGGTTTTCATTACCTACCATAATTTTTAGCTGCATTTGCCTCTGCTCTCATGTCTATCCCATATTTAACTGATAATCTTTCCAGTTTGTATCTGCCAATCTTTTAGACTACCACTCTCTCACACCTGAGATTTCTTCTGCCAAAAATATTTTCTTCTCAATTCTTTAAGTAGATAATTCCTCCTTCCCCAGAAAAAAATTAGCTCAGAAATAACAGTTCCCAGAAGCCTTTCCTGGCATCCCTAGTGTAAATTGTTTTTCTCCAAAACTCTAAACATAAATCAATTAGTGGCAAGGACCATATCTTATCCACAACTCCCTCTCTAGGGCCTGGCAATAAATATATGTTCATGTGCATTTTATTAAGAATGATTAAATAAATGCTGAGAATAAATTCAAACAGAAGGATAAAGTCAAATCTAATAATATGTACTCATAATATATAGGAAAAAAGTCAAATATTTGGAAAATCAAATCGTATGATTCTATAAAGAAAATGCCCATTTAAACACTTCAAGTATTATCCGGGGTCTGGATTGAGAAGCCAGAAACCAGTTAAGAATATTAATTATCTCCAATACATATGAGAAGAAAGCATCATTTGAGGAAACTGACCCCAGACAGTATTGTGCTGTAGAACTATAGGCATTTCTGTGACAGAGGAACCAGATATATGTGTTTATGTGTGTACGTTAGAGGTCTGTAGTCTGAGGATTGAGTGCTGACAACAGGATTACCTTTTCTCTTTCAGAGCCACAAGGACTCTACAACTCAAAGTGCATCTTTATTTTCAAGGCTCAGGTTCCCAGAGGATCCATTCTGAAGCATTTTAAGGCTGCTATTGACTCTGTTGGGGCAACTTGGACGCACCATTCATCTTCAGTGACTCAGGGTCAGTAAAGAAATTCCAGGGGAATGGCATGAAAGACATTTTGTGTAAGAACAGATGGAACAAACTCAGTCTGTGTAAATCCTTTTTAAACTAGGAATTTATGAACAATTTCATTGCAGTCATTGTCAAATATGTAAGAGTTCATAATTTTTTGAGTTAACTTTTAAAAAGAAAACTTGTTTTTTTTCCTTCCTACTATATACTGACTACCATGCATTAAAGTTCATAAAATTCTCTATATTTAATGTCAAAATCATATCTAGTATATGTATTTGGTTGCTATACATATTGTATTGAAGACAGTAATGTTGAAAGTGTCAATGATCAAGGCCAAGGCAAAGCTTGAATTTTTCGAATGCATTTTCTTTTTAGTTTTATATAGTAGGGTTGTCATGGAAACTGGTGAAGGAGCTAAATTACTTGTTGATTCTCTATATGCCTTATCTCTGTCCTTCTATTCTGATGCTTAAGTGAGAAACTGAACAGGTAAGATTTTACATCTTCATCTCCCTTTAAATGGAAAATATTTCCTATAGATTCTAAAGTTAAAAGTGTAGGTGTTTCTTAAATATTAAAAAGCATTGTATATTAACACATTGTTGCCAGTGACCTCAGTCCGTGATTTCATTATCATCACACAATTGTCAAATTTGGCGGATACACAGATTAGAGCTCAGTGCCTAATATTCCCCTAAATGTGCAAGCTGTTGAGGTGATACAGTTGCAGTGCACCTGAACTCAAAGCTAGATTCCCAGAGTGGGTGGATATGGGGCAGCAGCCAACAATGACTCCCACTGTCTGAACTTAAGAACAATATATTAAAGAAAAATAATTGATTTTCCAGGTTGATCATTGTCATCAGGCAAAGCATGAAAAATCAATATTACTAATTCTTTGCAGTGGCAAGCTACTGAAATGCAGCAATAAAATATCAGGAAGAGAGATGGTCACAAAACAAAAGGGTAGCCAGTCCCTTAAGGAAAAACATAGTATGATAAAACAGAGCTGATGCAGTGGCATAAGGGTTATTCTGGCAATATTACTGAAAGTGCTACAAATGAATAATCCTAGGTGAAGGATCTGAGAGTTTATATGGGGGATTCAGGGTCATTTTGAACATGGATTCAAAAATAGTGCCCAAAGACAGGGATCTTAGGTGGGAATGGTTTATTCTGGAGAGTGTGTGCTTTCTCTTTTTCTCATGCACACATTCCCCAGGGATCTCCATAGAGATGTGATTTCTCAGTTTGGGAAGTGATATCTCTAGAGTAAGAAAACTAGCCATGCTAAGAAAGGGCATCCCAGGAGAGGAAGTACTTTAAGGAGATGAATTCTACAAGGAATTAATGTACTCAGGGTAGAAACACACAGAAAATCCAGTAATGGAAGAATAGATAAGTAAAAGCCTTAATACAAATGACATATTTATCTATATCTATGTGTATGTGTGTGTGTATGTATGTGTGTGTGTATATATATATATATATATATATAAAGATTTTATACATACATATTTGTTTCTACATCAGTTTAAAGGAAGGAGCTAGATTTACATATAGTCAAATTAATTGAGCTCAATAACGTCATGTTGAATACAAAAGTTAGGCAACAAGATTTATAGCATAAAAATAGCAACATGTTTTTCAGAAATACATATGTATAAATACAATTATAGAGGTAGGATGGGAGAAGACAGGAATGGGATTAGGAAGGGAGTTTAGTATAGTTGGAAAACTAATAAAGTAAATGAAATAAGTACATAGAAATGACAGCTTGCTGGTATATGGTAGAATACACATTTTTGAACTTAAAAAAGGAATTAATATCAAAAGGTGTTATGAATATTGACAAAGAATGATTTAACAAAAATAGAATGTCCTATACTACTCCACTGGAGAATAAACAAGGACCATAGGAAATAAAGGTGCTCTCTTGAATTGAAAGGAGACAGGTGCTGCACTTAATCTTCAGTGTTAGATAACAAGGAAACCAGTCCACCTCAGGAAAGCCCTTCTGCCTTTTGAGGAGACTCCAAGGAGTTGAGGATCTTGGAAGAATTATCTCTGAGTTTTTATATACTTGCCTTTCTTCCTTCTCTTTTATTTTTCCAAATATGCATAAATTATCCTCTAGTTTCCTTCAAAAAGTAAATCATTTCCACCATACTTATTTGAGGGAGAGGACATGGACAGCTTCGCCTAAAGCAGAGCCCCTGCTAGATTCGAGCAGGTTGATCGCTCTGCTGATGCACCTTGCTCAGGAGGCTAGTGTGAGCAGAAGTCCAGCAGATCTCTGCTTTCCACGCCCTGCATCTGAGATAGGGCTGCCTTGGCCATGAGGTGAAGCCTTCTTTTAGTGTGTGCAAAGATTTTAAGAGCTGGCTTAGCTGCCTACCTCAACAGCTGCTTCCATTCAGATGGGACAGCTTTTATGCTCCATGCTATCTATTCTATAAAATAATTGCATGAATATACAAATTTAAAGCTGAACAGCAATTCAGTGAAAGACCTATTTCTAAGAACAAAAAATAAGAAACATTACTAAGGGGATGTTTAAGTAAAGCAGATTGTCCATTCTCTGGAAAATGCTAGACTGAAGTTGAAAAATGAAATGATCCATGTATTAGAGACATGGAATAGTCTTTAATACACATTTTTAACAATCAGAAAAGTTGCAGAAAACACATTTACTGTCCTGTTTATGTAAAAATTTATGTATACAACCTACACAAGACATGGATGGACCTTAAATGCTTATTGCAAAGTGAAAGAAGCCATTCTGAACAGACTATTGCAGGATTGTATGACATTTTGGAAAAGCAAAAGTTATAGATAGATCTATGGTTACCAGGAGTTTTTTGGGAGAAGTGAGTAAATGAAAACTGGGAAAATTTTAGAGCAATAAAGTTATTTTGTATGATGATGGTGGATACCTGATACTATATATTTGTCAAGACCGCTAGAACTTCATAGCACTAAGAGCAAATTTTAATGTATGCAAATTTTAAAAATTATTTAGAGGGACAGGGAATCTCAGAATGAAATGCTGACTACAAAAAAGAATCTAACTGTAATAGAAATTTATGAGACAACTTCACTGAAAGGGATGTGAGAAAAAGGTGCTGAACTTGGAGATGAATGGACACTTGAAGACTAAAGGAAAAAAAAACCCTGCACATATTATCTACATTCTGATTGATAAAAATTATTTTCCCTGATGACATTTGTTAACAATTCTGAAACCACTCTACATGTGTACTGGAATTTAAGTAAATTGATGGCAGTTTCTCCCCGTTTCAGTGTGAGGTCACACATGAGCAAGGAGAGTAGGGCAGAATGGTCCATGTGGTAATGTGCTGGAGTAGAAATAGTGTTGGATTATAACACGATGTCTAAAAGAAATACTCATACTTACATAAATAAGTGATCAAGTAAGTAAATAAATGAGAGAAGAGACAAATCTCCTGTGCAGAAGAATTCCAAGTACTGTAGGGAGATATTCTGCCTTGAAGGAAATGAAGGATAACTGTACATTTTAAACTGGGCTGCACGTGGTTACTTCCCTCCAAAGAGGACATAAAGTGGGGGAGAGTGTAACGTTATTGTGGAGAAATCCAACAAACATTACCTACAGGTGATGTAGGTTAACATTAATAGCGATAAGTCATGTTGATAGTAAATACCTTTGGTATGATGTGCTCAGAGTGATGTTTTACCTCTGTGGTCTTCCTCACAGAAACTGATAACTCTAGTCTACTCATCAGTAAAATAGCAGACAAATTCAAATTTGAGACACTCTATAAAACACCTGACTAATACTCCTCAAAACTGTCAAAGTTATCAAAAACAAGGAAAGTCTGAGAAATTTGCTACGACTTAAGGAGACATAACAACTAAATAAATCATTGTATCCTGAATTAGATCCTCGAACAGAAAAAGATGTTAGGTAAAAATTAAGGAAATCTAATTTAAGTAAGGGCTTTATTGAATAATAATGCATCAATATTGCTTCATTAATTGTGACAAATACACTGTACTAATGTAAGAAATTAATAATAAACTGTGAGACATATGAAAACTCTGTAGTATATAGTCTATTTTTTGTAAATATAAAATAATTCTAAAGTAAAAATTTTATTTGAAAACTTCTAAATGTTAACAATATTCTAGAGATTCATATATTACACATGAGATAAGCTTCTATCTTACTCTATTTTTCCAACCCTTAAAGAACTTCTGTACTATGTTTTTCTTTGCCTAAATATCTTTAGGGCTTTAAATGTGTTCAGTTTATTTGTTATTCTGAGGAGTATGTATTATATATAAGTGAATAAACTTTACAAAAACACATGAATATTTAAATATCAACACACTATTAAACTGTATATAGATTTTTATTCACCTAAAGTATTTCTAATATGATGATTTTTATGATTTTAAAACAAAGAAACAAATCTAGATTTTATTTTTTTTGTTCTACCCACTCATCCAATTCTTTTTAAACCGAGCAACATATGCCTTGAAAATTTAGCAAAATATGCTTCGTTTATATACAGACACATGTTGGATCAAGTCATTTTTCCTTCCATTATTACAGTTTCTGAGTTTCACCATTTTTATGGGTACTGACATCCAGAAAATAAAATAAAAAAGGAAAATAACAAAATGCATGCCTTCTTTGAGATCAAAAACAATGTAATGGTTATAAAATGCTCAGTATTTCTCTTATAGGTAGTCTGTGTATTTCCTAACTGAAAAGTTGAAACTAGAGAGTGAGGACTAGAGACGTTGGTCACCAGATTTTCTCAGAAAGAAGAGAAGGTTTTAGGTGGGAAAAACAAACAAACAAACAAAAAACCATAGTCCAGGTGTAATTCTGAGGTAAAAGTGCCAGAACCTACCAGAAATTCCACAGGAACAAGTTGGGAGCAGAACAAGAAGGAGCAAAATATCTTAAGGAATAATAACAAAGATTATAACAGTAATAAAAATAATAGCTAACATTTTTGAGTATTTACCGTGTGCCAGGCACAATTTTAATTACTTTATGTATGTCCTTTTACTTAATCTCCCAACAATTTTCTGAGGTAAGTACTATTTACCCTCATTTATCAAAAGAGGAAGCTGAGGCACAAATATTTTTAGGTAGTTTGCCTAAAGTCCATTGCTAATAAGTGAAAAATAATCTTATAAAATTTACATATGCACTAATAAAGACTACTTTAACCACTTAAGGAGTAAATGAAAGCACTATTATGATGGAAAAGGTAAACTCAGAATCTGAGGCTAAACAGAAGGAAAAAAAATGTTATGCTGAGAAATATGGAAATGAGAGCCTTATTTTTAAATTGTCTTTTGATGAAGAGCTACAGATGTAATTTCAATAATGATTACTATTTTCCATGTAATAGCCATCCCATGAAGGAGCTTAAAGGACTAAAAATGTATGGCCTCACAAAATCATGGAAAGGGTGAGAGTATAGCTGAGCCACAGTAAAGAAATAAAGTAGATGAACCCCACACTAGGAAAATGCATGGCACTTCATTTGAGAACTTTCGTTTCCCTTCCAACAACGTATTTTATAATATTTTTTTTGCTTGGTCCTATCTTTTAGGAATCCAGATATTGATCTAAGAATCTCTGAGTTCTCTTTCATGAGGAAAAATTATGTGACCACGAATGATAAAAAAGGAAGTTACTAATTAATGGGCATAAACTCTCAGTTAAACAAGGTGAGTAAGTTCTAGAGATACGCTGTGCAACGTTTTGCCTATAGCCAATGATACTGTATTGTACACTTAAAAATTTGTTAAGAGAGAGGATCTCATGTTGTTTTCCTACCACAATAAAAACAATTTTAAGAATTTAATGGTAGAGGTTATTAGACAAGCTAATAGAAACTTCTCCTACTCTAGAGCAAATAATATGCATTTGCACCTGCAAGGATTATGCAATTCTCATGCTATGACTCTGGAAAATTACAAGAACTAAGAAAAGGTCTAAAGAAGGCAACTAAATGATAAGGATATAAATGGGCTTCTAAATAAGAACAGACGACTAAAGCAGTACTTTTTCTGCAGGGAGTTTGGTTTGCTATCAAATTGAAGGATAATAAAACTAGTATTACCACCCCCAACTGAATTTTCAAAAAGATATATTTAAGACAAATAAAATTATACACCACCTTAGAAAACATGTATATAACTCAATTTATTATAGCTAAAGGTAATACAAATTATATTTAGTTTATAGGAATGGTTCGAGAGTAGGGTTTGGTGGAAATGGTGATTGTATTTCTGTTCAGATTTTTCTCTGCCTCTCCCTCCAAGAGGATTATATATACGTTCCCATTGATATAAAAAATGCCCTTGTGACTTTCCTTGAGCAAAATATATTGGTGGAAGTGATGTGTTTCAGTTCCAAGCAAGAAGTTTTAAAAGAGTGAGTGCTTTGGAATGGTCTCTTTTCCCTTTCCCTTGAGACCAGCAATGTCCCAGATACAGCCTGCTCCATTCTCCTTCTCCCACAGTGAGCACGACAGTGTAGCAGAGCCACAGCCAGCCCAATATCGACATGGTGGGTGGGTGAGATGTGAATGTTTGGTGTACGAGCCACTGATACTTGCACTTGTTAGCCTATCCAGAACGACAGAGTAGACTTAGAGATGGTTCTCCATAATGACAGAGAAGTAGAGAGTCACACAACTTAAACTGTTTCCTGAAAGCTTACTTCTAACATAGGTACTATATAGATACTACATAAACAAGAACCAGTGCCTTGTCCTTAAATAGCTCAAAGCCTATCACAGAAGCAAACATGAAGACAAGTATTTACAGGAGGCTTCCTCCATTAATATATAGCTAGATACTAAACGTGTTTAAGTTATAAATGTAAAGAAAACGTTTATGTGATAGAAAGCGGCTTCTTCACTCAAGGAGGTAAATATACTTTTTTTAAAAAAAACAATAATTTTGTTTTACTGATGTTAATAAAACCATTTATATAACACTACATGCCTGGCACTGAGTGCTGGGCATACATTTACACATTCATCACAACAATCTTGAGAGCCAGAGACTATTCTTATTGCATTTTGCTGCTGAGGAAAGTAAAACACAAAAAGTTACATAATTTCCAAAACCATGAGAATTCCAGATAAGAATTTGGGTTGAACACATGAATTAACTTCAAGTCTTTCCTGAAACCCTACTAAAATAACAGAAAAGATATTATCAAGGCCATAAATTCACAAAGACAAAGAAAACTATAAACAATAGGGGCACAAATTTATAAGCTTGAGAGCCATTCTTCACTGTGAACAGCCAGATGAATGCCCTTGTGTCACTTATTAGAAAACTAAAAAAATTTTCACATCAACTTATAATCAATCTAAAAATATAGTTAAGGATAAGGGTATTAAAAATACATTCTATTGAAACACTAGTCACAAGAAAGCTGCCTATATTAATATCAGGCAGATTAAATTTCAGAGTAATGAACATTTCCAGAAGCCAAGAGAGACAGAAGGAAGACATAATAATCCTAAATATTTATATGCTTGATTACACAACTTCAAAATACACAAAGCAAAAAGTTCTAGGAACACAAAGGTAGCACAAAATTTAATTACATTATTCACCATATTCATATAATAATTAGAAAACATATTATCATCTTAATAGACTCAGAAAATCATTTGATAAATTACCACCTTCTTTAATGATGGAAGCACTCAAGATAGTAAAAATAGAAGGAAACGTCCCCAAACTGATAAGGTACTTCTACAAAGAACTCACAGCTAACATCTTATTTAATGGTGAAAGGCTGAATGCTTTCCCTCCAAGATCAGGGATAAGACAAAGTTATCCACTCTCACTGCTTCTATTCAACATCATAATGGAGGTTATTGGAAAGGAACAAGTAAAACCATCTTTAGTGATATCAACAAGATTTTTTATATAGAAAATCCTAAATATTCTCTACAAAATCCTATTACAATTAATAACTTTAGCAAAGCTGTGGGATACAAGGTCAATATACAAAAGTCAGTTTATTTCTGTACATTAGCAATAAATAATCCAAAAATAAAATTAAGAAAACAATTCCATTTATAATAGTATCAAAATATTCAAATACTTAGAAATAAAATAATGAAAAAACCTTCTATAATGAAAACTATAAAATCTTGTTGAAGAAATTAAAGACATAAATTAATGGAAAGACATTCCATATTCGTAGATTAGAATATTCACTGTCAAGATACCAGTACTCCTCAAATTGATATAGTCTCCAGGTATCCCTATCAAACTGCAAGATGCCATTTTTGCAGAAATTGGAAAGTTGATCATAGTATTCACATGAAAAGTCAAGGGATACAGAAAAGGCAAAGCAATCTTGAAAAAGAAAAGCAAATTTGAAGGACTCAAACTTCCCAATTTCAAAACTTACTACAAAGTTATGGTTAACAAGACAGCACGGTACTGTCATTGGACAGATATAAAGATCAAGGGAATGTAATTGACACTCTGGAAATAAACCCTTACTCTTATGGTAAATTAATATTAAATAATGCTTCTAAAAAAAATCGAATGAAGAAGGAATAGTCTTTTCAAAAATGATGCTGGGACCACTGGATGTCAACATGCAAAAGTATGAAGTTGGATACATAATTCACATTATGCACAAAAAATTATCTAAAAACGATAGTTTTTTCAAAAAAAAAAACCAAATAGGACCTAAATAAATGGAGAGAGAGAGTTATACTATTTTTGCATATCAGAAGACTCAATATATTAGCATACCAATTGACTCTAAATTGATTATTATAATTGAAATCCAGGAAACAATCAGAAGTAATCAGCAGAATATATAAATTACAACATTGATCTTAAATACACAGTATGACACAAATGTTTTTAAATTATATTTTTAGTACAATTTATGTACATTAAAACAAATTTACATTCACACAAAAATATATTTATAAAACATATATGTATAACTAAGAAGATTGTATTATTTATGTCACAGACTGTATCAGGAAACAGCAGACTATGCTCGTGGTCCAAATATGACCAGTCCCCTTTTTTTAAAAATAAAGTTTTGTTGGAACACATCCATTGATGTACATCCATTTATGTATTGCCTATGTCACCTTTTGCTCTAAAAGGACGCAGTTGGGCAGAGTCGTGTAGTTACTACGGAGACTGTATGGCCTGCAATGCTGAAGATGTTTACTCTCTGGCCTTTTATGAAAAATGTTTGTCAAATCTTTCCATAGCCTATTGTGGTGAAAAGACTCCAAAGCATAGTTGCTAAAAACAAGTTCGAAGCATTTTGCTTTGTTTGTTTTGTCTTGAGATTTTTATTTTTTTCTTTTTTTATTGATAAATAATAATTGAGATTATTATATAGAGGTAAATAGGCAATGCAGTGCCAAAAAAATATTTCTATTGCAGCCACCAAAATTTCCTTATCTTATGCTTTGCCATCCTGTAGTGTAGATGTTATCATCATCACTGAAGATGGCTGATCACCACAACATGGAAAAAGTGGAAGGAAAAAGTAAGCACGTTTCTTTTAAATAAGTGATGTGAAAGTCTCACATATTACTTACATTCACATTTCACTGGCAAAAACCTAGTCACAGGGCCATAACCTAGCGTCGTAAAAATCTGGTTATGTACAGACCGTACTAAAATTTTGAGACAATTGTTTTGTTAGTTAATAGAAAAAAGTGTGCAAGAAGATATTGGGGAAAGTTATTTGTCACTACTAGAAACATATTCAATATTTGAGAGTGGGTGCCTAAACAGGGAAGGGGAATAGAAGTAGAAATCAAGATTGAAAATTAAAAAAAAAAAATATATATATACATACATACATATATATATATATATATATATATATATATATATAAAATTAACAAAAACAAAGCCTGGCAAAACTGAGAAATTATTGGTTCAGTTGTGTAATCAAGACTCGAGACTCTGGGATGTGTTGACACCTGTGTTGTACCTGATCATGAGGACAGATAGCCAGTCTCAGATCTCCAGAAGAGTTTGGTTTGCTAAATTGAAGATCATGGAGCTAGGAGATATACAAACTTCCTCCCTTGTGGCAAATGGAGTCTCTCTTCTTGGGTGTTTCCTCCTTGCTGAGTAGTTCTGTGCTTCTATGGGGAAACTTTGAAAAAAATGGTAAGCTTATACCTCTGTGTGTGAGTATGCAGTGTTGTCTCCTATTTAAGTAATTATCTTTCTAAATTTCCATTTCTTTTCCCGTAAGGAAACCATTACTTCAACTATGACTGTTTTACTGCCAAGCATAGTACCATCCTGTTGTGACAGTCAAATACTAAATTAAAGTAAAAGCTCTTTCTTAGAAACAAGTAACAGTAGATCAATCCTGGGAAAGCCTGATTAAGGGGAAATAAAAAGAAGCAAAATTACACAGTCCTAGAATTGACTGAGAAGATATAAGTACATATGTGGAAGAGATAAAAAGAATGAAAATTTTATATGAAAAAAATACTTTCCAGGATAATACAAAAATAAATAAATAAGCAAAGATAAAGAACACATAATTTGGAGAAGAGCAAAACCAAATTGCTGTTAACTTATTCTATGTTGCTTGCCCTAATTGCTATTCAGAGAAATGCAAATTATAAAAACAATTAATATGTGCATCTTTCAGATTAGAAAACACCAAAACAATACTAAATTAAACTAAACTAATACCATCTAATACTAGTAAAGATAAGATAAACAGGAATTGAAAGCAGGAACGTAACAATATTCATTAAATTTTAAAATACATACAAGTCTTCACTCTGAATTGCACTTTTGAGAAGCTATCCAATAGAAACTAATATATGAGGATAATTGAATAACAATTTTTATTGTTGTAGTGTTATCTATAGTGACAAACACTAGACATAACTATCAGTTCAGAAAAGATTGATTAAATTGTGATTCAGAGATATTAAGCAGTGTAGACGCAACTATTAAAAGTAATTAAATAAATATATATTTATCTTTAAATTAAGGTAATTAAGATCCATTTTTGTCAAAGCAAACAAAAAACCTGACCCTTAAATTCATATAATTTTATGTTTTTCTATTTGACATAGCATGAAGAATAAAGTGAAAGATCACCCTCCAAGGCCGGGCACAGTGGCTCACGCCTGTAATCCTAGCACTCTGGGAGGCCGAGGCGGGTGGATCGCTCAAGGTCAGGAGTTCGAGACCAGCCTGAGCAAGAGTGAGACCTCATCTCTACTAAAAATAGAAAGAAATTATCTGGCCAACTAAAATATATATAGAAAAAATTAGCCGGGCATGGTGGCGCATGCCTGTAGTCCCAGCTACTCGGGAGGCTGAGGCAGGAGGATCGCTTAAGCCCAGGAGTTTGAGGTTGCTGTGAGCTAGGCTGATTCCACGGCACTCACTCTAGCCCGGGCAACAAAGCGAGACTCTGTCTCCACAAAAAAAAAAAAAAAAAAAAAAAATGAAGATCACCCTCCAAGATTTTAATATAAGATTCCTCAAAGTTATTGTGTGGGGATAAATGTTGAGATTATCATTTTATTTATATGTTTTATTTTCATGTTTAAGTCAATAAAAACATGTACTCCTTTTGCAATTCAAAACATGAGGAAAAATTAACTACTGGTAATCAGAAATGGAAGATTTATGGGGATGAATCAGCAGGAAGTAGAAAGGGCAGGAAGAGGTTCTTAGAGTTGACTGTCATTGAAATCACCTGTAATCTCAATGCTAAATCCAGTGGTCGATTTATATTCCTCATCATACTTGACCTAAAAGCAGCATTTGAAACAGACAGTCATTTCCTCCTTATTGAGAAAGTCCACTAGTGGCCTCAGATGTCATGTTTGGCTGTTTTTTTCTCCTGTTTCACTGGTTGCTCCTTCTCGATATGATTTGGTGGTTTTGTTTCTTGTCCTTTGAGGACAAGTGATTTGAATGTATTCATAGAATACCTCAAAGGTCAATCCGTGGTCTTTTACTATTTTTATCTATGACCATCTATTGTTGATCTCATCTAGTCTTTTAGCTTTATATGCCATCTATGCATTAATTCCTAATTTTATAATCCACATCCCAGATCTATCTCATGATCTCCAGACTCTCATATCCAGCTGCCTACTAGACATCTCCTAGATATTTACTGGAACCTCAGTTTCAAAAGCAAGCTACAGCTTTTTCTCTTCCACCTCTCTCCCCTAAAATCTGTTTCTCCTGCAGCCTCCCCGTCTCACAAATTGTAACTCTGTTCTTCCAGACTGATGACTTTGGAATCATCCTTCTATCAGGAACTGCCAAGAAGTTCCATTGGTTTCACCACTGAAATGCATCCAGAGTTTGACCAGTTCACACATCTTGTACTCCCTTTATATCTTGGTGGAACCAACATAATCTCATACTTTAAAAAAATGTAATAGGCTTCTTATTTGTTTTCATATGTCTGTCCTTGCTACTACTGCAATATATTTTTAACAGAGAAATGAAAGTAATCCTTTTGAAACTGTAAGTAAGCTCATGGCACTCATCTGCTAAAAGCTACAGTGTTTGACCATTTCCTCACAAGCAGAATCGAAAGTTCCTAGAATGTCCTCTAAGTCCTTAGGTGACCTGTGCTCCCATGACTTCTCTGATTTGTCCTACTTTTTTCTTCTTAGCTCTCTACATTGCAGCCACATTGGCCTTGAACCACTTCCTGGAATGTGCCAAGTAAGCTCCTGTCTTCAGGACTAGGCTCCAGCCTTCCTCTGTGCCTGGAATGCTCTTTTCCCAAATAGCTGTTTGGCCAACTCCCACACCTCCTTCAAGTCGTTGCTCAAATTTTACCTCTCTGTGAGCCCTACCGTTATACTGCATCTGTTCTGCCCACACAGAACTTGTAAACACACTTGATCTGTTCAACTTATACATTTTTTGTAGAACTTATCATCTTCTGTACACTTTATCATTTTATCACTTATGCTTTTTTTGGTGTGTTTCCTATTAACTAGAATGTAAGCTCCCTCAGGGGTGAGCTCTTTATGTTGTTCTGTCATAAATTCCATGCACCTGGAACAGTGCCTGGTGCAAAGTAGACACTCAGTCAATGTTACATGGGTGGATGTCGATGAATGGATGAATGAAGAGGACAGGATAAATTTAAGAGGAAGTTCTCAGTTACAGTTATAAGTGTTGAGGCCGGGCGTGGTGGCTCACGCCTGTATTCCTAGCCCTCTGGGAGGCCGAGGCGGGTGGATTGCTCGAGGTCAGGAGTTCGAGACCAGCCTGAGCAAGACCCCGTCTCTACTAAAAAAATAGAAATAAATTATGTGGACAACTAAAAATATATATAGAAAAAATTAGCCGGGCATGGTGGCGCATGCCTGTAGTCCCAGCTACTCAGGAGGCTGAGGCAGGAGGATCGCTTAAGCCCAGGAGTTTGAGGTTGCTGTGAGCTAGGCTGATGCCACGGCACTCACTCTAGCCCGGGCAACAAAGTGAGACTCTGTCTCAAAAAAAAAAAAAAAATTATAAGTGTTGAGTATCCCCAAATGTGAATAGATTCAAGCCATTTGTTAAATATGAGTTTCATGAAAAGATAATATGAATTTAGAAAAAAAATGTATAAATTGCTAGTCTTGTTCTATAAGGAGTTACAAAGAAAAGAAAAATGTTTCTCAAGATAGAAATTGAGTATTAGCAGCGAAGGCCAGAAAGAAGTGCCTCTGAAAAATTTTACTTGAATCCAAAAATGTAAATTTACCCCATATTTATACTGTATATTTATGTCTGCACTGCTAGACAACATTCCTCCCTAGTTCTTTGATAATGCACAAAAGTGTCAAAGATGGGTTGGAGTAACACACATTTTAAAAGTCAAAACAGTGCTTGCCTTAGTTAAAGTGCATCCCTCTCCATATTATGGGTATATAAAAAAGGAAAAGCAAATGTCATGCTGAACTTGTCTTTAGAAAAGTATAATAGAGCTTAGTCATTTTTAAGTTATTTCTGTATTGGACATTCTAGTTGATTTCATATAAAGAGCAACATTTGATTTCTCATATACATAAAATCAGACCAATAACAACTGGCAGGTTTTTCTTCTTCGCATTTAATGAACTATAAGAGTAAGATAATGAAGAACATTAATTTGTATTTGACAAAACTTTACATTTGGTACTTGATTCATATGTCCTACTTGAAAAAAAAAAAGTGAACCATGATCTCAGATAGACTAAATCTGCAAAAGATACATTGAATGTAAAAGTTCCATCTGTCTGACTCAAAATCAGAATTTAATATATCTAATTTAACTACATAATTCTTTCTCTGTATCTTTTAGCCCTTGTTTTACTGATAAACCATATTATAGGAAAAGGAATGAGACTCAAGTGGAGAAATCGTTGCCAGATGATGATGCAGCTTATGATGCATGTGGGACTGCGACCCCCAGGGGACCCTAGAACAGATGTAGCCCCAGGAATAATTTTCCCCTTTGCAGGGTAGTTATTAACCACACTTAATATTGTTCTAAGTATTCTACCATCAGGAAATGGGGTCATTCATACCTTTTAAATGCTTTTATCATAGTGCATATTCAGCAGAACTTCCATTGTGTATGTTTACCATGTGTGGTTTACACTATTTATGAGTGATTCTCGATGTCCTCAGATTTATAAACCCACTGAGCATCTCAATTCCCATGATTCTGAATCTGATCAAATAGGCTTGTAAGAGGTACAAACCTCTCGTTGATCTCTCTGCCTATTCGATTATCCCTGCAATATGCCATTATGCACCTAAGTACAAATTTTATGTTCTTAGAGCTTAACGATAGCTATGTTATCTATTATTTAGAAACCTTCAGGATTCTTTAAGTGTCTGTAAGATGTGCAAATTCCTTAGCCTGATATCTAGGCCCTTTATAATTTTCTCTTAACATTGGTGCATCAATTTTGGTTCCTTTAGTCTTTATCCCTTTATGTAACTCTGTCTGCCTTTTACTCAGAAGTTCTCAACCAGGGCTAATTTTTACCCTCCTCTCCACAGGGACATTGGCAACATTTGGAGACCATTTTAGTCATCACCACAGGGGATGAGGTGTGCTAATGGCACATAGCAGGTATAATACAAGAATGCAGTTAAATATCCTACAATGCACAGGACAGCCACCCACAACAAAGAATTATTTTGTTAATAGTTAATAACAAATGTTAATAGTGCCAAGTTTGAGAAACACTGCTATAGCTTAAATCCCGGAAATGTTTTATTCTCTGAATGAGCCTCTCTCATTTTTGTCATATCTTAACTATTCTTCAAGTTTTGACACATATTCTTCACAAATTTCAAATTCTTTGAAAATGTAGCCCCATTGAGATCATTCTATTGTCTACATCCTATAGCTGCACATTTTTTGTTGGACCCATTTGGCAATGATCACATACTATGTTGGTATATAAAAGTCAAACTTTGATGCATGTAATATGTTATCTTCCAAATATATTTCAAAGACTCTAATCAAAGTCATGGATTTTAAAAAGTGCTTTATTTTAATTACAGATATTATGAAGATTTCATCCTGTTAGGAAATGTAACTGTGAAATTCTAACATAATTCTGAAAATCAGATTCATTTACACACTATTATTGACTCTAATGATGGACAGGAGTTCATGTAAAACAGTAATCAGAGTTGATAATATAAGTAAAAAGAGCATTTTAGTTAATACATTCGACAATTGGATTTCCTTTCATTTTTCACATTATTTCTGTTTATTGCTTATGGGGAAAATATTTTCTAATTCTTTTGTGAAGTTTTACTTGGATTTGAAAGTATGAACTTTTTTACAGGCTTAGTATGCTTTGATTATACTATTGTTTATACATAATTCTTAGTTTGTAGAGTGAAGGAATTTTTTTTCTCTGTTCATTTTTGAATGAAGAATCTATTTTTAAATTATACCAGCTTTGTCTATTTTTGCTATAAACATTACTCTTGCGGCATTTAAAATTAGCTGTACACTGTCTAGAAATTTTGCCCTAAAAAAATGTTCTTCTCTCTTTTCCCCTTAAGTGTTTGCATCTTAGAAGCAAAGGCTTAGAAGCGGAAAAGTGAATAATGATGGCATTTTCATTTGTGTTTTAAAGGGAAGGTAACTCCTCGTGCAAGTCTGTTCAGTAAAAATTTACATGATGGAAAATGAGGAATACACCACTGCTTTTCTGCATCATGAAATCTATGTACTGTTTTATGTGGCTGTAAAATAGACGACTGCTCCCCATAATGCACATGGATGCCAAGCAAATCTACATAGTACCCCACTTCTCCCAAGTGCTAAGCAGCCCACCTGAGCAAGCATTGGTAAGAGGAAACTAATCTAATCTTTGAATTTTTGTTCTGTAAAGATGTATCGGGTGCCTGTGCTCTAGCAGAATTCTACTCTGAGAGTGGATGTATACATTCTAGAGGATGCCTGATTGTTAAGAGACGCACTGATTTTATTAAAACCATTCTTTTTTCCCTCTTGCCGAATTCAAAGAGAAACTGATTATTTCTAAGTCTAAGATTATGGGGATAAGACCACTGGGGCTCAGGGACCCCATTTCTGAGGCTGTGGGAGGAGAGGAGGTGAAGGAATGCTGCCTTAGCAGGAGCCAGAGATAGGGGCAGAAGTTAACTGCCTAGTTGGGGGACATTCCAGCAATCTGGGAGTACAGCAAAGCAGACTCCCACCTTAAAGCCTGAGGGGCCTCATGCCTAAAAAGCCACGGAGTTGCTTGACATGAAAGCCACCCATGGCTGTAGAGACAGATTGCACAATGTCAGCCTGGGAGAAGGGATGTCAGGCTCCAATTCTTAAAAACACCACGTTGAGTTCCTTCCCTCCCTTTTCTCAGTAGAATGCCTCAGTTAATGGGGAGCTAACCTCCCAATAAGAAGTACTAAACACTTTGTTCCTCAATCGAATGGGTTAACAGCTGCTGAGTTCATAGATACTATCTATACATACCTTAAGGCGTAGTTGTGCTTAGTAAGGAGCTATGTGTTCCTGCTTCTATAGATAAAAGAATAATTAGCTAAGGCATCTTGTGACTTTTAGGGGAGACTTGAAACTTCTACACATTATAACCCACGAACTTTTCACGTGAAATCATTGTAATCTATAGCATGAAAAAGAGAACAAAAACAGGTGTTAGATTTCAGTCAGTATGACCTGGCTCATGGGAATGCTGGTGGTCCCCTGACTTCCCCATACCCTTTCACCTTACTTTTTGTGCCCGTGTCTTTGTCTCTCCCATCTCTTGCAGTGCACACTGCCTGGGAACCTGGTTATCTTCCTTAATAGTTTAAAGAAAAATGTCTGTATCTCTGAAATAGGAAAATAACTATCAAATTATAACATTTGGAGTTAGATACATACAAATGCTTCTCCTAAATGATATGATCAGATGCATATTGATAAAGTTGGTTTGTTTGTTAAAAGACATGGGGTTTCAAAGCTCTGAACAGATTTGTTTGTAACTCATTGGCATGTGAACGTTTCCAGATGCTACTTTCTTCACTTGATGCTGGAGTGCATGAGCACATGAAGATGAGCCTCATTGCATGATCTGGAAAACTAAATGTTTTAGCCATTTAGTTTACATTATCAAGGTAAGACCCAAGTCATAATGTAATCTCATTTACATACGCTACTGATACTCTAGTACCTGAATTGTGAAAACCTTTAACATTCCGTTTTACTCTTTGACCCCTCCCAGTCTTAGTTCCACATTCCATTACAGTTGATGGAATCAGATCCACCCAGACCTCGTAAATCAAACGACAAATGCAATGTTGAGTTTTAAAGCTAACTCCCACTCAGTCCTTTCTTGACTAACCTTAATTCCTATGTGTCCTTTTATTCTTCTAATGGCTTTTATATGTAATTATTTTACCTATTACAGGAAATGTTTTAATTAAAAATAATAGAGTGTCAGTATTGAAGTTTTACTTTTTAATGGTATTTCATTTAAATAGCATTGTAATTTTGTTCTTCATTTCAGGTGTCTGTGTGCATTAATGATTATTTTCTAGATTTGTTCTAAAATTTCATTTATTCCTGCCAACATAGCCTGGCACAAACACCTTACAAATATTTTCTCACTTAAATCTACGTATTACTATCTCCATTTTACAGAGGGTGAATGTAGGTGGAGATAGTCTATGTTTCTACCTACGCTATTAAGTGGGGAAGCCAAGATTTCAACCAGGCAATTTGGTTCAAAGTTTGTGAAAAACAAGGTAAGGTCATCTTTTTCAAATATATTGGCATATTAAAATTGTCATTGCTTTTAAACAAGGCCATACCATGTATTATATACTTCAAAAAATATTTCATTAGAAAAAAATTCTATATGGTATTTTTTGAAGATTTTTAATTAAAGGTTTTTTTTTTTTAATTTTAAAGTGCTCCATGCTAATCAGCAAAGTCTTACAGGGAATGAAAAGAATAATAAAATTAATTTAACCTGGTGACATACTCTGAATGGCTGGTGCTAGAGGAGGAAGTTGTAGGCATCATATTGCTAATTTTTAAAATATTTCATTGTGAATAAGCAGGCCTATTTGAGGGTTGTGGAAATACTATACTGGGAAAATAATTCATTGCTTATTAAGGGAAGCTACCAAGGTTCAAATATTTAGCCTATCATGTATACAGGTACGTCTTCCATTTTGTTGACATTCAGTAAACTGGTTCGTAAAGTATCTTACTGTTGAGGACTAGACTTTTTAAATCATATTTTAAAACGCAGAATCTAATCTCTATATCTCAAGCATAAAAGACATTTCTTCAACTTGGAACACTGTCTGTTCTCCTTAATGACAAAATTCAATCTCTCTAATCTTTATGAGTTTTTGTTTTATATTCCCTTTCCTCTCATACATATCCCTATATCAATACTGCCAAGTTACACTAAAAATAAATACAAACTTTAACACTCATCTGTGTATACAGTGGAAAGTCTCAACTTTCTGCAGTAAGAGGTCAGATATTATATAATATGTCCTATGTTCTTCCTGTGTCAGTGGACTCTAAGCTTCTTTAAAATAAGAATCAAGGCTATTTCCTTTAAAAATTAGCCTACAAATTACTACGGCACTTTATATGTAGCAATTATCCTTAAAAGGAAAAAGGTGGAGATGAGCTAAAAATCAGAGAAGTTATCTCCACATCCATACATACTCCTTATTTCTATTCTCTCATTCAGTATGCCTCCAAACTTTATAAGTGAATTGCAATATTCTTTCCTAACTAGATATTGATCTTTCATCTCTTAAAATAGAACTTGAGACTTAGATTATAGAAATTGTTTCAAGTAAACTAAACTCAAGCCAAAACATTATACACACACAATCTTTTCAATGTTATGATCACCAAAATTTATTTAAATTGATATTAATTTAAAGATACATTCTAATTTTAGAGATATTAAAATATGAAATAAATGTGTCTTATAATTGAGGAAATATATTAGCTGTCTTTATGGGCATTAAGTACTACACAGTATGTTACATATCTATTTCCTATACATGTATACACACTATATATCTCAGTCGAATATGGACCTAACTATGTATTATCTATCAAGCTACATGTTTCCATCACTTATAATGAGCTAATCTTACATTTTTCCAATCTGTTATACTAGGCTATGATAGAAATACTTTAATAAATTATAAGTAAATACATTTTAGTTCTGAAATCCCATGTGTTATTTCAACGTAAGACATGAATATTTTATTGTCTACCTCATAAATTTGGAAAATTTGGCTCAGTGTTTTAAATATATTTTCTTGTTTGAGAAAACAAATTTTCTTTATCTAAAAAAGGAATTATCCTTAAAATATGGGAATTGTAAATATTTCAAAGACGTACTGCTCAACTTGATGCAAGTTTTTGCTTGAATGCCATATTTTTTAGAAAATAGTTTTTTATTTTTAAATAGTTTAAAATTTACAGAAAAATTGATCAAAAAAAGTACAGAAAATTTCTATATCTCCCTCCCTCCCCAGTTGCTGCAATCATTAACATCTTGCATTAGTGTGGTACATTTGTTACAATTGGTTAAACAATATCTGTATATTATTGTTAACTAAAGTCCATAGCATACATTAGGGTACATTCCATGGGTTTTGATAAATGTATTATGACATGTATCCACCATTATACTGCATTATACAGAATAGTTTCCCTGCTCTAAAAATTCCCTGTGCTCCGCCTATTCATTTCTCTCCCTCCCCTCAAACCACTGATCTTTTCATTGTTTCCACAGTGCTGTGTTTTTCAGAATGTCATATAGTGGGAATGACAGAGTGAGTAGGCTTTTCAGCTTGGCTTCTTTCACTTAGCAATATGTATTTAAATTTCCTCCATATCCTTTTGTGACTTGATAGCTCATTTCTTTTATCACTGAATAATATTCCAGTGTACAGATGTACCATATTTTGTTTATCCATTCACCAATTTGAAGACATCTTGTTTGCTTCCAAGTTTTGACAATTATGAATAAAATTGCTATAAAAATTCATGACAGAGTTTTTTGTGAATGTAAGTGTTCAACTCATTTGGGTAAATACCAAGGAGCTCAATTGCGGGATCATATGGTAAGTGTATGTTTAGTTTTGCAAGAAACTATCAAATTGCCTTCCGAAGTGGCTACACCATTTTGCCTTCCCATTGCCAAGGAATGAGAGTCCCTGTTGCTTCACATCCTCACCTGCACTTCACATTGAAATGCCATTTTCCCTCACCCAGTCCTTTCACTCATTATGTTACTTCCAGATGCCTATGGATATTTGATTTTGAAACCTGTTTTTGTACCACATTTTACTAATGACCTCTTAAATTCTGTCATTTACATAGTATTTTTTTAAATTAAAATTTGACCTGAGGTATTATTTTTCTGGAAAGTTATTAATATTTCAAAGCTTACCTGACCATCTGATGACTAACAGTATTTATGTATGAAAATATACTACTTTCAGATATAAATATTAATATCAAATAAATACATATAATCTCATCAGCCATCCGTAAATCTTTAAATTTTATTGTGAGGAAAGATTTATGAAAATAGAATACCACCACTACAAAAATCATATTCATTTAGTAGTACATATGTATTCCACATATGGTTTAGAGCTTACAGAATAGGAACACACAGAATTTATTTATTTATTAAATCACAGATTGATTTATTTGATAATTATTTATAGAACACATATTATAGGAAAAACACTGTACAAGGCACTGGAAAAAAGAAATCTGAAGATGCTAAAAATTACCTTTCTTGAAAGCTGTGGCAAATTTTGTAGTTTTCTTAGAAACTCCTGTGCTTGATTTTTTTAACGTAAATTGTTAGTGAGATTGTCATCCCAAACCTTATGGGAATTCTCTTTATTGAGGCATTTTCCTCCTCAAACTGCATTTTTCAGTGTGCGTTTATTACCTAGCAACCAAACCATAAAAAAACTAATGCTAGATCTTAGATTGATAGGATTTTTTGGTAGCTGTAGTATAAAATATTTTTTATGATGAAAACCCATGGAAACTTCCTCCACAACAACAAAGGATTTAAGAATTATTATACCAGCTTGCTAACTTCAGGAAAACACATTTCAGCTTTCAAGGATTCCTGATTGATATTCTTTGAAATGCTGAAAATACCACGCTAGTAAATGATACCCTACGGACTCAAATCATCTTTTCATCTTTAGAACTATAGGCCAATGTAGTATAAACCTTCCTGCGACAGACTGACTACATCCGCTTGGCATCAAATGACAGCATCATTTCAGATCATGGTGGAGCCTCAACAATGCAGCCAGTGAGACACATTTACCCTGAGCATGGCTTTCCATTTGGAAATGTATTTGGATTTCCCCAGATATATGTGTAATCTTGTAAAACCCTTTTACTTGCTTCTAAGAATGAATCCCACTGTGAAGTCTATTTTATGGCCTCAAAACACAGTTAACATTAATCTTAAGAGGCAACGTGCTAAATAGTCAAGACCTTGGTCTCTGAAGCCAGATTGGCTAAATTTAAATCATGATTCTTTACCTCTTAGCTGTATGATCTTAGATGATTTATTACTTAAACCCTGTGTGCCTCAGTATCTTCACTTGGAAAATGGGGATAATGATAACATCTACCTCATAGGATTGTTTTGAGATAAAAATGAGGTCATTCTGGGGCTTTCCTAAAAATGATACAAGCCATATATGACGAACCCACAGCCAACATCATACTGAATGAGGAAAAATTGGAAGCATTCCCACTTAGAACTGGAACCAGACAAGGTGGCCCACTATCTCCACTTATATTCAACATTGTGCTGGAAGTCCTTGCTAGAACAATTAGACAAGAGAGCGGAATTAAGGGCATCCACATGGGGGCAGAAGAGATCAAACTCTCATTCTTTGCTGATGATATGATATTATATCTAGAAAACCCCAAGGATTCAACCAAGAGACTCCTGGAATTGATAATTGAATTCAGTAAAGTCTCAGGATACAAAATCAATACACACAAATCAGAGGCATTCATATGCACCAATAACAGTCAAACTGAGAACCAAATCAAAGACTCAATACCCTTCACAATAGCAACAAAGAAAATAAAGTACCTAGGAATATATTTAACTAAGGAGGTAAAAAAGACCTCTATAGGGAGAACTATGAAACACTGAGGAAGGAAATAGCAGAGGACGTAAACAGACAGAAAACCATACCATGCTCTTGGGTCGCCAGAATCAACATTGTTAAAATGTCTGTACTACCCAAAGTGATCTACAGATGCAA
Organism: Lemur catta; assembly: GCF_020740605.2. Classification (NCBI taxonomy): domain Eukaryota; kingdom Metazoa; phylum Chordata; class Mammalia; order Primates; family Lemuridae; genus Lemur; species Lemur catta. Next base: position 6,839,565 of record NC_059151.1, on the reverse strand, counting down.
TGAATGCAATCCCTGTTAAAATACCAACATCATTTTTCGCAGACATAGAAAAAATAATTTTATGCTTTGTATGGAACCAGAGGAGACACCGTATAGCAAAAGCAATCTTAGGCAGTAAAAACAAAATGGGAGGCATTAATTACCAGACTTCAAACTATACTACAAGGCTATAGTAATTAAAACAGCTTGGTACTGGCACAAGAACAGGGACATTGAGCAGTGGAACAGAACTGAGAACCCAGATATAAAACCATTCTCAAATAGCCATCTAACCTTTGACAAAGCAGACAAAAACATACTCTGGGGAAAAGAATCCTTATTCAATAAATGGTGCTGGGAAAACTGGATAGCCACATGTAGAAGACTGAAACAGGATCCCATACCTTTCACCTCTCACAAAAATCAACTCACGGTGAGTAACAGACTTAAACCTAAGGTGTGAAATTATTAGAATTATAGAAGAAAATGTTGGAAAAACTCTCTATAGACATTGGCCTAGGCAAAGAATTTATGAAGAAGACCCCAAAGGCAATCAGAGCCATAATAAAAATAAATAAATGGGACCTGATTAAATTAAAAAAGCTTCTGCACAGCCAAAGAAACTGTCACAAGAGCAAACAGACAACCTACAGAATGGGAGAAAATTTTCTCATGCTACACATCCAATAAAGGGCTGATAACTAGAATCTATTTAGAACTCAGGAAAATCGGCAAGAAAAAATCAAACAACCCTATCAAAAAGTGGACAAAGGACATGAAGAGAAACTTTTCAAAAGAAGACAGAAAATGACCAACAAATATGTGAAAAAATGCTTAACATCTCTAATCATCAGGGAAATGCAAATCAAAACCACAATGAGATATCACTTAACTCCAGTAAGAATGGCCTTTATCAAAAAGTCCCAAAACAATAAATGTTGGCATGGATGCACAGAGATAGGAACACTCATATACTGCTGGTGGGACTGCAAACTAGTGCAACCTCTGAGGAAAGCAATATGGAGATACCTTAAACAGATACAAGTAGATCGACTATTTTATCCAGCAATCCCATTACTGGGTATCTACCCAAAAGAACAAAAGACATTCTATAAAAAAGACATCTGCACTTGAATGTTTATAGCAGCACAAATCACAATTGCAAAGATGAGGAAACAATCCAAGTGCCCATCAATACAGGAGTGGATTAATAAAATGTGGTGCATGTATAACATGGAGTACTACTCAGCTGTAAGAAATAATGGTGATGTAGCACCTGTTGTATTTTCCTGGATAGAGCTGGAACCCATTCTACTAAGTGAAGCATCCCAAGAATGGAAAAATAAGCAACACATGTACTCACCATCAAATTGGTTTCACTGATCATCACCTAAGAGCATATATAGGAATAACATTTATCGGGCATCAGGTAGATGGGAGGGTGGAGGAGGGGATGGGTGTGTACATACATAATGAGTGTGATGCATACTGTATGGGGGATGGACACACTTGAAACTCTGACTTGGGGGACAAGGGGGTGGCAAGGGCAACATACATAACCTAAACCTTTGTACCCCTATAATATGCAGAAATAAAAATGAAACAGGTTCAGGAACTTTTAAAAAGGACCTATTTTAATTATTGCCTTTCAATAAGATGATATGATTATGAGGAAAAACATGAGGTCATTCATGTAAAGTGCTTAGCGTAGATCATATAGTAAACATTCCCTGCATGGTAGCCGTTATGAGATTTATTTATCCTTCTGGAGAGTTGGACACCTCAGTGGGGTCTTGATCCTGCTTGGTCATCTTTGCATTTAATGTAGATTCACTTCTGCACCATTTCCAAGAGTGGTCCTTTGAAAAGCTTCTTGTAATCTTCAAATCCCCAACTCCACCTTTCACTTTCGTTATGGTGACCTTCCTGCCTACTGTACTAAAAGGACTGACACTCTCTAAAGAGAAGTCCGCCTGTGCCCTCTTTCCTTTTAAAAATGCCTCTGGGCCATTGTGTTGCTACTCTAACTTGGCTATTGATGTTTGGGAAGAACACTCCCCTTTCTTAGTAAAGCTAACTACTCCTCGTGTGCCCTTGATTTCATTTTCTCCTCCCTCCTCTGAGTTCACAGTGCTTACTGTCCAGGTAGCAACTATATGTACCCTGTAATTGTGCCCCCACCCCTGCCAGTTCAATCTCCTTATCCAGAGTGACTGTATGTCCAGCATTCCAGAGACAATACTACTTTATAGCTGTTGTAGATCAATTAGTATGCTATTATTTTGTATCTTCTTTAACTCTCAAAAGTGTACCAATTTGCACAATAAGTCTATAGGGTCATCCCATTGTAGGCGACAAATACACTTATGTCTTCCTTTGCCCCCACAGTATTCACATATGAAGATTTTTTTTCTCTAACAATAATACCCTTTCCCTGTCATGATTCCTGCTTCCATTTTACTCAGTCTTTGAAATAACTCTTCTTCCTCCTCTAATCCCTAAATGCAGACATTATCACGTTTGATACTCTCCTTTTTCTCCCTTCTTTCTCTCTCTCCCTTTCTTTCTTCTTACTATCTTCAGTAGTAAAAAAAAAAAAAAAAACAACTTAATATCTCTAGGAGGTCCCTCAGAGGATGACATGATGGTAGTGACGTTGGTATTAGCCTATATAGCCTGGTGTTGTGTGTTCAAAGATGTTGGACCAAAACCAATACTAGTCAGGCTTATGAGCTGCCCTATACCCAGAATTATGGGGATGAACACTGTCTGCTTGGGGTGTTCAGGCTTTACCACATGTGGTATTTTCCAGATTATTTGGAGGGGAAGTCCTAGGGAGAATGGTATATATTTGAAAATGTACCACTCACCATCATCTTCCTCTTCCTCATGATAAGGTAAATGAGATCAGGTTCGGAGAAAAGAGAGATGAATGTAGTTACTTCTGAGGCAGTAAATACCCTACGGTGAGATTGCTGAACCCAAACATGCTAGCCAGCCAGTCAAAGCACTCATAAGGATAGTCATGCTATACCACTGTTACAGGTTCTGAGGACCACCATTTTGTCTTTGTTTGAAGATAGAAGGCGTTGGATTGTGAAGAAGTGGGAGCAACTGAGTGAGAGATGAGGAATCTCCCTTAATCTTCAAGAGAAATGAGGTGTCTCTAGTCTTGTAATGGGGGGTAAGTGTGCCAAATCAGTGGGCTAGTCTGTCACCCTGGGAAAATAGTGAGTTTCTATCATGTGGCAGACCAAACGACTTTGGCATTTAGGGAATTGTGGACCAAGCCCAGTCTGGTATATGAACATATTTGGACTTTTGCAGGAAACTGGGACCTTGCCAATGATTTTAAGTTCCGAGGCTTTCGTAGTTGCCTGTAGGAGTTGAGTTGATGTAGATGTGGAAGTAAAATGAGAAGTGGTGTTGTCTGCAAGTAGGAAAGGTTTCTGGTTGTGGTAACCTCCAGTGACCAGTCATGGTTAAAATGGAACCAGCCTTTTTGCACACAAAGCACACTCCAATACATAGATATTTCTCCAGTTAGGAAGGACAGTGACATTATTGAGAGATCTGATTAGATTACAGTGTTAGGTGGGACTCTCTCATTCATTATTTTTGCATAACTTGTAGGGCAGCCTCACAATCTAACCTGAGTCTTGTGGTTTTCTTGCAGTATTGGCTGTAGCTAGCTACTGAGGTTAAACTAAAGGCAAATCATGATCGCCCCACAATACCATTCTGTAGGCTCATCTGTGGGGTGCTGAGCTAAGGGAAGCAGCATTGAAAGGGTCAGAGAACTGGACATAAGTGAGCACCATATCCTGGGAGAGTCGAGGTCCACATCCTCTATAGCAGTCAAGAGAGAGAGTGTGGTGGTGAGCTCATGATCAAGGTGAGATTTATCGGTGTTTCCATTTATGGTGAGACCACTGTTTCCCTCGATGACCTCTTGGGCTGGAGGTGCTGTCTTTTGAGGGAGCAGCCATTCTGATGGGAGTAGCCTTCTCAGGTGGACACCTAAGAAGGGAAATAAGGAGTCTGGCCATTTTGTTGACTAATGTAAATATGTGAGGCCCTTTTCAGAGTTTCCTTACAATGCCTCACTTTACTGCTAATGTTGCACAAGCCTATTAATTCTTGTGGGTCTTCAAGGTAGCATTAAGAGAAAGTTTGGCTGGGCGCAGTGGCTCACGCCTGTAACCCTAGCACTCTGGGAGGCCGAGGCGGGTGGATTGTTTGAGCTCAGGAGTTCGAGACCAGCCTGAGCAAGAGCAAGACCCCGTCTCTACTAAAAATAGAAAGAAATTATATGGACAACTAAAAATATATATAGAAAAATTAGCCGGGCATGGTGGCGCATGCCTGTAGTCCCAGCTAAACGGGAGGCTGAGGCAGTAGGATTGCTTAAGCCCAGGAGTTTGAGGTTGCTGTGAGCTAGGCAGACACCACGGCACTCTAGCCAGGGCAATAGAGCGAGACTCTGTCTCAAAAAAAAAAAAAAAAAAAAAAAAAGTTTGATGCTTTCCAAGGTGGAATAGAATGTTTCCATCCACAAATAGTATAAATTGGAGGCACATATCTATTCCTCTCGAGCCTGTTATAAATATTGAATGCTTTCTGTGCATGTTAGGCTCAAACACTTTAGGACCCATTCTGTTTTTGTGCTGCAAAGCATCATTAATCAATTCAGATTAAAGCCTCGGCATCCAGAAAACCATCTGTCCATCATTAAAATTTGATCTGTGGCTGTAGAGGGCCTGGTAGTGTTCAAGCACTGGTGCCATTGGACCTATTTGATATATAAGGTTTGAATTGCCTGTTTTAGATCCCATTCTGGTGGCATCTGGGGTGCAGCACTTCTAGCATGGCTTTTCAGCATGCCTAGGTTTTCTAGCCAGGGGTACAATTTCTGACCAAGGCAGTTCTGTTCCAGCAGTTCTCTAGGTTGCTGGATCCAGGTTCCAACAGCAGCCCCATAATCCACATGGCATGTGAGATACCAAGCAGGGCCAGCCATAAAGAGTACCTACATCTTATAACTTTGGGCTTTTTACTGGTGCTGCCTTGTTGACATTAATTATAGAGATAGCTCTTACCAACATTGTATCAGTGTCTTCCTCCACCATTGACATAAAACACATTCAATAATGGTACTTTCATGTGGTCATCACCTGATGTTGTTGATGTCCACTAGTGTGAGTGCTTCTTCTTGTCTAGTGACCCAGACTGTGCCTTCCTTAGACCCAGAGTAATAATCTCTACCTCCTGCATGGAGGGGTGAGTGGGAGATATTAGCCAACCTTTAAAACTAGTAAAAAAACAGAGCTTCTTGAAGCTTCATGTCAAGTAGTTATCAAGTATGGTCTAGCAAAAGCTTTGTGTGCTGCTTGTTGCCAGAGGGATGAACCTGTCAATCACCAATGAGTCATAACTTAATGACCACTTCCAATCAGGTCACCAGTAAATATTTGTTGGCAAGAAAATCTACATCTTGTAACAGTATGGGGGGTCAGCATTATTAGAAAAAAAATGTAAATGATCTTATCCCAAGGGACTGACTCTTCCATAATCACCAGGGTGGGCACCATGGTGGGTCTGACCCAATTATGATGAGGAGAATGGTGGCCACAGGGTCAAGAGGTGAGAAGGGTTAGTACTTTGGAAGGAGCTTGTCGCACGTGGGTGTCCATGAGCCACAATACAACTTTAGGGATAATGACTTTAGGAGGCCATTGTGCCATTCTGTGAGATAAGCAGCTTAAGGGTAACAGGTGAAATGAAAGTTCCAAAGTACCCTGTGTTGTGATGCCCATTCCTGGGTCACCACAGCCATGAAGTTGGAGCCCTGATCGGAATCAATGATATCAGGTGGTCCAAAAGGTCAAAGAAAGCAAGAACTCATTATGCTGAGTTGTTCAGAGAAGACAACAGAAGTCCAGTGACAATAGCGATGTGCATTACTGCTCAGTGGAATGTACTCATTGTGGGTGGGAGAGACCCAGTGAAATCAAACTGCCATCTGCTGAAAGGGTGATCACTCTTAGCAGCTAAGATGTCACTTTTTCTCCCTAACTTCTTTAGGAAATTTTGCATTTCCACCGTGGTATAGTTATGTGTTGCTATCTCACATTCCTTCTGAACTTCTGTAATTTTGGTCAGTCAGATGATGATTAGTAATACCAGGGGAGGACACTTAATGTCCCGCTCATAAGCCATCGCTTCCCGTTCAAGAGTGTCTCAGTCAACATCTGAGGTCGGGGTCAATGTCCACTAAAGTGAGAGTGACAGGGGTCATTGTTTTGGTACCCAAACCTTGAGATCACAAGATGAGAAACTTGGTGTGTTGGTAGGCTGCAACACTTATAAGTGCCCAGGACATTTGAGCAGGTGTCTCATAAGCACCGAGAAGGTTTGCCACCTCCTCTGGACACTTAGGAGGAGCTGGCACCAAATGTTTGAGATTTCCACCCTTTGCCAACAGTCATTCTGTGACTGTTGAGCCCACCGTACCCCCCTTAGTCCTGAGTGTCAGGGGAAAAAGAGCAACAACGCAAAGAAGGCAGTAACTAAGGGAGCACTTGCCTTGGTAGAACTTACTCTCTTGTAGTACCATGGGGACTCCAATGAAGTTACCCCTGTAATGGGTTAGGATTTGGCAATTTGACACTTTCACCCCACTCCACTTCACTGACACAATGATGCCAGCATCCTTTCACCCTCTCTGACTCTTACTAGGGGGAAACCGTTGCTCCCCTGGAGCCTGGCAGCCTGTGTCTCTGTCACCACTGAGATGAAGGGAGGACTCCACCCTCTTGGCTGGCTCACTCTGGCTCAACACCATGACTTTGCAACTTGTGGCAAATATAGACCTGACCACTACCAACACCCCAGGTCATGGGAACAGTACAACTGGACCAAGGGCAACACATCCTCAAGTAGTGACCAGATCATAGTAAGGGGGGCTGATGCCACACAGGGAAACATATTCCCCTTATACTGGAACATGCCCTACAGTGGCTGCAGGGGAGTCATATGGCTCTGAGCACCATCTACAGCCACTGCAATTTCAAGAGAATCCTAAGGCAACACCGGACAGCAACAGTAGGTAGCAGTGCCAAGCAGCTGATTTAACTCCAGCAAGCAGTAGAGCCATCCCGGACTGACTGGGACATGTGATACAGAAAGACAGTAACCTACTCACAGTGGACAGACATTGGGATTGTGCTCAAGCTGCAACCTCAGTCCTGATGACTATGCCAATTGTTTTGAATTAAACTCTGGCTTTCTCTGTTAACTTAACTAGTAGCTATTATCCCCAGCAGCCGCCAGAGACCCAAACAGAGGAGCAAGTTCCCCCTGCATGAGACCCTTCATGGTGTCTTCACCATCAGTGGCAGGATCATGGGCATGGCTTTAATGACACAACAACAATGTTGAAGTTTAAGGGATTTTATTACTTACAGATGCTCAGGTGAGCCAGGAAGACCAGAGAGCATCAGACAGCAGTCTTCTGTCTCAGGTGTTGTGTAGCAACAGCGATTGCAAATGTAGGAGAGGGATTCCCCTATTTAAGGGTCACCTGGGATGGGGTGTCCTGATTTTGAGGGGTTATATTCTATTGGGTACTTTACATACTAATAACTCTGGTGGCAAAGGCAGTTGAGCAGTTTGGTGCAAAGCTGGAGCTACAACAGGGCTCTGCAGAGGGACTTCTTATCTATCTTGGTCAGCCTTGGCCAGGTCTAGGCATCAGTCTACTATGGTATCTCTGTCACTCCTAAGACACCTACGCAACAGAATAAAATTCAAACTCCTTACCATGTGGTTGAAGGCCCTACAGAATCTTGCCCCACCCACCTCTATGAATTTCTCTCCTGTATCTCTCCCTAAATTATTCTGCTCCTCCCACACTAGTATTTTTACCCCTCCTCAGACACATCAAATTGTTTGTATCTTCAGGGTTTCTATCCCGTCTCTTCCTTCTTCATGGGAAGCTCTTCCTCCACGTGTTCTCACGGTTTGCTACATTGCTCCGTTCAGATCATTGTTCATCTATCTACTTCCCGAAAGGATACTTTCACTCTATAAAAGTCATCAATATCTTCCATTATTCTATGCTTTCTTTTTCTTTATAGAATTCATTATACCCTGGATTTTTTTTATTTGTTAGTTTTTCTTTCAATAAAATATAGTTTCTGTGTGGAATTTTATCAGTCTTAATCCGCAAAGTATTAACACTACTGATAATCAGTGGCTAGCACATAGTAGGTACCCAATGCAATTTTTTTAAACAAATGTTGAACTATGAGTGGTAGAATTTCTTCAAGATATGTCTTGGCATTCATCACAAAATCCATGTTCAAAAAGAACTAAGCCTCTGTGAAATCTCATGAAATGCTCGTTACAAATTTTAATTTGAGGCAATATTTTTATGATTGTTGAATATTGAGTTTAGAAGAAGCCATAAATGAACAACAACTCAAAGGCTACTGGAATTCTTTTCTATAATATCTTCTAAGCTTATATTTGATTAACTTCATTCTTGAGAACCACTGTCTCACAAGGCAGTCCTAATTATTAAAAAAGTATTTTGTATTTTCAGTTACCTATTTGTCTTCCTTTATTCTTAAAATATCTCTCTATGATAGGAGACCCATTAAATTTCTGTACTTTAGTTAAGAAACGTTTTCTTTAAAAAAACAATTTGCATATTTTCTGGATCCAGAGAATGGTTAGATAATGCTGCTTTAACACAGGACACTTGACACTTTTACTTAGGGACACTTGACATGGCCCCCAAATAACCCACACCAATAGAGGTAAGGTTACTTTGACTTTTTAGAGACTGATTCTCCGTTTTTATTAAATTAACTTTAAAGCAAAAATTATAATGGTACCAACTTCATAGAGCTATTAGGCTTTAATATGGGCTTTATTGTAAAGTAAGAGTACCTAGAACAGAGCTTTATATATACCACACAGTTAAAAGATACAAATTCCTCCTTCCTTCACCTTTTGTTTTTTATTCAGGTCTACAATAGACTGGATGATGCTCACCTACAGTGGGGAGGGTGATTTACTGAATCCATGTATTTAAATGCTAATCTCATCTGAAAACATCTCCATAGAAAAACCCAGAAATAATGTTTAATCCATGCACGCATGGCCCACTCAGGAGGACACATAAATTTAATCATCACAGTATGTATGACCATAGATTAAGTTCTAGATAATGAAAACCTCTCACATGAGGTCTCATTCTTTTCCTTTCTGTCAGATTGATGCAAGGAAGAACAGTTACATCAGAAACCAAAGAAGTGTATATAGTAGAGCCACTATGTGAAAAGAGCCCAGTTCTCTGAATCAGTTATTGGAAGAAAGGCATCCATTTTGGGGGGCTACTGTTCTGTTTCTCACATGAGCAAGAAATAAGCTACTGAAATCTTGGAATTTATTTTTTAAAGTAGCTCATTTTATCTCAGTGATAAATCATGTTTACTGTCTCCTCCTCTGTATAGAATACCATCAAAAGACCAAAACTTAATGAATCTCAAATATTTAAATTAAGGGCAGAAGAAAATGGGCATTGATACGAGATTACATTCCTTTTGGCAGCTAAATTGAACGGAAAAGGGTACAATTCTTGAGAAACCAAATGAGAGGGAGGTCCCTTGGCCTGCTACAAGGAAGAAAAGACAACTTGAAAATCCTGTTGGGGCTTAAGAAAGGACACTTCTCAATAAAAGAAAGTACTATGTAGATATTCCTGCGTTTCTGGAGTGAAAGCTCCTTGAGAGAAGGGAATTTGATAGTAGCCTCCCATTCATTACTATATATCCCAGGGCTTATAATAGTGTCTGCCACTAAGTAGACATTCTATGAAAAGCCATTAAGCAAATGTGTGAATCTCTAATACCTAAAATCTTTCAGTCTAATCATTATAATGTCCTTCACTTAGCATAAACATCCTAATATGACATTCTGTTTAAGAGCTGTCATCATAAGTGCCTAACAAATTCTCCCATTTACACTGAATATCCTTACATTTACAATATTGTTAATGTAACTAATCATCAAGAATTTCTAAGGGTTATGCCAAGTCCAGCACCTGTTCCTCATCTGAACTGTGTAAGCAATCATTTTAGACTTTTTAATAATACTGAAGGATGTAGGAGCAAAGTTTCAAGGGAGGCGACAATGTCAGAGGAAAAAGAGAGAGCATGGGAAACCAATGAGGAAAAGAAGACAGCAAAGAACACCCTTTATACATGTCAGGTGATCTAGGCAAAGCACACCACATTTCGTGTGCTTCTCCAGTGCTTGCCTCTCAACTGACTTTCCACAGAATTCTAGAGTTCTGTGAGATGTCAGTAATGATTCTTCAAGAGGTAGTGACTGATAAAAAATATAGATTTTTTAAAACATTACATGCTGTGTGATACTAGCATGCACAGCGATGACAGCGACTGAGAAACAGTATTGTCTATCCCATTAGAGCCTTTTACCTATTAGTCATTTTAAATTTCCTGCCCGATAATTCCAAAATCTCTGTTATATCTGAGTCTTATTCTGATTCTTTCTTTGTTAAGACTGTGCTATTTTCTTACCTTTAAGCGTGCCTAATTTTTTGTTGAAAATTAAATGTGATATATCAGATAAGAAGAATTGAAGTAAATAGTGCAATAGATACTTTGGCTAGGAGTTGGTTTGTGTTTATTGTTTTCTGTATCTGCAGATACCAGAGGCTTCAAATTCCTCTAGTGTCCTTCTTTTGGTCTCATTTGTTAACTTTCACTTCCCTAAGTACTTCTCTTCAAAGATTCGAATCTTACACAAATTTCAGCTGTAATTCACAGCTATATTGGAGCCCTGTTGGTATAGTGGTAAATTGTGAAAAAGAGAAAGTCTTCTACAATATTATGATAAAGTCTCAGTCCTTTGTCCCTGGGTCTTAACCTTCACAAGTTTGTTTCAGCTCTCTTGACCCTTTAAGTAAGATAGAAGGGCTACAGAGAGCTGGAGTAAGAGAAATGACCTTCCCTCAGATGCAATAAATTTCCAGTAAAGTCTTTTCCTTGAAGAGTAGGTTTTTGTAGGAGAATGCTCTGGGCATATTTTACAATGGTTACTCTTCTTCCCCAGCCACACATAGGAGGAAATTATTCTTGGATCTTTGCCATGAAAAGCTGATGGGTTTCTTGCAGGTAAAATACACAAAAGTGTGGGAAGCTCACAGGACTGTGATCCCATGGGTTTCTCACTGTTATGCTAGTTCATGATAAAACTCCAGCAATTCATTAAAACTACTATTTAAGTGTTTCTAGCAGTTTATGTCTCCCTAATTTATGTCTGCTCCAGGTAAGGGCATTAGGCTATGATTTTTGGGTTTGACTTTTTCCATATTTCAGGGTTGTTGCTTGCTTTGCAACCTAGGTACCCAGCCCTGGGTCCAAGAAAAGTCATTGATTTTTAGATATTTTAGTTTCTCCTGTTGTAAAGATAGGAATAATGATTTCCAAGATCTTTATAAATTGTAGCTAAACTAAGTATGCTGTATATTGTATTTTAAGGTAGGTTTTTGGTAGATGACCTTTACAAATTACATCAGTTCTGAGTTAGCTATGGTTTTTAGCATAAATATGGGTTATTCATTATCAAGGGCTTTTTTTAGCCATCAGTTGAAATAATTATATGATTTTTTCCTTTAATGTTTTTTTATGATGGATAACCTTGATTTTTATGTTAATTATCTTTGAATTCTTGGTATGAGCTCTACATGATTATGATATATTTTGTTTAATGTTGGTTCAGTTGTCTAATATTTTATTTGACATTTTTCCTTCTTTGTTCATTAGTGAAATGGATCAATATATAAACTTTCTCTTTATATATTGTTCTTTTCTAGTTTTAGAAATAAGTCTATGATGATCTTATAAGTTGTTCTTGGTAGATTTGAGGTTTTCTTAAATTTCTAGAATAATTGTATAATTTATTAAGTAATTGTTCCAGTATTAAAGGGGTAGCTCTATAGTCAGAATAATTTTATTATAAGTGAATTAGTCCAGCAACTATACCCCTAACACTTTCCTTCGTTTCACTCCTGTGAACCATATCTTCAGCAAATACCTTGAAAAATGTATTCATTGCTTCCAGGAGTCAGTTGGAGAATACCATGAAAATCTTGCCCATTTATTCACAGTGGTAATATTCCAAATATATAAAGAAACATAGTGCCTGGTGAGGCTGATTTGTAAGAATTTCCAAAGTTACACGCTTTTCTAATTTCCCAACAGCCCATGTTGATATTGCAAGACAACTATAGTAGACAAAATGAGTTAGAAGGATCTCAAATGATACATGCAAGCTATTTTTATAGGTTCTTTCATATATATTATCTAATCTTTAAAATAAATTTTTGTAGTAGGAGTTATTAGCCACATTTTCACATGTGAGAAAATTTAAGATTTACAGAAATCAACAATTTTGCCATGATTACATACCCAGTAAATTATACAGCTGAGATTCAGAGTTACTACTCTGTCATTCCAAAGTCCATACTCAATGTCCATGTTTTCTAAGGTAGTGCATAAGCTATCATTAGGTTAATTTATATTGACCCCATTTTTTTAATCTCAAAACTCTGCTTTAAATACAAGATGACTGCATAGATTATTTACAAACATTTCTTAATAACTACAGAAGAAATAATTTTTAACTGTTCTGTGTTTATGTAGAACGCTGTGTGATATAATAGTCACCTAGTAGGCCTCTTACTGGCTATGTGACTTGAGACAAGTTCCTAATTTTTATTGTTCTCAAAGGTAAAATAGGAATAATAATAGGAATGTCTACCCATAGGCTTGTTGTGAGATTAAATAAGAAAACCCATGTAAAGAAATTAATATAACTCCTGCCTATATAGAACATAACTCAGTACTTGTTAAACATTATTGCAATTAAGAAAAATCTATTTCAGGTTACTATAGATAGTGCTTTTATTCACTGTTTTGTATGAATAAATTATATATACATATATGTATGTATATATATGCACATACACAAAGACACACACATATATATGTCACCTGTCTTACCACAAACATGTGTAACAACATTCTATTTTTGCATTTTAAGTGCAGAGCACACTATTTGGCAGATGGTAGGTAACCAACATATATGTGGGCTGCATAGATGCACTAACAAAGTTGGTTATGCATGTAATGTAATAAAGTTAACAGAATGGTTTTATTTGGGAATACTAAAGTTGTCCTTAACTTTTTTTTCTAAAAAAAGAGAGTACTTTTACAGCGTAGATAACTCTTCTGAATGACTATACCCTATGAATTTTAAATCGTATGGTCACTTATTATTTTACCTGCCCAAAGCATGGATTAGATCTTTCACTATCTCAACTGCCAGTAGAAAACTCAGAATTTATTATTGCTAATTTAAGTTTTAAACTTTTCATGCACACATTGAATGAAAGCTTAATGTGCAGTAATTTATAACACTGCTATCTCATTAAGAAATTATTAGAAAGATAGAACTGCAACATCTTGACTCTTTAAAATACAATATAATAAATAGCAAAGACTTCAGGCATTTGTATTTATCTCTGTTCTCTATATAATATACTTAACTTGTTAAACATGGCATTTCTCTGCCACCTCTGTTAGCTAAGCATAGCATACTGGTAAAAGGCAGTGGCTTCTGTTCATTCTTTTAAATACTACAGTCTTAAAAGTCAGTAAGTTATTGACATTTTAACAAGCATTCTCATGAATTTTGTTTTTAATAGATAATGAAGCAGTTTTAGCTTTCTAAAAGCTTGAAATACTTGTTTTAAACATATGGTAGACTAATCACATTTAGACACCTTATCTTCCGCAAGATTAAACATCAGTGAAATGTGATATAGTAACCTAGGAGCTTGAAGCTAAAGATCAGATTTCCCTTTTTTTAAAAAAGAATCTGGGAATTTTAGAAGTCTTTGTGTAAATTTGTCCACTATCAAAACAGTGTTTGGATCATGGTATCCTAAAAAAAGATAAGAAGAATTTTCAATTTCAAAGATTACAGAATTTCTAGTAATATTTTTCTAGGGATTTCTCTTGAAGAGGAGCATTTTTTTCCTCTTCTGTGATAGCATATTTTGATTGGCTCTCTGACTTTACATTATGATTCAGGTATACATTAAACTATTCCTTTAATTTCTGCATGTCCTGTTATAATCTTACTGGCCAAGATCTATTCTAATATGATTATTATAAAATGCTAGTCTTCATTTTAGTTTCCACATGCATGATAATCCTTCAATATATTGTTTGAAATACTTAAATTTGTGGTGTTTAGCAACATGGAAGCCTCTGTAAACAAGTCATGTTTTCTTTAACAATAAATATCTTCAAGGTAGAACTTCCATGCAAAGCAGTTATTATGGCTGGTGAGATGGTGCTACAGCTTTATCAAATGTACTTGTCTTAAGTGGTATTTGTTTGAGTTTAAAAGTTGTCAGGGCACACTTTTAAGCCATCTGTTTTGTTTGTGTGAAGATAAAACTCCTACCAGCATCCGACCTAATGTATCCAGTATAGACTCTTTAAAATCAACCATTTGATTGAAACATGGCACCAGCTCGAATTATCAGAATTTGGTCATTTTTACAGTTTACTGGAATTCAAGACTGGATTTATATGTATATTACTCTTTCTTTCCAGCTCTTCTTTAATAGAAAATATGTAATGTTGGGTCCAAACTGTGGTACAAGACACAGTTTGTAGTTAAAGTTAAACTTTACTTAAATATTTCATTTTTCATGTATAAAAACCCATAACATGAAAAACAATCAAACAAAACAAAACTCAAAAATCAGTTTTGAGCAGTGAATCACAGAAAGCAAAAGCACTTCTTGCATCATTTTGTTATGATTTTTGTTTCATTGTATTGCTCATATAGTCATATGAATACCAGTGTATTCTAAGTAGTGCTTTTAAATGTTGTGAAATTTGGTGCAGGTCTACAAATGAAGCCAAATCAAGTAGTGCACTTGTCTAAACTAATAAATTAACTTTCCATATAAAAGGTGGTTCCCACTTTTCACAGATAACTTCTGAAAAGTTATTACATTTTTAAATCTCCCTTAAACTATAATATTCACTTGTGTCACTTCTATACATTTAATCTTGTTTTCCTGACAATGTCTGTACAAATGTCAAAGCATTTGCTATATTAGAGAGGTTTAGAAAGTATTCCCATGAAACATATAAGGGTTATTTATAATAAGGTTAAATATGAGGATAATTGAAAGAATATGTAAATAATAGGTACTATATATGTCAATATTCTATTTTAAATATTTTTGAAAAATTGTTTTACAATTGAAATTTAAGAGAGAAATGTCTACATAATTCCTCCACAAGAAAGCTCTGATTGATTATAATCATAACCAAAAAATTTTTAAAAGATTACCAAGAGAATCTAGAAATGAGTATATGAGTTCTTATAAAGTCTTCAAAATAATCTTTAAAATTTAATACCTTCAGTAATTTAATAAAAAAATCAATACAGAGCTTCTAGACATTCTTTATAGAAAATAGAATTAAGAGTCAAAGGGAAACTCTTCCTTTGATCAGGAAAACGGATTGAGTCTTCAACCATAAGGTCACATTACATACAAATTATAAAATACATCATATTGTTTTATTTCAGCACTTTGAAATTGCGTTATATAAAACTACACAGCAGAACACCATTTACTCTGAAGTTGTGAGGCTATATAAACACTTGACAAGCTTAAATATTATATTAAAATCATGGAATATATTTTCAAGGCATTGTAGGAAGCATTATAAAATGTCTGTTCTTCTCTACTGATTGGTATAGATGTCAAATGGATACATAGATACATAGTGTTTCTAATGCTTGGGTAACTATTCTGAATCATTCAGCTTCTATCCATTTTAAAAACTCCAAATGTGTGTGTGTGTGTGTGTGTGTGTGTGTGTGTGTGTGTGTGTGTGTGTGAGAGAGAGAGAGAGAGAGAGAGAGAGAGAGAGAGAGAGAGAGAACTTAGGGATTGTGTATTTTTTGTGTTGTTACAAAACACATACGATAAATAGGATTTCCTAAAATATAAAGTCAAAATATTGTGAGATATATTTTTAATTGTGACCAGTTGTAAACAATGGATATAAAAAGAGTATAGCCTAGAATGAAGAGATTTACAGAACTACCGAAATTAAATATAGCATTGTAGTCTCCTAGTAGTCCTTGGGGTATTGCCTGTTATTGCTGCGCATCAGAAATCAAGAAAATTGGTAGCAAAGAAAGTAGAAACATAAGGCAGGTCAACTGGCTGATGAAATAAGGGGGCAATCTGTCTTTTCCCAATTGTTACAACTCTCAGGAACCTAGAAATAAATCATAATGCTTTATGCCCAGTGTGAATACATGTGTAAGTCAATCTATCACCAAGATAGTTTCAAGACAAATTAACATCATATTGAAAGCAGTCAGGTACCACACAACTGATTTGTTGTTTTAAAATTTATTATGTGCATGAAATGTGCATATTTTTCTAATCACAATGCTTAAATGTAGCAATCTTTTCTTAGAATATTAGTCAACTTGAGAAATTTTCATTAAATAAAATCACTGACCTTATTGGGAAATTAAGAGCCACAAAAGAAATTATACTATTGCATTCAATATTACCAAAATTTGTAATTTCAAGGGTAATTTTTTATTTATTATCTTTCTCACTGAATTTTTAGCGTTTTAGAGATGAATAATAGAAAACAGTGTTGTAAATGTTAATAATCTTAGACCTATATATCTAAGAATACATCATATAGGGTATTTTTCCCTTAAAAATAGGATCTAGTTAAATTAATCTTCAAATTTTATTGCATTCCTGAAAACAAGGTTTACATCCTATTCATAAATTATTTTGGTGTTATGATTAACTATAAAATATATTTTATTTAAAAATTTTGACAATTTGTATTTCCCATTCAATTTCAACTCCTTGTGAATGTTTAAGCAAATTTTAAGTCAGCTGTTATTTATGTTCCTAGATAGAAATATCGAAAATATTTTTGTAAAGATTTTGTTTTTTAAATGTATATAAGGCAATATAAACATATCAATTTGATGATGTCTATATATCAATATCCTCAGAAATGAAAGACAAAAAATAATAGTATAATCTGAGAACTGTATTATTTTTTATCTACTGTATGTTTTC
The DNA here is from genome assembly GCF_020740605.2 of Lemur catta. Classification (NCBI taxonomy): domain Eukaryota; kingdom Metazoa; phylum Chordata; class Mammalia; order Primates; family Lemuridae; genus Lemur; species Lemur catta. Next base: position 6,822,338 of record NC_059151.1, on the reverse strand, counting down.
CCTTCATTAGACACTTAATTGGTCCTCTGCTTTAGAAAATATAACATGAAATTATTTCTTAGTATTTTCCCAACTGCTTTCAAGAAAAGAAAATTAGGATGTCAGTTTTTATAGGAGCTACTTTTGAAACAGCAGGAGAGCTTTTCTCTCAGAATTCCATAATTATTGAGCTAAACATCAATAATTATCCTAAAAATACTGTTGAATGAAAGTACTCTGATTTCCTAAGGAGGTCATTGCTTGGATTTTCTTCCCTAGAAATATCAATGGAGTTTTAGAAGTAAAGAAGATTGAGAAAGCACATGTTTGTTTGATCACTGCCTCCTTAGGAGAGAGCCTACTCTGGAGGTAAGCATGCTATAAATAGACGGATAAAGGGGTACAGAATCCAGTGTAATTACTCATACATGCTTTGTGATTTTGGCAAATTACCTAACCTCTCTGGACTAATCTATGAAAGAGTAAAACAATAACTACCTGATTAGGTTGTTGTGAGTTGAAACTGAGTGCTATGAACGGGAGTTTTGTGTCCCGCAAAATTCATATGTTGAGGGCCTAACCCTAAATGTGGTAGTGTTTAAAGATGGGGCCATGGGAGGCAAGCAGGTTTGGATGAAGCTATGAGAGTGGAGCTCCCATGATGGGATTAGCATCCCTATGAGAAGAAGAAACCAGAGCTCTTTCTCCACTACGCAAGCTGCAATGGAGACCCTCAGTGGGAACTGCTTCTGCCAGCACCTTAATCTTGGACTTACCAGCCTCCAGAACTGTGAGAAAAAAATGTCTGTTGTTTAAGCTACTGAGTCTATGGTATTTTGTTATAGCAACCTGAGCTTATTAAAGCAACGAGGTAATGTTTGGAAAGAATAATAAAAGGAAGGAGGCTCCTTTACTTGAATTTCACGTTCAAGAAGAATAAATATGCATGTTATATTAAATTGGAGAAGTTCATGAGGCTACAATGAAAATGCTCCAGAAAGAACCATGTTATCCCACATTCTAGATTACTTATTCAAATGGAAGAAATCCACTGTGTATTATTTGAGGATTTTTTATTGTGCCTTAATTTTTGTGGTAAATTCTCTAGATTTTAAACAGGGTAGACTGCTTCATTCTTTTCGATAGCTAATACAACTACCAGGTAATATATTTTAACTTTTTGCTTTTGAGCTGCATTCCTTGGAAATAGAACTGGGTTCTTAGCAAGATCAAATATATTGTAAATAAATAGTTTCTGGATATGTTTGTAGTTCTGACCCTTGGTGGAACAAGTTGGCACAGAACAAGATTTGAAAAATAAAAATTTGGCAATGGTGATGTATATTATTAGGGGAGCAGACCTCCTTTGGTTGGTTGGTTAGTTGGCTGTTTGCTTTTACACTACAGGGCAATTCAGCTTTTTGTAGTGACCAGTTTGGAATCAGATTTTATAAGAACCAAAACTGGTTTATATTTTTTCTCATCACTGCCGTGTGATTAGATATAGCTCAGAGTTGGCATGACAAAGTTAGCACATGGGAAAAAACAAGAAATTTTTTAAAGGTTTAAATGCCAGAAGGAGTATATTTCCAAATAATATCATATGTAACTGAAATACTTCTTGTACAATATATATATATCTATATTTCGTGTGTGTGTATATATATGCACAAAAACACATAAAGGGGACAGATAATAATGCTTAAATAGAATCAAGTCTTTGAATGCAATCAAAATCCTCGTATAAATGAATCAATGCTGAATTTAAGATGTATCAGTGAGGGAAAAGCTTCTGGCCGGGGGCCATGTGATTCAGTCACAGGGATGACAATCATAGACATCACCTTTGCCTGTCCCCCTTTCTTTTCCACTTTCATCTTTATTTGGTTCAGTGGAGTCTTAAGAGCATTTTGGAGTGCTTCCTACTTCTATAGCTGTTCAGAATGTAAAGTTCTGAAAGTGAAAAATTGTGACAAAATTGAGATTATAATTATGAGGTTATAATTTTAAGATTATAACCAGTATTCCAAGTTACCCACTGCTATGGATTACTTATTTTTTGATAATGAGAAGGAGGTAATGACCAATGTTGTGGAGAAATAGCACTCACCCTTCAATAAACTGATGTTACTAAGCAGCAATTAAGTTACTAAGCTAATCAACTAACTAATAATCAACAATTAAATTACTAAGAAAGTTCCTGGGAGGGCTAGTGAAATGTGATCATTTATCTCAGGGACGTGTTCCTTAAATACATAATAATAAAAAAATAACTTTGGGGGTGGGTGGGTGGATATTATTTCTATTAGACACACAAGCCAAAGAAAACAAAACAAAATGTGAAATTTCCTTTGAATTCAACAAGAGCTAAATACTCAGAAAATGACAATGGGCTAGGCTTAAATCTTAGAAAATATAGGGAGTAAAACACAGGTCATGAACCCAGATTAATCATGAAAATATGTGCAAACATTTTAAGTTATGTAACTATGTGTATGCCTACAGATATTTAATATTGACTACTGATTTACTATAATATTTATATTTCAATCAACAGATAACAAAAATAACTTGAATAACATGTGGCTGTAGGTTTTTACCCTGAGCATATTGATACTGGTAGATTCAAATCTTTAGTATTTCCAGCAACAGTTTCATGGTGTCATTTGGATAAAGACTAAGGTTCTCCAAAGAAGTAAAATTAATTTGAGAGATAATCCAGAGTTTCATGGTGGCTCTGTTGGCATATAAAATTATTTGGGAAAAAATCACGGAGTTCATAGAAATACAGTTTCATGTTCCAATAATTATAAAAATGGGAACAGTTTATTTCAGGTGGAAACAGCTTTTCTTCAAGGAAGATCTCTTCCTAGGAGTCCTTAAAACACATTTTAAATTCAGAAGAGACAATCTGCAGCAGAAATTTTACAGGGTCATTTAGGTTTAGCTACACATACACATGCACAGAAGAAAGAGGAAAGAAAATAAAAGACCACTGCTTCCATCAGAAAAACAAGCACTTTTTCCCCCTGGTGTCATGTCTTTGGATATGTACCGCCTTGGAGAAATGTATAAATCATTTTTATACATGGAACTGTCTTAGAAAACTAGAGATTTTAGTACAAAGAAATCAATTCACTGAAAGAATGCCCACATGCCATTGTTATGAGTTACTATATATACACAAGAGGAACTTACAAAGGACCCCTGTTTTACAGTTACTGATGTACATTAGCATAGTGGGCTGACACCTTCTCCAGGCCTGAGTTACACTTAGTATTACAAATAATATTATAACAATGCTGAAAATACTGATACAAAACAGCTTTAAGATGATATTTCCAAAAAATACCCTTCCTTTTAAAATCGAACAGTTTAATCCAGGTTTTCTTTTTGAATGATTCAGCTTTAAAAAAGATTTTTCAAGAAAATACTAGTGTTTAAAACATCTCTTAAAATGTCTATTAAATGACAGATTTTCTTAAATAGATTTTTTTTATAAAGTATAATTCAAAAGTCTATCTTCTAGGAAAACAAAACTATAAACTTCAAAAGTCCAAATCAAAAACATTATTTGTGATACATAGTCCTTCATATCCTGGGAAAAAATCCTTGATTATTTTATCATGCTTATTATTTACAAATGTAAAATACTCCAGCAACACACACCAAATTTCAGGACAAATCAAGCTAAATTCCACAATTAATATATTTTTCTATCATTTTAAAATATTGCCTAGCCCAAAATTTATATCTGCATGAACATTATAGCTTCTGAAGTATGGTGAGAATTTTAGATAGCAGTCTCATTAAGTCAAGCAAATTGCAGTGTGTATTGTTCTCTTGGCAGAATTACAAACACACAAAGAAAGAAAACATTTGGCAAACGTTTGTCTTGATGCACATGTGTGTTCCTTTGGAAAACCAAAATTACAAGTACAACATATCCACTAGACTCCTTACTTTATCAATTCTCCTCAAAGTTTGAAAATTTATAAAAGTTCAGTAGTTAAAGCTATGAGGGGAGGAGAGGAATCAAATGGATTTTCCCCAAAGCATTGAGCTCAAATACATTTTTATAATAGGAGATGCATTTTGCACATAGCCCTAATTTAAGCAGGTTAGTTGGATGCCATGCTAAAACTGCTATCTCAATTTCCCTTTATTCATCTCATTTGTACACACAGATGGATCCTGTCTTTTAGAGAATGCAAGAAAAACAGATCATGCAGTAGGTATGACAGTTTCAATTTTCATGAACTATGTCTAATGTGGATATAGTTACCAGCTCTGATATTTGTGTAAGAAATACTGCAGCCTTGATTCCTACTAATCCTTTAAAAATTATTTATTTTTGTACTTACTGATGCTATTTGACACTGTTTTGTTATTAAACCTGAAGAAATTATCAATAATGGATAGGTTTATTGATCTATCTCATGTGCACTTAAGTATACAACATATTAGGTCTTATTTGTCAAAGAGAAATATTTGGCATCAAATGAGTTTTAAATATTCCTGTTAGAAGTTTATTTCTAAGATCAAATTGCCAAACTTCATATATATTTTACATTATATTCTAAATCAAGGTGACTGTATAGTCAGAGTATTGTATTCTGGCTACCAAAAAATTCACCTTCTGTTCCTCAATTGATAAACTCATAGATGTAGGTTGATACATATAAACTAAAATTGGATGTGTACTGAAAAATAAATGAACGTTTAAAAATATAAGGAGAGTAAAGTAAAAGAATATTTTTCTTAGAATGTTCCATCCTCTAAATTTTGAAAAATATGCTAATATTGCCATGACACTGACTCAAAGAACATAGAACATAGCATGTCATTTTTAAGTGTCATTTGACAAACTTCAGCCAACTTTACCACATCACCATGTTATGTCTTCATACTTCAATATCAACAGAAAAAACTGAAAGCAAAATTTTTCAAAGATCAGAGCTGTTATTCTCTGTTTGCCTAGCAATTACTCTGTCTAAAATCCTTTGTGAACTGGTGTGAACTAAACGTTTAAAGGATAAAAGAAACAGCCTTTCCCCCCTTAATAGTAAGTATCACAAGATAAGCTTGAATGTATGTAATAGAGACAAACACATCTCTAGGTTACATGCTAGCAAGCTTCATTCTTCAAATAAGTACACCACCAAATGTAAGACTTTAAAATTCTTCTTGTTTTCTTCTATTAGCTATGTAATTTAATATTCTTTACACTTCCTTTACCTATTTATTCCTCAGATCTATTTTTACAGTAACACCATTAACAGAGTGAACAGATTGCTATTTGATATTACCTTCTGAAACCTCAATACATATCAGTCATGATAGAGATAAAAAATAAATTATGGACTATATAAACCAGCAAGATGGTCCCATTTATTACACACATATATAAAGTCTTCAAGGCAATTCAACCTAAGTCAATTAACATGCTCGAACCCTGACTCTTAAGAAACAATGTCCGCAAGTCTTTGCTTATGACTAAAAATAAGAAGTAATAAAAAGTACATGACAATTTTAATATGAACTATGCACGAGAAACACTAACCACTTTTATCCTCCCCAGAGACAGGAATAGGGTGATTTAATTACCCATCCTGCTGACCCAGAGTCTGCAGCTCAGTGGTGTGTAAATTGTGATGGAGAAAAACATTCTTCCTGCTGTACATGTGTAAAGAGATCGGCCCCCTCGGTGGCTGTCCAAACCTGCCTGTAAAGGTTGAATGCTGTCGGGCCACAGGAGCTTGGTCCTTTGGTTTCTCTAGGAACGTGGAAAGCCCTTCTGTCTTAGCTGTTGGCTTCAGAGAGCTCTGTCCAACAGTGGCACGTAAGTTTTGTGTAACCTCTGAAGTAAGGGTTTCATAAGTTCCTCTTGAATGTTTGATAACTTCTGCTAGTTCCTTGTCCTTCAAGAAATTACTTAAACATAGACTTGAGAGTTGACATGTTTTGTTTTTGTAGGGGCTCGTCTGGTCAGCTGCCGAGTACCTAAAACGGTCCTCGGTGGGAGTATGCATTGCTCTTCTGTCCCTTGTGCTGAGATTTTGGCTCACAATTCGATTTCGATACATAGCCTACAGTAAGACACAGAAAAGAAAAGATGTCTTTAAAAAACACATTCATAGCATACATAGAATAGAGTGGTTTTTATACAGTTGTGTGCAAACCCCTAAATAAAAGCTTCCATGAGATTAAATTTTCCAGAGCAATACTACTACACAGGAATGTTTAAATGGTTAATTGATTCTAAAAGGCATTTTGATATTTGTTTATCTAAATTTCCTAAATTCAAATTCTATAGTTCTATTTGAAAATATGGAATATTTTCATAAGTAATGAATACCAATGTATGAGGCCATTATTTTTTGTTGGTTTAATATGCTATATTTGCTTAAATATATGCCCAGAGAGTTAGCAGAATTATCAATATTGTGATTTGTATCACCACAATGGTAAATGAGAAATTTAAAGAATTACAAACATCCAAGTGTATTCAATGACCTTAAAAGAACAACAGAGCACTTAGATTAAATTTTCAGTATGTGGTTCGTTTGATTATTGGATGCAATTTATAAATCAAAATCAGGTCCACAAGTACTTGCTACCTTCTTACTCACAAGAACTTTATCCTCTAGTGATAGAAACAAGACATGGCTCATCGGATCATGCTGTGAGGACGCAAAGATTACAAGCTGGGACCAAAATTCCTCCTAAAGAGAGCACTGTGTTGGTGTGGGAAAATCCATCAAGGTAGAAACTAAGACTAAGCTGGCTTCGTGTTCTAGTTGCAAAAAGTGAACGATATTTTGTTGCTACAAAGAAGGATAACAGTGAAGAGAAACAGAAAAGGGAGAAGAGAGAAGAGCTATAGAGGCAGCAGCAGCCTGGTACAACACATGTTGAAGGAACCAGTAAAAATTTCTGCTTACTTGAAATCTAAACAATGTACAGTTTTAAATATCCATCTTTTCATTATTTCCTGGAAGACCACATCTCTAAACATAATTTCTACCTAGAGTCCCAATTTGCTTATTCAGCTGCCATCACTTTGTTTTTTGACAAACATCACTAATTTCACATAAATTCAAACCAAACCAAAACAAAACTTGATTTTCAATTTTGAAATCCATTCTTCCCCAAGTATTCTCCTTCTTGGTAAGTGGTACCACTGTCAAGCCAATACCTGAAAATCATATTTTTTTCTCTTTTCCTCACACTCCTTAAAATCAAGTTCTAGCTATTGTACTGCCAAAATGCAACCTCAAGTCATCCACTTCTCATAGTATCTACTCTATCCTCCTGACCCAACTGCCTGGTACATATTATCCTTTAAATAAATGTTTTCTGAATATATTCTATCTCTTTGAGATAACAATACATATTTATTGAGTATATATTATATTGCAAGCAATCTGCTAGTTCTCTTACATATTCAATTCTCACAAGAGTCTTTTGAGGTAGCTTCTCTTATCCCTGCTATACAAACTGGAAAACTGAAGCACAAGGAGGTGTTTTTTACCCTCCAACCAGTGTAAAACAGGCAGTCTGCTCGATTAACCACTAGTTCCTTCTTCCTTCAATACTTCCAAGGGAGTTTTTAAAAAATATATCATAGTTTTCTAAAATAAATTGCATGCAGAACAGTACTGTAATTTAAGTTGATGCTTCAATATTATCATTGCTAAAATGAATCTCCCTGCTTTCTTTTCTGTAAAACTAAGGTCTACTAAAGGGATTCTATATCCAATGAGTTCAGATTTAAGTATATTGTTCAGGCCTTTTCTTTTTTACTATCTTGATGTTTGCTGTGTCATCCTTATTTATTTTATTATGTGCTACTTGTAGCAGACTCCCTCCACAACTTTGAATTTGCCATTTTAACTTTCCCATAGATTTAGAATAGAGACAGCCAGGCTGGTGACCTGGGGTACAAAAGTAGCATTGAAAGACTTACAAGACATGCCTCGGGGACTTTCTTAGAAGTAAAAGGTATTTTAATGGGGATTGCATTGAATCTGTAAATCACTTGCGTAGTATAGACATTTTAACAATGTTAGTTCTGCTGATCCATGCAACATCATTTTTTGCAGAAAAAGTAGTTCTGTGCTTTTTATGAAACCAGAAAAGACCTCAAATAGCCAATGCAGCCTTATGTAATAAGAACAAATTGGGAGGCATACACTTTAACAGCCTTCGAGCTATACTACAAGGCTATAGTAACCAAAACAGCATGGTACTGGCACAAAAACAGAGACATAGATCTATGGATCAGAAAAGAGAACCCAGATAGGCAACCACCCTCATGTTGCCATTGTCTGCTTTGACAAAGCAGACGAAAACACACACTGGGAAAAGAGCCACTATTCAATGAATGGTGCTGGGAAAATTGGATAGCCACATGTAGGAGACTGAAATAGCATCCACACCTCTCACCTCTCACAAAAATCAACTCATCATGGATAACAGACTTAATGTATGAAACTATAAGAATTCTAGAAGAAGATGTTGCAAAAACTCTTATAGATATCAGCCTAGGCAAAGATTTTATGAAGAAGCCCCCCAAAGCAATCACAGCAACAACCAAAATAAATAAAGGGGACTTGATCAAATTGAAAAGCTTCTGCACAGCCAAAGAAACTGTCACAAGAGCAAACAGACAACCTACAGAGTGGGAGAAAATATTTGTATTCCATACATCTGATAAAGGGATGATAAACAGAATCTACAAAGAACTCAAGCAAATCAGCAAGAAAAAAACCAAACAACCCCCATTAAGAAGTAGGCAAAAGACATGAACATAAACTTTTCAAATGAAGACAAGACTAATGGCCAACAAGCACATGAAAAAAGGTTCAACATCTCTAATCATCAGGGAAATGCAAACCAAAACCACAATGAGATATCACCTAACTCCAGTGAGAATGGCTCTTATCAAAAAGTCCCAAAACAACCGAGGACAATGTGGATGTCGAGAGAAAGGAACACTTGTATACTGTTGGTGGGACTGCCAATTAGTACAACCGCTATGGAAAAGGAGTACGGAGATACTTCAAAGAACTAAAAATAGACCAACCATTTGATGCAGCAATCCCACTACTAGGTATTTACCCAAAGGAAAAAAAGACATTTTATAAAAAAGACAGTTGCACTTGAATGTTTATAGCAGCACAATTCACAATTGGAAAGATGTGGATACAACCCAAGTGCCCATTAACACATGAGTGGATTAATAAAATGTGGTATATGTATACCATGGAGTACTACTCAGCCATAAAAAATGGTGATCTAGTATCTTTTGTAACAACCCGGATAGAACTAGAGACCATTCTTCTAAGTGAAGTATAGCAATAATAGAAAAACAAACACCACATGTACTCAATGTTAAATTGGAACTAATTGATCAACACTTATGTGCATATAATGAAGTAAAAGTCAACGGACAAAAAGCAGGTGGAGGAGGAGGAGGGGATGGGTAAATTCACACCTAACAGGTACAGTGCACACTATCTGGGTGAAGGGCAAACTTGTAACTTTGACTCAAACTGCACAAAAGAAAATTATGTAACCAAAACATGTGTATCCCTGTAAAACTCTGAAATAATAATGGCAAAAAAGAAAGAAGTAAAAGGAATAAACTATTTTGATTTAATTTTAATCATTCAGGAACTTTTCTGGCTTCCTTTCTTCTTCTTGGCCCTTTTTCAACACTCTAGGTCTTGGACCTATTTGGAAATATGAGCTTTTATTATCTCTCCATCTCTGTAACTTTACATAAATTGCTTATTTAACTGTTGAATCTGTTACCAACCAATCCTCAAATAAACCTGGTGTTTAATATCTGCAGCCAAATGTTGGACATATCATGGGTGCTGCTTGTGAAATATTGTGGAAAAAATTGGTTTGGGACAAAAGAGACATTAGTAAATCCATGATAATATCAGTGGTAATGTTTCTTTTTTATTTGTATTTCGGCAGGTGGTGCTTAGGAAAGTAGAGAAGGTGAGTAGAGACTTCATTTCCACTTCTTTAATATTAATATTACCTTTTAGGCTTATTCATTGTTTCCTTTTTATGATCATTAATGCTCCTGGGATATTATGTTAAATTGAATATACAATTTTAATAAACAGATGTTGAAAAGGATCAAATAACTCAATCCCACAGGCAGCCTCAGCACTTCCCTAGTATAATGTCTGGTACCAAGAAGGCACATGTGGATCTACCATTAAAAGAAACAAAATGAAGGATGTCACTTTCAATTTTTGAGGAAAAATACATATTCAAATAGCCTATTCCTGTTTCTTTGGCATAGTTTGCTTTTGGCATCTTAGAGGGTTTTTATAAGTTCTTTGTGATGTTCACTGTTAACTCCAGAGCTCATAGTGTACATGGGAGGTTGCATAGTGCAGAGGTTAATGACATGGATTTGGGGTCAGATATATATGGATTTATTTATGTATGTGACAAATATTTATTGAGTACCACTGAGGACAAGGTGCTGCATACATGATGGAAATAGTGCTGTTTATAAAAGTCCCAGATTCTACTTTTAGACAGCTTGAAGTTTAATGGGAGAATCAACCAGAATCAGTACTTTCTAGCTGAGTGACCATGACAAGTTATGTAACCTCCTAAGTCTCTAATTTTGTCATCTGTGAGAAACACTTGATGAACCACTGTCTGTAAAATGCCTAACATTATACCTGTAACATAGTTATCTTGATGACAACAACAATAATAATCACAATAGCAATATAAAGTGACCAACAGACCTTGAAATTACTTTGACAGATGCTTATTTCATCCTTTACAACCTAAGTTACTTTGAACACTCCTATCGCTACTCTGAAAAGGAAAGTCATTTTCTCCAGAAAATTCAAGTAAATTTATATTTATTGTTGTAGTTTGGTTCCCCAGAACATAGACTCTGAGACAGATATTCATAAGTTTATTGGGGAATGTTCCAGGCCAGCACCTACAGGGAATGAAGAAAGCAGAGTCAGGCAGAGGGAGAAATTAAATACTATACTATTAAACTGTTTCAATTTGGGATGGCTCTTCATAGCTGTCTACAATTCAGTCAAGTGGTAGGGAATCTTATACCCTTGCATCATCTAGTTATCAGACATTGGCAGACAGTGGAAAAAGCTGTAACCTTAGGTGAGGAGGCTATTTCTTCCCCCCAGAGGGAAATCCTTGCAGAGGAATTTATTTGAGAACTATCAGTTGCCCATATATTCAGCAACTAGGAAAATGAAGGTTTCAGTCCTGAAAAGTGCACGTGTTTGAGGTGCAGGGAGGGAGAAGTAGGAGGAGCATCACAGCATTCACTATGTTAATTATCCTATTTGTGTGTTTAATATATTATGGGACAATTCGGCCTAATGGATCCAACACTGAAACTTGAGCCAAAAGATTCTAATCTTGGCTGTGCCACTCTTGAAATGTGTTACATTGCATGGAGAAATTTATTTTTCTGGGCTTCAGTTTCTGAATGAGGTGACTACAATAGAAGATGATAGAAATTATATCTTAAAGAAACCATAGCAATCATTCAATTCCCATCCAGACCTAAAATTCTAAGTTTAGAACATATATCTTATCCTACATGGTTATGTACCATGGAATATGCTCATGAAAACATAGGAAATATCTCCTTGATTGAAAATCTTAAAATATATATATATATATATATATATATATATATATATATATATATGGATTTGGTTTCCTTGGCCCAAAGGAAAAATAAATAACTTCCTCATCATGATGTCAGTTGATGTTGGTTACTTCTGAAAGCTCTTGGGGATTACAACCCTGAAGGGACTTTTCAGTGCACATGCCTAGACACACCTTTCTCAAAATCAGAATTGTTTCCCCAAATTCGTATAATTATGTTGATTTTTGGATAATTTAGTCATCAAGCAGCTAGTTTATTACTTAATCCACCAGGTTCCCAGTAGAGGATGAAAGGCTGGAAAACGTAGTGATTAATCAGTCAAGTGGGCACATTATAATAAAGCCAGTTCTTTCTTTCCCTATAATTCTTTACTCTCATGTCTTCACAGGCACATATAGCCTGCATTTCATGGAATACAAGATGCCACTGATTTTTAATACACATGATTATTTTACATACCAATAAAAAAGGAAAACAAGCAAAACACACGATGCTAATTTAAAACAAATAAACAAACAAATCACATTCTATTATTTCAATCTGAGGGATCCATTGATCAGTCATACCAGCCTCTCACTGCAGTTTCTTTTGTCTTTAGTTTCCTTGCTTGGTATTTGGTAGTCCTTTCGCATTTATCTCAATAATTCAGTTTAATCTGAACACAGATATATTCCCTCTTTAGACTTTATAAAGCATTTGGTTTTTGAGAAACTCTTAAGAAAAGAGTATGGAATTGAAGGCAGTCCAATTACAAATATTTGTTTCACTGATATTAAAATTACACCTTGATTCTTTTTTTCCTCAAATTAACTTTTGTCATAACACCAAAGCATAATAAGCTTTGTGAAAATATTTTTAAATGGTGACTCAACACATATAGCACCAAAATTGCATATAACTCAACTAAAAAGAAAAGACAGTATGAAACTATGAGAAAATCCACGCTTGCTCAGACAATGTAAATTCCATTACCACTGCAATTGGTTGAAAGCATCAATTGTAAAATGAATCCTGATTTTAGAGATTATATAATATTATGCTAAAAATTATCTTTTAATTGGACAAAAATAGAAATATAACATGCCAATATATATAGTCCAATTTTCATTAAGGCTAGATGACATGATAGAATTCATGGGGAAGAGGAACAGTATTTCAACCACCAATTAATTAATGAATGTTTAATAATGTTTCATCATTTTCTTCTGAAATTTTTCTCTTTTTCTTTGTAAAAAATAGTAGTAATTTCCAAAAATGTTATCAGGCAAGAATTTTGTTTGCTAATTCCTTGCATAGATTAGAACTCAGCACATGATTATTTGCTTTGACTTTAAAAGTCTTTTTTTGCAAATATTCTTTATTTTACAAAAAATGGTTTATTTTTTAAAAAATTATTTTAAAAGAATAAAGAAACTTGAAACAATTTCCAATAGATAGCTAAAAATTGTATTACATTTGGAAACAAACTAATGTTAAACAGTATCTAAGAAAAATTTTAAAAACTAATAAAAATATCAACATTATAATTTGAATCAAATGAAAGAAGAGATAAATATTAAGTTATATTAAAGTGAACCAGTATTATCATCATTAGCAAGTGAACCATATTATAAAGAGTTCTTGTAGCAGAAGTTAGGCAGTAATTTTTGAGTGGATAATTCACACTGAGAAACATGCTTCTAGATAAGTGCATGGTTTCCCATTAAAGAGCCCTCTAACTAAGTAAAATAAGTACTGCAGAATAGTGCATAGTTTATTCTTCAGAATAAACACTTCTATCCCTACCCATTACCATACCAAGGCCAGCTAGAATATAAGTTTCATAGGGGCAGGGACTTTGCCTGTCTTATTCAGTGCTAAATTCAACAGTGCTTACCAGTGCCTGGCATTTACTAAGAACTCTATCAATATTTACACGGTCCAGAAAAGAATTACCATGATTCCTTTCCTTATTGAAATGGCTTATCTAATATGGAATGTTCTTTCCATTAATAGTTTTCTCTCATTGATGGATTGATTAATTTGGCCTATATAGATTGATATGTAACCTGGGTCTTAAACAATCCAGCACTGGATATATAAATTTTGCTTCATTTTTGAAAGAAGTTGAGAGTGCCGTTTTGCAAGGGATATGTCAAAGATGTTTTGAAACCCCAACTCTCCTTTAGTTGTACTTTCCCCAATAAGGAAACAAGATATCTGATGTAACTGCAACAAATGCCCACAGGAAATAACAAACCTTTCAGAACCACCAAAGCAATATGATATCTGTAGCATTATATATCAAAGCAAGTGAAAACAAATCTCTTTAAGTACATTTTTTAAATATTGTAGAAAATTAATGAAAGGGAGATATTGTAGAAAAGCAGTTCTTAATCTCTTTTTACTCATTTTGTAAACATAAAAGATAGATACACACATCTTTGGCCACAAACCAGGGCTATGAAAATACTCCCATTAAAGTATCTTTAATTCAACCTCTTTAAGTTCCATTTATATAAAGGTTTTGGATTCTGAAATGAAACTGAGAGTGCACAGAATATTCTCTAATTTATTAAAAAATAAGTTTTTGTTCTTTAGTAGTAATAGCAAGATATTATTCTTTGCCTAGGCCAATGTTTATAAGAGTCTTTCCCACATTTTCTTCTAGAATTCTAATAGTTTAAGTCCTAAGGTTTAAGTCTGTTATCCACCATGATTTGATTTTTGTGAGAGGTGAAAGCTGTGGGTCCTGTTTCAGTCTTCTACATGTGGCTATCCAGTTTTCCCATCACCATTTATTGAATAAGGATACTTTTCCCCAGAGTATGTTTTTGTCTGCTTTGTCAAAGATTAGATGGCTATATGAAGATAGTTTTATATCTGGATTTTCTGTTCTGTTCCACTGGTCTGTGTCCCTGTACTTGTGCCAATACCATGCAGTTTTAATAACCACAGCCTTGTAGTATAGTTTGAAGTCTGATAAATTAATACCTCCCATTTTGTTTTTATTGCCTAAAATTGCTTTTGCTAAACGGGGTCTTCTCTGGTTCCGTACAAAGTTAAAATTATTTTTTCTATATCTGTGAAAAATAATGTTGGTAATTTAACAGGGATTGCATTGAATCTGTAGATCACTTTGGGAAGTATAGACATTTTAACAATGTTGATTCTTCCGATCCACGAGCATGGTATGTTTTCCACCTGTTTACATGCTCTGCGATTTCTTTTGTCAGTGTTTCATAGTTCTTCCTGTAGAGGTCCTTTATCTCCTTAGTTAAATATATTCCTAGTTATTTTATTTTCTTTGTTGCTATTGTGAAGGGTATTGAGTCCTTAATTTGGTTCTCCGTTTGACTGTTATTGGCATATATGAATGCCTCTGATTTGTGGGTATTGATTTTTTATCCTGAGATTTTACTGAATTCATTGATCAATTCCAGGAGTCTCTTGGTTGAATCCTTGGAGTTTTCTAGATATCATATCGTCAGCAAAGAGTGAGAGTTTGATCTCTTTCCCTATTTGGACTCCCTTGATTCTGCTCTCTTGCCTGCTCTCGCAAGGACTGCTATGTTGTAAAGTAATGGGGACAGTGGGCAGCCTTGTCTGGTTCCAGTTCTAAGTGGGAATGCTTTCAATTTTTCCCCATTCAGTATGATGTTGGATGTGGGTTTGTCATATATGGCTTGTATCATTTTTAGATAGGCCCTGTCTATGCCTATTTTGTTAAGCATTCTTATCATAAAAGGGTGTTGAATTTTGTCAAATGCTTTTTCTGCATCTATTGAGAGGATCATGTGGTCTTTATTTTTGCTTCTATTTATGTGGTGTATGTTGAAATATTCATTAATAATTGCCTTGTTTTAGGGGGCCATCCCGTCCACCACAGGATGTTTATCAGCACCCTTGGCCTGTACTTATAGATGCTGGCGGAGTCTGTACTGAGTGTGACAACCAAAAATGTCTCCAGACATTGCCAAATGTCCCCAGGGGCAGGGGAGGTGATGGCAAAATTGCCCCCAGTTGAGAACCACTATCCTAAACTATAATGCTTCCCTAAATTAGACAGATAAAAGTGACCAATGTAGTACATCTCAAGAAAGAAAAGCCATTATACACAAATTACTATGTTTTCATCATTTACAGTCATTATTTTTATTTGATTTATTTTACAAAGACATATAATGCTTAACTTATATGAGTCACTCTTCTGGGCCTTTACAGTTATTAAATTTTAAAAATATCTCTTTTAGAAGCAATATGGTATGTCAGTTAATACTGCTTTTATAAATGGACACTTACATGGGCTTTCTGGGCAGTATACAACTTGGAATCTTAAATTGGAAGAGTTTCTGTAAAAAGGACAATTGGTTATGGTAGGTATAATGTGGCTAATAGAGGAATAATACAGAACCTCAAATAAAGTTGACTTCATTGGGGAGTTATTCTTGCCTTACAAATTGGCAATTACTTTAACCAGAAGTTCTAAGCACAATTTTATGGCTTGTAGAATATTTGGAACATGTAGATTGTTAAAACCTGGAATTGATTGTGGCTATTTGGAAGTTCAGAAGCTTCTGTAATTTCTAAAATTATAGGTCACATTAGCTAGTCGTCTTCATCTTCTTGAGTTGATTGTAATACTAAAAGTCACAGAACAACGTTGACTACAGGTGTTCACCAGAAGTCACTATTAATACTTTGTGATAACATAAGGGAAACATCTAAGGATTGTAATTGGCTCGTAATGCTTTCAAGAATATTTAACTTGGTCTGTGGTTCTCAGTTCGTTGTGAGACCTCCATGACCTCCATGTCTTAAGCAGAAAGTTGAAAACAAAATTAGCCAGAGAAACTTTAGTTTCATGAGACGTAGCTATCCTGTGTGTACCATTCATATGTTTGGGTATCATAGAGAGCCTTGAAAAGAGCATGTGATCTGTAAATGGCATCTGTACCCTATTAGGCCACAGTTAGTAGTGGCTCACACTCAAACCCATATGTGAATGGGAAATCCTGCTGCTTAATTAGGAATGATGTTGATTGTAGAGATCTTCACAATATACACAGCCTAACTCCAGGCTCATTGACTTAGTTTTTCAGGGTGATCTAGCCATGTGTAATTTAGAAGTGTTTTTCTAGGTGATAAACATCCTTGGTTATGTAAGAACCAGTGATTAGTACTTTGTCTAAATGTGTTTTTTTCAGAATCCTGGATGGGATTTAGTTGTCAGATCTAGTTGGTGGTAATCTCTTCCAGTTGTGTATTTTTGTACTACTAGACTGTTGCTTTCAGGTTTTCCATTTTTTTTTAAGAACATGAAAGATTTATAATTAAAGTCACTAAGTAAAACTGGAAAAAAATATTATCCCTTTTACTAAACCAATTCAATGTACTAATAGAAATTAGAAGCATTTACAAAGTATTTAAAAAACAAATGCTCCTTTTGATTTTTCACCACGTAATGGGTTGTTGGGAAGTAAATAGGTATACCTGAAATGTGCCTCTTACTTAACTACAGCCATTGATGTGTCAGTGTAGACTCAAACCACATTTATAAATAACAGACTGCCTTTTTCCTGTCGTCATTAAGAAACAGAATTTCTAAAGCGGTTATGAATACCAGGACATAGCTCTGCAGAAGGTTTTGGCATCTTTGCTTTCTCTGTATTCTTAGATGTGGACTCTGTTTTCAGTGATGGAGAGTTTTGCTAAAGGTCTAGGAAATCCTCTACCACAGACAGATTGTATACAGAAGTAGTTACTGCTCTGCAAGCAGAAAGCTCTGTAATAAGTTTAAGTAATAATCAAAAAACAAAAGAACATTCAAAGGTTCTGGCAGACAAGACATGTTTTTTCCATAGCACACACATTACCAAGAGGGGTAGAATGGAGAAAATTGTCTGGAGTGAAATTACTTCTTCTGGATCAACCTCTCTCCTAAATTCTCTAGGGGATATTAAATTCTCCTGGTGGGCATTTGGGATTCAACCAGGGTTACAAGACAGGCACAAGATAAGCAAGGTGAATGCTAATAAGGCCGGCCAAAGGCAGAGATCTCAAGAGAGAAAAATCACAGCATCTTTCTCTCTTCATGAGAAAAGTGAAAACCTGCAGTAGTTCTCCCAAGCCACTAGATACATGCTTGACTGTTCTGTTTATAATTAGAGAACTCTAGGCAGCAATAAATCCTGTGAACAATAATGTGTTATCTTTAAACCTTGTGTGTGTGCGCTTTACATGGTGACCTACTCTGTGCATTTCTCCTTAGGTAAAAACTGACTTAAATAGAGAATTTTAGACAATTATTGTTTATAATAGCAATCAGAGGAGTGTGAAATTTCCTTTTATTCAGAAGAAATCTAAGAAAGTATAATTCTGCACAACTGATATTCCAAAAAAGTGTGATTTCTAAATGAAAGGATGAATGAGGGTTTAAGCTAAATTCATATGCATAAAGGAAATAAGTAGAAAATAATTGTTATGTTTTTGCATAGGAATGAGCGGTAATGAATAAATTGTAGTGACTTACTACAAATGAGTCTCTTGTCTAGACACCTGGATGCCCAATATCTAGCACATATTAGATAGTAAAATGTTTCTTGAATAAGAGTAGTATTCAAAAAGTAACCTCAAAAAATTCTTAAATTTACGTAAAGCCTTTGTGTGAATAATTCATAGGCTTTATAGCCAATTGCTATGGCTTTGTGATGTAGAAATATTCCTTGGATCTAATAAATGAATAAATATAGGTACTGTATATAAAAAATTGATTAAGAATCTAGCTTATTTTTTATTCCTCTTGTTTTCTAGTCCTTATTACCATGATTAAGTAATGTGAGCACTAAAATCCTTGCTTAAATGATTCTGTCTCACGAGTAATTTTACCCTATATGCTCTTCTTGGAAACTTCTAAAAGTAAAACATTATTTACCTAATTTAAAAGACAACATGAGAAAGGCAGTGGAATAAATATACAGCAATTTCATACTGTTCATCTGTTGTTTTATATCAGTATAATGTAATGCAAGCACTTTTAGGAAAAAGTTTGACCCACTGAATTAAAGATAATACATTATATTAAATACATGGTGTAATTTGGAGGATGCTACAAATAATAAATATAATTATAGAATCCCATCTGTAGTATTTTAAAAATCTTACAAATTGCTTCCACATCACCTATTCCAATTTATCCTTTTAAATGTACATTAAAACTGGTTCTGAATGCTTTGCTTCATTTTATAGATAGAAAGCTGAAACTCTTTATAATAATTGACTTCAGATTGCTCACATAGTAACATAAGGTCTTTGGATTTCAAATCCTATATACTATACTGTCTCTCCATCAAAAAAATTAAATAAATACCATGCCCAATTGTTTTATTGATATTAAAATCTTACTTTTGTATCAGTTTCTTTAGGTTTATTAAATATTCTTGGCTTACTGATCTGGATTCAGTTTATTAGGCAAAATATATCTGAGCACCACGCAGAACTTGCTACCAGATACCTTTACAGAAGTAAAACATTGTAAGTTATTAGTCATTTAAACATGTGTATGAATCAGATTACTCCCAAAGAAAGAAGCTTGAAAGGAATCTTAGGAAGTGGGAAAATTTCAGAAGGTGTAAGCAATTTGTAAGTAGGTAAGAATGATGTCAAAGAAAAGGGATGCAGGAAGTTGACCCTTTCTCCCAGAATAACAGTGAAAGTAGTTTGCATGAAAGAACTATTGGCCCAAGGATACCAAATCCGTTAAGGGTCTTCCTGAATTAAATGACCATTTTTTCACAATATTCTTTCCTTATTTGAATTTAAATATTTTAAGCGTTCCGTTATACTTCAAATGTGATTTTTAGGTTTCCAGCCATTTTGTATTACCTTTGGTTATGTTTTCCTTCAGTAAAATACACAATTTAGGGTAGACTAAATGTCATTTAAAGAAATTCAGGCCGGGCGCGGTGGCTCACGCCTGTAATCCTAGCACTCTGGGAGGCCAAGGCGGGAGGATTGCTTGAGGTCAGGAGTTCGAGACCAGCCTGAGCAAGAGTGAGGCCCCGTCTCTACTAAAAATAGAAAGAAATTATATGGCCAACTAAAAATCTATATAGAAAAAATTAGCCGGGCATAGTAGCGCATGCCTATAGTGCCAGCTACTCGGGAGGCTGAGGCAGTAGGATCGCTTAAGCCGAGGAGTCTGAGGTTGCTGTGAGCTAGGCTGATGCCACGGCACTCATTCTAGCCTGGGCAACAGAGCGAGACTCTGTCTCAAAAAAAAAAAAAAAAAAAAAAGAAATTCAGAGGAAATGTTCAAGGCAGTGATGTGACAAAGAACTAGAAGTTACATTCTCTGCATGATGCTCTGGTGACATAATACTATTTAAAAGTCCTTTGAAGAATTTACAGGCGTGAATGGAAATATAAAGTATACAGAATGGTTTGGAAATTGAGATGAAGTAATATCCACCTAATCTTCCGAAATACTTTCATATAATATAAATAAGGAATAAGACACAGCAGGGAATTAATTATATAAAAAGTTATGGTTAGGATGTCATTACCTACAAGTTACAACCAATTTTTAAAGACATAGAATTTCAAAAATACATTCTTTACTTTATAAAAAGTTGAGCCTCAGAGATAAGAAGTTTATTTAATAATAGCAATTTTTCAAATAACCATTTTTTCCTACTTAGGGTGAGTTTATAGGTGTTAGAAACACTTACTATAGAGTGTAAAAAGAAATTCTGAGGCTGTTTTTTTTCTTTTGAAAAGCTTCTTTATCAAAGCAAATCATTTTCTTTACAAACTCAGAGTAGCCTCAAGATGTCTGCTAACAAAGAGAAACAGATGGGCCACCAGCTTCAAAGTTAGTCATCCTTAAAAAGATCTAAAATTGATTTTTAAATAGAAAAAAATCAACAAAGCACAAAATATAATGAGAGTCAGATGAAACTTAAAAATTGCTAAGATATAAAAAACATCAATTATTTTCATTGATTTTATTAATGTCAATTATTATTTTATTAATTCCAAAGATCCTAACTTCTTGCTCACTGAAAATATTTTCATTTTTTGATTTAATATTAAAGAATTCAAGATGCAATGGAAACTGTGAAGGTTAGTGTATTTTAATCCCGTGATTTTATAATGAAACTGTGGCTAGAGTGAATAAATGACTTGCCCTAGATTATAAAGGTTGTTAATGGCAGAGGGAACAACCAATTCAGGATTTCCCGAAGCACTGTTTAATGTTTCCATGCAGAACCCATCAACTTTCATTTTAACACAAAGACACAAGATAGGCATTTTTTTTTCTGCAAAATGCTTTCTTTTGCAAAGATATGCATTTGTAAGAAAAACCATGTCCAAAAGGACTTCTACTGGAATATTTAATTATATATGCCAGCCATTATGTTATATTTTAGCTAAGGGATAAGTGTGCTTTGACAAAGTCTGCACAGGTACACTGCCCTTTGTTAGCTGTGTTGTGCTACAATAGGTTGAGGGCAAAAGGGAAGACATGGTAACAAGATGTTGGCAGAAGTTACAACTCTTCCCTGGCTATAGAGGTAGAGGTAATGTCTCCTGCATTCAATAGAGGCTATGTTTGAAGGTCCAGAGGTTAGAATTATAAGGTTGAGATGAGTCCATATCCCGGCCATACAGGTAGTTTTTTTCACTCTGATATGAAGACAGTTTGCCAGATGCTAGTGTAGGTAGCCAGAAAGTTCTTTAAGAAACCAACTGATTAGATTATGTGCTATATTAAATATTCTGGGCAATTTCCTGCAAATCGCTGTTGGGGGAGAGGTGTCTGAGGAGTGTCAAAATCTAAAACTCATCCTAATAAAAGACATAATTCATTTCTCATACTAGCTTTGTTAATATTTTTCATTCTCTTTGATTCTGTCTCACTACACCATTTATTGTTTTATTCATTTATTCATCCATCCATTATTATGGAGAACCCACACTCAATATAATAAATACAATGGGGGATTCAAGGAAATAAAAATATACAATCTTACCCCCAAGAATTTTTGCCTTCACTTAAGGAACTAACCTAGTATAAATAAAAGTGAAATTAATTAACTAAAACAGTATCAAAGTGTTAGTCAAGACCAGATTGCTTTCTTTGGTTTTAGCTTTTGTTTCTTCTGTATACCCCTAAGTTTTTAAGTAAAATGGATACTTATCACTTCACACATTCTTTTGCATTAGGAAGCATTTGAATGGAGTTAACCACACTTATTTTGAATTCCATCATCCTTTCCTATTTGTGACATCCTAGGCTCCTGGTTGTCCTATTTTTCTGGTCACAACTACTCAATTTCTTTACTGGGCACTTTGCAACTAAATGTTTGGGTCTCCCCCATATCATGGTCTGGATTCATTTCACTCTCCCTAGGCGATCTCATCCATTCCCATGACTTTATGTGAACCACTCTTAAATTTATGACTTAATCTAATCTTCTTTTCAGAGTTTTACTCCTCTATATACCTCAGTGACTATACTACAGGTATCTCAATCTTATTCTTCCCTGACTAAATTCATAATAATTGCATCATTTCTGGTTTCCCTCTTAATTTCAGTAATATTTGTTGAACAAATGAACAAACGGAGACCTCTGAGAAAATCTAGAATTGTTCTTGATATTTTTCTCTCTTTCATTTTCTACCTTCAATCCATCACTATTTCACCTTGATTCTACCTTCATCCTGCCTACTTCTCTTCATTATCATTCCTCTAGTTTAGGACACCATTATCTTATGCCAGAATTGCTAGATCCATTCTTCTTCACCTTCACACACATACCACAACAGAACTATAGAAGTCTTTTTTAATGCAAATTGAATCATACCAATGACCTTATTTTCCTTTAGTATCTTTCTAGTGAATTTTAAGAAGACTCAAATTCCTGTAATGGTCTACGTGATCCTAAATGATCTAGTCCCATCCACCTCTTTCATATCTTCCTAGGACAATTTTTCCCTCAATTACTGAGTTTCTGGCAACACTAGTCACTTTTGAGTTTCTTAAACATGGAAAGAAATCTCCTTCCTCGGGTCTTGTAGGTCCTTTATTTTTTAGCCTTTGCCTGGAATATTCTTCACTTCATTTTTGCCTGACAGCTATAACTCAGTCCCCTTTTGAAACCAAGTTATAATATTTTTAACCTCTCTTAACACAAAAACAACTTAAAATTTTTCTGTATTGCAGTTGTCCTAATGTATGTATGCATACATACATTGTGCATTTATTTGCTTAATGTCATTTAGACTGTAAGCTCTGTGATGCAAGAATTGTGTCAAATTGTTCATGGCACCTAGCCCAGCACCTAGCAGAGCTCCTCATATGAAGTGTTTGATAAGCAGTTGTTGAACATGAGTGAAAAAAGGAAGGGATTGAGTAGAATGAGAATAAGAGAAAAAGATCAAGTATGGAGTTGAGATCTCAATGAAATTTTCCAGAATGAGTATAATTTGGATTATTAAAAATTCAGGAAAGCATTGGGGCATGGTAAATAAGGAGTATATTTACGAAGCCAATTTGGGAACTGCTAGTTTTAGGCTTTCTTCCTAAGGTGGAGTAGGATGTTCATATACAGATGGAGCAAGAGAATATCATATATGTAGGTTGTCTGTGTTGTGTAAGTTTTGGCTGCTAATTTTAAAAGTTTGGAATTTTAAATCAACTGAAGATATTTTGAAAGTTTATGATGAGGTAAAATGACGTGACAAAGCAGTATTTTAGAAAGGTTAATTAGATAACTGAAAATTAATCAGCCCAAGGTAAAAATGTTTAAAATAATGTGATTCAGAATGTGTACTCTTGTTAAGGATAAAAGAAGGCATGTGTCTGTCACAAACAGTGGTTATATTTAAAATTCTACATTATTAGAATTTAAATGTTTCACATAATAGAAAAGCAGAAAATTTTTAAAGCTTTGAAAAAATGCAAAACCTGAAACAAAATTTTTTATTAACTTAATATTTGTACATCTAAAGTACAGATAAAAACATAAAGAAAAATATATGGACATTAAAACTGATGTATTTTAATTCTACATGGTAAAAAATATTAGCATATGTTGAATTTATAATCTATATATTTCAAGACCAAAGGTAATATTATATTTTTTTCAGGATTTATGTAAGAACAAAATTTTAGTCGTATTTCCCAGGAATATGAACAAATGAAATATTTTGAAGCAAGTACTGTGTCTACATTTTCTCTAGGATATTTTTATGTAGACTTTTCTATGGAAAGAAAAACAATCTACTGCCCAGCATCAGGGTCTTTTTGACTGGATCATATTTCTCGGGACTTTGCCAATATGCAATAAACTCTTCCATAAAAAATTTATGTTACCTCAGTGAGGGTGATTTTTCTGTACTCATCCAAATGAGTCTGAAAATTCTTGCCTCTTCATAGACAATATAATACATCTAGCCCAAAGAGCCTTAAAATTTTCTTTTGAAATTTATTTTTTCTCTGAAAACTGAGAATCTGACCAGGCATTGGGATGAGTGGTGAAATTATGCCTCCAGCCCCTCGAACAGAACTCCGCAGGAGAAAGGGGTTCATGGAAGCTCTGATTGTAGCATTTGTTGGATTTTTATTTGTTGAATGAAGAAAGAATAAAGAGGTCACCAGTTTTCCCAGTACCTACTGTTTTGCATGATTTCATTTTACTACACAGTAGCTCAGTTTTAAAAGCATGCGGCATTGCTAGCAAAGCATGCTGTGAACATTCTGTAAGGAAACAAATAAAATTTTACGGCATTCTGGTATTCAGAAGGTTTTAAAAAAATCATGTTGTACATTCTTTAGTCCTCACCTCACCTGGCCCCAGGCCATGTCCTTTTCAAGTTCATCCCTGAGAGCTGAAGATCTCTGTAAAGTTGTAGCAGTCTTTAAAAGCAGAGCGGATGGGAGACTTTTTGCATCTCTCCTTTGTCTATCTCACAGGAGATAACTGTGGTCTATTAGAATAACGAATGTTTTAAACTGTGTCTAGTTGCATAGTTCTTACATAAAACCAGCTTAAGTTTTATACTACTTAGCATAAACCACAAGAAGTCAAGACCTTGTGAAAAAGCAAAACCCTACCACTGTATTTAAACAAGATGCTTAAAAGTGAATCATTAGAATTATCTCAGTGATCAAGATGTTTCCTCTTTTATTTTCAAAAGCCAAGGGATTCTATGCAAAATTTCCTTGTGTCCTTATACAGAGTAGACTAACACAAGTCCCAAATAACTGTGGCTCTGAAAGTATAACACAGAACATGCTAATAGATATGAGGTGATTAAATAGGAAGCTCTCCCCATTTCAACCAAGCAGTTGCTGCCCATACAGAAAAGGTTTAGGGCTAGCCTCCAAGGCACCCATACTTTTGGGTATACCTGGTTTTAACTTGGATCACTTCAATCAGTAGCACCACCTACACAAAAGTGGAAGGAAACACTCCTTCCATTTAGATAGCTCAGATACAATTCATGCAGAACCACAAGGAGGTAAATGCAGCTTATAGAAGCTGGACAAGAAGAATTTAAAGGGAGAGAAGCCAATTCTATTAATAGATAATACATATTTAGGGCCAATCATTTTTTTGTACAGCATATTGGAAGGAAACAAATGTTCTTTATATTAAGTTGATTTTAAGTTGTTATATAAAGTAGGTATTTTGAATATATTTAAATAGAAAAATGTATGCTAACGATATGAGAAAGCAATAAGTAAAACCAGATACTGGGTTACAAAAGTGAGGAGCACATTAACAAAACTGCTCTGCAGAACCCAGATAATACAAAAAGAAAAGCAATCCCAGTGTAAAAGCCTATTCCTTTAGCATTCTTGACTCTAAATATTTACAAATTCCTTAATAAATATGAGAAATTTATTAGAGATTCCAACTGTATATTAGTGATGGCTTCTATACGTAGTTTAAGCTTACGTTAACCACACAATAATAAATAGTAAGCGATTAGTCATGCTCAAGCATTCCTTTTGCTGTCTTTATGTGAAATCTTAAAAATTAATTTTCAAATTTTGTTGTACATAAAAATTATGACTAGCTGAAATAAATATTTCTGGGACTACAGAAACTGATTCAGTAGTTCTAGTGTTGGGCTCAGAATTCTTGAATTGTAATACCCATCCTATATGACTCAAAGACAAGTAGCTTACTTTGAGAGAAATGTTTCCCTTAGGTGAGTAATCTCAGCAGGGATAGATAGATTGATCAATAGACTAGATGTCCTCTAGCTAATTATAGTTAAGTCTCTGACTCCTAACCTAAAGAAGTAGCATTATTTCTGCTAACAATTTTTTGGATTCACTCATGAACTCAGGAACGAAACATTTTCCTGACTCTGACAGTTTATATAACGACTGATCTCGTTTACCAATTCAGGTGAAGTCATCTCTTTGGCATACTCCATTGGTAACCATGTCAACTGCTTATCCTGCAGCCCCTCGGTTTGGTGCCTCTCAGCATCCAGCATAGACAATGATCCAACACAGGATGTCATTTAGCTGCAGTAAGTAATTGCTCTTCATTTTACTCTGTTAAGAAGCACTCTTGCTTATTGATTTTGGGCTGCGCCTGAAGCATGACTACAATTTTTTTCCAACAACCTGAATCTGTTCCTATTGATCAACAAATGCTGCCCTTCTGGCAAAATTTGTTACACCAAAAACACAGAGCAAGAAAAGAATGCACATAAAGTAAAACACCACTATGGGAAAGAGCCAGCAACTGGTGCTTGCTTATCTAATGCCACTAGCGATGAAACAGACTGAAAAGGAACAAATTAGAAGGACTCGCCATTCTGTGTTTCCTTTTATTCTCTACTTACTAATTAATTCAGTATGATTATGTAGTTGGATGTGTTTAAATAGCAACTCTGTATTTGCTTTTACACAATTGTCCAGGAGGTCTGTGGGTAAAGTCCTTATCTGTGGAAGGTTTCCCTCTGGCTAACAGATAATTTTAGTGGTGAACCATACTAGTTAAGAATTTGTACTTGCAGACATAGTTATCGATTTGTATCCTATCTTATTCACTTAAAGGCTGCATAATATTGAGTAAATAACAACTCTGAGCTTGGTTTTCCTCATCTGTAAAGTGAGTATATATATGGTTGTCACAAAAGGATGATTATATAATTTAAGAAAAGATATGAAGAAATAAAAATGAACCATCTGTAATGGCAAGGATATGAAACCCAATTATCAAGGGGGCAGTTGCTCAAAGTGAGAAACAGTAATGTATTCTACCAGAGGTGCAGACTTCTCAGTCTTCAAGTCCCTTGAATGAGGTGTAGAATCTTGGCTTTGCCTTTATCATATGAGTTTTGATATAGTCCCTTAATCACTGTTTTGAAGGTTCAGGCCGTGTCCCTGTCTGTTGACCGGGTACAAGCAATTGATGTAAAACACTCCAGACTTCCTATTTCCACAATAAGACTAGATGAAATCACAGGTAAATTTTCCAGCCAAAACATCTCTCATCACACTCAGACATCAGGCTTTTCTTAGACCCATCCCCACATAAATACCCTTATTGTTAGAAAAGATTAAATAACCAAATGAGATACTATACGGAATGTGCTTCTCACAATGCTTGGCACATAGTAATTAAAAGGGTGATGTATATCGTATGTAAGAATGTCAACATAGTGAGAAGGAACCTGATGTCTACAACAAAAGTACAGATATCTAATATTTCACCAAAATAACATTTTCATAGATACGTTAAGTCCTGCCATTAATAAAGTAAAACTATGTCAAAATTATGAAACATTAAATTGCAGCATTACAAAGGAAATTACTGAATTTTTCTTCACCTTGTTCTGCAGTAACCTGGAGTAAATCATTGCTATCCTCAAGCTGATAACTGTCTGCCTGTAATAAGAAGCTTTTTCCGTTATTCCCAATGTGCAAATATATCCAGCAAATTTGGCTAAAGTTCTTACTTCTATCCCTCATCACTGTGTCAATATAAAGCTGGGAACTCATCCTGCTACTTCGGGGCTAAAGGGTCATTTCTCCATCAGAATGAAGAATTTTCTGGAACACAGATACTTTTCTTGCCATTTATTATAGGTTAAAATTATTTACAAAGAAAAAGTAAAAACAATTTTAAAATTCAGCTTTTCATGACCACTTGTCATGGTTAAGCCTATACATGCTACATTCTGGCACCTTTGTACATGTGGTATTAGCCATTGCAGCCATTTTTTCTTTCATTGAGTAAGGCTATTTAGGGATTAGGAAAATACAAATTATTTCACTGCTCTTGCTGTATTGACTAGCCTTATATCACAGCATACTGTACTGATCCCCCTTCCTTACGGGAGCCACTTTGTATATTCTAACACATTCTCTGAGAAACCCTTTTCTGTGGAAATATGCCTTTGCTTTACAGTTAAGATGTATTCATAATGCTGCAGTTAAAGTTTGCCTGTTGGTCATGTTTTTATCCCATAGTTACCATTACATATCATGAGCTATCTGAAGGAAAGGATCATAATTCTTTTTTAATATGTATTCCAAAACACTAGCAGAGCACGGTACATCCTCATGTACTCAGCAGAAAAGATCAGAAAAGAATAGAGCAATGCAAGGAAGAAAAGTGTGTATTAAGGTGGGTACCCAGGGTGCAGGAAACATTTTAGACATATCTTCATAACTCAGATTTTAAGTATGAAACATTTAGTGATTTTTCTGATGTATATTACCCAAACATTACAGATATATACAGATGTCAATGGATGGAGAGATACATAGACAGACATACACACATATTCAAATACACTATCACCTACCACTGGGAATTAGTCTGTACATAACTCATTTGCATCTAAAATACATAACAAAATAAACACACTTCAGGTTTCTATTAATCCATATAATCATTGCCAGCTGCAGAATAATCAATTTTGGTAACACAATGGGGAAAGAGAAATTCTTCAGAAAATATGACAAAATAAAAAATATTTCCACAAATTGTGAGAAATAATATTCCAGACTATATTAGCCCCATTTTAACCATCAGGATGCAGTGTTTCTCATAAAAGTAAAGGTATTCTATGACTCACTTGACCGATTTAAAAGAAATTAAATTTATGTAATAACCTAAGAAGCAGGTTAGACTTCAATTTCCTGGTATCAGTGGTTTCAAAGGGTTTGAGAGTTTACCTTGCTTGCAAGGGCAAGTTGGCCCACCACGGTGTCATGAATGTTGAGAGTAGACATGAGATTCTGAGGTTGGGACCCAGGCACTTTATTACCCATGGAGCCATAAGCTTTCTGTGTGCATTGGTTCCCTGTGCTCCCAGTCACACAGGGGCCGTGCAAGTAACCCAGGTGGATTTTGTATACACAGTAGGTTTGCATCATACTTGGGGAGCCACAATCTTTTAAGGGAGGCTTCTAGCAAACCTGCTTAACTTGCAGGTTTTAGTATAAATGACATTTTAGATATTAACATAGAATGTCAAAGAGCTTTGTTTTATTTTGTTATCTTTTAATCAGAAACACCACCCATAGTTCCAACAGATAATTTTGTCTTACACAAGTGAATGTGAGTACCAAAAAGGCAAAACATGCGTATAATAAAAGATAAAATACTAACTATTGCCTAAGTTATTTGAAGTTTTATTTTTGTGACACATGATTGAAAGAAGTATGTTTCTGAAATAAAAGGCAGCAGCAGGTTAAATTGCTTAGGGACTCAACATTTTGAGTGAAATGCAATATTCAAATATTCTCAAGTATCACTTAAAGAAGTGTCAGGTCAGAATACATTGAAGATGTTTCCACAGGACCCTTAGAAGGTCCTTAAACATGGTTAGATATGTTATCTTTTTTGATGTTTCATTCAGTTTGATAATCTCATTGATTCAATACTATTCATTGGAATTAATTTTATTCCTCCTGGTGGTAAAATATATGCTAGAGTGAATTGTGCCTTCTGAGGCATTTTTTTCCTCTGCCTTGTTGGAAAAGTTATTGAATCTTTAAGATCACTTTTAAAAGTAATTTTAGTGTGATTTAGACTTCTTGGCAGTTATCCTAGTATCTCTGGAAATACTGATCTTTCCTCTCCTTCTTCTGAGTGCTTTCAAACATCAAACATCTTTGTGCCCCCCAATGTCTAGCTTGTGGCTTAGCATAGACACAATATCTAAAGCCTCACAAGTGAGATATTCATAAACTGTCCTGACTTTGAGCTAAGCAGATAATCTCAGAGGATTACTCACATTTTTTAAAAAGGTGTAAAGGCCTGCAGTAAATGTCAGATTTCTATAGATCATTTTAACATGCTTTTCTAAGTCTCCTAGAGTATGTTAAGTGAGCTATCCAGTAAAGTTATCTGGAAGGCTCCACTCCAAGGAGCAAAATTATAACTTTTTGCCCAGCTTTATCAAGTATACTTGAAAACAAAAATTGAGCATATTTGAGGTATACAATGTGATGTTTTGATATACATGTACATTGTGAAATGATTACCACAACAAGGTAATGAATATATCCATCCCTTCCAGTAGTTACCATGTTTTATGTGTGATGAAAATACAAGTTGAGCCTCCCTAACCCAAAAATCCACAATCTACAATGTTCAAAATCTGAAGATTTTCAGATTTTTTCTGTTTTCATGAGATCAAATTTTGTAGATTCCATGTATAAATGCGATCATGAAGTATTCTTTCATTCTATGTCTGGCTTATTTCACTTAGCATAATACCCTCTATGTTCATCTATATTGATACCAATGACAAAATACTCTTCCTTCTTAAGGTTGAATAATATTCCATTATATACATACAGACAAATACATAGATAGACATCACATTTCTTTACCTGTGTATCCATTTATAGACATTTAGGTAGTTTCTATATCTTGGTTACTGTGGATAACACTGCAATTAACTTGGGAGTGCAGATATCTCTTTAGCATATTGATTTCATTTCCTTTGGATGTATATCCAGAAGTGGGATTTCTGGATCATATGTTAGTTCTATTTTTAGTTTTTTGAGGAATCTTTATACTGTTTTCTATAATGGATAACCCAATTTATATTTTACTAACAATGTACAAGGGTTCCCTTTCTCTACACCCTTGTCAACTGTGTAATCTTTTGTCTTTTTGGTAATAGCCATTCTAACAGATATGAGGTGATATCTCATTGTGGTTTTGATTTGCCTTTCCCTGATGATTAGTGGAGCTGAGCATTTTTTTCATATACCTGTGGGCCAACTGTATGTCTTATTTTGAGAAATGACTATGCAGGTCTTTTACCTATTTTTAACCAGATTAATTGTGTTCTAACTATTAGGTTGAGTTCCTCGTGTAGTTTTGGATTTTAAGCCCTTACTGGACTTAGGGTTTGCAAACATTTTCTCCAATTCCATGGGTTGTTTTGTCATTTTGTTTCCTTGCATTTAAAGAACATTTTAGTTTGATGTAGTCCCATTTGTTAATTTTTGCTTTTGTTGCTTGTATTTTGGTGTCATATCAAAAAAATCATTGCCAAGATCAATATCAATGAGCTTTTCTCCTATGTTATATCTTAGGACGTGTATAGTTTTAGATATTATGTTTAAGTTGTTAATCCATGTAGAATTGATTTTTGTCTATGGTGTAGATATGGGTCTTATTTAATGTTTTTGCACATTGATATCCAGTATTTTGACACTATTTATTGAAGAGACTGTCCTTTCCTCATTGTGTATTCTTAGTGGATTTGTCTAAGATTAGCTGACCCTATATAAATGAGTTTGCTTCTGGGCTTTCTATTATGTTCCATTGGTCTATGCATCCATTTTTATGCTAGTACCATACAGTCTTGATTACTGAATCATTGTAATATAATTTGAAATTAAGATGTGTGATGCCTCCAGCTTTGTTCTTCTTCCTCAAGATTCTTTTAGCTATTCATCATCTTTTGTGATTTCTTAAATTTTTGGATATTTTTTTCTATTTCTGTGAAAAATGTCATTGGAATTTTGATAGAGATTTGGTAGATCACTTTGGGTAGTATGGGCATTTTGATAATATTAATTCTTTCAATCGATGAACATGGGATATTGTTCTATTTATTTGTGTCTTCTTCAATTTCTTTCATCAATATTTTACTGTTTTCAGTGGCCAGAACTTTTAATTGCTTAGTTAAATTTGTGCCGAAGTATTTCATTCTTTTCAATGCAATTGTAAATGGATTGTTTTCTCAATTTCTTTTTCAAATACTTCAATGATATTGTATTAAAACACAACTGATTTTTGTATGCTGATTTTACATCCTGCATCTGTATTGAATTTGTTTATTAGTTCTAACAGTTTTTTGTGGAGTATTTATAGTTCTCTAGGTATAAGATCATGACATTTGTCAACGGAGACAATTTTTCTTCTTTTCATTTGGATGGCTTTTATTTGTTTTTCTTATGTAACTGCTCTGGTTAGGATCTACAGTACTATGTTGAATAGTAGTGACAAGAGTTGTCATCCTTGTCTTGTTTATTTGATCTTAGAGGGAATGCTTTCAGCTTTTCACCATCAAGTATTATGTCAGCTGTAGGATTGTCATGTATCACCTTTATAGTGTTTAGATACAACACAATATCTATACAACACTTTACCTAATTTATTGAGAGTTCTTATGAAATAATGTTGAATTTTGTCAAATGCTTTTTCTGCATCTATTGAGACGATCATATGATTTTATCCTTCATTATATTAATATGGTAGATCATGTTTATTGATTTGTGTATGTTAAAGCATCCTTACATTTCATGGATATATTCCACTTGATCGTGGTGTATGATCCTTTTAAAGTGTTGTTGAATTCAGTTTACTAATATTTTGTTGGGAATGTTTACATCTATTTTATCAGACATATTGGCCCTAAATTTTCTTTTCTTGTACTGCCCTTGTTGGCTTTGGTATCAGGGTAATGCTGGCCTCCTAAAATGAGTTTGGAAGTGTTTCCTCCTCTTTAATTTTTTGCAAGAGTTTGAGAGGATTGGCATTAATTCTACTGTAAATGTTTGGTAGAACTTACCAGTGAAGGCATCAGGTCCTGGGCTTTTTTTGATGGGAATTTTTTTTTTTTTTATTACTGATTCAAACTTCCTACTTGTTATTGGTCTGTTCAGATTTAGAATTAATACTTTTCTTATTGCTTCTATATATATATATATTAATATGTATTGAGTTAGGCGTGAACATTATCAATTCAGCAAGCTTATTTGAAAACTCATTCCTGTTCTACAATTTGCTCAACTCCCAAACATCTTCATGTAGATTGTCTCGTAACTATGTTAATAACATTGTTTCATTTCCTGAAAATTCTTCATGTCAAATATTTGCTTTTCAAAATATTTAAATTAAAACCATCATAATGCCATCTTGAATGTCAAGTATTTGCCATTTCAAAGTAATTCTATTATTAGCTGTCACTGTAAGCATTATCTAAAACAGTCTGCATGGGACATCCTACTATGAAAATGGCTGCACTAAATAATGCTCCTACTCAATTTTCCTTTGGTTCTCAGCATACAGTGTCTAAGTAGGCTTAGAATTCATGGTTCTTGAATAAGAGTCCTAGGCTATAATTCACTCAGGAGCAAAAGGTCACTGGAATATAAATAGTAC
Source organism: Lemur catta (assembly GCF_020740605.2). Classification (NCBI taxonomy): domain Eukaryota; kingdom Metazoa; phylum Chordata; class Mammalia; order Primates; family Lemuridae; genus Lemur; species Lemur catta. The sequence continues at coordinate 6,789,014 of NC_059151.1, read as the reverse complement.
AAATTGATGAATAAGTCAAAATATACCTGTGATTCTCATCTTCTATTCATTTCTTAAATCACAGCAATCTGAATTCATCTTCAAATGGCCTCGGAATTCTTAGAAATATTTCATCCTTCTTCAGTTGATTTTCTTCTTGGCTTTCATGAAACCACACTCTCCTGGAATTCCTCCTAGCTCTCTGGCAAGTCTTTCTCTTCGGGGATTCCCTGCCCTTCTTCTTAGCCCTTCCATGTTGGTGTGCCTCAAGATTTACTTAAGTTTTATATATGGGTAACTCTGACATCATAGACCTCTTAGCTAATTTCTAGACCCACATGTTTTTGCTTTCCTGAAATCTGCATAAACTTCAACAGGTCCAAAACTGAAATTATTTTCTTGCTCCTAAACTGTTCTATTCCTGCATTTCTGGCTTTATCAACTGGATGGCAACATCATCTTCCCAGGTGCAAAAGTTACACTACTGGGAGTCGTCAGTAGCTTCCCATTCCTATCCAATATACCTGTTCACTTGTATAATCACTCTAACACTTTCTATCTCCTGGCCTCTTCCACTACCCAGACCAAGATCAGTGCTAACTACATCTTTCTCACCCTTGCCTCATCCTTAACCCTCTTGATGCACTTGTTAGCTATAGTGCAGCCTAAGGAGATTTTTAGAAAATAATTTTAATCATTTCATTTCCTTGGAAGCTTCAGTGTCTCTCATTGCTTTCAGATTAAAGTTTAAACTCCTTCAGATGGTTGAAAGGCCCTTCAGCATTTGTATTGCCTTCTTTGTCATGCCTGCTACTTTCATATTCTAGATTCCAGTCATGCCAATATCTTCTATTTCCTAGGCCATAGCATGTTCTCCTACCTTTTTTTTCCCTCTGCTAGTGACTTTCATTAGACCTCCTTAACTGACTTCTATTTATCCTTAAAGTTGTAGCACAACTGTCATTTACTCCAGTAAGCTTTTCTTCACCACACAAATTCAGGTTAAATGTCCTGCCTAAGTGTTCTCAAGGTAGTCCACAAAAAGGTATAGAAATTGCCTTACTATATTGTGATTTTCTGCCTAGTCTTTTCTCAACTAGATCAGTTACCAAGTTTGAATATGAAAAGAGTTGTCACAGTATAATGTAGCTATTTTTATCCACTAAACTTGGCAAAATACACTAAGAATGAGGTCAACAGTGCAGTTCTTTATAGAAATTATTCCAATTGGCAGGGCACTTGGCTTACTTCAACTGTTTTGACCACAGAGGGTCCAGATGCTCAACATCTGGGCACTTATTTAAAAAGCAGTGCTTTATTTTGTTTATAATGTTAAAACTATTCAGAATAACAAAGGTAGCCTAATCTCAACTCCTAAGAAAATTATTTAAAATTTAAATGAAGTAGTCATTTAGAAGCTGCAACATTCTGCAACATTGTGAAGGCTGGAAGAATACAAAGATGACTGGGGCAAAGCCTCTGCCTTCAAGTAGCCCAAACTTTAAAGGAGAGACAAGTATTTGAGGGAAAATATGAGGAAGGTTAACAATGGCTGTAATAATAAAAAGAGGTGTCCTGAAGATACAGAGGTGGGTAATAATGCTTCCAGTAGGTTTAGGGAGTAGGATCTAAAAAACTTTATGGAAGGTATCACATGAAGTGTTGGTAATGGCTAAAATTCAGATGAATGGAGAATGGAGAGATAATTTCCATGTGGAGCTAGTACCATTGTGATCGAAAGCTTGAAATAAAGTGAGAGAATGCAAGACCTGCTTAAGAAACATCAATTATCCATACAGGTATAGCATATTTTGAATCGGAAAGACTGGGTTATGGTAAAGGAGAGCTGTTGGTGAGATTGTAAAGTAGCACACAAATGTGATATTAGTAGAGACTTTGTTCAGTTAAGTACAGGGATCCATTTAAGGTTTCCAAGCAGTGTAGTCATTCTTTAGGAATGAAAGAAATATGTAATAAACTATTTACATTGACTCTATCTTGACATTTTCTTTAAGCTGTATGAATTTTGTAGAAAGTATCAGTCCCACATAATTTGATGCTCTCCTTGCCAAAATAAAAAGGGAGATTAAAGTGATTTGAATAGTACAATGAAAATATGCCACCATTGAAATGCTAATGTGGATGCAGCTTCTGCTGAAGTAAAATTTTGATTGTGGGATATGTAAATTTTGGGAAGAAGAGGTTTCACTTTTTATTTGAAAAATATATTCCAGAGTATAACTGTTATGATATTTTTCATAAATCATTTCTAGTGTTTACTTTCCCCCATTTTTCTTATGCTATCTTTGCAGAGAAGAATCAGCAATTGTTCTTTACCTACATGTATGAAGTGAGAAGAGGGAAAATATCTGTAATTTGTCAGCCTTTTCATTTTCCTTGACTATTAATCAGTTCATGATCTCAATGAAATTATATAAAACGTCTTTGTCATACTAAGACTATATTTGCAATCTGAGTAAGTTTATGATAAAATAATATTCATTTTCTTAGATTGAGTAGTTTCTAGATTTTTACTTTTGCAAAGCAGCTGTAGAGAAAATAAAGGACATAAAGGACACAGCACATAAACTGATTACATTGCAAAGTGTAATTGAAAACATGTGCTCTGCAGTATTTGAGTAAATGGCAGGCATATAATCGTCAGTTTTTCTTTCTTTAAAGTAGGCATATGGGTAACAGGAAATAAGTTTGAATTAATCTTTATGGGGAAGCCAAATTACTTCCTCTTTAGTACTCATTTCTTAGCAGAATATTTAACATGTTCTGTATTTGAATATAAAGATTCTTTTAGAAGTACAGTAATGATATGTGGACTGGATTAAACACGTAGCAAGTGTTCAATACTCAGACAGTATATATTTCATAATAAAAGATATTTAATTAAAAATATGTTCTAGCTGAGGACTTTTTTATATATAATAAAGAGTCTTCACTTTGAAATCTATAAATTGGATTTTTAAAAATGCCCATGAACACAGTACATCTTAGCTGCTAAATTTTGTAGCCATCATGGAGCTCTTCCATTGTAAGTTCACTTCATAATTCATAGTGTCCTTCTGAAAACTCTTAATAGAATTTTAATTTATACTTTTCTTTAAGGGTTCATGTCCTAACTTTTCTTTCAAAACATTTTTGGGGGCTCACATAATATTACATATTGTGCACTTGCTTTTACGGAGACTTTATTTTGTAAGTATATAATGTGCATGCATACAATGTATTAAATATATTTCACTGGTAGTTAATTAATTAGGACCATATTCATACAAACTAGGAAATATAACCCTTAGTTACTTTAAAGAAGATCTCAGGGTTTATTGAAAGCTGTCATTCTAAGAAATATTGATGGATTTGGGGCTTCTATTAGGGGATAAGAAACTATGTAATTTATGTACACTAGTATACATCAAATGCACTATCATTTATTGACAGGCAATTAACATAGTAGAAACTTGGAATTAGATAATCCGTATTAAAATTTTGGCTGTAGATTACTTCTACTATGTAACTTTGGATAAACTATGAAAAGTGTCTGAGATTTTGTTTCTTACTATTAATTATGGCTAATCCTTATTTCCCAAAATATAGAGATTAAGTGACCTATATAAAGTGCATGCAGGGTGTTTACTACGGGTATTAACTTTACATATAACCGAAACTATGACCTTGTTTCTATTATCAAGAAAGCTATATTATGCTCAGGTATTTGAAATGTAATTGAATATCAAAAAATTTTTCACAAAAAAGACACACCTGTGTGCATCAATAAGTATGTATATTTACAAGCAAACCCTTATACTTGCAAGTAACTGTACATTTTTGTGTGGAGAGAAGCACACTGAAGCATTAGAGCTGTGTATGTGCTGTCCCCACAGATGGAATTAGTATGCCCTGAACTTAACTCAGAGGAGACCTCTAAACTCTGATCTCCCAGGAACCTCTAAATCAAACCTTTTTGTATTACTCTGTATGTATGAAGTGCAGTGCAATTAACAGAGTTTTACTTACTATATTTGTGCTTTGGGGCAAATAGTTAATAGCCTATCCAGGTAAAATAAGTGTGATGCAAGACTCATGCCACACTTAGTATTAACTAGTTTTTTTCTAGCCCATTTAGGCATAGAATTCTAGAAATGAAGGCCTTTAGTAGGGCCTGTCCTGCCTCCAAGTGCTTAGAACTTAAATTTGGCAGTCTTTTACAAGACAACAGCTGCTCTCTTTGCAAGAGGTGGAGCATGGAAAGAAGATAAACCCTTATTCTATATAGGGCACAAACAACAGCTTGGCGCAGAATACACTGGAAACAATGATATTTAATACAGACTACAAAAGAAGTTATATAAGATCTACTTTAGGAACTTTTAAGGGCAGCATTACAATAATCCAATTTTAAAGACAGGAAAGAGTTCATAACTTTGAAAAAGTATGCTTTAGGACAAAAATCTATTCTAAAGTATTATATACTTTAGAAAAAAAATCTCAGGAAAACGATGATACCTTAACTTTGCAGTATCTTAAAAATTTCTAGTAGCAAGAATCAAACCCAAGATTTTGAACCTCAGTGGCAGACAGAAGAAAAGAATTATGATAAAATGTGACTGAAGTTACATTAACCCTATTTTCTAGATATCTGTAAAAGCATTAACACAATACAATTCTCACTGAATTACCAGTTCCCTTATACACATGAGATAAACTGTCCTGAATAAACTGTGAAACTGCACCAGTGAAGTCAGATGAAATGAGATGTAGAACCATATAATCAGACATAAATAAATATGGCCATAAAAATAATTTTACCAAATATACAATTAAATTATACTCATGGTACACTGCATAGAAGAAACCTCTCTAAGGTTTATGTATTCAGCGGAATGCTCCTTTTGAGAATTTTCAAAGTGAATATGTGACAGCTATATATACTGGGAAAAAAAAAAAAAAAAAAGTCTTACCGGCAGAAATCCTCTGGTCTGAATTTAAAATCCATTTTTATTTGTTAACTTTTTAGAGAAAAAAATATTTATTGAACTGCTGCTAAATTCCAGGCACTATTCTAGCCATTCACGATGCAACAGTGAAGAAGGTGAAGCTTTGTCCCCCCATGGAGCTTACAAGGGAGACTGAAACTCAGCCGTAAGTACGTATATTCCTATACTGCTGAAGGCTATGAAAAAATTAATAAGCATGATGAGGTAGAGAATGCCTTGATGAGGGTTTGAAAGCTGATCTAGTTGAGTAGTAAAAGAAATACATTTTAACCTGAAACTTAAATCATGAGTAGAGGTAGCCAGATAAAGATATCAGGATAGCGAAACTCAGGAAAAACTAACAGTATCTATAGGAGGACCTCACAGTCATTACAGGAAACCCAGTGTGTTTGCAGAGGAGAGAATGAAGAAAAACCGTAGAAAACAGGTCAGAAAAGTAGTCAGGAGCCAGATCATGTAGCATAATGGCAATGACTGTTTTCAAATTTAACTGCATTAAAGTATAGGATAATTTTAAATAGAATAGTGATGGATAAAACACAACACTTTGAAAAAGTGACTTTGACTTCGCTGTGGAGGATATAGCAGGTAGGAATAAGAACAAGGAATTAGTAGGCTATTGCTATAGGCCAGGAGAGAGACAACCTGGAATTTTGGAGCTTCAAAATACATTTATTTAAGTGTTAAGTTTGGGTTTCTATATAGTTTTATCTTCTTGTTTTTGAGTCTGAAGTTTGTTTTCAGACATTAAATATTTGTATAGTTCCTTGAAAATTCATAAGCAGCAGCACTATGACTACAATGTCCACTGGATAGAATAGTTCTTTTTTTTTTTTTATTCTTATTTCACCATATTGTGGGGGTACAAAAGTTTAGGTTATGTATATGGCCCTTGCCCCCCCACCCTGAGTCAGAGCTTCAAACGTGTCCAGCCCCTAGACAGTGCGCATCACACTCATTATGTATGTATGCACCCATCCCCTCCCCCACCCACATCTGCCCGACACCCGATCAATGTTATTCCTAAATGTGTTCTTAGGTGATGATCAGTGAAACCAATCTGATGGTGAGTACATATGGTGCTTATTTTTCCATTCTTGGGATACTTCACTTACTAGAATGGGTTCCAACTCTTTCCAGGAAAATACAATAGGTGCTATATCACCATTATTTCTTATAGCTGAGTAGTACTCCATGGTATACATATACCACAGTTTATTAATCCATTCGTGTATTGATGGGCACTTGGGTTGTTTCCACATCTTCGCGATTGTGATTTGTGCTGCTATAAACATTTGGATGCAGATATCTTCGTTATAGAATGTCTTTTGTTCTTTTGGGTAGATGCCCAATAATGGGATTGCTGGATCAAATGGTAGGTCTACTTGAATCTGTTTAAGGTATCTCCATATTGCTTTCCACAGAGGTTGCACTAGTTTGCAGTCCCACCAGCAGTGTATGAGTGTTCCTGTCTCTCTGCATCCCCGCCAACATTTGTTGTTATGGGACTTTTTGATAAAGGCCATTCTCACTGGAGTTAAGTAATATCTCATTGTGGTTTTGATTTGCATTTTCCTGATGATTAGAGATGTTGAGCATTTTTTCATATGTTTGTTGGCCATTCTTCTGTCTTCTTTTGAAAAATTTCTGTTCATGTCCTTTGCCCACTTTTTGATAGGAAAAACCTAAGTTCTAAATAGATTCTAGTTATCAGTCCTTTATCGGATGTGTAGCATACAAAGATTTTTTCCCATCCTGCAGGTTGTCTGTTTACTCTTGTGACAGTTTTTTGGCTGTGCAGAAGCTTTTTAATTTAATCAGGTCCCATTTATTTTTATTGTTGCTGTGATTGCCTTTGGGGTCTTCTTCATAAATTCTTTGCCTAGGCCAATGTCTGTAAGAGTCGTTCCCACATTTTCTTCTAGAATTCTAATAGTTTCACTCCTAAGGTTTAAGTCTGTTATCCACTGTGATTTGATTTTTGTGAGAGGTGAAAGGTGTGGGTCCTGTTTCAGTCTTCTACATGTGGCTATCCAGTTTTCCCAGCACCATGTATTGAATAAGGATTCTTTTCCCCAGAGTATGTTTTTGTCTGCTTTGTCAAAGATTAGATGGCTATGTGAGGATGGTTTTATATCTGGATTCTCGATTCTGTTCGACTGGTCTGTGTCCCTGTTCTTGTGCCAATACCAAGCTGTTTTAATAACCACAGCCTTGTAGTATAGTTTGAAGTCTGGTAAATCAATGCCTCCCATTTTGTTCTTATTGCTTAAAATTGCTTTTGCTAAACGGGGTCTTCTCTGGTTCCATACAAAGTGTGAAGTTATTTTTTCTATATCTGTGAAAAATGATGTTGGTAATTTAATAGGGATTGAATCTGTAGATCACTTTGGGAAGTATAGACATTTTAACATTGTTGATTCTTCTGATCCATGAGCATGGTATGGTTTTCCACCTGTTTATGTGCTCTGTGATTTCCTTCCTCAGTGTTTCATAGTTTTCCCTGTAGAGGTCTTTTACCTCCTTATTTAAATGTATTCCTAGGTACTTTATTTTCTTTGGTGCTATGGTGAAGGGTATTGAGTCTTTGATTTGGTTCTCCGTTTGACTGTTATTGGCATATATGAATGCCTCTGATTTGTGGGTATTGATTTTGTATCCTGAGACTCTACTCAATTAATTTATCAGTTCCAGGTGTCTCTTGGTTGAATCCTGGGGGTTTTCTAGATATAATATCATATCATCTGCAAAGAGTGAGAGTTTGATCTCTTCTGTCCCCATTTGGACACCCTTGATTCTGCTCTCTTGCCTGATTGCTCTCGCAAGGACTTCCAGCACTATGTTGAATAGCAGTGGGGACAGTGGGCAGCCTTGGCTGGTTCCAGTTCTAAGTGGGAAGGCTTTCAATTTTTCCCCGTTCAGAATGATGTTGGCTGTGGGTTTTGTCATATATGGCTTGTATCATTTTTAGATAGGCCTCATCTATGCCTAGTTTGTTAAGTGTCCTTATCATAAAAGGGGGTTGAACTTTGTCAAATGCTTTTTCTGCATCTATTGAGAGGATCATACAGTCTTTGTTGTTGCTTTTATTTATGTGGTGTATTACATTTATAGATTTGCGTATGTTGAACCATCCCTGCATCTCTAGGATGAAGCCCACTTGGTCGTGATGGATTATTTTCTTGATAAGCACCTGGATTCGATTTGCTAGGATTTTATTGAGAATTTTTGCATCTGTATTCATGAGGGATATTGGTCTGTAGTTTTCTGTTTTTGTTGTGTCCTTTCCTGGTTTTGGTATTAGAGTTATGTTGGCTTCATAAAATGTGTTGGGGAGGATTCCATATTTCTCGATGTTGTGGAATAACTTTTGTAGGATAGGCACTGGTTCTTCTTTGTAGGTGTGGTAAAATTTGGGTGTGAAGCCATCTGGTCCTGGGCTTTTCTTTTTGGAGAGGTTTTTTATTGCTGTTTCGATTTCAGTTCTTGATATTGGTCTGGGCAGGAATTCCATTTCTTCCTGGTTGAGCCTAGGGAGGTTGTGTGTTTCTAAAAATTTGTCCATTTCCTCCACATTTTCCAATGTGTGTGCATAAAGGTTTTTGTAGAATTCATAGATGATATCTTGTATCTCTCTGGCATCAGTTGTAATTTCTCCTTTCATGTTCCTGATGGAGGTTATTAGAGATTTTTTTTTCTGGTGTTAGTCTAGCCAAAGGCGTGTCGATTTTGTTTATCTTTTCAAAGAACCAACTTTTTGTTTTATTAATTTCCCGTATAATTTCACTCCTTCTGCTGGGTTTCGGGTTGGTCTGTTCTTCTCCAGCTCTTTGTGTCTACTCATTAGGTTGTCTATTTGTAAATTTTCTGTCTTTTTGATGTAGGCATTTATGGAAATAAACTTTCCTCTCAGGACTGCTTTAGCTGTGTCCCACAGATTTTGATAACTTGTGTCTCCTTTGTCATTTAGTTCAAAGAATCTTTTGCTTTCTGTCTTGATTTCCTCATTTATGAAATGATTGTTCAGGAGAAGGTTGTTTAGCTTCCATGACTTTGAGTAGAAACGAGAATTTGTTAGGGTTGATTTCTACTTCTATTCCACTGTGATCTGAGAAGATGCATGGTATAATTTCTATTTTTAAAATTTTTTTAAGACATGCTTTGTGTCCTAGGATATGGCCAATCTTAGAGAATGTCCCATGAGCTGATGAGAAGAACATATATTCAGTGGAGTTTGGATAGAATGTCCTGTAAATGTCAGTCAGGCCCATTTGCTCTAGCGTTCTGTTTAAGTCCATTATTTCTTTGTTTATTTTCTGTTTGGAGGATCTGTCCTGTGCTGTCAGTGGGGTGTTGAAGTCTCTGGCTATTATGGTGTTGTTGTTTATCATTTGGTTTAGTCAAGTAGGGTTTGCTTTATAAATCTGGGCGCACCTAAGTTGGGGGCATACATATTAAGTATAGTTATGTCTTCTTGTTGAACTGTACCCTTCACCATTATATAGTGACCATCTTTGTCTCTCATTACTTCTGTTGACTTAAAGGCTAAGTTATCTGAAATTAAAACCGCCACACCAGCCTTCTTTTGGCTTCTGTTTGCTTGAAATATTGATTTCCATCCCTTTATTTTTAGTCTAGATGCACCTTTGCAAGTTAGTTGAGTTTCCTGGAGACAGCAGATACTTGGCTTGTATTTTTTTTTTTTATCCATTGGGCCAGCCTATGTCTCTTGAGTGGGGAGAAGCCATTCACATTCATTGAGAGAACTGATAGGTGGGGAAGATTTGTGTTCATCCTGTTGTGTAGAACTTCGTTGCTATGTTTTCTTTCTTGGGCCACTGTGGTATCTGGCCTTTGTCTTTAGCTTTTGAGTAGTTTTACATTCGTGAGTGTTTCTTGTGCTGGTCCATGCACAACTCTTTTTTTTTGAGACACAGTCTCACTCTGTTGCCCAGGCTAGAGTGCCGTGGCATCAGCCTATCTCACAGCAACTTCAAACTCTTGGGCTTAAGCAATCTTCCTGCCTCAGCCTCCTGAGTAGCTGGGACTACAGGCATGTGCCATCATGCCCGGCTAATTTTTTCTCTATATATTTTTAGTTGTCCATATACTTTCTATTTTTAGTAGAGATGGGGTCTTGCGCTTGCTCAGGCTGGTCTTGAACTCCTGAGCTCAAATGATCCACCTGCCTCGACCTCGGCCTCCCAGAGTGCTAGAATTACAGGCATGAGCCACTGTGCCTGGCCTGCAACTCTGTTTTGAGTACTTCTTGGAGGGCTGGTCGTGTCTTGGTGAATTCCCTCAGTCTTTGTTTATCTGAGAATGTCTTAATTTCTCCTTCGTATACAAAACTTAGCTTTGCTGGGTACAACATTCTAGGCTGGGTATTATTCTGTTTCAGACGAGTGAGGATGGGGCCCCAGTCTCTTCTTGCTTGTAAGGTTTCAGTTGGGAAATCTGGCGTTATTCGGATGGTTTTCCTTTGTATGTTACTTGTTTAAGTGCCTCTTTAGTGGAAATTTTGGTCAGTCTGATGACTGCATAACGTAGTGTCTTCCTATTTGCAGTGAATCTCCCAGGGGTCCTTTGGGCTTCCTGTACCTGTGTATCTAGATTTGTAGCAAGATTTGGGAAATTTGGCTCAATTATATCTTCAAATAGCTTATCCAACCCTTGCGTAATTTCTTCTTCACCCTCATAAACGCCCATAACTCTCAGGTTAGGCTTCTTCACATAATCCCACATTTCTTGTTGACTCTGGTCTTTTCTCTTACTTCTTTGCTCCATCTCTGTGACTGACTTATTTAATTGGAAGGTGTTATCTTCGATCTCTGAGATTCTTTCTTCTGTTTGATCTACCCTGCTCTTGAGGTTTTCCACTGTGTTTTGTAGTTCCCTGAATAAATTCTTCATTTCCAGGAGTTTGGTTTGGTTTTTCTTTAATATTTCAATTTCTTTAGTTACTTTTTCTTCCAAGTCCTGGATTTTTTGTGTGGTTTCTTTGTGTTGGTTATCCATTTTTTTCTTGCGTATCGTTCAGTTTTCTGATGATCCATGTTTGTTTGAAATTCTTCTTCTGTCATTTGGTTAATATCCATTGCTAGAGAGCTGGTGTTTCTCTTTGGGGGTGTGCTTTCCGTTTGATTCTTCATACTTCTGGAGTTCTTTCATTGATTCCTTCCCATCTGGATCAGCTGCTGTTTCTTGCCTTTAGATTTTCATTTGGATGATGACACACCCTGTTTAGTCTCTGAGCCACTAGGTGGTGTTTGTGGGTAAGATTTGACCACACCCTGTGTGATGAGTCAGTAGATGCAGTAAAAGGGTGGGCAGAATGACCTCCCTGTCAGTAGGTGGTGCTTGCTGGGAGGGGCAGGCTGCAGTGTTGTTTTTGGGTCCTGTAACCAGCTCTTGTTCCTCTGGAGAGCCACTCTAGTGCCTCACATGTTGGGTGGGGCCCTGGGACTTCCAGGTGTGTCCTTATTCTGCACCTCAGTGGGGGCAGGTCAGAGAGTGAGTCTGGGCAGAGCTGGGTTGGGCGAACCTTCCCTCAAGCTCCACAAATGCTGTTAGCAGGGTTCAAAGGTCTGTTCTCTGTCTCTGGGCAAAGGTGTTAGGGAGGGGCTGGAATGGCCCCTTCTCAGCAGAAAAGTCTGCGTGTGGAGGGTGGGGTTGTCTGAGACCTACAGTTTAGAGCAGGCCTTGCTCCTTTCCACCCTCCCCCACGCCGCAGTTTCTCCGGGGCCCGTGTCAACAGGCAGGACCTCAAGGCAGTGGATCTACCCTATCATGCAGGCCAGGAGGTTCCCTGCCCAGGATAGCAGCCTGGGCTGGGTGCAGGGCCTTCCTGTGAGAGGAGGGCTGCCCCTCAGGCACGCTGATCTGCCCCTGAAGGCACACAAACTCAGTAGAGTCGTTCACAAATACCCCTTCTGTGCCCCAGGGCAATGCAATCCAGACCTGGGTGTACGGAATCTCGTCTGCAGGCCTGTCCCCTGGGCCCTGGAGATCAACCCCTGATACTTCCAGGATGACGAGTGCTGGTCTCAAGTCACCCACGGGGTGCCCCGGCTGGACTGGTGTCTCCCTGCCTCAGGATTTGCCTCCCTCTCCTGGAGTCACCAGGCAAGCAGCACCTAGGAGGGTGAGTGGGTAGGGAGATTGTGATCTGAATACCCCTCAGTCTGCTGTAGGTCCCCAAAAGGAGAGATCCCGTTCCCTGCAGATGCCTCCAGGTGGTGGCTGAATTGCCTCTCTCGGCAGTGGCCGGTAGGCAAAGGGAAGAATGAAGCAATATGGCGCCTGCCGATCAGCTCACTATCTTTGTCTTATCTTTTAATAGTTTTGAGAAAATCAATATTGTCAATTGTATATTAAAGAAATAGCTAAATACAGTAGTTCTAAAACCCTTCTACCTAAATAACCTTAATGACAGAAGAGTGAAACTTTCAGTTAGCAAGGGATGGGGAAAAACCAAAGAGTGCTTATCACAAAAGTGTGTTTAAAAACTCTTTTTTAAAAAAAACACTGATAATTTGCATTTTATTCAATAATATGTAATGTGTAATTTATTATAAAGATTGATTGCCCCTAAATTTTGAAAAAATGTTGTGATACTTCCATATACATATATTCTGCAGCTTCAAAGTCATCCTGAAGAATATAGTCAGTATTCCAGAAGCAAGAGTATTTAAGTTACACAAGCATAAACTTACTGAGATAGGTATTAGAAAGGCTAATCATAAATACATTTCAAATAAATATATGCTATTATATTTATTTCTAAGAAACCATGACAATCCCTATCATGTATGTGCCTAACAATACAGTGTCAAAATATGTGAGGCAAGAACTGATGGAACTTCAAGGAAAAACAGATGAATCCACTATTATAACTGGAGATTTTAACACCCCTCTATGAGAAATGGCCAGATCCAGCAGGCAGAAAATCAGCAAGGACATAGTTCCACTTAGCAGTATCATCAATCAACTGGATATAATTGACATCTATAAACTACTTTATCCAACAACAGCATATTATACATTCTCCTCAAGCTCTCATAGAATGCTCATGGAGATGAACAATATTCTGGGCCATAAAACACACCTTAGCAAAGTTAAAATAAAAAATCATACAATTGCTACTCTCAGACCACAATACAATTAAACTGGAAATAAGTGCAGAAGGATTGCTGTAAAAATCCCAAAATACTTAAGAGTTTAACAGCACACTTCTAAATAAAAATGAATCCAAAAGAAATCTTAAGAGAAATTTAAAAATTATTTTGAACTAAATGAAAACACAACTTATTGAAGCATGCAGAGAAAGTAGTGCTTAGCAGAGCTTTTATAAGATTGAATGCATACACTAGAAAGAAGAAAAATATAAAATCCATCATGTAAGCTTCCACCTTGAAAAACTAGAAAAATAAGAGCAAATAAAGAAAAGAAATGTCATTAGAACACAAATCAATGAAATTGAAAATACGAAATCAATAGAGATCAATTAAACTACAAACTGGTTATTCAAAAATAAATAAAATTAATAATTCTCTAGCCCCCTAAGAAGGTGAGAAAACAGATACAAATTACTAATGTTAGAAATGGAAGAGGGGACATCATTACAGATTACATGAACATTGAATTGATAATCAAGGAATATTAGGAACAAGTCTATGGCTACAAATTTGATAATCTGGATGAAATACATCAATTCCTTGAAAGACACAATCTGTCAAAACTCACACAAGAAGAAATAAACAATTTGAATACATCTATATCTGTTAAAGAAACCGAATAAACAACCTTCCAAAAAAGAGAGCACCATGTCCAGATGGGTTCACTAGTTAATTCTACCAAAATTTAAAGGAAGAAATTATACAAATTCTATACAATCTCTTTCAGAAGACTGAAGCAGAAGGAATACTTCCTAACTCATTCTATTAGTCAGCATTACCCCAATATTGAAACCAAAGACATTGCAACAAAACTAAACCACAGATCAACATCACTCATAAACATAGATGCAAATATCCTCAACAAAATATTAGAAAATCAAACTCAGCAATGCATAAAAAGAATTATACACCATATAAAATAGGATTTATTCCAGGTATGCAAGACTGGTTCAAGTTTTCAAAATCAATTAATGTAATCCATCATATCAGTAGGCAAAAGAAGAAAAATTATGTAATCCGATCAATAGATGCAGAAAAAGAATCTGACAATATTCAGCACCCAATCATGATACAAACTCTCAGCAAACTAGGCATATGAAAACTTCTGCAACTTGATAAAGAACATCCACAAAAAACCTATAAGTAAAACTATACTTAATGGTGAGAAACATTAAGTTTTCTTGCTAAGATCAGGAACAAACCAAGGATGTTCTCTCTTACCACTGTTTTTCAACATTGTAGTAGAATTCCTAGATAATACAATAAGACAAGACAAGAAAAGGTATACAGATTGGTAAGGAAGAAATTAAACTGCTTTTGTTCATAGCTGACATAATTGTCTATAGAGAAAAATCTGAAAAATCAACAAATAAACTCCTGGAACTAATAAGTAATTATAGCAAGGTTGTGGGATACAAGGTTATTATACAGAAGCCAATAATTTTCCTACGTGCTAGCAATGAACAAGTGGAATTTTAAAATAACATTATCATTTATATTAGCAACCTCAAAAATTAAATACTTATATATACAATAAATACATATATAATTACTTAAATGTGACAGTATAAATACAAATCTACAGAAACAAAATTACAAAACTGTGATGGTAGATATTAAGGAAGAACTAAAAATAAATGGAGAGGTACTCCATGTTCATGGATAGGAATATGCAATACTTTCAAAACATCAGTTTGTTCCAACTTGATCTATAGATTCAATACAATCCAGGTCAAAATAACAGGAAGTTCAATTCTAACACTTATGTAGAAAGCTGAAATGCCCAGAATAACCAACTCAGTATTAAAGGAGATGAACAAAGTTGGAGGACTGACACTACCAGACTTCAGCATTTACTATAAAGCTATAGTAATCAAGATAGTGTGGTATTTGGAAATAATAGACAGATAAATGACATGAAATAGAGTCCACTTAAACAGACCGACTTAAATATAGTCAGCTGATCTTTGACAAAGAAGCAAAGGCAATACAATGGAGCAAATATAGTCTTTTCAACCAATGGTGTTGAAACAACTGAATATCCACATGCAAAAAAAAAAATGAATTTGGACAGAGACCTTCTACTGTTCACAAAAATTAACTCAAAGTGGATCATAGATCTCAACGTAATGCACACAAGACTGAAAATCTCCTTTAAGATCACATAGGAAAAAATAACCTAAATACCATTGGGTATGTCAAGGACTTTTTAGATATGCCAAAGGAACAATCCACAAAAGAAGTAATTGATAAGTTGGTCTTCATTACAATTAAAACCTTTCGCTCTGCAAAATATGATATCAAGAGAGTAAAAAGGCAAGCCACAGACTGGGAACATATTTGCAAAAGGCATTCCTGATAAGGGACTGTTAACCAAAATATACAAAGAACTCTTAATATTCAACAATAAGAAAAAAACAATATAAAGTAGACAAAAGACCTTAACGGACACCTCAGCAAAGAAGATATACAGATGGCAAGTAAGCATATTAAAAGATGCTCAACATGTACGCCATTAAGGAATTGCAAATTAAAACGAAGAGATACCACTTACGCAGCTATTAGAGTGACCAAAACCAAAACACTAACAATACTGAGTGATGACAAAGATGTGGAGCACAAGGAACTTTCATTTGTTGTTGGTGGAAATGAGCCACTTTGGAAGACAATTTGGAAGAATAGTTTCTAACAAAACTAAATATACTCTTACCATAAGCTCTAGTGATTGTGCTCCTTGGTATTTAGCTAAATCAATTGAAAACTTATACACACTCAAAAACCTGTATATTAATACTTACAACAGCTTTATTTATAGCTGCCAAAACTTGGAAGCAATCAAGATGTTTTCAGTAGGTGAATGGATAAATAAACTGTGGTGCATTCAGATAATGCAATATTATTTGGTGCTAAATAGAAATGAGCTACCAAAAGAAATGACATGGAGGAAACTTAAATGCATATTATGAAGTGAAAGAAGCCAAAATGAAAAGGCTACAAAATATATGATTTCAATTACGGGATATTCTGGAAGTGCCAAAACTATAGAGAAAGTAAAAACATCAGTGGTTTCCAGGTGTCACAGTATTGTGAATCAATGCTTCCTGTCATGCCTGCATTCAAAAAGTAAAATTAAAGACTATAAAACAAGAGAACACTCTGTTTTTGTTATATGAGGAGACATATCAAATCATCAAAATTTTGTCTCTTTTAATTTGATAGGATGAGATACAAAGAAAAAAATCATGAAGCTTTATGCAGAAAATATATACTCTGTACTCTCATAGAGGTTTATGGTTTATTGCTATAGGGCCTAACATACTATGGTTCATTTTTTCTTTAAGTGATTATTTAGAAAAAATTACTTGCCACACATTATATGATAGAAGATCATCAACTAGTCAAAAAATTCTGTGCAAAATTCAGATAAAGTGTTATTTAATTTTACCATGGTCACTAAATATATATTACTTTAATAGCTTCTAAAAATATATATCGAAGATTTTTAAAGTGTCACATATAGTCCTTTCAGTTTTGTAAGTTTCATACCATTAATGTATGCTAGTAATATACTGCATCACATCCCTTTAAAAAATTGTTCAAATCACTATATTTTAACCATTGCTTCAGTCCAAATTACATAAAAATTTTAACATTTAAATGGCATCTAGAGTAGACAACTACAATGTGGTAAATACTTTTCCTTTTTTCTCTAATATATTTTATTCTGTCTGCTGTCAAACTTATCCAGTGAAGTATGTCAATACTACACAACACTGTATAGTGGTTAAAAGCATCTGCTGACTTGGTTTCAGTCTCACCTACTGTACCACTTCCTGCTCCAGCTGTGTGACTTTGGGTCAGTCACTTGACCCAAAGTCCCCCAAATTGAGGGGGATAATTAGAGAACCTCCTTCATAGGGCTGCTCTAGGCTAATGTGCTCGAGCCTTTTACTGCAGGGCCTAACAGCTAACAAACACATCATGACTATTAATGATTTTTCTTAGTGCTGTAGTTATTAATATATACAGTAATTAAATGGGAGATAAATGTTTTACAAAAACGGAAACATCACCAGGTGTAGACATAATTAGGAATTAAAAATAAAATCCCACCAACACCATGGATTCCAATGATTAAGAACTGTCTATACACCTATTGCTCTTAAGACTCCAGGAGAAAATAGAAGGAACATTAAAATTGGAAACTTTAAGAAAGGTTATAAAAGGGCACTATTTACAAATACATGGACAAAACAGAGAGAACTATAAGGGATAGTGCAGAACCCCCGGGCTAATAACACTGGGGCCCCTTTAACATTATTTGATGAGAAGGGAGTGAGCAGTTACTAGAACCTGGTGACAAAAAGGATTTTGTTGATAGGGCTACATGACAGGAACTGCAACCTGTGGTCAAGGGAAATAGCCAGACTGCTGAGTCTCAAATTGGGTGCCGGAGCAATAAATATTCCAGAATCACTCTCCTTGCCTCCAATCTCCTGCCCTTATTCCTCTTCGAGGAAATCAACTAGAATCCAGAGGGCAAGTAAGGAGTCAATATAGGTCAAACTTCCAGGGCACAGAGGAGAGTGGACGGAGGTAAAGATTGAGGCTACAGTGACAAACAGATGAAATCCAACCTTCTATGTCTTTTATCTGCCTTTATCTATCTATCTGTCGTCTAATCTACTCTCTCTCTCTCTCTGTCATGTAATGTTGAATGTGTGGCAGGTAAACACCATATACATACAAGTTTAACTTTTGGAAATTATGAATGCATGTAGCTGCCACATGTTAAAATAGAAGTCAATAGATACTTTATAGATTCAAAAGTTGCCTAATCAAATATTAAAGATTTTTATGCATATGTAGACATAAATTTCACATGGAAGTGTTTATTCTAACCACTATTAATTCTTTCATCCTGAAATTTTCACCATGCATTGCTGTTTGATGCTTTAAATTCCCCATACCTTTCGTGTTGAAAATTGTGATCCTCCTGAGAATTCAAATATTCCTAGGAAAAGATACATTTATGTTGGGATGAATTAATATTCCAAATTGTGACTACAAGAGGGAAGAGTGGGAGAATTAGTTTGTGAAGGAAGAAAGAGAAGAGAGGCCAAATGGGAAAAGCCAAGGTTAAAGAGGTATCAAAGATATTTTTAGCTTTATGTGATCTTGCTTACTTTATGAGTACCCTCGGTGGCTTGTTTGATTCCATGTTTTGTTTTTAAAGTCTTTTTTGTTTATGTTTTATAAAGTTAATATATATATGTATATAATTTAAAATCCAAACCTTATTACAAGTATTAGGATGAGAAACACTTACCTCTTGACTCAACTTCCTCTTTGAACACTAACTCCTCAGAGGATGAGCACTATCATACCTTCTCATTATTTCTTCTTATATTTGTTTACACATTTCTATTTATTCCTAAAATTCTATTTCTTGAATTTAAAACTGATAATTGTATATGAATAAACAGAAATAATTTTTTAAAGCAGGGGATAATGCTTTTACCAGGTGTTCCAAAAAGACACCCAACTGCTGCTAATGCAATTGAGCAGACTGAGGATTCCTCTCAGTGGAAGAAAACTTTGTTATTCTTGTTTTTTATTTTTTATTTGTGAGATTTTATTCTCTCCTCCTCAACTCCTCTTTCTCACTCTCCACCATAACTCCAGCTCTTTCATCACATCTGGTTCTAGTACTGCCTGCTCCCTAGTAAAAAACTTGTAGAAAAACCTTGAAACCTTTTGTTACGTTTGTTATGAAAAACTTGTTAAGTTAATGTAAATTTTACAAAATTTTAAACTTCATTAATATCATAAATTAGTCAAATCAGTATTCATGGCTTACTTTATTACAAATAAGTAAGATTCCTATCCAATCCATGTAATATACAATAACGCTTATTCTGGGTATAAATTATTTAAGTTATAGATTAACTATGAAAATTTACCTAATAATGCTTTTAAAATCCACTGGTTGAAATATGTAGGAAATATTCTTAGCTTCATTTACACTTATGGGTATAACACACACACACACACAAAAATCACCTGCAGTACAGTTTATAAAAATAAACAAAATTTACAAAATAATGCATTTATAAAAGGCCAAATCTAAAGAAAAAGGGATTTAAGAAAATAAGATTAATCTATATGGACAAATGGGAAAATAATAATATTCAACATTGAAAATAAGAATTCATTTCTGGTTTTGGTCTTTCATAATTTCACATATTGATTGAGAAAATTTGACTGAACTTCTGCTACACAATGTGCAAAGTACTTTAGACTATCAAAGAATTATCCTTCATATTTTATTTAGTGTTAAAGAGCCTAAATATTAGATAAAAAGATATATCATTCATATATAAGAGGTTAAATTACTATAGCTAAGAAATAATATAAGGCAATAGTAAGTTGGCACATAGCCTAATAATAACAACAACAATATCAGTAACAGCAGCAACACTTGTACCATGTTTACATTTTCCAACTATTAGTTCATGTAGTCTATACAACAACCCCACATGATGTGACTGCTGCTATCTTCAATTATGATGAGTAAATATGTAGCACAAAGATTTTTCATGAATTGCCCATGGACACAAAAAACTAGTAAGTGTCATGGTGGGTTTTCTCAGTTATACAACCTAAGTCTTAAGGACTGCGCAACAGAGTCTGGCTGGAAGAGTCCAAGAAGGTAAAATTTAGATAGACCTTTAAAACTGCTATAATTGAGACACGAAAGGAAGAGAAGAGAAGGAATTTCAAGTAGAGAAATCAATGTGAGCAGAAATGCACACAGCATATTTAAGAGACTGTAACCGATTACATAGATGCCTAGCAATTTGGAAAATAGGCCAACAGTAGTGGCTAATGGGAATTTATTTTAATTTTAAATAAGTTTTGAAAAAGTGGCTGGGTGTAGACTGTGGTTGCCTTGAATGCAATGTTAGCCCAATAAATTTGGTTTAACCCTAAAGATAACCTACAGTTACCAGAGGATTTTGAATAGGAAATTATCTTGAAGGAAGCTACTCTTTACACAAAACAGAGTCTCTAGGGGAAAATGATTCACACATCTATTTGCAACTATTTTTTTTTTTTCAGTTTGGTTTTTGCATATTCTTGTAATAAGCAGAGAAATAAACTACATATCTTACTGAAGAACCTTCTAAAATTTCAGTGCTACAATAAAAATCATCATGGTATAATTGAAAATCAAATGAATAATAATTTTTAACTCATCTTTTTTTAGTCACCTAAAAATTACTAATTGGAAAGTGTGGACATAATTACAAAATACTATGTGATGTTTTCTTCATCTTTCTTGATATACACACAGTACTCAACTGCATTAAATCAAACAAAAGGCCTTTCAAATTCAAGTGCCCAGCAATTTATTCTAAAGTGACTGCAATTTTTATGTTTGATTATTTGACTTATCCTGGCTTATACCAATAGTCATAGCCAGCCTTCCACAAAATTGAGAGGAAGAGCTATTTGCCATCTAAACCTATTCTCATTCACTTTTCTGGCTCTCTTTCATCCATATTTCAACTACCTAAATCAACCTCCCCACTGCATCCCTATCCCCATGTACGAGAATAAAGAAACTCCAACATACTTCATAAAGTTGGATAAAATACACTCCAAAGCTTCCTCCAAAGTGTATATAAGATTCTATAATCTTATGAAAATTTATGGCTTATTTTATACTGCAGATATTGAGACTCTCATAACTACAAAATGAGGAGAAATTTGTTTAATTCATACATGTTAAAGTATTCATATTTCCAACCTTTTGTCACTAAAATTAGGTGGGAAGTTGAAATACTGCTAAATAGTCTAAAGTAATCCCATGAAGAAAAAGTAGTGAGGTAGAATTAACTATCCAAGTTTTCTGGCATACATTAAGTTGTCTAAATAATAATGTATTACCCCTGCATTAACCTGAATATATTTAACTGCATTAATCTTGGTATACTTAATACCTAATATATACCAAACTATAGGATGATAATAATGTTTTTTGAATGAATGATGAGAAAACACTTCAAATATTACCTTAGAAATGAAGGAATTGAGATAAATTCTATGATCTGAATTTCAGTGTGATGGTTTACAAAATAAACTTTAATGCATACTTCTTTTTAACAGTTATCAAAGCTTTGATATTTTCTAATCTCTATATGGGATACTTCCATAAGTGGAGATGAAAATATAATAACTTTGATCCTCTTGGAAAGAGTAACTTTTAAAAGAAATTCAGAATATTACAGGGGTACAAATGTTTTGGCTACATGGATTGGTTTTGTACTGCTTGAGTCAAAGTTATAAGTGTGCTCATGACCCAGATAGTGTACATTGTACCCATTAGGTAGATTTCACCCATCCCCTCCTCCCTCCTCTCACCTGCATGATTTCTGTTGAGTTTTACTTCCATCCATGCACATGAGTCCTGATTGGCTAGTTCCAATTTAACAGTAAGTACATGGGGTGTTTGTTTTTCCATTCTTGTTATACTTCACTTAGGAGGATAATGAAAGATATGCTAACAATAAATATATCCACTGATTATACAGATTTCTGCTTTGCAAATTACTTTGCCTTTTTTAACTTTACTTATTCTCAATCTAGAAATGAATTCAATTAACTTAAGAATACATCATAATTGCTTAATAGTACAGATGAAATAATAATCAAGGAGGTATGTTCTGTATATAGTAACTCCTCAGACTATATTTAAAACTAGATAAATAATTCCAAACCGTTAGAGAATCACAGGATTATCCATTTAAATGGGATCATTTTTAATCCCACTGCTTCTAGTTAGAGCTGTACCTAAAATTTTACTTTTAAAAACAGACAGACAACAATACCTGAAGCCTTCCCTTTATAATTTGTTATAGCATATGGAAATCCAAAATCCCCTTTCAGTGTGAAGCCCAGTAATATTTTCAGCTAATCCCCTGCGTTTTCAATTCACCTTTATAGACAATTGAAAAGTTTAAGTTTCTTGACTTTTGTCTTGAGTTATAGCATAGTGATAAGAAACTCTGGTTATTATAAGCCATTGACTTAAGAATTTTTGGACATATACAATTCCTAAATATTTACTAAAGCAAAATATTTTACAACACAGGACCTGTGCTAGGGTGGGAAAGATGATGGAAGAGAAAAGATAAGCTGGGCAAAGAAAACAGACAATAATGAAAGATACATAATAGCTGAAAAAGTTTTAAAACTACATATGTATTTTTTAACTTTACGTAGAAATGGGGGGGGGGTGAATCTGAAATATTACTTTCTCATTGTAACCTGGATTAACCAGCTCAGCCAAATTTTCTAAACTCCTACTTTTTATCTGTGTCATTCACGTGCAATAAATTGTGTTCAGCTTCATAACACCTTTGGTGCTGCTGTGAACTCATTTGCCATTAGTATTTTCAACTTATCTTTTCTGTGGTATTGTAAACTGTATGAGACACTTGTTTATTAGATAATTTTGACATGAAGTATTATAGTCTGAATATTTATGCACTCCTGAAAGTCATATGTTGATGCCCAAATCCCAGTGGAATTGCATTAAGAGGTAGGGCCTTTAGGAGATGACTAGCTCATGAAAACAGAGATCTCATTAATGGGATTAGTGCCATTGTAAACAAGGCTGCAAGGGAAAGCTCATTCCCCGCTTATGCAACGTGAGGACCCAGCAATATGGTGCCACCTTGGAAGAAGAGAGTGAGACCTTACCAGACACTGAATCTGCTGATGCCTTTATCTTGGACTTCTCAGCTTCTAGAACTGTGAGCAATGAATTTCTATTTTTATAAATTACCAAGTCTATGGTATGGTGTTATAGCAGAGGGAATGGACCAAGACATATAGTAACATTTCACTATTACACTTAATATCTGTAAGTTAGTTTAAATACCTTTCCTTTTCACTGAATGCTTACTTTTCAAAGCTTTAGTAGGTTTGTGTTATATTTTGGCATTTTCTTACATTATTCTTTCTTCCTTAACCTTTGAACTCCAAAGGCAAATAAAATGAAAAACTCACTACACTGAAACTATAAGACTAGCCACTTCCACGTGGCTTATAAAAACTCCAACTACTATATCCAACTATATGCCAACTACATACTTGGCATATTTTAGGCATCAGGAAAAATAACATTTGATATGTGATTAATATCAGATAGATGTTCTGAATAGAGAAATTCTCTAATTATTGCCTTTTAAGCAATTTATATAATTAAATATATCCTCAGTCTTTTGGATTAAGCAGAATTTCCTTTTTTTTTTTTTTTTTAGCATATTTCAGGGATACAAATGTTTAGGTTACATATATTGCCTTTGCCCTGCCCAAGTCAGAGAATTTCCTTGAATTTTGTATATATCTTACTATATTGCAATTATTTTTTAAAATGTCTTAGCCTAATTACTACCTGTATACATTAAATAGGAAATGTTTTAGTCACCTTTTTAATATTTTTATGGCCTCATAAAGTACTACTTCCTCAATAGATAAGTATAATTTTTAAATTGAATTAATAAAGGATTTGGAACAAAAATACAAGTTCTTTACGGCAGATTGCATTTCTTTTTTTTCTACATAGGTAAATAGTTGTACAGGCAAACATTCTATGGATGAGAAAAAAGTTGTAATAATATCTAACAATAAGCTTGCCTGGGAAATAAGAATTATGCAAAAAGTGCTTTAATTATTTATTTTTAGTAATGCCACATTATTGCAACTTGTCTATACGAAACATAACTAAACTCAAATAGCAGAGGTAAGTAAAGAACACAGAACAATTTGTAAGCTGGTTTGATTTCATTGAAGAATAACTGGAAATTTAACCAGCATGGAAATAGCTATTATTTTGAGTTATACATTATCTTGAATAAATTTATTAAAGGGACTTGTTATAGCATTATCTTTTAGTACAATGGTTATATTTTCATGTCAAAAATAGAAAATCAGCAACTATTCTTTCAAAGTATGAGTAAATGGACAATCTACATATGTGTTAAAAGAAAGCCCAATTAAATGTTAGAGCAGAATTGCACATAGTATAGAAAAAGTGGGAATACATGATAAAAACAAAAAATAGAAGTGTCATTGGATAATTTATAAGAACTGAGAGTTTGTTTATTCATTGTTACTGTTTGTTGCTTGTAATAATATAACAGATTTGGATTGACTTTAATAAATTATCTGAAAATCTTAAAAATATGCATTAATTTTTAGGCTAAAGTTAAAATTTCTTTTCCAATAACACATAAATTGTTTAATCATTACATTCATACATTATATAAATATAGTCTAAATATTATGAGTTAAAACATGTTGACTGATAGTTATGTGCTGACATATTATTTTTATGTTATTGAATCTATGTTTTTAATAAAGGTACATACCTTTTTTTTGAGACTCAAGGCACTTTTATTAATCACTTCCCTTCTTCATTACCATCGTTAGAAACATTACTTATCCATTAGTGATTCAGTGATTCATTTGGATTAAGAATAATATTCAAGTATGGTACCTCCATAATTTAAAAATAAAAGCATTTGCTTCCTCAGCTACTTTTCCTTTCTGACTAATCTGCACAACTTTCAGTGTTCAGCACATATGGAAATAGTTCATAATGAAAAGAAACACTCCTGGGATATGAAATTGCTTCAGGGAAGAGATGTAATATACTTTCAGAAAGTAAATAAATTTCCTGCGTCTGTCTTCTGATGTGGATTCTAGTTAGTATCTACAACCTGTTCTGTCAATACTAATGATCAGAGCATTTATCAGAGATACGATAAAGGAGAGAACATACACAGACAAAAATCTATTAACTTTCCTCAGCTGGCCAAAAGAAAGAAAGACTTCCTGAGAAGGGGAGAAGACATAGATTAGATCTCTCTGGCAACTACTCAATCTAATGAGCTGTTTAGGAGCTTACCATAAAAGGCAGTCTCAGACACATGTGAAAAAAACAAAAAGCAACTTGATTTTTTACAATAAATAGCGACCATGTTGTCAGATGGCTTCTACATGATTCCCCACCTGTTACGACAAAGGAGGTGAAGAGAGTATAAAAAAAATGGATAAGTAATAAAGAAAAAATTTAAATATTTGAAAGCAGACCAATGAAATCAATTTCTACTTAAGTCATCAAAATATGATAAAGAAGATTACAACTGATAACTTAGACTCAACAGTTTACCTGGAATTCGTTTTTGCTCTACATAGGTCTTGCTGGAACTAAAATTACTCCTATCACTAAAGAAGGTAGGAGAACAAAATGTTAAAAAAAATACATATCAATAAATGCCCTTCTACAGTTATTTTTGCTTAAAAATAAAAGAGGAGTCTACTTTCATATCACTGCTATTGAAAGGATCTATTCAGAATTTTCCTTCATATACCTGAAACTAATTTAACCTATAGGTATGCCAATGTCATTAATTAGAACTCACTGTCAAGGGAGTAATTCAAGGGAATAATTTGATCAAAATCTGTGATATTAGTAAAGCTTTGAGAAACAAGATCACATTGTAATTAGTAACAATATTTCTATTTCAGAATATAAATTTTTTTCACTTTGGAATGGCCCTCCTAGTTAGAGCTATTAATTACAGCCTTCAGTTCTGATGTGGTTTTTCTCTGTGTCCCAGAAGGCCTAGGAAGGCGATTGGTGTTTTACACACAGATACTCTTTCCACTCTGCATAGCAGTCTATGAATGATGTACTTATTAACACTGTATTATTTTTACAGGCACTTTCCAACTCCTCAGCAGAGTACCCAGCAATGAAGAAATAGCAAACCTTACTCAGAAGAAGGGAGTATTCAAGAGGAAGAGGTGAATTACTACTACACAGTAAAGAACTAATCTTTTATGTCTAATGTTCATTATTTTCCTTTTTTCATTCAACAAAAACAATTGTGTCTAATATGTGCTCGTTATTCTGCTAGATATAGGGGTGTAAAATATGTACCTATGTGCCATCACTGTCATCAAGAGAACCACCATAACCTAGCATATAGTACTGAGAAAATGGGAAGTAAAGTACAAATATATTCTTATGGTGAAGCAGAGCTAAAAATAAGACCTTCAAAATGGGCATCACCATTAAGAATGCTGGACAATCACTGGGAATGAGAACATTGCAAACCAAAAGTTAGAGTAGAAAGTTTCTAAAGATAAACCTAAACATTTGTACCCCTGTAATATGCTGAAATAAAAAAAAAATTTAAAAAGACCTAGAGAATTTAAGTCCATCTTCCTAAAATACAATTTTTTCTTTATATATAGGCCAATGTCCTACTCATTAGAAAGATCAGCTCACAAATTACCACTGATTATCCCAATATAAATCCATTGTTTCCCTCTGCTGTCCTCTTATTGTACTTTAACTCTCTTATGTCCATTACTTCTTTTGACACGATTAAAGTTGGTGTTGGCTAGACTCTGACTGTAAGGGGTTGGTTTTCCCCAAGTTGGAAAGAGAATAGGATATCTCCTTTTCAAGAGAGTGTATGATCTGAAGAGCAGGGTGCACAATATCAGACTACATAGGTTAAGGCTGCATATTTACAAACAAGAAAGTGCTAGGATAAGAGGTTGATTGTATTCAGAGTCAGACACCAAGAGTTCTAATGGAGATAAATATGATCTGAAGGTCTGACACTAACAACAGGAGGAGGTACCTGGGGGACCAGTGGGTTCACCACATGTAAAGAAAATGACTAGCTTACAGAGCAAGAGGAAACATGAACTACTATAAAATGAGATATAATAGACAATGTCTCCAGTATAAAACAATTTCCCATACATAGTTTGTAAGCAGTGTGAATTAAATGTCAGTGTAGATATCAGTCAGCAAGTATAGAAAGTGTGTCATACCCCAGAAAATAATCTTAGGAAAATATAGACCTCTTTAATGTCTGTGTCTTGTCTATATACCATTGTTTTCATATGGTAGACCATTATATAATAAATCTTAAGGATCTTCCTTCCATCAAAACCCGTATTAGCTCATTTCTCCCTCTGTAGGAGAAGCCTTTTTCTTTTTGTATCTCCAAAAATATACTGCCTCTCCTCCTTTTATTCCTTTGTCACATCTGTAGATTCCCTGTACATTTCTTCTTTCAATTAACCTAACTCCCTCAAACCTGGAGGTTCTCCACCAGCTCCAGATCTTCCCTTGTCTCAAACTTGTTAGAGATCTTTAATGTAGAACATTTTTTTCCTTCTTTATTTTTTGCTCTTTTGATCCACTCTCCAGACCCTATACTTATTTTTTCTACCTTACTGAAATCTGAAACTGCCCAATTTCCCGAAGAAAATAATTCATGTATTCTGTCAAGAAACTCTTTATGCGCCCTGATCAGAAGAGCATCACCAGAGACCCTGTGACTGTCTGTATGTGGTAAGAATACAACTTTTTCTTATCCTTAGTAGGAAGACAACATAACCATACCCTTTATCTAGGACAGTGCCTTTTTTCTTTTTTCTTTTTTCATGCTTTTTAGTTAATGATAGAACCCAAGTGGGATACTTGTTTCCTGTGGTGTGATCATTCTTGGCTAATTGTTGTAGCAAACAACTTGTTTCCTCTTGGGACGTGTTCATTCACACAATCTAAGAGCTGGTATTACATGGTTCCCTCCTCTCATTCTCTTTTGATATCTTCCTCCACTAGGCACAATCGCTCGGTTATTACCAGCAAATTACCACCAATTAATACCAAATTGAGATAATTACCAGATTCTTACTTACTAAAACCTAGGGGAAAAAAATCTCCAAGTATTTTACAGATGTTAAGTAAATATTAGGAGTTAGCCACACCCTCTTGCTAAACTCTATCTTGTTTAGCAAACTTGTATATTTATCCTTCTTAACTAAGAAAATCTGTTTTCATTTTTATTCTGAAGAACTGAAATTTCTTCTTTTATTTTAATTACAATTAATTTATAGCAATTGTATTACTAAAAGCAAGATGAGCATAGTAATTGAAAATATTCCTTAGAAAAAGACATGTCATAACCACCATCATGAACAATGTCACAAATGAAGGGCCCTCTCAGAAATACTTAGAATTTCTAAAATTATATCCTTCAATGTAGTGGAAACATTTCACAATTTAAGAGTCATCTGACCCTGCGGTGAAACTCAATTTAAACAAATTACCAAATGGATGACAGGGAAACTTACTTTTCAGTACTGATCTTCCACTGACACACGTCTTGTTTCTTCCCAGAGGTGTTTTTAAAGATGAAATAAAGTAATGCAAAAGCACATTTTAAAGCATAGAAGTTCTTCAGATGCTAGATTTGCTTCTGTTAAATATGGCCGCTGATGTTAAATAGGTGATTTTTGCCATTCTAACCTCTAAAATATTTCCCATTTAAAATAAATCTAGAGCAGTATTTTTCAACTAATAATTCAGTTGTCATAACTCCACGAAATTGTTACACAGAACTCTTATAAATGAAAAGGGAGCAAAAAACATAAAATAGAAATTCAGACATTTCAGATTTGAAGGAAAAAAGTGGGGGCTTTGTTATGAGCAGACCTGTCTTATAAGAAATAAAGGGAGTCCTTTAGGTTTAAACAAACAGACACTAAGAGTAAGCTGATTCCACATGAAGAAATAAAAAACACTAGTCAAGGTAACTGTATAGGTAAATATTAATAAAAAACTAAGTAAAAATGTATTTTGCCTTAAATCTTTTCTTTTCATGCCTAACTTAAAAGATAATTGCATAAAGCAATTATTATAAAACAAAATTGATAGATTATAAAGATGTAATTTGTATGACAAAAAGAACACTAAGGGGAAGAGACAGCTATGTTGAAACAAAGTTTTGTATACTATTGAATTTAATTTGGAATTAATCTGAATAACATTGTTTTCAGTGAAGTGTAATCACTAGGGTAACCACTTAGAAAATATCTCAAAAAATTTATATAATAAAACACACAAAGGAGACAAATTTGTACACTAGGAAGTACCTACTTATCACAAAAGAAGTCAGTAATGGATGAACACATAAAGTTACCATAGGATTGTAGGTATCCACTGTTATATAGCCAGGATGCATGAAAACATATATCTACATAAAAATTTCTACACAAATGTACTCAGGAACATTTTTCAAAATATTTAAAAGTGGAAATAGTCCAAAGGCTCATCAGTAGAGGAATGGTACATAAAATGTTATATCCAATGCTATTTAATTTTATCAGCAACAAAAGGAAATGAAGCACTGATGCATGCTACACCATGAATGAATCTTAAAAATATTACGCTAAATGAAAGAAGTCAGTCACAAAAGACCACATACTCTATGTCTCTATTTACATGAATGTCCAGAATCGACAAATTCATTGAGACAGAAAGTAGATTAGTGGCTGCCAGAGGCTGGGAAAGTAGAGAATAGAAAGTGACTGCTAGTGGGATTAGCAATGGAGTATTGAAAACGTTCTGAATTAGACAACAGGGATGGCTGGTCAACTCTGTGAATATACTGAAAACAATTTAATTGTACATTTTAAAAGAGTAAAGTTGCTGGTATGTGAATTATATTGCAATAAAGAATATTTTTAAATGTTACTAAAAAGGCATTAATACCATTTTAATTTCCATTTAAATCGATAAGAATAACGTGATTCTTTTTATTGAGAATAAAATAATTTGATAGGTTTAAGAAGATATCAAGTACACAAAGGAAATAAATGTAAAAAATCTTAATGGCACGCTAATAATTTATTCACTTGGTTCATCACTGAGGTGAACATTCCTTGTCTATATGATTATTTTGATTTTTAAAGAGTTTTAAAATACATTCATATATAGTCATGTTTTATTTCATTGATATCCACAATGGTCTATTTTCTAAATAATTATTAAAATAAGTAATAGGAAACATAAGAAACACTGATTTTGAAGTAAAAATTGGAAAGTAAAATTTAAAAGTGGTAACAGATTTGTCATTTTTCCTTAAAGACAATTTTACTAATGAGAATGTAAATAGAACTATTAATAAAACCATATGTCGCTAAGTGATGGTATAATGAGACCGCTATAATATTGTTCATCTACAAATTCTTTTTGTTTTTTATGAATTAAAAACCAGCATTATAATTAAGACACGCTCAAACATTGTTAGTAGATATCATAAGCCTAATTTTGTCTCAGATAAGACCTGTAACTCTCCTATTATGTTTCATTTTATTCTCTCAATTTGGGAAATTTTAAATTTGAGGGGGAAAAGAGTGAATAGATAGAAAGAGATAAGATTAGAAAGAACAATTAGTACCTGGTGCTTTCACATTTTAAAACATAGTTAATAGGCTTAATAAGTAAATAATAGGCTTAATTCTTTATGATGACATAAGGGAAGAGACATCTTCCTCCCTTAGAGCATTTACTTTAGAAAACTTGCAAGTACTTTCTCCTCTCTTTGAAATGTACATAAATCTTTTCGAAAAGTAGATAGGCCTTTTTGTCAGCCTCATGACCTAGAAATGTTTTTCTCAAGGACCTGGCAGTCATTACTTTGAACTGTAAACATCAAAGGAGATGCACCAGATTCTATGGGAATATGTACCAGTTTCTGTGGGAATAGAGAAGCCTAACTTTGGTGTATGCCCTGTTCTAAGTTGCAAAACTATCTCTTATTGGCCTGGATGTGGTGGCTGCCACCTTTAATCCTAGCACTCTGGGCGGCCGAGGTAGGAGGATTGCTTGAGGTCAGGAGTTCAAGAACAGCCTCAGCAAGAGCCAGACCCCGTCTCTCTTAAAAATAGAAAAAATTATCTAGGTGTGGTGGCATGTGCCTGTAGTCCCAGCTACTTGGGAGCCTGAGGCAGGAGGATCACTTGAGCCCAGGAGTTTGAGGTTGCTGTGAGGTAGTTTGACGCCATAGCACTCTAGCCTGGGCAACAGAGCAAGACTTTGTCAAAAAACAAAACAACAACAAAAAAAAAAAACCAAAAAAACTATCTCTTATCATAAAGATAATAACTTTTATTTGTTTCCTTTATGTAAAGCCAATTAACTAACACAAATGTGCACCCCAATTACCAAGTGAATCTAGGATGAACGGTGTATGACAAATGGTGCTCTCAAGTGCTCTTACTTGAGAACAAGTTACTATTTATCTTGAAAATGTGTGTGTGGGAGAGAGCATAGTGGCTCATGCCTGTGATTCCAGCGCTTTGGAAGGCTAAGGTGGGAGGCTCCCTTGAAACCAAGAGTTCAAGACCAGCCTGGGCAACATAAAGAGATTCTCTACAAAAAAAATTAAAAAATTAGCCAGCCACAGTGGTGCATGCCTGTAGTCCTTGCTACTTGGGAGTCTGAGGCAGGAGGATCACTTGAATTCAAGAGTTTAAAGTTATAGTGAGCTATAATTAGGCTGTCGTACTCTAGCCTGAGTAACAGAGCAAGACCCCATCTCCATCTCTTAAAAAAAAAAAAAACATAACGGAAGAAAAAGAGTAAAATATGTACATAACAGGGGTTGTACCTCCTTGACTATATAAAAATATTAGATTCTCATGTTTTAATTTTTCATGTTTCTTGTATGACATTTCCAAACTGAGTTCTCATATAAATATATAATTTAGTAAGTAGTTTGTTTTTGCTCTTGTTCTCTAAAACAAAAGATTTAAAAATCTAAATGTATAACAAAATTACAGACAAGAATAAATTGTCAGAAGCTGAGGTATGGGTATAACAAAGGAGAAGAGGGCAGGAAAGAATGTAAAAATACAATTTTTATGAAGGGAGAAGTTACAGATATCGATAAGAATAAGAAGTAAAATGATAAAAGTATATAATTATACAATGCTCAGAACAAAAGAAATACTAATTCTTTAGATTTGTGGATACAAACTGCCTCCGTAAATGAAAATTTAGAGCATTCTATTAAATTAAGTATATCTTGAAATGTAAGGAAACAATGAAATGAAACGTATCCTTTGGCCTCACCATTCAATTCATGAGTTTAACACTAGAGAAAATAAATTACTTAGGAATACATTTAATTAAGGAGGTGGAAGCCTTCTACAGGGAGAAATACAAAACACTGAGGAAGGAAATTGCAGAGGATGTAAACAAATGGAAAAACATATCATGCTCATGGATCAGCAGAATCAAAATTGTTAAAATCTCTATACTCCCCAAAGTGATTTAAAGAGTCGATACAATCCCCATTAAAGTACCAACATCATTTTTTGCAGGTCTAGAAAAAATAATTCTATGCTTTGTATGGAACCAGAAAAGACCCTGAATAGACAAAGCAACCTTACGCAAAAAAAACAAATCAGGAGGTATCACTCTACCAAACTTCAAGCTATACTACAAGGCTATAGTAACCAAAACAGCATGGTACTGGCACAAGAATAGAGACCTAGACCAATGGATCAGAACAGAGAACCCATATATCAAAACATCATCAGAATGCCATCTGATCTTTGACAAACCACACAAAAACATACACTGGGAAAAAGAATTCCTATTCCATAAATAGTGCTAGGAAAATTGGATAGCTAAATACAGAAGACTGAAACAAGGTCTGCACCTTCCACCATTCACAAAAACTAATTCACGATGGATAACAGACTTAGACTTAAACCCAAGGCATGGAACTACAAGAATTCTAGAAGAAGAGATTGGAAAAATTCTTATAGATATTGGTCTAGGCAAAGAATTTATGAAGACCCCAAAGGCAATTGCAGCAACAACAAAAATAAATAAATGAGGCCTGATCAAATTAAAAAGCTTCTGCACAGCCAAGGAGAATCAGTAGAGTGAGTAGACAACCTACAGAATGGGAGAAAATATTTGCATGTTATATATCCAGTAAAGGGCTAATAACCAGAATCTACAAAGAACTTAAGCAAATCAGCAAGATAACATCACACAACCCATTAAAAAGTGGACCAAAAAAGACATGAACAGAAGCTTTTCAAAACAAGATAGACTAATGGACAATAAGCATATGAAAAAATGTTCAACGTCTCTATTAATCAGGAAAATGCAAATCAAAGCCACAATGAGATATCACCTAACTCCAGTGAGAATGGCTTTTATCAAAAAGTCCCCTCAAAATAGATGCTGGTATCGATGCTGAGAGAAAGTAAGACTTACACACTGTTTGGGGGACTCAAAGTAGTACAACCTCTATGGAAAGTAATATGGAGATACCTCAAAGAACTGAAAGTAGACCTATCATTTGACCTGGCAATCACACTATTGGGTATTTACCCAAAGGAAAAAAAAGATATTTTATAAAAAAGATACTTGTACTCAAATATTTATAACAGCACTATTCACAACTGGAAAGATGTGGAAACAAACCAAGTGCCTATCAATATATGAGTGGATTAATAAAACGTGGTACATGTAATACCATGGAGTATACATGGTATTTACTCAGCCATAAAAAATGGTGAACTAATGCCTTTTGTAACAACCTGGATGGAACTGAAGACCATTCTTTTAAGTGAAGTATTGCAAGAATGGAAAAACAAAATCCACGTGAACTCATTACTAAATTGGAGCTAATCGATAAATACTTGTGCATATATGGAAGTAAAACTCAACAGAAATCAAGCAAGTGTGAGTGGTGAGAAAAGGATGGGTGAATTCACACCTAATGGGTACAATGCACACTATCTTGGTGATGGACACACTTATAACTTTGACTCAGTCAGTACAAAAGCAATTCATGTAACCAAAACATTTGTACCCCCATAATATTCTGAAAATAAATAAATAAATACTAGAGAAATTCCTCTGTAAGTACAAAAGGGTACATACACCAGTATGTTTTGTTTTAGCTTTGTTTGCAGTAACAGAGAATTGGAGATAATCTAGAGGAGTTGGAGGCAACATTAACATTATAAATAAGTAAATTACACTGGATAGGTACAATGTATATTGTACATGGTAGCATGTATAAACAATATCATATATATAACTGAGTCATGGCTATATAAATTAAGCACAGGTGACTTATTTAATGGGACATTTTATCTGATACATATTCATAACAGTACATATATCAAACATAGAAAAGTGCATTAAAAAAGAAGTGATGATTAGGGTGGAAAAGGAATAAGAAAAAGGAGGTATGAGGATAGTGTGCCAAGAACTATCACCAGATGACCCCTCTGCACCAGAGGTGCCCATAAAAGAAAAAGATAGAGAAATAAAACTATAAAATTTACTTAGCTGATTAAATCTATTAATCACTTCTTAATCTTTTTATTCCTCCAGGAAATTAAATGCATAATGATATTTATCAATTATCATTATATTTATTTATGATAGAGGAAGAGAAGTGCAGAGAAATCTACTTTCTCAAAGTGACCCATACAGTAATAAAAGCATAAATATTAATAGAACAAAGACCATAGATAACTTCTAGAGTAATGTTCTATCAACCCTATACCATTTCCTCTCATTAGAGTAAATATAAGGGGATAAAATGTTAGGAAATAAAAGTGTAAAGTTATCCCACAGGGATAATATACAGAGTAACTAATTCCTCCTTTTCTCTGAAGTGGCAAGAATCACTGAATTATTTTCCAGCTAAAGAAGCAAGGAGGAGTGAAATATCTAAATTTTCTTTTACTAATTTTCTTTAACTTTATTGTGCAGTAGAAATAGATTTCCCATTTTGAAACCAGCAAATAATTGTCATTTTGCCTTTGTAAGTCCAACCTTGGGTTGATTTTCCATTTGCATATTCCATCTCAACTGCTGTATTTCTCAGTATCAAGGGCTGCATGCACTGCAGTGCTGTGTTTCTTAATGTATCATCTGTTCACAACGGTTTTGCATAATGCCTATTTGTTGCTTGGAGATGCACAGTTAATTGCAGTAATTCACGCAAAAAGTATAATACTCCATACTTAAGTTACCTTTTTCATATATTAGAGGCAGGATGGATTGTGGGGGAAAGACACTTCTAGAGGTTAAAGAAAAATTCACACAGTTTTCCCACAAATATTAAATGTCAGTTCCTTGTCCTTTCATTAAGAATTTTTAAATGTTGATATAATAATGAATCCTGTACATCTGTTTTGTTTTGCTAAAAAACAAAGCCAAACTGAGAAAAACCTATCTTATCCTAATGTCAGTTCTAATGTGCATGTTCTTTAGCTTTAACATCTCCTAATAATTAACATAGATTACTAAACACAGCAGAGTAGCTCCTTTTAAAAAAAAATCCTTTATTATAGCATCCTTCAAAAACTGTTGTAAAGCCATAGTTGGTTATCATTTCATAATCAGAAGAATCAAAGTTAACTCTTTTATATGAAATGGAAACCATTATAAAGAATCTATGCTTATAACACAGGAATTTTTATTTTATTAAAATTTCATTTGTCTATTTTCACTCTTTACCAGTGCTGGATATTTATTTCTCCTTCCTAAAAATAAATTTGTGAACATCTTAGCTGTAACAGGACTTTTAATTATAAAAAAGTAAACCAGTAATATCAGAAGTGTACGAAGGCTTGTTAATAGCATGTAGATATAGACTTAGCATCTTATTAAGGCACTGTTCTAAACACTTTATTTCATTTAATTTTCAAAACCACTCCATGAGGTAAGTATTCTTATTTTAACCATAATTTAGAGGAGTAACCTAAAGCCTCAAAGAAGGTAAGAAACTTGATCAAACACAAAATAGTGAGTAAATGCAAATCTGGGATTTAAGCCCAGGCAATTTAACTGCAGAGCATGTGTTTTTAATTAGTATAATACTAGTATGCTGTCACTAAGACCATCTGTGGAGAGATCAAGTTTGATTCTAAGTACAGAAAGAAGAATAGCAGTAAGGACTGGCAGAATGGAAAAGGACATAGACAAGTCTATGCAACTTACTGTTTTCTACCTCCCTCCTGAAAAGTGCATGTTTCACATGGGCTTTTCATATACATTCAGTTTGGAATATATATTTGAATTGAATATATACAAGAGCTGTCTTGAAAGTATCCAGCCATTGTTAGTATAACAAGAATAGTTATACAGCTGGATACTTTCCGGATCGCTATACATGTATGTACAGCATAAAACATTAGATCTTTTGATAACTGTGATAATATAGCATCTTATACCATAAGGTTCTTAAAGTACAAAATGTGTTTTTTAACCTTATTAATTCTAAGCTGTTGAACTGCTGATACAATAAACAAGGCCCTTTCCCTCAAAGACCAAAGCCCCACATTTCAATAAGTTTAATGCTTCTGTTTTTATTTTATTTTGTTTCATCCCTTCGTTTATTCCTAGGTGTGAGCCGTGAATAAAAAGTCTGAAGCACTGCATTTTGGGTTGTTTCCAAAGGAAAATAAAATTATCATCTGTTGCCACTTACACTTGGAGTTTCTCAGGAATTCTGCAGTCTGTTCTTTGTCTAAGGACGGGAGATTAGAGTGACTTGTGAATGTTTCTTACATTGTCTAAGTATCATAGCTTAAAGCATAACTTAATGCACTTTTTAAAAAAATAAAAGATTTATACAAATTTACTTATTTGCTATCACCTATGCTAAGCTCTGTAGGATTTAAATTGTCATGCTTGAAGTCAAAACTGTATAAGCCTATAGTATTTTCAATGAATTTTACCTAGTACTCATTGGAATAATATTAAAAAGAAAAAATTAGGAGCTTTATTTAAATTTATAGTAATTTTAAAATTTTTTCACCATTTTGTGTAAAAAGGAGGTAATGAGAATAAAGCAATGTTGATAAAATTAATATTTTATTTTAACATTTACAGTTTCATTCATTGAACATAATCCTGACACATAATGAGACAATATGTTTTGGAGAAAAATATTTCTGTGAAATAATGAAATTGCTATCTAAGTGATCACTGGATGAAAGACTCACAAAATTGAAATTAATGGAGTAAAGAACATGTATTTATATCATTCTTTCATATAGTTTACTGAGATCATATTGCTTTATATATCATAAAAATGTTACAAATGAATCTGTTATATTAACAAATAGCTGATTCAACAGACTTCATAATCTTCATTAAAAATAAATTTTAATCATTTAATTATGACAATAATCTCTGTTACTACTTATAAAAAATAAAATAGAAAGTTATGGAAGTCATTTACCAATTTCAGCTAAATATAAATCTCTGCCATCTTTCCGCAGTTCTTAATTCTTTTAAATTGAAAGACATACTATAATTTCTATCTCACCCTGATCTCCCCTCACCTGGTCTGAGAGTCATCTTTGATATTATCTAAAAAGAGCTCTTTCTTACTAAAATTCTTATCATAGCACTTTCCTGCTTAATATTTTTTTTTTTTTTTTTTACAATTCTCCACCAACTAAAAGTCCAACTCAGTAGTGGAACATACAAAATCTTTCATGATCTAACTCTTGCCCTTCTACAGCCATTTCCATTATGTTATATTCATACTTCCCTCAATATACCATGTAGTTGCTTCAGAATGTTGCTCAGGACTTATCTCCTCTGTGAAAATTTACAGACTGGGCCTGGTGCATTATCCTTAAAACAGCTTAACTTATTATATTTTTCCTATTAAAATGGACACTTAAAATTTTTAATTTCATGTACTCTCATCTTTCTTAGTATATTAGTATTTCTATAGGCGCAAATGTTAACTTTTCTTTTCTTAAAAGTAGAAATACCAAAAGAAGTTTATGAAAAATTCTTTCAAATTAGTTATATATGAAGTCAATGCCATAAACAAAGTTGTAAGTGAGACAATTTTCTTTAGATAGATGGAAAATAGATGACTAGGCTGATAAATAGAGACAGATGAGAGAGAGAAAATGGGACTTATACAGTGAGGATCTGTTTGGGGTATTAAAAAAGTTAATTTCTTACCTAACAACCAAAACAACTTTTATTCTTTGTTTATAATTCTTACTCATTTTTAATAGTAAATAAAGAAATTTATTTAATGATGTTTTGAAAGAAAATATTGCTAAATTTAAAACTTTTGAACACTTAAATATGCTTTAATATACATGTAGAAGTTTGTTCCCTAAGGATTTGGCTAACTGAATTATTTTCAAATGAAATACTTTTGAAAATAACTGAGAAAATATTTTATCTCCAGTGATATAGCTGAAATGTCTGTCACAAAATAAAAGAAGTTATAAATTATATGGTTTCTTAGACTCTTGTTTAGCATCTTGAAAGATAGCAGTTTTGACTATATATATGTGTATTATGTTAGGCATAGATGTCTATTTTATATATACACATATATTTTATATAACATGAATTATATATAAAACATATATCCATTATATATAAACACACAAAGTCAACTCAGACAGCAAAAATTCATATACATGGCAACAAAGTTTCTTGTCAAAACGAATCTGACTAGTATCAGTGAAATAAACGTCTTCTAGCAGATAGCTATGAAACAGCAAATGTTTTTCTGCCAAAAAGAAGACAAGAAATTGGGCAAGATAACCTGTGAACAAGGCTGTGTCACGCAGATACACCATTTAGCATCCAGGACTTGCAGCAGTCCACTAAGATGTTAGCTACCAGGTGTGGCTTTCAGACCTACCAAAATCTAGATTTGGTATGTATTGAAACTTTCAATTTTTCTGTTTTTGTTGTTTTCTTTGCATTTGTTTTCTTTCTCTTCTTCCCTTTTTAGTTTTCTTTTGGCAGGAGGGGAGTTTTACTCTGGGATAAAATAAACACTCTAATAGATACTTTATAGATGCCTGAGAATGCATCTTAAGTCCACGCATATAAGGAAATTATTCACTCAACAAAATTAAGAGAATTTGCTTTGAAGTGGTGTGGGAAATAATACAGGTACAGAAACAACATAGAGAAGAATGTCAAAAGTGAACTAAGATTAGAGAAAGAAAAATTGTATGACTCTAAAAATACAGAAACAAGATGTATACCTGATTGTAAGGATTAAGCGACAAAATTTTGCAGAACACAATAAAAGCAAGCAAAACCTTAGTGGTACAGTTAATAATGACTCTTTCCCCCTCCTTTTAGTCTGAATTTTCAGCAAGAAGTAAAAAATAATTATTTATGGGTAATATGGTCTTGATAAAATAAGCTTCAAGATCTAAGTGCAGTACAAGAAAGATATGGGGTGTAAAATAAGATTATTACAACCAGAAACATCAAAGAAGCAATATCTGGACCAAAGCAAAGATAATTCTTTCAGAATAATGGTTTTTACCAGTTCCTTAGTCTTAAGTATGTATATGAATCGACAATATATGGAAAACACATACAGTTTGCATTTCATATCTTTGCATTATTTTCACTTAATTATTTTCTTTCCACCATTCTGTATCATGAACAAACTCATTCAAGCAGTGCTATATGTAGATATCAGGCACCGGCAGACCATATCTGATTGCTATTCTAATCATAACTATAAAACAAAGCACACAAAATAGGTAATTTTTTTCTTTATTCAACAATCACTACACAATAGGCTGTAAACATCCATACTCATTTAATTTAATTCCCCACATTTTGCTGGAATTAAGAGAAAACTGAAACACAGAGAAGTTAATTCAGCCAATAAGCCAAGACAGAATGTGGCACAGGCATTTGGAACTTGAGCCTTAAACACTTTGAGTAAGGAAGACCTCCTTATGGAGTGCTGCCTAGAAATATAATATTAAGCCATATGTCTCCACAAAAAAAAGTAATAAGACATTTTTAAAATGATTATCTCTTCTTTGAAAATTAACTGCTTTTGACAAAATAAAAATCAAGCCTGAACAACACAGCGAGACCTCATTTCTACAAAAAGTTTCTAATTAGCTGGGCATGGTGGTATAAGCCTATAGTACCAGGTACTTGGAAGGCTGAGGCAGGAGGATCCCCTGAGTTCAGGAGTTTGATGCTGCCGTGAGCGAGGAAGACACTACTGTACTCCAGGCTGGGC
This sequence comes from Lemur catta, assembly GCF_020740605.2. Taxonomy (NCBI): domain Eukaryota; kingdom Metazoa; phylum Chordata; class Mammalia; order Primates; family Lemuridae; genus Lemur; species Lemur catta. The sequence goes on along the minus strand of NC_059151.1, from coordinate 6,748,868 downwards.
AATATGGTGAGACACTGTTTCAAAAAAAATCATATAATTTTCCCTAATCCATTTCCGTAAGTATTAGATTAAGAGATACTCCTTTAAAATTATAAATGGAGAGTGAGCCAAAATGGCTGACTAAAGACATAGAATGTCCCAAATATGTGATGTTTGCACCATGTCAAATCTGTGCATATTTAAAGCAATTTCACAAGACTATATGTGAAAAAGTCACCTTGTTTTAATCATGACATAATCAGCAAACATATGCATAGAATTTACATTATAACTAATATCAAAATTTAGTGACATTCAAGGAATGAATGAGTATGAATGAATACCATTTAGAGAAGATTAAAATAATGGAAAATTTTAGAGTTACATAATGTTATATTGAGTAACTGTGTAGCTTGGTTCTTCGTTTCCCTGAGCAACTACAAAGAATTAGAGATAAGAATGGAAATCAAATTAGGTAAATAACCAATCTGGTTAACTTAAACAGTCTGTAGTGAATCAACCAATCCCTGGCTACAACCTGTCGTAACTATTTCTTAAAGAAAACTTTATTTGAAAAGGTACAAATAACATTTTTCTCTATTGCTCTGCACCATGACACTTAGGCCATATTTATTTACATACATAAAATATTTTCTACAACAAAATAGCAGTAAGAATTGTGCAAATTAATTTCCCTTGGGTTCACAGCATGCCTTATTAGTAGACTGTACATCCTTCCTTGCTGCCTCTTGATTCATGTTTCCCAAGGCTTCAGGTATTTTAAACGTAAAGTACCAAAAAAAGTCAAAAGTAAAAACCTCTATCTCTAATATAATAGAGAATTTAATATCATCTTAGTTTGCCCCAATGTAAATAAATCCTACTTTTTTGGTTACTATCCCCAAGGCATAAATGTATTCTGTACTTATTTTGTAAGAAAATGTACTTATTCTCTTTTTAAATTAATAGAACGTCTGTATTAATGGTCAATATGCCATTAAAATGTGAATAACCTCTTCAAGTACATGTATATATTATTTATGCACATCAAACTTTCAAAATCACTTTATGTTTTAGTTATATGTATTTCAGCAATTATTGCAAAGTGATTAAAATTTTTACACTAATGTTATATATTTATAATCAACTCACATGGGAAAAAAAATCTAAGAGTATAATATTAAAATATCTATAATTACCATGAAATACAGACATTCTTCAGAATCCTGGGACAACTGAATCCATGACTCTTACCCAATTCCAAAATCTGAGGATACTCAAGCCCTCAGTGGTATATATGCGTGGTATTTGCATATCATCTATGGATATCCTGCCATATACTTTAAATCAACTTTAGATTACTTATAATACCTAATAAAATGTAAATGCTCTGCAAATAGTTATGCTGTATTGTTAAAATCTGTATTTTTTATTGTTGTATTGTTATTTTCTTTTCCAAATATTTTTGATCTGTAGTTGGTTGAATCCACAGTTGCAGAACCCGTGGAAAGGAAGGGCCAACTGGAGTGATCACCCTGTAAAATTATTTTTTCTGTGGTAGATTTTTTGGATTTGAGAAATTAAATATGACTAATTAAATTCTGGTATTAGTTAATATCTGGAGTAGCTCATTCTTTGAAGGTCAAAAGTTTTAAAGGTCATGATGTTTCAAAAATGTCTCTATAACAAAGTCATTATTTCAATATGCATTAAATTTATGCTTTTATCAACAGCACTACATGTCAATTGTTTGCTCAGGTGGAGGATGCAATTATGTTCTCTTTCTAGGTATATAACCCGTAATTTAGAAGTAATTTGAAGGAAATAAATTTTGATAAAATTGATGTTGCAAAAACATCAAATATTAAAAAATTATAAAATATATTTTCTTCATAGTAAACACACTTTTAACATATACTATTAATATTTTAGTAAGAAATTTCTAGGACTATCCAGTGGAAAATGTAATTCTTAGTAATTATAGTTAAATGAATTGGAATCCACACAAAGTCCAAAGGATATCTTATATTCTACAATTTTTTTAAATTCCATATTTTTCCCATAAATTCTGTTTCCCTACAAACTGAGAACCTTAATTTAATCATTTTTAAAAGATAATGTTTCTCTCTGTGTGTGTGTATATATATATATATATATATATATATACACATAATCAAAAACAAATTCCTATTTGTCTTTTTTTGGGGTATTTAGATGCAGTGGTCCTCATATTTATTCCCAAATGATTTCAATCCTTGCTATTTTGATTTTTTGCTTTACCATTTTCATTAGAAGATAAAGATACAGTCAAAATATATGAAGTGGAACTAATACACTGTTTTAAGAGGCAAGAATTTCTACCTGAATTATAAAGATGTGCTTGAATGTGTTAGTAACTATCTTCTTTTGGTATAGTATGTTACCGAACAGAAATGTTTTGACAACACAGGCAGCTTGCAAAGGTTATGTAATAATTACATTGCAGATTGCAGTTCCGTTTGTAGGGCAAGAAGAGTACAAGTGAGTTCACTATAGACGGAGATAAAAGGCAGGATGGCATTCAATCACTGTTCCTGCTTCTTCAATAATACATGCTATTTTTTCCCTTTTCAGTATAGGCCCATATTTTTGTCATAGTGTAAAAACAATGAAGTTCCTTTTTTATAATTCTATTATCTTGGTGCCACAAAAGAAGGGTGACATATATTATCCAAATTTCAAACATTTATTCATAGCATAAATCTGTCATAATTCTGGAACAAAATATTTTCCCCGACATTTGAGAGTCTTTCTGGAGCTTGCCAAATCATCGCTTTGTCCTCTACCAGAGCTCTATAATAACATATTTGTGAAAATGATATTTAAGAAATGACAGTAAGGTTGATAAATTGGTACTGGGTTATTGTCATTTCCTATTCATTTTTTTCCTGTCCTATACCAAAGAAATGTAATGGGAAATAGCTTTTTATCCATGTAGTAGGAAATGAATCCAAGTCTACATTGACTTTTAGCTGAGAAATTAGGTGTAGGGCTCTTGGATCAGTGAGACGCCAAGACTACGAATGGAATTATAAATCAGAAGTAACAGAAGATTGATTTTCTACAATTGTATCAATAGGTTCCAAAATTACTAAAGAAATCCAAATATATTCAAATGACAATACTACTATTTCAATTCTAGTAGCAGTGTCAATTTAGATTTTTGATTAAGTCAGTGGTTGACAAAAGAATCACCTAGAAAGTCTGTTAAAACACAAACAATTGGACCCCATTCACAGAGTTTCTGATTTAGTGTTTCTTGGATAGGGGTTCAAATTTGCATTTTATTAAATAATAGTTTTCCATGTAATGCTAATGATGCTGTTTTGGGGACCACGCTTTGAGAATCACTAAAGTAAATCATTGACAATGAACTTCTTGAAAGCTAAGAATCACTTGTTTTCAAATGGAAGACAGTATGAACTCATGTACATTATAGGAAAATGTTTAGCCAGGGATTGTCTACAACTTTTAGGCAATGTTTACTTAAAACATGAAAAGTTATAGATAAGTATTAAACTACTGTATTATTAATTTCCATTCTTCCAATATTCTATAGAAGCCAAGATTGAATCACTGATTTGTTGATTTTGTTTTCGATAAATATTCACCGACTCCAAGTAGGGTCAGCCATTTCTCTATGCAGTAGTGACCGAGGATGGGAGTGAGTGGTCATTTTAACAAGACTGGTCAGGGAAATTGGAACAGTTGACATTTAGCCTGGAATACGTAAAGAAGTTGAGTTTTGAAAAAAACTCTAAGAACAGAGTTAGCAGCAGTTCTGAAGGACAGACAAGCTTGACTAAGCTGAATCACTGTTTTTCAGTTTGTCAAAAAATGCCCAAAGGATTGAAAGAAAAGTAAATTAAAAACAGCTGGTGGAATTTATGAATTCAACAATGTAAACTTTTTTACAGACTAGGAAGACTAAGATTCCGTAGTATTTATTAAAGGAATATGCTTAAGTTGAAGTCACAGGCACGATGGGAAGGTCCCAAGGAGATTGGCTGACAGCTTAGGCAAGATTATCTGGGAGCTCACGTTAGATTGTTAAACCAGAAAGCCAATCTTTTCATTTACAATTCGGGACTGTCCTCCCCTAAAACCGAAATATTTTTCTTTACGAAGTTCTCATTGTTAGGATGTAGGAGAAGTGGAATTTCAGAATAAATTACTCTTGACAAAAATGGAGTCCGAGTATAATAAAAGAGGACAGTGATATTGCAATCCAACGACTTCAGTGAGGCTTAATGAATTAAGTCAGATCTGTACGACAAGGACGTATTTTGCTAGTAGCTGGAGAATTTAACAATCCCTTCATGCTGACCTAAGCCCAAGACACTGCTGGAAATTTAACATCAAATTCTTATCCTTTGGCTGCTTTTCTCTAGCCTCTGTATAAACCATCAGGACTCTCTGCCAACACATTATTTTCTTTTTTTTTTTTTAGGCAGATTGAGTATTACACAATTTACTAGGCTATAGATTTAGATTTGCTGATATAGTGACACTCTCCCAAGATGCTACCTGGGTCACTATGATATGCTTTTGAGGAATCCTCAAATTCTTTATCTTCTCACATATTTAGGGTTTGGAATGTGGCTGCTTGTGGCAATGACTAAACTCTCCCATTATAATGTTTTAATTTTAAAAATAATTTTAAGTAATTTTATTTATTTTAAAAATAATTTTAGAGTGCTGCCTAATTCTATTCTGTGGAATAGCTTGCAACCACATATTATGGGCTGAATTGTGTCCTCCTAAAATTCTTCTATTGTAGCCCTAACCTCCAGCACCTCAGAACGTGACAGTATTTGGAGACAGGACCTTTAAAGAAGTTGTTAAGTTAAAATGATGCCTTTAGGGTGAGCCCTAAACCAATCTGGTTTGTGTCAGATAAGAAGAGGAACTGTGAGGCCTGTAACACTAGCACTCTGGGATTGCTTGAGGCCAGGAGTTCGAGACCAGCCTGAACAAGAGTAAGACCCCATCTCTACTAAGAGAAGTAGAAAAATTAGCTGGGCATCGTGGTGTGTGCTTGTAGTCCCAGCTACTCAGGAGGCTAAGGGAGGAAGATCACTGGAGCCCAGGGTGAGCTAGGCTGATGCCAGGGCACTCTAGCCCAGCTGACAGAGCAAGACTCTATCTCAGAAAAGAAAAGAAAAGAAAGAAGAGGAAATTTGGATATAAAAAGAGCCACCAAGTATGCATGCACACAGAGGAAAGGTCATGTGAAGACACAGAGAAAATAGCCATCTACAAGCCAAGGAAAAGGCAAGACTGCTGACACCCTGGTCTTGGCCTTCTAACCTTGAGAACTGTGAGAAAATAAATTTCTGTTGTTTAACAACCCGACCGGTGGTACTTTGTTATGGCGGCCCTGGCAAGCTAGCATAGCCTATCATTTCTGACTCTAAATCTTTCAAATACTGCATGTCACAATGGTTAATATTTGGACCATAAGATGATCCTTTGTTCATATATAAAGGAAAGGTGAGGAAGGAAAGAAAAGAACAAATGGTTACTAAGTGCAATTTATTTTTTTGTGGTAAAAAAGAAAGAAAATCAGAGAGATGATGGCTAATTTCTCTTCCTCTTGGCACGCGCTCGCGCTCTCTCTCTCTCTCACACTCTAAAAGTTATCACCTGACAAAAATGTACTCCCAGTAGAACAATGATCTACAGATTGAGTACTTGTTTTTGAATTCAATGATTGAGAAAACACTTATGGCATATTAACAGTTTCCTTAGAAGAAGTGTCAGATTCTATCATTTAGCATTAGGAATGGCATTTTAAAGCAGCGTGCTCTAGACCGCAGATTCCAACATGGCAAAACATCTCCTGAACTTATGTGACATTTAAAAAGATAAGGAAATATGACTTAAGTCTTCTACTACTCAGTAATCCTTTGGAACTGGGCAGGGATTTGTGAAGTGCTCTTGCAAAACAAAGTGCATAAACCTGAAACATTTCTGTCACAGTACACAGAACAGAAAGACAAAAACGAAGATTGGCGTCAATCTGAATATTCTCAATGACATTCAGGTTTTTTATAATGGACTAAGTAGTGTTAGAAAACATTTAACAAAATGTTTTTATTTCACTGATGTTGATTTTATCATTTCACAATGTATCCTTAAGTTGCGATATTCATTTTATTATATTTGAACTTTTGTACATAATAATTTATCCCTCTAATAACTAGTGAAACTTCCTATTTGCAAGTGTGCTACTACATTAAACTTACCTACATTTGCTTCATCATAAAAAAGTCACAATCATATATTGCCAAAGTGTGTTTTCGGTTCATACTAATAACTCAGTTTACATAAGAGATTATTTTATAAAGTATAAATTAAAAACCTGCAAAGCTAAATATAGAGTATTTAAGCTAATGCATCTTTTTATATTTTTCCTAAATTTTATATTAAACACAATCTCTAGAATTTGAATGAATAAGCAGGTACCTCCTGGCATATATAAAGTAGTTATAGAAATATAAATAATATCATCTATATGGTCAACCCAACCATATATTATTCAGCCATTAAAAAAATGCAATTCTGATGCAGCAACATGAATGAAACTGGAGGACATTAGGTTAAGTGAAAGAAGTGCAGCACAGAAAGACAAATACTACATGTTCTCACCACATTCAGGAGCTACAAAAAAAAAGTCTTACGGAGGTAGTGAGTAGAATGAAGGTTACTAGAAGCTGCGAAGTATAGGCAGTAAGGGTGATGAAGAGAGGTTAGGTAATGGTACAAAAACATAGTCAGATTAAAGGAATAAGTTTCAGTGTTCAATAGCACAGGAGGGTGACTATAGCTAATAAGAATTTATTAACTATGAATTATAAATTCTCTTCAAAATAGCTAGAAGATTTAGAATGTTCACATCACAAAGAAATGATAAATGTTTGAGGTGATGAATAATTCAATTGCTCTGATTTGATCATCACACATTGTATGCATGTATCAAAATGTCACGTATACTCCATAAATACACGCAACTATTATGTATCAATTTTAAAAATTATGTGACAGATTGAGGTGGTGGTCTCCTTCACAAAGGTAAACAATAAACTCAGCTCTGTGTATCAAAAAAAGTGACATAGGTTTATACATATATAAAATGTATTTTGTTATTTTTCAGAAATTTAACTTTGAATCTATTTACGCATTTTTATTTATGTGTCTAATTAGCTACATATGACTGCTACTTCTCATTTAAAAGTTAATCAATGCTCAGAAAATTTGCATAAGTGATATTCAATTAATCTCAAATTTCTGATAAACATCTCCTTGACACAGGATTGAAATATGTTACATACTTTAGTTTACTAAATTAAGTAGTCCCTCTACATAGCATATCCATATACTACTTGTTCTTCCAGTCATAATGTTTATTTTATTTTTCTTTGTATATTAGGAGCTATAAATAATAGTCCTTTAAACTTTTTATGTAAATTTTTTGGACATTTGATAATAATTGTAGTTCATTCAGTAAGTATTTTTACATCACAATACCCCAAATTTGCTTATATGGGGTAAAATTAATACATGGTCCCTTACATAGAAGAAGGAAAAAAAGTAGGGGGGAAAACAACTTTTATTAAATTAACTTCAAGGCGCTGTGATTCTTGATACATCTTATTTAAAACTTTATGTATACATAACCCTATTTGAAGGTACTGTTACTTCCATTTTATTCATGAGGGAGCGAGGTTAAGAGTTTAAATAACGAGTTTGAGGTTTTGGTGGTAAATCGAACGGAACCTTTGACTCCAACATTAAAATGCATGCCTTTATACCATATCAAGCTCATATCTGCTTAAAATCACATTAAAATTTACAAATCTCTTTGATGCCTAGTCCATTGCAATCCTCAACTAAGCATCTGAAGTAACAGCACTTCTTATTTACTATGCCCATTTTACAAAGAAATAGTGATGCCCAGGGTTGAAGAAGGCGGCCTAGCCATAGGTAGGAAAGCAAAGTAAAATTAATGCACATCACACACACACATACAAATAACATGGTTTAAAAAACAGATCACTTAAAAAGGAATGACAATTGTACCGGACAACAGACGTGTCATTAGTACCAAGTGTCACTGCTGCAAGTCTATGAATAATTGTTTCTTTATATGAGGCTATCTCATCTTCCTCCCAACCCTTACTTCCACAAAAAATGAGACAATACAAAACAGTAACCCTCATTACCCAATACTCAAAATTAGCTGCATGTTCTATAAAAGTTATAAATACATAAACAAACATGGAATTACAAAGACACAAGGATAAAACTGAAGGTGCAGACTTTATTTTGAACCACATTAGTACATTCTATGCTTTGGTCCTTCATCTTTGGAGACTATATACGTGTGTGTGTGTGTGTGTGTGTGTGTGTGTGTACGCACGTGCATATTTGCATTCGTATATGTGTGTGCCTTAGTTTAGCCACAAGAAGACTGAGAAAGAAAGAAAAGATACTCTGGAGAAACTCCCCAAAATAAAGACTGTGTTCATAGATTGCAACTGTCCCCTCATGAAGCAGCCTGGTGTGGCAAAATGTCCGTGAGACCTACTATCAAACCCTGCTTTGCAACTTGTATTCCTCATTGGCCTTACTTTTCCATTTAAAAAATGGATATAGTAATTATCCCATACAAATTTGTTCTAAGGGTAGAATAAAATGATTTGTATAAAAAGGATTTATAAACTAAAAATTCTATATCCATATCAGAGTGTTAAAATGACATATTTATTAAATACATATTGTATATTATGTAACACCAGAAAAGGAAGAATAATTAGCTGGCCATTATTTATCCATTTTTCTTCTCTAGTCTGGACGGATTTATGTTATTTGTGATCTTTTGGACAAAGATTTTAATCCGTTTTGTGGTATTACATAAGGAGAAATGAAAACACATGTTACATAACGCAGCAGCACACAAAGTTTTTCCTTCTTATCACACATTGAATCTTGATCGCAACGTTTAAATCCTAATTTTAGTTTTACTGTGTAAAAATCACCAAATTTTTGATGAGGCCACTCAAGGAAATTAGACTGAACATACAAAGTACAGCATTTAGAGCATTTGTTATGCATTATTCTGAAAATCTGGCACACTGAAGAAACTTAATTAAAGAAGTACATAACACTAGTTTTGACATAAATATATGAATTATATTCTCTAAAAATGCTTTGGCAATGTCATTTGAGAGAATAACAACTGGTTTTCAGAATAATTTCTTTGAAGTTGATTAACAAAGAAAGTGACTCTATGAGTTGATTAAAATACACGTGGAAGGTGTAAGTCTGGATGTTTAATCAGCTGTCTCAGGATGAAGATACAAGTATGAAATAAAACTAGGCAAATGAGATAATAGGTCCATAGTTTCTGAGTCTCATACTAATACTAAAAATAATAGCTATGATTTTATGAGTGCTGGCTATGTGTCAGGCATTGGGCTAGGTTCTTCAAAACCTCTTTTAATTTATTCTCGCAGTGAGCCTAAGGAGTATGCCTCACGAGCTCAATTTTACAGATAAGGAGACTGAAAATCTAAAGGTTAGCTAAATTGTCCAATGTCAAAGATCTGGTGATTTGTAGGGCTGGGATTTAATCTAGGTCTGTTGACTACAAAAATTCTGTTCTTCCACTGTAACACGGTCCTTATAAAACACCACCATGACTAAGACATCCCAGACTAAAGGAGGTACAAACTCACAATCTCTGACTAAAAAAACCAGTACCCAATTTCTGCTATTTTGTGATTTCTACTGAGGAGGACTTAAAAGCAAATGCTGTAAGAGAAATGATATCAACTGTGCAAGTCACTAAGCTTTATGGAAATAACTGATTTTGTTTTGTTTTTTTCTTTGTATGCCCTACCCTGAAGCTTCGATAATATTGCTTTTCCAAAGTATATCGCCTTTTTATGTTATTTTTTCCACTAGTTAAAGATGTTTACGATGAGTAATTACTTTCCCCACATTTCATGTTTGCTCATCTCAAGAGAAGCTCTGCAGATTTTGTCTGGAGCTGGTTGAAGCAAAGAATTATGTTTCCCCTAATACCATATAACACCAGGCTTTGGCAGAACACAGAAGAATTAAAATATTATGAGGAATTTGGAGTTGGTAGTATCCACAACTTAACTGGGAAAAACACAGATCACAGATGGTCATGGAAGGAAATATAATTCCAGAAAAGTCCTTCATCAGTAATCTACCTATCTGCTTCTTTTACTGATGCTTCTAGCTGACTATTATGTGATGTAAACAGTTACATGATGGATAAAGAGGAAAGAACATGTGAAGGTAAAGTACCTGTCTAATGATTTTTTGTGAAAGTTTCTTCCTCTAGTTAAGGCTTGTCACAGAGTATGGGCTGTGTCTGTGACACTGCTTAAAAAAAAAAAGAAGAAAAAGTAGTCAATAAAATCTCCTAAGATTCTGTCAACTAGACCCAACTCTGTCTCTACATTGTTCCAGGACCCAAAAAAGCTCCGGCAGAGCCAGTGGAGCAGATTGTGCCTATGAGAGCGCTTTTGTACCAGTCACAAATATGACAATACCAAGATGTCAGTCATCATTACAGAAAAAGATTTTCCCCCAAACATAAAATTTGCCATTTTCTAATTATGAGCAACCATTTTTTTAGTAAAAATAATTCAGATTTTGTTTACATCTACAAGTCGGGTTTCAAAATATAAAAATATCATGTGACACAAAAAGGCTTGCATGCTTTCTCATGGGTCCAAATATAAAGGATCAGAGGGTTACTACTGAATGGCTCCCCTCTATCCCAAAACCTATGGTCTGGATGGAAAAAAATCTAAAATCTTTACAAAGTAACACAGATTCAAGTAAGAACATTTTAGATGCTTGATTTCCCTTTTTGTTCTTATTAATATCAATCCTAGCCAAGATATTTTAGTGGAAGTTTTAATTGTTTTACAACTGTCTTGGAAGTTTGTCATAATGCAGCACTAAGAGATGCTATCATAATAGTCTGTCTCAAGAAAGCTTCAACGAAGCTCTAAAATGAAAGCTCACCAGTTAGCAAAGTCGAAAACTGATAAAGTACAAGTGAATTGGAAATTTCCTGGGTAAACAGAAGCTCCAAGTCATTTAAAAAACAATGCAAAACAGTTCACTGCTTGCATGTGTGCCAACTGAATTCTAAAATGACACCTGGTAATTTTTTACTGAGGATTTTGTTAAATAAAATCATGAGATGTTTTTAGAGCAACATGGAAAAAAATATGTATCAATGTGCCACACAGGCAAAAAAAATGATAAATACTACATGCAAAGTGTTCTTAATGTTTCAGGTACCTTCACCAGTCTCCTCCATCAGTTTGAAAGGAGAAGAATATGACTACCAATGCCAAGTACTGCAAATTCTAGTGAGAGTTTACTACATGCAGCAAAACAAGCAGACCGTGGCTCAGGGCAGCGGGTCACCGCGGCTGTCTCAATCGCCTATCCATATTACCTCCTGACAACTGTGAGCGCAGCACATCCGGGCCCATCCAGCGTGGCTGGGCCGCAGTGAACCAGAATGATCTCATCTCCTAGTGCAGGTCTGGCTGTGTCAGCCGTCTGTGCACATGCTGAATCCAGCAGCTCATTGGGGTAAATTACACCGGTGGTAAAGCGATTGGATAAGGTTTCCACCATATAGTCATTTCTCCAAATGACGTTAATATCCTTCAAATTTAATGAAAGAGTCTACACTAAAAGTTTTCTTGTGATGCGTTATATTTTACATTCAGTCCTAATACTCACCCCACTGGTCATTTTGTCATGCGCTTACAAGGCGGTGCACTAGAGCAATGTACTCTATTTACGGTAGGAATAAGGCGCTTTATTTTTCCTCAGTGGAAAGATTTCGGCCCAATTAGTCACACGATTTAGTTTTTTAAGCAAATATTGTTGACTTGGACAGCATATTAAAATAAACAGAGCTTTATTCCAGGGCATTGTAGAAGTCACTTGGAACACTAGTTATATAAGTAGTCTAGTGATAGAAGTAGTCTCTTGGCATCTACACATTTAAGAAGTTGGACTTTCAACTTGAAAGTCCATGAAGGTAATTTGTAATTTTCCTGAGGCCCAAATTTGAATCACATACATTAGAATATGCAGGAGTGAGTTTGTTAGCCCGTGAATGAGCAAAGCAAATGGACTAGTACTCATATGTCAGTACTACTTATTCTTTATTTGTCTATGCAAACACACTTTTTGGGGAAAGAGGGAATTATATGTTTTTATTTGAATATGGAGATTTGCAGAGGTTTTATGAATATCCCTTGCAAAAACCAAGGATTTACTGGCAGATGGTAAATACCAAGGACTCATAGCAGATACAGCTTATTAATTATTCTCTCTTCTGAGATCATATTCAACCCAAGATTCCTCCTTACACAACCCTCCAGGTAACCATTACTATTCTATCAGAACAGGTATGAGAGATAAAATCTATTTGCCATCCCTAGTCTGTTACGTATAATAAAGAGACACTGACAGAATCTCCTTGATTTTGATGTTTTTTTTTTTACCATTTTAGTCTCATACAATGTAAATATTGTTAATAAAATGAAAACAGGTCAATTGCATTTGATGAGAGAGTATTTAGGGAAAAAAGGGAGAATGACATTATTCCCACCTACAAAAGATTTACCTGCCTTCTCTATTACCATATTAGCTTTGAAAACATTTTTAGAAACCTTAAATGTGAAACAAAATGCTGAACGTCTACAATCGATACAATGCCTTAGGGGTGTGTCCATAACTTCACTGCAAATTCAACGTTCAATTTAATGGTCTTAATTGCTAAACGTCTTCCTGGATTGTACCACACAGTAAAAGGCACCTAAGAGTCACTACTCTCTTCCAAAACACACAAAATGAACTCTGTTTCTTCTTTTAATGTGACTTCTAGATACTTACACTTGATAAATATCATAGATTCAATGTTTCAGCAGCAAGAAGAATTATGGTTGAGCCATCCATGTAAGGGCGTGATAGCTAGTTAAGCATTTGTACAAAGAGGTGAGTATCTCATCTATTAATAGGTCAATCTAGAAAAGTTCCCTAGGCTTTGGTCTAGAGTGGTATGAATCTCCTTGGTCCTAACCTTCTAAGTAAACTGACACATCAAGTCAATGTGAAGGACAACAGAGGAGACAATACTTGCCAGTGTTTAGGTGCCCTAAGACAAGAAACAGAATGAACACGCACTGGGTGGACAGGGTTCCAAAAGACTACTTAGGCTGAACCAAAGATCTTACTTACTAACATTATTAGGCAAAAATATTGTATGCAGTGCATCTTTTCCTAGAGTCAGAACATTTTTGAAAGCTATGTTCTATTGAAGTGATTTTTAAAGTATTACATGTCTTATTGTTACCTTATTTTATAGTGAGCCAGTGAAATTTCTCAGCTGAAATGTCAGGTTTATAATTAGAATTTTCATGATATAAAATTTATCTTGCCTAAAGACATGGGTACCTTCTGAAATATTTGAAATCTATAATACACCATTTAGACAAATCTTTGGTGAATCTTTCAAATTATAAATTAATTCTACATTACTCTCTTTTACCTTTTGACCCTTCTAATAAAATAATAAACTATTCTGAACAGTGAATTTTAAGACTTGAAAAGAAAAATTTCTGATATTGGATAATTTATTTAAATAAGAGATTGAATTTTGATCCTTTTACATGCCTTTCAAAATTTTATGGAAATATTTATAATAGCCTTAGTGTTACCACTGAGATATGAGTTAATTGCTGAACTTTTGAGATTTATTAATACTTTAATACAACATTTTGTTTTTCTGATGTTTCTAGTACCTAAAGCATAGTTGCACCTCCTCCAAGGATCACATCTATAAATTAGATTAATAAATATTAATAATTTTTATGATTAATGCAAGCTCTAAATGGAAACTTTTAAATATTATAGGAACATATATATAGCCAAATTTTTTTTAAAAAATCCTTATTTGTTGGGTTACTAACAAACTTTACCACCATGATTGCTTCTCTTTCATCAAATAAACTATTCCCATGGTCATAAGCATTTATTAACTCCGTATTTTTTCCTTTATATTATAGCAATGTTTAGCAAAAACAAAATATAAAGTTTCAGAAAACAGTTTCCATATCTGATATATACAAAATATAATGACTTGTATTTGAATAAAAATTATGAATAAAGAAGGATTTAAACTGTCTGATACAGAGGAAACTAGGTCAGTTGAAAATTTCTCTTTCAATCTCAGGGTACAAAAATCTCATTTTTTCAGGATTTTTATTATTTCAGAATTCATGACAATTAGGGGATGATTAATTGAAATTTACATTTATATTACTCTAAAAAAAATTTTTACTCTTATATACTGCCTACTCTGCCCAATATCCTTTTGTTCCTTATCAGGAGTATACTTTTGTTTCAGTTAGCATCGATAGGTGCCTGCAATTATAATTTATGTTGAAGCAAATTAAATCACTAATAAAAGAGCTCTAATGAAATATTTTCACCAGTTACTTACTTCTCCCTTGGTTCATTCCACAAATGTGCTATGGTCCCCAAGAGGAAGGAGGGATGGTTCCTACTTATTAGGGACCTGCTACACATGTGCTGAAAACATGTTCTTAATCATTTGTACAAAAATAGGTATAAAGACCTCTCTTTTGAACATTACTGGGCTATGCTTTAGGGGACCCAATAACAAAACATAATTTCTGACTCAATGTTACTTCTTTTCTAATTGTAAATAAACACGTTTATATTGTCTGAGGATAAAGAGCACTTGCAGAAAAAAGAGCTCTGCAGAAATCCACAGAAGTGCAGCTGATCCAAATCAGGGGTGCTGGTCAAGAATCCTAATATAGGCATAATAGGACTTCCCGGGAAGGGGTTTAGCAACCCAAAGGTCATTTGTTGCATCACTACTGTACTTTTTTTTTTTCTTAATAAAGCATATATTTAGCACACTCTAGGATCAAACTATTTGTATTCAAATTCCATTTGTGCCACTTTCTACTAGTACAACCTTCGGTGTTTTACTGACTTCTTTGTATCTCTGATTTCTCATGGGTAAAACTGAATTCAAGCAGTAGTATCCTCATTGGGTTGTGGAGATCCATGAGATTCTACAAACTGTAAGTAAAACACTGAGAATCCTTTCTGACAGATGGCAAGTGCTCAATAAATACTAGCTATTATCATCATTGTCAGCGTGTAGTGTTAAGAAAATATTTCAGTGTTCCAGTAACATACTGGTTAAATCAATTATGCTGAAAACTTGAGGTCTTGGGCTGTGAGCTAGTCTTTGGGCATAAATTTTACAACTATATGATAGTGAGAGAACTCAAAAATACATACCTAACTCAAGGAGGTTTGTGTTTACACTTCAAGAGAAACTGAGAACCATGGACCTTGGAGACATTTCTAAAAGCCATAAAGGTCATAAAAGCCTGAGACAATGGGGTTTATCTGTCCTTTGGAGAGATTTACATTCCAAAGGTTAAAGAAGAACCTATTTTCCTTTTCTTCCTATCTCCAATGAATAGAACTTTTTCTCCCTCCTCTTGGGATTTGCGGTGGAAGCAGCTACCCTTTTCTACTGTCTACAGGCAGTTAAAATCCATTTGCCTTCACCCCACACCTATGGAAGGTGAGGTCACTACACAGATTTTACCACCTGGCTTTCATTGCGTGGTCCAGGAGCAAACACTGGGGTAAAGGGCATCAGCACAGTTATTATTATGTAAATATTATGACTAACTCATCTCTGATCCAGAACAGCTTGGATGCACATTAAGAGTAAAATGAATATAGATGATTATTCCAAACCCAGCAATCATCATCACCATCACCATCACCATCACCATCACCATCACCACCATCATCATGGTAGGGACTAGCTAGACTCCAGTTTCTAGACATGCAAAAACCGGTTTCTTTTCTTGCCGGGCACAGGGCTAGACTATATTTTTTAACCTTTGTTGCACATCGCTGCAGGCATGTGAATGAGTTTTGGCCAATAAAATGTGGGCACAGTGACTGTCACCTCCAGACCCATAAAACCTACACTTCAATTGTCTGCATATTTTCTCTTAATTTCATCTGCTGGATGGATGCAGAAAATCCAACAGGAGACTTAGAAATCTTATGGAGCCGCTTGCTAAATAGAAGGAACACTCCCAGAGAAATTGTCTTCCATGAAACTTAGGAACAGGCTGCACAGCAGGAGGTGAGCACAGGCTGGGAGGGAGGCTTCCATGTTACTTACAGCCTCTCCCCATCGCTTGCATCACTGCCTGAGCTCCGCCTCCTCCCCCCTACCACCTACCCCCACCACACCCCCAATCCCTGCCCCTGGTTTGTGGAAAAATTATCTTCCATGAAATGGGTCCCTGGTGCCAAAAAGGTTGGGGACCACTGTAGCCTAAATCATGCCTAATAATCCTCACTATTCTTAGATGTGAGTGAGTGAGAAATACACCCCTTCGCTGTGATAAGGATCTAAGATGTTTTGGGAGGGTGAGGGATGTTATAAAAGTTTACCTATGCTAATGCAGATACTGACTTTCACTCATCACCAAACACTCCCGGTTGTAAGTGCTTAGGAAAGGAGCAATGGGGGACTTTGTATTCTCTCCTTTCCAAGAAATCCAGGTAATCAGACATGATTCTAGACCAAAAGCAAATGATAAAGAGAAGAGGTTTTTGAAGGCAATGCATGTGTGAGGAAGAAAGAGAATGGGTTAGAAAGTGTGGATGCAAATTGTGCAATTTACAAAATTCAGCTGTGCAATTTCTACAGCTCCTTCCTGCTTCTCCATTTTTCATCTCTTATATATATCTATTCGCTATAATACTTTAAACCTTCTAATCCATTTTATGAATGTTCAATCCCACTGGACATCAGTTCAAGTATCATGATGGATTTTTCACACTATTGGACTTCCCAGTTGATTTTTCTTCAAGAGAGAAGCAAAAGGCCATTAATGGAGTATACACTACGAAGCAGACACTTTATATGTTTGCTTATCTTATTTAATTTTCACAACAGCCTTTTAAGGCATGTGTGTTCCGAAGCATCACTTTCCTTTTCTATCATTTTTTTTCAATAATTAAGAGATTTAAAAACCACCTAAGACACAAAAATTAAGGTCTTTGGCCTTTTTAAATATTACAAAATAATTTGAGAAACAAACCACCCTATTCTATTGTCCGATTGTCAACTCCTCACGTAAGTTAGAGATCCAAGAAGATGTAGGCTTAGGGACAGGGAGGAAGTTAAGCACCATCTGGCAGACAAAGTACATATAAATAGTAAGAGCTGTGTCTTCATAAATGAAGTGTATGTTCAATCTGAGAATTCATTTATCTTGAATAGTCTGTCACTTAAATATTCTGATTCCTTCTTTAAACTTGCAACAGCCGTATTTTATTTATTTAGATCAATTAAAAATGACAATAGAAAAATTACGTATGTTTTTTCATTTGCAAATCTGAAAGACAAGTTACGGATGGTGCTTGCGCCGCCTGCAGAAGCTGACCCTGACTTTTACTGCTCAGTCAAATGTTCCTGTATGACTTGATGCTTACTCTACCCTTGAGATGACGTAAAGAAGGGCTACGTGTTTCCCTTGAAAATGCCCTGCTTGCCACTGCAGCGCCTGAGCCCTGTGGCATTTATATCCCTGAGGCCCTTTTCTTAGTCAATGAGGATCACCAGGAACAAGCAGGCTGAGGAGCTGTTTCTCACCACAGCTTTGCTACTGTATCCAGGTATCCAGGTGTAAAATAATCCCGTAAGCAAGCAAAAAACTGCATGTTATAAACTGGAATAACTACAGTGAAAAACAAAAATTAAGAAGACTGACATTAGAAGAAAGGGCAGTTCTTGAAATAGAACCCTCTGGTATAGAGAGATTACAAATTGTACATTGGTCTTAAAGACAGTCACCTCTGTGGTAGCAGAAGGAAGTCACCATTTCTGTCCTGAGAACTTTTGATTATAATTTGCTGGTGGAACCCAGCAGCCAAGCACCTGTTACCATAATCTCTGTATATTCATCCTGGTATCTGTTACTCCGTCTCCCTGCCTAGCACTAAGAAATCCAGGAACTACATCAGAGCTCCAAGGATATTACAGCTCTGTGGTTATGTAATCCTGTGTTATACGATAGTCTTCACATACCTGATACTGCTTTTCTGCTCCGCTTATCAGGAGCCAGGATATTGCCAGTTTTATTTGTATCCAGCCTGTTCTCAAACACGCTCGAGTGCACATGTGCACAACACCCCTACACTCCTGTTAAGCATAATCCTAATTTTTCAGTAATGATTGTGCGTCTACAAACTCTTGAGCCTCCATTTCACATGCTAATCAACAAATAACTAAATAATAGAAATAATTATAATTCTAGTATTTGTTTCTTCCTGGTGCTTTTTTCACTATAACATTTCTGTTAAAGAACAAAAATTGTAAAAGAATAGGACTTTATAATCAAATTGGTATAAATCAAATTGTTATATGGAATTTTTCAATTAATAAAATTTATTTTTTAATCTAAAGACACATTATATATTGTGTCCCATAAAAAACTCTTAGGTAAAAATCATAAATTTCATTGTTATATTTTTATTTTACATTTGTTCAACAAATATTTATAGTAACCTAATAAAATTAATTAATAAAATTAAATATACTTTGAAAGTAAAGAGAGAGTGTCCTTAATTTTTAAATGCCATTATCACTTCAAAAGCAATCTCAAAACAAATTCAGTTAAGTTGCAGGACATAAAATCAACATGTGAAAATTAGTAACATTTCCAAATGCCAACAGTGAGCAATCTGAAAAATAAATTTTTAAAAGTCCCATTTAAAATAACTACCAAAAGAAACTTAAAAATAAATTTATCCAACAAAGTGAAAAATATCTACAATAAAAACTGTAAAACACTGATGAAAGAAATTGAAGAGAATACAGAAAAAAAAAATGAAAAAATATCCACGTTCCTAGATTGGAAGAATTAATATTGTTAAAATAGCCATACTCCCCAAAGAAATCCAGAGATTCAATGCAACTCTTATCAAAATACCAATGAAATTTTTCACAGAAATTGAAAAATCAATTCTAAAATTCATATGGAACCACAAAAATCCCCAAGTAGTCAAAGCTATTCTGAGTAAAAAGAATAAAGCTGGAGGCATCACACTATCTGATTTCAAAATATACTACAACACTATAGTAATCAAAATAGCATGCATGGTACCGGCATAAAGACAGACACATAGTCCAATAACACAGAGTAGAGAATCCAGAAATAATTTTATATATTTATAGCCAACTCATTGTTGACAAAGGCACCAAGAACATACATTGGGGAAAGGAAAGTCTCTTCAATAAACAGTGCTGGGAAAACGGGGTATTCATATGCAAAAGAATGAAATGAGACCCCTATCTCTAACCCTATACAGACTTAACTCAAAATGGACTAAAGATTTAACTTTAAGACCTAGAGCTATGAAACTACTAGAAGAAAATATTGGGGAAATACTTTAGGACATTGGTCTGAGCGAAGATTTCTTGAATAAGACCTTAAAAGCACAGGTAGCAAAAGCAAAAGCACAGCAACCTGGAAAGCAGACCACTATATAAAGTCACTACTGCATTACATACTTAAATATTCATTGAAAGTAACAGATGAGTTCATAGTCTGACATTTGATACCATCCCCTTGTGTCTAATATGGATTATTTCATATCAAATTTTAGTTTTTCCTAATATACAACAAATAACTTATGAATTAATGTGCTCTCATTCTTTAATATCAGCATCCTGTGGATGATAAAGGTTCCTTACAGAAGACACTACACTTTTTGGTTGAAAGAGTGGCAAAAAATAATCAATGATTACTTTAAAACTAACATGTTATAGAAATTGTAATACAAAAAATTCCTTAAATCAAACAATTCATTTTAAAGTAAGTATCTTCTGTGTTGGAATAAAACAAAAATAGAAGTTGAAGATATTCCTAAACTATGATAATCAAGTTAGAAAAAATATTTATAAGAATGAAACACATAATGTCAGCCAAAATAAACTAAGAGACTGATTAAATATATTTGTACAATTTAGTCATACAATTTCTTTACAGTAGACTAGAGAAGTCATCCGTAGAAATATTCAATTGATATTTAGGTATAGCAGGAGAAAGAAGGGAAACATCTAGCCATTCTTTGGGAAAAGGCAGATTTGGGCGACTCCAAATATTGAAAGAAAATAAAAATATTAAAACTAATATATTATGTACTCCTTTCGATGTTAGGCACATAGTAGGTGCTCAACAAATACTTCTTGAATTAAATAATTAAATTATTTATCCTTTAATTTTAGCACAGGGATGATGATATAGATGTATGACAAGAAAGAATTACTTGGACCAAGAAAGGACTAAATTAATAAAATGGCATTTTTACAAAGAGAGATTGGTAGCAATGACTATTTTAATTTATCCAGATTAGCAAACAAGATAACATTTATCGAGTGCACTAAAAATGTCAATATTAGTATTTGAGTGGATTTGCTTCCTGACCAAATTAAATATATTCCTAAAACAACAGAGGAAATGATATTAGAGCTACAATTTATAAATACAGAAAGTATGTCTAAATGGTGACTTGCCTGGCGTAACTTGGAATTGTTTGACTTGGAATAAATAAAATAATAGAAACATTGCTTAAAATATAATTTTAAAAACTCAGTTCTCAGAATGACTACTTTAATACATGGAAAAACTTCAGAAACAAAGAATAAAATTACAAATGCTGCTTTCAAACTGAATAATAAATACAGTTAGAAAGTACATAACAAGCTTTCAGGCAAATACATTAAAAGGTACAGTTGGCAATATTATCCTAGCCATTTCTCCTTTGAAATTTCCCTTTTCTCTTTCATGCACCTGTCTTTTTTGCTTTTTTCCTTCAAATTTACTGATTTAACCATTGCAATGGTCTGAACACTTGTGTCCCTCCAAAATTCATGTTGAAACCCCAGTCTCAGTGTGATGGTATTTGGAAGTGAGGCCTTTGGGGGGTGATTAAGTCACCAGGGTGGATCCCATGGATGAGACTATTGCCCTTATAAATGAGGCCAGAGAGCTAGTTATCTGTCTTTCCACCATATGAGGATACAACAAGAAAGCCCTCGCCAAAACCTGATCATTTCTGGCACTCAGACTTCTGGCCTCTGGAACTGTGAGAAATAAATTTCTGTTGTTTATAAGCCACCTATTCTATTGATCTCTGTAGCAGCAGCCCAAACTAAGACACCCATGACTGAGACTCTCATTATCTTAAGTGAGAATTACAGAAATAACTTTTCTAGTTTAAGCTCCCTAACTTTAAATTCCCCTTTGCTGTTCATTCTTAATAAGGCTTGCATATAAAATTTTCCCTCTTGACTTTAACAGATCTCAATAATGTGAGCCTTTCCTATTTTTATATGCCTTTCTACTCAGTCCTCTGCTTACATGCATTTTTACTCTAATCAAATGCATATATCACATCCTAATATTCAAGCCAATACAATTGCCTTCAACTGGCTTCAAATATATGCAATGCAATTAAATTCCAGACAAGTGCTGGGAATGAGAATTACAAAGAAAAGGCATAATTATGCTGTTAGTCTGGTGGGGTGTGTCGTAGTCCGTTCAGGCTACCATAACAAAATACTTTAGACTGGGTAATTTATAAACAATAGTAACTTGTTTCTCACAATTCTGGTGATTGGAAAGTTCCAGCAGATTTGGTGTCTAATGAGGGCTTCCTTTTTGCTTCCAAGATGGCACCTGTTGCTGCATCTGCACAGGGCAGAAGAGGCGAGGGAACCCCCTTCAATATCTTTTACAATGGCACTAATCATATTCATGAGGGTTGAGCCCTCATAACTTAATCACTTCCCTAAAGGCCTCACTTCTTAATGCTATCACATTGGATATGAGGTTCCAACACATGAATTTTGGGAAGAAAACAACATTTGGATCATGGCAGGGAGATAAACAAGTGACTCCAGCATACTAAGTACTATGGGAGAATGAGGAGACTCCTGATTCAGTTTTCTAGAAGTTACGTTCCATGACAGATGACACGGGAACTTTCTTTCACCTCCACTCAATGTTGTTATTTTTACATGGAATATTTTCCCACTTCCTCTCTACTAATTTTTGTCATGCTCAAATTTTTGTATGTAACCTAGATATTTTATCTTTTTGATCAACATACAGAGCACAATCTAGCAATTACATTTTACATTTAAAAATGAAATAGTTGGAAAAAGTAGAAATCACTGGCAAATATTCTCCTTAAAGTTAAGACTTAAACAAATAAAGGAATTCTGAAAATTACTATACTAATTGAAACTGCCACTGGTGACAAATAGGCCTGTGAACATTTCAAAATGAAGATGCTAAAAGAAGTGATTTAGGACAAGGGAAGTTTCTATGTCTACCATGGCTAAGATCAACTTCTCAGGGAGGAGATTTTGAAATTAACACCAGAACATTTTAATTTTTTTTTTCTTTTTGTTTTTATTTCTTTTTATTTTTTTTACCAGCAGAACACCTTAATGTTGATAGCTGACACATATATAAATATATTTAAATTAACTCTTCAATAAACTGCATGGTCTTTATTTCACAGTGCGAACTTAATGATTCACAATGAATAGCTTCACTTTAAAAAAATAAAATAAGATCCTGAATTAAAGAGCTGGTTCAGACACTGTGGTAGGCTGACTAGTGGGCCCCAAAGACATCCAGATCCTAATCCTGGGAACCTGTGAATGTTACCTTTTTTGGCCAACGGGACTTTGAAAATGTGATTAATCTAAAGATCTGGAGATAGGGAGATTCTCCTGGATTAGCCAGGTCACTCTAAATGTAACCAACATGTGTTCCTATAAAAGGAAGGAAGAGGGAAATTTGACCACAGAAGCAGAGAGCAAGGACTATTGAAACAAAATGAAATACTGCTGGCTTTAAGATGGAGGAAGGAACACAGTTCTAGAAGCTGGAGAAGGTGAGGGAACTGATTCTCCCCTCAGAGCCTCTGAAGGAGCACAGACCCGTAGACACCTTGATCTTGGCCCAGTGAAAACTGATTTCAGATTTCTGAGCTCCAGAACTGTAAGAGAATAAATGTGAATTGTTTTAAGCCACCAAATTTGTGGCAATTTGTTTTAGCAGCCATCGGAAACAAATATAAACCCTATTAAAAATAGCTCCACATTCTTGATTATCTCTTAATATTAAACCAAGGATGTTAAAGTTCTGGAGCCCATAAATGTCAAGTTAAAAAACAGTACAGAATGTGGTTATAGTGATGCTTATTCCTATCAACATCTGTGAGTCATTGTAAACATACCTACTTAGATTACTAGACACAAAGTGTGTCTCATTAACTATGTGATTCTTTCCTTCCATTTGCACATCCATTTGTGTACCCACGAGTTATTAGTTTCATAAATGACCAACAATCAGACTAATAGGATATAAGAATAAACCACGTGTTTTCCTCCATATAATTTCTTCAAATCCTAGTATGGACTCACCTCCCTATACTGGAAAATCAGCATAGATGCAACCAAGATACATAACACCTGCCAGATATGCTTGGGTTCTTGGGACGATAGTATTGAGCAGGTAAGTAAAGCTGAAGTAGTGGATGCAATTTATCTGGAATAGATAGAAAACTTAGCACACATCATTGATTTTATATGCACCAAAGGCTTAGGTTTAAAAGCCAGTAAGCCTGGCAAAGGAGAGGTGGCAAGACATTGAAATGGATGTAAAATTTTCTTTAGGAGAAAAGAAGTGCTCTAGGAAGCATAAACACTTGGAACAGAGAAATAAAAAGGGACCACTCCATTTCATAGGAAACAGTCTTGAGAGACCTTCTGTAGCCTGACATATGTGTGACCTGGTTGAAAGTAGAATTCAAAATACAATGGAGCAAAACAAATCACATATAAATGAACATGATGACTTTCTCAAGTAGATATTATAAGGTGGATTGAGGACTTGTTCCTGGCTCTTCTACTTTGTAGAATACTAATTTCACCAGAAAAAGAAATAAAACCCCTCAATGCTAGGAAGTATAGGGATAGTTATTTACAAAATTTGCAGAATCACCACGAAATATTATCAAACACAACTCTAAATGATCAAATAATCATGTAGAAATCATACCCAATAGTGGGTTCAAATCCCTTACTCTTAAGCAAATTTGCTTTAGCTGAATAAATTATGAAATATGAAACCCAGTGAAGTGACACATAATGAAATGAGGCAACTTCTTGTAAAAGCGAATAATCCAAATGTTGCTTTGAATGAGTACAAAGAACATTTGATATGAAAAGTTTTGAGGATTATGTGAACAATTAAATCTGCATTCAGCAACAGTTACCTGGGGTTAGTGATCTTATTTTCCATAACTAAGGACAAGGCAAGGCAGAGATTTCATTTGCAAGAAAATGAGCTAGAATAAATCTTATTAGGAGTACTCTTCAGCTTGAGCTGCAAAGGAAGGGCTCAACAGTGCCTGTAAAGAACAAAGTGAGGTCTCTACTCTTTATTACCTTTACAGGTCAAACACAGTGAGCCTGCTGTGACTAAAAAATGAAGGAATTCATTCAGTTGTTTTAAGAAGTATGAATTTCATTTTCTAAATTTAGCTTCTACAGATTCTCAGCACATTTGGAAGACAATGTTCAATTATTTACCTTTTCATGTTATCACTTTGGCTTCATCATTTCTGGAAATGTTCTCGAAGGAGTGACAAAGATATAGTGACTTAGATTCGCTTGACATACATGCTTTGCTGTTGAACATCTATATGAGTATTTTTTAATATTTCTGGTACTCTGCAGGTAACGTGTAGCATATCAATGTAAATTAGCCTTCTGAAGACAAAACTACATAAATGACAATGCTTACTTGCTTTTTCCTTTAACTTTCATAGTCAAGTGGGGCTTGTGCAATTCAGAAAACTTTGTAAAACCTTCTCAAAAGGCTGGAGTCACAAATTCAAATCATTACAGAGGCTGGGTATTCTGGAATTTATAACAAAATGAAGCCATGCCCAACTTGAAGGCATTCAAACTCAACTTTATTTTAACTGTGCTGGCAAGAGAGGACATCTATGTGTCAGTTTTATACTATGACAATGGATTACCATTTTGGGGGCTCTTGCCACAGAAGTTATTTTCCAGAATTTGTTCAGAACATCTAAGCCAACACTCCGTAATGAGATGCAAATACTTACTATGCATACATCGTAGAATATAGACATTTTCTGAGTTTAACCCTTATTAACAAAGGGGGGAGAAGTCTTAAGAAACACAACTAAGAAATTGCTATTGGTTCAGTTCAGAATATCTCTTTTAAACCACACTGAACCAGCTCTACCCAGGTTAATCAGAAATGTTCACTTCTTACTAATACTTAATACTAAACTGGAACTTTGCTTTCTATTTAAAGTACTTACTACTTAAGTTTTATTTTTAAATTCTATTATCTTTTATTCTGCAGTGTCTAATCTATGGTTAACCCTATCCAATGTATTTTTCAACTCAAATATTGTATGTTCAGCTTTAGCAGTTCAATTTAGGTGTTTTTTTATGTTTCATATCTCTTACCAGGCTCATGCTTCCCTCCACCTCCTTGAATATGGAGAATATAATGGATCTTTTAATGCCTTTTCCTGCTTATTCTTTTATATGTGTTATTTCTTGAAGCTTCTATTGATTAATGTCTAGTTTCCTGCTCTTTTGTATGTCTGGTAATATTTATCTGACATGTTGCTGGCCTTTGGGTTTTTTTCTGATAGGAGTAATCCTTTAAATATTTTTCAAATTTATCATGGTTTGCAACTCAGTTACTTGGAAACAGTGTGATCCTTTTAAAACTAGCTTTTAAACTTTGTTAGACAGGTCCACGGTGGCCTTTGATATAGGTCTAATTTGGCCTCATGCTATAGTCTTAATATTTGTGGCCCCTAAAAATTCATATATTGAAATCATAACCCCCAAAGTGATGGTATTAGGAGGTGGGACCTTTTGGAAGGTGATTAGGTCATGAGGGTGGAGCCCTTGTGAATGGGACTATTGTTTTCTAAAATATACCAAGCCATAAAAACAATAGTCCTATTCAAGAGGCATATTTTTGTGTTTCATGGAAAACTCATTTCTCTGTCCTTATTTTTCAAAAACTTCAAATTTCAGCACAAACTTGCACATCATTGTTTTCAGCAACATTGCTATAATAGAAGTGTGACAGGCACATGGAAGAGGAAGTGATTTATTCTGTTCTGGGAGCAGCTTCACAAGAGGGAGACATTTGAATCATCAATAAAAACGAGGAAGAGAGGAGAAATAGCAGGTTTGGAGGGGTAAGGTAAAAAGTGACAAAGCCAACACTAAGAAGGGTGACAGGCCAAAGAGCAGAAGACAAGGAGCACTAATCACTGACAGAAAAAAAGTAGAGAATCAACTATAAAGAGTAAAAGAAGGAAAAAGCACTATGTTCTATGACATGAAGCAGAAAACCTCTGGCACTGCAGTATCATGTGTAGCCTTAAAAGTCACTGGACTTCTTAACACTCTGTAACTGTCTCTTTGGGATTTTAAGAGATTTTTCCTAGCAAGCTTAAGACATCTGAACTCAGGAAAATGAATGCAAGGTAGGAAGAGGCGAGAAAGCCCCTGATGCTACACGTCAAGCATTGCTGGAAAGCACACGTACTTGTGCTAAAGGCACAGCGACCAATGTAGTCCAGCTACACTTGATTCAGGGGGAGGGGACATTTACTTCACGTGATACTCCATCTCTACTCATAGTTTTAATTAAACTAAATCAAGAGAAAAAGTAAACCTGAATTTAAGAAGAAATTTTACATATTTCCAAATATATTCTATAATAAATACCTGCTACAAACATACACCCAAATTAGAAATAACCTAAATATCCAAAACTAAGAAAAATATTTTATATAGCTATTCACCATAAAAGTAAAACTATATTGTCAAATATTTTTCAGAATACAAAAATATTTTTTATTCTGAAAAATATTTAAAATATAATATCAAGTGAAAAGAATGCAAGACTATTTTATGAATATATATTTATACAACTTATTCATTACATATATATTATATATTCATTGTTACACACACATATACACACACACACTCCACAAAGAATTGAAAGGAAAACAGGAGAATCTCATTAGCTGCTATGTATTTCATTGGGGATTACAGACTTAAAAAAATGTCTTTTTAAAATTGTCTGGGCCGGGCGCGGTGGCTCACGCCTGTAATCCCAGCACTCTGGGAGGCCGAGGCGGGTGGATCGCTCGAGGTCAGGAGTTCAAGACCAGCCTGAGACCCCGTCTCTACTAAAAATAGAAAGAAATTATCTGGCCAACTAAAAATATATATAGCAAAAAAAAAAATTAGCCGGGCATGGTGGCACATGCCTGTAGTCCCAGCTACTCGGGAGGCTGAGGCAGGAGGATCGCTTGAGCCCAGGAGTCTGAGGTTGCTGTGAGCTAGGCTGACGCCACGGCACTCACTCTAGCCCGGGCAACAAAGGGAGACTCTGTCTCAAAAAAAAAAAATAAATAAATAAAATAAAATAAAATAAAATAAAATAGTCTGAATTTTTTAAAGTTTCTATAATAAATATGCAAAACTATTATAATACAAAAACAAATAATCTAGTATTTCTAAAATATACTCTTACAATATATAAATCTTCTGACATATAAATGGTTAATCCTCACTGTCTAGAAAACTTGGTAATTCAACATGTCTGAAGAGGTGGGCTTTTGCTTAATTACAATCAATGTTTCCTCAGCAACAGACTTGCTTTTGGCCACGGCTTAATGTGACTTAGACTGCTGCAATCCTATCCTTACCACCTGGCAAAAAAATATGAGGAAAGAAAAGTCATTATCCTTCCCCTCAAAATCAAACATGTAGACAAATAAAGCATAACCTTAGTGCTATTCTCAGTAAGGATTAAAACAATACAAAAATGAAATACAGAAGAATAGCAAGGTCAAAATGAGGTGCTTCTCCTTACTAAAACAGTGCATCAATTGTGCATGTTTTATTTTTCTTATTTATGATATCTGAATACATTCTGTCCACTGCAAAAAGAATAACAATAATGGCATGTATAATTGTCAGTATTAAGAATCAATTCTATTATAAATCTTTTATCAGAATGCCAGGTGGTAGATAAGTAACTTACACATATTAGATAAAGACAAGAAAAAAAAAACCACTATTTTTGAAGTGGCATCCAATCACAGATAGTATAATGGTATTATGATACTATTGTGCTATATTCTTCCCCTAGGTAGGCTGGTCTTTTGTTAATAGAAGGTTCTCTGGCAAACTTTAGGGTAATATGTACTAAATGAAAACTAGACAGTTAAATTGAAAGATACATGATCGAGATAGACACATGATAGATGACAGATAGCAAGATAGGGAGATAGAAACAAAGAGATTAGATGTAAAATGAGAGTGAGAGAGGAGGGTAACAAAAACAGAGAGATTGATTATGAAAACACCAGTATTTGACCTTAACATTTTCATAAAATACAAAATGTGCCATCTCTATTCTCAACATTTCTCTCATTCTTCACGACCCCCACGCCAGTCCAGCCCGACTGCTTGGGATAAAGCTCCTTTGCTATTTGGGTGGGAGAGAAGGGGAAAGGATAGCCACGCTTGATGGAAAAAGGGACTACTACTCCCAACAGTTGAACAAAAAATCTCACTTTTCATTTATTCTCAACATAAAAACCGTTGCAAAATATGAGTGGAACTCATAGCAATACCACCGTATAATAAAATTATAAGAATAGATGAAATCTCTTAAATATTTCACCTCTATAAAAAAAAAAATTCCTGAAAGGGCATTGCAGTAAAAAGCCAGGAAAGCCCAAGTGGAATGATTTTGTGTTGAAGCAGAGGGGACATTGTTATCATTTACTAGAAGTGACTTCAAAAGCAGAAAAGACCTCTAAAATATGAAGCATATAAGGGAAAAATACTTTTTAAAGAATTTATATTTATATATTTAGAAATAGCTTCACACTGTATTTCCTATAATACTGGGGTTTATACCAAAGAACAACCTAGAGCACAACATATTGAATGGAATTGGTCGGATGGAAAATCCGGCATGAGGAAGTTTCCACTTGAGTTAAAACAGTATGAAGGCAGCTGAATTTTAGTAACTGGCCTCGCTGATTAATTGAGAACTACTACTGATGAGAACAAACAAGGACAACAAACTACAAACAAACATTTTCCCCATCACTTGGCATTTTACAAACAATGGACCATTAGCTTAAAAATAAAAGAGAACGAATCCACACTTAAAAGATTTGTGCTCAGTTTGCTCATAAATCTTGCATCCTTTTGCTTTACTGCTATTGATTACATCATTAGACATTTTTTATATTTTAGAACACTTGTATAAAATATGCGGTGGTAGGTTTATGTTGAAGAACTCCTTCTAACGAACAATGAAACGATTTAGCTTATGCTACTTGTTTTAAGTGGCTACTTGGCTTTACACATTGGTGCATATCAGAGTCTCATGTTCTCTGGTTTTCCGTTTCAACTCTGTTACAAACAGATGCCACTGTAAGACTGAGGAAAATTTTTAAGTGTAAGTGATCAGACCCCATCAAAAACCTCACCATTAACATAATACTCTTGTATTTTAACTGTGTATATTAATTAAAAAGAAAAAGTAATGAAAAATTGAATGAGGGACAATATATCACATGTAATTCTCTTTTTATTGCATAGTCTTATAAATTGATAGCGCAGTGAAAATATGTATATGAGGTATTCGCTGTATACCTTAAATATATCTATTTTGTTGCCTAATATGGAATATTGTATAATGAAAAATTTCTAGTATAGAATATCTATCTTAATTATTTTTTTGAAGCATGCCAAAGGAATAATACATATAACTAAGCTTATAAACAATAAAAGTAAATTCAATGGTAATTAATACATTTCCAGTTGGAAATATAACCTTTCTACACTTGGACTTTTACTCATGATAACATGAGTATAAAACAGGTTGATATCAGTATATTTATCATGTGCATTAATATTAGTAAAGTTTGTAGCCTTACTGTTAAAAATCAACAAACAACTGTCAATTAGGAAGTTTGCTCTCAGATTTTTTCAACATATTTACCAAATTTTTACTTCTTCATTCTTAATTTCTTAATCTACAATGTCATACTATATTGATCCAGATAATTAGTACATTTAGGTGAATAGATAATATAAATAGTAATAGTAACACAGAATTTGACAGATACTAGGTTCTTAAAAAAGTTTCTTTTGCTGTCAAATGACATTTTTATATACTTTTAAAAACAAATGATGTTAATAGCTAAATACTATTACAGTACTTTTTAAATTACCTTTTGAGAAAATCAAAAGATAATTATCCCATCATAAAATCTATAATTTTTCAAGATCCTTTCAAACATACTTAAACCAAGAAGAGATATAGATACAGACATTACCAACTACCAGGAGAACATCTGAAATTAAGACTCTAACAGAACACAATGAAATCTAAATTTTTTAAGGGGGAAATAAGGCAAGGATTAAAAAGTAATATGGTCATTTTATTCTGTGTTGGTATAGAAAAAATGAAATAATAGATTCATAAGGAAAAGCCTTATAATAGTAGGATCAATATTGTCAGTAACTCTTTAATTTGAAATAAGATCAATTAATGTTTTGTGTATTCATGCCTTGGTGGGGTAATGAGTCTTCCTTAGAATTATCCTTTTGCTTTTCATCTTTTTATAATTTATAAAGGTGAAAAGTCTTCAGAAACCTGCAGAAAATCTAGAACATACAAATAGATATCAATAGGAGGATTTTGATTACAACATTGTTTGCATTTTTAAAGATTTTGAAAAATAATAAGTGGACAATGGGGTGATAAATACTGCAGTGTTTTTTCATAGATGGAATTCCAAACAATAGCAAAATACAATAATGAATCAAAAGGAGAGAATTATACAATAGCAGTACATATGAATCTAAAACCATAAGTGAAAAAAGGAATAGAAACTGTACTCCTGAATATTAAAAATAGTATATTATTCATAGTTACACATAGAGCATGAAGGGTGGGTTTGAATACACAATTAGAGAGTTTGATGAGAAATCTGAAAATGGGAGTTGATGAAGAAAATCAAATTTGGACTGCACCTAAACCATCAGTGGTGATGTACTACAATCTGAGTGGTCCAATTATCCTCTGAGGATCACAGTCTTATTTTAAACTCTATAATTCTAGTCAGTAAAGGACACCAATTTTAGGATGTTTAATTTTCTGAAAGCAAAGCATCTGTATTAGGCATATTATAGGGACTCAAATTTTTTCACTCATCCATGACATTTTTGCATTTGTAGAATAAATGTCCATAAAAAATGACAATGTGTTTAACTCTATTTCATTTTAGAAAAAAACAATGTGTAAAATTATATTATAGTTTCTCAAAATCTAATACCAAACTGAAAGCAATATCGCTTATGAAAAATCATAAAGATATAATATTGTAAGTGGATGGATGTGGATTTTTATGTGGCTTTAAAATTCAAAAGGCAAGACCATAAGCTCTGTTGAAATCTACTTTATTAGCCTATTTTTATAGCAAGATAAACAAAATCTTATCAGGTGTCAAATATCACCAAATCCAGTATCATTGGAAAGTAATGAAACATTTTCACAATGTTGATTCTACCAATCCATGTGCATGATATGTTTTTCCATTTGTTTGTGTTGTCTGCAATTTCTTTCCGCAGTGTTTTCGTAGTTCTCCTTGTAGAGGTCTTTCACTTCCTTGGTTAAGTGCATTCCTAGGTATTTTATTTTCTTTGTAGCTACTGTGAGTGGTATTGACTCTGATTTGACTCTCAGTTTGACTGTTATGGGTGTATAGGAATGCTACTATTTTGTGTATATTAATTTTATAATCTGACTTTGCTGAATTTATTTATCAATTCCGGGAGTCTCTTGGTGGAGTCTTTGGGGTTTTTCTAGATATAAGATCATATTGTCAAGAAAAAGGAATAGTTTGACCTCCTCTTTTCTGATTTGGATACCCTTTATTTCTTTCTATAGCCTGATTGCTCTGGCTAGGACTTACAGCACTATGTTAAATAGAAGTGGCGACAGTGGGTACCCTTGTCTTGTTCCGGCTCTTAAGGAGAATGCTTTCAACTTTTCTCCATTCAGGATGATGTTGGCTGTGGGTTTTTAATATATGGCTTTTATGATCTTGAGACATGTTTCTTCTATGCCAAGTTTGTTGAGGGTTTTTATCATGAAAGGGTGCTGAATTTTGTTGTATGTTTTCCTTCATCTATTGAGATGATTATATGATCTTTGTTTTTGTTTCTCTTTGTGGGGTGAATCACATTTATTGATTTACATATGCTGAACCATCCTTGCATCACTAGGATGAAGCCCTCCTGGTCATGGTGGATTATTTTTTTGATGTGCTGTTGAATTCGGTTTGCTAGTATTTTATTGAGGATTTTTGCCTCTATATTCATAAGGGATATGGGTCTGTAGTTTTCTTTTTTTGTTGTGTCCTTCCTGGCTTTGGTTTCAAGGTGATAATGGCTTCATAGAATAAGTTGGGGATAATTCCGCCCTTCTCAATGTTGTAGAATAATTTCTGCAGTATGGGTACCAGCTCTTTTTTGTAGGTCTGGTAAAATTTGACTGTGAATCCATCTGGTCTGCAGCTGTTTTTTTATTGGAAGATTTTTTATTACTGCTTCAATCTTGTTGCTTGTTATTGGTCATTCAGGAGTTCTTCCTGATTGAGTCTTGGAAGGTTGTGTGTTTCTAGGAACTTGTACATTTCCTCTACATTTTTGAGTTTATGTGCATTGGCTGATTTAAATTTATAATGCATTTTTATCAATAAAATAGATTTATGGAATTTGCTGTCAGACTCAATGGAAATAGTATTCAGATTGTTGGATGCCTATAAGCGTCAAATGAGAACCACACGTAAAAATGATTTGCACGTATCTAAACAGAGTTCACCTTATGAATGTAATTTTATCAAAAATAGTACTTACTACATCAAGGAAGGGGAGTGCCTTATCTATTTTCTTATCCTCAGTGCTTGGTGCATTCCAGGTATACAATAAATTATTGCTTTTTGAGTTGAACAGATGAAGACAGATAATTTTCATTTTCCTGTGAGACACTGCCCCCTTTCTTCACCCTTTAGACAATCTGAACGTTCCCAAATACTCTATCCACTTATTTTTTTCATTTATCAGTGTTCTACATTAAAGTAAAGGTCAGAATCTGGCCCTCTGCCTGAAAGCCTGATTTTTTTTTAATGCTATTCTGTGTTACTTCCATTGTATATCCTAAACCGATGTAAAATCAGTTTCAAATGTATTCAACTGAATCGGGTCATCTTACAGACAGGAAAACTCAATCCTCCACTGGCTAACTTACTCAAGATCACTCAGGTTTGTACTTCTTGACACAAAATCCCACTCAGATTTGGGTTGCACTTACTCTGTTGAAAGGTAAGAATGCTCAAATGTAAACTTTTGAAAAAAGCATCTCACATGACGTTATAAACTTGGTGAATCGCACACTGAGGAAAGTGACTAATAACTTCAGAACACAACAGCAGGACGTGTTGTGGGGAAATTTTATTCACTTTGTACCTATCCCCTTAGAGCAATAAATGTGTTCCATCTGAAAAGTGCTATTAATGCTTTAAAGTGTAAGTTTATTAAATAAATGTGGTTTTGTTTTTCTTTGACCATTCATAGAAAGACAAGTTTAAACCTCTCTGTTTCTTATCTATTTTTTTATTTGAATAAAGATGGTCAGCACGGTGATTAAAAGCCTGGATTCTGGAACTATTTGCTACAATGTTTTTTCTAAGGTAAAAATGTGTAAAGTCTCCATTAGGTCTAAAATTGGGGTGGGGGAAGTATGAGGTAAAATAAGTTCATTCAAACATGCCAACTATCCTTTTTCTGTTACGCCAGGGTATATTTGAAATTCACAGTGTCTTTCCTAGGGTTTCTAACTTAAAATATAGCCATTAGAAACAAATTATTTTCTTAAATCTATAATCTATAAATTACTTACATATACTTCATATATACATAGGATAATTTCTATAAACAGGTATGTTTTAAATCAGAATGTCTAATTCAAGTCAAAGTAACTTAAAAATAAAGAATTTAGCTGATATGAATCACATTAAAATCTGATTTTGATAAACAACACTACAGTATGAAAGTTTAATTATAATCATGCATGCATAAAAATAAGCTCAGAAAATGATTTATCAACTCCTGTGGTAATTTCTTCTGTTTCTTCTATCTGAAACATTTCTTTCTCTACATAGTCACAGCAATTCAACAATAGCTATTAATCGCCTATACTCTGAAAAGAGATTATATTTACTTCTGTGGAAATACAGCATATTTTTCTCTGAATGAGCATTTCATAATATTAGCCCCTCAAAAATAAAACATTATTATGCTAAAAGCTAGCAGTTCTCCAGCAATTACTATGTGCCAAACACTGTTCTAAATACTTTAGTTATAGAAACTGGTCATACAATAATCCTGTGAGATAGAAACTATTATGTTACTAATGAGAACACCGAGGCACAGAGTGCTTAAGTGCAGACAGCTAGAAATGCTGATAAATGTGAAATTGCTTGAGTGGTTGTAAAACAGTGAGGAGGGTGTAGATAATTTTGTGTGGGAACATAACAAAATTACTCCATACAGTTGAGATGACTACTGACCTAGATATAGAAGGTTTGACTAGGATGGTAGTGGTAAATTGTGTGAGGACAGTCCAGAAACTAACTGGGATTCCGAATATTCCTCAAGGCTTCTTTTAGGATCTGCTCAGTTCATGAAGCCCTTTCTGAGTGTTTTACAGCTCACCCTTAAAAGCATTATGTTCTCATTTGTTCATCCTTTGAACAAATATTTACTGAGCACCTAAAAGAGGGGATTTAAAGATGAAAAACAATTCTCAGTCTTGATGAGCACATAGTTTACAGTGTATCAAAATATTTAGTACTTATTAGTATAGTGTTATGTACTCCTTGCCATTTTTTCCCTACATAGGTTTCCTGTGTCTTCCACTGTATTGCAGACTTTCAGGTGACCAGACCGTATCTCATTCTCTTGTATAGGATCTCTCTCTGCTGGCTCTCTCCTCTAAATCTAGCAAGAACAGTGCACAACATAGGCACTCGAGGAACACTACTTGGTTGACTTGCATACATTTTCTTTCATTGCCATAGGATTGCTTTGAAAGAGATGATGAGAATTTTTTAATATGCAAATTTGTATTTAAAAATGCAAGTAAAACAAGTGAATGGAGGAAACTTTCAAAGAAAGCACAAGTAACTGCTTTCAATTCTAGAGGCTAAATGTCTCTATTATTTACAGCATTATCTATAAAATGCATTCCTTGGCTTCTCAAGTTATACATTAGAAATTAGTTTCAAGCCTATTCTTTGTATAATAGGAAATATTATGGTTCACTTACACATGTTTTTGCTAGACAGACCTCTGATTATCTGGTCCCTAATGATGCCCATGTTCTTTCTCCATCATCAACCAGACCTACTATTTTTTTATTTTTAGAAAAACAAGAAGATATTCTAGTATGTTTATCCAACAGAATAAAAAGAACATGTTCATTAACACTCCAATTAAAACTGTTATGTTTTCTAGAATAAAAGAATAGGTGGAATGTTGTATTAATTTCTGGATTTTTAGTAGCCACAGCCACAAATACATTGTCTTTATTAATCTGAAAATCATAGATGATAAAAAGTTGACACTGAAATGGCTTCTAAAAATCCTTAGGCCTTCCAGCTGCCTCTCAGATCTGGCTGCCATATTCATTCAAAGCATTTTTATTGTGCCAGTAGCCCCAATATTAGTGGTGGGAGGACAAAAATAAATAAATGAAAATTCTTATTCGCAAAAGCATGAAAGACTCACAACCTTGTCAGGGGAAAGAAAAAAATCATAATTATATGTTTGGTACTAAAATAACCACTATACAAGGTATACAATTATACAATTGAGCATGTAAATCAGGGTACAGAAAATTAGACATATTTATTGAATTACATAAGGAGAAACGGGAAGCTGCTACAGATTCTTGAGAAGGATAGTAAAATCTTATCAAAAATTCTAGATGTAGAAATGGCTTAGGGAAATCCTATAATACAGTCATATCAAATGGACTTAATATGTTATAAATAATTGGTATACGAGTGAGGATGAACTATATCCAAGTCTTTTTTCTCTAGATACAGCTCTTATTCTTCCACATCAAAACATTTTGAAAGAATATTTTAAAAAAATTAAGAACCCAAAAAGAGAATGATCAGACAGCAAGGTCAGAAATCTATATTACAGCAAAATTGGCCAGGCGCGGTGGCTCACGCCTATAATCCTAGCCTTCTGGGAGGCAGAGGTAGGTGGATCGCTCGAGGTCGGGAGTTCAAGACCAGCCTGAGAGAGACCTCGTCTCTACTAAAAATAGAAATAAATTATCTGGACAACTAAAAAAATATACATATAGAAAAAATTAGCCAGGCATGGTGGTGCATACCTGTAGTCCCAGCTACTCGGGAGGCTGAGACAGGAGGATTGCGTAAGCCCAGGAGTTTGAGGTTGTTGTGAGCTACGCTGATGCCACGGCACTCACTCTAGCCTGAGCAACAAAGTGAGACTCTGTCTCAAAAAAAAAAAAAAAAAGAAATCTATATTACAGCAAAATTCACAGAATTATGTAAAATTAAATAGATTATTAATTTCACACAACTACAATCATCTCAGTTTTTGATGAAGTGACCTCATATATCAAACAATATACTATTCAGCGTATTATTACTTAGATAAGTAAAACCCTAACTTCTGGATGTATATTATTTTCCAAATGAATTAAATGGTATTGATTTTATTTAGTGATTGAATATTATCTTAAATCATGCCTGTTAGTGTTGTACCTATAGAAGATTTAAGAAACTGTGTTTTAAAATATCAGAATAATTAATAAATTGATGTTTTACTGAATCACAACCCAGGGGAATAAATAAGATAAATTACAGGAAAGCAACAATAAAACCATACATCCTGGTTACCTTTGTTGCCTCTAATGTATTACTTTATTTCACCTGCCATGAAAAATGTTTTGTCATAATAAAATAAGGCAGAGAATATTTAAGTTTCTAAAGGAATTGTAGTTATTATCTCTGACATGGTTGGGTACTTGATACCTGAGAAAGTCCTTTTATAAAAATAGGTTTTCCAGCTTTCAAAAGATTCAAGAAACCAAAACATAAAAGCATACGTGCCCAGTACATCTTTCATGAGGTTCATTCAAGTGTTTCAAGGCAGCAAACATAAAAGAAGCCTTTAAAATTTTTCCATAGTAGATCAAACAATGATGTGAGTAAATTTCATTCTGCATTCCCTTGTCAGCTCATATTGCCCTTCAAGTTATTACACGCATGATAAAAATAGTAGAAAGGAAGTATTTAATATTTTAAATGGGGAAAAATTTTTAGGTTTGAATATGATATAAGAAGTGAAACTCAGTGTCTTCCTCCTCTAAAATTTAATCCAATTATTCAGTAGGAATGACAGCGAGATTTCTCACAAAGCTTTAGACTAGTTAATTTTTTGGAAATAGAAGAGATATTGATAAATTCCAATGATTGAACAAAACAAAACAGCTATTGAGTAAAAATGGTGATTCATTTGCTATATTTTCTCCTTTCTTATAAAGCTATGGGAATTCTTCAAAGAAAAGGATTTTATTCTTAATATGTTAATTTTGCAGGCATCTAGAAAATATATACTAAACGACTTTCAGTTATATTGACATGACTATTAAGAGTAAGAGTGAAACCCCGTCTCTACTAAAAATAGAAAAATTAGCCGGGCATGGTGGTGCATGCCTATAGTCCCAGCTATCATGGAGGCTGAGGCAGGAGGATCGCTTAAGCCCAGGAGTTTGAGGTTGCTGTGAGCTAGGCTGACACCATGGCACTCTACTCAGGGAGACAGAGTAAGACTCTGTCTCAAAAAAATTAATAATAATAATTAATTAATAATTGTTTTACTTTGAGAGTAATATTCACTGATTATATCATACTTCAGATTGTTAAAAAATTATGAATGTATAAACAGTATTACATGGGAAGAATAAAATGCTGTATTTGTAACTGGAATAAAGGTTTTTGAAATGATTTTTGAACGTTTTGTAAAATAGAACATATGGAAATGGAAAGAGAACTTTGTTGGCTTAAAAAGAAAATTTGGAAAACTACAGAAACATGTCAATCTGGAAAAAGAATATAAAAATAGGTTTCATTGGAAATGTCAGTGTAAATTAAATCTCATTAATGACCTACAATGAATGGAGGTAAACAGAACAGCAAAAATTATGTAAATCAAGGTTATAAGATATTAAGATGAATAAATTGGACAATATGAGGTCATGTTAAATGGTAATTAAAATCATTCAAATAAACATCTGCATCAAAGATGAGCCACTTAATTTTTCCTAGTGAAGAGTTCATTAGGAAGACTGTTTCATCTTTATTGATGATGAAAAACAGGTTACTCAGATTCACGATTGTAGATGATTTTTTTTGTTGTTGCCAATGTATTTGGGTGTTTTTACACAAATCTAGAGAATGGCTGTATGAATAACATTTGTCTAAGTTTCAGGTGACTGCTTTGTCAGAATGGACTATGATGCATGGATGGAAATTGTTCTGCCCCACAGTAAAAGAAGTGCCAGGAAAAGACATAGAGGCTGTGAGCTATGACTACCCAGCTCTGATCTGATGACACCCATTGTGACTACTGTTCTAGATAAAATACAAGAGTAGCTATGGTTGATTTATTCCTCTGAGACTCATCATATCTAATCCTAAAGCAGTAACTTCAAAAACATAAAACAGATTCTATCTGGTACCTTAACAGTTGCATCATTTTGCCATTGTTATATATAATATTTTTCTTTGTTTGTATTGATATCTGAAGGTTAAATAAGCTGATATTCATAAATAGAAGGCATATAGAAATTATAAATCACCAAGAGACAGTCTATGAAAATTATTAAATGCCCCAGAAGCAAAACAAACAACAAGAGAAAATATTTAGATGACCATGAATACCTATTTTAAATTGCAGGTAAATATAATTTAAGAAGAAATTAAAAACTTTAAAACAAATGCAATTGAAGTATTAAATCTAAGAATTCAATACCAAAAACAGAAATGGTAAAAATATTTTAAAAAATTAGTTACAATATACATGCCTATGTGTAGGCAAATAAGTCATCACAAAATGGCAAAAAGCTGTGTGATAATTGGTGAGTGGGCTAAATTAGATGGTATGTATGTAAGGATATCTTAAAAACTAAACATTGCCTAATTTCACATGCATAAACCTTCCTACTGTAATAGAAAGGGGAATTTAGTCCAGATTTTGAAAAAAAAGTCAGTACAAAAATAACATATGTGCTAACACACTTTGAAACAAACAAAACATTGTTTCTGTTGAAAATGTTGGCAGTCCCTTTTTTAAGAGAATATTTTAAATGAACTATTGAAGATACTTATAATGCCTGAATCATTCAATAATCCTTTTTTAGTATCTGTGTCTCCTTACTAAATTATGAGAATTTTAGGGATAGGAAGGTTTTTTTTTTTTTGTTTTTTTTGTTTTTTCATTTTTTAAGATCTGGGATATCTAAAATAATATGCATTTGGTGAAAATCAAATGCTTGGGTAGATGGGTGGAAACACATTCTTTGAAAATGTTTAATTATTTATACTTGGTGTAATATTTTTAAAAGGAGAGAAACATTATCATCAATAAATCTAACACATTAAGAGAGAATATATTTTCTCATTGAAATCCAAATAGACTCAACTGGAAATAGAGCATATTTTTACTCACAGACTTTAACATTTGTTGGAAGATATGAATGGCTTTCTTCATATTAAAATAACTTTATCTATCATGATAAAAAAACATGCTGTTATTTTCTTATCAATGAAAATAAATTTTCCAGATTTGATAACCAATTATTTGAAGTTGGTTTAAAAAACATAAGTAGTTTTCTTTACACAGGAACTAGAAATATGGAGGCTGCTGGGTTTTTACCTCACATTGCCATTTTCTTAGAATTGTCTGTTCAGTTAGGCAAGATTAGCAATTGCTATAGTTTGCATATTTGACCCTCCAAACCTCATGTCGAAATTTGATTTCCAATGTTAAAGGTGGGACCTAATGGGAGGTGTCCGGGTCGTGGGAGTGGATCTCTCATGAATGACATGGTACAGTTCTCAAGGTACTGAGTCAGCTGTCACTCTGTTAGTTCCCAAGACAGTTCCCTCGAGAGTTGGTTGTTGGAAACAGCCTGGTACCTTCCTGCTCTTTCTTGCCTCCTCTCTCACCATGCGATCTCTGTGCACACAGAGTGGAAGCAGCCTAAAGCCCTCAACAGAAGCAGATGCTGGGATGATGCTTCTTGTACAGCCTGCAGCCCTGGGAGCCAAATAAATCTCTTTGCTTTATAAATTACGCAGCCTCAGGAATTCCTTTATAGCAAGGCAAATGGACTAGGACAGCCTTTTCATTCTTTTGTTGCCTATCTCCCTATGTGCATGTGACAACAGGAGATAAAAGGTGGCAGTGAGACCTTGAATTCTTAGGGACTTATTCATCAAGAGTTCATTTCAACTCTGGATACAACATGTCCATAAACACATGTCACTCTATAGATTACATGTTAACAAGACAAGGGATTTTTTTGCAAATTACATTTGTATGTAGCCTGTTTCTGCAGACTTGTTTTCATGTCTTAATTTTGAAAACCTCTGGGAGCTTTAATGATTTGGATATTGAGTTATTTAAAGTAATTTGTATACTTATTTTATTCCTTCTGGTTATTTATTTTTCTTGTATGTCACTTAGAAAAGGCCAAGCATGAAATTGGAGCTGCAAAGCAAGAACAAATTTATTGATATGAAACTGCTCTGAAAACTCAATAGGTGTGCAGCAAAGCAAGAAGGGTAAAGGGGCTGAATAATTCATGGAGGCTTTAAGCATCGATAAATAACACTTACAGTGAGGAATGTCTGCTTTGCAACATTAGGTATGAAATGTGAGTATCAAATAAAAGACATCTTCAAAGTGCCATGTTATGAGAATATTCAAATAAACAAAGGGTGTTTTTCATTAATAATTCTGTGGATAATAATACCATGAATAAAAAATTGGGGGACTAGGAAACTTATTCTGTGTAGTGCCTTGGATTTTATTGGCATAGGTCAAATCAGATAAATGTGGATAACAACATAATAAAAGTAGAATATTTCATTTACACAGAATGATACATAATGAAGAAGTTTTTATCAATGTAAGCATAAATTTGAAGTTGTTTACTCATGTACCAGGAAAAAAATCATGAATATACTGTAAGCTGTATTTAAAACAATGCAAATGATACATCATTACATAAAACACTATAACTACTACTGTTACTATCAACTCTAGAGTTTATGAGAGTGTATTTGTGGAATTGCTTCTTTACAACAAGATGAGACCCAAGGATAATGAATACACATTAAGCAACTTTAAAATGTAGACAAAATATTGACACAATTTATAAAATGGCTAATAATAAAGATACCATAGTGCACCTTAAGAAACAAATGAAAAGATAAATTAATCAGAATGTGAGAAAACAATATGGTATAGTAGAAGCAGTGTGAGCTTTGGAGTAAGAAAGATGCAGTTATTTGACTTACTAAATCTATTAACTTGGACAAGTCACTAAATTTCTCTGATTTGGAGCTTTCTCATTATTACCTATGTTAATAATTCCATCTACCTCCTGAGGATTTCTTGTGTGGGCAAGAATATATATACATATATCTCAGAACACACAAATGTATAATTTATAATATTCAATTAGGTATTTAGTAACTATTAGTTATTTTATTTTCTTCTTGTTAGTACTAAAAAATTAAATGTATTTGAAAATCAAATGAAAACAAAGAAATGGGTGTGCTCTTGGATGGGCAAGTGTATTAAAGGAGATTACAAAAAATAGCCAGCCTGACGTCTGAATCACAGTAGTCACTCTCCGTCTATTACTTCTCTCCCCTC
The DNA here is from genome assembly GCF_020740605.2 of Lemur catta. Classification (NCBI taxonomy): domain Eukaryota; kingdom Metazoa; phylum Chordata; class Mammalia; order Primates; family Lemuridae; genus Lemur; species Lemur catta. Next base: position 6,706,456 of record NC_059151.1, on the reverse strand, counting down.
TTCTTCCTTTTTCCTTTGTGTATCTCAATGTACAATAAATAATTATAAATCACTGTAAATAGTCCTTGACTTTGAATTGGGTTTATTCTACAACTGTAACCAAAAAAATGATATATTTTTAGTGTCATGAAAAGCAACAGTCTAAATCACTTGGTCATGTGCCATTTCTCCCTTTTTTCATAGGCCACAAAGAAGTCAAAAGACCAACTCAGGGGGATAGAAAAGTACAGTCCTAGACTTTGAAAATTAAACACTGTGTAATTGAATTATTATAACACATTCAAAACATGTACTGCATAAGCAGTTGATATTTTGTTTTTCTAGATATTCAGAGATGCTATATAGATGATGATTATAAAAATTCTCTAAAGCATATGCCTTGTGGTTACATTTTGAGAAGGGTATCACAAAAGACACTACAAATGGTTTTTCAAAAGCTAGTATGATTATAAATATTTTAGCTACTGTTAATGAGTATAATAATTTGCATCATATATAACATGAAATATAAATGAATGGCTTGTGATTTTAAGGACAAATAATTGCTCAAAATGATGCCGCCTAGATGATAAACTATCTACAGAATACAGACATATTAAGTAATCTATAGGTCATGTCAAAGAAGAAAGGGTACGAAAACAATGCAAAACATGAATTTCCTAAAAGTCTATTATGTAATTTCACTTTACATTTTGAAAGATGCTTATAGGAGGAAATGAGATGCTTTGAATCTGAGCCCTTCTTAGTACTACTTAACTTCAGCGCTTAATATGACTTACTTTTTAAAGATAGAGATATAGAAATTAGTGAGGGCAACAAAATGATTGATGGGATGGGAAAAATGTTAAAGAGAAAGATGAAAGATGAATTTATGTAGTCTGAAAAAGAGAAGATAATAAAGTAGTCCTCTATGTCAAAATCCAGTTTTTAAAAGGGTGAAACAAGTAGCATAGGCAGTAAGTGATAGGAATTGTGCACTTGAGTCTTGTTATTCCATTGTTCACACCGTCACATTTGCTTCCACTCTGCTACTGCCATGTTTCTTTCTATCTGAAACATTTCTAATTCTGTTAAAAATTGAATTTCCATTAAAATGTGTTTCTAATTTAATTTCTATTGAGGAGTTTGCATCCTCAATGAAGCCTTCCATCCAATACCCAGGGAGAGTTGTACTACCTCATTCTAACAATATTTTCTTAGCACCTAAGAATTCAATAAATGACCCAGGCAAGTTACCTGTCTTTAAGGAACTTGTAGTTTGACAGGAAGTAAGTAGATAACTAGAAAAATAACTGTATAACTAATCCAGTGGGGCTGTGTAGACTTACAATGAAATGAAAAGTAGAAAATGAGTGAAAAACAATATAATATGGGTGGGTTACCCAGGCACTTGGAATAGTAGAGAGTCTCAGAGAAAGTGGCATCTAAGCCAGGCAGAAGATATGTGAAGAAGTGAGGATAAAGTGTCCAGGACAAAGGCTCTTTCAGGCATATCTTCTTATGTATATCACTTATTATAGATTTTATCCCTATATGTTATTATCTGGTTATATATCTGGGGGTGCAGTGGTGGGTGTGAGTGTGGGTGTCAGTAGAACCCGCCCCCAGAAATAAACTGCCTAAGACCACGGTCTCTCTTCATCATGCAACTAGCACAGAAGTGATACATAGCATTACTTACTGTAGATTTGTTAATGCAGAAGTAAACAATTTAATAAAGGCCAAGAAGAAATCACTGAAAAATGCAATATGAAACAAGGACAATTTCAAGAAATGTTTAGCAATTTAAAATGATACTGCTGGTAGCTAGATTTTAGCATAGAGGATAAGCAATACAGAGGCAGATGTCAAGGATGCTCCTCTCTAGCTTGGTTGCCTGGTTAAGTGGAAATGCAATTATGAAGGGGAGCCACATTTCGGTTTAGAGTTAGAGGTGACTGTGAGGCTTTCAGTTTGAATGTCAATGGTCCTTTACAATTCTCATGTGTGTTGATAGAGATGACTCTGTCTCACCAGGCTTTACCTTGTCTCCACAGGTGCTCATTTGCCACAGTCCTTGACATAAAATTAGCTTAATTTTTTTTATTTATGAACTATTGAATCTAATGGTTAGATGTCAAATGAAATGTCTTTAATATTTTTATTTCCCTTGGAGCACTTGAAAAAGCCTATCTTCTCAAGCAAAATATCAGAATCAGTAAATTATAGTTTAAAATTTTTATGTGATTGTTTCCTCAGGGCATGTAACATATGGCTGGGTAAGTTCAATTATGACAACACAGTACAACTGTCTGCATCATTATTGTTTAGAGATGAATAATACCTTTCTAAGCCAAATGCTCTCCTCATTTGACCAGCTCACTGAGATTGCAGGTACATTCTAGTACAAGTTGCCAAAAAAAGAAAATTCAACTAAATGTACATTTGCATTTAAAATGTTACTATTACAGCAGATCTCATAAATACATAACTAATAGTTTAGCAAGTTCTAGAGTCTAAAACTTAACATTTTAGACACAGCCATTAGGCTTAAATTTCCTTCCAAGATCATTTTGTAATTTAACCCATAGCTCAAATACATTTATTACAGTTTGTGTGAACGTTTTCTTCATTTCACAAATAATTTTAAGAACCACATTTGCTCACATAATGGTTGCCTTTACATAATAATCACAAACTTTCTTGGAGTAACATAAAACAGGTCAATAATACCTGGATAAAGTTCATACAACCCAGTTAGCTGCCTTAGGCAATGTGTTAAAAAACAATGGGTTTTATAAATAATTCATGTTTATTTCAAGTGATAGGTCTCAGTTTCAATGGCTGAATTACTCTAGAAATTAATACATGGATATGGGGAGCAAGAAGAAGCAAGGGCAGGAGAGTAGCAAACATGGATTATTTTTATTTCATCCTGTGTAAAAATAACTAGCTCCATTCAATAGGTGTTTATGACTTTGGAAAAGCTTGAGATCTGTGAAGTTGGAGTAAGAGGAGCTGAATTTTACCAAAGTAGAAACTTGAGGCAGAGTCTTGAGCCCCATGAAGCCAAATTACTTCTTTTTGGAGAAGAGTATCCAAACACAATTTTTCTCTCTCTTTCATTTAGCCATTTAGCATTCCTCAAATCCTCCAACATCTTTTCATGAATATAAAATGAATAAGATTCCTGTGATATATAAAACACTCTATTTTTACTCCCCCCCCCAAAAAAATCTGGATAAACATGCTAATCTTAGTGATACAGGGCAAACTGAATGATCCACCTTGTTTTATACAATTCATCCTGTGGACCTCTCAAAGCTTCAGTTGTCCCTACTTAGACCCACCTCAATCCACAAAGCCATCTTATTTTCAAGAAGCTTCTGGTTAGCAGCTCTACACACTCTATTGGGCAGCATTTGGAAAGTAGTTGAACTTTCTGTACCAACACATAACAGGCGCTCTGAGTTTGTACTCTCATAATGGCTGCACTTGTTTAATACAGTCACCTCGGATCAAGATGGCCAACTAGACACAGGTAGTATTATGTGCCTCCTCTATAGGGAAGAACCAGAATAGTAAGCAGATTCTCACATTTTGAAGAGATTGCCTAGGAGAGAATGCTAGGATTCACCAAGAAAACAGTGGGAAGCACCAAAAAGTGGGTAAGGAGACGATCCAGGGCAACTTGCCCAACTGAAGACTGGCTAATTGCTGAGAGAACCTCCTGGATGCATGGAAATGATAATAGAGAAGCCCCCAAGGGCCCCCTTTCCAAGATGGGTTTTTACAGTCCTGGCTACAAGAGAACCCCCTGACCCATGAAGGTCTCAGGCCCAACATAGGGATCTGCTTAGAGATTGCACAGAGACATAGCTTCAGAAAGGGAACCAATGTGGAATGCCACAGGCATCCAAGCTTAGAGCAGCATGAGCTGGGCGCCATTTTGAGAGCCTGATACTGGGGAACTGCAGCTACTGTGAAGGTCCCCATCACCCTGCTGTGGGCTGCTGTTGAGACTAAGACATGAGCAGACAGCATTTTCCATAGTTTCTTGTCCACACTGCCTACCTTGGTGGGGCCCCAACATTTCTAGGCACAGGTCCACAGTGCCATTTTGAAAGTTTGACACTGGGCTGCACCCTGCCCTCAGTTTGAGTTTGGGCCGATGTAGTTACAGCTCCTGCCAGGCTGGGGAAGGGCAAAGAAATCAGGCCATCCAGTTCCTCCCTGGAATGGTGCCCACCATCCCGCAGCCTGCTACTATGGGACAAAGACTCAAGCAAACTGCACTCCCCACAGTTTCCTGCTAGAGCAGCCTGACTGAGAAGGGCCTAGCCTCTCTGGCTACAGGCCCAAAATGCCATTTTGGGAATTAAAAGCCAGGAAATGCCCTGCCCTCAGGCTGAGTTTGGGCTGACCAAGCTGCAGCCCCACCCTGCTGAGAAGGGACAGGGAAACCCAAGCTCCCTACACACAAAGGACAATTCTCACCACCCTGCTATGAGCTGCTGTGAGACCAAGATATGAGCAGACTGAAGTCCCCCAGCATCTTGCCATGCTGTTTGCCGGGTAATGGGCCCTACCCTCTCTGGTCACAGGTCCAAGGTACCATTCTGGGAGTTTAAAGCTGGGTAGCACCCTGCCCTCAGGCTGAGTTCAGGATGATTGCAGCTGCAGACACTGCCAAGCTGAGAAGGGACAGGGAGCCCAAGCTCTCCTATACACAACTAGGACAAGTCTCACTGCCCTGCTATGGGCTCCTATGAGACTGAGATATGAACAGACTGCACTCCCCAGTTTCTTGCCCATACTGCTTTTCTGAAAGAGAACCTGCTCCCTTTCATCTCAAGACCAGAGCTGGAGCCATATTCAGAGTTTAATAATGAACTATGCCCTGCCCTCAGGTTCAGTTCAAGGTCACATGACTACAGCCACCACCCAGCCGAAAAGGGACAGGGGAAACCAAGCTCTCCTAAACACACTTAGGGCAATACCCAGCACCCTGTTACAGACAGCTGTGGGACTAGGGCCTACAATGCTAAATCCGTGACAGCTACCAGTAACACCAACACAGACCACTTGGGTCCTAGCGGGCGGCTCCACCACTGCTATTGCCACCTCCCACATCATGCCAGGTGTTCAGTGGACTGAGAACCTGCCCACACACCTGGACCTCTGCTCCAACCACTAGCCTCTGAGCAAGCCACCCAAAGGCCCACGAATTGGTCCTCCAGGACATGCTAACACTGTTGTTACTGTAAGCTGCCCTGGGGCCTAAAACCGGCACACTCAGCCCAGTGCTCTCACCACTGGGGCCCAAAGACTATCTTGTTTGTTGCTCAAGTCCCCAGCAAAACTTCACCACAGCCTCAACTAATAACTGTTCCCTAAGCCATCCAGGAAATCATAGATAGCAGTGACACTGTGTACTGCCAGAGATATCATACAAAGATCACACTACTGCAGGCACCCACAATCAAAGCCATAGTGTCCTACGCAACCACCAACATATACACATTCAAGGAAAAAAGTCTCCCCTTGGAAAGCAATTTCAAAAAATTGGAACAAGTGATTATTATATCAGATGTGCAGATATCAACAGAAGGACACAGGAAACACGAAAAAGTAAGGAATTATAACACCACCAAAGGACCACAACAATTGTCCAGCAACATTTACCAATCAAAAAGAATTCCTCATATTGCCAGATAAAGAATTCCAAATATTGATTCTAAGGAAGCTAAATGAGATACAAGAGAAATCTAAACTCAGAAATCAGAAAATCAATTTAAGATATGAATGAGAAATTTATCAAAGAGATAAATGTCTTAAAGAGAAAAACAAACAGAAATTCTGGAGCTAATCTTGTATAGACTAGTAATGAGTAGTGAGATTGAATCAGTAATAAAAAAATCTTCCAACAAAAAAAATTTCAGTACCAGATGGATTTACAATTGAATTCTGCCAGATGTACAAAGAAGAATTGGTGTCAATCCTACTGAAACTGTTCCAAAAGACCAAGAAAGAGGGAATCTTCCTTAACCTATTCTACAAAGCCAGTATTATCTTGATACCAAAGTCAGGAAAGGACACAACAAAAAAAGGAAAAAGAGAGAAAGAAAACTATAGACCAAAATGTCTCATGAACATGGACACAAAAACCCTCAACAAAATACTAGCAAAATGAATCAAACAGCATGCCAAAAGGATAATTCACCATGATAAATTGGGGTTCATTCCAGGAATACAAGGATAGTTCAACTTATGCAAGTTAATAAATATGATTCACCACATAAGCAGAATTAAAAACAAAAACTATACGATCACGATCATCTTAATAGATACAGAAAAAGGATTCAAAAAAATCCAGCATCCCTTCATGATAAAAACCCTCAAAAAACATACCATAGGGGGGACATTCCTCAAAATAATAAAAGCTATGTATGACAAAATCACAGTCAACAGCATACAGAAAGGGAAAAGTTGAAAGCATTCCTCATAAGAATTGGAAGAAGACAAGGATTCCATCTTTCACCACTTCTACTCAACATATTACTGGAAGTCCTAGCTAAAGCAATCAGGATATGTAAAGAAATAAAGGACATTCAAATTATAAAAAAAAAAAAAGCAATGAAATTATGTCTGTTTGCTGATGATATGACTTACACCTACAAAACTCTAAGGGCTACCCTAAATGACTCAAAGATTTGATAAATGAATTAAGCAAGGTCTCAGATTATAAAATCAATGTACAAAAATCAACATTTCTATACACTGAAAAGGACCAAGTTTAGAACCAAGTCAGAAACACAATCTCATTTACAATAGCCGCAAAGAAAAGAAAAATATCCATGAATAAATTTAACCAAGAAGGCAAAAAATTCGTACAAGGAAAACTACAAAGAAAGGAATCATAGATGACACAAACAAATGGAAAAACCTCCTATGCTCCTAGATTGGAAGGATCAATGTTCTTAGAATGACTATACATCCCAAAGCAATCTACAGATTCCATGCAATTCCTATCAAAATATCAATGTCATTTTTCACAAAATTAGAAAAAAACAATTTTAAAATTCATATGGAACCAAAAAAGAGCCCCAACAGACAAAGCAATCCTAAGCAAAAAAAAAAAAAACAACAACAACAAAAAACTGGAGGCATCACATCACTCGACTTCAAATTATACTACGATGCTATAGTAAACAAAACAGCATAATACTACCATAAAAGTAGACACATATACCTATGGAACAGAATAGGGAATTAAGAAATAAAACCATATACCTACAACCAACTGATTTTTGATAACACAACAAAAACATGCACTGTGAAAACATACCCTTTTCAATAAATGGGGCTGTGAAAATTAGATAGCCACAAGTAGCAGAGTGATACTGGATTCCTATTTCTTATCATATACGAAAGTTAACTCAAGATAGATTAAAGACTTAACTGTCACACCCGAAACAATATAAATCCTAGAAGAAAACTTAGGAATAACTCTTCTGGACATTGGCCTAGGCAAATAATTCATGACTAAGACCCCAAAAGCAAATGCAATAACAACAAAAATAGACAAATGGAATTTAATTAAACTAAAAAGCTTCTGCACAGCAAAAAAAAAAAAAAAAGGTGGTGTAAATATATAACCTGCAGAATGACAGAAAATATTTGCGAACTATATGTCTGACAATGGACTAATATCCAGAATCTACAAAGAACTCAAAGAACTCAGAAAGGAAAAAAAACAAGCAACACCATTAAAAAGTAGGCAGATTACATGAACAGGCATTTTTCAAAAGAAGATAAACAGATGGCCAACAAACACATAAATAAAAAAGTTCTGCATCACTAATCATCAGGAAAATGTAAAATACAACCACAATGAGATATCACCTTACTCCAGTCAAAATGGCCATTATTAAAAAGTCAAAAAACAGATGTTGGCATGAATTCATTTAAAAGGGAACACTTATACATTGTTGGTGGGAATGTAAATTAGTAAACCTGTATGGAAGATGATATGGAGATTTCTCAACGAACTAAAGGTATAGCTGCTATTAGATCCTGCAATCCTGCTACTGGGTATCTACCCAGAGAAAAAGAAATCATTATATCAAAGAAAATACCTGCACTTGTATGTTTATCACAGCACATGTCACAAGTGCAATAATATGGAATCAAACAAAGTATTCATTATCTGAATATGTATGTACGCATACGAATATGTATGTATATACACACACCACACACACACACACACACACACACACACACACACACACACACCATGGAATACTACTCAGACACAAAAAAGAATGAAATAATGTCTTTTGCAGTAACTCAGAAGGAACTGGAGACCATCCAATTTACTAAGTGAAGTACTTAATAACTCAGAAAAATAAATGGTGAATGTTCTCACTTATAAGTAGGAGCTATACTATGGCTACACAAGGGCACACAGAATGGTATAATAGACATTAGAGACTCACAAGTGGGTGAGAATGAAGGATGAAAAATTACCTATGGGGTACGCGATGTACATGACTCCAGTGACAAGTACACCAAAAGCCCAGATTTCACCACTATACAATATACACAAGTAAAGGAAAATATTTTTTAAAATTCTAAATTTTTGAAAAAATAAAAATAGAAAAAATATACAGTCATCTCCCTATTTGGGGATGGGGGAATGTGTAATATAAAGTGAGGCCACCAGCACAGTGTTTGTCATTGTGTCTATATAGGTTTGGTATTACATTTTGCTGATGTAGATGATCAACACAGATGCTCAGTCTTACTGAGAGTGCCTGAGAGCAAGCAGTCTTCCTAAAGCTTTGCTGATCTGACAAGTGCTCAAAGAAAACTAGGCTGTATAATTTGACCTATATGCATGGCCCATATAATTTTCAGAGTTTTCTCTTACAAAATGATAAAATACTGGCTTAATCACAGATCAAGAATATTAGGGAAGTGATATTACTACCATGCTTTCATTTATTCTTTTATAATGCCTAATTTTAATAGCTTTATTCAATTTAAAGTCATTTTCTTTATCTCTTAATATATCCAGCTTGCTTAATTCATCACAGAGGATGTGAAAAAAATATAGGTCACTCATCAGAGTTTAATTTGCAAGGGAAAAGAGCAGTGAAATAAAAAACTCTATTTCTTATTGTTTTGTATTATAGATTTAAAGTAGCACAACAGTAAGTAAGTATAGGTGCTTTTTAGTTGATGTGTTAGAAATGACTTTACTAATTGAATACTTCAGGTACTCTTTCATATTATAGTTCATTAATTCTAGCTAGTGTTTTTATTGTTTTGTCATAGAAAATAGATTCAGAACATTCAATCGTATTAAATTTGCAAATCCCTCTGAAATAAGCAATATAGTTTTCTATAAATGTGATCTAATTAATGATTCTAATGTTTGTTGTTATCAAGTATCACTCTAGTGTCACCTACTCCTAGTTCTCAGATGGTCTTTACATAGTCAATATTTAATTGTTGAACTAATTTACAGTTAACTGACTATGATATTGGCTTGAGAAAACTACACAGCCTCCTTAAATCTTTCTAAAGAAATTGCCAAATTGGTCTACTTAACAAATGATCTGAAATAGATTATTCTTATTAGCCATATTGAGGAACTCACTCTAATTGATGGTATGGAGATATATAAAAATAATTACCTTTCCATACATACATTCTACCCTCATTTACTTTGCTGGTAGTAGCTATAATATTTAATGATTTACTACACTTTCAATTTCAATGTGTTATTTTTTTTCCTCTGAAAACCCTCATATTATTGTATGGCTAGCCCCTCAAAATATAACTACAGTATTATATTAAATCTTCTTGAATTACTGGCAACAAGTAGACCAGATGGCTTCTGAGGTTAGGATCACCTTATTCTGAGGGACTGCAAGAACTTATAATGGAAGTACACTTTTTCTGAGATAATCATCATGAAGTATCATAGATCAATTTGCCTTCAAAATCGTTCAGATCAAAGCATCTTGCAAATGTATAGAAAGAAAAAGCAAAGGGAAAAAAGCAATGACACGCAATGTCAAGTTTCTAGTCAGTCTGCAAACCTCATTTAGTTGACTCTCTGCACCAGCTGTAACCCAATTAAATTCAATAGTGCACAGGTGTTCACAGGAATGACTAACACAAAAGCATACTTCCCTTTAGGGCTCTTAAAAAATTAGAGTACTTTAATTTCCATACACCTTCAAAACCAAAACCAAACAATAAAATATTGGGGAAAAAAACAGAAATTAGATACAGCAGGGTAAAAAACACAATCAGCATGAGCTATAACCCAATTAAGCTGAATAGCACTCAGGTGTTTGCAAAAGCACACTCACTTAAATTTTATCAACACAAATTAACTTTCTCTAATACATCTTAAGATTGACAATGAATATCTATTTGTGTTAAAATTACTTTGAGATGAGAGTTTTATGAGTTCAGGTTCTTAAAGGTGCTTTCATTGCAAAATATAATGTAGTCAAAATAATTACAGATTTCTATTTAAATATCCCATCATGGGCACTTAAACACTTTAAAATACCTGTTTTAGTTCAACAAAGGCACTCAATATAGATTTTAATTTTTACTTGCATTCTTTGAATTGCATGCATGGTGCAAAAAATAGTCCTTTTTTTCAGGAAAAGAATCCAGTTATTTGGGGTATTTTTCCTAATTTTATCAATTATTTTAAAATCAAGACAAGTTATTAGAAAGACCTAATAGAATAGGTATGTCTCTATCATGTGTTATTTAATACCAATAATATCAATACCTCGGTATAGTAATTAATTTCTTTTAATGTGAATATACAAGGCTGTCAGCCCTATTCATGATTCAGATTTGCTGGGCAGAAATAAGTTTGTGTTCTTTTTATTAGAAAATTGTACATTATCTATTACTCCACTGCTTTGCAAAGTGCGATCATCCCAAACTACCAGCATCAGCTACAGCTGAGAACTTGTTAATGCACACCCTCAGCCCTATTTTAGACTTGTTTATCATAAACTCTAAGGGTGGGGCCTAGTAATCTCTATCACTTTAAACAAGTCCTACAGGTGATTCTGATGCCCTCAAATTTGAGGACCACTGGTCTATTCTATTTCTGCTTCATAATATATCACAAAAATGTGGCAAACCCTCATTTATAACATGGTGATGTTTAAAAAAATAAGAGGTTATCAGATTATTACCATTTCCACCTCCCTACACATGAATAAATATAAAGGCATCATTTCTAAATTTCCAAATTTTAATCAGTAGTCAGAAAACTTAATCCCTTCATACGTAATAATGTAGTAACTGTGCAAGGATGCAATGGGTTAATATAACTCTAAATGAAAAACCCAAAGACAAGTATATAATTATTATTTGAAACATCACTGCTATATAGAGATACATGAATTGGTCATATTATCCTCAATAGTTTCATCTTGAGCTCGACCACACAATCTTTATGAAATTAATTCTGAGATTTAATACAATTCGAAGTTATTCCTTATGTTCTAGTTCAAGTAAAAAAGAAATAAACATCACAAAGAAAAAAAAAGAAAATACATTTATTTGTATAGTGTATGTGTGGGTGGTGCGTGTGTGTGTTTCAAACTGCTAATTTGTTTTGGTATTTGTACACTGAGAAAGATGAGAGAATTAATATTTGGCTATTACATTTTTTAATATCAGGGAGAAAAAAATGCATTAATAGAAATATCCTGCTGTTTCCAGTTCTAAAACCCTAAATCTTTGATAATATATCAATTTTTTAAATATTTTTATCCTGAGATGCAAAATAATACACAGTTTTGATTCAAGAAACCAGCTCCTGAAAACAAGTTAAACAGCACTAATTACTCTTTCACTGATCATACTTTTTTGTTTGCAACTTTCTATATTTATTTCTCTCTTCCTAGAAATTACAAATAACTCAGCAAAATATAAATAATCACCAAATATTTTAAGAACTATCCTCAACTTTTGTGTATTAATCATTGTATATCAGTTTGGTAAATCTTAATTGGTTGACTAGATGGAACATCTAGATGTGCCCTTGAAAGGAAAATAAAGAGAACATTATGAGCATTGAATGGATTCAATGAAATTATTTTCATCAATGTATTTATATTGATTTCATGTAACGTATAAACATACACTGGTACAAGCAAAACCATATGTATATATGCAACCACTTAGCATATGTCATCACCAATATGCCAGAACAGAATCCACTTAACTGATGCTGAGGATATAGGGATGAGCCAGACACACAAAGCCCCCAACTTCATTGAACTTAGAGTGTGGATCATCAACAATACACCAAGGCAATCGTGCAGATCATTCAAAACCAACGTATATACTGATACAATTTTTAAAAAATTACATAGACTATGTGTGTATATGGTTTCTGCTTTGAACTATTGAACCTAATGAAGGAAACTATGAGACATGCATCGACAGCCAATTGTAACATGAGTAAAAATTTGTTTACTATGCAAGTAGATTAGAAAATTAGAATAGGAAGTTTGTATTAGAAGAATTTTGTAGATGGAATTTAGGAAATATACAGGATAATACCAAAATGTATCATTTTAATTTTAATTTAAGCAGAAATCATAAATCTTAATTAATATTTTATTTTCTAATTTTTTAATTAGTAGGATAATCCCACCTTTATTTGCTAAAATGAAATTACTAGGCATCTTTCATGTTTATTTAATGGACTAATAAATTTAATATAAATAATACTTGGTAATGTAATAAATTCATGTCATTGAAAATAAACATGCTGATATAGTATTTAGTGGAAAAAACAAGCAGAGAACTTAGCACCTAATTTTAGGCCCACTTTTAAATTACTATGTTACCTTATGAATGATTTTCTTTTTTCTTTTCTAAATTTAATGTTAGAGACACATGATAGGTATAAAGTTAATATATTAATATTAGCAGTAGTAGTTTAACTTCTAAATCATCATTTGTCTTAAATATTAATATTTCCACAAATATAAATACTTAAATTAGAAAAAATAAGATAAATCTTAAAATGACAAGAAAGGAGATGGCTGAGCTGTAATCGTCTGGGAACAAGATCATGGCAAGGAATAATTTTTAAAATACGAATGCTCTGAAAAATCCTCCACAGTCTCTCTTTCAGTTTGCTGATACAGAAAAACAGTTAAAGAGATACTTATTTTACCATATTCATATCTGACATGTACAGATATAATGAGTTAATGTGAGTTGATGTAAGCTGTACTAAAAAAAAAAACAAGATATTTGATGTAAAAGCCTTCTGAAAATCAGAGTGATCAGGTAGGGAAGAACTTAATGAAATTGGATAGGGTTCAGAAAATGGTCATTAATAAGGTCCAGGTGTACCACAGAAGGATAGAAGAAATATGTTTTAAAAATAAAAACAATATGAAACACTAAATGTGAGCATGATCACTATATCTCTCATAACTAGTGGAAGTTGACATTTTTGAGTCAATTTAAAAAGCATTTCCCTACACTCAGATTATATAGGAATAAACCCTTATTTTCTTTTAGAACTTAAAAGTTTTATTGTTTACATTTAATTCTCTGAGCCATTTTTAGTTTATTCATGTACATAGTGTGAGTAATATATCTAATTTTATCTTATTCTAAATGACAACCTGTTATCCTAACAGCATTTATTTTTCAAGAGAGGATTTTTGATTATTTTAAATCATTTCAGAAGTGCTTTTGAAAAATCTAACTTAATATCATACTACATTTTAATCTCATGAAATAATGAAAACACTCATTTATCCTTGTGTTTTTTTAAATATTCTAATTGTTTCCTTAGTTACTATAACAGTTTTCCAAAATGTCAACTCACTTATCTGCAATATATTTATACTAACCATGGCTTCACTCAGCCAAACTACACAGATTTCATAGACCTAGGTTTTATGTTTTATGTCCTCCGGTAAAGATCCAATTTAATGTTTTTTATTTACAGTGACTCACTGGAATCCTCTCTTACAACAGAAGACTAAATTAACCAGCAATATTTAGGACAAACATTCATTATGTAGCAGTTGGAGACTTCAACAACAACAACAAAAAACTTACTTTAGCTGCAGCAACTAGAACAGGAATAGATTAGCCACTGTGGAGCCAAAGCTGTACTTTAACAGAAACTGCAGGTCTACTCACCCATCCCCAACAATCTTCCAACAGCAGCGTTGGCATTTTAAAATTGAGTCTAATATACTGAGATCCATTAAAGGTATCTGTACTCTTTGTGATTTACACAAGTGAAAGTCACTTTATTGCCTAATGATTGTCGCTCAAGATGGCAACAATTCCTTACAATGTAACAAAAAGAAATATTCAGGCTATATTCCTGTATCTTCTTTTTATGTATTTTAATCTTATCCCTCCCATCTTCAAATAGGAACAAATAAAGTTTAATGGGGATTAGAAAACTTTTTCTGCAATAGAGAAACACAGTAACTATTTTAGGCTTTGGAATCCATATGGTTTCTTTTGTAACCACTCAACCTTGCAGTTGTAGCACAAAAGTGGCTATAGTTTTTCCTAAAGGATAAGATTGAACTATTTGTCCTTAGCCCTTTTAAACTTTCACTATTATTTATGTCATAGAATAGCTCCAGTGAAATTTATTGAGAAGCAAAAATTTAAACAATTGCTTCAATTTTGAGGTGTTTAAAAGATGTTTGCCTAGGTACAAGAAGATATCTCATATTTGGTACCGAATTGTTTTAATTTAATTTTCACCTTAAGGTCTTCCTGAAAAAAATTTGAGGTAGGTTAACATTAAGAGAAATGGTTAGGAAAGCTTGAACAGTGAGCTATTGGGATACCTCCCATTAAGAACATGTCTTTAAAATGTGTAAAGACTTTATTAAACAATTACCATCTTATTGGCCTTTGCACTTAATTAACAATATAGGAATACATCAAAGATACCACAAGTTTGGTTCCAGATTACTGTAATAAAGTGAATATTATAATAAAGTATGTTACATAATTTTTTTGGTTTCCCAGTACATATAACAATTATGTTTACACTATACTGTAATCTCTATAGTTCAACATCACTATATCTAAAAAACAATGTACACACCTTAGTTAATAATAATTTATTGCTATAAAATGCTAACAATCATCTAAGACTTCAGCAAGTTGGAATCATTTTGCTGGTGATGGCTGCTGACAGACCAAGGTGGCGGTTGCTGAGGTAATTTGAAATCAGGGTGGCTATGGCAATTTCTTAAAATAAGGACAGGGAAATTTGCCACATCAACTGAATCTTCCTTTCATGAAATACTTCTCTGTAGCATGTGATGTTGTTTGATAACATTTATCCAGAGTAGAACTTCTTTCAAAATTGGAGTTACTCCTCTCAAACTCTGCCACTGTTCTATGAACTAGGTTTATGGAATATTCTAAATCCTTTGTTGTCATGTCAACAATGTTCATAGCATCTTCACCAGTGGATTTCATCTCAAGAAACCACTGTCTTTGCTCATCCATAAGAATCAACACCTCATCCATTCAAGTTTTATCACAAGATTGCAGCAATTCAGTAACATCTTTAGGCTGCACTTCTATTTAATTAATAATTCTAGTTCTCTTGCTATTTACACCATATCTGCAATTACTTCCTCTCCTGAAGTATTGACCCTCTTAAAGGTATCTGTGAAGATTGGAATCAACTTCTTCTATACTCCTATTAATGTTTACATTTTGACCTCCTCACATAAATCATAAATGTTGTTGATGGGATGTAGAATGGTGAATCCTTTCCAGAGGTTTTCAATCCACTTTTCCCAGATTAATCAAAGGAAGCACTATCTATCGCAGCTATAGCCTTACAAAATGTATTTCTTTTCTTTCTTTCTTTTTTTTTTTTTTTTGAGACAGAGTGTCACTCTGTTGCCCAGGCTACAGTGCCGTGGCATCAGCCTAGCTCACAGCAACCTCAAACTCCTGGCGATCCTCCTGCCTCAGCCTCCCGAGTAGCTGGGACTACAGGCATGTGCCACCATGCCCGGCTAATTTTTCTATATGTATTTTTATCTGTCCATATAATTTCTTTCTATTTTTGGTAGAGACGGGGTCTTGCTCTTGCTCAGGCTGGTCTCGAACTCCTGAGCTCAAATGATCCTCCCACCTCGGCCTCCCAGAGTGCTAGGATTACAGGCGTGAGCCACCGCGCCTGGCCACAAAATGTATCCCTTAAATAATAAAATTTGAAAGTCAAAATTACTCCTTGATCTCTGATGTTGTGTTAGCAGGCATGAAAACAACATTAATTTCCTTGTAGCTCTCCATCAGGGCTCTTGGGAAACTAGGTGCATTGTCAATAACCAGTAATATTTGGAAATAATTTTTTTTCCCTGAGCAATAGGTCTCAACAGTGGGCTTAAAATATTCAGTATCCATGCTGTAAAATAGATGTGCTGTCATCCAGGCTTTGTTGTTCTGCAAAGGCAGAGTGGATTTAGTATAATTCTTAAAGGCCCCAGGATTTTCAAAATGGTAAATAAACATTGGCTTCAACTTAAAGTCACCAGCTACACCAGCCTGTAATAAGAGAGTCAGCTTGTCATTTGTAGCAGTGAAGCCGGGCGTTGACTTCTCTATAGCTATGAAAATCCTAGATGTCATCTTCTTCCAGTAGAAGGCTGTTTTGTTTACACTGAAAATCTGTGGTTTATTGTAGCCATCTTCATCAATTTTCTTAGCTAGGCCTTTTGGATAACTTGCGACAGCTTCTACACCAGCAGCTGCTGTTTCACCTTGCACTTTTATGTTATGAAGATGGCTTATTTTCTTCAACCTCATGAACCAACCTCTGCTAACTTCCAACTTTTGTTCTGTAGCTTCTCACCTCTCTCAGCCTTCACAGAATTGGAGAGAGTCAAGGTCTTTCTCTTGATTAAGCTTTGACTTACAGGCATGTTGTGGCTCATTTGATCTCCTATCCAGACTACTAAAACTTTATATCAGCAGTAAGACTGTTTTGCTTTCTTATCACTTGTGTATTTACTAGAGTAGCAGTTTTAATTTCCTTCAAGAACATTTCCTTTGCATTTCCAACTTGGCTAACTGTTTTGCCCAAGAAGCCTAGATTTTGGCCTATTTTGGCTTTTGATACACCTTTCTCATTTAATCATTTCTAGCTTTTTGATTTAAAGTGAGAAATGTGACTATCCCTTCCACTTGAACACTTAGAGGCCATTGCAGGGTTATTAATTCAATATTTCAATATTGTTGTACCTCAGGGAATAAGGAGACTCAAGGAGAGAGGGAAAGAGAGAGAAAGAAGAGAGAGGGAGAGAGAAACGGGGGGGGGGGGGTGGCGAAAATGGCTGGTCAGTGGTGGAACAGTCAGAACACACATCTATCTATTTTTGTCATCTTATGTGGTTACATTTCATGGTGTCCAAAAGGATTACAATAGTAACATCAAAGATCACCGATCACAGCTCACCACAGCAGATATAATAATAATGAAAAAAATTAAAATATTGCAAGAATTACCAAAATTTGATACAGAGACTTGAAATGAGCACCTGCTGTGGAGAAATGGCCCTGACAGATTTGCCGGATTCAGGGTTGCCACAAACCTTCAATACGTAAAACAAACAAACAAAAATGCAATAAAGCAAAGTACAATAAAATGAAGTATGCATGTAATTGAATAATAATGTTGGGAGGAATGTGGCTTATAATAATTTTTTCCTATTTGCCTCAAAAAAAAACCAAACTATTTTTTTTCAACATGAACTCATGTAAAGTTCCAAATAGCAAACAATGAAAGCCTTAAGGCAGAAGTACAAAAGATATCAATGTTTTTGCCTGCAGGTCAGAAAGGCAAACCAATACTTTCTGCAGTTGTCTTTCTCAAGCTTTAATGTATTTATTCTCTCTTTACCTGAGGATCCAAATCCTAATGTAGACTGCTTCATTAATATACCGGAATTTCATTTAAGAGGAAGATTTTCTAGAAACAGATTTAGCACTCCATGACTTCGTATTGACAGATGGCTTTACTGTTCCACTTCACGGTCATGCTTGTGGGGGCTTGTCTCTTATTCAGAGTTTACATGTTCAAATTTAGGCACTGCTATTCATGGGTGCCCTCCAAGCAGAGGACATAATAAGTCACTTCCTTATAATGTTTTATCATTATATTCCATGGACCTATTATGGGTAGCTAATTAAATGAATTGAAATACGGGTTATGAATGTTAGTCATAACAGAGGTAACTGTTATAAGTTTTTATGTGATTACTTTTTTCTGTTTATACCAGCATAGCTATGTAGAGAATTATAATAAGCCAAAACTAATTTTTTTTTTCTAAAAAAAGAGCAGTATCATTAAGAAAGAGGAAAGGAGGTAATACAGCATCGGTAAAGAGCAATATATTTATAATGTATTATTAGAAAAGGCAAAAGAACGTAAATCAAAATGTATCTGGCACTGGGAACTAACTCTAATTGGTCTGACAGAAGGCTATAGGATATGGCTAACTAGAAAAGAGTGACAAATCAGGCTGTTCTTCTGCTGATACACTGTGGCTTGAAATTATCCTAGTTTTGGTTAACGTTGCATACACTGTGCATGTTAGATTAGAAGACTAAACCTCTAGTGCATGTTGGTTATCCTCTCTCCAAGTAAAAACGATACGATAAGAAAGGATGTTCCAGCTTGTTTTGTAGAAACAGAGAGAGAGAAATAATTACACTTTTAATCAATGGCTTAATTGATCAAAAGTCATACAAATGTTGGTTTATTGTAGAAAACTTACTGAATGCAAATAAACGTGTACCTCTTTGAGGAGAAAAGTAACACTAGCCCTTCCATTATGGAATTCTGGATATTTCCAAACCATCTTTTAGTCCCTTTGTTCCTCTTCTTTTTAAAAACTCTTGATATCGGAAGCATTAGCCTTAGGCCCTAGGGTAAAAAATTTTATGGTATTGGTCACAAGCAGAAGTTTCTTCTTTAATCTGCAGAAGAAATTTTGTAAATATGAGGTAACTAGTATATTTTGATTTATGGGACTCCAAATTACTTGGAAGTAGAGATTGTCAAGAATGAAAATTACTAACTCTTATTACAAGGGTACAAGAAATAACACTTTTGAGTTTTGGTATAGTTGAGCTTTGGTTCCTATATTTCTTAATTACATTTTCTGGTTCACTTAGAATATTAATTCAGTAAAGCATGTGTTTATTTCATGTTAATTCTTTGGATATTGGCAATTTGTATATTATGATTCTATCAAATGGTATTTAATAAAATATTCAATAACTACAAAACAAGTTTTCCCAGTCATTCTTTATAAATGCAGACTTTATACAGAAGTAGCTTGAATATTTAAAGTTTTATATTCCCAAATTAATTAGAATTTAACAGGCATTGATTGAGCATGTGGTCTACATGGTTAAATAACCTGATATCCATTTTAAGAAACCATAATAATTATAGTATATTTCAGAAGTAATTGTTTAGAAATCCAAAGTTCAAAAACTACAAATTAAGTGGTCATTATGAGGTACTTTTGACCTGGATAATGTATTGCTTAACTCGAAGGGTTTAATTATCTAATTGATAGCTAGTCTTCCATGTAGTCATTATATCTTTAACTCCTAAAACACTTATTAACAAACTACCTTGTGGAAAATACACAATAAAAAGAAAGTTAAAGAACTTATAGGAACTTGAAACCTCAAACTATAATTCTGGAGACAAAGAAAACATAGAAAGAATTAATCAAAAATTCCTACAAATTGGAAAAACGAGGAATTATATTACTTAGCTTTGCTCAAGTAAAAAGACATCCCAAAACCTCAGTAGCTTACAATAGCACATATTTCTCTCTGGTATTAATTACATGCTGGAAACTGAAGTTGTCTGCTGCATCTCTGATCCACACGTTGCCTTGTTTCATTATGCATTCTAAAGGAGAAATTCTCTTTGAAATATTGCATATTCAAAGTAGAAGGAAAAGAACAAAAGAACTGGAAGCACCCAGCAATGCACATTAACACTTTTGCTGAGATGTGACAAAAAGCACATCCACTCACATTCCATTGGCCAAACTGGCTTACAGAGCCAGGATTGAGGAGTCATCTCCTCATCAATAATGCCTTTTCATGCTTCCTTTCCACTTCAAGAGTTAATTGATTCCGTATTTTTATTATGTTGACAACTTAGCTAAACTCCCAACAGAATAAAATCATTGCTCTGAAAACTATAGGAACTGATTTTACAGGGAAAATTTTGTGAACTATAGTGTCATTCCCCTTTTTCTTTCCAGTATAAGACTGATTAAAGTAAGTGAAATCAATACCAAACTAAAATATTTTAATCATAAATACTTGATCAGTAAAAGTGTATGGCAGTTATGAATCTAAGAGACAACATAGGTCAATAAAGTTTAAAAAGATAAATAAAAATCATGCTAAAAGCTTGATCATAAAACATATATCTTATGTGTTTTTAAAAGAAAAGAAACAACTAAAATGTATACTTTTAAGCAGTAAAAATGTGTAAATCTGCCAGAAATTCCAGAAGAAAATATTAAACTGGTAAAGGCAAAGAGGAAAGAAAACATTCACTACACATTTAACCAGTCTGTTGTTTTCAACATTATGGTCTTCCTGCTGTTATATCTGCTAAAGGGCATATAACTATTATTAAGTAGGAGCCAAAAATCACAGTGCAGACCAAATGGAGCATATTACTGTGAGTAAATATTTGAGAACATTGAATTTAATATTTTCTGCTTTGAACAAGAACAGAACTCAATGTAAGTTATGGATCTGACCACATGCTTGGCATAAAAGTTTTAGTCATCTCATCTGACATCCTAGGGAGAAAATAGAAGGGAATGGCAGCAATAAAAAAAAAATTACTTCATGCAAGTTACAAAATTATTTCCTTAAAATTCATCCACCCATGGAAAAATACTGTCATTATTTCTTTACCAAATATCCACATAGGAAAATTGTACATACTGCATTTATTCCTATACATTTTTATGTAATAACAGAGGCTAAGAATAAATGGTATCCAAGCCCACTCAAAAAAGTAAGACGTGTTTGTTATTGAAAACATTTCCTGAAAGTATGCTAAACTTGCCAGATCTTTCTTTAGAATGTCTGCCACATGCAGAACTCTTTCTAAAAAAACCACAACAACTACTCAAGGAGCCGTTCCAGATGATGCCCCACAGGTGAATGGCTGGGATGGATGGCTGACATGTGACCCAAGGATACGCAATACAGGAGGCAGCTGGTAAGCAAAGTCTGAGGACCAGGAAGTATTGAGAGAGCGAAGCCACTGATAGTGGAAGGTAAAGATGAAAATCCATGCTATAATAACATGTGAAAGTGGCCATGATGTTCTTTATATTAGACAAAATTATAAGAGAGCAGAAACTATGAAAAGGCAAGCCCAAAGAGAAGAGAGCAAATATGAAAAGAGAATTCCAGAGATTCCAGAAAAATGCTAGAAAAAAATTTGGAGAAAGAACAAACCCAAGAATCGCCTAGGCTCTAGTTCCATTGCCATCACCTTTGTACCTTACCAAAACAACCATCCTTTCTTTCCAGGAAATTTCCGTCAGTCTCATTCTTACAACCTAAAGATTACAATTAATATGGGTACTTCATATTTTGACTTTTTTGACATTATGATTACTGCAAATTAACCTGTTGAGTTAATATATGAATTTCAATTTCAAAATGAGTGCAAAAGCAAATAAAATTTATAAACTATATTTGGTGATCATATTGTTTATTGGGATATTGATCATGTATACCAAAACTACTTTTTTATAGAGTATGAGATAAAGTAATGGTGCAGTATTATTAAGAACTAGAATTTCCAGCATGAGAGAAAGGAGATGGAGATGCAAATTCAATAAGATCATGTTAAAGCCCTGTAATTCTAAATTTGAATTCAATGTATCATTATGAGCTTATGGTGTGGCATATACATGTACAAGTGCGCACGTGCGCACACACACACACACACACATTCTCACTCACTCATACGCTAGTTCTGTTCATTTAAAAGGCCAAGAATCATGAGAGAGGAGAATCTACTGAGAGATTTAAGAAACAAATTAACCAATTTCAATGGGCTCTATTTGGAATGTGAGTCAAACTTACTGATAAAAGAATAAGACATTTGAGAAATGTGGATCCTGACTGAATATTTGATGGTGTTAAAAATTATTGTTAATTATTTTTGTGTGATAATAGTATTGTGATTTTTGTTGAAAGATGCACACTAAACTATGTACAGATAAATGATACAATATTAGGATTTGTTTTCAAAGTCTTAGCAGAAAGAATAGGTGGCAGTTTAGCAGAAATATTATTGGCCATGAATTGATAACTGCAGAAGCCAACTGATGCATATACAAAGATTTATCATCCCTTAATTTTACATTAATCTTTTATACCAGTTGCATATCCATTGGGATCTTCCCACAGTCTAGGCACTGTTGTACTCACTGGATAATCCACTCATGTCTAAAACATGGACCTATCCATTGAAAACATTAGCTCCCTATGTTGATTACAGTTTTAGGGTCATGGAGCTCCCTCTCCAACCTTCCCACCCACCCATGTCACAAAGTGGCCCCATGCAGAGTGACTGACACTTAGTACAAACCCTGCCAATGTACATGCATTAAATAAGGAAAGAATAATTTAATTGCTTAAAATAAATATATCATCAAACCAGGATTTCTTTACAAATTACTCACTTGGCAATTGATTAATAAATATATGCGTTATGTGTTCTGCTATAAAGAGTCTAATTCTAATTCTATTCTACTGAACCAAAACACACTGATTACTGGTTTGTCAAGACACTCTTTAAACATTTTTTTTTTTTTTTTTTTGAGACAGAGTCTCACTCTCTTGCCTGGGCTAGAGTGCCATGGCGTCAGCCTAGCTCACAGCAACCTCAAACTCCTGGGCTCAAGAGATCCTCCTGCCTCAACCTGCCGGGTAGCTGGGACTACAAGCACCTGCCACCATGCCCAGGTAATTTTTTCTATTTTCAGTTGTTTGGCTAATTTTTTTCTATTTTTAGTAGAAACAGGGTCTCACTCTTGCTCAGGCTGGTCTTGAACTCCTGAGCTCACATGATCCTCCTGCCTTGGCCTCCCAGAGTGCTAGGATTACAGGCGTGAGCCACTGCACCCGGCCCATTTTTTTTAAATTTTAAAAAAATCACCTACTTTGTATAATATTCTATGAAAGATACAAAATGTAATATATTATTAAAATTAATACTTCAAATTTGCATTCTGGACAGATAATTCAAAATTTCCAGGTATTTCATGATGTATTTGATAGAGAGGTACACACTGTTATGAGATTTCTGACAATAAACAAAACCAAATGAATGCAATAAGCCAACAATGTCAAAATCAGTCTATGGCTATCCAACAATATCTAATGTGATAGCCAGCCAACTTCTCACTCTGCCTCTTGTATTCATTAATGGTTTGACAGGTATTTATTTGTTAGCCAATGAGTTCTTCATTGTATTAGTGAAATAGTAAGAAACATAATCCTTTCTCTCTTGGAACTTACCTACTAGTCTGCTAAATTAGAAAATGAACAAGTTTGGATGTATTTACTGCTTACCTCCTGTCAGTCTATTTATGTGTTACGGTAATATTTCCCCAATGACCCAATAATACATATGTGGGAAAGCACTGAATGCCACTCCCAAACAACTAAAATACTAACATCCTTGAAGGTTTTTTTATCAGAAATGCAAATTTACCTAAACTTGCCTCAAACACTAAACTATGAACATAATTTGGTGCAAGTAGGGTGCACTATTTAATATATGTCCTGAAGATATTATTTGTCATTTGTCACCTATATTGTGGATCCCAGGTTAACTTTACAGTAGCTAGAGGCTATTCTGGTGACATTGAGAATTATACCCATGGCCATCTCTCTCTCTTCATACAATCTTGATTCTTAAGAAAGATCAAAGAAGACACATCCACAGGAAAAACTCTGTTATTGGTGACAGCTGGGAAAATTAAACTTCATAATTTGATGCCTTTAAACTTAGCTCAGATTCACAACTTTATGATAAATATCTTCAAAATTGGGGGGAAATGCAATGAATAATAGAAAATAATTAATCCTTTCACAAAGGACAGGTAGCCACAGATTAATAACCTAAATTATGGATCTTCTGTACTAGAAAAAGAAAGACCTAATGAAATATTTAAAGATATTAACTCAGCAACTCCTGTTAAAAACCTTTCTAGACTAAATATGAGAATGAATTCTTCATATAAGATACAGTTAGGAGCATGTTAAATGAAATCACTAATGCTCTTTTCTTTTGGGGCAACTTTTTGGGTTACTTAAATTATTAAAACTTAAAAATCTAGTGGGTATTTCCAATAAAAAGCTTTTATAAATCTAAGTTAAAATATTTATGGAAGAGTTTTCATATCTCAAATAAAAATGAGGCTAACTTTGCATTCCAAACTAAAGAAAATTAGCCTGTGTATACTATTTCAAACAAGGTTAAAAACATAAACCAAAGTATAATTATTTAAAGACTTTATAGGAATAGCTGTTTTGCAGTTGACTGTGTAGTATTCAAGCTCTCTGTAATATTATTCAGTTCTTTTAAGTTCTTATGATAATATATACTTTCTGAAAAGGTCATGTGTACCCTGGAATCCATGGAGTTAAATTTTGTCAATATTGTACCAAAATGTGCTGAGCCATCAAGGAGACTATAAAGTATAATCAATACAACAGACTAAGGAGCCAAATCAATTCGTTAGTTAGAATCTCTTTTTGTGACACTCAGTTTTCATCTAAAGTCATATAAACCCCAAACTAAAAGGTCATTTATCCCTAAATTAAAATGGAAAAAGAATTTTTTCCCACCTGAAAAAAATACTCCTGCCATTTAAAAGAGTATAGCAATAAGATTTTGACCACAGAATGTTGATGTTCATATATCTAATCTATTTAATAGGATCATTGACTTCTTTAATCAAAAGGAATGATACAAATATCTTTCGAGAGTTGTTCTCCAGAATCTCATTTTAATTGGGGATATTTTTGAGCCCTAACTATCCGTCAGACACAGCTATGTGATATTTTTATACAGCTTCACTTAATTAAAGATGGATAGAAGGAAAAGGGGGGAAAATAGAGGACACTGTCACAGAAGCAGCTGCCTTCTCCTCGTGTTTGATTCATTCCTTGACAAATCAGTTTAGTTACTGAATCAGCTGTTTCACCAGCGTTTTCCTTAGTTATTTTTGGCACCTTCATATTTCATGTCTTCTCTTCCTCATATTTTTTGTTATTCTCACACACACACACACACACACACACACACACACACACACACACACACACACACCTATATCTTATGCTTCAATCAATCTAGATGGCTTCTACTTCCAATTCAATTAGACAGAAATGTATTGAGAGTAAGTCACTGCTACAGGTAAACTAGCAGTCTTCAATGATTTTACAGACTCTTAATAGCATTGTGCTAGAAATAGCGGGTCAGGAAGAGATATTTTATCTACCCTGGTTTCTTGGAGGGAATGACCCATGGATGAAAATTTGTAGGAAAAGTAAAGGAGTATCTTGTGGCCAGTAACAGAAGGGCTTACGAGGCAAATGAAGATCCCCTGGGAGTCTGAGGCAGGAATGCAGGATAGGTATGACAAGGGTCTGAAACAGAGTTTGTTTGTTTTTTTTAAATGATGAGGCTAGCAGGCTCTTTCAGGAGTTCACACTGTATTCACAGAGTGGTGCATGGACAGGACTGAATACAGCATGAGGCAAAATTAAATAAGAGTTAGAGTACAGGAAGAACACGGCAAAGCAAATAATCAATTTTGATTGTTTAAAGAAATGGGATGAGTTTTTATTACTAGTAGTTTTACAAAGACAGTTACATTTGAGCTGAGTCTTGGAGAATTTGGCAGATTTCACCTATAAAAAGAAAGAGGAGGAGGAGGAGGAAAACGTATTCTGGGCTCCGTGTGCCTCTAGAGTTTCTATTCTGGGCCTACCTTACTCCATAAGCTCTCTGTGGGCGATTACACAAACTCAGACAGCCTTAGCTCCGATAGCCCTTGCAACCATGACTCCTGCATTAATTATCACGGAGGTAAACTGTGAGTAACAGAAAACACGAAATAATGAGGGCTTTAAATAATACATGTTTCTCTCACACACGTATATCAACTAGCAAGGCAGCTGTGCTCAAAAAAGTCTTCAAGCACCTGGGCTCAGAGCTACCTTTTTTTTTTCTCTGTCAAAGGGAATTCCTTGTCTTAATTGTCTAAAATGATAGTTTCACACTTGCACACACTTGCACAGTATTATGGAGAGAAGAACAACAAGAGAAGGGCAAATGACACAGACCATCAATACCATACGTGAGCTTTCAGCCCCAATGTCTCCACCCTCATGGCCATACTTAGCCTCAAGGTGATCATTAGGCTCAGCTAAAATATCTACTGCTACAGAAAAAGGGAAGAAGTGTTTCTAGAAAACAACGACAATCTCTGCAGTAATCCCCAAGATCGTTTTCTGAACCCCCTGTCTAGAATTTTCAAGGCATTCAACCTCTGTGACCTCATCTTCCATAGATTACTTCACTGCAGCCACATTCGGTCCCTGGCTGTTTCTCAAATATGCCCTCTCGCCCCTGACCCCAGGGCCTTTGCTGTTTTCTTTCCTTGCCTGAAATTCTCTTTCCCCAGATATCCCTACGGCTCAATCCCTCAATTTCTTCAGATAGCTGCTCGGAAAGACTTTCCCTAACCAGGATTATAAAACAGCCCCCAAATCCCCTGCTTTATTTTTCTTTGCATAATTTTTTTTTTACCAACTTATGTAGTGTATACATTCAATTGTTTGTTCTCTGCATCCCATGAC
The DNA here is from genome assembly GCF_020740605.2 of Lemur catta. Taxonomy (NCBI): domain Eukaryota; kingdom Metazoa; phylum Chordata; class Mammalia; order Primates; family Lemuridae; genus Lemur; species Lemur catta. Next base: position 6,679,453 of record NC_059151.1, on the reverse strand, counting down.
TACAACAATATGAGGTCCGCAAAAGCAGGAAATTAGTCTAGTACTGTCTTGGCTCATAATTAGGTGCTCAATAAATATTTTTTGAAATAATGCATGAGCAACTTCTGATCTTCATAGCAAAAACACTATTGTTACCTCATACACATCTCATAATTAAATTAGTGTTCTCATAAAAATCCCTCTTATCCACTAGTATCATCCTTCTTCTCTACTTACCGACTCTGTTAATAAATCCTACACTCTCCTAAATTCAATGCAAACCTGTTCACTACTTCATCTCCCTCATACCGTCAATTCTTTTCAATTCTTTCTCCGCAATGTCTGTCAGATCTTCCTTACTTTCATCCCTTCTCATTGCTGTTATGTCAATTAAGATTCTAATCATTTCTCACCTCAACAATAGTCTTTATCTGTCCCCCCAAATTAAATTAAATTAAATTAAAAGTTTCTAGCTGGTGGTGTTCGCTCTAATCTCTCATGCCTCCAATCCATCTTTTTTTCTGCTCTTGATATTTTCTTCCTAAAATAAAATTCATATCACTTCACTTATCCTCATTATTTGTGCTAAACCATGAAAGATATCAAAATTCCTTAAACTTTTTAAATTTAATGACTATCTTAATATATGTTTCTATAAAGTTAATGACCAGTAACAATATAAGTAATTTCCTCCTTAAGCTAATAAAATGTATATGTAAAATATTTGTTTCCTGTCTGGTATCTGCTAGACTATTAATAAATGCCATTTACTCCCTTCACTGTGATAAGATTTGTTTTCATCTGTCTAGGTTTTGCTTTTCAAGACCTTGTTTAAGTACCAACCATCTCAAGAAAGCTAAAGCATCACATTAACTCCAAGCTTAGCTTTTCATCTTAAATTAATTTACACAGGCACACTATTTAAATCAGTCTTCCTGGCATATTCAAAATACCCAGCTCTTCTATAACCTTAAATATTAACAATCTCTCTCCCTCTCTAGTAACTGACTTAAAAGAAGGCTTGTATAATAACCCAGCTTCTAAATCAGTTAGTGCGGTCATGACCCTCTTATGGGCTGAGCCTGAGTTATAGTGCCCATCCCTGGAGCCAGAGGACGAGAGGATAGGGGGAGAGATGCGTATCTTGCCAGGATGGTGACTTAGTGTACAAAAATTGCAGATGTCTACTACATTTATTAAATCTGCATGGAGCTCTGACATGCCAATTTTTTTCTTGCAAAGGTGTACATCCCCATTTATTTTTCTGTTTGAAAGTTTATCTCTATACCATTTCAGTTTTACACCAAGTACATAAAGTAGTGAATAGCACTTAATAAGAGCTGTCTTAATGTCTACTTAGTTTAAATAATTTTTGAGTAGATCATTTTTCATATTATTTGTATATGCATTTATTCAACTGTTTATAAGAACAAATTTGGAAGAAAAATGGTATTAGTATGCTCATTTTGCAGACTTTTGATAGAAGTGTCTCTCTTACCCATCAATTGCATAACACAGTCAACTGTAAAACTCAGAAATTCTAAACACTCTTTCAATTTAAAATCTCAAACTCTATGGTGCCACTATATGATTAATCATAATGAATGTTATTTTTCCTTAAAAATAGCATGGATTTGAGAGGTGAGATGCAAATGAGTCTGAGTCCCAGCTATGGAAATTTCTAATGTTGTAACTTTAGGTGAGTTACTTAACTCTTTTAACTTTAGTATCATCATCTGTAGAATAATGTACTTCATTAAAACTAAAAACTTTTTCTCTGCCAAAGGCACAGTGAAGAAAATGAAAAGATAAGCTACAGACTGGGAGAAGATATTTTCAAAACATATGCCTGATGATGGACTGGTATCCAAAATATGTAAAAATCTTCTAAAACTCAATAATAAGAAATAAACAATACAATTTAAAAATGGCACAAACTCTCAATAGACACCTCACCAAAACAGATATACAGATGTCAAATAAGCATGCAAAAAAATACTCAACCTCGTATGTCATTAGGGAATTTCAAATTAAAACATGGAGATACCATTTCACACATATTAGAATCATTAAAATCCAAAGACATCAAATGCTGGTAAAAATGTGGAACAACAGGAGATCCTACTCATTGCTAGCGGATATACAAAAGAGTACAGCCAATTCAGAAGAGAGTTTGGTAATTTTTTTACAAAATTAAACGTACTCTTATTTTATAATCCAGTAATTGTGCTTTCTGGTATTTACCCATATAAATTGAAAATTTATGTCCAAACCAAAGCCCACACATGGATATTCATAGCGGGTTTATTCACAGTTTCCAAAATTCATAACCATCCAAGATGTCCTGGAATAGGTGAATGGATACACAAAACTGTGGTGTATCCGTACAATGGAATATTATTCAACGATAAAAAGAAATGAGCTATCAAGCCCCAATATGACATGCAGGTACCTTAAATGCATATCGCTACATGAAGGAAGCCAATCTGAAAAGGCTACATACTTTATGACTTCAACAATACAGCATTTTGGAAAAGGCAAACTATGGAAGCAGTAAAATGATCAGTGGTTGCTAAAGGTGTGTGAGGTGAGAGGTATGGAGGAGAGAGGTGAGAGAGGTGAGGTGAGAAGGAGAGAGGGAAGAATAGGTGAGCACAGGGCAGTTTAGGAACGTGAAACTGGCATAATACCATGATGAGAGTAGATAACAGTATTATACATTTCAAAACCCACAGAATGTACAAAGCAAAGGTGATCCCTAATGTAAGTTATGGACTTTGGTTAATAACAATGTATTGATGCTGGCTCATCAATTGTAACAAATGTACTACACTAATGCAAGATGTTCATAATTGGAGAAACTGTAGGAGATGTTAAGGGGATATAAGGGAACTGAACTTTTTGCTCATTTTTTGAATATTCTAAACTGTTCAAAATTAATATCTATTACTTAAAAAACAAGAGTCTAATTCATTGTACTACTCTATCTTGATAAACATTTCTTTATTGAAAATAATTTATACTTTAAAATAGTCACATTGCCATAAAAATTTTCAAGAATCTTTAAAATAGTCATATTGTCAATAGAGATTGTTCCCAGGGAACAATAGAGTAGTAACTGCTAGGAACATAGCATATATAATATTTTAAAAGCTTCAGTTCATTTCTTTTCCATGTTCAGAGATATTACATTGTTAATCCTTTCTGTTTAAGTTAGCACATACATATTGCCCATAAACATTTATGAAGTCTGTCTAATTACATATGAGACCTCTTCCTTTGTGTGATCATCTCAAATTTTTAATTATTTAACTTTATAATCTATTTGAGTACTCTATTTTTATCCCCCAATATTAATTTCACTTAGAAGCTTATGTGTATCTAACTTTTCCCTAGTGTCTCTGTGATTACATTTACTTTTCAAGCAGTTTTCCCCAGATAGAAGTTTTACTGTCATTCAAGAAAATTTAAATTCCATTCACTATCTCTTCAAAGGAATCACCTTTTTCCTCTTCTGTTTTCCTTTGTGGGCTCTTAAGTTTGATGTTAAAAAGCTAACAAAAACAAAGAAAACTAAAAAAAATAATCAACTTCTACAAGTAACTATACCTAAATATTTTATTATTTTTCCATAGGATGGTTTGTTTATTCAAGAGAATGGTGAATTTTTCAATATCCTACACCACTTATAAGCATGTCTATTACTACATATATGCTTTTACATCAGTTACCTTTCCTTTCCTTATCGGCATTAGAAGGAAAGCATTATTATGTTCTGGAATATGGAGTGCAGATATTTGTTTTTCATAATTATTACACTGATATCTTAGTTTATTAGGGCTGCTATAGCAAAATAACTTAGACCAGGTAACATAATAACAAAGCTTCCTCACAGTTCTAGACCCTGGAAAATCTAAATCAAGGTGCTGCTACATTTGGTGTCAGGTGAGGGCCTTGTTCCTCACAGATTGCGCCGTGCACGTGTCCTTACATGGTGGAAGGGGCAACTAACCTCTCTCAGGTCTCTTTTATAAGGCCACTAATCCCATTCCTGAGAGTGGAGCCTTCAAGACCAATTTACCTCCTAAAGGCTCCACCTCTTAATACTATTACATTAGGGATTAGGTTTCAACATATGAATTTAGGGGGTAACACAAACATTCAGACCATAGTAGCTGATTATTCTGATGATAATGGCAGTTTCCCAAACCTCAATCTTCCATATATCACCTTCAAATAGCATATCATTGTACTACCTATTATTTACTTTTACATTTCTTAAAATAAACTCAAATTTTAATTTAAATGTATTTGAAGAGAAAATATCATTTCACTACCATAAATGCAAAATCAGTATCACTACTATAATCATAAAAAGTAAATACCATGAAAACAGACCAGTATTATTAAATTTTGGATAGATCTTACTGCCTGATAGAGGGCTTAGTCTAGTGTCTCCTCTCTCTTTGTTAGAGTAGGAAGTTGAATGTGCTAAGGTGTTAAAGACCTATCATTCCACAGTAAAACTTTATCAGAAGAAATAATAGATCAGAAGATCTATCAAAAGAAATAATAGGTACTATTAAAGGAAATCATAGTCTCCCGTACATCAGCATTCCTTAAATTCAGAGAAACCACAGTCATCTTTGCCATAATCCAAGTTAATGATCCCACACTTGGGACATTATTGCGTAGAGATTAGCACAAGAAAGATTTGCTTTTATCTCTAAAAAATATATTCTATAAAATTGTATATCATTGTCTAGTTGGTTTATTTTTACTGTTTTGCTCAAACGTTTTTCTGATGCATGAATAAATTTGTGTTAATATTAGTTTGCTGAGCAAAAGGAATACATTTAGCTAAAGCAGAAAAAGCTGTCATGCAGATAAGGTGGAATTTTATTTTAAGTTAATGAGAAAAGGTTTTTCTATCATAGAGTTAAATACAATTTAAGTTTTTTTTTTAAAAAAACGTGTTGAGCACATAGTATGTTTCAAGTGTTGTTCCCGGTGCTGAAATGTAGGATAAGGAAATTTTCAGTAGAAATTTGGCAAAAGAGAAAAAAGTGTTAATCTTTATTATTTGTTTTCTTTGTTATTACCAAGTAGGCAATAGTAAATATTTTATTATAAATTTATAAAATGTATATAAATTGTATTATCACATGAATTTTAACTAATTCAAAATTCAGTATTTTTACTGACTTTTGTTGGCTTCCTAGCACTGGAATGTCATTTACTTGCTTACATATAAAAGTATAATAAATTTAACTTTTTTGCTCAGATAAAGTAGTGAATTAACCAAGATGTTTAAATGACAACATAATATTCCTAAGGAAAAGGATGAATCACATAATTCTTCTGCATGTAAATCAAATAAAACAAGTGAAAAGACAAATGCATTTATCAATGGGGAAAATCTCTAGGGAAAGTCTATGTAACTATGCCTGGCTATGGGTGTACAATCTACATGTAATTGATACATTTTAGAAGTACTAATGCAAAATTAGACCCTGAATACCCTATCTTTTGTTTCATTTTGTTTTTGTGGAGAAAAATATAAGGAACATGATATGCCACGAGTAAAAGAAACAAAAATTAGTGTCTAACATACATGGAAGAATCTGAGAAACTTCAATAGGTTTAACATTTTGGGAAAAACGGTACTTCAATCCTTATATTTTGGTGAATTTTCAGCATATGAGTACACACTTTATAGCATTATAAAGTAATAGTGTGTCTAGCTGTGAGGCAGTTTGGGTTTAAATTCTAGCTCTGCCTCTGACATAACTGCAGGACCTTGTCAACTTAGTAAACCTCTCTAGGTTTTAATTTCCTCATCTAGAAATGAGTATGATATTAACTATCTTATAATGTTGCTGTGAATATTAAAAATGTCAACACACAAGAAGTGCCTATGGTGGTACTTGACTCAGAGTTAACCCTCATAAGTTTTAGGTATTTCTATTAAATTTTCCTGTGTCATTATTTTTCTCTCACTCTAGTAATAAATCTTTCAATACTAAAAATTAAAAAATCTTCATATTTAATAGATATTTTTCATTGAATTTCCCAGAATGGTTGTAGCTTTATATCATATTTTAAAAATGAGAATCATATTTGCCTCATTTTTTCCTCTTTTACAGCTTAAGTTTTTGTGTTAGTTTAAGTCGTAACATTTCTCCTTATAAATGTCTACAATACCTAAAAATATGAAGTTTACATTTTCACTTAATATTTATATTTCACAAAAGAAATTACTTACATAGAGATTTAGATTTTGGAGACATCTGGAGATAATATGGATCAGTACAGACTAAAGAGCAAGCTTTAGCGTTCATAACAATCTGACTGCAATTCTCATTTGACCTTAGGCAAGCTACTTACTCTATGACCTAATACCTCATCTGTAAAATGGGACGTTCTTATTGACCCCACAAGGATATTGTGAGCACCAAACAAGACATTGTGTGGGGCACTTGGGATAGTGTCTATCAGATCTCAGAAATTCAATAAACACTGGACAATTTATTAATGAGTACGAAAAAGTGATTACATTAAAAATAATAATAAAGTTTATGATATTTTCTTTTTCCAGAAATCCATCTTATATATCTTCAGATAAATTAACCCAGGAAGTTTTGTAGTCTGGATTTTCAGCCTACTCACTTTTATGTAGTAAAAAGGGTGACTGTGTACATTATATATTTAATTGTATCCTTTCCTCTGACTCTGTGCCCTTTACTACTTATATATATGGTAATGATTAATGTAGAAGTACAAAGTTATTAAAAATAATTTGATAAAGACACACAATGTCAAAATCCCTAGTAAAAGTCTTTATAATTTCCAAGTAAAAGAAATGTGCTCAATAACTATCATTTTATTCTAAATGCACATGCTAAATGTTACAGTGTATACTTAATTGTATTCAATTTTTTCCACTAGAAATCCATTAAAATTACTTTTAACATTAATTGCAGTTAGTTATATTTTGAAACTAATAATTAGAACTTTTTGAAAAATCAAAGCTTTTTGTAGTTCCAAGCATAAGACTCTATATTGTTTTATTCAATCCATAGTTCAGAAGAGCAAAATCACAGAATTAATCAGTGCATTTCTGATTTCCATTCTCTATGGTCCCCTTTTTTTAGCTTTCAATTATAAAGAGAAAATTATGAAAATAAAATAAAAACCCAAGTCACCATAGAAAGCAATGATCTGAAAACAAAGTCAAAGGACTGAAATCATTTTAATAAACTTTCTAAATGTTGTGAATAAAATAGAAGACAGCAAAATGAAATCATGGCCTAGCCCTTTGAGATCCGCGCAGCAAATTTACCATGCTACTCCACAAGTCATTTAATATTATCATTAAAACGGGAAAACTTAACAAGGGTTTCAATTATGTCCATTATGCTCAGGAGACCAAGTTTTGAAACTAGGCCAACAGATCCTGAGTAATTGATAAAAGCTAAATGGCTTTAAAAAAATATATTAATTGTACAATATAAAATCCAGGCAGAAATACTTAAGGAAATTTAGACTGATCAGGCTCTATTCCACTAAGTTTCCCCAATTTAATATTCTGGTACCTACTGGGAATTGATACAGAAATTCCTGTGCAGCCAATAGAAAGATAATTTAGAATCACAAAAAGAAATACAAACTAACAATGAAAACAGATGTATATACTGCACACTCTTCATTTAATTAGGATACCAGTATATATTATAATTCTTAATAACACATTATCAAAGTATGATAGATGATAGCAGGTATAAATTAACAATTTACCAAATTAAAAATACTTTAAGAGGGAATTTTTCTCTTTCATATGAATACATAATTTTCTGACACTATAAAAGTTTGCCATGTAAATAATATAGGACCCAAAGTAAGATAGTTATACAGATTCTTCTTGAAGGCTACAGCAAATGATTTTGTTAACCAGCCTTTAATTCTTTATGAAACTATCTGAGTTTCTCTCTGGGGGAAAACATTTTCTTCACATTCAATTTAATGCAATTAGTGGAATTCATTTATACTTAATTCAGGACTATCTTCTTGGCTACAGTGATTGATTCATTGATATACACAATAGTCTTTCTTTATCTGCAGATTTTCCACCCACTGTTTCAGTTACTCACCATACAGTACACTGAAATATTTTGAAAGAGAAAGAGAGTCAGCACATTCATATAACTTTTATTATAGTATATGATTATAATTGTTCTATTTTAATACTAGTTATTGCTAATCTCTTACTGTGCCTAATTTATAAATTAAACTTTGTCACAGGTATGCATGCATAGGAAAAACTATAGTATGCATGGGGCTTGGTACTATCTGTGGTTTTAGGCAGCCACTGGGGGCTTGGAACGTGTCCCCTGCAGATAAGGGGAGACTACTGTATTTTCTCCACCAGGACCAAAAGTACACCATGAGTCTTCTGTGGAATATTCTGGGAGAGAAGAAAGTGGTATTGACCTTTTGTTTGAACGCTGAGAGGATGTAGGGTGTTGCAACTGCTGCTGTGATCTTGTTACCATGCAAAGCTAAAAACTGAAGTCAAATACAGCAGAGAGGGGCATAAGCTATGAGGAGATGTCAAAAATTGAGAGCTCTGTTTATTTCTAAATCCAACTGCCTAGAGTCAGCTCTACTCCCAAAATTAACTGTGATTAAGCAACTATGGGTTGGTTTTTCATTCACTTACAAAAAAACAGTGACTCAAAACCAAAAATTCATAAATAATCAAAAATAAAAAGAGGCTCTATACAGGAATATTTTAAAATAATTAATTAATGTGTTCATTAATTTAATATATTTTTTACATACCAAGTAAGTGTCTACCAATATGAAAAGTGCTAAAAACTGACTTAGTAACCATTGGTAATGATTTTTTTTTTGAGATAGTATCTTACTCTGTTGCCCAGGCTAGAGTACAGTGGTGTCATCATAGCTCACTGCAATCTCAAATTCCTGGGTTCAAGCCATGTGCCTGCCTTAGCCTCCCACGTAGCTGGGGCTACAGGTGTGTACCACCATACCTGGCTAACTTTTTTTATTTTTTGCAGAGATGGGGTCTCACTATATTGCTCAGGCTGGTCTTAAACTCCTGGCCTTAAGCCATCCTCCCACCTTGGCTTCCCCAAATTTTTAATGATTTTATCTTTCATTTAATTTTCTCTTTCCCAGGACATCAAGACTTCTTAAAGCAAAGATATACTTACTTGACGTAATTTGAAATTTCCTGTACCAAAATTAGTTTAGCAGTCAGATATAATTCTATATGCCAGACTATCAATAGGAGTCAGCTAGATAAACGTTGTTGGAACCAATCCGGTTCAATAACCATAATTGATAGACTGAAATCACATGAAACTTTATCTATCTACATGGAAATCTACAAAAAAAATTTTACATTATAATCTTAATAATGATTTAATACAATCCTTTTAGAAATGACTGACCACTTGGATAGATACCTTAAAAAACAGAAATAAGCATTTGATGGTACAACAAGAAAAATTATTTAGTAGGTAAAGTATAGGATCTGGAGTGGTAACTGGATTTAATTTCTAACTCTAAGAGTTATAAGTTGTTGGCTTTGTCAAGTTCCTTACGCTTTTACAAATTCAGGTCCCTCATTTGTAAAGTGCAATACAAACATATCTTGTGGATTTTTTGAAGTTATAAATTATAAGGAATATAAAGCATGGAGCACATGACCTGACACATGACATTCAGTAATTACAGGTTTTAAAATTATTTTCAAACTAAGGTAGTAAAATAATAAAATAAATCAATTTTGAATCTTTGAGAGAAAAAAAACCATAGATATTTAAATGTAAAATAAGAAGGTTTAATTTTTCTCATAGTTTCAGTCATTTTTCCATGATTTTAAACACAAGCATTTACTTCACTTTTTCTTTAAAGATTTAGAGAGTTAACAATTTAGCATTATTCGTAAAATAACAATTTGGAACTATTCATAAAATTGAAAAAATGTAACCATACAGAAAAGAAATCAACTTACAGCAGAGTGTTTTAATTTAGCCTTTTCACGACATGATCTTGCTAAGACCAGCGTACCAGAAACTTATTACATTACCTGGGTTGTGAAGCACTAATAGAGTCCAAATCAGAAAAATAAAAAGATAGATTTCAAACTCATTATGTGATATGATGGGGAAGACAGAAGGAAAATTGAACGGTAAAGGAACAGTGCTCTTCAAATAAATACAGTATTTTTCACCAACTGCCTGCTTTTCAAAAGACTGCTAAGTGGCATTTTAAAAGTTTGTGTTTTGTTTAGAACAGATAAAAACATGTAATTACAGAGAAAAATATATCAGCATGTGGGCATCACAAGGAACTTTTATGGATTTCAGTTTTCTAGCCTTCACTTTTGGAAATATGGTATTAACATTTAACCAGAGAGATATTGGAAAACCACATAATTAGGTTCCACATCTGCATAAAATCTTTTAAATTACTTAATGCATGGAGTATTTTTTTCTAATTCTTACCTGCAAATAAGCAATTTTATGTATAAGCTTACATTTTAAGTGTATTTTATTTCATTAACTGCAATTATGTTTTATATCTTATTTTAAGACATTTTAAGAAATTTAACCCATCTCTACTAAAAATAGAAAAAATTAGTTGGGTGTTGTGGCGAGTGCCTGTAATCCCAGCTACTTGGGAGGCTGAGGCAGGAGGATCACTTGAGCCCAGCAGTCTGAGGTTCCTGTGAGCTAGGCTGAAGCCACAGCACTCTAGCCCTGGCAACAGAGTGAGACTCTATCTCAAAAAAATAAAAATAAAAGAAATTAAAAATTTGTGCTTTCTTCTTAGTTCTATCTATGCATTACAAGTTTGTATAACCCATTTATTAAATATCACATTATTTTCATTGCCTTCACCTAATATCTAAAAAATATCCCACAATGGCACTTGATTCTTCAAGAATTAGAGAGTTGATTCCTTAACTTCCAAAGTCACACCCCTAGGGACAGTCCTCTGTACTTCTGTGACACGGCTTAGGAATCTGGAAGAGTATGATTTTCCACTGCATATTGTTATATTCTTCTCTTGAGGCCTCCACAGAGGATTCATCTGTATTTTACAGGCTTATCATTAATACAAACTCTTACATTCTCAGCGTAGCTTTTGAAATAACTGTCCTAATGTAATGACAAACAGCAGAGCCACGGCTGTACGGCTATTTGGTATAGCCAGGCGAGAGAGAAATGAAGTGTACAATCTAGGTGAGATTTAAAAAGCTCATCTGGAAAATAAGATTATCTACCTAAAGAAGGAGCCAGAGTTCAAATCCAAGAGGGCTAAGTAATCTTTAACCTGATCAGGGCTATTCTCAAGGGATTTTATAAGAAGAAAAGGACAAAGGCATTACATATGGTTAGGAACATACAAGGTTGGACCCAAAACACTGAAAATACTATTTCCCTCACCTCCACTGCCACATACATCACCCTCCTATGTAATTTAACTTTTAAACAATGAAAAAACTTAAAATAAGCATAATAAAATCTTTAAAAACTCCTAATATTCCCACCATGATTAATTCAGTTTTTTAAGTTATCAAACCCCCACACATTGGCAACTTTACAAGGCCTAATCCTCTCCCAGGAAGGGTCTACAAAGTAGCCCTAGTTCTTGAGAGTGTCTGGGTCACAGCCACATTTGGGAGGGAAAAGCCGTGAAGAAATGGGACCAAAGTGTTTTCCCAGGTTCACCTGGCCAGAGCTCAGAGTCCAGATTCAGGCCCCGCCATAACCCGGAGGACAAACTAGGCACAGGACAAGTTCAAAGGACAGGCAGACAAACTTGTCATAGTCATTAAGAGTTAGGGCCGGGCGCGGTGGCTCACGCTTGTAATCCCAGCACTCTGGGAGGCCGAGGCGGGAGGATCGCTCGAGGTCAGGAGTTCGAGACCAGCCTGAGCAAGAGTGAGACCCCGTCTCTACTAAAAATAGAAACAAATTATCTGGCCAACTAAAATATCTATAGAAAAAATTAGCCTGGCATGGTCGCACATGCCTGTAGTCCCAGCTACTCGGGAGGCTGAGGCAGGAGGATTGCTTGAGCCCAGGAGTTGGAGGTTGCTGTGAGCTAGGCTGATGCCATGGCACTCACTCTAGCCCAAGCAACAAAGGGAGACTCTGTCTCAAAAAAAAAAAAACAAAAGAGTTAGATAAAGAGGTTGAGCCCATGGTTCACACAATGGCTGAGCAGCAACCAGAGGACATTCAAACCCACTTCTTAAAAGGCCAGACCTTCTATTATAATAAATATTCCAATTTAAATTAAAGAACTAGACAGGGCTGATTCCACCTGATACAGCTGTTGGTATAAGAAGATGGTAAGGAAAGACTTTATCATCATGTGGAAAATATGCTTCTCTTGTATATTACTTGGCTTCAATATGTATGAGATATATTAGAAAACTACAGTGCACAAGTACAGTGGATACTTGTGCATTATATTAATGTTATAAATAAGCATTATCATTCAAACCTCTATTCAGTTCAATTAAACTCACTCAAACCCTTGTTTAATTTTTTAAAGAAAGATGGATTTCTCTCTCTGAAATTATGAAAATTGCACTAATAATCAAAACTTGACTTTTCCTGAAAATGTGCAGACTTTAGTAGAATTAGCAGCTATTGGAAAAACTGAGATCTACTATGTCTTTTGAGAAACTGTCATTATCATCGTCATCAATGTAACTGTGTAACAATTTATACAGAAAAGGTCTAAAACTGATTCTTTCTTTTTGAAGTTTATTCTATATGCATTTGTATTTTTTTACATTTTAACAAAGGGATGAATTCACATATTTAATAAAGGGAGGTATTTATAGATATTATTCCAGAAGTACATCAACACAAAGTACTAAATTACCTAACCATTAATAATGGCTTTCTCTGAAGGCAGAAAGGTGAAGGGCAGTCAAATTTAACATTATGTTTCTGTAGTTTGAAGACAGATATTCATTTTAATTTGATAAAAAATTTTAATTAAAATATAATTTAAGACATTTCAGTTTGAGTCAATTAAAGTAAATTCTAGTAAGGGTAAATACTGGTAAATAGTTATTCAACTAGTACTTAAAGCACACACATATATATATATGTATATATACATACACACACACACACACACACACACACACACACACTAGGCATTGAGCCCTTTACTTCACATATTTTTTTCTGAAAAGTTGTTCTTTTCCAAATTTCCTACAGTGAAAGTTCTGAATCTTCACTGTGTATAAAGGACATTTTATCAAAGATGTTTCTTGCATGTATTATGCCTCCAGTTATAGCAATATATTCAAGAAAAAGACATAGCATGGCAAATACTAGGCTTATACCTTCTTGTGAATTAATAAGTGTTAAAGATAAGTGACTTTATCAGGCAATACTATAGGATTTATAGCATTATAGAATATTAAATACTTGCATCTCATAAAATTTTGACAGTAGTTAAAAATGGATTCTAATTTTCAAAGATACTCTGAATCAAAGTAGAGTAACTGCTATTATATATGCATGGCACATGGAAATAACATGCATATATAACTACTCTGGGTCGTATATATTGAAATGTAGCTTGATGAGATAGAGATTGTCTTATCAACAACAGTTAATGGATGTGTATAGATACAAACATCATTACAATTGAGTTTTAAATCTGCTTTCCTCTTACTATATACACACACCCTCCCCCTTTCTTCTCAGTATATCATACAAAAGTAAGGCTTTGCTGAATTTGTCATTTTCAATTTGCAACCAAAGCTATGAACAAGAGAAGTAGAAAAAATAAAGGAAAGTGCAGCAAATGGGAAGTAAAATATGGCCACAAAATGATTTTCTGATTCTTTACATAAGGTATGTCTTTAAAATGTAAATATACACATAATTCAAACTGCTCTTTGACACTGGCAGTGATGGGCACACACTGGCAATCTTTCTTGTTTCCTTCAACTCTGAATCAACTCCTAGTCAATATGATTTAAATAGTTTGCATCCCTGTTTCTTTGTGATCCTGCTAAAGAAATTACACCATTGCTCACCCTAACACTCAGCCCCAACGCGTAGCGTCTTCACCTGAAATCTTTCCCTGACTTTTCCTATAAACAGGAAATCAACTCCACTGGTAGACGTCTTCATGTTTTCTCTCTTCACTCACGTTTTGGATGATTATTCTTGTACCTGTTCTACACCCAGAGAAGGGAAAGGATTTCCCTTCCACTTTCCATGAGAAAAAGGTCCCCTTCTCCAACTCTGATTTATTCTTCCCAATAGAATAGTGACTTATTTCATCCATGCCCTTGTGAAAATGCTCAGTAAGATGCCATGCTCAGTCTTTTGGTCTTCTCTCCCCTCTTTCAGAACTACTTTTCCTGATGTTTCCTCTTTCTTGAACAATAAGCTCCAGGGGACAAAAGGCAGGGCTGGGATTGGGGATAAAGGAGGAGGCTTGCCGTTCTCCACCTGCCTAGTCTGTGACAGGGTGGGCAAGTTCACAGGGGGTTGGTTGGGGAAACAGAAGGCACATTTTGGCCTCAGTTTCATGCTGTGGATCCTTTTCAGCTTCCCAGATCTTTCCCTTCCTTATGCCAGGGACTAGTTTCCCATTGGCTCAGAACACTTTGAACCTATATAGAACTTGGAGACTCCAAGCTCCAGGCTGAAATGTGCCAACTTAGAAACTCACAAAAGCTTATTGTATTAATTTTACTCAGAATAACAGCAGTCTTTATTTGAAAAAAAAACTTAGAAGCCTCACGTTATTTCAGTAAGAAAACCCTCAGAGCAGAATTCAAGACATGAAAATGTTGACGATTTTTTATTTCACACTCTTAAATTTCAGCTTACGCTAGTTTTTACCTACCCGTATAATGTATTTTCTTCATCAAGTGAACTTTTCACATGTAAATATGGTTTCAGCATACAAAAACCAACATAGATAGACAATTGGAAACAGAAACTGTACCACTCAACTAAACATCCATACCCACATGAAAATACACCTTGTACATGGCATTTACCCACTTAACGGTAGAGACCAATGTACAAACATAGCACATTGCAAAATGTGCTAAATAATGCATACATATATATCAGATATATTTCTCTGATCAGCAAAAAGAGTTCTCTATCATCATGTTTTAAGATTTTTCCCGGTGTGTGTATGCATGTTCCTATGTATGTGTGAGTTTGTGTTTTCTTCTTTTATCTGCCTTATTAGGATAACAGCAACTGCCTTCTGCATGTCTCTCTGCCTATCACTAGAAAGTGTGCAATAACTTTACATATAGTAAATATATAGTAGACATTTATTGAATTTTTTAATGAATTAGGGAACCCGCCTGGATAAAATGCTATGGATCTAAAGATATAGACAAAAGTACCCACAAGAAACATGTGAAACTGAGAAAATGTGTGACGCTGAATAAAAAGCTAGGTTTGAGAAGCTATGAGCAAGTGAGATTTGGTTAGAAAGAAAATAAATAAGAAAGTAAAACAGACTGGACATCTACAAGGCAAACCCATGATTTTGATATTAATTATTATAGAATTAAAGTTCTCAAGAATCTCGTGGAATGATTAAACATCATTGCTCAATTTATGTAAATATGTCAAAGTTTACAAATAACATCGAATTTCTTAATATAACTATTTTAAGTTCCTAAGTTGTTTGATTTAACTTTATAGCTGCTTTTTAGCACTTAGATCATGTCCATTTTCTAAAACATATTAATCATTTCTCAGTAATTGTTTTATTTCTATTTTAAAGAAAATTTATTTTAAAAACAGAGAGACTGCCATTTAATCTGTTTTAAAAGCTAATATTACATCTATTTTTAATGTAATCACTCAAGCCTAACTCAATCTAAAAAAGTGATTCTGCCTTGCTCTTTGTTATTCACATACCCTCTACCCTGTATCAGAACTTAGGTCCTAACTATCAGTGTTTTAATCAGTTTTTTAAGTCACTTTTTAAAACTATAAATTTCTTTAATCATTTTAATTAGTTTTATAAAATTATAAATTACTTTAACAGATTATACAAATACAGACTGTATTTTTACTTATGAAAACAATTATATTACATATTGATTTTCATGGACCCACCATTATTCAATAGGGTATATGTGATTGTATACTGCACCCACAAGAAGTATTCTACTTTATTCCACTTCCAGAATGCAAAGCCATAATCCAGGGAACTAGGAGGTGCAAAATAATGTGCAGATATGTTTAAAAATGAAAATCCGACATTATATTTTAGCCCTATGTAATGGAGAGAGGAAGGGATAGCAAATGAACGTAATGGGAAACATGATTCTTGCCTTAAAAATACAAATGAAATAGTATATTCCATTTTTTAAAAAAAACAGTGTTTTACAGATAGCTAGAGTCCTTACCAGAGTTTATAATGCTTTTCTCAGCAAATAAGTTGATTGCAAAGGAATAATTTTTCAGGTGACATAACATTTGCAACTCTAGAAGAAAACCACATTTCAATTTTGAAGAATTCTATGATAAACAAGTCATTTTATCTGATATACAGTGGCAGATGATTAAGACAGTGCATTATACTGTATTCAGGATTCTTTTTTTCAGGACTATCAATCCAACCATAATGGCATGTTATAAAAACATGCTCACTTGGACAATTCCTCTCATAACAATAGCATTCCAAATGTTTCTGCAGATGTTCAGTGAAGATTGCCTTTGTGACAAGAATGGATGTTTAGATGTTCATAAGCATAAAAATCTAACATAAGAGCAAGTAGAAGCATTCTCTCATGAGAGTTAAGTTTGTTCTTCTCCAGTAGTTTTGCAAATGAAGTTTTAATTTGGGACATGGAACTTAATAAACTTTTATGCATAACGTGGAATAATGTTAATTATATTGCCATTTTTAATAGAGCAGAGTGCCTCCCCCAAGAAATAAAGTTTTATTTAAGACTTTACAGGGAGAATATCAAGGCTTTATTATATAAAATGTGGGTTCACATTCCACTTGGATATTTAGCAGCAGGATAGTAGACAAAGTAACTGTGAAATGAATTGGCAGTACAGGGAATTACTGATATCGCACAGACTTGTAGTTTGCCTATTAGAGCTACTTTTGATTCTGATGGATGTTGTAACTAATACTCTAACCTCTTATTTCTTGTCTCCTTCTTTAGCATTATAATACATCTTTACACTTGAAATAAGCTGTGTCTCTGGTCCTTTTTATTGGAACATATGCAATCCGTTACATTTATCTATTGTACATAAAAAATAAAAAGAACTAGAAACTTTTGCACCTAGAGAATTGCAGACCTGTTAGACGACGATGGCAATTTTTCATGACTTCAGTGTATTAATTCTTGTATCTATCTTGGTCCTAAGTGGCTTCCTTGAATTTATTATTTACATCCAAAATTTTTCGACTCTGATACATTTCCCCATGGGGCCTGCAAGCACTCAATAATGTTGGTAATGAGAGTGATAATATTATCAATGTAAGCAATGCTTTCCACATTAAAAGAAGAAAATTGTATTTTGATTACCAAGGAAAACATGATTTTGTTTTAAGAATTTTTAAATCATGCTCTAAATAATTATATTATTTCTAAAACAATAGCACTGAATCAGAAAATAAGATTAATTACAATTTGAAATTAGTTTTTAATGAGCACTCTAACTGGTTTCAACACAAAGAAACCATGTCAAATAAACCAATATGGTACATTTTTAGAAGTTAGCAAGCTTTCAATAACTTAATGAGAATCTAATGGCTTATTATCATTCATTTTTATTGACTTCAGGTTGTTCAAAATTCATTAAAGTATTTATATGTATTTGCTAATTTTGATGGAGATGAAAATAACTTTGTGAGAATTATATTGCAAAGAGTTTCTATCGATGATACACAGTGATACATTTGAAAGATACAGGACTTGTAGTTGGCATACTTGGTTTCAAGTCTAGCCTGGCAATACTTATTAGTAAACAAGTATCTTGTGTCAGATGGCTTAAAGGCAGCTTGTTATAAAGTTGTGCTATCCCTGTGTTGATGGAACTTATAGCCTAGCGGGGCAGGCACTGTATTTACCAAATAATCATAATTTTTAAATGTGAAAATAAACATTCAAATTAAAAAAACACCCTGTGGGTATTTTGTTTCCATTATTTTATGCAAACTTATAAAGGGTGGATGACAGAGTCAGGGAGGTGAAGGAAGATTTTCTTAAGAAACTGCCAAAGGACTGGGATCTGAAAATCACATAGGAATTAACTAGGAAGGAAAAGTGAATGCGTGCAAATGCAGATGTCTTGAAGCAGGCAACCGTCAGGAAGGAAAAGCTCATTGAGGCAGAGCTGGGAGCCAGGAAAAGACTGAAACAGGATAAGGCTGGAAGGACAGGAAGGGGCCAACTCTTGCAGGCCCTTTTAGATAGTTAGGGTTTTCCTACATGAGACACGATGGGTCCAGAATTACAATGTGATAATCATATTTGCATTTCATATAATGACAAAAACAAAACTAAGTGTCCATAGTAAGACGTAACACTGGAGGAAAGTAGATCAGACAATGCTAATGAAGAAACAGCAATGAGAAATGTAATTGTTACTCAACTCTCTGGATGTCATTTTTCTCAAATACAAAATAAAGAGGTTGGACTGGATGGCTTCCAAGATCCCTTCCATTTCTAACATCTTATGCATCATGTACAGTAGTCCCTCCTTATCTGTGATGAGTATGTTCCAAGACCCCCAGTGGATGCTTGAAACTGAGGATAGTACTGCATTCTATACACACATAGTTTTTTTCCTATGCAATAAAAGGAAAGTAGTGTATATAACATGAATAAGCTGAACAATAAGCTGTCCCAGCTTGGATGAAATTTATTACATTACTCAGAATGGCACATCATTTGAAACTTACCAATTATTTATTTATGGAATTTCCCATTTAATATTTTTGGACTGCAGTTGACCACAGGTAACTGAAACCTTAGAAAGTAAAGCCACAGACGAGGTGGGTCTCAAGTGGGGACTACCGTAATGTGGGAGTGAAAGCCTGTACCTAATGCACAGGATACTGGTTATAGAAAACAAAACTACTAAAAGCTGGAGCAGGCATTTCTCTAGGGCAAGTTATCTCTTTGATTTTATTACAACAGAGATATTTTAAATTGGAAAACTGAAAAGATGATTGAAAGAGGTTTTTTTGTTGATTTTCTTTTTTTTTTTTTTTTGGAGACAGAGTCTTGCCCAGGCTGGAAGATGGTGGCATGATCATAGCTCACTGTTATCTCTGAATTCCTGGGCTCAAGTGATCCTCCTTACTGAGCCTCCCAAGCAGCTGGCACTACAGTTATAAGCCATCACTCCTAGCTAATTTTTTTTTTTAATTATTATTTGTAGAGATAGGATCTCTCTATGCTGTCCAGGCTTGTCTCAAATTCCTGGCCTGAAGCGATCCTCCCGCTTGGCCTCCCAAAGTGCTAGGATTATAGGTGTGAGCCACCAGCATGCCTGGCCAAGAGTTTACGGTTTCTATTTCTAGAGAAGTTACACTTTTCAACAAATTGCATGTGGCATTGTTAGGCAGATAGTGAGGAAAATCCAGCTCTCCTGGGGACAAAAGCAGGCACCTTGCCTTGGTGCTGCCTTGAGCAATTGCCCCCCACCTGGGGAAGAAAAACAAGGGTGGGTGCCCAGTCTTGGTGCTGCCCCACCTTAATCCTGCCCCCAGCAATTGCCATACCTGGGGGAAGGAGGAGCCCCTGCTAATCTGCAAAAGAATGCAGGGCATTCCCCAGCCCCAGCAGCCCAGGCACAATAGGATCTAGAAAGTGACCTTGAGTAACCTAAGGCAATTGTCATTTCATTAACTGTCCATCGGAACAGTTCCATGGTGACATCTGAACCATGAGGAGGACCCAATCCAGACAGTATAAAAGAGGACCCCAGAGGATAACCAGAGCCTCTTGTTATGACAGGGGGGCTGTTCGCTGTCTGTGACAAATGAGTCTTGCTCTTGCTCCATAAACTTATTTTTCTCTTCCTCAATAAACTTCGTTTCCCACTTGCCTTGCTTTTGGTGTGTCTGGTCATTCTTTGGCCGAGAGAACACCAAGAACCAGAACAGAAAACTGCTGACCTGACAGCTTCCCCAAGGAGAAGACAAATAAGTTCTCTCTTAGCTCAGCTACAAGGTTATCTTAATGATTTAAGGGAGCAATAAGAGAAACTTCTGCAAATTGGGGGAAAAAAAGACAGAGATGAGTAGAAAATTTCCCAAGACACTTTAATAGTCATTCTTGCTCTTTTCTCACTCCATGTTTGCCATAGTGATCAGTGTAACCACTCCATGACTTTAAGTATCAGCTCTTCAAGTATTATTCTCAGGCATCCACTGGGGGGGCTTGGAACATATGCAATGAAGATAAGGAAGGGCTACTATACATGATTCATAGAATATTAGAAGTGAAAGGGATCTTGGAAGCCATCCAATCCCACTTCCTCACTTCATATTTGAGGAAAATGACATCCAGACAGAGGAGATGAGAGATTAATAGTCTCTTCAGTATTAATCTTTATAATTTCAATCCCATATTTTCTACTACCTCCTAATCATCAATAACCAATAGATAAGAAAGAGAAAAAATTAAATGTACCTGTAAATAAATCACTGTCCTTCAAGCTATAAGATTTTTAGCTCTGGATGATAGTGAAAATACTGCTTATCAACTTATCAACCTGTAAACGCAGTCAAAGTAGAACTTAGAGGCAAGAAATAGACTTAAAGAATTAAATCTGAAAAAAATGAAATATTAGGTATTTAGCAAGGGATTCTCAGTCTCCTAGGGATGAAAGTGGGTGCTTTGCCTTGGTGCAATTGCCCCACCTTGATCCTGCCCTGAGCTATGGCCATACCTGGGCGAGGAGGGAATACCCTATGAATCTGCCAATCATAACAGCACGCCAGCTACAAAAGAATGCAGAGGACTCTCTAGCCCACGGGCCAAGCAGCACAGATACCATAGAGTCAGAAACTGACCTAGAACAACCTGCATGTGTAGTAAGACAGGCCATGCAACTCCCAACTGTCCAATCAAAGTGGTTCTAGGGTGACCTTTGAACCATGAGGAAGGTCCCAATCTGGGCACAGACCATAACGAAGTCCCTTTTTGCACCCTTCTTTCTGCTCTCTCTTTGCTGTGACAACGGGTCCAGTAGTCACCTGTGGTGCATGTATCACACTCTGTAAACCTATATCTTGCTCTTGCCCTATAATCCTGTCTTTCTCTCCTCCATAAATCTCATTTTCGTGCTTGCCTTACTTTGGTGCATCTGGTCACTCTTCAGCCATGGGTGCGCCAAGAACCTATGTTTCAGACTGAAACCTGACATACTGGCTAAAAATTAATGGATTAAAAACCTAAAATAAGAAGTTAGGAAAAAACAGAATAATAAACTCAAAGAACACGGCAGAGAGAAAATAAAACTCTTAACAGGATAAATTAATGAAAGCAAAACCAAAGGAAGGGCAATAAAGTAAAATAACTAATAAAATTAACAAGCCTCTGGGGAAAAAAGAATTAAGAACAAAAGAGAGAAGCCAAATATAAACAACATTAGGAACTGGAAGGAGGATGTATGTAGCTATAAATGTAGCAAGGAGTAAAAACATAAAGAATATCATCAATACTTTTTTTAGCAAAAATATTTAAAGATGAGGCCTTTGGGAGGTGCTTAGGTCATGAGGAGCCTTCATGGATGGGATTAGTGCCCTGATAAGAAATAACACAAGAGAAATAACCTCTCTCTCTCCGACATTGCCCTGCAAGGACATAGCAAGAAGGCAGCTACCTGCCAACTAGGAAGAGAGTCCTCACCAAACGCTGCTTCTGCTCGTACCTTGATCTTGGACTTCCCATTCCTAGAACTATGACAAATAAATATCTGCTGTTTAAAGCAAGCAGTTTTAGCAGCCCAACCTAAGACACTCACAAAACTAAATAATATGGCAAACAGCACACTTAATGGTGATATTTTAAAAGCATTTCCTTTAAAATAAGGAATGAGAAATATATTCCTGCACTATTTCTATTCACATTATATTGTGAATTATAGTAAGTAAATTGTATAAGAAAATTAGTAAGGAGCATCAGAAGATGAGAAATGTCATTATTTGTACATAATATGATTTTTAAAAAATTATTAACATTGCTTAGCAAGATTGCTGAATATAAGATCAGTATGTCCAAAATATTTTTTCTTTATATTTCAATTTATTCATTTTCATAGGTATTTTAATTACCGTTCTTTGTGTGAAAGATAGAGTTGTATGTGATGTGAAACCAGAATTATGCCATGTAAGTTGGAATAGAGGTAAGTATATTCTTTAACAGTAAAATATAAAATAAAATTAATGTGGATTATGTCTACATGCCCAGTAGTCAAAAATGTTTTCTTTTATTTGATAGGGTCCCTCCACCACATGTTTATTTAACTGAACTCTCACTTTTAACTAATCCATACAAATAATTCAGATAATTTTCACTAAAATCTATAATAAAATCCAAGTGGTTCAGAAAATATCTCTGTGGTTGTAACAAGAGAATTCATTTCTACTTTTATCTATTTATGTTAATTTAATCAATCTGGGCCTTGTCATTTTACTGAATGGGGTTTTACAAAAATATCTTAGATGTACATATTTATTATATATTCTCAATTCAGAAGTTCTAGAATTCAAAACTCAGAAAAGCAAATTTAACAATTTTAAATTAAAATCAAACTTACTCAAAGGAAAACCTAAAAATTTCAAAAATAGACATTCATTTCTAGTTTGATTCACAAATTTCTAATCAATGAATAAACATTTTCATTTCACTAAAACTATACATTTTGCTCTGAGAAAATACTATTGTAGGCTATAAATATTTAATTATACTTTTCAAACTCTTTTTCTTTGCTGTGAAGGTGGAGTAGTGTCATGTATGTTGATACTGGAACTGAAACAGTATAACAGTGAAGAAAAGTGAGCTGGTTCACGTATTAGTCACATGGCAGGAGGCCAAGTCCGAGTCTGGGAAGCTTTGTGCAGTGTTGGGAGAGTAGCAAGGGATGAAAGAAGAGACTTTTATTTCACCAGAATTTTGCTGCTGAGATTTGATCTTTGTGTTGAAAATCTGCAGCGCTATTAACCTTGACCCAAGGCTCATGTTTATTTGGTCTTTTCCACTCTTCATCTAGTTATTCCCTGTGGCAGCTACTCTAGCTGCCTATCTGGTACCTGTTTTCCTTTCCTGCTAACAGAATCACGATTTTTTTTTCAGGGTCACAATGTACCAGCTAAAAAAACTTACTCCCTGTCAAACGGCTTCATTTTTTATTAATACATAAATCTTCTGTGAGAGAAAAACCTTGGAACCTTCTCTTTTTTTTTTTTTTTTTTTGAGACAGAGTCTCACTTTGTTACCCGGGCTAGAGTGAGTGCCGTGGCATCAGCCTAGCTCACAGCAACCTCAGACTCCTGGGCTTAAGCGATCCTCCTGCCTCAGCCTCCTGAGTAGCTGGGGCTACAGGAGCACACCACCACACACAGCTAATTTTTCTATTTTTAGTAGAGACGGGGTCTCACTCTTGCTAGGCTGGTGTCGAACTCCAGAGCTCAAGCGATCTTCTGGCCTCAACCTCCCAGAGGAATCCTCTTTCTTTCTGCCTAGAACCCGCAGTAAAGGCTGGGATGTACCATAGCCCTGTCGTGTGACGATGATGACAAGAACCACCTACGATGCTGGTAAAACAAGTAGACAGAAAGAGAAGACCATTGCTAACAATTATATTCCTGAATAAAAGAATATTACTCTATGTAATATTTTCTTTAAACTTATTTTTTAAATTTTTCTAGAAATTTAAATTTAAAAGATCAAACGTTTTCAAAACTTGTCCCCAACATTTTGCTCATGTGAACAAATATATTGCATGCAGACAGTATTTGTGACTTTCTTTCCAAACCCTTTGCTGAGCACAATAAACAAGTCATTTTGACACGCTGATGAACAGTAAACTAACATGAACTAGACCCTACAGACTGATACTCTCCAAACTATGAAGTAAACCTATTAAATAATATGAGAATAAAATAATAGAATTTTAGAGATAGAACAGTTAAATGCAAAACAAAACACTGTATGGACAAAGTCAAGAATCCTGATTTAGACAGTTATCGTAGGCACATCTTTCTACTTCAGTTGGTTCCATTGTAAACTGAGGGTAGTTGATTAAATTAATTTATGATCTCCAGCCTTAACAACAATCTTTAAGAAGTCTAAATTACCATTAGTGAAATCTTGATGTTACTGTATGTAAAAACTCATTCATTTATTCAGAATGCATTTACTGAGTGTCCAACGCATAATTATGGGGAATGTGAAAGACAAAACTGTGCACAATCCGGGTCATCTAGTGCAAGCTCTCTGACAAGCAGAAATAGAAAGGAAGTACCCCAGCCACTAAGGCAGGATGTTAGTGTGGCAAGGAGTTCCAGTCTCAGGAAAAGCGAATTCCATGCAAGGAATACCTCTTGGGGCTATAAACCCAAAGGCTGTTGCACTGGCAAGGTCTTGCTTGCTATGGTCAGAAAATTCATGTCAAAATAACCAAAAGGAGGTGCTGAAAAAAATCTAGATTTTTTAGATTGTTGGAAGTTTAAATGAAGGATAATTTGGTTTGTGTTTTTTAAAGAAAAATGGTTCAAAGCTTAAACCTAGCCAAGTATCTTAATGTATTAATCTAAATGTGTCCTAAATATAGAAGGATATAACATTTCCTTAATTTGGAAGAGTTCTATTTATATCACTATGTGTATATTAGGTAATCATTCATTAGTAAAAGTTCAATTTACTTAAAAAAAGATTAATGTTCATTAGATCTTTAGTGTTTTTTAAAAAGGGGTCGGGGCATCAGAATTTCCTTGGGTGCTAGTTAAAAATACAGTCTTGGGCATAACCTAAACCTGCACAATCAGAAACTCTAGGGATGAGTCCTGTGACTCTGTATTTCAAATAAGCTTTCTGGGTGATGCACACTAAAGCTCAAGAACCCCTCTTCTCCATCTATTCATAACAGACACCATCTGCTTATCTGCATTGAAAAGGCAACCTGGACTGTCACCAAACACCTGTCCTCACGGTTGCCAGGTACCTTGCCCTTTCAGCCTCACTGGATTTTTTTCCTTTTGGCTATGTGTAAGGCTAGCCCCCAAATGCCTACTCAAGTCTAAGGGATATTCCTCTTTTACAGGTTTGGCTATTAATGACTGGTACTTAAACCTAGTTCTCCAACTAAATTCTGAGCTTTCCTCTCTCTGCAGATCTTTCTGTATTTTAAAAGAGAAAATAGAACCCTATTTTACTAATTTTCATTTGCTGATATCATGCTGAAAGACTGTTTTGGATTCTAATCTCTTACCTACCTCTATTTATACTTCTATCCTTACAGTTTAATGGGTCAAAGAGCCTCTTTTCTTATAATAATACAATGAGACTTGCAATCTTGGGATATTACCTGAGTTGTCTTGTATTCCTTTGTCATGTTTACTAGGCCTCATATCTACTGAAGATATCAGAAAGGACTTCAGACCTATTTTTTTTTTTATCAAAGCAGAGATAGACATTGAAAATATACTCTCTAAACAATGTTTAAACATATAATTCTCTGCAGAAACTTATATTCATGTTTTTCTTTCATTCAATTAATTTATTTTAAATTCACTTATTTAACAAATTTTTATTGAGCAACTACTAATACGCTAGTTACTATGTTAGATCATAGGAAACCAAAAATAAACAAAATAAGACATGGGCCCCTGCACTTTAGGAGTTTACAGTATAACTTACACAGGAATTGTTTTTAGAAGTAGTCATTTTATTAATAAATTCTTCACATTTTCATATTTTCTTTTAAAAATCATATTAACTTGTAACAAACACTTGGGAATCAACTTATACGGGAAAGGGGAAGGGCCAAAATCTACAGAGACTCAGAGAGCTAAAATTGATTGAATTACTGAAATGGAATGAAATTACAAGAAAAATTAAATTGAGCCACTCACCTCAACCCAGGGGCAAATCAGTGATGGGAGAGATTCTTGAAGAATATCAGAATATTGGTAAGATAAATAAAAAGAATAAGTTACATTTTTCTTTGCTTATATCAATATAGTTCAATAGATTTGTAACCGTGCTAAAGGCAAAACAATATTGGAAAGGCAGGTTTTTTCTATAAATGATTCTGTACTCAGTGGCATTTTAAATAATTCATTCATTCATCCAATATTCATTCAGTGCCTATTTTGAATCCTCCCTGATTTATCCCATAATGGTAAGGACAAATAGTGAATAAAAATCAACATTTCCTATCCTTAGCAAAATTCTATTTTTGTGAGGGAAATGAATCTTAATCAAATGATATCACAAATGTTGTACTCGCAAAATAAAAACTTTCACCGTGGAAACAGTTGGTAGGATAAGAGAGCATAATAGGAATTGGACTGGTCAGGTAGATCTTGGAAGGATTCTTCAAAGAAGTGATAACTATGTTTACCACCAAAGACTGTGAGAAAGGCTGGAAGGACATTCATGCTCAAAGGTTCTGTCTGCTCTGGGAAGGAAGAGAATATGTTTGGGGAACTAAGTCTGAACATGATTCCATTTAAAAAATTTTAAAAAAGAAAAATCCAAGCTTCTGTTGAAAGCTAAATGGATCTATTTCCCAAGAAAAATGAAGTTTTAAGAAAAAGGAGAGTGTTTTATGAACAATAAAGAAAATAAGTTAAACTGGTGGATTTCAAATAACACAAGTAATAAGGCAAAATGGTTGCTTTTGAATACACTTTCTTTTTAAGAAATCCATGATTGCTTAGGTCAAGCTGTAATCAGCACTTTTCTTGTAATTTCTACTTTCCAAATGGTATGGGCATTAAGCCTTTAAAAAATGTTTCTTCTATTAAATGTAGGCCATGGAATATGTTTTGGCCACTTAAGCTGTAAGTTCTTAAATGATTTAAAATTATATAGACCCTCTCTCATTCATGATTGATATTAACAATGGCATAATTCACCAATAAATAAATCAGAGTAACGTTACTAAGAAAAAGTGTTAAGTTGTTATTATCATAGCATTCCTATTTGGGCCTACAAGGAATAAGATTGTTTAGTGTAGAAACACGTATGGAAACAAGAATCAAGTCCACCCTCTTCTACTAACTAATTCAGGGTCCCTGATCAAATTAATTAACTTCCCTGAGGCTGACCTATAAAATAACAAAGGAAGAGGTTTGAACTGAAACTAATTCCGAAATATAAGACACAGTAAAAAAAAAAAAAAAAAAAAATCACAGTAACAAAGATTGTTTTAAATTTTCAGACTGAATTCATTTCTGTTTTTCCTTCAGTCTATCAAGATTCTAAAAACCATGACTGCACAACAATTCAACCTTCCATTTTCCTGCTTATTAATAGTGGAAAATTGACCTTGATTTTAGTGTAAACTGAATTTGACTGTTATCTTTCAAGAAGGCAAATTTACTAAGCAATAAAAACCAATTGTACTGGAAAGATGGGCTAGAGATAAGAATGGAAACTGTGCTTTCTTGATTTTACTAAATCAGGTGATTCATTTGCAAATGTGAAAATCCTTCCATTTTTATGTCATCGCCTGTCAGCTGGTGTACAGAAAGTGTTCATTTTACAGTGCATTTAAATATTAAATACTGCACTCTAGCGAGCCACAGACAAAGAACAGCCTTCTTAACAAGCTGTTTGAAAGGAAATGACAGTGCTCGTCTTCTTAAGTTTGAGAACCAACAGCACAAGCTATCATAAATAATGAGAAAAGCAAGGTAATTGCTGTTGTGTTTCTTATAAATAGCTATATATCAAAAGACAGTATTTATATTAGGAAAAAGACCTTTATTGGATTTATATTTGTCTGATATAATTATGCACAGTCATGCCTAATAAAATCAGTGGCCCTGGCCCATATGCAATAGTCCCCTCTTACCTAGAGGGCAGTTTGAGGTGTAACAGCCAAACTAGCATGAATTTCTTTCTCCTCCTTCACAAGTTCACGGACAGACCATTCATTCTTACTGTAGATCTTGGCAACCTTAGCATACGATTTTTTTCCTTTCCTTAAGTCAGGAACTTCCACCTTTTCACTTAAAGGGAGCCCTTCACAGATTCTCTTTGGCATATCTGAATTACCAGCATCACTACTCATGAACTTTGGGGACATTATTAAGTAAAATAAGGATGACTTGACCACAAGCACCGCTACAGGATAACAACTGATCGGATAACTGAGACAGCTGCTAAGTGACTCAGGCGGGCACGCTGGACAAAGGGGTTATCCAGGTCTGGGGCTAGACAAAGCAGGACAGCTAGAGATTTCATCATGGTACTCCAAACAGGGTACGATTTAAAACATAATGTTTATTTCTGGAATTTTCCATTTAATATTTTTAGTCAGAGTTGATCATGGGCAACTGACACTGCAGAAAGTAAAACCATGGATGAGGGGGATTTCTGTACTTCTGGCTGTTCCATCCTGCTGTGCCCGGTGAGCGGACACTAGAGCATCAGGGAAGCAGCTGGCAGGTGGGTGAACAAACGGAGCTTCTGCCCCTCAGCATTAGAGGAACCTGACGTACACACACACGGGGAGACCAGAAAGCTACGTGGGGAACGGAGAACCCTGCATTGAGTTTTATAGATCAATGTTTCCTTTTGCTCCGCTGTGACATCTCTTCTTTACTTCTTTTCACGTAATAGCAGATTTTTATCCATAAAAATGTTCCATGAGGGAATGCCAAAGTCACTTTGTCAAATTCTATAGGCCTGGCCAGATTTTCACACATAATGAACACTGTCGTCTTTCATTTGGAAACAATAGAACATGTGGATTGGTAATACTCTCTGGATGAACACAGAGATTTCCTTTCATAAATTTATCTGCAACTCCTGGAGCTCCATAGTTCATTCTGCTATTAGATGACAGGCAGTTCATTCCCTGGGGAGCATGGTCAAATCTGATTTCAGATTAATACGAAAATTTGAGGATGATTTTAAAAAGCAAGTTTTGTTTTTTAACTTATGCTGTTTCCAAGATGCTCTTCTATTCTCTGTAGCACTTTTCATGTAAACTTATGCATCATCTGATTTTATTTTTCCACTTTAGAAAAACGTATCCAGAAGCCAGTATCTTGTGTTCTAATGTTTTATAGCAAAAACAAGTTTAGGAAATTATTGAAAATGAGACAATGGAGGAATCCTAAAGTCGTCTTCCTGATAGTTATGAAATTTCAGAAAAGCATCTGTTACCAGTGTGGTGTATTCCCTCTGGTCAACACAATCCATGACAGCACCTCATTTTTCTCCCTTTGTGAAATTGTTAAACACTGAGGGGCAATGTGCACAAACTGATGGCTGAGAAGGCAGCTATGTATTCCAAGTCTAGAGTAAAGCCTAAAAGACAGCTAAGGACTCGAGAACTTAGTAAATGATAGAAGAAAACCAGTAGCTTGAATATTCAATGTGTTTGAATATTTAGACAGAAACAAAAATTTTAAAGTTATGGCATAGAGAATAACAAAGATACTCAATCTCACTTCTATTTCTTCTCTAAAGTAGTAACACACACAATTCTAAGAACGAAAAATAGTTATTGAGCTCCTATAAGAAACTGGAACATTCACACAAGTCCTCATTTGAGCCTTACAACAATCTTATTTGGTTAATATTACCCCCCATTTTACTCACAAGATAATTGAATCTATGAAAAAAATCTCTCTCTCCCCTTTTCATACTATTGGTAACTGGCAGAATCACAATATAAATCCAGGAATTACGCTCAAACTCAAGTTCTTCCCAATATCTCATTATCTGTTCAGACCCAATTAGTAAATAAGAACAGTTAAGTCATGATGATGCTCTAAGTAATTTTTAATGGAGAAAGACTATTAGAAAACAGTGAAATTTTATAGACTTAAATAAATTATTTGCTTTTATTCTGAGAGTAGAATATAAAATATAAATATCAGGGACCTCCTAAAATTCTCAGCCAGTTTGAGGATACAACAATTCCCTATTGCAGTATCAGGGGTCCTTTGTTTCCTGAATGTACTGCAGCTAAGGTTGTGCCCCTCACATCACACAGAGCCTTCCTCCTACAGAGGCTTCATAAATCCCCCCAGGGTGTGGGCCGTGTACAATGACCAGCAGTGGTGAATGCTGAAGCCACCAGTAGGACACCTGTAGGTTTCACTTTCTGTCAACCAAAAACTCTGCCTTTTGAAAACTCCGGCCAACCATCTTCCTATGGAATGAGAACCATTTCATTAAGTTCACCAGCCCCTCCCCCAATCCAAGTGGAGCAAAGCATTGTAGGTGTGCTGGGTGCTCTCACAATGGATCTCATTGGCAGCTCTCACTCTGCCTTTGCATATATTATAATTTTTAGTAAGCCTCCAATTCTTTCACTTGTCTGAATGAAGCCTCCTTTCCAGGCTTGTTATTAAATATGCTGTTCTGGGAAAGCTCATGTCAAGTTCAAAGGGTTGCTAAGTACCAAGGCCAACATTTTTTCAGAAGTCTCTCCCAAATTGCTTTCCATTACAAGATTGGCTTCCATTAGGAGCTTGAGTTAGAGCTCAGATTTTGCGTGCACACATACATACACTCTTATGTTCTTTGCTGCCAAATGTTTATTGAGTCTTGGAAGCTATGTTTCAGGTACTTTTCTTGGCAAAACTTGAGAAACTTTAGGGAACAAAACAGCGAGTCCCACTCTCCTAGAGTGGTTATTGGTGGGAAAAAAGGAATAGAAAATACACAATAGACATAATAAAGAATGGGACAAGGTAAAGAATAGGGAGGATGTGGCTTGTAATTTTAAATAGGGTAGTTACTTCATCGAGAAGGTGACATTTGAACAAAGATTTCAAAGAAATGAGAACGCTAGCCCTCAGGATATCTGGAGGAAAAGTCCCGCCTGGGTCTACAGAATCAGCAGTGGAGGGAGGAAGCTGGAGACAAGTCTGGGATAGATCAGAGCGAGTCTTTGTTTTGATGAAGAAGTTAGATTTACTTTTGTAGGCAATGGTGAGTCATTAAGTCAAACTTAATTGATGTCTTAATCAATTAAGTAAAATGATTATAAGCAGTTTGCATTTTAGAAAAGTTAATCTTACAGGAATACAAAAGAGGGATTGTCTGGTTCTACAACAAGAGAGACCAACAGAAGAACAGTGCAAAGTTTAAGGACGACATGAGGAAAGAAGGAACTAAATCAAAGCAGAACTGGAGAAGAGAATAGATTAGGGAGATGTTAGGAAGGCAGAGTCAACGGACCATGGCTATGGGTGAGAAGACAGAGTTTGGGAGGAGAAAACAATATGGATAACTCCGCTACTGCTTGCTATGATAACTGGGTATGTGGATGTGTTATTTACAAACATAGGAGAAATCGCAAAGGAAATAGGCATTGATTTATAGAATAGAAAGGAAAAGCTACAAAATAATGAATTTAGTTTTGAAATGTTGATATTGAAATATCTCTTGGGCATCTGAGAATTGTCCAGTAGGTAACTACATGCAGTGAAAAGAGATGCAAATTTGAGGTTTTCCTAATATAAGTGTATCTCCATCATCTGTTGCGACATAGCCACTTTAAACTCGGTGGCTTAACACAGTGTTTTATTATTTCTCACAATTCTGTAGATTGTCTAGGCAGTTCTTCCACTTGTCTCACCTGGACTCACCCGTGCAGCTTCATTAAGTCTGGCTGAACTGGAAAGTACAAAATGGTCTCCATCATGGGTGTGGGGCCTTGGAGTGTTTTCTCTCTTTCCCACGGCCTTGCATTCTCCAGAACAGCTTCCTCGTATATAGCGGACTCAAGGCAGAATCCCAAGAGGCAGAAGTGGAAGCTACCATGTCTCTACCAAGGCCCAGGCTCTAGACCACGTGCAGTGTTACATCTGCCACTTTTTAATGGTCTTACCAAGTCACAGAGCCCGAAAAGATTCCAAGGAATGATGGAGCAACAACATTACATTGCAAAAGGGCATGGATAGAGAAAGGTATCATTTATCAGATGCCGTTATCATAGGAAATAACCCCAAAAGCATTGTGAAATCTTGGGAGTAGATTTCAATTTTTAGTTGAATTGATAAGTCAGTATAGAAAAATATGTTTAAGTATTTAGTGTCTTAAGAACATGGTAAAAGATTTTAAAATTTTCATACATATGTATTGGTAGGTAAGGATGATAAGTATAAAAATGTGTTATACTTGGATAAAAATCTTTAAATGTCATGGAACAGAAATATCAGTTCAAAGAGTAAAAAGGAAAGGTGTATATATTTTTCAAATGTTAAAGAAGAGCAGGCTTATATTTTTTAATGTTGGAAAAGGTATCAAGTAGTTATGATTTTCAGAGAGATATAATATTTTTTATTAGTCAAGATTTCCCACATGCTGTAATCAGCAGCCTTTACAACTATATGAGATTTATAATGAAAAATGTAGATGTCAAGTTAAACATATGTGAAGAGGTACATAATTTTTCAAAATTCTTCTAGGGGGTATGGAATCTGAGTTTAAAGCCCACTGGTTTGCAGTGTATATTTTAGGCCCTTTCTTTTTGAGAGCACCTATTTTAGTGTTTACTCATGAGTTCATTTTTATATTATTTGAATAACATTAATCTTCCCCAGTAGTTTGTATGTTTCATGAAAGCATAGATGCGGCCGAGTTTTGTTCACCAGTATATTCCTAGGAATTTCTACAGTGTCTACCTTATCACAAATATTTAGTATATATCTCTAGTTTAAATTATTCACTCAGGTTACTTCCAGGCAAAATTAATACACCTCTCATCACTCCTGCCACCACTTTCAAATCTCTGCCTCTTTCTCCTTCATATCCTTTTATAAGTCCTGTTAGATAAATCAGTACTGCTTGTGGCAATCAGTATTACCGTATATAACTCTTGTATAATAATACAGTCATCCTTTTACTAATATTAAATATTGAGCTATTGATTACTGTTATCAGTTTTAGAGATGACTTACTGTGCACCTACAAAATGTACCACACTATACATTTGTATATTTGTTATAACCTGCATTCTACTATTTAAACCAAAGTTGTTTCAGTGTTGGAAGTTTGATATGTTTGATGTCTTTGGTTTTTCTGTTTTAAAAATCAAAATCATTTCCCCCTTACTTTCATTCCTACAAAACTTGATCATCAGTCCTCTTATACAAAGGTTACTGATCAAAAGTATAACAATTGGCAATGAGAAGAGAAAAGTGGGTAGTACTTGTGAGTGACAACCCATGCTTTCATAAAATAAATGTGTTTTCTGCATTATTGCCAAAGGGAAAATTTATTAGAAGGATATCCATCTTCATTTCCTCATTAATTGTAATAAGACAGTAACCAGTATTTCTGTTTATAAGGTATTACAAAAATTTATGCTAAATTCACCACGTGGACACAAAGCACTGGCTTTAAGGCCTATAGACCAGCCAGCATAACTGTTTGGATGTGAGTTTATGATTTTATAGATTTAATTTTAAAAAACATTTACCAGAAATTTAGACAGCTTCTTTGGGTAAAAGAAATGAACTCAGATGTAAGTACATTAAGATCACATTTGCTTCCATGAGAGAATTTTGATAACAATTGCACAAATGTAACAGCCATGTTTTTTTTTTTTTTTGAGACAGAGTCTCGCTTTGTTGCCCGGGCTAGAGTGAGTGCCGTGGCGTCAGCCTAGCTCACAGCAACCTCACACTCCTGGGCTCAAGCGATCCCCCTGCCTTAGCCTCCCGAGTAGCTGGGACTACAGGCATGTGCCACCATGCCCGGCTAATTTTTTCTATATATATATTTTAGTTGGCCAGATCATTTCTTTCTATTTTTAGTAGAGATGGGGTCTCGCTCTTGCTCAGGCTGGTTTCGAACTCCTGAGCTCAAACAATCCACCCGCCTTGGCCTCCCAGAGTGGTAGGATTACAGGCCTGAGCCACCACTCCCGGCCATAACAGCCATGTTTAATGAAAGAATGAAATAAGTAAATTAACCTTGCTGTTGCTGTTGTCGAAAATATTGTCCCAATACAGTCTAATATTAGGAAAAAAAATCTGAGTTAAAAGGTCTTCCTTTAGCATCAACAACAAAAAGTCTTTAAGTACTTTTGTGGCAGAAAAGTATTGAATATTGTAATTCTTTTAGCTCTTGCCAATAGCAGTAGAAAACAACTCCAGATAAGTTAAGGTTTGATAATTAAGTTTGCAGACCACTTTACTGAATAGAGTCTGCACATGCACAGCTTTTTTAGCAAGTACTTGAAGGTCCTGAAAGCTGGAGAGTGGAGAATTTTTAACCAAAGCTGGGCACACATTTTAAGACAAGATTTTGACGTGTGTTGGATGAACCCTATCTTCTTCTATAAATATATAATTTCAAGAAATCATGTCACAGGCCGGGTGGGTTGTCTCACGCCTGTAATCCCAGCACTTTGGGAGGCCAAGGCAGGAGGACTGCAAAGAGCCCAGGAGTTCGAGACCAGCTGAGCAACATAGTGATACCCTGTCTCTACCAAAAGCAAAAACAAACAAAAAACCCCCAAATACTATCTAACAGTTATATAAAAGTAATAGTAATATTCAAGAAAGAAATAGTTATGTTAAATAGTTTAATCAGTCTGAAATAGTTGCACATAAGCAAATCTATTTCAAAATTTATTTCTTTTAGATAATAATGGGTTAGCATTTTATTTCAAGACAATGTTATCACCTTCTGAAAACTCCCTGAGGAAAAAGGTGCATGGGTCTCTTAAGTCAAAAGAATATGCACACTTAGCCAATTTCACTCCATTTTTCTAGAGAACAAAAACGCAGTGCTCTCTAACTCGCCAGAATTAGAGCTTGGAATTCAGGGGAAAGAGAGATAGGTTAGGGCCAGAAATGAGAGAACTTGGAATGGTCATGCCCGTCAAGACAGCTATGTTCATTAGGGAGAAGACTCTGCTAGACGTGATGGAAGAAAGCACAACAGGGCAGGCGAGCACACTGGTTAAGAGATGATAATAAAGGCAGCAGATCAGGCCAATGTTGCAGTTAAAAGGACTCAGGTCTGATCAGTGGAGAAAGGAACATAAGATGTAGCTAAAAATAGCTAAGCTTCCACTTGGAGACTGTAGGAGGGTGGGCTCCAATACGACTGGTGTCCTAACAAAAAGAGGAAATTTAGAGAGAGCGACACCCACATGGGGAGAACACCATGTGAGGGCTGCAGTTAATGCCACAAGCCAAGCAACTATGAGGAGCTAAGACAGAGACCTGGAATGCCTCCTTCCGTAGAGCCTTCAGAGGAAACACGTCCCTGCCAACACCTTAGTCTTGGACCTCTAGCCCCCAGAACAGGGAGATAATAAATTTCCCTTGGTTAAGCCACCGGTTTGTGACCCTTTGTTATGGTAGCCCTAGCAAACTACCGAGACATGACCTATCCTTCCAAACCCAAATTCAAACCAGCAAGACATCAAGGAGCTCTAACTCACATACCTTTACATAAGTAAATAAATAAACAAATTCTTTTGTTATTTCTTTTATACATTTATATAAAAGAAAGAGTAAAGAACAGGATGGGTTCACTCTGGTGTTACATTCCATTGCGAGCTATGAGCGCCTTTGTCGTTCCTTGTAGAGTCAAAGAGCTGCAAGCCTTTTGTGTAGTATCGCTTTGTAACACGTAACGCTGTATCTTAAGCAAACATTCATTTGTGGCAAGTCAATATCCCAAATGAAATATTGTCTGAGGAGAAAGGAAAATCAATATTCACCTGTAGGGTCTTTAAATTTTGATAAAGATTTTCTGGGAACATCAATATACCAGCAAACAGTTATGTATTGCATATTTTTTTTTCTTTCTTTAATGAAATCTGCCTAGGATTTCATTCACTTGAGCTCACATGTGAGCTCTCTCTTGCTCGCTCTCTCTCTCTCACACACACACACACAGTTTTTTACACAGTCATCAGCGGCCTCCTTGATGATTTTTCTTATTGGTTTTATTTTAAATAGATGTATTAACATAGCAGTCCCCAACCTTTTTGGTACCAGGGACTGTTTTCATGGAAGACAATTTTTCCACAGACCAGGGAGGTGGGGGATGGTTTCAGGATGATTCAAGCGCATTACATTTATTGTGTAATTTATTTATTATTATATTGTAATATATAGTGAAATAATTATACAACCAACCATAGGTTGGGGACCCTTGTATTAACCAATATTAGCTTTGCCATTAGAAGAAAAGAATACTAAACCAACCAGACACTTGCACTCTAATGTCTGGACAGGTAATTGTAGAATTAGAATAGAGCAGTCAGCTAAAAAGGATGGATGACATTTAAAATATTCACTTTTCATATTTGAGAAATATGTTGCTATTTTTAAAAAGGAGGAGGAGAAAATGTAGAGTAATATACGAGAAGGATAGAACTCAGTGTGACAATGGGAACAACTAAATAAAGTGTCCTAAAAACCCCAAGTTGCTCACCTTCCCGTAGGGTTTGACCCAATAGCCTGAGAAATTGTTGGTTTTTTTGACCGTGTACAAATGATCTCAATAAATTTCCATTTTATTAAAAATAAGCTTAAATTATCCATGTGTAGACATAAGAAAACACATTTTGCTAAATTATGTTTTATACATTTACTTGCTTGCTCCTATATGAAAAAATTCTTGCACTCCTAAAGTATTTTTCTTATACTTTATAATGCCATGAAGTTAGCTATACATTACTGTTGGCTAATTATCTTTACCCCATTCCACTCAATGTTTGATTAACATTCCTTGTAAAATCATACAAATGACAATTTGAATGTCCTGGGCCAGTACTTCTCAAACTCTGTTCACGTACATTTTCGAATACGTACATGCCTATGCAAGAGCAAGGATGCATTTTTCCAGAACTGGGAATGCACTGAGTAAATAAGTTGTTAAAGCACAGTCTCTATGGGAATGGGTGGCACATCAGAGATAACGCTTTAGCAAATACTCTTCCACTTAATGTCCATAAAAACATTTGCACATCTCTCCAATCTCGCGTTGTGTTTTTGAAATCCTTTATAATGGCAAAGACTTCCACTGATTCCTAATCGTTTATGGATCTTTACGTTCTGTTTTCTGGAACATTTTCTTCAAAGTATGTCCAAGTAACCTAAAACTTTTAATATCCAGCCTGATACTCTCTCCCTTTGTGTCTTTAGGGCAGGGTCAGCACTGTCGCTTGCAAATATTTTGCCAATCATTAGGAGATGAAACACTCACCAAAAGATAAACGGCGAGGCCCTGCTCAGTGCACAGCGAACCATACAGGACACGCTCGGTGCCGTGGTGTAAAACCCCCTGGTCATCCCCACACTCCCAAATGCACACATACCCACGGAAAGGGGGTGCCTTTTTGGAAATAAGAGTGCACTGAACTCAGATTAGGGCAGGAATGATCATTATCCAAGACCTTAGCAATGACGGGAGCTAACATCTGCAAATAGAGAGTGTTCAACAGTCAGACACTCAGAGCTCATTGGCTAAAAGCATTTCATAGCCCTCGGATCCTGAGGAAAATGTAGGATTACAGTGTGCTCTACTGGGCTATCTAAAGACAGAGCGGATTATAGCCTGTCATTGCCACTTGGGCCCATTAAAAGGGGGTATCAATGATTAATATTTTTAATAGCACTCTTGATGAATTTAAAGGCCCAAAACAATACTAAAGTCAGCCATGATCACAATACAATGCTATTATACCAAAAGAACTCATGGTTTCAATTCAAGTATCCACACTTTTCTTAGTCGTCCTTCAGCAAGGAACCGCTCTTTTCCATTCTCTAAAGGCAAAGGCTATTCACATTCCAGCAGACACGAGACTATTCTTCCGCTTTGCTCTTAGTCATCGTAAATTGTGCCATGCTTTTAGCACATCACAGAATCCACTCAGCAAAATGTTTCCTCTAAGAAATGTCAGAGTCATGGTACATGTGTACCAAGTTGTAGCAAAAATAAATTTAACAATTTGCCTATGATGAAATAGCACAGAAGTAATTGGTTTAAAAAACCTATTTAATCTATGGCATAAGGGTTAAAAAGTACTCCTTTAGGGACTGATCAAAAAAAAGAGGGGGGCACTGTAGAAAAAGTGCTTGAAAGGAAGTAGCAACAAGAAATAAGACTACATGGGTTACAATGACTTGGCTATGTATTAGATCTGTTCAGATTCCTTCCTTATATTGCTTCTGATTTTCTTTTCATGAAGAATCACTACATAGAGAAGTTAAATGGTCATAAACTCTAAGCAAATGCAAAACTGTTTTATTAAGATTTGATACATGATGGATAAAACAGTGTGCACTTTGAGAAATCACTGAGTTTCTAATATCATATTCATTTGAAAAAATATAGATTGTTGTGATGCTCATTTAAGAATGAAATTTTGATGCCTTATAGAGCATCATACTCTAAAGAAAAATCATTAGTTCTAAATTATTTCAACCAAGAATAATTGTGTTCTCTTTTAATTACTATTACAAATTGTTTGTTCTTTTAGATGACACTGCCATCTCAGTCATTATTTGCCTTTAATAAAATGCAATGTCTTGCTCAGAGCACAGCAGGAAAAAAATGAATAAATAACTCATCTATCTAAATAAAAGTTCTATAAGAATTGACTCAACGGTCAAATTACTAGCTGCATTAGTATTGTACCTCTGCTACATGGAAAATGGCAAACTTATATTTCATCGTGAGAATGAAAGAACATTAAAATTTTTCTAAAACATTGAAATATAGTATAATACTGACAAAGATTTGGACGAGCGTTTTAGTTTTGTTTCTCGTTGTATTTAGGTATTTAGGTGGGGGGTTCTACTTGCAAATGGAAGCTTTTATTATTGTTACATGCTAGTAAAAGGGAAGCTGACAAATTAGAGACTTACAAGAGTCATTAAAAAAGTTGTTATTTAGTTTTCTTATGCTTTCAAAAATGAATTATACTAAATGAAAGCAAATGCATAAAAACAAGCGGCATGGATTAACT
Organism: Lemur catta; assembly: GCF_020740605.2. Classification (NCBI taxonomy): domain Eukaryota; kingdom Metazoa; phylum Chordata; class Mammalia; order Primates; family Lemuridae; genus Lemur; species Lemur catta. Next base: position 6,640,247 of record NC_059151.1, on the reverse strand, counting down.
TTATTTTCCTTAAAAAAAAAAAACCTCTGTTTTACAGAAAACTAAACCAAAACAAAATAAAAATCTAAAGCACTTAAACTTTTCAAATACAATCCAAGTGGCTGAAACAGAAACATGAGGACTTTTTGTTAATGGCCTCATCTTTTCCTACTTATTGTGGAAGGAAGCATTCTTGAACTGATGAATGGCTATTAAAAATTTCTCTACAAAAAGAAAGAAAGAAAGAAAAAGAAAGGAAAGAAAGAAAGAGAGGAGTATTCATACATGAAAGGTTGGTAGTAACACCCCTATAAAAACTTTCTGTTATGGTTCCTTTTTTTCTCTGTTTTGTTTTCAATAAGCACATACCTACACATACACACACAAATACCTCCCAAGAAAAACAAAAATAATTAATCTAACTGGTCTACTTTCAAATGATTTATGAGCAGAAGACCAAAAATAAATTTAAAACCACAAACAAACCATGTATTACAGTTTGGGAAATATTTTACACAATGTCCAAAATACTGTTTACATTGTTATGGATTTCCTATGTGACAGTGTCTCAAATCATTTGTATTTTAATGTTTTGCAGTTAAGTCCAAGTTGAGACATGCAAAGTTATAATATATATTTTATAAAAGAAATTTCTACATTTTACACTAGTAGAGGATGGCTTTTGAACTTTCCCACAAATAGTTTGCATAGCAAATTATTCCATTTGTTGTTATGTTCATTTTATTTTGGTTACAGAAATGTTTAGGGGCTTTAATTGAAAAACTTTTTTTCTCATTTTATAAAAAGAATGGAATGTTAAAATGTGATAGCCTTGCTTTATATGTAAAAACAAACTTTTGAGTAACTTTATAAACAATCTAATAACTTAAAAAGAAGTTATTAGATCCTGAGAAATAAGGCATACATACCTACATGGATATTTCTACCTAAATCAAAAATTTTCTGTTAATTTTTTTGTAGAAGCAGTGAAGAGATCCAAATTATTCCTATATATTTGAGATTTCATATACTTTATACAGCATTAAAAATAAGTCAACCATGATGCCTCATGGAAACAAAGAAAGATAATCCAGCTTAGAGGGAAGAAAATGACAGAATTTTGCCTTGCTTTCTGCAATTGAGAAATAAGTCCTAAGAGAAGCATATGTTTCACCATGCAATTGTATATTCTGCTTTAGTATTAGCTCTAAAAGACATTTAATTTAAATAATATTCTTTTTATATCCCCCTAATAACTTAAATGCATATGTACTTTTATAAATGAAAACAATAAATAATAAATAAATATGTTTCCAGTACCATTCTGGGCTTGTGTGATTCATGCATAGTGTGTTAATGGTGTGTCTAGGTAAACATCTGAAACAATATATGCTACTAATTAAAAGACAGTATATCCTGTGGTGTGAACTCTGTGATCTAATTAAATTCTGGCTGCCCTCCATTATAGAAAAGGAAAGTATGTGATGTGTGAAAATGTGCAAATTAAACTAGATTACTAAGTCCTTGAACCAATATTGCATTGCTAAGGTAAGACATTTTTGATGATCTGGGGTGTATGAAATGATGAATCAAGGGATATAGCTCACGAAACATAGATATGCATATTAGGCCAGATAATTTAAATCAGCCTGACAAAGTTAAAGTCAGCCAATGTAGCAAAAGGTAATTCTTTAGAAAGGAAAATTTAAGACAAATGCCTTGCATTCCTAGTCAACAGAATATTGACCCAATTCAAACTTTCTTTCCTTTAAATGTGAGTAAACATAATATTAAAAATAGAGATTTTTTTGTAGGTATTTTATCTTTTAAATAGTTCTTTTTTAAACTAGCATTAAATCTCAAGCCAAGAAGAAAACTCACATTTTCTTTCAGGGAATATCTGTCATTTTATAAAATCCTCCTACATAAATTACAATTGTAAGAGAATACATTCTTGTTCCATTTTCATCATTTATGTTTTAATATTTATTTTCATTTTATGTCACCTTTTCTTAACTGATTTGTCGAACTAATGTTGGAGAAAACAATAGTAGGCAATTATGATACAATACGCTTAGAGGTGTCTTGGCACTGAATATATGTTGATGAATAAACTTGAAAATATCTTTGTTTTCATAGAGTTTATACCCTAGTTAGGGCAATAAACAAGAAATTAAATAATTTGGTAAAAAATAATTTCAGATATTGATAAATGCTGTGAAAAAATATGAAGTACATAATTTGCACTGGTACACACATGACAAAAAAGATCTGGGGGGAAAACATCCTAGGCAGAAAGAATGGCAAATGCAAAGTTTTAAGGGATAAGAAAGTCTAGAAATCAGTCCAGTGTGGCAGGGATGCAATAGCAGACAGAAGAGAAAGTGGTTGGAAGACAGAGAAATAATAAAGGCCATTCTAGAATAATAAGGCCCTTTAAGCCATGATAAGAAGATTGGATTTATATCACAATAAATAAGCCACAGGAGAACTTCAAATAGAGAAAGTTTATGTAGAAGGCTTACCTGATCTGATTTATATTTTAAAAATATAATTCCCCTGCCCTGTGGAGATTTTATTTGGAGGAAAACAAGAGTGGAAAATAGATGATCAGTCAGGAAGTGATTATAGAAATAAGAAAGGATGTTGGCTTGGATTAAGGAGGTCACAGTAGAAACAAACATGAGTGGAAGAAACTTAGACTGTCTTTTGATGATAGAGCTAACAGGATTTGCTGCTTTAAATAAACACTGGGGTGAAGGAAAAAAGAGGAATCTAAGAATTCTGCAAGTTTTCTTTGGCTTGAAAACTGGTTGTCATCTACTGAGGTGAACTAAGGGGTGGAGGGTGAATATGTTCAAAGGTTAATACTGAGGGTGTCATTTTCTTCCTCATAATTTTACACAATGACGTCTATGTTCACATGAAGATATCAGTCTGGTAATTCTATATATGCCCAGAGTTTGGGAAGAGGTTAGGATTGGTGATTCAAATTTGGTTGTCACAGGGATATTACTGTCCTTTGAGCTAACTGTGTTTTATTAAACAATGTGTTTGATAGTACCATATAAGAAAGAAATAAAAAGGAAGAAAGGAGGAAAAGAAGGGAGGGAGGGAAGGAAGGAGGAAGGAAAGAAGAAGGAAGGAAGGAAGGGAAATCATAGAGTAATTGAGTAACTGAATCAAGTTCAAGAAACAAGCAAACGAGAAAAATCAATGGGAAGAAAGTGGTCCATTTTTACTGCATTGATTTTCACCCTTCACAGAGCCATGTCTGCCTCATCATTGTTGGCCCTGCATTTACTTTTTATTCCTTTTTGTTGTTGTTGTGTGTGCTACAATCTAAGCCAAGGTGCTTTGCTTTGAGCTGATTCTTACCCATCAGTGAATCTGATTCTTTCTCTAAATATACAGTAGAATCTGAAAGAGTTAAGACAGCTGCCAATAAAGGACAAAGGTTTGCAAAGAGAAAAACACATTTCAGTTTTTATCCACAGGAAAGTACAAAATTCTTTCTTCATATGTCCTTCAGTTCTATTTTGTAAAAATACATTTTAATATATAAATTCAGTTAAATAATAACTCCCTACAAAACCATCCTATTTATAAGGGAAAACAGAAATTATTTTCTTTTGTAAACTCAGCGTCAAAATTCTTTGAACACATTTTTATCTACCTGGCATAGATAACAGTCATAGTAGCTAATTCATGTATTAATTCCCTTTTTAATATCTCAATTTTAAAAAAGAAAGTGTGCCATTATTATAAATTCAAAAGGAAAGACAGATTTTCTATTATTGCAGTAGGCAATGTTGTAATCTAAATATATATATTACCTATATTAAAGGAAAACATCTATAAAGAACACATACAGATGTTAGATAATCAGATAATTATGACCTTTTTCCATACTCTGCATAACTTTTTCATATTACTTATCTAGTAATAGTAATAGCATATTTGTCAATATCCATCTGTATATTGTGTACATTAAGTATGCATGATGTAGATAAATGCAAACACCACGCAAAACCATCTTACTCTAGTATTGTTAATAATATCATATGAAAGTATTTATCCTCAGCTAAATCTAATCTTGTTTTTGTTTTAGGCCAAAGAGAGTAGCAACTGTATACTTTTTAAAAGCCTCCCTAAAGCCTAACCCTTTAAAAATTACCTATGCAAGCAATGATAAAAATAAAATTCTGCAATATATTCTGAACACTGACTTGGGCATGGTTTGAATCAAAGAGACTATGCTAACCTAGTTACCAAATATGTTTTATATCATTCATGATGTATAACTTTGAAAATTCTCTTTGGTGATAAACAATTCTTATAACAATCATCTTCTTAACATTGTTTATAACTTTTCTCATTTTTCTTTCTCAATTACTTTTCTCATTTTTCTTTTTCAATTATCACTAGTACGTAGTTAAAATCTTTCAGAAAGAGTTTGAAAATATAAGCATTCTTAGAGATACATAAAATCAAAGGTATGTTTTCAACAGTACCCCTCTACACATAGGCTGGGGGAAATCATTATTATAAAAATATTGGAGTAATTTATATTTTGTTTTTGAACAATTAGCTATGTTTTAAGCAACACCACTAAATTAGTATCTACCTGAGGCACAGATGTCTCTGTCTCTGAAAGCAATTAACTCTTTTATATATTATCTCCTTAACAGAACTGATAGTGGCTTCATTTTCACTGCCATGAACATACATTACTTTATTTCCTGGGCACTAAAAAATGGTGCCTTCAAGTCTTATGCAGAGTTGCAATTTATCTAAAATAATGAGTAGATACCAAAACTAGACATTTCATAAACCATTTTTATAAAATTCCCATTATCAGAAAGCTGTTCACACAGCAGATAACAGAAAAATAAAATTGCAAATAGCTACAGTTCACATGTGTGGTCATATAAATATTGTTTGTAATAATTTTACAATAGGTCCCACTGATATCACTGAAATTGGTTACACTGAAAGACTCATTAATTCTCTCTTTCAAAAGGATTATTGACTTCCTGAGTCTTAAAACTTTATTCCAAAGTCAAGGCAACAAAATGGTCCATTACTTCAAGAGAAGGTGAAAGCTACACCAAGGAAAAGCATTACTTTATTCTGAGCTCCTAACTTGGCATGATTTGTTTTGTCTCCCTTGTGTTTCTCTTTTATTTCTATCACTGTGTCTTCCCCTGGAAATTAGATACCAAAGTAGCAAGTGGTTCATTTAAAGCAAGTATCCTTTAACGCAGTATGATTTTAAATCCAATTTTAACTTAGTAACACCTTTCAGCAATATTATGAGGACCATTATCTATATTTTTAAAACATTAGGGAGAAAAAAAAATCCATGTAAAATATTTTTATTGTGATTTTTATAAATGTTATGAATTTTCCGATTTAGAACATGTACATAGAAGAACAAAATCAGTTTTTACTTTTCTAAAAAGATGCAAAGAGTATGAAAATATTTTTGTAGTACTATTTTCTTTCTTGCCCAGATGGTTAGTGCCAAATAACAGACTCTGGAGTCAAACTAGTTAGCTTTGAAATCTCAGCTCTGTCACCGCCTCTCCTTTGGCATCAGCAAAAAGGGCCCTATAATAAAATGACAGCTATCCCATAGGTGAGTACCAAATAAATTAGTATAAGTGTGGTGCTCAGAGCAGTGCTTGACACATGCTAAGTGTTGTATGTGTGTCAGCTATTCTTACTATGACTGCCACAAAGGTATAGTCGGGCCTCTATTAAATGATATCAAATTATAATTTCCCAAGTGATATTGTTTGTGCTTCTTAAAACACAATTTAACCTAACAATCCATAGACATGGCACTTGTACATACTTGGCAATGTGTAGTATATTAAGGAAAAATATGCTTTAATTCACTATGATCTCACTAAATTCAGTGCATACCTCACTCTTAAGGGCATTACAGCGCTTAAACATTTTAATATATTAGTAAGTCTTTAACCACTGTTCTTTTATTTACAACAGTAGTTGTCAAAATCTAGCACATATCAGAATTACCTAGAGGTCTTGTTAGAATGTGGAATGCTGAGCCCCGCCTACAACATTATTTTATTTTGTAGGTCTCGGGTAACTGTTACATACATATGAACTGTATGTTAACTATTTATAGTTAACATGTAAACTATATATAGTTATACATAACTAATTAAATCTATATTTATATAAAATATAAGATATATAAATGTATATGTAGAGAGAGAGTTAAACATGTCTCTCTCTCTACACCAGAAAATTTTTAAGACTTTATCATGTTCCCATACATTTAATCTCTAGGAGGGTAAAATAACAGTATGCAGAATTCCCCGAAGTAATTTGACCCTAACCTCTTCTCCTCCTCTTTAAATGTATATCTTTAAAAGAGTAGTGTTCTGTGTAAAAACTTAGAGAAACTTTTTTTTTTTTTAACAAAATGAAATTTCTCCTTTTCTTTGGCTGCCAGAAAACTTAAGCCACATGCATTGTTAATTTCAAGTATATAAAACCATCTTTTCTTTTTTTACTTATTATACTCTTGACTTATGATTGCTCCATTTTAGAAAAGCATTATATCTCAGACTTGAGACAAACTACATGGAAGAAATCTCAGCTCCATGAATAACTGGCTATGTGATTTTGGCCTCTCTGCTGCCTCAATTTTGTCATATGTCAAAATGAGGACGGTATCGTTGGGCATCACACATGCCCAGTCCTGTCATTTCCCAAAGTAGGGTATATATATCTCCAATAAGTATTTTAATAGTGTAAGTATTTGAAAGTATTGGATTAGTTCTATATATTCTGCTACTTCTTTTTACTAAGTCAAAGAAAAAATAGAATTGAATTTAATCAGAGTAACTGAAATGGAGATTCAAAAGCAAAATCTATTCAATTTTACTGTCCATAGTGATATGACAAAGCTCAATTTTATTTTGAACTATTTAAAGATAGTTTAATAGTCAAAGTAACATGCCTCAATTCCAAATATGGAATAATAATCTCTTTAGTTTCTTTTGTTTGGAAATTAAGAATGTAGATAATTATAATAAATAAATTAATTGAATGCTAACCATACGCCAGTAAAGTCAGAAATAGAATAATAAAATGTACATAATACATTTATAGTGTATTTTGAACATTGTGTTAAAGTACAGACATTTAATTACTAAGTAAATTTACATTTCAGCAATACAGTAGTAGATCATGGATTCACCTTGTTAGTATTATTGAAGCAGAAATTGACATGTAAATTTTTTACTTACTATTTTCCTATTACTTTGAAATACTGTATTGAAAATTGCTCTGTTAAATTCTTGACCTTATCAAGTTAAAAATCAAATAAAATTTTAGTGGCTTATAGTGCCAATTACATTCTGAGTTACACCTTAAAAGCCTGCTTAGTAAGTCAATCAAAAGTTTGAATGTGGACAGAAATCTACATTCTCTCTTATAATACGTATTGTGAAAAATAACTAACGATTTGTGAAAGATAAAAGAGTCATTTCTATCATTCTTCAAGCACCGATTATCACTGCCATTTCAAAAACACTCATATGCCCCGGGGCATATGCGCTGACCCTCCAGTTGGCTACAATCTCAGCTCATTTATGTTTCTATTTTGTGGCTTAATATTCAAGGCAATGATTACTGATTTCCTTAACTCCCCCTTCCACTAGGCCAGGTGATTTTTCCAGGTGCAGTGACAAATATCTCAAAACTGAATAAATGAGATAATGACGGTAAATTTGATCAATACAGATACTAAATACTGAAAAATAAAAACCAGCAATACCATAGGAAGGAAATGTCTATTTCTGTTTCCCCATCAGGTAAAGATTTTCAAAAATTCAGTTATTAATTTTTCATTCTTTTACCTATTCATTCTGGATATGACCTCTTAGCACTTGGCTAGATGGATGTCTTTTTAATCAACCAAGGAAAGGGGACCCTAGAGAAATCCTAAGAATTATTTATGGAAAAGCATCTTTGATTTAGTGTATATTGGCCTCCAAATCTAAACCTCAGAATCACCGTGTCATGTGGAGAAAGAAGGTGTAGGGGGTGAGGGACAGAGGGAGGCAAAAGGAATGATGAAGGAAGGGAGATAGAAACCAGGAAGGAAACTGAAAAGTGGAATCGTTTGTTTTCGAGTGGTAAGTACAAAAAAGTTACATATTAACTCCCATTTTTCTGTATCTCCTTTCTCCCTTCTCCTGTCTGCCTCCTTCCCCATTCCTACCTCTCTCTCTCGTCTTCCAGAATCTCTGTGGAATCTAATCCTCAGAATCAGTCACTTTACCATCTTTGAAGTTTGTTGAAAATTTGTGTAAATTCGAACCTGATTTCAAATGAAGATTTTGAGGAATTACTTCAATATTTTATTTCTAAAACTCACACCATCATGCAAATACTTTGATAGAGTGTTGTACTTGTAGACATAAATCTTTATTTAGTTACTATAAAATCTCTAGGCTAAAGATTTTCATTTCAGTTTGGACTTTTTTTCCCTGTAAAATGTCCTAAAATGAAACATACTCAAGTCGCTTCGAAAATGGCTATTTATATCCAGTTACCGAGATGTATGTGAAAACACAGGCAGGCTGATTAATGGTATGATGCTTAGCACCAAAGTGCAGATAGGATAACTGTGATGCTCTATCACTATGAACCATTTCTAGAATAATAATAATAATAAAGCAGCTATGAAGAGAGCTGCTACCTGATTCTGTATTGGAAGGCAGTATTATTGTCACGTACAGTCAGTTCAGTCAGGTTGACATGCAACTGTCTGAGGAATGACTGGCTGAATTAGATAACTGCCTTTGAATAGACTGCTCACAAACATTTGATGCTCCTTTCATTCACAAATTAAGAAGTAATAAAGCCATGCTATGAAATAGTAAAGCAAAGCACCTATATTTAATGATTTTAACCAAATTGTTTTGGAAGTGTTAATGCATTACAAAATTTGGTGTTCACAGTTTTTTAGAGAAAATATATTTATGTTTTTTTAAAGTTTAGAATCAGTTGATTACATTTTAGAATAGTCTTTTGAAAAAGATAAGACATGTTTGTTAGAAACACATTTCTGTAATTTGGAACTCTTAAAATAGTTATTTTAGTCTCGAAATGGGAAACAATAACCAATCTGAAATCAGTACTTACACTCTGAATCATGGGGACAGAATTCTATGGGTCAATTCTTTGCAAAATTATTCAAATGTTATACAACTTAATTCTGACCAAATTTATATAGTCACACCAAGGTATGACAGAGCTTCACTCACCAGAAGTGATCACAATTTTAAACATATAAACCCATAGGAAATTAAGAAAGTCATTGTTATTTGAATAAATAATATATCCTTTTAGCATTTAAATAAAAAGGTAAGATAAGCATTCAAATAACTTTCCACTCTCTAAGTTAGTTAATCAGTCTTCAAACATTTTCTCTGAAAGTGAAAAATATTAACAAAAACATTATTTCCAATTTAATTTTGAACAATTATTAGAACGAATTAAGATACTTGAGTGGGCCTATTATTTCAAGGGTACACAGGGTCTCCCAAGATGGAGATGTGAATCCTGTCATTGTAAATTCACAGCCTTTCTGATTACCTCATCATTGTCATCTAAGCACTACCTCTTTATTGGTAGATTCTGTTTTGAGCTACTGTTAAAGAAATTTGTTTACCTAGATATACTTTTGAAATAGTTAAACTGACTGCCATAAAACAAGGAAGTCCTTAATACCGAATACAAGAAAAAAAAAGACTAAAACTTTAGTTAGTTGTAACTTCAAGAAAATATTAGTCACAGCTTCTGACATAGTTAAAAATGGGGGAAGAAAAACTAGAATAAAGAACCAACTGTAAGATGTCTAGCAAGCACTGATATTAGGGAATAGTTGAAGATGTTTAATATCAATATTCTGATGCTCATATGTAGAATAAACCATTTACTCTTTCTATATAATATTTTTGATAAGCACAATTAAAAATACTTAAGGAGACTCTATTAATGTTGAATTCATAGATTCTAAGACTTGCACTTGACCAAAAGGAAAGGTAATAATTAGCATTCTAAATTCATAGGCCTTATATGCTTGCTATTTCCAACTCCACATGTTTAAGAGGGTAACATTCATTTTATGGTGATATATATTGATATATATTTCAATTTAAGATCCTCAGACTTAAAGAAATCATACATCCTTTTACTTTTCCTTCTGTTTTTAGTGATTAACTCATTTAACCAGAACCAATGATGTGAAGTCTCAAATATCCAGTAGTTTTTTTTATATTACAGACTTTGATTTTATGAACACGAGAAGTAAGTTTCATTCAAACTGAGGATAATACTTCCATAACCTTTGCAGTTCCACTTAGGATTTCATAGCACATATAATAAATTTACATTCCTCAAAATTTCTAGTAACAATATCTTATCTCCATAACAACATTCCTCTATCTTGAATGCAATAAACTTATATACACAAAAATGATTTCCCTTTAAAAAGAAGCAAATCTAAAAACAAAATATTTCTTATCTTATTAAAGTTCTTGCTACAGTTTTCAGTTGGTGTCAATTAATACTGCATTAATACCTAAATAAAAGAAATTATACCTTCAGTGTATGTTAGAAATTTAGACGATAGTAAGAGCAATAAAAAGAAATACCAGCAAAGGATAATTTCAAGACCTGTGGACGAGTATTTAACTTTAGGTGAATTTTTAATATATCTAAATCCCATCTTCTGTTCACATTAGCATTTCTTTCTGCTTCAACTTTATTCATAAGTATCTAAACCTTCACAATTCTTTCAGGAGAAAGGAGCTAGCAAAGTGCATGTTTTTGTTTGTTGTTTGGGCAGCTTTATAATGGTCCAAAGTACTGCATTTGTAAAATCAATTCACAGATCCTTCTCAGTGAATGTCATCAAATCATGTTTCTTCTGCCAATAGTGGAGAGAAGCATTATGCAAATAGGACTGTACCTTTGAATCACCTTTAACATCATATTAAGATGAATCTGTTTGGCATTTATTGCCAGGCACAACGATTGGAATCACATGAGTGTATTGCTGTAGCAGTCTGCAATGGAGGTAAACAACCGTGATTATCTGATGAACGCTGGCGTGGGAAAAGAGGAAAGACACGGATGGAATGGGCAATGAAAATAGCTCTTTCTCAAAGTCTGATGGCACTTCGGAGATTCTACATATTAAATTCAAATATATATCTCTCATGGACAAAAAGTTCATGTCACAGCAGACAAGCTGTCACGGAACTCTCAGTCGCCTGAACTGAAATCAGGTACCTGACTCTGCCGAGGTGCATATAATTTATTGATGATTTATTTATTTTTATTAAACTCTAATCCTGTGATAGGTCATGTGCATATACTCATCTACAGCTGAGCAAGGTTGTAAAATCTAGGATTTCTATCCAAAAATTCATACATTAATTTCAATTTTCTAAATATGATGACTTAGAGATAAACCAACGTGGTCAGAAAGTCCAGTTTGCTTTAAATTCACTAGAAGGAGGATTTCTTTTAATGAATATCCTTTTTTAGGAAAGGCCTCATTAGCTGTGGCAAAAGCACAACTGTGCATGATGATATAAGAAGTCTTTGAACAAGTAAGTAAAAGAAGTTAGGATTTAAGAAAGCTTACTGATTCAGTTGATAGAGAAAGTGCTATCGTAGTTACTAAACGAAAATAAACTTAAATAAAAGCCACTTCTTTCTTTGCCCCAGACTTTGAGCCATTACTGCAGTCTCAACGCACTTGGCCACATTGCAATGCAGTTTTCTTAAGTGGACTGGATAATGACAAACAGATAAGGAAGAGGCAAAGGGAACCATTTACTACACACACTTACAGGTAATATACAACACTGGGGATTGCATATTGACCTTTAGGCATTTGGTCTCAATCAGCATGCCATGCTACAGCACAGTAACACATAGTCATGTTTACAACACAGAGCTGAATTGAAGAGACTCACATAATTGCCTGCGAGAAGGTACAGGAGCACTTCCATAAGCTGTGCCCTGTAAATAAAACACATTTTTTTTTTTTTGGAGCACATGATGTCAGCATTGTAACACTAGATATGGTGGAGAAATGAATAAAGAAAATGAAAAGATTCTAAATAAATAAAGATGGTTTAAGCAGCTGCTTTTATCAAATAAGGTCTTTCGAGTTACTGTATTTGGCAGACATATATTAATATTAAAGTATTATTTGTAGGAAATTAAGTAGAATATATGTATATGTAGTACACCAAAACAAGAAAATAAATAAAAATTACAGCAAAAGATGGGAACATTTAAATCTGATAGGAAGGAAGTTTTGTGAAAAGTAGAACACACATGATATTTATGAAGTGGCCTCCTTAAAAAGTAGGTTCCCTTGCACCAATTCCTTAGCTGATGCAAACGTTTTCTCAAAGTCTTTTAAACCAAGCAGTGCACTATTAGTTGCTCTTTTATTGTTCTATCTCAAACACTATAAAAACCATAAATAAAGACTTCAAAAAAAATGGCCCCAATCTTTGCAATCAACAAAAGTTGATCACTGAAAAGCAGCATGATTGGAAAAGGGAAAAAGTTGTTCAATGAAAATATTAATTATATATGGTAGACACCAAAGTTAGAATGATTATATTCTAAGTACTTGCTATATCCCTCCAGTTAGCAGAGCTCTGTACAAACACGTAGTGCAATTTAAATATATATTTTTTTATTACCGGCAATGACCTTTGTCACAAAATTATGTTATAGCACACTCAAAGAAGATGTTTTAAAACATTGAGTAAATAAAAATCTCTGTGAAAATCAATAGTTAATTACAAATATAATAACTTACAAAGGACGATATTTGAAAAAGATTAATATTTATTGAGCATTTACTCTGTGAAGTTCTTATGCTTAGCACATGAAAAACATTAACTCACAGAGTTCCCACAACAGTCCCTGAGGTAGTTATCATTTTTTACTTTTATTTATTATTATTTCCATTTTTGCTGATGAGAAAATTCTGTTTAGAATCGATTAGGTAACTTTATCTTTGGTTTAGAATAAGTTAAGAAACCATTCAAGTTTGTAAGGCTAAATAGTTAAAATGAGGGATCCAGAAAATTACTGCGAGCATTTAATGAATTTTGCTTCTAATAAAGAATATCAAATGCTGATATTAAGGCCTTAGTCCTATAAAGGTATACTAAAGAGGGAACTTAACTTGTAAAATATTTTTATGCCTGCACTGAAGGTTGAAAAATAAGGCATGCAATCCCCTGCTTAAATTTCCTGTGTCTAAGAAGATGTTTGTATCTCTAATCTATTTAGGGAGAAGCATGTCCTTTTGGGTATCGTCTATTGGAATTTGCCTGGAGTAGGCTTACATAAATTCTGCTCTGGATACTGGTTTGTGAGTAAACCTGATCAAAGGATTGCATGCAATCTTCGCTCAGAAGAAAGCACAGTCCTCAGTAAGTGCTGTGGAGGTGCAAGTGTAGACTGTGAGCACCAACTCCATCGGCCATTTATGTCCAACAAGCATTGAACTATGCGAGACAGAATCTTCAATACACTGATGTTTTCAAATTTGAGGTTAAGGGAAGAAATCAAGGAAGGTAACGTTTAAGTACTGTCCCAGCATTATATCTGAGATGGAACAAAGTTATGCCTGTACTATTCAGATGGAAATAAATTCAAGGAGCCTCTAGATCAGAGGGGGCATCTGCCTAAATCTGGAAGATTCTAAACTAGAATATGCACATGTAGGTTTATCTGACTCTAGAGCGCAAGATTCACTACACAAGGTCTATTTAAAAAAAAAAAAAAAGGTTATCATTATTTGTGACAAATTTATTCAGTTTTTTTAACCTTTAGAGCTTTTAATGGGTTACCTCAATTCCAAGTAGCAAAAAACTAAAAACCAAAAAAAACTAATCTTGTTTTAAAGCTCGATTTTTAAATCTTAGAAGAGAAAATAAAAATCACATTAATTTTCCTGTTTATTTGAAAAATATTTCCAAGGCCCTCAATACGTTAGGACTCATCTTCATGAGAGATGAAGAGTCAAATTCATTTCTATAATAAACCAGAAACATATTATTGAGGCAAAATATAAAATATGGGAAAGTAATATATTTATAATGTCTTGATTGGAGAAAGTAGTCTCCTGATTTCTAAAATTTCAGGCTGTTGAGATAATTCATGGGGAGGTCACAATTACATAAATCCAGAATAGCTCAACAGAATTTTGATGGAGGAGACCTTGGCTTTAAATTTTAATCTAACTAGTACCATTTTACTTCTTTCATTCCAATAAAAAACCTCATGCCATGTGTCTACATCTTCTGGGTTGTCTTCCTGTATCACATTTCTCCTTTCCAGGTGCCTATTTCTGTGTTAATTAAGTTTCCTTTTGACTGCACTTTATGCAGGTGACTTTTGCATCTGTATTTTTCATTACACTGTCAGTCATTAAATTTAGTTATATGTTTATGCTCAATGGAATATTTACAATTAAAAATGCCATCACATGTCAGCATAAAGACCAAATGTATATAAATTTATCATTTTTCATAAATTATCAAATCCATGATAGTGCATTTCCAAAGTGTTAATTTATTTAAACCAGACTTTATAAACTAATATCTATATATATCAGTTAAAAAGGAGAGTAAACATGACTATTTTTTCCCAAGCAATACTTGGCTTGGGGTAGCTAACAATCAGATATTAGTATAAGGAGCCCAATCATTGCTAAAAAATTACTGTTCTTAGGAAAACTGCGTGGCATAAACAACTTAGAACCAGTTAAAATATACATTTAGGGAGATATGATGACTAAGCCTAGATTCTCATTTCCCACATCATTTTATTCTAAACCATTTTCTGTCTAAAAAGTTGATTTTAAAAAGTCTATCTATAACTTGAGACTATCAATTGAAATGACAATGAACAATATTTAATATATTAATATATCCAAATCGAGGTATATAACTTGTCCATCCAGGCCACAATAAAGAACACGCCAGTGTCCAATTTAATTGCAGCAAGCAGAGAACTATTCCACCCTGGGCTTTTTTCCCCTCTACACAAATAATATAGTTAATGGATATCATTTCACTTATTTAACTAATATTTTTATAATGCCTCATAGCACACCATATACTTATTTTATATGTGTATCACCAATGACACCATTCCTTAAAGCATGTGATATCACCTCCATATTATATGCTATCTTTCCCACTCCTACAAATGGGAAAATAGAAAGAAATACTACAATAAATTTCCATAGCTACAAAGCCCGAAAGTGGCACTGACAGGCCTAGAACTTAGCTCCTTCAGCTCCCACATTCCAGGGGTTTACCTAACACATGCTGAGCCTCTATAATCAAGGTAAATATGAGGACAGAGCCACACTATTAAACTGTGAGAGGCTGTTCTGTGAATGATGTGAGTATGGTAATTTTCATTATATATCACCTTCATTGTAAATAAAAACTGAAATAAGCCCATGATTCTGCAATAGGGAACAAATATGAAAACCCAGAAATCCATAAAAGAAAGGCAAGAAATGCCTTAAAAAGCACAAAATAATGTGATGAGCCTCCTCAATACCTCCCTACTCCTCTGGAAGTATTTAGTAAAAAAAAGACTGCAGGTATAGTTCAGAACATGGAGTAGAAAAGAATAACGTACAATCTTGTTAGGGTGAGAGTCAATACCATTTTTACTTGGGAAAATTTTAAAAATAATATCTCTACTATAATTGAATAAGAATTCAGCATTTATTCACTGGCCCCAGGCACACACACCAAAAAGCAAAATACGGAATGGAAATATGAATACAAGAAACTCTTAAGGAACCCTTTATCCAAAAGCCTGGTGGGGCCAAGTGGTTTTCAGAATCCAGAATTATTCAGAATTTACAAAATAAAACCCTTAGCTAAGTTTACTGCTCGAATAATCAAAGACATTAATATTTCTGCAGCAAAAATATAATTCCACTGTGATTTAAAAAAAACTATAAATCGCTTCTTTTCAATTCCAATCAGGTCATATTTGGCTACCAAATAATTCATAAAAGAACTTTAAGTTTTCAGGGCATTTTGTTTGCTTATTTGTGTTTTGGATCTCAGAATTGCAGATAAGAGATTAAAAAGCTGCAAGATTATTAAAAATTACATAATTAGTAACTAAGGGGATATGAAATTTTTAGAAAATTAGAGTTTTAATTGTACTATATCAGCCCCTCAGAAAGTTAAAGTTCTCCTGATATTGAAATAGTTTAACACATGGACTGTCACACTAGAAAAATTTTTTTTCCTTAGGGCCATGGTGTTTTATCATGAAAATAGCATAAAAACTTGGAAAACAAAATGATCCTTTCTAATTTAATGAAAAATGTGTTATTTTTTCACTGTTCTCTGTGCATGACTTATATGCTCCCAAAGTAAAGAGATGTGTGAGTTATATATGCTTCACGAAGCCCCGGTCTCAAAACTAGAGTTAAATACAACTCACATGGCAGTTAATGTGTTAAAAACAATGGTTTGTTCAAGAAAATAGAGTTAAGATTTCAGCATTTACAGAAGAATGCCCAACTTCTAAAATGATCACTCACAAATAAGGAAAATTTATTTCGATCCCACCATGGTATCTACAAGTGGAAACAGTAGGATTTAGTTAATATAACCATTTTAAATGTTCTAGAATGATATGATTTTAAATAATGACAAAAGATTTCTGATAAAGACATCAATATCCTTATGTTCCTTCATGCTTTTTGGTGGAATTTCTATTTAAACTTATGAGAGTGATGTTTCAACTATTTATATACCTACCACCCAGCACTATCCTCAAGGGTTAATTAAAAGACATGGGTTAATAGTTCAGGAAATATGTAGTCTGTAAATTGCCTGGCAGTTCCTTGAAGTTGGAAACTATTCAGGTGTGTGTATTTTAGGTACCTAAATTATGTAAGAAATGACTATTAGTTTTGTGCTTACTTAGATTTCTGCTTGATATTTATTTTAACCCTTCCTTAAAGTGCTCAAATTAAACACATTGAAATGTGATCGCTCTTCAAATTCCTCTTGGAACATAGACCCATCTGCCTCAATGCATGCCCTTGATCTGCCACCTTGGTTGACACACAGTGATAAAGTCACTTGCTCATTAATCAAACCAGGAAGTGTACAGAACTTGCCAGGCAAAAGTGCTTTTAAATAAACTACATTTTTGGTATCCAGTTTATCTTTACATGACAAAAAATAATGATAATCAGTCTGAATTTCTACAAACCTTATTTCAAGGATAATTCTTCAGCCATGTCTTAAATTGGAAGATAATGCAATTAAAACTGAGACAATAGAGTGAGTAGGATTTGGTGTTACATCTCTTAACTACCAGAAAGGGATGGATAGATAGATAGGTAGATAGATAACAGTTATGTGAGATAATTTTCTTTATTTTCTCAACAGCCTAGTAGAACTTTAAAAATGCAAACCTATAAGGGTAATGATGAATCCCATTAGAGCCCTTAAATAATGCTGCTAGATCTAAACATTATGATTAAGGAAACAACCACTGGAAAAATGCACTGATAAAATTAAATGCATGCCCTTCTTTTTTAGCTACCTCTAATGTTATTTAACATAATTACACACACAGTAAAAATTTACCACATACACGTTAAATGTTCTCAGTACAAATTTCCATATCATTAATGTTAAAACACTGCTAGTTTTAAGAAAGACATTTAATTGTATGTGAAAGCATATAATAAGTTGTCTTAGAGAGACTTAGTTTTACATTCTTCTTTCTTTCCTTAAATTGACCCTGTTGAAAGTTATTCTCCTGCAATTTTCAGTAATGCATCTCCTCCTAGTGCTTCGTAAGAAACACAGGAGGTGGGCATGAACTCTGATGGTACACGGAGAATATGAAATGCAGTATCACCCAGAAGGAAAATACAAATTCCTCTGCATGCTTTATATCATTTTAACTTATAATAGTAATCACAACTTACTGTACTTCCTGGGGATTTCCCAAGGCACAGCCAAAGGCAATCAGTTCCTCCCAGCTAGTCATAAATGTCCTGTGTTTCTTTCATTGCTTAAATATTGCCCTAAGCCCTTTCCTTTTATTATATCCTTTTGAAATGGAGTGAACCATTTCCCAAAAGACACTTATCAAAAAGAAGGTTGACATTTGCAACAATAAGAAACAGCATGCACTGTGTATTAATATTAGGGCCCGAAAGACTTGACATGCATCCTTCTAATTATCTTAGAGTTCTCTTCTCTGGCTGTGCATGCATTTATTATCAATAGAAATTGAAGTCTTTTAAATGTCAGTACTCTTCATACTACAGAAGCAGGAAAAATAAACTAATACTGAGCACAGTCTATTAATTTTTTTTTTGGTAGAGGCAGAGATAAACATTCTCTTTAAACATAATTTTTTTCTTATTTGACACAGATGTACCAATTATGATAAATTATGATTATGATACACTTTCCTTTACAGAAGAAAGACAGAGGCAAAAAAGACCCCCCCAAAAGTAATAAAAAACAAAGAACTAAGAGGTGAATTTAGTTATTATAAAACACACACCTCTTACATACAAATACCTGTCAATAATGCCCCCCCAATAATGGCAAAATTCAAAAACCTTTGCTTGATCCTCAGGTTTACTACAAGCCTGCCTTTACCTACTTCTTTAAATTTACATATCACTTTGCCAAATAACATTCAGACTGGCTGTTAAATAAAATAGGAAATGGAAAAATATGTAGATTGTGCGATGTAGGGAGAAAGAAAATAATTCTGCAAAGTTTATGTCTTGATGGGTTAAATTTGAACTGCATCTGTGTGAGTTTGTATATTGAAGGTGCAATAATGTCCCAATTATCTGGAATCAGGCACGCAAAATATTCAGAAGAGAGAAATGTGAACTTGAAAGTGGAATGATCATAAGAAATAAAAGAGATATTGCATTGTAGCACTATACCATAGCTAAAGAATATAGCCTTCCTGGGCCAGAACATATAATAAAAAACATTAAATCAATACCCTCTCATTTGGCATATCCAGACCAGCCGGGTAACTACTGGAGAAAGTCTGTAAAGCCAGGAATGATAAAAAACGTATTTCTTTATGCAAAACATTTTATTTCAACCTAAAATGTGTGGAAGTCCACTGATTCATCCATATTTTAGCATGAGACCAAGGCCTTCTTTGAATTAGGATCTTCTGCATGTTTCCTTCCTCTTTCTTGCATAGTCCCATGGTGTTTCACTTTCCTGAAATTTCAGTTTAAGTTAATTTAAAGTGGCCTTAGAGCTTAAAATTTCTTGCAAAGTAATCTAAATTTTGATTTCTTCTATACGTTTACTCATTTTCCCAATATTTTCAGTGTTTAAAATAGTTTCTAAAGCATTCAACTTGGTTTTGCTCATTCTTTTCACTTGCCCATTTTAATCTGTTTACCTAAAATTGAACTAGTTTACCTAATAAGAATGTTTAAAATATCCATTACAACTAGAATAAAGAGGCATAGGGGAAAAACCTCATGGAACAGAGGTGAACAGGTTAATGGGAGAGGTGCCCATCACTTTCAGCATCATAGCTTTGCAGAGCGCATGTGGCGTTTGAATTAATCCAGTGAGTAGGTTACGTGGAGTCTTCCTATGATCTAGAATGATCAAATTAATGTAAACTTTTGTTCATGAATCATTTTTAATATAGGCATAATGTTTGATAGGCAAATATACTAATAAAATTAATTTTCTGATAATTATACGATAATAATTCAGTTATCTGGAAAATTCCCCTAATTCAGTATCTCAGACCCTTGTGTTGCTAGATTAATGGGGTTTTTGTGTATATCAATACACAATAGTTTATAATTATATAAATTATTATTTATTCAGTTTAATCTTCAAATTAATTTTTAATTTGAATATTCAATAGATAATGATTTATTTTTATTTAAAAAGTTCTAAATTAATCACAATTCCAAAGAATGATTTTAAAGACTGATATTGAATTTTAGTATTTGATAAGTACTATTCCTCTACTGGGTTAATAGTTGAAGTCAGTAGCTATGGAAAATTCTAGTTAAATCTCTAAAAAAGCCATTAAATTACATCTGACATTTCTTTCTTGTGGCTTAGAGTAAGATCAATATTGAGAAAAATCAGCTCAGGCACAATTAATACTAACTGTGTCTTTAGTCATTTTAGCTAAAAAACAGTGAGAAAAACAAATATCGGAAAAGAATACTACAAGTACATTGAGTAGTCATATATACATTCAGATAAATATTATAATTTCTATAATATTTCAGTAAAATTATTCTTTTCAGAAAATGCTCTATTTATTAAAGGACAAGCTAATTTGGAATGCTTTTAGGTAAACAATACTACAAAGCCATTTGTTATTGAGAAAATGCTCGATATCTTTAAAATATTAAACTGGAAAGATTACAAACTATATGCCTAATGATAACTACAACCACAATTTATTTATTGTGCAAGCAACCATTCTCTTCCCATACATTATGCATTAAAATGATAAAATTATGGAAACACTGAAACAAAAAAACAAAGAGAACAGATCTTTTTCTTTATAGCTCTTTGTTAATAAAAAATAATTTGTGATCTCTTGAGGAAGACATTTAATTAGTGCAATATAAATGTGCTTTAGGAAAATTGTAAGAGAGTCTTGTGCTCACTCATCATTAGTTTTTCATCCTGGTGATTTGTTAAAAGTCAGTAGGGTACATATTTATAGTTTGGTTACATGATAATATAATCATTTCCCTGTTTACTTGCCCACATTAAAAAATTAAAATATTGTCTGCCTTGGAAATAAGCAATATTCTCGTGAAATAAATGGCATTGAAGGGGACCTCAAGTTGTCTTTTTGTTTTGACACAGATTTTTAAAAATATATCATTATGCTTATATTTCATATATATTAAGGTAAAGAAAAAGTGTAGCGTTTTTCTTTAGAAACTCCTAATACTGAACCAAGAGTTTTCCAGTA
The DNA here is from genome assembly GCF_020740605.2 of Lemur catta. Taxonomy (NCBI): domain Eukaryota; kingdom Metazoa; phylum Chordata; class Mammalia; order Primates; family Lemuridae; genus Lemur; species Lemur catta. Next base: position 6,619,166 of record NC_059151.1, on the reverse strand, counting down.
TTTATTTAGTTAAAAATGATTTTCCGATTTTAATGATTATTAACATTATTTTTCTATCAAACTTTGCTTATTAGACTAACCTACCCCAGGTCTTCTATTTTCTTCTTATGGATATTAGCTTTCAATTCTTCTAATGCCTAATATTTAACATTCTTTCAATATATGTCAAATGTCATCTTGGCTTATGAAGTAGGAAAGTGAAAGCAAATTTAGACTTAGATAAAGGACTCTGTCAGAGACATGTGCTTGGATAATAGCTAGGAAAATGTGGGTCAGTTATTTTACAGAACTCAGTGTCCTCTGAATTTGCATTCTGTGTGCTCATTTTGTAATATAACTTTCAAGTGATATATATTTAGGAAAATCAATAATTTGAGATCATACAGTAGGCAGATAAAATAAAATGAATAAACTCGAATTTTAAAATTTGGCAGTAGGCTACAAAACTTTAAGTGCAGAATATTGCAATTAAAATTAACCTCTTCTGACCTATAGCAACTAGAAAATGTAAGCACTTTATTCTCATACTAGTCATATTTCTAGCAAAATAAGCATTCTAAAATAGTCACTGTCAAAATGTTCAGTTAAATTTATTGAGGGAAATCTCTGAATATTAGGCACAGCTCCTTTGGATGCTTTTTTCCCTAGGATATGCTTGAGCAAGCAGCAAATCTGACTACACACAAAGTTATCATATATGTGTGTATATTTCAGTATATTTCCACATATGCCATTTTATTTGCTTCTCACAAAATTCCCACCTGGGTAATTTTATTCCTGTTTTATTAAAGATGGTAAGGCTAAGGCCCAGAATGGTTAAATGACTTGGAGAAAGCCTAAGTGTTAATAGTTACTAGGCCAAGTAAATTTGAAGGTAATGGGATTCAGGGTGTGTTAAACAGAGCTAAGCTGAACAATCAAGTGTCTCTGAAGTTTTTTTGTTTGTTTGTTTTTCTTTGTGTGATAAGGGACTCAAGTTTAAATCACAGAGATCGAAATTTAATTATCCTTCTCTTGTATAATATTGAGTTAGATTAGAAATGTTTTTGAAAGTTTTCTCCTACAGTATTGCCTATTCAGATGTAGTAAGAATGCCATTAAGTGTGGCTGGAAACTAATAATAAATAATTAAGGAGCTTTCTAATTTTAAAAAATTTAAAATTTAATTGGAATTTTGGTCATTTGACAAGAGTGGAATATATATGCATTTTTAGGGTACACTAATTAGGAATATGAATCTATACCTATAATGAGGAAAGATATAAAGTTAGAATCTCTTTCTATACCTTATGGTCAGACTACATTCATTCATTCATTCATTCAACATATATTTATTGAGTACCTACAATTTTCGGGCGCTGTTCTGTATTTCAATAATGTGTTAACTTAAAAGAAAAGAAAATTATGGCACCACACCTTGAGTGTCTACCAGGTGCCAGACATTTTCATGTCTAATAAAAATTATTATTATTGTAATGATAATGACATTTAACATTTATTGAGAACTTATTTTGTGCTAAATGTATTATAAGCATTAATTATTGTAAACTCACAAGAAACTTATTAGGTAGATGTATTTTTAATCCCTATTTTCCAAGAAGCAAACTGAGACATAAAGACATCACATAATTTGCCCAAGGTTTCAGAGCCACAACCTGTAAACTAAGATTTGAATCTGAACAGTTTGGCACCAGTCCCATGTTCTTAACCACACACTGTACATACCAGTTTTGATAACTTATAAGTACTTCTTATGCATTATTTTAATTTTCACAATGATCCTCCAGGGCAATTATTATCTTCATTTTACAATTCAAGAAATTAAAGCTTGTGAAAGAAGTTGAACGACTTGCCTAAAGTCATACATTTCTGTGCTACTCTCAAATCTGCACAGATGCGTTCAGCCTCTTTAGCATTGCACTGCTCAGAAGCAGGTTAAGCATATTTTTCGGGCAGTAGCAAAATAAAGACACCAAAAAATGGGCCTATGTACTTAAAAAAATAGTACACTTGCTATTTAATAATTTTAAAAAGCAACATAGTATAGATAAAAACTATAATTTAATTAGATTCTTATCATCCTGTTCTTAAATTCCATTTTAGCACTGTTTTTGTTTGAATTATGTATGTGGAGTGTATAAGACACGGCAGTTTTCAGTGTTCAGAGCTTCTAAAAATCTTACTCCTCTTCTGCATATTTTGTTTAATAGTCACCAAAGTTACAGTTTTTGAGGTTAAAGAGAAGCTGAGAAAATTTAATAGTTTGTCCAAGTTCACAAGATTAGTCAGTACAGGGCAGATATTAAATGTAAACTAAAGGCATGGTGAGTCCAAAATCCAGATTCTGTCGCAGATACCGTACTGACAACTAGTCCGTTCAGAAGAAAGCTACTGGGATAATGTAGAGACTTAAAATCACGTCATAAGAGAAGCAGTTAAAAACAATAAAGAGGTTACTCAGAAGAGAAGAGAAGACTCGGGGTACTACAAAACTGACTACTAAAGTTTTGCCAATTATAAAACACATGCCAAAATTGTATTATCCTAATGAAGCAGGGCAAGGACCAAACGCTGGAAGAGGAAAAGCGACAGATTCGGATTAGCCTAAGTACTTGATTGACAGGTAACGCTGCTGCCCAGGGTGTTGGGTAGAGACCGGGTGACTACTGGGGAGTGACAGAAAGACTGCACAAGCACCGGTGCTGGGGAGCCAGGCATTTACAACACTGGCTCTCAAGCATGGCTATATTTTGGTATCATCTGGAAAATTACAAAAAAAATGCTCATGCCTGGGACCCTCACCAACAGTTCTGATTTAATTGGTATGGGGTGTGGCCCAGGAGTGGGAATTTTTAAAAACTTCCTAAGTAATTAATCGGTTCTAACATTCAGCAAAATTTGATGACCACTGGTCTGTAAGTCCTGTAAAGTGTCTATCACTCTTCAGAGTCTTTTGCCGCAAGATGACTCAAACCTAAGTAGAACTATGCGCTGTAGAAGTTTTGAAAACTGATTTTTAACAAGGGACCATCTTCCATAGCATAGTAGTTTCGAGCGTATATTTGGACTCAGAGTGGAATTCTATCTCTGGCAACTCATCTCTCTAAGGCTCAGTTGCTTTCATCCACACAGTAGGATATTAGCAGTCCTCCCCTTAAGGGCTGTTAAGAGGATTAATGTAAGATCTAGCACAACACCTATAAAATAGTAGTTATTACTTGTATGACTAATTCCACTTAGGTAGAGTGTAAGGTAGAACACATTTTTCCCTTTCTCCAAGCCCATGTATGGGAGTGTATGTGTATATGAGAGAGTGACACATGGGGGAACAGGGTGTTATCCTGTTGTATAATTATTGACCTCTTTTTCTCCCTGGCTTTCTATTGCATATTTTTTACAGCCTTTAAGCTTACTCGGTGTGCTTTTATTTTTAAAGTGAAAGTGTTACCTCACCAAGGTGATTAAAAGTAATAGTCTATAGGATCTGAGGTTGTAAGCAGCTAGCTGTATATCCACAGCAACCCTGGAAGTTAATCCTGCTGTGCGTGGAATTAATTTTGAAGTTTGTGCCTCTGTGAATCTGACAGTAATACACATACAAGTATAAATATATCTGAACATTCAGCTCTCCTTGTTCTTTGTTTTTAATCTTTTTGCAACTGCTTCTTTCCCCAAATGCTACTAAGTTGAACAAACTCTCTTTTGTAAGAAAACCAAGGTCTTGTTCATGTTTGTATGAGCTCCCATCCTTTCATGACTATCCCAGCTTCTTTTAAGAATATAAGGAAAATGAATGTCAGAAAACAGGCTCACATAAATGCTTTGAGAACAAATATGCATCTCATTTCATACGAAGTATTTCATTACAACAAAATCATGAAACCAAGGTTTTTGTTTTTAAAGAAAGGAATAATGCAAGGAATTTACCAAGTCCCTTGAATATGTATCATCAAGATAACATTCATACGGAGCATTTCAATTCTAAAATGATGCTTTTGAATCTTGCTTCCATCTAGATTATTTTCAGTAATGTTATTCTGTTTTTCAATTATCCTTATATTTTTACTTATTTTTTAAAAATGTTTTCCCAAATCTCTTTGTTATTTATAATGTGCAATTGTTTTTGTAGCAAATTTAAATTTAGATTTCACTTGCATACTTTTATCAGAATTTAAAGCCATTTTGAGTAATAGCTCTGAGATTTCTCTTTCATAGATTTATGGAATGGAAGAAACACAGTATTGTAATTAAGAACACATGACTTCTTATCCTGAACCTACCTTCAATACATTGGTCACCCTAGACAAGTTACGTAAATTCTCTCTGCTTTATTTTTTCACCTGTAAATTAATTAAATTTGTGAAACATTAATATTCATGTCCAGTATTTAGTAAGAATATATAAATGAGCATGATGGATTTATTTTTGCATTTTAGCTTAGGACCTGACATCTAATAAGTAGCCAATAAAAAATTCTGAGGTGACTCACTTATATCCACAACTAATTATATATGTGATCTTGAATAATTACAAGATCTTTGAACTTCAATAACCTTACCTTAAACACAAAGATGCTAACACATACTTTATGTCACAAGATTGCTGTGACAATCAATCAAATGATGTAATATGAGACCAATTTTCAAAAAAAAAGTACTTTACAAATTCGTTATTATTAAATATTATTAAATGTTAAAAATTGATACTAACTCATTTGATAATGTGTTTTCATATATCAAGCAAAAAGGACATATGAACCACAACACTGGGAAAGACATGTGCTCCTTCCAGAAAGAGGGTGTTCTGTACCAAAGATACTATCTGGAAATGCTGCTGACAAATTCTTAAAAATTGCATCCTATTTTCTCTCATTGCACACAAAATATTAGTTACTCAAAGTTTTTAAAATGGTTACCTTAAGTAATTTTTAGTGGGTTACAATTTTGTATATGGTCTACCTTGGATTCTCACATTGTGAGAATATATATTTCTACTCAGCTAACTCTAAATGATCACAAATTCTGAATTAGTGAAATATAAAGTAGTGAAATTAATTGAACAACCACAGCATTTTTTCCAACAAAAAATAAATAAAATGATAACTGATATTTATATAGTTAAGAATATTGGGTATCATGTTGCATTTCTCACTGAAAATCTCACTTCTCAAGCATTCTTTTGAAAAACAGTACCGCACTAAAGCAAAATTAACAATGGTGAACAGTCTCCAGTTGAATGCTTAAATATTAAATATTTTCTTTCCACAAATATTTCTCAGAGTTTCCATCTTCAAGTTACACTAAATATCTTACTTGTGGTCTCTTGGCATATTTGCAGCTCACATATTAATGGAAGAAACATTTGCATACACTTTTCTGCAGCAGGCATTTAATACTAAGATAAACTACTCTGATTCAGAATATATTGAATATTTTCTTCACAAATACCCAAATATAAACTTAAGATTATTGTACAGTTACAACACAAAAACTTTATTTTAATTATGTGCAGAAGAGGTGAAGAACATGAAAATCCCCTCTTTTAGTCTAGCATAAAAATGTCAAAATAACAATGCAGCTAAGATATGTGAAGAGTTGTAAAAAGGTACAATATTCAAGATTATTTCTGACTGACGTTTATTTACTCAACACACATTTACTGTACTCCATGTGAGGCACAGTTTGGGGGAGCTGAAGATTCAGCAGTGAACAGAAAATTCTATGTGCTCATGGATATTATTGTGGATTCTCGTGAGAGGAGAAAGACAATAAAAATGATCAAATATCTAATGTGTAAGGAAGTGATAAAAGCTTTCCTACTAGGTAACATAGTCAAGAAAGAGAAGCGAAGTAGATGAAATGAGGAAATGGTTCATGCAGTTATTGTTTGGAGAAGAACATATCTTGCTGGAGAATGAATAGCAGATCAAGAATGGCTAATTATAATTGGTCTTATTAAGCCAAGTTCCATTTTTTTCGTTTTTATAAAATGCAATGTAAGTAAAATCTTGAAGGATGAATAAGATTTTGGCAAAGAGGCTTGAACAAAGGCAGGATATTGGGAAACAAGGTGAATATTTGGAGAATAAACTACGATTTGGCTGAAGCATAGATAGGAGGAAGGGTAAGTGAGGCTGAGAAGGAAAGTTAAAATGCATTGCAGGCAATAAGGACCTGAAATTTGGGAGTGACAGTACAAAAGGGATATATTGTAAAATTCAGAAAAGATAACTGATAAGAGTCTGACTAGTTAGATTTGGTTGCAAGGAAAAGAGTGAGGTCGAATATATTGTTGAAGAATGAACCTCCGTGACTTTTGAAAAATTATATTGTCATTAATAGTAAAACAAATTAGGAGAAAAAGCTGATTCAATAGCAACTATATTAAAAACTCTCATAAATTACAATTAAAAATATGACCGTTATGTTTGGATATTATTATACATGTTTGCGTATGATCACATTATATGTATGTATGTAATATTCCATAATTTTAATCAAATTAAATGAACAAATATAATTGAGAAAGTTTTTGTATAAATATAAATTAAATAATTGGACATAATCTCTAATTTCAAATATTACTAAACATTTATTTGAGAGCCTACAAATGCATAGGCACAAAATATACTGAGCAGATTATTTAATGATATATATATATACACACATACACACACCAGACAATTATATGACCATCTGTACCCCTTGAAGAAGTATAGCATGGTGTCCAACACCATGGGCTCTGGTATGGACTGAATGTTTGTATCCCCTTCCCCAAAATTCACATATTCAAGCCCTTGTCCCCATTGTTTTGGTATTTGGAAGTGAAGCTTTTGGGAAGTAGTTAGGTCATGAGGGTAGAGCCCTCATGGATGGAATTAGTGGCAGGATAATAACAGACGTGAGAAGGATGCTCTCTCTCTTCACCATGTGAAGATACAGCAAGAAGGTGGCACCATGGATGGCAGGAGGGCCCTCACTAGAATCTGAATGTGCTGGCACCCTGATATTGGACCTGTGGCTCCCATGACTGAGAGAGATAAATTTGTGGTGTTTAAGCCACCTAGTGTATGATGTTTGCTATAGCAGCTCGAGCAGACACAGTGACCTTCAAAAAATTCTCTTTGATTCAGGGACGATAATGAGTGTACCTACTTCAGAGGTTTGTTGGGAAAGTGTATGGAGTAAATCTATATAAAATTCTCAATATTATGCTCAGAACAGTTAGGTCTCTATGTCACTATGGTTGTAATAATTAATGAGATATCACACATTTTAATTTAAATTTTTCCCAATTATTAATGCAATTTTGAAGTATCCTGCTGATGGTAAACTTGATATTGCTTTTTTTTTTCCTTTTAAACACAATAGTGTATTAGAAATTTGGGAGGAAAAGCAACTATTCAAATATTAGTAAACAATTGTAACAATTTGCAACACCATTCACCAATATAGGTTTGCATTGCTTTTTTTTTATTTCTTTAAGTTCAATTTTACCACTTTGGAAGATATATTGAGAATTGAACAAGAAGAAAAAAAGACATCACTTAAATATCTAGGATGTGAGCAATGCTTAGCTTGCCATATGTGGGAAGAATCTTTTACACAGCCAGACTACAAAGTATCAAGAATTGTTTTCAAATCTGCTTGCATGCCTAAAACACAATTCTGAATTTTGGGTAATTCAAATGAATGAATTCCTATTTGCCTCATCATTTCTCTATCTCACACAGACAATTATAATACCTGTAACATTATAGAGGAAATATGAATAAAATCATATTTTAACTATTTTAATTTTATTTCATAATTCTGTTCAACTCTGTTTAGTACATATCAATAAACACAGATATGTACACATACTTCTATAATAGAAGTGCTCCACAGAATCAAATACAGAATGGAATTTGTTGTAAACTACCTTTAAGAAGCAAAAAAATCCAATTTATTTAACAAAAGAAGCACGGAATTTCTGGGTTTTGTTTTGTTTTTTGTTTCCTCAAGCCATCTGGAAGGATGATAGGAAGAATCTGTATTACTAATCAATTCTCAGGCATATGCGAAAGGTCTGGGCAACCATTTTATTTTTCTGTCCTATAAGGCAAGTTTATCTCAAGGGCCTATGGGAATCAGAAAAGGGCATTTCTAAGGACAAAGAGTATAAGAAAAATCAGTCTGAAAGAAATTGTGTCATGGAATCATGTAAATGAATAAATCCCTGCAAGAAATTTTAGTTTTTAACATCTTGCATTCTGAAAAAGCTGTTCTTTATCCCCAACCACAACCCTTCCCCCTCACCCCCAGAACACTTACTATATGCCAAGAACTCTGCCAAGCCCTGGGGGGTAAGATTAATAGGAAATGCTCTCTGTCCTCAAGGAGCTGACAGTTCCAGCTGAGAAGCAATGAACAGATGCCCAGCATATTGAGTATCTGATACCCAGTAGAAGCTCAATAAATGCTTACTTAATGAATGCTGATTATGTAGAAACTACCAAGACAGCAGAAAGTGTTAGAGTTCAACTGTAGGACTCGGGAAAGACTTCCTGGCAAAGATGAAAACTGATTTTTGAAGAAAAGAAAGAAGAGGTGTCTAGAATAAAACCTGGAATGTGCTCATTGGTCTGCTCACACAGCGTCAAGTGTGAGGTGGGATAAAGCCCTTATCCCTTTGGAAACAGAAAGTGAGGCAATATTGAAAAGCAGGTGACCCCAAAAAGCAAACCTTCTAGAAATGGTCATGCAAAGTGACTCTCAGAACTCTAGGCTTCACCCAACACTTCTAGTTTGAGACTTTCTATGATTAAAGTGGGAACATATTTTCTTTTGTAACATTTCCCACAACCCCCGTTAGTAAGTAAAACTTAAAGTATTGAGAAAATGAAAAGAAGGACATTTTCTTTCCCATGTTTGCAATAATGGTACTGTCATAGTCTTCCAAAGTATGTGACACTTGCAAACGTAGAAATGGCTTAAAATGTCAGCCAAATCAAACCTTCAAATTTTAGAAAAAATATAAAACTACATCCTGAATTTTTAAATAAATTTTTATAGAATAGTTTCAGATTTATATAAAAATTTCAATGATGAGCTCTACTTGCTTTGTGTGACTTATATTGTGATTAAATTCAATCCACCTTTCTGAAAGATGTAAAGTCTGTGTAGAAAACCATAACAATGAATTTTAGACGTAAACTCAGATGAAAGTAATTACCAGATAGCAGAAGATCAAATCACAGTCATTTTAGTATTTGTTCTTGTGCAGTGCTGAAAAGAAAACTTCGAAAACTTTAATTTCCATAACAGGTACACTGAGTTCTCAATAAACAGGGTTTCCCACCTCTCCAAATCCATTTCCTGGTATTCTGGTGCTCACTAATAACTTTAAATCACATTGGACATTGTTCTAAGTTCCAAGGGTTTCCTACCTCAGAATCTTGGCACATTCCATTTCTTCTGTCCCAAACACATTCATTTCTCTGCCTGGTTCCATCTTAAATTTTTACCTCTGCTTAGACATATGCCCTTACCATCTCCCATTTAATCTAAATTAGTTTTCCACTGTGATCAACTGTCTTTCATCAACTTCACTCTTTTTTTTAATATCACTTACCAAGATGCAGAATTGCATATATATATACACACACAAACACATACACATGAACACAGATACACATACATACATATATGCATTCATATGTATATGTATACATAGTGTGTATGTGTATGCATGTAATGTATGCTGAAACATACATACATATAGAGAGAATTTTTTTCAGGATAAAATATCCATAATGCTATGGATTATGCATTTTCATTATAATATATCCACTATCTAGTACAATACCTAACATATGCTAGAACTCTAATACATTCTGGTATAACACTTGAGTTAATTTGCACCCTATTTTAAAATGTAAAAGAAACATTAATGTGTAAATAAAATTTAGAAAGCAAAATGTGGAGACAAATTATAGAGATTAAATTAAAGCCAATGATAACACTGTATAGTTATAACAGTAATTAAAACAAAAATTTATAAAAGGTTTTATAAGTAAAGATTTAAATCTTCTAGTATTCTAAAATAGGTGCATGGCACTAGCTATTAGACAAGAGAGAAAAAAATGAATATCCTCCAAATGTTTTCTAAATCAGTGATGAGGCCACACTGCTTTAGTATAATCAATTTGATATGTTTATCATGAAGATAATATTAGTAAAATTATTCTCTGTGTGTGTCCTGACTCTCTTTACAAATTGATTTTTTTTCTCTTATGTTCATTATTTTATAGTCAGTGAAATGCACAGAAAACCATGGGAGCCAGACAGATAATAATATCTCATAATGACAGATTAGAAAGTTCTAAACTAGGAACTACAATGAATCACATATGCATTAATATTAGATTTTACTTATGACAAAAGTTCCCAATATTGAAAATCTTGTAAAATGCCATTCCATCTGAATTTTTAATAATTTTCTTCTTGATGTAAAGTTTTAGATGATGACCATTCAGAATTCAAGATGTATAATTATTAATACTCATCTATAAACATATATTTTCAGAAGCACTGATTTTTCACCTGTATCTCTGAAATTTTGCTGAGAGCCATCATTTTGGGTATAGACATGGCTTCTCAGAATTATTAATCGTTGTGAGGCTTACGAAATACTATATAAATAGTGAGAAAATTCCTCCCAGGCCAACCTCTGCAACCTACCCGTGAACTAAGGAAGCTCTAACTTGACAGTATGATACACAAATGTGGCTAGGACTTGTTCAGGTAATATCAAGGTGCATATGCGAACTCAGGTGTTTGGAAAAATTCATTTTCTTGCAGCCACATGACTGAGGTCACCATTTCTTTTCTATCTGCTGTCTGAGGACTGCTCTCAGCTCCAACATGCCACTCTCAGGTTCTTGCCTTGTGGTCCCCTCCATCAACTTTCTTAGGCTATGAATCTCTTGTTTTAGCCAGGGCCTTGTATTTTTTAACAGCTTTTCTGTTTGGGTCAGGCTCACCCAGAATCATGTCCCTTCTGATTACTTCAAAGTCAACTGATTAGTAACCCAATGGTGCCAATGGTGGAGGTGAGATACCAACACATTCACAGGGCCTGTCCACACTCCAAAAGAGGGCAATGGTATAAGGAATGGGTCACTGAGGGGCATCTTAAACTCTGCCTGCCCCACTAGGTGAGAGAAGCACTGTCCTTTTTTTCTTTTTCTTTTTTTTTAGACAGTCTCATTTTGTCACCCTGACTATAGTGCAGTGGCAACATCATAGCTCACTGCCACCTCTAACTCCCGGGTTCAAGTGATCCTTCTGCCTCAGCCTCCCCAGTATCTGGGACTCCAGGTGTGGGCCATCACATTGGGCTAATTTTTTTTATTTTTTGTAGAGATGGGTTCTCGCTATGTTGGTCAGGCTGGTCTTAAATTCCTGGCCCTCAAGCAGTTATATATTTTGAGCAAATTTCTGTCTGCATGACAGGACTTGGGTAGGGGTAGGTAAAACAAGATATATTAAGGTAAATCTTATCTTTGGTGATGCTTTCTTAAATTCATTGGTTTCAGAGATCAATTAGAAATAAAGCAGTAACATTTCTTTCACTGATTATAAGATATGTCTAGGTATCTTTTCTTAAACACCAGAAAAAGCATTCTAATTTATATCAAACTATAAATAAACTGATTTACACACAAGAACTGACAGGTACAAAAATAATCAGGAAAGAAAGGATGGAAACAAGATATTGATTGATTTTGTTATAGTAAAAAAAGATTATTGATTGTATGATTAATATGATGGGCTTACAACCTACAAAGAGAGTAAAATCTTTGAATTTAAAACAGATTCCATTATAATTTTATATGAATGAATATTGTGTCTCAGTCCAAATAAAAATGTTCAAAAATAAAATTAAAAATCCTTAACCCAGAATTCAAAGTCCTATGAAATTGGGCCTAATATGTCTAGCCTTGCTCATGTTAGTGACACTGCAAAGGTACAATTGATATCTGCATTATTCACTCCTTTATATAAATACAACCTAGATTTTAATCTACCTTATATCCACTGCTTTCATAAAACTTTCCCAATTTCTGGCAAGTTGGAAGCCTTCCCTTCTTCTTTAAACTTCCATGTCAATTATTACCTATCCTTTTCAAATAATATGTACTATATATAAACTATTTAAATTCAAGTATTTGTCTATGCTTTGTCTCTTAAAAATCTGCAGTAGGTCCTACAATTTTGTTTATGCATTAACTATATCAATATATATGAAGGTGTCATCATGTACTAGGTAGGAAATAAAATTTAAAATACAGTATCCCATTTCCCTGGCCTCAAAGTCCAGCTCACCTATTCCAAATGCATACAATATAGTATTTTGATTTGATAAATATCCAAGATAAATAAGCAACATGTAAATTATTCTGGCTAAATTTCTCCAATGGTTTTAGGTAAGATTGCAGTAAATATGCTTATTTTTATAAAACTCAAATAACTCAATGTAATATATAACAACTTTTTTGTCTCCTTAAGTCATTTTATCATTTATTCATTTTTCTGAATTTCTCTGTCTTTAGTGAAATAAATTATAATTGTTTTTAATGGACAAGTTTCTAAAACTTGGACATAAAAAGTACATTTAGTATTTCTATGCCAAAGTTATCTTAGGAAATGGGATCAATACAAAAACTGTGATACTGTGTCAGTTTAAAACTACATTTAGATTTCAAAATAGTTTGGCATTTTTTATACTTTTCCCTGTGGCTCCATTGCTGGCTACATTTGAAAAATTACTGGACTGAGCATCATGAGATTTGGATTCAGATCCAGCTGGGATAATTGCGTCACGGTGGAAAATCACTTGCTTCCCTCTTCCGTAAGAGATATGTTTGGACTCGATGGTTTATAAAGCTAGTTCCTAAATTGTGAAGCTGATTTAATGATATCAACACATTTCCAGGCTAAGAACTAAATACCAAGCTGTGTTCATAGTAGGAGAATAGCTATTTGATTGACTTTGGCTTTTTACTTGTCTAGAGACGAAATTAATCATGTAACTTGTTTAAACTTTGAAGTTTTGGCTTCATTTAAGTCATTTTATCCATGAATAAACTACATTTTTTTAAAAAAAAATCACTTCCAAGACAGCCTTCAGAAGGATGTTGACAAATCTCAGACTTCAAGTTGTAACATCACATATTGTGGATAAGGTTAATTATCTACAGAATTCCTTAGGGTAGCATTTCTCAGAATATCGTCTCTGATCCCCCTAACAGAACAACCAAATCTGAAATAAGCCCCCTAGAGAATCCAACTTGAATTGGAGAGGGACGGCTGCAGAAGAGAGGGTCGCCACTTACACAATGGCAGAAAGGATGATATACCTTTATTACTCGCATCAAAATGTAAAGAAAAATTAATGTAATAAACTGCATTACCATATCTGAAACATATTTTCAATAATTGTCTGAGTGAAAGTTGGAAAAAGGAAAGCCACAAGAGAATACTATTGACAGGGGATGGCTCCGTGAGTAGCTGATAAGGAATTCTAGTTTATTTTGTAATTATACACCTGTAGTGGAGATGGAGTCGTGAAGTTTTCGTAGCCCAGTGTATTAGCTTTTAAGTTCACCTAATTACTTGTCCATATGGTAACTCAGTTATCACCAAATACGCTTTTCTATAGATATAAATGTGCTAACACAGGGGGCAAGTGCTCTGTTTTTCCTTGCATTAATATGTCTTTGTCAGTTACTAAGTTATTACTCTGATTTAGAATTGCTTGTGAATTCGGGTATCATTAATTAATCACCGAAAATTAGCTGAGAATACTTACAAATTGGAGGATCTGAACTGGGACATGTGTGGCCATACAGGCAAATTCCCTAACAGAGGCTTTGCTCTTCTCTTTTAATTTTAATTTCTGACTAACAAAATGCACCTGTTTTAACCTGACATATCTCTCAATATCCAAATCTAATAAATGTCTCCAATTATTATAGAAGAACTTCCCTATATTCTTTCTTGCCTTTGCCCCTACTAAAGATAAAAGAACAGTTAACAGCACTGTTTTTCTACTCTGCAAAAACCTTTTATTATACCTTTTCATATACATGCAGGGCCAGAAAATGAGCACAAGTGATCATTAGTCATGAAAGTCGGCAATAAATGCTAAAGAACTTTTTGAACAAACTGCATGTTACGAGGTTCACTTCTGTATTTTAATTGCTAGATTTACCATAACTACCTGGCTTTGTGGATTCTGGATTTTATTTTAAGTTGCTTTTAAACACTTGATTTTAAGTTTCTAGTTTGGTATGGTATTTTAGTAGCAGATTTGCTTTTAATTTCAGATACACAGAGCCATAGAAACTTCTTAACCTCTTATCTTCAGCTTGCAAGTGCTTTATAATCCTCATTCTGAAAGGAAAGCATCTTCATACCAAACCAATATGCCTTAACAAAGAATCTCATGAAAGCACCATGTCCCTTTATCTTATGGGCAAGAACTTAATTACAAATATTTTAGATTCTTTATTGGTTTCCCATTTGTTGTTGATGAATCTCACTTCCTAAAAGGCACATGTTTACATGGTATATTTTTCCTAACTCTTCAGGAAAAGGTACATCATATATATGGCCGAAGTAATATCCAGACTGCATGCCAGAAATGCGCTAAGAAACTCAATCAATGAAAATGTCTGAGAATTCACTAAACTCATCAAGTGCAGTATGCTCTTCAGAAGCTTCATTGTTCTATCATTTATTTAGCCTATTACTAATGATGAGATATTTATGTAATACTAAGAATGAACATTTGCATCCTCTTGGTCCCCTTAGCTTAGAAATACTTTGGTACTTTCTGTGTACACAGACTCAGTAGTCTGTGAAATATACAGAGCAATTTAAAGGGCTACAATTGCCTCAGTTTTCAAACTTCTGACTCAACTGCTAGATATTCCGAATCCACAAAGACCCAAGAACATAAAGACTTGGAGAAGCATTGCCATCACACCCCAGATCCCTGCTCTAGCATAGTCAGTAACCGCAATTCCCTAGCTGTCATTTTATGTGACAGCAAGCTCATGAAGCCAGGGCTAATTCCAGGGCTTAGTTTTCCTTAGAGAAGTCCAGAGCTACCTGCGCGACAATGAATTGGAGCTCTGGAGACGCTGTTTACAACGAAGGTTGCCAGATTCCTTCAGACTCATAGAACCAAAGTCACTTAAGGTAGGATCCATTGTGTCTGTATTGCCACATGCTCTCCAAATGATATTTATGCACATCAGAATGTTTAAAATAAGTCTAGTACTGAATGTCAGAGACTGGCATTTCCATTTTAGACAATTATTCCACTTCGCTTTTTCATGGAGAACAATCCATATGTTCATGCCATGGTCTACATCAAGATTTTTACAAAAGAAAAGGATGCCACTTGAGTAGAGTTTTGTCTTCATGTATGAAATATATTTCCTGAGGCAGAATTGAATAAACAGAGAATGATCAAATACGAGAGGAAGAAAAGATAATAATAAAAAAGTGATGATGATAGAGACAGTAAGAAAGAGAAATTAAAGGAAAGTT
Source organism: Lemur catta (assembly GCF_020740605.2). Lineage (NCBI taxonomy): Eukaryota > Metazoa > Chordata > Mammalia > Primates > Lemuridae > Lemur > Lemur catta. The sequence goes on along the minus strand of NC_059151.1, from coordinate 6,603,564 downwards.
CATAGGCTAACATTTACCAACATGGTCACAGGGTGAGAGTACTTTTTGTATGTAAAATGAGCCTGAGATAGATGAGAGTAAGCCATTTGGACAAAGTCAAACTAGTATGAAATTTGCTAATTCTACCTCTGGAATATTTGTAACAGATGTGTATGTTATAATACTTGGGGGAGTACCTGCATCAATTCTCAACCCCTCTAAATATCATTTTAGAAAATACTGTTAACCAACTTTGATAATTTTGATTCTTGGTTTAATAATACCAATCAAAATATGTCTAACTCCATTAAAAAAAAGACAATTGCTGTCATGGCAACAGAAGTAATCATCCTATTAATAGTGATATGATTCAATCACCATAAAATTCAATTATATTTTGATCTAGCAGCACCTTAAACAATCTCTTTTCTGATATTTCTTATCATTCTATACTTAGGGAAAACATAATTATATTTATTTGCTATACTTAAATATTACCAAGTTATAAATGAACACACATTCACACAGAATTCAAAAGAATGCCTTCTAATTGACCTGATTACTCTCAAAAGATATAGTATAGTTTCTACACCAAGCCTGTCTCCTATTAAACAAAAATGAGGCTGCCCTACTTTAGATAAGTACAGGGCATGAAACTTTGTTTTAAACTATAAAAAGATACGTTGATTTTTGTCCCAATTTAAATCCAATCTATCACAAAGATATAATGGTGCTAGACACATAAGATCAAATAAAATAAAACTCTGTCCACAGTTTTACTAAAATATAAGAATTTATAAGTATCAAATCTAGGCTAGAACTAAAATACCTCCTAGATTCCAAGGGAATGTAGATTGGAAATTTTCTATTTCTTCTGAGTACATCAAGAAATACAACTTCAATATGTATTCAAGAACTCTTGTGTCCCTGAATGACTAGTAATTTATGCAAAAGTATGCTAAGAATTTTAGCTTATTTATTACAAGTATATCATGAATCAATATGAAGTTGATGTGTATACCTCTCTCCCACTAGAGGGAAATCAAGTATCATTATTTTAACGTAGATTTTAAGAACAGAGTATCTTAGACAAAAGATGAACATAAGGATTTCTACAGTGCTTTTTTACATACTAGATATTGTTCTAAGTGTTTGACATGTTGCATCACAAAGGCTTTTTTCTTCTTCTCATTTTGCAGAGTGATAAAACAAAGCTAGAAATAATGGAACCAAGATTCAAAGCCTGACTCCAAAGTTTGTGCTCTTAACCTCTCAACTATATACTGCCTCTCAAAGGAATAGACTAATTATACAAAATTATGAAATAATTATACCACAAAGGATTGTTGAATTCCTTGTGCCATAATTTAACAGGGGCACTGATAATAGGAGAGTTTCTAAAGATGCAGGGTAAAAAGTCTAGAAACCATGGCAACTGAGTATTGGAGGAACCAGAAACATCCAGACTCAAAAAGGGAGGACTCTAGTGTTCTGTAACACTGTAGGACAACTATACTTATCAATAATATATTATATAGTTTCAAATAGCTATAAGGAGGATATTGAGAGTTTCCAATACAAAAAAATTATAAATGTTTGAGATGATATTACTTTAATCTGACAATCACTATACATTGTATGTATCAAAACATCACTATGTATTCCATGAATATGTACAATTATTATTTTTCAATTAAAAATAAATACTCTCTTTAAAAAAGTGAGAACCTTAGAGGGAAAATATTTAAGGCTTTCACAAATTTGAAGGAAAAATGGGAGATTAGATTTTTTCAAAATATAGTATCATTAAAGTAAATATTTTAATTTTCTCTCTACAAATTCTCAAAGTTCCACCTGGAATTATAAATGGTAAAAAGTATAAGTTATGCCTAAATAATTGTATAGTCTCATATCCCACAAATTATTTTACGGTGTTCAAATTTAGTTTATACTTTCTAATTAGATAAAATCCATTCTGCATCCTGAAAAATGTAACTATTTCTGGCTTTTAGGTCATTCCACAATCCCTGCTCTGGAGTTAAGAGTGTTGGTTTTTGTTAGTTAACCTCTAATTAAGCTATCTGCTCAGACCTCAGGATTTATTTTTAATTGAAACATCTATTAGTGCCCTGGCAGAATAAGAAGCGGAAAAGAAGCAAATTGATGAGTATCTTCAAAGAATTACACTAGAATCAGAGTAAATGTTGAATGGCAAGATTGAATTTTAAAGGTTTGCAATTCTGGTTTATCAAAGCTAATGGAAGAAGAAAGATGAGACCAGAGCAAACACGGAAGACCTGACCGGAAAACTAATGCTAAGGTGAAACTCCCAGGGCACTTCTGACAGGTGGATTTTATGTAAAATCAAAAATTCAAGGTATTTCCCATTTTCTTTTGGATTTTCATTTCTGCTTTGCCACCTTATATGATGCTTGCAACGTCTATACTTGTTGTCTACTATTGGAAAATATTTTTTTAGGGACATAAAAGGAGAAAACATACTATGTTTGCATTCTAGAAAAGTTCATTGAATGCCTGAAAGAAGAAAATGATAAACTCAAAATGTAAGTAACTGACACAGTTTATTTTGAATATATTAGGAATAATTTTACTAACTTATGAATTTTTTGAAGACATATATCTTTTAGTCATTTGTACATGCCAAATGTTGCATCTATAAAAGAACGCGAAAAAAAAATCCTTAAAATGTACTTTAAATGATGCATGTTGGTCATTAAACTGAATTTATATACTAAATACACCATCTGTTGAGACCGGAGATATATTTTCAGAGTTTTCTTTTGTTTAGCTTGTAGGATAGACTTTGATTTTAGTACTTGAATAAAAAACTGGGGTTCAAATTATCAACTTTTCTATAAGACAATACTGTTCAATGTTTCAAGAGGGAAAGTTAGCAAACAGAAAAACCTTAATAGCATTTTAATGGTTTATTTTGGTAATGACCTAATCAGCATTTTACACAAAACTATCCTTTAAATTAGGCATTAGGTTTTATGCTTGAGAGACTTGAGAAATGCATTCCATTCAATAACTTAAATAAAATTCACGCTAGCAACTCTACTTGCATTCCAAGGAGACGTCCGTTAGTGAGAGTACATATCTGCAAATTATTATTTCATTAGGTCTTTCACTTTCACTTCACCTTCCAAAGGTGTTATCTCTATGGTACATTTTTATTAAAATGATTTTTTTTCTTTAACAAAGACTTCTGAGAGACCTTGATCAATACTTAGTACAAATTAGTCTAAGACTTATGAAGATAAGTCTGGGATCTTGGAGAAAAGTACTCTCTCATTGTTTTGGTGTAGAATATTTTCTTATCCTCCTTTCCTCCCTCCTTCCCTTGCTCTCTTCTTCCCTTCTTTCCTTCCTTCATTCTTTTCTTTCATAAAACCAAGACATGCACATATTTTAAAAATTCAAACAACAGGATATAAAGTAACTAATAAATGTCTCTCTCCAATCCCTTCAATCCCAAAAGCAGTCTGCCATTGTTAATGCTTTACTGAGTATCTTTCTTGAATTTTTTATGCTAATATGCCCATTTATATGTCTATACTTTCACAGAGGATGAAAGCACACACACCCTCTGTATCTTTTTCCCCTATCAGTAATAGAGGTCTACCTCAATTTTCTAACACTGAATAAAAGTCCACTGAAAAACAATCCTTTCTTAAAAGGGCCAGCTCTGAAAAATATTCAAATGTCGGAATATACATAGAGATACATTGTTAAATATAACAATTTTTGAATAAAATTATTTTATTTGCATTCTAAGTAAGTTATTATGGGTTCATGATACAAAATTTAATAGTTGGCCGGGCGCAGTGGCTCATGCCTGTAATCCTAGCACTCTGGGAGGCCGAGGCGGGAGGATCATTTGAGGTCAGGAGTTCAAGACCAGCCTGAGCAAGAGCGAGACCCTGTCTCTACTAAAAAATATAAAGAAATTAACCAGACAACTAAAAATATACAGAGAAAGTTAGCTGGGCATGGTGGTGCATGCCTGTAGTCCCAGCTACTCGGGAGGCTGAGGCAGGAAGATTGCTTGAGCCCAGGAGTTTGAGGTTGCTGTGAGCTAGGCTGACGCCATGGCACTCTAGCCCAGGAAACAGAATGAGACTCAAAAAAAAAAAAAAAAATTAATAGTCATAAAAATGTATGCCATGAAAAATAGGTTGCTTTTCTACTTTCGTTTCCTAGCCAAAAAAGTCCCTTATCCTAGCAACAAGTTATTTAAGCATATTTACATTTTCATATATTTGCATTTTCATTTCTATCCAAATGATAGCATATTACATATGGTATTCTGTGCCTTTTCCACTTAATATATCTTAAGGATAGTTCCATTTCAATACATATGATTCCCCTGATTTGTTCCAAGACTGCAATGCATCCGACTGTAGAGATTTTGACATAATTTATTGAAACATTTTCCTGTCAATGGACAGCTTTCACTAATGCAGATAAACATCACACTGACTATTCTTATTATATACATTATTTCACACTTGTGAAACTGTCCCTGAAGTGTAAAGTCCTAGAAGTGCAATTTCTGAGTTGCAATTGCAAGCACTGTGGAGGACTGCTCTGCCCAGGGTCTCCCTGCAGAGGTGACAGTGGCAGCTGGGTGAGGCTATCTAGGCAGTGGTTGTGGGTGACCAGGCAATGGGCATTTGCTCAAACCAGGTCCAGGTGTAACGGTGGCTCATGGCTGGGGGCTCCCTGGCAGAGTGTTGGATTTTGGGGTGTGTCTGCTAGGCCAGAGGCAGTGGTGGAGACTCAAGGGTGGGATCTTGGGGTTCAGGCACAGTGCTGGAATCTCAGGAGCAGTGTCACATGCCCAGCAGAAGCTCTGGAGCCATAGGGGTGGAGGCCCAGGCCTGGATGCAGCAATATCCTCAGACCCAGAGCTGAGGACGGTGGAGGCAGATGCCAGGGTTTTCTCCCTGCCTAGGTCCCACTCAGGTGGCTTCCCAAGGCCTCCCAGGTAGTGGCTGTGGCACCTCAGGCACCTCCTTTGCTCAGATCCCACACTATGGGAAGGGCAATCGGCTCCCAGGCACAGGGAAGTGTCCGCTGTGCCTGCTCCCTCCCTGACCCTGCAGAAGCAATAAAAAGGCTACTGCTGCAAAGTCAAGTCCCAAGCAGACCTGGCACTGTGCACCTGAGAGCGCAGGATGGCATCAGCTGTAGAGACCTGGGATTGGCAGCCACCAGACCCCTGCTGTTCCTGCTCTCCAGTGCAATGTCGCACAGACTCTGAGCTCCCCCATCAGTCCAGAGGTCTATGGCGGTGGAGGAAGCCCCCTCACAACTTGGGCCGCAGTGCCTGTGGGGTGAGAGTGGGAAAAGCGCCTCCTGCTCTTTCCCACGTGTGAATGCTTTCCCACAGACTCCTTCAATCCTGACAAATGAATTGCGCTGCCATCTTCTTCACTTTGAGTGTCCTGTCACACATCCTTTCTCTGGGGTTTTACAAATGTTCTTTCTGAGATGAGCCATCCGTAGGTAGGCCTCCGCCTTCACCTTTCCTTCCTCTCCTTGGGAGTGGCATGCACACAGGCTGCCTCAAGTCCGCCATCCTCTGCGGTAAAGATTTCCTTGAATTTTTTAGTGTTCAAAAACTTTGCCTGTTACTTTAGGACTTGAATGAATGTTTAGGTTCAAAATGATCAAATCAAATTTTCAAAATTTTGTAAGAATTACTCCTCTAAATTCCAGAATTGAATGTCACTAGGAAGAAGTTTAAGACTAATACCATTTTTGTCCACTCAGATGGATGACTGAAGAATTTTCTCTGCATGCTCTAAAGAGTATTTTTGTTTAAATTATAGAACTTAAAACATATCTATAAATAATACACTTATGTTTCATGATTTGAGTTCTCTTTTGCAGATTTTTTTGTGTTAAGGGTACTTTTGATAGAAGGCTGAGGTCAAGGACATACTGCCCACTAGCAGTCTTCCTTCCAATTTTATTTTGAAATCTCAATGTAACACAAGGTTTTTTGTGTGAAGTGTGTTATTTTAGATTTTACTTCTCCTCAGTCAGCAGAGATTGGCAGCTGCATGCTGCTCACACTGCAGACTTCGTGCATTTGCCACACCAATAGTGATTCAATGTGATTTATCATTAGCCTATTCTACTAAGCTTTTTGTTGCCTTATTGGATATGGAATGCTCTCAATTTCCTAAAATATGTATAATGCCTTAGATAAAAATTACCTAACTTAAATTGACATACTATTGCTAGGCTACTAAAATCAACTTTGTTCACATATTTTCACAGTATTGCACCAGAAACTGAAACATAATTCTTACTTAAAAAGTATATTTTATTGCTTTAATAATAAATATTGCTGATAGTTTCTCATTTTAAAACAGAGTAGTCCTTAAAATCGAACATATTATTAATATGAAAAAACAAAAAGGAATGAGTAGGTATTGACTCATGGTCACACATATTCACTGGTTACCCTTAGCAATAGAGCTGAGGTCACCGGGACCACTTCCACCTAGACAGGTGTACATTAGGAACATGTAGATTATCCATAGGGTATTTGAGCAAAAGAAAACTTTGTAAAGATATATATCATCCAGGTTATGAGTACTTTAGGGAAAGGGACTAGTTCTCATATCAATTTTGCAAAAAGAAGTGTTTTAAAACAATCAAGTCAAAAATTAATACAGCAAACACCCCTCCTAAGAAAACATTAGCTGGATTTAGCAAATATTTCTGTTTTGTCATTCTTTATTTTTCATAAAGAAATAAAAAATAATTGATAAAATTGATTTTTCTCTTATTTTCATTATCAATTCCAGGAATCTCTCCCTGTCACCCCTGAAAAAATCATTGTTAGAAATTTGGTTTGTATCCTTCCAGTCTATATTTTTTTATTTTTTAATATATTAGTTCTTAAACTTTTTGCGCCTAGACTCCTTTATTCACTTAAAATTATTAAGGAGTCTGAAGAGTTTTAGTTTATGTTGGTTATATTTATTTATACTTGCCATATTAGAAATTAAAACTGAGAAAATATATTTACGAATTTAAAATAAATATATAAAGTAACAAACCAATAACATGTTACCATAAATAATATTTTATAGATAATAATTATTTTTTATAGTTTTACATTTTTAGAAACATTTTAAATGTCTGGCTAAATACAAGAAAGCAGGACTCTCATATTTGCTTCTGCATTTAGTCTGTTGTGATATATGGTTTTAGTTGAAAATTGTGAAGAAAATCTGGCCTGACACAGATACCTAGCTGGAAAAAGGATTTCTCAGACTTCCTAAGGGGATCACATGAGCTCCAGGAGTTCTTGGACCTTCCTTTGAGAACCACTGTTTTAATTATATATACATTCATTTGTAAATAATATGTAAGATTTTGTTGCATAAATTAAAATTTATTGAAATGATAGTGTAGTGTATAAACCGTTATGTAAATTTTTTGAGCTCCATCAGGTTGATACATACTCATATTTATCGAACAGCTCTATAATAACTCACACTATGGTATTATTGGAGGGATAAACAGAGGCACCAATGAAACAGATCAGAGAGCACATTAAAGAAATCTGGGCTTATGTGGGAACCTGGTTTATGATGGAAAAGTAATGGTCTATCTGATTAGCATTTATGCTACTCAGCCTCCAGTTGCTCAATAGGTGTAAGTGTTAATCATTATGAAAGAAAGGAAGATATAGAACCGTGGAAGAAGCAAATCTAAAGTAGATCAGGTGCTGAACGGGAGAACAGAGACAAGTAGTGCAGATGATGCCGATTCTTGCGAGATTACCACCGCTGCTGTCATGGACCACAGCCACTAGCAAACATCTAGCCCCCCAGAAAGTGAATAGCTGACTTAATATGTCATTTCTTTGATTTTTTTGGTTCTTTTTAATTTGTTTTTTAAGGTGTATATATTTAAGGTGTACAACGTTATGTTTTAATATACATATATATAGTGAAGCGATTACTACAGTCAAACAAATGAACATATCCATCATCTCATAGAGTTACCTTTTTCTTTTCTTTCCTTTTTTTTTTTTTTTGTAATAAGTACACCTAAAATCTACTCTCTTAGCAAATCTATTTTCAGCGCATCCTTCAGGGAGATTGCTTGGGGGGCTATGTGAACTAGGCCAAAAATAAAAAAAGAGAGACACTGCTGCAGTTGTGCGACTAGCAGATTGCTTACTGAACAGTAAACTACTTACCAGAAGACAATTTCTCATGCCAATTCCCTCTAAAACACCCCATTTATTTTTAGATGTTTTTGAGTTGTAATTCTGTTTTTGACACAGAAGATAACTATTCCAAACCTCCACTGTATTCTCTCTCTTAGTAAATAGCATATTTGAAGGAATTGTTCTTGTTAATAACCTAATCATAAAAATCAATTTTTAAATATTCCATTAACTATGTGATCATTTAGGCAAAATGAATCCCTTGTCACATCTGTCAGGTCACTGTCACCTTTTCAGTGAGCAGAGTGGCATGCAAGGAACTAGCATACATTTCCAGAGGTAATTGTTACTCGAAAAACAAAACAAAAACTTGCTTCTCAATTTATGACATTTAAAAGCAATTTCTAACAAATGATGTGAGAGTGATTAAAATACTCTACCTGGGTGTTATACTAATTTATCTGTCACCCTTCTCCTTTATCCCACATTTTAAAAAGCCTAGTGGATTTCAGACAGCTTCATTAAACTTTATCCTGTTCCCCAAAGTGACTTAGGAGTGAAGTGGTCAAAAGGGCCAAATTGTGAATCTCCCATTCACACTTCGAACAGAATAATTCTAGTCTTAACTGATTTATATGTGAGGTTTGGGGTAAATTTATATATTAAGAAAGATTTTCTTGGCTTGAAAAAATTAGATTAAAAAAATGAAAAACACTGACCAAAGTATGAGAATCACTCTCTCTCTACATTTCTACCTATATTAATTTCTTCCAGTAAGACAGACATAAATGACAGATACTAATGCTAACTTTACTAAGACTAACTTTTTGACATATTGAACATAGTGAGTATGCTATCTTCCAGGCACCATTTTACCCACAGTTGTTTCAATGTGAACAAGAAAGACAAAATCTCTGCTCACAAGTAGCTTCTACTCTAGTGAAAGCAGACAAAGAAATACGAACAATAAATAAGGAGAGAAATAAGATAATTTCAGCTAGCATTAAAGGATGTGATGACAATAAACGATAATAAACTAATATGTTAGAGAATAATAAAGTAGGACAAGAACCATTTTAATTGGTTGATGATCTCTTTATAGGGGAAGGGCACTGAAATTAACTGAATATTCAGATATAGAGTGCTGGCTATGGTTTTTATAATTATTTAATCTCCAATAATAACCTAGAACAAAAATGTAGTGCAATATCATTAAATATGTAGCTAAGTGCTTTTATCTCTGTGGAATGAATGAAGATTATGAACTGGTGATAGCCATTATTTAATAAGTTGACTAGACAGATAGGATAATTTGAATAAAAAGAAACAAGTGTGATCCCTTACTGACTCCAGTCTTATCACATGTTCTTCTGTAATACCTCTGGCAATTTGGGGGTGACAAGAGTGAGGCTAACGGCATAAGAGTGAAATTTATGTTCTCTTTTCTAACCCTGAGGGAAAGACCCATGGCCAACCCACATACAAGATCTAGTTCTGTAAGTGAAGGAAAGGTCTTGTTTAAACTCAGACAGACAAACCCTGTCTGGCCTCTCCGTAGAAACACAAAGGTTGCTACATGAGACAACATAACAGGTATGTTGCTAAATATTTAGAGCTTTTCCATGGAAGAATCCATAACAATGTGGTGATCCAGAGGGTAGAGTTGGCACAATATACCAGCTCATAAGTGACAAGCAGAATTAGGGTAAAGCTCAATTTCTAGGTTTAGAAACTTGAGTTTCCTGACTTTATTAAAAGACCCTATGTGCCCACTGCTGCAATGAATGGCTTTGGTGTTAAGTTTTGTGAACCCAACTTGTAAATCAACCCTGCAATCTTCACACTGTCTTGATTTTGAAGGTTGATCTTTGGATCTAATGCATCCACAAGGCCCTTCTTCTCCTCATAAAAGTCTTGTGGATTTCTAGAAGCTTGCCCCAGATGCAATGTCTATTTTGTAGAGGACAAAGATATGTCATTCCTTAACAAGGATTTCATTCAGAATTTTAACCTGCGTGGATGTAAACACTAACTCTTTGTACTATATCATCATAAAACAACTTGGTATTCCTGAAGCTGGAAGACCTAATGTGATCAAACTGTATGCTAAAAACCAGACTCCTAGGTTCCCTGAGACTAGGACTACATCTTTGTTTCCCCCAGTACCCAGACAAGCGCCTAGAACAAAGTAGGCATTCACAAATATTCAGTGACTAAATAAATGTACAGCTATCCATATCAAAAGTTGAAACATTGCATTTTTTAAAACCATTCACAAAAAACATTTCAAATCTCTTTGTGAGTTAATTAAAACAAAAGCTCATATAACTTGCACTTTTTTTTTTACAATTACAGTTGCTGCAAAATTGAATATTAGAAGTTAATAGACAAAAGTGGAATGCTCTTTTCTATTTAATTCTACATTTTCCCTCTTGCACCATTAAAATATACGTCCTGTTGGTTCTGAATTCTCAGACACAGGTGGCATTCCTGCTGACATATCAGCAGTGAGAACAATGCATCAGTCATTAGGAAATTATATCAGACATACGCTAGAACCACTTAGCAGCTGAAACACTGAAGGGACAGCATTAGAGAGGAGAGATAAAAAGGTCTGGCAGAGAGAGAATGTGGATGCATCCCCACATTCCAAACCACCAAGGATCTCAAAAGCAGCTAGGCAAGAGCTTAATGGGGCGCAGTTCAATTTTACAATTAAGAACAACTGTTTTCAAACGAGCCCTAGCATAATGATTAGGCATACTAAATCGAGAATATAAAATTGGATTAGGAAGGAAGGCCTTGAAAAAAGTATGTTCTGTTCTAAGCAACAGGAACATTCACCTCTCTTGAGCGAATATTGTACCAAATGCTGGTTTCTAAAATTTTACAAACATTGATAAGGTAATTTTCCTGGACCAAGGTAGTATTAAAATTTTTAAATACTTTTTTTCATCTTTTGAATACAAGCAAACTGTGTGGGAAATGTGCCTGATTTATGAGATTTGGGGGAAAAAACTATTAGCTATTGCCACAATTTCAAAGATAATCCTTGTTAGCTATTTATATATTTCTTCTATTTCTCCTTCATACATTGTTTTAAACTAATGATTTTTCTAAACTAAAAAAGGAATCTATTAGAGGTCTTTGGAGCTGGCACACATGCTTCTTCTGCCACCATTTACTGCTAATGATAGTGACTACAATAATAATATTTAGCTCAATGCTAATTACTAATTATTTCACATTTTCAATTAATCCTTACACAATTCTATCAGGTAGATATTATTATTAATCTCCATTTTATACATGAGGATACTGAGTTTCTAGAGTTTAAGTAACTTGTCCAAAATTATAATTGGCCAAGCTAAACCTAGAACCTATTCTGCCCAATACCATAGTACTTACTCCAATCACTATGCAACACTGCTTCCCACACTCCTATTGACAGAATATAAATAGCAATATAATGGTTGAAGCTTTTGCAAAAGACACAGTCTTATAAAGCATGACTAGTTCATTTGTCCATTTTTTTTTTAATTTTCAGAATATTGTTGCAGTATTATCATACCATCAAGACATGGATGCTGCGGTACCAGAAGACGAAAATGCACAGATTAGAGATAGCCCTAGCAATCATTGCCTACAACCTTAAAGTCATCCTAAAATTTTTGTCTTTTTACATATTCCACCTTCAGTAAGTTTTGTAGGTTATTATTTAAAAATATAACTCAATCCAGTCACTTCATACCACCTCCTTCATTACATCTCTAGTTCCAGCCACTATTGTCTTCCTCTGAATTATTGCAATGGCATCTCAACTTATCTCTCTTTTTGACATTTACTATTCTCTATCTTTGCTCCAAGCATCTTGTCTACCCAGCAGCCACTGTTTCTTTTCAAACATAAGAAAGATCATTGAATCACCTGAACAAACTCCCCAGTCTCTTCCCATTACAATTCATCCTTTTTTCTTCAATTTCAAACAAACTTAAATTTATGTAAAATGTTCAAGTTCCATACTAACAATATTTTTCCTAAAACATTTTAAAATAAGATACTAACCTACCTGATACCCCATTAACCCCTGAATACTTAAAAAAAGAGACATTCTCTTATGTAATCAGAAAGCAATACATGTAACCTAAACATTTGTACCCCTGTAATATGCTGAAATTTAAAAAAAATTTAAAAAACAGTATAATCGTCAATATCAGGAACTAATGTGGCATTGACATTACTACCATCTAATCTACAGACCTCATTCAAGTTTCACCAACTGTTTGAATAATGTTCTTCTAGCAACAGGATTCATCTAAGGAAACCGTATTGCATTTAATTTTCACGTCTCTTTTGTTTTCTTCTGTCTACTATGGTTCTCAGTTTTTTATTTTTCTTTTTTCTTGACTTTCACATCCTCAACACTTTGGAAGGTTTTGAAGTTATTTTACAGAATGTCGTTTTATTAAGGTTTTAATTCTGTTTCTGCACATTCACATTATGCTTTTATGGAAGGAATATTATAGAAGTGACAGCATGTTGTCACCTGCACCCAATCAGGTAATATATAATTTTGATTTGTCCCATCACCAATGATGTTATTTTGGTTATTTGATTAACTTATTCATGGTACAGTTTCTATTTTTATCCTTGCAATGAATATGTTTTATGGGGAGATACTTTGAAACTGTGTAAATATGCCATCTCTCATCAAACTTTTAATTTACAGCAGTATGGATCCATGATTTGCTATCTCTTCAGTGAGTTGTAATATATAAATAGCACTTACTTGGGTGCTTAAAAATGGGAGATTTTCAAGCAGGTTTCTGTGACATTTGATATGTCACCATATCACCCTTGGCACATTTCTTTGCTTGGTGGCAAAATAAGATATTCTAGACTCATCTTGTACTTCCCCTGCCCCAGACCTAGAATAAACTATTTCTCTAATAAGCCCTTGTTTCTTTTAGTAAAAAATGGCATTTAGAAGCTAAGATCTGGATGCTAGATGTGCTCATTGCTACTGAGGTGTTGCTACTCCCAACCATTCTCAGTGGATAGAAATAGAGAATGTATGTGTGTAGGTACACTTACACACACATACACACACACACACTCTCTTACATCTATATAAATATTTTAACATATACCTATACTTATTAAAAACCATGAATTCACACTTATATCTAATTACAGTAGAGATAAATCTGGTTCCCATTATCCTCACTACATTTACTTATTGTATTAATGCCCCTCTGTAATAAATCTGCCTTTGCTTCTGCTGCCCCTTCCACACCACTCTGGGCTCTGACATCCCACACTGGGCCGCCACTTCACTTCACATGGAATCCCCTTTCTTCCCTTTGGGCTCCTTACTCCATGTAGGCTCCTCCATACTACTTCTCCCATCTCTCTCATCTCGCTTGGCCTAGGATACCCCACATTATTCAGTGCCCCTACTGGGAACATCTCCCGGTCCTGCTTAAGCTCCTACACCTGCTCTGATCCATGCATGGCCCACTCCCCCAGGAGCATGTGCCTACATTGCTCTGGCCCCATTCCCCCGAAAGGCTTTAGTACTGAAATGTTCAGAAAGGGAAGAGGAAGAAGAGGGAGGGCTAGAGATTAATAACAACTTGAATTAAAGACAATGCTCTTACTTGGATCTACAAGGTGCCTCGTACATTGGATGATAGCTAAATTCCATCATCATTTCCTACTTTTTCTCCCCACTCTTGCCATAAGCTCATCTGGGAGTTCCTTGAAAATACCAAGCACAATCTTGCCTCAAGATCTTTGCAATTATTATTCCCTCTGCCTGGAACATGCTTCCCCAAAATTCCTTTCAGCCTCACTCCCACCCCACCCAACACAATCATTCTCTGTCAGCTCACCCTGATTTATTTGAATTGCACTTTTAACTGCCTCATATTAGATTATATGTGAATTTGTTTATCTGTTCCCTTTAACTAGAATGTAGTTAAGCTCTATGAGGACAGGGATTTTGTTTGTTTTATTCAGTGCTGTATTCTCAGCACTTACAAGAGGTCTGGTACAAAGTATATAGTTCCTCAATATATTATTTAGATAAATAAGTGATAGAGGGCTCTTCAGCCCCTGGCTCTGCCCATCAGAAGGTTTTTATCTTTGAACCCTTCCCTTGTGCCTGTGTTTATCTATCTCATTTTCCTACCTGCTAGCTCTTTTCTGCTCTCCCTGTACATCTGTGTCTGTTCAAGCCTTCTTGACTGACCTGTGTTACTAGACATCAGGCTCCAGATTTTGAAGCACTTGTATGGTCATCCTCTGTAAGAATCCCATCTGTGAAAAACACTTTCCTCACTTTTTAGCACCTTTCAGGCCTAGAAGGCTAACTGCATCGGCCAAACACGAAAACCGATTTACTCATCAGAGATAAGAATGTTCTTAACTATGCAAGAATAACTACTGACTACCTGGATGGATATGATTATAAACCAACAAGTCTTCTCTTCTCTTGATGTAGCAAACACAAAAATATACAATTTGGCCTTCAAGGAGCATTCCCTTACAAAGCCATAGTAAAAGTCTTCTGCTTATTCAGTGGACAATGGTTTCTCTTCCTTCCAAGCTTTCATATACGTTGTTCACTTCCCCAGAACATTCCTGATTCATCTATATTTTCAGATTTCAGGTTACACATAACTTCTGCAAGGTACTTTACTTGATGCCTATATAAGGTTAGGGATCTTTGCTGTATTTTCCCTTGGCTCTTTGCACTTCTTACATCGTAAGATATTATTTTACTTTTATTCCTTATTTAAAGACTATCTTTATTGCCTGGGCTCCTTTTGATCTTGTTCTTTGCTTTATTCCCAGTACTTTTCACAATGCCTGGTACAGAGCTCTGCTCAGTAAATGTTTGTTGAACGAATGAGTGAAATGCCCAATGATCCTTTAAAAAATATATATTGTTATATCTTTAGAGCCTAGAAATGACAAAAAATAGAGAACCTAAGAGGTATTGGTAGGATGGAGGGAGAGAGAAAGGCAGGAAGGAGAAGAAAATAATCAGATATAGATTTTGATATAAGAAAAGTGTCAGTGAAAATTTAGGAATAAAACTATGATTGCCCTCTCTTTCCGATCATCAATTAGCATAGAAAAGATGAGGGTTCTTTTCCCCAGTTGTTTTCAACATCACTCATATGAAATGTACTTAATTTTTACTGCCCTAGGTTAAAGAGGCATGAAATGTCTGTAATTAAAGATAATGTTTATAAGTGTCTCCAGTGATGTTTGAGATATATCAAATAAAGAAACTGATAGTAGTAATAATTGAGGTCATATATTTCCTCCTGAAACAATGTGTATGTGCATTCCATAGATAGTATGTGGCCTAAGTGCTTTTTAATGAGCAAAACTGTTAGCTAAAGATTTCAATTTAAATTTTAATATTGTAGGGAAATTTAATTACTAAATCCTATCAAGTATATTCAGAATATTTCAATAACCGTTTTAAGAGTGTCTTCAAATCCCATTATTAGCAAAAATTTCCACATTCAATTTCAAAGTAAATGGTCTCTTTACCACAGCTAATTTTAAAACATTTTTATATACCATAATGAGTATTGTTTTGATTTATCTGTGTGAAAAATTTAATAGATTAAGAATGCTAGATTAAGCAAAATAAAGAAATGTTATGTCCATGTATAAGTTTTTCAGTGTTGCATTTTATTTTTAGTCAAAATCATAAAAATGTTTAATTTTAGTTGCAAAAGCAAGTTATTTTCAAATATTTTCATTTTTTGAGACAGAGTCTCATTCTGTTACCTGGGCTAGGGTGTCGTGGTATCAGTCTGGCCCACAGCAACCTCAAACTCCCGGGCTCAAGCGATCCTCCTGCCTCAGCCTCCTGAGTAGCTGGGACTACAGGTGTGCACTACCACGCCTGGCTAATTTTTTCTATTTTTAGTAGAGATGGGGGTCTCACTCTTGCTCAGGCTGGTCTCGAACTCCTGACCTCAAGCAATCCTTCCACCTTAGCCTCCCAGAGTGCTACGATTACAGGTATGAGCCACTGTGCCTGGCCCAAATAAAATTTTAATAACAGTCTAGAGTCAGCTACTTCAGCCAATCCTACATTTTCAAGGGTTACCACTACTCTAATAAACCCATTTCTGTGTAAAATTGTTAGAGTAGATTTCTCTTTTGGAACTAAGATCCCTGACCAAGACAGAAGCCAAAGTAGTCTTCCCAGAGAACTGACTTTTAAGCCTATGTCTGAAGAGTAAGAACGTTTAGTCCGTGGAATGGTGAGAGGAAGTAGATTCTAGATAATAGGAAATACTTAGATACTCTGCTAAGTAAAAGTAAATGCTAATTTAGAGGAGCCAAAAAGAGTTGAGTATGGTTAGAATAATAAGGGAAGGGTGAGATTGACTTAAATTGGATAGTTCCAGCTCAATGCACTAAGAGCCTCCTCACAAAATTAGCAATTCACTGAAAGGAACAAATCAGGAAATGATCAACTTACCAAATTTATATACTTACCAATGTCTCATTTCTTGCAGTTATTTAGAAAGCTTACCATGATGCCTAATAGATAGATTAGTAGAATGTGGGCAGGTGGTGTCAGATCCTTCAGACTTTTCTCTACAGAAGTTAATTACCTTTCTCCTGCTTGCCTTCCTTTTTACAAAGAATATATTCATAAAAAGAATGTGCTTTTTTAGAGAAACAAATCCAATCTTTGATCCCTGGTTTTTTTTTAATTTTTTTTTAACAAATTGAACTTTTTTTTCATTCTTCCATGTTGAATACATCATTCACTATAATCAAGAAAATATCTTTAAGTTTTGAATAAATAGGCAATTTGGTGAATTTAGAAAATTGGTAAATCCATCCTGCAGCTGTATTGACCTTGTTGGGCTAGAAAAGAGGGAAAAGAGAAATGCAGAATCTTTGGGGGTCCATTTAAAGAACTGAGGGTTGTCTTTGGTGCAAGAGGGAGTTACTGAAGGGTTGTAGGAAGGGGAATGGGGTGAATCACTGAAGAGAAGTACTGTCAGACTGCAGCGGAGAGCACTGGGCCTGAAGACTGTGTGGCTGTGACCCTCAGTGATCCCCAGAGACGGATATAAGAGAGAGACAATCTCTGCATATTTTTTCTTATATTAAATATGAAGATTTAAAGTAGTTTTTTTAACTAATTAGAATAACTAGCATCGAAGCATTATGAAACTCTCTCGAGCAAAGCACATGGTAACAGTAATTCTAAGAATGTTAAGCATCTTCTGATTTCAGAATATAGCTTCCCATGAAATCAGGTTCTTCCATCTCTTACTTGTAGATAATATTACTATTCTCAAGTAGACCCTGAGGAAGGTTCTGTAATGTCATAACACTGTCCCCCAAATTTCCTATAAAGTTAGGAAAGGCTGTGTTAATAAGTAGGTTCAAAGACTGGACAGTTACAAGAATACAAATGTCCAACATGTTTCCAAGAGTTTAGTACCAGAAAGAAAAAAAGTTCAAAGCAGAAATAAGTAATTTCTTTAGAACAGATGAGATTTAAATATAAGAATAGTCAGTGGAAAGTGAGAAACCGAAAGACGCAACAGAAATAATAGATATTTAATGACGCTGGGCCTATACAGCAGTCAGGAAATCATGCAATTCAGAGCAGAGGTAAGGCTTTGAAAAGGAAGGAAAACAAGAGAAAAGGAAAGGTAATTAACTTCTGTAGAGAGCTTTCTAAATGCTAAATATGATGCTTGGATTTATCTATATTTACCTTTACTCATCCAACAACGCTATTAATTATTAGATTTTACATACTATCCAAATTGTAATGTTAACGGCATATGTTTTATGTTTCAGACATTATTCTGATTAACTCATTTAAGCCTGATAACAACCAGATAGGCATTGTCATTGACATTTTGCAGATGGGAAACCTAAGGTAGTGAAGTCTTCCTAAGTATCCTAAGTTAGTATTCAGACTAAGTTTTATCTAATTCCAAGATTCCTTTTAAGGATAAAATAATAAAGTAAAGTAATAGACATTTAGAGGGAATATTATTCTGAAACCATAAACTCCCTGTAAATTATATTGACCAACAACTCCCTACCCTTTAACTCAACGGTATTCATTTCTGTAGGCGGGGTATACAAATGCTATTTCAAACAGAGAGGTCATTGCTTAGCCTTGCGTTTCAATTTAGATTCTTTTGTAAAGTCCTTAAAAGACATCATCTTGAAAGTCAGGCTTTATGAAGAAGAATAAAAAAAAGAATTCTTAAGTTCAAAAAATTCACTTTACATATCAAAAGCAAGGCTCAGATGTCTGCATTTACAGTTTTACTATAAGGCACAATACAGAAAGGATAGAAGATATGATCTATAAGATAAGTGAGTTTTTGTCACATGGGAAGAGGAAAAGCCACTTTGGTGTTTGAAGGAGCTTGCAGAGAAGTGGAAGAGAATAGAGTAGGGACAAGATGATTCTGCTTCCCAGGGTGACTAAAACTCTGCTTTAGAGAAACCTGATAATTGGAGATAAAACCAAATAACATGTAATATTGTATCTAACCAGGGAGGTTTCCCTAAAACTATACCTCTTGTACGCCCTGGCCATCCGGGAGACCCTGGTGTAAGAAACGGCCCTACAGGAACCAATGGGCATGAAGAGAATCTGGCTTAGGATAAGGAAATCATGGAGCGCAGGCACCTAGTAAATGAAGGCTATGGCCCGGGTCACAGATTTGCACAGTGGGTGCCAGAGAAATATCTACAGGACTAGACAGGTACTGCAACGCGGGCTGGCTGCATCAGCTACTCAGTGACCTGCCCATACAATCCTTGTACCAGAATCTTCTGCTGCTATAAGGAATAATCCTAGTTTCACTAATCAAAATAATTTAAATTAAAAAATGAATAAATAAAACCTCTCATTTCAATTTGAATGTTAACAACATATTAATCAAAACTTAAAATTCAAGTGACAGATGTTCAATTTATGTTTTTACATCATTTTAAAAGATCCATATATCTATAAATTGTCAGTTTATGTGTGTGTATGTGTGTGTGTGTGTATGTGAGATCCTTTGGTTAAGAAATTATAAATTGAAATAAAAAATAAGCAGAAGTAACCAAACTATATTTCTCTGTCGTCCTCAGATATTTCATTTTGATTCACAGAAATACTGGGCCAAGGACACTAGGGTATGCAGACAATTTCTAGATGAATTTAAAGAGACTTGCTATATCAATGACTGTTAATTCAAATGAGGTCATACCAAACAACTTTCTCAACTATTCCCAAATTCAGGTTAGACAATGACTCCAGGCCACCTGAGACCAGATGCTAGAGGAGGAGAATTATTAGCTTTATCACTAAGTAAATTTTCAGCATCTCCTGTCCTAATTAAGAATGAATACAGCAGCATCAAAATAAGCACATCCATGTGCTCTAAACCTGATTTTTAAATCCAGGGCACACTGCCTCTTGGAATACTGAGATTCTACCTAATTCAAATCAATAAAAGGAAACAGTTATAATCATAAACAATTTTTGATGATAAAGACAAATTGTAATGAATGACCTTATTATTGAACTAAGGCTATTGTAAGTTTTAGGAGCTACCTTTTACCTGCTAAGTACCAAAATGTTTATTTAAAAAAATTCATTAATACTTAAATTACTCTAGAGACCCCACCTATCAATCTAAAATCATCATGTGCACAATTTGGGAGATTTGCAGAGACCTTTCAGAAAAGCAAAATTCTAACAGATTAGAATTAGTTTTATCATAACTCTATACTCTGGTAATTTCTAGAGTTTTTCTGTCATGGTTAGAGTGACAGATTCCCTTTTTGAAATATATACAGATAGGCATGCTAGCTCTAAATATCACAATGTTACCAACAATGGGTACCATAAAGATTGCTCTGATCAGCATGCAACCCAGTTAATATTTTGCTGGGTCTATATTTTCTCAGTCTGAGTATAATGCTTGAATCACAAATGCACTAAGTATAGGAGTAGTCAGATTATTTATTTGTTCAAGTAATATTATTTCTAGAATATCCAGCTCAATGTCAGATAATGAGCTAGGATACACCAGTGAACACAACTAAGTCTCTGCTGCTATTCTACTCTAAGTCCAGGGTACACTAAAAGGCATTTAAAAATATTTATCACTAATTATGAAAAGCATAATAACAATTTACCAAACATTAGCAAATATGTAATACTTGTAACAGGCCAACCTTATCACATTTGCCTTCGGGTGCTCTAAACAAGATCTTCTTTCAACTTTAAGAGTATTTGGCAAAATAAAATAATCTAAGTAGGGGAAGGTTTTGAATAATTTAGTTTAGCATATATTTAGGATACAATTGTGCAAGAAAAGCAAATCACCTTAATGTCAACACTGAAAAAAATGACTTCTACTAATAAACCTGATATAGTATTGTTATAGATAATGTTTTCTGAAAACTGAGAAAGAATAAACATTGGTTAAGTGCTGTAACTGAAGTATTAAAACAAGAGCATTTTCAAGTTTTATAAAGCACTTGAAATAGGAGATAAGTGAGTTGTATGCAAAGTTTATACTACTTGACAGGTACTGTTGAAAAACTATGGTGGATGTTCTTCACATTTATAATTTTTTTATAAATATAATTTATATTTGTTCCTTTTTTAAGCTTAACTAAACAATATTCTTCTAATCCTTGAATTTCTGGAACTCCTGTAAATATTTTAAGATAATTCTATTGGGAAATTATGAGGATAACTATCTATCATAGCAACCTTTAACAAATTAGGAAAAAAACTGTTCTCATAATTCAAAACCATCTTATACTACTTACAATTTTACTTCCTTTGCCTACTCAAGTTAATTTTATTTTGACTTTATGGAAATAGGCAAATTTTTTGATACCTATGTCCATAATTGACTTTTATTTCAGAGAGTTTGTATATCAATCAACCCTCTGGGGAAACCATTTATGTTCTCTGACACTTTGTATTTATTTAGTTACTTTTTTATAAGCAAAATGAGAAATTTGGTTTAGACTATAATTTTAAAAATTCCTTCCAGGTTTAAAAGCTCATGACTAATATCACACAGGTGAATGAACTTGCAGATGTGTATTAGATAAGAAAACTAGCACAGAGCCTACCTCAGAAGAGGTGCTTAATAAATGTTTGAAATGAATGAATCCTAAAGAATCATAACATTAACTTGGGTGATCTGATTTTATCAATGGTATGACAACATTAAACATTAAGAAATGCCCCCAAACAGGAAGAGCATAGCCTTCAAACTATGTTTAAAAAACAAGAAGAAAAGACAAGTGTCAACCAAAATAGAATATGTTATTTAAGGAGTTGGTTGATTTAACTCTTTAGGTTAAACAGATTTGCACACTGATGTCACTTTACTGCTAAGAATTTTCATTAGTTTTACCCTTTTCTAATTCTTAAGCATCAAGAGCCCTTCAGTTAGAGGGGGATATATTGAGCATTAGAGATAGAAATAAGAATAAACAAGAAGAAACTATTAATAGTTTATCTTCAATAGATCTGTGTAATTATGAAAGGAAAGTTTATTCAAATATAGTACTAAAAACTCTATAATTTTAAGACTGTTGAATAATTAACAAAATCAAATGTATATTTAACTTTACTTTTTGCTCCAATTTACTCTAATTCATTTAAAGTTTGTTGGAAAAATAATGTAACATAAGTTTATCGGGTAGCTCTACATTAAATTATTTCTCTCACTTGCTCTTTCTTTTTTCATCCTGTTTGAGTGAAGCAGCAAAATGTTGAAATAACAAGCAAAAGTAGAAGTAATCTCCCATGTACTCAGGAATAGTGCCATAAAGTAGATAAATTCTAGTCTTCTTAGAGAGAGTAGGAATGTGTACACTCCAGAGTCTTTTTCTGGAGTGTAGTAAAAACTCTGAATGCTTCTGAAATCCTCTTATCACTTTTCTAAATTTTCTCCAGAATATTTTATTAATTTCTGTTATATACAGGACTGGAGTCATTTGGGTAAACATTCACTCAATTACTTTAAAGTCACTCAAAATAAATTTATCAAAATTTTCACCTTAGAATCAATCATATATAATTACTTAGCATAGCTCTTTAAACATAGTCACAAGTCAATAAATGTATGTTCATCTCATGAACATTTTATTTTGAGGATGAACAAGGCCAAAAGGTAAATGTAGATCAGATGGTTTCTTATTTAATCACTATGTTTTTTCAATAACCTAAATTTATTATTAGATTAGGCAAAAATATTAAGTCATTCTGGAGATTTAAAGATAAAATATCTTTTTTTAACTTTTGTATTTTAAATATATTTTTGGATATCAGTATGTTTTGTATGTTTTTATCTATTAGGTTAGATTAGCAAAATTTTTGCTTTTATAAATTAACATGGCATATTTATTATCAAAAATTGCACTAGGCCCAGACCAAACAAAGATGTTGTGTCACGTAAATATTTTATTTTCTTCATCTCCCACTGCTCTTCTAGAAGCAACATCCCTGGATGAAAATAAAGTAGCCTTAAAGTACAGGAACGTTGCTTCTGCTTCATGTGTTATATGTCTGTTGATATCAGAAGACTAGGATGCTAAAATAACTAAATGATCATGCATAGAGTGCTCAGGAAAGCATCTGGTACATGAGATGGTGTTGCAGGACTATTAGTTATTGCTCGCCAGGTCCTTGGAAAGCTAGCCACAGCATGCCTTTATAGCCTCATGTCCCGATTTTCCTACCTGAACCAACCTATAGACAAGCCACATGGACTAAGCAACATTTCCCTGAGTTTTCAGGTTCTTGGGCCTTCACTCATGCTCTTCCCTTCTCCTAGAATGCTCTTCCATCAATGTGTCCATATGGATAATTCCATTAAGACCTAGTATAATTGTTAAGCTTTTCCTTATTTCGTACCCAACACTCTAGTTGAACAAAATTTGTTTTTAACAATATGTGTATCCCTATTCTTCCAGATTATTTTGACTCTTTAAGTGACTAAACAATGAAATCAGATGATAGAATCTAGATTCTGGTTTCTAAGCTCAAATTTATTAATAATATAGGATATGGCATTGTGACGGTCATGGATTTTTTTTTGTATTGCTACTTCATTTCACATGACATTTTAAAATAGCATCAATTTATATCAATGGGTTGTTATAAAAGTTAGGTAAAACAATGCAAGGTGCTTTGAAATGTAAAATAGCAGAACCTAGGAATTTTTATTTTATTGACTGTAAGAAGATGAGAATATCTTTAGGGGGAAAAAACATGTACCAAGAAGCAAAGGTTAACCTTGAAATTTTAAGGAGAACATCATAAAAAGTCAAATGGATTGAAATAATAAAAAAATATTAAAGTGTATTAAACCTATCCTATCCAAAATTATTATTTTTCATGGTGACAGTTTTATGATTCATAGGTTAACAAAATAATTATGTATATTAGATTATTATATCCTATTGTCAGATGAATATCACGTTTGAATTTTGCCTAGATATTTCACTCTTTTATATGAGATATATAATTTACATAAAAAAATAGTACAGAGAAGTGTTGTACTCCTTGGAAAGAAAAATTGAGCTCAGTGAAATCAAATTATGTGAGGCCTGGGGTACTATGATAGTTTAGACAAAGCTGTGAACACAGAAATTGCAGGATACTGTGTATGTTTGTAAGTTGAGTAGGTACAAAATAAGTTAAGCTGACAATTAGTTAAAAGTCCATTTCAGAAATACTTCTGTGACTTCTGAATCAATGAATGTTTATTTTGCTTACTTTGTGACTCAGCCAAGTTTCAGTATTAATTTTGGAAGCTAGACTACTCAAGAGAAACCTCTCTAAAATTAAGCAAACAGATGTCTGCTGATATCATTTGCTAAGTAATTATTTATATCAAACAATTAGTTGAACTTGTGTAAACAATAACTAGATTTCTAGGCATAATTTTGCTACTGAAATATCCCGTTATATTTTCCTATCAGATGAAAAAGGCAAATATTTAAGGATGAAAAATATCTAATACAATATATGTCCATATTTCGGGTTTCTTTCCAATTGTAACCTTCAGAATCCTTTGTGAATGTGACAGTAAGTTATAATATTGATTATATTGCAAAGACATTTTATACTATTTTGGGAGGGGGGAAGTTCATACCAGACTTAAATATATTTGAGACTCATTCTTGCAAAGACTACAACATGTACGTGTTTTGTATGGTGGTACTCAGAACATTAACGAATCAGGAAAGGCCAGGTGGCCAGAAGCTTCTCATTTTGCTCAGGTATGGAATCCAAGGGTATGAGGCTGGGCTGTGCCTAGGAAGACAGTAAAAGATCGTATGACCTTATATTATGTCCAAAAACCTTATGACATTGGCAGCCACCTTAGGAAATGGTTATTCCTTTCCTGGACCAGAATATCATGGGTTGCTTGTGGGTTGGTAGGT
Organism: Lemur catta; assembly: GCF_020740605.2. Taxonomy (NCBI): domain Eukaryota; kingdom Metazoa; phylum Chordata; class Mammalia; order Primates; family Lemuridae; genus Lemur; species Lemur catta. The sequence goes on along the minus strand of NC_059151.1, from coordinate 6,578,870 downwards.
TCTAGGCTTACACTGTAAAATCAGGGAACAGTTAAGTGGTATGAATTTACCCAGCTCACCAATAAAGATCAGTGTGAGTGTATAATCTTCACAGTGAGTATGTACTAAAACTTCATTAGGAAAAAATGGTTTTGAGTTACTTCTATTTGTAAAAACAAAACGTGAATAATAAACTTAAAATATCAATTTAGATAAACTGTTAAAAGTGGTTTAAACTTAAAGCTTTCTTGAATCAGATTCTGTCTCAATCAAGAAAATTTCATACCTAAAATGAGACTTAACATCTCCCTCTTTCTATTAAGAGTTACCCAGCATTCTTCTCATTTTAGTAGTATCACAGTCATGTGTTTGTAGGCAGAGGCACAAGTTCTTCTGCATGTTGTTTTTTTTCCCTGCACTTTTTTGCTGCACTGGGATATACTTTTCTTGCTCCTTTTTGTTAGATTTACATACAGTGCATGCATCCACCATGCACCTGTAACTACACACCTGCATTTAAGGATTGAGTTTGTCTTGATGTAACAAAATATGCAAATAACAGGGTATCACACATAATAAAGGCATATTTTTTCTCTAACATAACCTTAAGTCAGAAAGCAAGCATCAAGACTAAGCAATGACTTAAGAAGTCAGAGTATAGGCCTTTTAGATTCTCTCAGTTTTTTAAATTTTAAGATGGTTCCTGCACTTTATGGAACCATCAGTCTTTGTCTGTAGGTGAAAGTCAAAAAGAGGACCGGTCAGTCAAATCTGCCCTTTTTTAAAAGAACTTTCAATTTATACTTTCAACTTAACTGGCATTATAGTAGTGGAATATACCAAACACTACCCCAAAGAGAGGTTTAGGATGGCATTTCTAATTAAGCATATGGCCTTTATCAACACAATTGAGGTTTAGCAAGCAAGAAAATAGGACAGGCAACTACCAGTCCATGCTACAGCACCCATGTGAACAGCTAAGTTTATAAGAAAAGCAGCCATAATTTGTTTATTAAAGCAAATCATTTATTTTTTAGGTGACATTGTGTTATTAGACACATGATGATCAACATGACAAGGTAGAAAAAGACCCAAATTCCAGCCTAGACTCCACATAAGCAAATGAATTTAGGCAAATCATGTATTAGGTGATTAAATATGAAATGTCCAATTTCATATCAAAAGTTTAATTTATTATATCTCAAACAAGAACCAGTACAATTAAAAGTATGTGCCTAAACTATCAACAGGTAGCTTGTTTATGCCATCAGCAAAGAAGCCTAGAGAGCAAGTGACGATGAAATCGTGAAAAGCATGTTCTAGAGCTTGTTGAGAATTGAATATTTTTCCTTGCAAGAAGTGGTCCAAAGCTTGGAAAAAGTGGTAGTCAGTTGGGTCAAGGCCTGGTGAACAGAGTGGATGACAATGAGTACTCAAGACCAGCCTCTGCAGTTTGAGCAGTATTGTTTTTTGCAACATGTGGTCTTGCAAGAGGATTAGCCTGTCTCTATTGACCAATCTCAGCTGCTTAATCACAAGCATCCTCATCATTTCATCCACTTGGTTGCAGTAGACATCTGCTGTAATTGATTAACCAGGTTTCATGCAGCTATAGTGGATAATACAAGTTCTGGACCACCAAACAGACACCATTAATTTTTTTGATGAATATTTAGTTTTTGACTGTGTTTTGGCACTTCATCTTTATCCAACCGTTTTGCCAAATGCTTGTGATTGTCAAAAAGAATCCATTTCCTCTGGGTAAATGCCTAGTAGTGGAATTACTGGATCAAATGGTAGGTCTACTTTTAGTTCTTTGAGGTATCTCCATACTACTTTCCATAAAGGTTATCCTAGTTTGCAGTCCCACCAAGAGTGTGTAAGTGTTCCTTTCTCTCTGCATCCACACTAGCATCTGTTATTTGGGGACTTTTTGATAAGAGCCATTCTCACTGGAATTAGGTGATTATCTCACTGTGGTTTTGATTTGCATTTCCCTGATGATTAGAGATGCTGAACATTTTTTCATGTGTTTGTTGGCCATCAGTCTATCTTCACTTGAGAAGTTTCTGTTCACATCTTTTGCCCATTTTTTAATGGGGTTGTTTGATTTTTTCTTGCTGATTTGCTTGAGTTCTTTGTAGATTCTGGTTATCAGCCCTTTATTAGATGTACAGCATGCAAATATTTTCTCCCACTTTATAGGTTGTCTATTTGCTCTATTGATAGGGTCCTTGGCTGTGCAGAAACTTTTTAATTTTATCAGGTCCTATTTATTTATTTTTGCTGTTGCTGTGATTGCTTTGGGGTATTCTTCATAAATTCTTTGCCTAGGCTGATATCTATAAGAGTTTTTCCAACATTTTCTTCTAGAATTCTTATAGTTCAAGACATTTTATTAAAAAAACACTTGCGCTGGAATGTTTATTGCAGCACAATTCAAAGTCGTGAAGATATGGAAACAACCCAAGTGCCCGTCAATACATGAGTGGATTAATAAAATGTGGTATATGTACATGGAGTACTACTAAGCAATAAAAAATGGTGATCTGGTATCTTTTGTAACAACCTAGATGGAACTGAAGACCATCCTTCTAAGGGAAGTATCCCAAGAATAGGAAAACAAACATCACATATACTCAATACTAAATTGGAACTAATTGACCAACACTATATGCATGTATGGAAGTAAAACTCAATGGAAATCATGGAGATGGGAGCTAGGGGATGGTAAATTGACACCTAACAGGTATAACGCACACTATCTGGGTGAAGGGGCGCACTTAGATTAATAACTTTGACTTAAACTGTAGAAAAGCAAAGTATATAAGCAAAATGTGTGTATTCCCATAATATTCTGAAATAAAAAAAACAGGACTCCATTTTTCATCACATGTAACAACATGGTGTAGAAATGGTTTGGCTTTATGTCATGACATTAAAGAAAGGCCAGCTTCGGGACGATTTCTCTTCTGATGCTTGTTTAACTCATGTGGACCAATCTATCCAGCTTCTTTATCTTGCCCATTTGGTTTTAAACGGTCCAATATTGTTGCAATAGTGATGTCAAACCTTGCTGCTAATTCACACATAGGTTGAGATGAATCTGCTTCCACTACAGCTTTCAGCTCATCATTATCCACCTTGGTCTCAGGTCACCTATATGGCTCATTTTCAAGATTAAAATCACTAGAAGAGAACTTCTCAAACCATCGATGTACTGTGCATTCATTAGCCACATCCTTCCCAAACACTTCATTGATATTTCAAGTTGTCTGGGCAGCATTAGTTCCACAACGGAACTCATAATAAAAAATAACACGAATTTTTTGCTTATCTATGGTTTTAAAAAAATGGCTCTAGAAAAATTTGAAAGATAATCATAAGCCAAAACATGTATTTGAAAGAATGAGGATGCACCTTTACAATAAAAAAAAACCAAGAAGTGTCAAAGTGAAATATCAGAGATATGAACTGTCAAACTTAGCACCTCAGGAAATAGGACATTCCATACTTAATAACCTAATATATTCCATAAACCACAATTTCCTCAGTTCACACTTTCACCTGTAAACATTAAGTGAACAGTCAAATAATTGAAAACATAATCAAACTGTCCACAAAATGCATATGTAATCATAATTCAGTTTAAATGTTTACATAAAGTAAGTTTTATGATACAGATTGCTTTGTGTTTAATAAATACAAATATAACATTGGCAACTATCATATTTTCCAAATCAATTAGAATGAATGAATGAAATACACCAGTTATTAATTGAGCACACTATATCTTGTCATATAATTTTTACACTTATTCAAATCTGAGACATAAACACAATTATCAGTAAATAACAAGTAATGGCAAAAATACATTCACATATGAGATAATTTATATTTTATCAACATTCATATTTGTACTGTGGGGGTAAAGACTAGCTTAACATGCCATACTAGTATTTTTAACACCACGGTATTTTATTTTCTGTCATCTTTTATGTGTACCACTTAATATCTATAATTTTCTCTGCTTTAACATTTTATCTTGTCTTTGTAAATTCCAACAGAAATTATTCAAAACTAGCAAGTTGAAAAATAATGTTTACTTTGCTATTTATTATAAAGAAATATTTTTCAGGTTCTAAAGAAATATTTCTGCCCAGTAGAGTGAAGAAGTGAAACTAAAGGAAATAAAAAAAATAATAAAGGAAAGAAATGAAAGCATTAATTTATGTTTTCATATAAAGTTTCCTGTTAATCAAAGTTCTCATTACATGGAACTAGGTTTTCTGTTAAAAAAAAATTAACAGACTATATTTTCATTGAAAATATATTCTCATGTAACTTTACACTGGTAGCAACATGCCACAAAATGAAGAGGAAAAAAAACTATTAAAAATAACACAAGACACTACTTTGCTTCATAAAACTGACTTATAAATCAGAATGATTATTAAGTATGCTTGGTACATTATTGTATGAAGGCCCATTTTAAAAAATTAGGTGCTCATAAGATGTCAATTATTTACTCATGGCCTAATGAAAAACTTTCCGGGCAATATTCTTCATTAAATTAACTAACATCAGTTTTAAAGGAACATTTGGGTAACACCAAAGAACACGTCTATTTTGATCACTTTTTTATCACCAATATATAGCACAGTGATTGGCTTATAGACAACAAATATTTGCTGAATTAATGAATAAATGAATGAATAAATGACAACTTATATGATAAGCAAAATTTGATGATAATCTTTGTGTGAACCAATATGCCCCTTGCCAAAATCATTTATGACTTTAATACAACCAAATTTCTTTATTATATTTAATTATTAGAGATTGCCTTACATCTTTATTTGATCTCCATAATAAAATTGTAGCTTTAAAAAAATCTCAAAGTTTTAGCTTTAATGGTTGCCAAAAAATCATGATTATATAATCAAATAATACCATAATTCTTATGGTATTAAGAATCTCTAAGAATTTGATTAAATAGCCTCAAAAATTTTCTCAGTTGTGTTTAAAATTATGTTTTCACTCATAGACAATATAAAACTTCTGAACATATTTATTGGTTCTAATTTTTAAAAATAATTCTCTGTTGTACATTTTTTATGACAAACTACTAAAGAATGAGAGAAATATACTTGTCCTCAATTAGAAAATAATTTTAACTGGAAGAATTCTTCCACTCGTAGGGGACAAATAATGCTTCTCAACTGTGATCCAATAATATTCATATTAGTAACTAATATTTTAAGTTCTCATTTTAAAAGAAAACATGCTATGCACTACTCACAAGCATAACATTATTATTTTTTTTTAGGATTGGTGTTTTCTAATTTTGGAAAATAGTTCCTATCAAAGTACATAATGACAAGAATATGGGAGAGCAAGACAGGTGTCAAGACGGAGCACAGAATGAAAGAACTAATATGGTTTCCATTTCAGTAGGGTCAAAAGTTTTCATCATGGCAATGATTTAATATATGCATTAAAATGGCTGAGATTTTGACAGGCAGAGTTATAAGAGGGCTCATTCTAATCAGAGGAAATAGTATTATCCAAAGAGTGAAAGTGTAAGTTGCTGAGGCCCAGGGAACATGTAGGAAAAAGACAAAATTGAAGCTAGTCAGGGGCAAGTTAGTGACATCTCAAATGCTAAAATTCAGATAAATCCTTAATCTAACAGGCAATAGGAAATCATTGACGATCTTAAGAAGGGAAGAAATATGATCTGAGCTGTGCCACTGAAAGCTTAAACTGCATGAAGGCGTAAGGAGAGAGAATGAGAAGGCAATGGGAAAAGTTAAAAGCTATAGTCCTGGGAAGACATTTAAAGGTAGCGATATTTTTGAGATAGCAAGCCAGTGCGATTTTGTTCCTACTAACACCTGGGTCCTAACTGTCTTGTGACTCTCCTATTATTGTTTCAATGATTTTTAGTATGTCACGTGAATCACAGGAATAAGGGGGTTACTGTTCCACTTTGAGGTGCAAATTGAAATTACTGAAACCCTTAATGAACAAAACTAAAGTCTTGAAAAGCTACGTGTTTGTATGCATGTGTCTCAGTTATAGAGGTGGGGAGAGAAAGAGAGAGGGCTTTAAATTCCCCAATTTTCCCATCATAGGAAAATTTTGGCAAACTGACCACAAAATTTTACTATGGTCCATACAGTAAAGAAGATGTAGTATATGATATTAGAACAGAATTTCCTTTAATAATAACAGGAAGAAAAAGTTTATGGAGTAGGGAGAAAGTGAGTAAATTTGAAGACAATAGTTCTAGAGCAATGATTACAGATTTTTCTGAGAAAGGATCCGCTACTACGATCCCTCTCCACTGAGCCTCAAAAGGACACTGTCTTTTAGGGTGCTCGGTGCCAGCAAGGGTAACACTCATTATGTAAAAATATAATTAGGCAGAGAGAGAGTATAAATGGCACTATTGGTATTAATATATTTTAACCTTCAAATAGCATATTTAATATTAACTGATGAATATTCAGTGATCTGAAAGTGCAAAACACAGTTCCTTTGCTGCTTTGAGTGACAAGCATTCAATACTGATGCTCCTAAATCTAAAACTGTGAAATTTCATCTGATCTAGTACAAATCCTTTTATTTCACAAAGACAGTAGGCTCATTAGATGTAAATATCACAATCAACATCGCATCTTACCAAATCTGGCTTTCTGAGAAGTGGAATATATTGCTTTCAACTCCTGCTCTGTAATTTAGTACCAATTCAAGAAGAAGTGAATAATAAGATCCTCCTATTGCCTAAAAAAAATGCTTTAATCTAATAACTTTTGGAGATCTCCTTTGCCTATTCTCTACTGAATTTAAGGAGACTTTGAAAAAGATGTTTGACTGCTTATTATGCTACCTGTAAGGAAGAACACGCACATGCCAGGAAGATGGGGTTCTCAGATTGGGTGCTATGCTTAGGCCATCAGGTTTGACATTTCATTTGCAATAAAAGTTACAAATGCTAGAAAGACAAGACCCAGCCAAGTGGGAGTAGGTTCTCTAAGTGCTATCCTGATATTACCATATAGATGGAGATATAAATATAAATGAAGCATGCCATCACTTGTTGAATCAGATTGTATTTGCTGTTCAGACAGTTTAAGATTTCTGCATATTGCATACCAAGGTACAAAAAGAAAGCATCTGTTTTCCTTAAAGGCCAGGTAACACATTTAAATCCTAAGAGAAATTAAATAAAATCACTATTGAAAAAATGATAACCCTAGTAAATACAATAGAATAACATATAGTTAGGTGAAGAGCAATGCTTTGTATTATAAAGCTGCTGGACTCATTTGGAAAAGAGGAAAACTATAAGTATTTTAATACTTATTAATTTCCACTTACAGTATTACGCATTTTGTTTCTCAACATTTTCTTGAGATGACTATTAGTACTTCTGCTGAATAAGTGGTTTTGAGCAGCAACAACAAAAGTTTTGGCTGCCCAATATATTAACAAAAACAGATAAATTGGGGACCACTGTGCCTAAAGTAGTTTATTTTTCTACAGGGCAAAGTTATAAGAGAAGCAGAGTGAGGTTGGAAAGAGTGTGGCCGGAGCCGGCAACAGGTTAACTGGGCAAGACTCTCCAGCATAGATTGAACCTTCTTGAAAGAGTCCACTACAATAAAAGATTGAAACTGAAGCCAGATCAATATAAAGGAAGAGTAAATTAAGTATCGGTAAGTTAGTAGGTGGAAGAAAATATAGAGATGAGGAAAGACTTTTTTTTATTAGTGCTATAAGAGTATGTATTGATGGGAAGAAATCATTAGAAGGGATAAGAGGATGACGCAGGAGGAAAAATGATAACCAAAGACATCCCAGAGAAGGGAGGGCAGCAAATGACATCTAGGCCATGAGCAAAGAAACTGTTTTGACAAGCGGGGGAGTATGTCTTGTATTCAACAGGAGGGGAGACAGAAAATGGGTGCAAATGCAGGTTGAATTACGGATTTGGATTCAGAAAGATGAAGAAGTTCCTGTTGTATAGCTTTTATTTATGATTAGTCATCTCTGTTGGACCCTCACCATTGCTCATTATTTCAGAATATTTTAAAGCTTTTCTTAAATTAAAATGTATTCTTTTGATGACTCTAAAAATGCCTTGAGAAAAAAGGGGAATAAATGTGAGATTTGGGTGAGACAGCATTTATGACAACATAAAAAAGTAAATTTCCAAGCATCAGAACAATTGTAAGGTACAAAAAAGTAGGAAATTTTTCATTAATAGACAAAGTAAAGGAGAGAGTAAATGATGATGTAACAGTGGTTTTGTGGAGCAGAAATAGCATCTAATGGTTGATCTAAACATAGCGCCCAAGGATAATTTCATTTTTTTAATGCTTTATTTGTATTGTAATCTATTTTTAATTCTTACAATGGAAAGCTCCAAGTGCATACAATAGTAGAAGAGTATAATAAATCTCTCTTTGTCCATCACCCAGCTTCAACAATTATCAATTCACGAACAATATTCTACACCTAGATCTCAAACTACCTACTCCTTATATTTTGAAGAAAGTCCTAGACATTACATTAACTCATCCATAAATATTTCAGCATTATTTCTAAAAGACAGAGGTCTTAAAAACATTTTTATTACCACATCTTTAAAATATTAACAATTTAATAATATTAAAAATGTCTTACTATGTGTCCAATTTTTATGGATGCTTTTAAACACAATTTTCTATGATTCTAACCAATCATAGAAATCATTCTTGTTTTTGAATTTTCTTTAATAGAAAACTGTCACCCATTCTAAACTGTATATGCTAATTTTTTAAAAAGGTTTATCATTTTTCCTTCCCCTTTAATGCCTTGTTCCCCTTTCTATTTTACCAATTTTGTTTGATAGTTTCACCAAGAGACTAATAGAAATAAAGGGAAATATAATTTCATATTTTCAGATACACAAAGGTGTTGCAAGTAGAATAGAGAGATATTTTGTTCTATATCACCTATAGAACAAAATTAGTGTCATTAGATGAAAATGGGCAAGAGAGATAAGCCTCTCTACATGTTCAGACCCCGAATTATAACTTATATCTAATATCTTAACTGAACCACAGGCTCCTATTTCCAAAGTTCTGTTTGACATCTCTAAATGGATATCTAGTAGGCATCTCAAACTTAGCATGCCCAGCCCTCAAAAACATGAGATATCATTTGAAGCCTCTAGATTTTAGGATTTTTTTTTATGCCACAAAGTTATATGCTGTTTTTACACTAAACATGGGCTCTGGTACCAAACTGCTTAGGATTGAATTCTATTTAATATTAATAGCTATGTGATCTGGGCAGGTTATTTCTCTCTCTGTGCCCTTATTTCCTCAACTGTAAATTAGGGATTGTGGTACCATAGTACCTACAGCAGTTAAAAGAATAAAATAAATGAGCACTTAGAACTGTACCTAAAACAGAGAAATACCAAAAAAAAATCAATTAAAATAAAAATCAGCAATCAAAATTTTTATATGACCCAATTTTGATTTTATCCAAAGTCCTTATTATTATCTGGTATTTGTCTTAAAAGTATAGTTGTTTATTTATTTACTTCTGTCTTTTAAAGATATATATATATATTTAAAAGTACAATAATATAATAAATATAACATAACTATATATATATACACATATATATGTAAGATGCCTGACATTTAATAGGCTTTCAAGAAATACTGGTTAAAAGACTGAATGACTTACAAAATATCTATTTGTGCTAGAGTCAAGCTTCTTAAGGGCAGGAGCTCAGTCTATGTGGCTCATTAATAGAATTCCAGCTCTCAGAACTGTGTGCCTTGGTATATCTAAAGAGCTCAATAAATCTTTGTTCAATGAATAAATGAGTCTCACTTGAAGAGAGTACTTTAAAGTAATTAAAGGTATATAAAAATGGATTAGACTGCCTGGTAAGATACAGTGTCCCATCACTGATGTAAGAATTATCTTTACTTAAATCTTTACCAGGCAATTAAAACAACCCTGAATTCCAGGTAGATATACTTTTCTTTGTGTCCTCAAATAAACTCTGTATCCACTAAATAAAATGTATACAGGCTATTAGAAAACATTATGTTTTAAGAAATGAAGTAGGTATATGTGAAAATGTACTGCCTAGGAACTTACCATAGTTGTTAAACCTTAAAATATTCCTTTAATTAACATGTTTAGTATTTTAAGTGTACCATTGTCTCTCCTGACAGATACTACATTTCTGTCATGAATACACTTAACTATTTTAAGATATATTTTCTGATTTTCATTTAAATTATTTGTGAAGGATTAAAATCAAAATGAGATGGCTTCCTGAATAACAGGCTATATTAGAATATCATATGGGAATGGAGTTTAGCTATTCAAGGCAATCAATGTTAAAACATGATCTGCAGCTCCTAACTTAAAAGTAGTGTCATTCCAATTGGGTAATTAATTTTCTTTAGGAGAAAAGTACAGACTGTATGGAGTAGTCAAAATCCCCTCCTTAGTGAAACATGATAAATTATTACTTACTGGAATTTTAGAAGGTGAAGATTGTGCTTTGTACTTTTTATAGACTCTAACAAAGGAAATGTTAACATATATTCTAATATTAAAATTTGTGGAGTAATTTATAAAACATAGCTTTTAAATATTATCATTCTAAATCTCAAAGAGTAAGAACTTAGAAAATAATACTATTATTGAAGTTTTAAAAGACCTTTAAATATCACTAATAAATTGATATTTTAAAATCTAAACATATTTAATATTTCAAGTATAGCTTATACAGCTATAACAAACACACCAAAAGTGAATTTAATTTTCTCCTTTTCTATTATATTTTCCCCATAATTATACTATATTTTCAAATATCAAATGGTGTAGTTCAGTTTTCATTATTTCTGTGCATCTATGAAGGATCTATCTAATAACAGTTATCTCATTTTAACAAAATTCACCAAGAAATATTTTACTTATTCCCAGGGTGTATGTAATTTCTTCTCATTTAACTTTTTCTCATGAACAAGTACTTTCTCCTTTTTCAAAATTTCAAGAAGCTGTAAAGCAAACTGGTCTCGATGGACCCACTGAAAAATAGTACCTAGCAAATTTATACAACAGAGTTTCAGGGAATCAATTGGCACTGCCCTTATTGTTAATCACTATTCTTTTTGCTCACCATAAATCTATACTAAACACTAGGTAAGTATCTAGCTTAATGCAATTTCCTAAATATAATTTTCTAGATTGCATTTATCAACTCTACTCTTAAATGTTACCTCAAATATTGGTGATATTTTATATACCTTTTGCTGGGGGTCTCAAAAGATAGTTTTTATTAATCAGAACACTTCAGGACTCCAGCACTCTACTCCTGCAAAGATCGCAACTACAGTGGATATGCCTGTGTACCCTTCTCTGGATCCTACTCCCTCTTTTTTTGTCATTGTTCATTATCTGCTAGAAGGAAAATGCAAATCTCAGACAATGCATTAGAAATAATAAAGTCTCTTGTTCTAATTTGCTACTTGCACAAATTGAGGAAAATCAGTTCTTCTCAAATGGTTGCTCTGCGCAAGCACGTAGAACAATGCTAAGCATGAAATAGACAATTAATAGTGTTTGGATCATTTTCCTTTTATAATTTTTTTAATCCCCAAACCTAGCTATTTATCTGCATTTTTGGCCATGTCCCCTAAGATATTCTTTACATACTAGATAGTTTTAAAAGAGACTTTTAAAGATATTTCTGTACTGGTAATTTGTACTTAAATACTTCTCCCAATCACTTTCCTTTCCCAAGACTAACACTTTATAGAATATTGATTTAAAAAACAAAAAGTTTTTTAAAAAGAGTAGAACTAACCCGCTAGAGATTTATGATACAGATTTTTGCATACATGAAATTTTATATTTGTATTCTTAAAAGTGCTTCAATCTTACAACTAATTGGAACAAATTGCTAATAAAATATATATGAACAGACTCAGAGTGACAAGATAAAATATGTATTATCATGCCATGATAGTTTTATGTATTTGAATTGAAATTTTTTATAAGGTACTGAAACATTTTTAATGACAGACCCTTGTAAATTAAATAGGAAAAGGGCGGAGGTATCAGACATCTATTGGCGAATTTTGGGTATCGTTAGCTTGCCTGAGTATTGCTTCCATTAATTGGCAATTTAATGTGGGAAAGAACTTGATGAAAACATAGAATCCTAATGAGCTTGGCTATGAAGTTTTGGAGACCTCTGAATTTTGGCTTCTTGACTATTACAAGGATTACTAAATGTAATCTCATTAATTTATAATGAACTAATGGCCGCTGTGCACAGTCAAAACATACTACATTTTTACAATAAGTTTATAGTAATCACTGTAATAGATATGATCCTCTTGCAAAAAGAAGAAACTGATTTTATTAACCACATTCTGAAATTTTAAAAACAAAGATATGAGCTAAATAAATAACGTGTAGAAAATCATTTGGAAGAACTAAAACTCAATTTCAATGTCCTTGAATTCCAGGATAGTAATCATACATGAATATGTTAATACATAAAGATATACATATGTTACCACAAATGTTTCAGAAAGGAATTAGAAATGAACAATGAAAAAAAGTTGTGCATTTTATTTGATTTATTTAAATATATCTATTAGTTCTGTTTACATCAAAAGGGATAAAAGGGCATAAGAGTTAAAAACGGTAATAGTGTAATTTAGGAATAAATAAAAGAAGATTGGAGGATAAAAGAAAGGAAGTAAAAAAGGAAGGGAAGAAAAAAGAAAAGAGGAAAAAGGAAAGGAAAAAGAAAATAAAGCAGCAAAGGGAAAAGAAAGCTGAAGTTCATTAATAATTTTAAAAAGCAAAGGAAACTCCTTGCCTATAATTCAATATTTGGGATACATTATTGTGTGTCCGTGAAGGTGATGAGAGGCTTTATAAGCAACCTAATAGTGCACATAAATCTATATTTGGTTACTAATGAAAGGAAATCAATATATTAGAGGGGGTTATAAAGGAAAATATTATGTTTTAATAGACTTTAAAACCAAAGAGGTGTGAGTTGGAGAGTGGAAAAATAATCACCCATAATACAGTCTAGGATAAAATAAAAAACAATTTCCCAAATTGAAAAGGTTGCATATAACTGTGATAAACTGCCAGCAGAATGCTCAGTAATCTTTCTTAGCAATATCTCACTTTCAATTCTCCAACACCGTAGGTATGAGTTGAAGCCCTTTCTAAATGCATTCCAATGACAATTACTGTATGTCACATAAAATATCTACAACCAAAGTTAATTATCACTTCTTTACAATGAGAAAAATAATATGCTCAAAAAAGGATTTTTATTAATACTTGCATCATCACTATTTAAAGTGAATTTTTGAATTCTCTCTCTAGACAGGATTTTTAGTATTAGGCAAAACCACCAATTTCAATTTTTTACTTATAAAATCAAAGTATTTCTATACAAACTTATGGATCATAGCCAATAAATATGCAAAAGTGAAACCTCAGTTTTTACTACACTGTGTAATTTGACAATGACAAAAAATAAGAACCAAAATTCACAAATAATTTTGTAAAATTAAAACACAATACTCCAAATGAAGCAATAGTTTTTTAAATCGACAAAACCTATCCTTATTAATCATATGTGGTATTTCACATGGGGGAAAGTTTGAATAAATACACACTTTTCATTTTTCTAGGTATCATCTCGTAATAAGTTTTCACGGTTTAAGTATTAAATATTCATTATATTCAGAAAACACAGACAAAACAGAATTCTTCTAAGTTTGGGAAACTTACTATTTATATACATATTCTTATGAATTAATGTATTGAAAAGTGATTTTAGGATATCTATTCTAGGTCAGGATAAGAGATAGAAGGATTGAGAGTGGAATACTCACTTGCCCCACTCCAAGCCTTATTTGGCCCTTAGTATTAGGACCAATCATCATTTCTTGTTTTTTTTTTTAATCTCCAAAACAAAATACTTATGTTTTATCTTAGCAATCACATGCTTACATCTGGTATCTTCCCTAATTAGACCACTAGATTATAAATTCTTTTTGTTTAGTGGGGCTGGTTGAGCCTTAAGAAAAATTGAAGAAGTGACTGATAAAATGGAGTTAACATCTGCCCATCTTTAGAAACTGTGCCAATTATTTCTTTTTAAAATTGGAGGAGAGAATAAAATTGAATATAATAGCTACTTGAAATGAAGGAAGCTCTAAGGATTATAAGAAGACATAATAGATTTGGTATGCTTGTTTTTATTTTTGTTGACACTGCAGAGAACAGGGTTAGAGGCAGAAACTGAAGGAGCAGATTCAGGAGGAAATACGCAGGACTGGGTCCAAGTACATTTAAGAGCAAGGTAACATCGAGAAGGTCCAGATTCATGGTTGAACATTTTAGACTCTCCTCCAGGGCCTGCCAGAAATATTTTATAGGGGGACTTTTCAAAAGGCCTGAGGGTCTCAGAGTGTTTTAAATGCAATCGAACTTTGAGCAACTATGCTAATGTGATCTTATTTTTGCCCAAACATGGTATCATTTTTGCTATTTGAGGCGCATCTATATTTCGTTCCATCTATGACAATGCCTTACATCTAGTAGGCATGCAATAACTATTTGCTTGGCTGAAACAAATAAATTTGCCTAATTCTTCCATTAACCATGACCAGTCAGTCCATCCTTGATAACCACCCAGGAGGTGGAAATACCCTGAGTTGAAAAATATTTTATTAACTTCAAAGCAATTTTACCAAATAAATACAACTGTATAATAAAGGAACTTTGTCTTTTCTTTTTTCTTTTTTTCTGGAGCAACAAGTATAAAAGGTAGTAAATGTAATAAAAGAAGCAGCAAGGGTACTAAAAATCTCCAATTCATAGAATTTTTAAAAATTGCCATGCTGCAAATGCAAATTTGTGCCGGCAACATTTTGCTGTCAAAAAAAAATTGATCTCTGAGTGAATGATAATACTTAAGCTCATGGCCTTTCTGAGGAAATGCACCTGCAGCAGAATGACAAATGAGGGTGGGGGGCAATTATTTGGCACCTGGTCTCTGCAGTTACAGGAACCTGTTTTGAAATAGAAGAAGCACAATCTCCTTAATAGTAGAACTGATTAAATTTATATTTTTCAGGATCTCTCAGTTTTATCTCACATACTACTTAGACTTATTTTATACCTATGGTGTCCTTAGTAATTTCTAAGAGGAATAGGGGATTCGTAGATTATTTGCAGATTCAAATATTAAAGCACCATAACTCTTTGGCCAACCGTACTTCTTTGATTGTACCCTGTGGGAGATGACACATGGCTCGACTTGTTACTATCCAAGGAATGATGACAGAAACAGGGACTGAGTCAATTACAAAGAGCTCTTTCCAAACTAAGAATAAATGATCTTTTTCATAAGGCATCTTCTTAGACAGCATTGCTTTCATGACTCTATTTGCCTTCTGGGTGACAACAAAAGTATACTCCAAAAAACCTTTTTTGTCCACTTCAAGTTTCTGCATACACGCACTGTATTTTCAATCCCAGATTTATTTTTTACTTTATTATAGTCCATATTTGTGTTGAGTACTTGGCTGTTAAGTACATAGTGCTACACAGTAAATGAACACAGCATATCTGATAATTACAAATTTGTGACAGAATAATTGCTCTTATCTCAATTGATTCAACCTTTCTTCAATACAATTTCACATGAAAACATCTGTTCTCATCTCATCTGTCCGTTAACAGAATATGTAAAGCATCTTAAATAGTTTGCACTCTACCATTATAAATTATGACTATCTCTTAAATCAAATGGCATACATTTCATCTTATTTTAGGACCACATAATTTCATGCTTGCAACATTGTCTGATTTTGCTTTTATGATTATCTAAGTTATTTTATGATAAATAAGCTAACAGAAATATTTTTATTAATCTGATGTGGATACTAACATATCCTTGGCAATTCTTGTCACTGTAAAAGCATAAAAATCTAAATATTATGAGCCTGTACTATACACACACATAGAAAGAAAAAAAGTATAAAAGGAAAAACACTGAAAGATACACAGCGATTAAGATAGTCATCTATGTTGAGGTCATGGTTGTGTTTCCTCTTCTAAATTTGTAAATTTTCTTGTGTAAATAAATTAGGAAAATAGTAGCCTCTTAACTCATCAGAGACTTAACACAGGTATCTGGGTTTTAAATTTTATATGTTTCCTAAATATATAACAATGAATTTGTATTACTTTTATTATTAGAAAATGATAATTTTAAACCATTATATATGGAAAATTTATTTTAGATAGAAAAATGTACACAGGTCTCACTCTAATTCATCTACAGGTTTTTTTCTCCTATGAGCAAAATCAGTGGGTACATATCAAGTGCCTGTATATTGGAATATACTTTCAGTCTATTCACTGTCTAAAATTACCATGAAAGCAAAATTTTTTAAAAAGAAGATATATTTAATGTATTCTGGGCCTAAACCCAGACTTTCATTAGGCCTCTTGTGATTTATTGGGCCTGTGAAATTGAAATAGTTTTAAAAGAGCTAATTCTCATGCCTGGATTAAGTAGACTTTTTTTTTTTGTCTACGTAGGTAGATTTTTTTTTTTAATTTTATAATCATGTATATTGGTTCTTATTTCTCTGGGTTAAAGTTTAAAATGTATACCTTTTTTCTAACTCATATTTATTTGTAAACTATAAAATAACCTATTCTGGGTGAATCACTTGGGCAACGTTTAACCATACATCTTAATGACATAACAGATGAATTTCTAAAATTTTCATGTATGGCATTTTTCTTAAATCTAGGTGTATTATAAAGGCACTAGGGAAACTAGATAAGTGAGAAATACCTTTTAAAGCAAAAAAAAAGTCCTCTTGCAAAACACATACAACTTAATTAATCATACACTGCTTATTTTTAACTGGATCTCCAATGAGGGATAAATTTTACTATGTACTATAGAACTTCTTGATATGCAATGTTTATATAGGTCTTTCATACTAATAACAGTAAAATTAACATGAGATATGTTTTTAGGAACAATTAGATTTGACTGTAAAGCAAGCTTCTAAATATAAGCTATTTTTAATGAGAACTTACTCCCTAGATGTACATTATTACACATGATATGCTACACCAACAGGAAACAAATAGTAATTATTTCATAACTCTTGATGCAATGCATTTTTAAAGATAATCGATATATTTAAATTTGATATGTTGATTGAAATAGAAACAAGTATTAATACCATGTAATAGTTTTATAGTATAGAAGAAATAAAATTATAAGTTTATTTCTATTTGCATTTATAATCCCTATAGGACTTACTTCCAAGAAGTTTAAATGATATGTTAAGATTGCTTTTACTTAAAAACAAGTAGCATATAGAAAAAGAAAGTTCAGAGGAAAATTGCAGTATAATACAGGCTGTTCTCTTTTTCAAGATATGTCAGTGAAAAAGTTTAAAGTGAAAATGTAGGAAAGACTCTTACAGACATTGGTCTAGGCAAAGAATTTATGAAGAAAACCCCTAAGGCAATCGCAGCAACAACAAAAATAAACGACTGGGACCTGATTAAATTAAAAAGCTTCTGCACAGCCAAAGAAATAGTCATGAAAATAAACAGACAGCCTACAGAATGGGAAAAAATTTTCGCATACTACACATCAGATAAAAGACTGATAACAAGAATCTATTTAGAACTCAGGAAAATCAGCAGGAAAAAATCAAACAATCCTATCAAAAAATGGGCAAAGGACATGAATAGAAATTTTTCAAAAGAAGACATAAGAATGGCCAAAAAACATATCAAAAAATGCTCAACATCCCTAATCATCAGGGAAATGCAAATCAAAACCACAATGAGATACCACTTAACTCCGGTGAGAATGGCCTTTATCAAAAAATCCCAAAACAACACATGTTGGCGTGGATGCGGAGAGACAGGAACACTCATACACTGCTGGTGGGAATGCAAACTAGTGCAACCCCTATGGAAAGCAATATGGAGATACCTTAAACAGATTCAAGTAGACCTACCATTTGATCCAGCAATCCCATTATTGGGCATATACCCAGAAGAACAAAAGTCATTCTTTAACAAAAACACCTGTACCCGAATGTTTATAGCAGCACAATTTACAATCGCAAGGATGTGGAAACAACCCAAGTGCCCATCAATCCACGAATGGATTAGTAAACTGTGGTATATGTATACCATGGAGTACTACTCAGCTATAAGAAATAACAATGATACGACATCTCTTTGGTTCTCCTGGAGAGAGCTGGAACCCATTATACTAAGTGAAGTATCCAAAGAATGGAAAAACAAGCATCACATGTACTCACCAGAAAACTGGTTTCCCTGATCATCACCTAAATGTACATCAGGGAAGGATACCAATTGGATATCAGACTGGGATGGGGGGTGGGAGGAGGGGATGGGTGTATGCCTACATGATGAGTGCGTTGCACACCCTCTGGGGAATGGTCATGCTTGAAGGTGCAGACCCGGGGAGGTGGGGGGGGGGAGGGGATGGAGGTATGACTACATGATGAGTGCCAGGTGCACTGTCGGGAGAATGAGAACGGACGCGCTTGGGACTCTGACTCGGGGGGATGGGTGGGACATGGAAAATGTATATAACCTAAACTTATGTACCCCCATGATGAGCTGAAATAAAAAAAATATATATATTAAAAAAAAAAAAATAAAGTAGATCAAGCTTCAATAACATAAAATTTAAATTCACCTAGGAAAAAGACTTCGACTCTCAGCACATGATGCTTAACTTCATGCAATACTCCCCAGCTCTGGTTACTGAGATTTAATAAAACAACCATGAAAAACTTTGTTGATTCATTCGTTCACCCTTTCATACACATTTAATATGTGTCTACTTCAATGGCAAACATTGCTCTGGGTGCTGGGATATAAAAATAAATAAGACACAGTCCATGTATTCAAAGAGTTTATCAAATTGTGAAAAAATAATGGATGAAATCAGAGACTTTTATACTTTGTAGCAGGTACCATGATTGAGACCAGAATACAGTAGAGTTGGGAACACAGAAGAGCAGCAGCTAAGTCAGTCTGAATGGGAAGAGGGAGATGGTAAAGCTTGAGGCAAATCTTAAAGTATTTCTCAGAGTTAGCCAGATGGAAAATGTTCATGGCGTGAGGAAAAATGCACTGCATTTTGGGCAAAGATAATAGCAGCATGTGTAAAGGCATGTAGGCATGAGAAATTATATATTCAGGTTAGTAGAATGAGTCTCATTCATTGGAAAAAATATGCATCATTAATTTTTAAACCAGAGCTTTTAAAATAAACAATGCAGTATTTCCTATGTTGTTATATTTGTACTATTTTCAGTTGCATAGCTATACCTCCCTTCTGAAAGAACTAATGACAATATCTGAAATTTTTTGAGACAGGAATATTCTTGTACAGTTTAACAACATTTAAAAAGGAAAAAATGCACTAACAATTAGTATGGAGCATGTGCATCAAGAAAAAATGCATTAATTTTACTTTATAGTGATGTAAGTATTATATTTTAGTCAATTCCAGCAATGAAATCCACAGACGTCATGAAAAAGGCAGATGCCATCATACAAAGCAATTCTATCACTGAACTTAATTCATCCTAGTGTGTACTGCTCATAGTGAATATGAGCTCTTTATAATGGTGTATAATTAGATGAACAAAAGAATTGATGGCAAAAATATTGAGGAAAGGCCAGCACACTAGTTCTGGACTCAATTAAATTAGGTTGACACTGTATCAATGTTAGCTCCAAAACACTGACTTTAATTTCATAAATATATAAATCTGTCTCAGTGACATACAGAAAAATTCTAAGGTACTCTTTTTTTTAAAATTGGTATAGTGCCAAAATTAAATACCTGAATTTAAACTCCCTTCAAATAATCAAAAATCAACTATAAGGAATTAAAATCAGGGGTGTTGTATAGTTATTCTAAAAGAAAGTCTTTATTCACATAAATGCAGTAAATGGTAAGAAAACTGAGTCACTGAGAGGTTAAGCAACTTGCCCAGAGTCAAAGATGGGATTTACAAAATTGAGAAATATTTAGGGGCTGCCTAGTCTGTGCCCAATTTTGAGTTAGATCCCAGGTTGCTTGGCTCCGTGCTTTTAGCATCTGTACCATGGGAACTTTAAATGTCTTAACCACTCAATTAAAAACAAGGATGACTACTTCATCTTATATTAAATAACTTCCTGTATTTGTTATTAAAACTATTATATTCATGTCAAAGTTCTGATTCCCTGAAAAGTGTTTAGATTGGAAAAAAGAATTAAAAGAGTTTGGTAAATATCTTACTGATTCTTTTGTATATTTTATCAGGAGCATTTCCTTGAATGAAAAATATTTCTAAGGTACAGTTCTGTAATGAATCTAACTAATCAAACTGCAAAGTGAGTAATGAGACAAAATGTGAAATATTTAATGAAAACTATGCTATTTCAAAGAAAATCAATTTGTTAATAAACTTCATGGGTATGTTCCTTGGAACAAAGATAATAAAATAGCTGAAATAAAATATACTTGCTTTTAAAAAAGTTATTGTTGAATAAGCATGATTGTAGCATAATAATAAAGGCCCAACTATAATTTTATCCCACTGTTTCTTTAATATCGTTTTCAATGACATAGCAGTCTTTTGCCTTATATGAGAATTTGTCCAAGTCCCATGAATTCTCTGCTCACATTTAAATAAAGTCATTTGAAGCAATGTAATAGCCTTGATTCAGAAATTAAAACTGTATATTCTAAAATGTTAATGAACACCACAGTCTTGCTTCACTATAAGATTTGTTTGCTCACATGTCCAGATCAGGCCTGTATTTGGTGGCTGTGAGCCTTCAGGAGGGGCAGGCATTGTGGTCAGCTCCTCATCCTTTTTATTAATATATGTGCTCTCTTTTTTATATACGCTCAGTCAGAGGCAAGCACACAGAAAACTGTTCTTTCTCTTTGACCTTGATAATGAGTTAAATACGCTATTATATCTTAGGAATGAGAAACAAAAAACATTTCCAGGTGAATACGATCCATGTTTATATTGATGGGCTGTGGTTTTTCACTTGCCTTAGATCAGTAATTGATAGGTTTTCTCCTTCTACTTTTGGTTGTTTGTGTCATTCTAAAAACAGGATTTTTTTGAGAATCATGTTTAAGAGAAAATATATTTGATATTTGTGTATTGTTTTTCAAGTTGCATATTACTGAGGCATCAAAATATGGGGAAGAGTCAGAAACAAATTGTCAGGTTGCTGAAATATGTTATATATGAGTAATGAATTACATACTTTCAAAGAAATGTTGACCATTAAGCTCAAGTATCAATAGTAAATTATCTTAAGTTTGATCAATAATTATTTTTGTATCTAGAAGTCTACAAAGTTAATAGATATCAGGCTAAGATTCAGTGATCGAGTCAAGGGACCCATTGCTATTTGCTATTGATTTTTTTTATCCCAATCTTGACCAGTCAGGGCTCACTTGTCACAGTAACTATTAAAGACACACATCTTTTCCTGAAACAAGTTTAATCACTCAGGATTCACATTCCATTTCAAGTACTGAAGCAGCATGTTTCAAAAATGTCATGAAATAACACTATTTTGTTAGAAATTATTTTAGGTGGAGTGGATACTATAACCAAAATTTTCTCAATCAATAAAAATAAATTGTATTGCTGGCTCAAATTAACTGTTTTTAAAGAAAGTACTTTCCTTTCTTAAAGGAAATATTTTATTTTTTAAATAAATGTAGATTCATCTAAAAGTTTAAAAATAAGTAAGTATATTTTTGGCTCAAAATCCATATTTATAATTAGATAATAAAATTAATAGCACATATTTTAAAAACCTGGAAAAGATATTTTCATTTGATTCTTAGGGACATGGCACATAACACAAGTAAAATATTTTCATTTTATTCATATGGGGTGTTATCTGTCTTTAAAATATTAAAACTAGTTAGTAGCCACACAATTCTCCTATAAAAGGGAGAAAATAGGATCACTTTCCTCTTAGCTAATTTCCTTAGCTGACATAGTGGATAAATTCTTAATGGTAAACTCGGCTGGAAGTGTTAGAACTTTGACAAATCTATATTAGCAGTATTATTAATATTCTGGAATGTGGACTGGGAACAAAGTCATTTTTCATTGTTATTTTGCCACCATGAAGCCAATCATCGAATTGGTAATAGGAGGAAAAAGGTTACAGGAAATAGTTTGCATCACTGAGCTTGACGATAACATAAATCTCCAATGGGGTGTAGGGGTTAAGGAGAAATATTTAAAGTCCTCACAGGAGAACAAAAGATGTTGCCACACAGTTTATATAATACAGGTAAAAATTTAGTTTGAGGAAGCCCAAGTCTTCAAATCGAATCTATCGAAATGCTTTTATTAAACACCCATTTCTGTATGACCGTTTTCCAAGTCAGAATACGAGAGAGAGAGAAAGAGAGAGAAAGAGAGAGAAGAGAGAGAGAGAGAGAGAGAGAGAGAGAGAGAGAGAGAGAAGGGGGGGAGAGAGAGAGATTATTTATTTAGAATACAAAAACGAGAACAGGTGTTTTGAGGTACTCACGCTTTCCTTTATGAGACAACTTGTTAGTCTCTATTTCTTGAAACACTTCCTCTGATTGCCACTGGTTCTCTTTTGTTTGTTTATGGGTGTTATTTTTCTGCCTCCATCTCAGGTTCCTTTTCTTGCTCATCCCTGACTGTAAATACAGTCAAGATCCTACCCATTGTGATCTGGTTAGTTTTTTTCTACACCTTGAAGACCTCTTTTCCCCCCTGGATTAAACTTGCCCCTGTCTGCAGATGACATCCCTGGACTGTCCCTCAGATTGTTCTGTCTCCTGAGACAGATTCCTTTCATGAACTAAGCAGTGAGAATTTTCACAAGTATTCACTTTGTTATCATTAAAAAAAGTTTAAAACTAAACTATCATCCCACATTTCAGCTTTCTTCTCAGCTTCCTTATAACTTGTCATATAGTTAGCCTTTTCTCTCAGACCTAAAACCTTGCAATAATCTTTGTTTTTCCTTTCAAGTAACACTGAGTTAGTCTGTAAGATGTGGCCAATCATCCTTCATATTGACTCTGACCTCATCGTCTTTCAATATCCATTATCATTATGTTGATATAAGACTACATAGGCAATTATATAGTGGAACTCTCCTTCCCTCTGTCTCATGCAATTACCTCCTACCTCCAAAAACCACAGCTGTATTTTGCTCCAACTGTGCCTGTTCTAGTCAAGAATCATGTTCCAAAGTTTACTTAACTCTTATAGGGTTCTTTGATCATAGCAAGAACTTAATACTGAACTAACGAATGGACACTTGTATTGTCATTGACCCTTGAATATGATATACAAATTATTATGCAATTATTATTAAATAATATGAATATCCTCCTTTCTATCCCCCTCACTCTCTCTTATTTAATATCCCTACATTAAAACCAAGTTTAAACTATTTTAGTCACTATGTATAACTCAGCTGTACAAGTCAGTTTTATTATCTTTGAAATTATAATGTGAAGGTGAAACTAGATAATCTATAAACTCCATAAAGGTTGGAAATTCTAAATTTTCTAAATTGTTCCAATTCTCTCAACTGTTTATTTTCATAATACAGTAACTAGGAATTCTTTTTAAAAATATGCCTGCTATGCACACATATTTATAAATATAAAATGCACATATATGCAATACATCCTATGCATAATTTTGACCATTATCTATTCATCTATCTACCTACCCATCACATGGCTGCTTACTTATTAATCTACTAATCTCTATAAACTTTGAAGAAAGTCCTACCAATCCACTATATATGCTTACATATATATATAGTAAATATTTATGTATTTAAATTTTTTTATATTAATACACAGCTAATCAGTACAAATGATTTCTTAACCTACATCTAGAATTCCAGTTTGAAAAATTGACATAACCATTTATTTTGATTATAAAAGTATATTTTGAATCTATTAATTATTTTTTTGTCCTCTTTTTAACATCTCAAAGAAATGTAGTATATAAACGCTATGAGAATTCTGTAAATATTAGTGAAGATTAATCTTAAAAATGTGGTCTAGCAATGTTCTCAGGGATTTGCTTGTATCAAATCCCTAAGAACATTCCTGTATCCCTGTGTATATTTTATATATACATATATATAATTTTGATTGTCTGCAAATAACATTAAAATGACAGTTCATTTTAGGCTTAATACTATGAATCAAACAAAGTTTGCAAGAAAGGAGAAGCTAAAGAAAGGTTGAAAGAATAACACTGCATTCTAAATGACTAATCTTTTCTCTTCTTTGTTCACCAATGGAGTTTAATCAATGTTTTCCTGAAACCTCTGCCAAGACTTAGCAGTAAGCATATTCATCTCTGAATACAGGGTAAATGTATTATGGGAATGATTTACCAGAAAAGAACATCTGCCCCTTTTTATACACGAATATCAAAACTACAGATTGCAACTTCAATAACTCACTCTTTCCCATCTCTTTTAAAAAAGGAAATTTAAGTTATCTTTTAAACACCGACTGGCACATTCACTGAGAATCCTAAAGCAGATTTTCCTTACCTAGACTGCCTGTGGAGGAAATGAAGCTGCATCATCAAGGTTTCCAAATTTGAACAATTTACTTAAATTTCATTACCGAAAACATCTATAAAAACTACTAGAAAGAGTTGATCATAATACTCATTTTCAAAATGACACAGTCTAACACTTATATCAATGAGAAAGTTGCAAGTTAGATATTATGCAAAACAGTCAGAAGAGCACTGGAGTGTAATTATGAATGAAGCCTTTGTTCATATAAACAGAAGGAATTCTTTGGGGATATATAAAAAAGGTGTTTACTCATAAAAGTTTATTTTCCATTCAGTGCTTTAGTTTCCTATGAAGTTACCCACTCTAAAAGAAACTTTAAGATCAGTCTCTATAACTACAGTTCTACAGCTGCTACTTCTTCCATAAACAAATTACCACAAAAAAGAAAAAGATATATTGTTAATTAATATTTTCTCAAATGTGTACTTTTTCCTTAGAGTACCTGTATTACATACAATTGCATGCATCTTGCCTTAACACAGTATCAATGATTAGAAGAAAATATTAATTTGGGGATATATCAACAAGAAAATCAAATGTTTATTGGAAATACATCATGTTAATGTTTTGCTAACACAGATGATAAGACTTAGAGCTACATAAATGTAAAACAATTTACAACAGATTTTAGTCCTATATTTTGAAATATCAAAGATGTCAAGACTTAATAACTTGAGTAATAGAAAAGAAGTCACTGAATTTTGCTAGAAAGTAAATAAGGATGATCAAAATTACAAATAATATTTTTTAAGCGCTTGCCCATGAACTAAAATAAGAAAACAGGTTTAAATAATATAAGTGAGTTATCCAAGGCCATGTAACTAATGAGTAGCAAAGCAAGGATGTTTCAAGCGTGATTGAGTTTTGTGGTTGATAGCACAAAACTGATGTCCTTAATCATTTTTTTTCTGCTTTTATGCTGCTGGTTGTTTGGGACTACATAAAATTACCATTTACAATGCAAGGTTAAAACACTGAGGTACCTTTCAGAGCTTTGATTTTGTAACCCTGTATGAAACACCTGTTGAATCACTACTGTATCTTTAAAAAAAGGTTTTGGTCTCTTCTTACAGACTCCACTGAATTGGATATGCAATAAAGTACTTCTATTTTATCACTTAACAAGCACTTAATCTACATCAGGTGTATTCTAAGAATTTATCTTGTTTCTGCTAAAGATAAGACGATTTGCTTGCTTTGTGATACTGCAATATCAATACTAACGAAATTCAATGCTCATCAGCATTATAACATTCATAAGGACCACAGATATTTTAAATTAGAGGGAGAGGCATGAAAGGTGGTATTGCAGAAATTAAGAAATGAAAAGCAAAAGCAATGATAATTCTTTCAAGCAGCAATAAGACCTGGGAATAACTGAAGCAACTTATAAAGGAGCTTATATACTCAGGGGAAAAGAGAAGCCATTCAGTGATGCAGAAATTGTGAAAGAATGCATTGTCGAAGTTGTAGGATGCCTAGATCCCAATAATGCTTCAAAGTACAAACAACTGCCTCTTTCAAGGAGAAACATAATTCATTGGTAGCATGAGTTAGCCTTCAACTTAACAGGACAACTTCATGCAATACTTCAAAAGGAAAATATGTATCATTCAATCACTTTGACTGAATCAACTGACACTACTAACTCGGTGCAAGTTTTGTACTTCATTCAAATCATAACAGAAGATTTTCAGTGCTGCCAAGAGCTACTCACTTTGGGCACTCTTGCAGACAGAACATGGGGAATAGATATCTTCAACAACTTTCAAGATAAATATCATGAAGTTAGACTCAATTTGGTAAATTTAGTGAGTGTATGTACAGATGGTGCACCTTCCATAACAGGAAAATACTAATGGTTTGCTGAACAGATAGAAAAAAAGAAGTATTAACAGATCCAGATGTTCTGATTTCTTTTCATTATATTTTACATCAGCAAAATCTCTGTGCTAAAGCTACTATTTTAAGTGACACTTTGCCACAAGTTATAAGTATTGTTAACTATATTCCTGCAAATGCAACATGGTATAGCCAGTTTCATAACATACTAAAGTTGAACAATGAGGTATTCAGTGTGGATTTGCCTTATCATTCTAAAGTACAATGGCTATCATAGGGATAGGTGTTAGCCAAATTTTTATCTCTGTGAGAACAGATAGTTAAATTCTATGAAGGACAGAATCATCAATGTGAATTACTGAAAGAAGAGTTCTATAGGAATGCAGCATTTCTGTGTGACATCACGTCAAATCAAAACGAACTGAATATTTTTTTGCAAGGTAAAACTATGTCTAGATATGATGTGGCAAAAAAACACAAGCATTTTGAAAAACACTCTTTTTTCAAGCACTTCTTCAAAAGAAAATTTCAGATAAACATTTTCCCCAGTTAGCAAAGGTCACTGATGAGCAGGATGATATATGTGAATCATTTGAAGAATACAGAGCTGTTATAGACCTATTAATTGGAGAATACAAAGAAAGGTTCACTGACTTTGAGAATCATGACATCACACTCAAATTAGCATTTCAGCCTCACCTAATTGATATCACCAAGGTACGTAAAGAACTACAGATGGAACTGATTGAACTTCCAGTAGATGACATTTTAAAGTCATTGTTTGATGCTAAGAAAGATCCAATTGAAATATGGAAAAACACAGTAGAATACCACGCCTTCCGCAACATGCTTGAAAAATGCTTTCTTGCTTTCCAGCCACTTATTGGTGCGAGTCTGCATCCTCCCACCTGAGCCAATCAAGACGCCCTTCAGGTCACAAGCGGCTGACACCCACCTAGACGATCAACCGAAGCTTCAGACCTCCGTGCTGCCACCAGATACTCAAACGCTTCCCCACAAAAAGCAGACACAACAAAGTCATTAAATGGTTAACTTTAAAATTAACAAATATTAACGGTTTTCATTTTTTGAAATTATTAGTCATAATTTTACCAAATAATATACATTTTTAAGTATATCTAACTGAAGTTTCTTGAACGTGGCCTTATTTGATTACAACTAAAGTAATACAGCCCTCCAACATGAAAAGATCCCCCCCAACATACTAGTCTAACTTATTTATGTTTAGGTAAAATCTTTTTTTGACTCATTTTTTTCCCTTAGAATTATAAAATGGAAAAAAAAAAAAATCCCAAACTTCCCACTCAGTGAATCTAATGCTTCATGAAGGCTGAGATTTAAAAAAGGATCCCTGTGTTTTATCACTTGGGGACAAAACCAGAAAACCTATTGGGTGGTTTGTTTCTAATCTCTCTGAACTGCAATTTTAATAACAAAAACAATAGCAGCAGCAGCAGTAACAACCATCTCTAAAGGATTTACAATGTTACGTACTGTTCTAAGGGCTTTGCATGTTCTAGCTCTGCCGTCCCCAACCCCTGGCGCCGTGGACTAGTACCAGGCCTAGGACAGGGCCACAGAGGTCCACAGCGCTCCCCACAGTGCGCCACCCCCTCCCACCATCCATGGAAAAATTATCTTCCATGAAACCAGTCCCTGGTGCCCAAAAGGCTGGGGACCACTGTTCTAGCTCATTTAATCTTCACAATAACCCTATGGAGTAGCTACCACTATTATCCTCCATTTTAAGGTTGAGAAACCTGAGGCACATCACTGTTTCAAATACTTTTCTGTTGTTATTACAAGAGCTAGCAAGTGACCTAGCTAGGATTTGTTCCTGAGTATTCTGGCTCAATAGAGCATGGTCTTTCATTACGAGGCTGTCCTGTCTCTCTTGTACTAAATCAGCATTTACAACCTGTGCACTATGGATTCCTGGAGTTTTTATGACGGTTTCTCAGTGCAAAATGCCAGGGATGGGCAGGGAAGCAGGAGGAGGATGCCACCGAGTGATCAATAAATCTTCTTCCAGCCTTCTTGATTTAACCAGCTATTCATTTATTCATGCATTCAACATTCCAATGAATTTTCTTTTTGGTATGTACCCTGTGCTGGGCAAAAGTAGAAAGGAAAAGGTGGAAGGCATATATACACAAAGTATTTCTCTACATTTTATCAGTAACAAGAAAAAAAAAAGTCGATGTTGTCTGATCAGAATGGAGTACAAACTGGCCACATTTTATTTGAGAAACATGTTGCTAATGCTCTCATTTAATTTAAAACTTTTGTAATTCAATGCAAATATTGACAAAGGTGATGGATATTTTGACATACTTTCTAAAAACACATCCCTTTGTACAAATAACATAATCTATTATTCAATTGGCCCTTCAACTCTGAGATTATGCTATAGTTTATGCATTTTTAATACTGGGAGTTCAAATTACTTCTAAGTTTTGAAAGAAATTGCAAAATGTATTATTTTTTCATATTGCTTATTTTCAAATTTATATAACTTAATTTCACATAAAATACAAACTCACCCCATGTATAAAATATTAAGAGAGGAAGATAAACTGTTTCCATGACTACATTAATTCCTTACATTTTAAAATCAGCAGAGAAAATTATCATGCTGTATATAAATGTACAATTTCAAATTAGTTGACGGTGTTTAACGCCTTTAAATAATTAACAAGAGCAGAAGAAAAAATACTAATAACCACTGAGGTTGGCAGAAAGTCTGGTCCGCTATAATATTGAAATTGACTAAATTGAAGAGAAGCTGAAAATTTAAGGAGAGGCAGGAGCCACCTCCCTCCCCTGCATCTTTCTTTCATTGGTATAACGTCTGACTGCTTTTGTGCCACCATCTGCACGGGCAGAAAAGCACTTATGGGGTTCATTCAAACACAGGCATTCAGGCCTAAGCATCATTTCATTGTACTTTCTTACAACTATTTCTTCTAATTTAAAAGAGCTTCTACAGAGATCCTTCTCCTCAACTTCTGGGTCTTGCTTGGGACCCTCCAAAGACAGAAATAGGTCTAAAAATATAATATGACATCCAGAGTGAAGAGCAGGAATATAGTGGACTTTCAGCATACTCTTAGGGATGTCCTTCTGAATATTTAAGATCCGAGAATAGAAGAAGTCACATTTTCAAAGTCATTAGTATCTAAAGATGCTACTTGGAGTCCAAAGTCTCAGAGTAAATACCCCCCCACACACCCAGTAAGACTGTCATGATGTTCCTAACATTTAATCAAAGAGATTTTATAGGTTTATAAGTTGCTTGAATATAGGGACTGTATTCTATCCATGTGCACAGCCCTAATTAACAAGTATATCATCTTATGAGCAGTAGACATCAAATGCTAACTGAAAACATATAAATAAATAACTGAGAATATAATAGAAATCTATCTGCTCTGGTTCAAAACCCATATTCTTATGTTTAATTAAAAAGATTTCTCTATATAATAATGTGATTATTATTTAGTAAAAACTTATAGAAACAAAGTCACTGACTTTTAACTCACAGGGTCTTAGCAAGTGCCTAGCTAGCTCAGTAACAGCCTATTTTATCAACGAATATTTAATTTGTTAGAAAAGGTGGTATATGCTATTTATCATGTGGAGGTCAAGTCTCAACAGTCACAAAACAAACAGAATGTGGCTGACATTGTGGGAAAACCACGGGCTTTGATGGCAGAAATTTTAATCCCACCTCTACGACATGCTAGCTGTACTTAATCATTCTAAGCACATTTCCACGGTGGATTTATGATAATAATACCTACTTTGCAGAGTTATTAAAAAGGGCTTTGCACATAGTAGGTCCTCAGTAGAGATTAGATCTCCTTGCCTTAGAAGTTACCATCAGAAATGTGCTAGCGACATCTAGTGGTAACTCTTGCAAATCTCAAGGAGGCCACTCTTGCAACTCACAGAGCCTCCAACACAATGTCATGCATTCATTCCATCAACGAACGTGTATTAAACATCTCCTGTGCTCTAGGCTCTTAAGTTCTGAGCATTGAAAAGATGTAAAAGACACAATACCTACCTTAGAGAAACTATGGATTTAGTAGGCCAGACAGAGATAACCCAATTACTATTAAAAAATGTGATAGTTTCTACAACAGCAGTAAGAAAAAGTACAACTGTGCCATCGAACAGGTAACTTATTCTGCTGGAGGAGATGCTATTTGCACTGGGTCTTAAGGGAAGAATAAAATGCCCTCATTATGGTTTAGCTGGAGAAGAGATGGGGAAATTCAGATATTTCTAAAATGGTAAGTTAAGGTCTATTTGCTAAAGACATTGTTGATGGGACTAAAGAGCTTACCCCTTATCTTTATGTGACAGGAAGGTAGTAACATCCTTAAGCAAGAAGTGTCATAACTGTATTCAGGTAACAGCATGGAAGACAAATCGGAGATGGGAAAGAACAGAGGCTGGAGAAACAATTAAGAAGTCATTATCATAATTTCCTTGAGAGATGATGAAGATCCAAACTCACTCAGTAGGAACTGAGATAGGTGGGAGGAAATATAAGCAAGAGACATTTCTGAAGTGGGGACTGAATAATGACCTTGAGAGTGTGGAGCATATAGAGAAAGAGTGAGGGTGGTTACGTGTGTTCTGGAATGAGTGACAGTTAATGCCATGAAAAGAAATAGAAAACTGGGCAGAAGAAACTTGTTAATGGGGAAGGAAAGACGAAAAATAAAAAATTATGAATGCATTGTCTCTGTACATACTTTCCAAATGTATAGACTACTTAAGTAGAAATATTCAATAAGTAAATAAACCTAGAGGTGTGGAAAGAGACCTATATTGGAGATAAAGACTTAAGGACCATCAGTACATAGGCAAACTTTACAACCACTGAAGGGATGAGATACACACACACACACACACCCCCCCAAGAACATGTGTCAAAAGAGGAAGGGCTAAGAGACAAGGTCAGAACCTTGAGAAACATCATTATTTCGTGAGCAGGCCCCAGATAAAAACTGGATTTACCCTCAATTTGTTCAGAACAGTCCCATTGTATATTACAGACACATGTTTAGCCCACAAAATGGTTTTGGAAATAGGATGGTGATAGGAATATCTCAACAATACCAGATCATAACTTTTAAAAACAGGTTTAAGCTGACTTTAAGATTTAAAAGTAGAGCTATAAAGTCCTTCTTCCACTGTTCCATGAATTAAGGTGTATTTGAATTTTCGTCTCATAATTTAAAATTCTGGTTTATGCTTTCAATGTAGTCCCTTCCTGGGTTAGAGGGGAAATTTTATTTGCCTGCATATAAAATGGACAGTTTTTCTACTTCTCCCTTAAATTTAGCCATCCAGTTTTCTTCCCACTTTTTTGTTTGTTTGTTTTATTGTCTTCCTTTTTCTCTTTTTTTCTCTTTTCCTCGCTCCTAATACATGTATTTTTTGCTTCGATGATTCCTGGGAAAAGAGCCCAGTTGGTTTGATGTTTTATTATCACAGACTACCTCACAAATTTAGGATATTAACTCTACACTGGTAGTATTGTCAGGTTGGAAAAGAAGAGTTATTCATGATACTTAACACCTATCAATTTATGACCTCCTAAAATGTACAAAATATTTTATTTTTAGAATTCAAATTATTCCCTTTTCTTCCACCTCTCATTATGTTAGTACAAACTATAAAAAATATTTGTTCTATCAATTAATTTTATTGCCTCATGACTAATGTTTTCTGTATGTTAATGCTCAGTCTCTTGGTCTTTATATTCATGCATCACATATAAAGTGACTTTTGTGTCACTTTAAAGAGTATCTTTCCTTAGTTATCACACATTAGTTTAAATGCCAGTTAACTAGGTCATTTTAAAAGTCATATACTAAATCTACATGTATTATACAACTTCAAGCACTCAGTTAATTCTCTACACCTTGTTTATTCAACTGAGAATTATAGTGCAGGGTTCTCACATTAGATAAAAGTGATGAGTGTCTGAAGACATTGCATAATTTAATCCTGACAAAGGAAAATGGGTAATTTAACCAGGTAAGTTAGCCCCATCACAGAATAGCATAAACTTACTTTAAAATTCACTTGGATCATCAGCTTTGAAATTACGAAATCTGTCAAATTAAAAAAAAAGTCAGCCACATTAAAAAATTTTTCCCATAAAATAAGGCTTTGTAAATATTTACTTTTTCTCCCTATTTCATGTTTTTAGAACTCAAATTCACCTAAGATGTGTCCGACCATTATCAGCATCTGTATCTTTAAGTAAGATATAATGGTAATAAATTAAATTAAATATACCGACTAACTTTCCTTGTATATTTAATTATAAATGAGCCCAATATATATTAACTAAATACATGAAAGGCAAAAGGAATGAATTAAGAGTGAATTATCACTGGGTAAGGAGCTTTACACTTAGGGAGTAAAATGTCTATTATCTTATTAATTCAAGGTAACAAATAACAGTATTAAAAACTTTCTTATTGAGTATTTTTATTGGCACTAGACATTGAGGTCATTATTTTTATATGCAATTTCACTTTCCTATTCATAACAATCCTATAAGGTAAGGCATAGCTACTAACTGTATTTTTTACAATGAACAAACAACTGAAATACAAAGTCAGGCAACCGGGCCAACATCACAGGTGGCACCTCATTGTTCTTTCAGTTTCACTTGCCAGGTTGCTAAATACACTTTTCACATTTATTTTCTTTATGTCAATTCTTGAAAGATTATTTTCAACATGACTATCACCTATGTTATTCCATTTAAATCCATTTATAAGATTAGTAATATCCTTTTCAAGGCAAAATTGGAAGATGATTTGCTTTACTTGAGGCTTCTGACTGCTCTACACTTGGGACACTTTGTTTTACTAGGTACTACTTACTTGATAATTTCTGTGACTTTTACTTCCAGAAAGTACACTAGAGCTAATAAGTTACTATATTAGTCAGGTTCTCTGGAGAGACAGAACCAACAGGAAATAGATAGATAGATTAGATATTATTAGATAGATGATAAATTATGGATACATTAGATAAATTAGGGATATATTAGGGACATTATCTCAAGAGATTACAGAGTGTAAAAATTTCCATTACAGGCCATCTGCAAGTTGGAGAACCAGGGAAGCCAACAGCATGGCTCAATCCAATTCCAAAAGCAGATGATGTAATTCTCAGTTCAAAGATAAATGCCTAACGATGGAACTGGTGCAAGTCCCAGGGTCCAAGTGCTGGAGAACGTGGACTTCTTATGTCCAAGAGCAGGAGAAGGGTGCCCCAGCTCCACAAGAGAGAGAGAGCAAATTTGCCTTTCCTCTGGCTTTTTGTTCTGCCTGGGTCTTCAGCCAACTGGATGGCGCCCACCCACACTGGATAAGGGCAGATATTCTTTACTCAGTTTCCTGATTCTGTTCCAGAAACACCCTTACAGAAATACCCTAAAATAATGTTTAACCAACTATCTTGGTATTCCTTAATCCAGTCAAGGTGACACCTAAAATTAGCCATCACAGTTACTAAATGTAACTTGTCAGAGGAGAAAACAACAGTCTCTGATAGGCCACAATTGGAAGCAAGAAATGGATAAAGAACCATTTGTGAAACTAACAGGTTGTATACAGTAGGCACAGAGTCCTGAAATTGACTCCATGCATTTCAACAAGTGTGCTAAATTTTAAAATTCCAGTCTTCTAGAATGTAAATCTACATTTGAATTTATTTTTACATAAGCATTCCTGCTTAGAACTGGAACCAGACAAGGTTGTCCTCTATCACCGCTTCTATTCATTATAGCACTGGAAGTCCTAGTCAGAGCAATCAGACAAGAGAAGGA
This sequence comes from Lemur catta, assembly GCF_020740605.2. NCBI lineage: Eukaryota > Metazoa > Chordata > Mammalia > Primates > Lemuridae > Lemur > Lemur catta. The sequence continues at coordinate 6,544,375 of NC_059151.1, read as the reverse complement.
AATCAGGGGCATCCAAATGGGGCAGAAGAGGTCAAACTATCACTCTTTCTTGACGATATGATCTTATATCTGGAAAACTCCAAAGATTCTGCCATGAGACTACTGGAATTGAAAAACAAATTCAGCAAAGTTTCAGGTTACAAAATCAATGTACACAACTCAGTATCATTCCTATATGCCAACAACAGTCAAACTGAGAACCAAATCAAAGACTCAATAACTTTCACAATAACAACAAAGAAAATAAAATACCTAGGAATATATTTAACTAAGGAGGTGAAAGCCTTCTACAGGGAGAACTATGAAACACTGAGGAAGGAAATAGCAGAGGAGGTCAACAGATGGAAAACCATACCATGCTCATGGATCAGCAGAATCAATATTGTTAAAACGTCTATACTACCCAACACAATCTGCAGATCAATGCAATCCCTATTAAAGTACTAGCATCATTTTTTGCAGATCCAGAAAAAATAATTCTAAGCTTCCTATGAGAATCTAATGCCCCTGCCGCTGATCTGACAGGAGGCAGAGCTTATGCAGTGATGCAAGTGATAGGGAGAGACTGTAAATGCAGATGTGCAGCCTGGTTCCTAACAGTCCACTGACAGGTATTGGTCCATGGCCCGGGGTTTGGGAATCACAGGTCAAAGACAAATGTCAGAGATACCAGCTGTCAAACTTAGTACTTAAGGAAACCAGACATTTCGTATTTAATAACCTAATATTCCCAAACTGAAAGAATGAGGGCAGCAAAGTTCTCCAGAGAAGAGGAGCAATTTGTTCCTATTGTGGGTTTATAGGAATTGAATATGTCAGTCAGCAAAGCCAATAATTAAAAATTTAGATAGTTCAAATGGGGATTATTTGTTCCATATGAAAATATAAATCAAAACAGGAAAAAAAATCCCTTACTAAGATATGGATAAGTATCAAAATAATGAAAATGTTTATTTTCTTCTGTACATTTTTGAGGTGGCAATTAGCTTCTATTTGCAATTAAGAAGGGAATCATATGAGTTCAACCCATTTAGACATGAATAAATACTTCCCTGATGAAAGCAGGCTGAATCAGTTCAACCATCTGGAGTAGTATTTTCCTTTACATTAATTGTTATAGTTTAAGGGTAAAAAATAACTGCAAAATCCATTGTATACACAAATAAAAATCCTGTAAGTTTGTTTAAGAATATAATTTCAAGTAAATATATAAGGGAGTGAAATAAATATCATAATATGTTTTTGCTTTTTCAAATGAAAATATATCCAGGGTTTAACTGATTCTAAAAATAATGTATGTTCCTTTTAAAGACAGAAACCTAAATTTACATTGATTAGAAAGTCAACTGGCCCTCACCTGTTTGTAAACTCCACTTTCAAATTACAAATCCTTACTTACATCCAGATATTTCTTAGAAGACTAATAAGGAATATATGCTGCCTTTCAGAACCCTGAAGTCACAATCTCTAGTCATTTTACCTTGTTGTACAAACAATGTCATAAAATCTGCTTAATCTCTACCTCTTCCCTACCTTGCAAAACCTGCCTTTACATAACCCAGCCTGAACTTTAACATCCTGTAAATACCCTCCCCCAAATTCTCCATTTAGAGACCTACAAAACTTTGTTAATGTAGTAGGTTTTTTTCATTGCATTGGGTCTTACAAACTTAGCTTTGTTTGATAAATAGGTTTTTTTCTCTATGTTTTTTTGTGGCATCAACAGTCAAAGATTGTGGAGATACAATAGAAGTTCAATTGAAATCCCTCTGCAGCCTACTCAAGGTCTACAACAGTGAAAATCCTGCTTTAGATCTAAACTTTTAATTCATTTTTGTCAGTCCCCGAAAGGCAAAGCTTCCACTTTTAGGAATGAGTATGCTTTTTAGTAATCCTTTGATTACCTAACCAACTTTGAAAACTCTTATCCTCGATGAAAACCCTGCTTTGTTATGCATTAACACTGATGTTTGTTTTTGTCTCTCTCTGTTGTGAGTCAGTAAGAGGAGATTTAATTCTAAGAACTCATGAGTTGAGAAGTTCTTGCCAGACCTTAGACAAATTTTATTTGGATAAGCTTTTCAAAACTGTATAAAGACTTTCCTCAATCTTGTCTTTGTTTGTCCCACTTAGTTTCATTTTGCTTGGAGGTAGAGTGTTTGCCAGGCCCCCAACTTGGTCTTAGGCCAGGTTCTTAAGATAGGAGGTTACCCAGGCAAAACCATGTGGTGTTCTCAGTCTGTTTGGCGATCTAGGTCAACCTCCTGCTTACTTTTTATACTAAGTCATGTGCATATGTCTCTAACTGGCAGCATAATCTGGAATTGCAGTGTCCATTCTGGGGAACTGTATCAAGGCAACAAGACTGTTGGACTGTTACTTGATGGAATTGACTAGGGTTCAAATCATTGTTTAATCCTGTTGTAAATATTCTTTTGTGTAGCTTTCTGTGCATGGGTGTGTATGTGTGTAATGGTTTCCCATATTTAAGACTTGTTTTGTCCTTCCACAGTGATTTCGTATCTGTCAGAAGCTGGCTCCCTCTCACTTGTTTCCCTTCCTCTCTCTTCCTCTTTCTATTTACTGCTTCTTTTGAAAAGTACTGTCACTATGTGCCTATTCTCGGCCTATATCTAATCTAGACAATGAGCCAAATGTTTCCAAAACAAAGAGAAAAAAATTAAACTGTGTTCACTTCTGATTTTTTTTTCCCATTTGACATATACTAAGATTATGTTCTTTCTTATCGAAGTAGATCTAATAAGCATAGTTTTGCTTCCTCAACAGGTTTCTTTCCGGTGATTTCTTGGAATGTCAGTGGTTTATAATCATAGAAGAGATCTTCAAAATCCAATCTGAAGATTACACAGAAAATATAAAGGATGAGAAAAACAGTTTGTAAAAGCTATAGGCCTTAGGCACTGAGCACTCTATAAACAATAGCATAAAAAAATGAAAAAGGTAAATAATATGTTCTCTCATTTGTAATATGAAATATAGAAATAAGGATATTTGTGGTTAAACAATGGATCCCAAGTGGATTTTATTGCCCTACTTGGAAATTGCCACCTCAGAACTAATTTGGAATATAAAATCCTTTAAGAGTCAGGGTTGGCATAGGATATCATTGATTCTCTTAGTATAGACTAATCAGCACAAACAGTAAAATCTCCCGATAATGTGACACTCAAACTATCTCTGACAGAAGAAAAGATGAAAGGAGGAGCTATTGATGTAATTAATAGTAACAGTAACGGTTGCAATATACTCAGTGTTTCCTATCAGACACCACTGAAAGAGCTTTATATACATTAACTCATTTTATCCTTTCAACAACCTTTTGAAATAGGAACAATTATTATATAGTCTTATAAAGTGTAAGTCTTTCAATTAAATATTGATTTATAAGCACAAAGATCCTTCACTTCCTTTATTGCCTGTCAATTCCGAGAAGGGAAAAAAAATAGGGATATTTTATTTTTTACTGAATCCTTAAAAGGTCTCTTGATCTCAAATTCATGCTGTAAATCACATATATCTTAGTGGCAAACTATAGGCACTGAAACATTGAAAATGTCTAGTTAAAACGAAAGAGTTATTTCTGTCTTAGCTTTTATAACTTAAAGAAGAATATTAGTCAATATATATTTTCAAAGAACTTGTCATCACTATGTTATAAAATAATCTTTTATTCTACTAAACTCTACAGCAACCAAGAATGGGTTGTCTAAAGTTGAACAAAAATGAAAAACTCAAAGTACTATATTCTGAATATTAGACAATAAAGAAAACACACAAACATAAAAGCCAGTTTTAAAGAAAGATTATTAAAGATTACTGTAATGACGATTTATTTCTTGTGGAAGACTTTTTATTTAATGTACAAAGCTATAAAAGTATAGTTATCTTCTGTAATTTCAAAATTATTTAAAATATTAGATCTTAAGAGAACAATACCCTTCAAAACTTTTTTCTGACTCTTACTTCCAAGAACAAACAGTACACGCTCTTCAGTTTTAGCTCTATTCTTAGAAGCTGCATAGTAGTATTCTTTTATCCCTTTAAAACACAGTTCTCTCCAGTGATCTGCCGTACGTGGGAAAACTCAGCTTTCTTCACTCAAGCAACAACCTAGTCCTAAAGTGGTCTGCTTCATAATTCTAATGAAGTTATACCTGGAAGGATAAATCAATGGTGATTTTTATTTTGTTCCACTTAAAATCATGCTTGTACTAATATTCCAAGTAGACAAATTATTTTGAAACTCAGAATGTAATTTATCACATTCTCTGAATTTTCTTCCTTTTGGAGCTCAAATTTTGAATGACTTTCAATTTCAAATATAAATATGTAATTTGTCAATAAATAAACAATGCAAAGTCTATCCAAGTCTATTAGCGAAAGCATAAAATCCACTATTAGAATAAAATGCTTTCTTTAGAATATTATATGTTCAAATGACACTTTACATAAATAGAAAATCTTGAAGTAGTATTTTAAATAATTAATGCATATAAATATAAACTAGGATTGGTCATATAGTATTTAAGTAAGTTGATTGTCAATCTACACTTTTTCAAATCTCTCTGATTAATATGTTTCTTTAAGTCTCAGAGGCTCATATCACACATAATTTCTTATCTATGGTTTTCAGCAAAGAAAATAGAGGATTAGAACACTGTAATTCAACAGAAAATGTTAGAGAAGTATTCTAGGCTGCACAACAGAAGACAGGTTATAAGACATGCTCATGATTTTCTTGAGAATGATGCATAAATAAGTCAGCTATATTAATAATTTGAAATGTCCACTTTTTTCTTAACTGTGGGTCTATTAGGTTCTATCTGTACTTGCAATCCTACAAATAAAAGTGGAATTGTTTTAATATTGATTGCATGGCCAAGTATCAACTGAAAAATTTCTAAAACACATCTGGGAATTTTTTTTAGTAAAGGGATAAATCTGTCTATAATTTTTTTGGCCATATTTCTAATACTTCCAGAAATTATTTAAAGTGTTACTTTCATTTCTAATGTTTAAGAAGCACATTTATAATCAGTTTTATAAGAGTATACAACAATGTGTTTAAAATATTCAGATGTGCTAACATTGATCTTGTCTTTGGAATTCCAGATGAAGAATTGCAACATGATTTGTGCTTATTTTGTTCATCACTTTGGGACATCTGAGTCATGCAAATTATATGAAAGTGATTCTTGATGACTACACACTTGAGCTTTATTTGGCTCACCTCTATGGTTCTGTAATTTCTAATAGGAGCCACAATCTAAAAGTTCCAGTAACCATTGCCTTGCACATTGGCTTACCACATTCAAGTAAAATTTCAGAAGCTAAATGTTTAATCCTGATTTAGAGATTCGACCATAATAATTAGTTCCCTTCATCCATGATATGAAGTCACTTATCATGTGTTTTTTTTTTTTTTTTTGAGACAGAGTCTCGCTCTGTTGCCCGGGCTAGAGTGAGTGCTGTGGCGTCAGCCTAGCTCACAGCAACCTCAAAGTCCTGGGCTTAAGCAATCCTACTGCCTCAGCCTCCCGAGTAGCTGGGACTACAGGCATGTGCCACCATGCCCGGCTAATTTTTTTTTTTCTATATATATTTTTTAGTTGTCCAGATAATTTATTTCTATTTTTTTAGTAGAGACGGGGTCTCGCTTAGGCTGGTCTTGAACTCTTGACCTCGAGCAATCCACCCGCCTCGGCCTCCCAGAGGGCTAGGATTACAGGCGTGAGCCACCACGCCCGGCCTCATGTGTTTTTAGACCTGTGATACAGGATATTCAGAATACTGATGGTTGGGCATTTTTGAGGTAGAGTAAAAGTCAAGACAATCTGCCATTTAAAAAGTCAGTGTGTACACACACACACACACACACACACACACAGATGAGTCCTTAATAAGTTAACAAAAACTGTATTTGGGAAAATATAATATTATTTAAAATAAGAAAACTGATAGTAACTTGGTTTTATGCACATTTAATAATAAAAGCACTCTATGGGAAAGCAGAAATTTTTTAAAGAAAAAAAATATAATGATTTATCTATGTGTGTTACCCAGTGAATTTTCACAAAGATTTTTCTATGAGTTGCAAGATCCCACTGGAGGAAGAATGTTTGTTTACACTCAGTTAGAAATAGCTGTTAAATTATCACTTTTATACAGAATTCCACTCATCTCCCTTTTTAAACAAAGTTGTTATTATTTATCATAATCAGCCCCCTCAATTTATACACACAATATGCATTTATAAATATGCAAAAATACTAATATAACTGGAGGTTTTTTATACAGCTAATATGTATTTCAAATATTTCACATTTTAGCAACTTAGGCACTACCCATCTCTATTTTCTTCAGATAAGTAATTTATATTTTAATCACTCCTTCTTAATTTATGTTTTTATATAGCGTGTAGTCTCAGATCTGGCCTTCCTGTCTAGCAATTAGCTTTTTAATAGTATTTACCACTTAGCTAAATAGCATATTACTGCCTACTTCAATTTTCCATGCATACTGTAACTGTTGTCATTACCTTAATAAGCAAATAGGACATTTTAAATGACTCTTCTTAAACCTTCTTGTAAAAATTTGGTAATAGGCCCTTAGTATTACATCCATCAACACCTATTGGGAATATCTGTCTTTTGAACTAAGACAAATTAATTTTTCTCAAAAAGTCATTGTCATTTAATCTTTATCAATCATAATAGCGTTGCAATGAGAAATTCTAAGAAAATGGAGTTAAGAGTTTTGTAAACCCACACATTTCAGTTTAACATAACCAGAAGTACTTTGTACATTTTTGTAAGGCACACGTGGACACAGGAAATAGGAATCAGAGAGAAACATGTCACATTTCTTAAGCAAGAGATATCCCAAGGTAATTAACATTGTAATTGTACTCTTTGTTTACAGGTCGTCTACCCCTGAGACTTGACAGAACAGTCTTTACAACATACTTCACCTAATCATCTTATACTTCCCTAAAGTTTCTTATTGTAACACATACTAGGTTTCACAGTTATGGGAAAAACTAGGGTAAGTGGTTACATGAACAAAAGTGTACCCAAGTAACCCAAGGTTGCCCCAAGAGGAAGTAAAGTAGTTGTTTTGAATTTTAATAGTGAACATTTATTTTCCATTCAGGAATCGGAGGTGTTAAGTAGAAAAGATATTACTGGACTATCATTAATTTGATGATCTTACCTTGTTCACAATTATTCCACTAACCTTAAGAAGGTCCAAATCAAAGTTGTCTCTCTATGCAAATATATATATTAAATTGTAAGCCATTAAAATGTTGACCTTCACAGGAACCACAAAATAGTTTCAAGAAAATAATTCTTTTAAAATTTAAAAACACATTATCACCAAGTACCTTACCTATAAGTGCATGTATAATAAAAATAAAACCAGAGGAAATGAGAAAATAAGCAATAAAATTTAATAGCCACTGTTTTTGATAAAAACCAATCATTATGCTCTTAAAAGTAACATGAAAAACTACAAAATCTTAATAAAATAAATGAAGAATTTTGCCACTGTTTAGCAATGCCATTGTATGATATGGATTTAAGTCTTCCTTCTTTTGATGCATACTTGCTATTGGACTAGGAAGCAGCAGTGAGAAGCTAAGTAACTCCACACTGTACTTTCCTAAAGGCACCAAAATCATCAGACATAAATTGTGGCAGTACTGCTTGGGTGTGAACTTTCACTTTGGAGGTGATGAGTTTGGTTCTTTCTCTAGGTAGATCCATTTTGGCCATGTCTGAGTGAAAGCAGTTACTCTCCCAAAACCATAAAAGGCTATGAGATCTTCCTTACAGAGTGCTTATTTTTTTCCCAGTCATACTGACAACCATGTTCTTATTATCTTGCTCTCCTACAACTTGAAAAATATCTGAACATTTATCTATATTTCTCCCTCTCCAGCTCTTCTGCCGATGTGTGCCAACTATTATGTTTCCCTCAAAAAGAATAGATTCTTCTGGATGAAAATAGCTAAGAAAAGGAAAAGAGGTCCTAGATGACAAATTCACTGGAAACTAAAATGTCAACCACTAAAAACATACACCTGGAAATTAAAACAGCAAGGAAAGTTGGCAAACACCACTTATTTAACAGGGAAGAAATGTTTCTACAGAGAGAGGCTACAAATAGAGAGGAGAGTATGATTTATTTTTCATTTTGTAAGACAAAATACCTTCACTTTTGCCCCAAAATTATCATGTATCACCAAAAATGAAATTACTTGTTGTGCAATAAGAAAGTATTGATTTACTGAATTAAATATTCCACCCTTCCCAGCAACCTGGATCACAGAATAAGTATAGCATTTACACATTCAGCATGGAAAGAATTTTAAGTAATGTTAAGTCTTCACATTCAGTTAGAATTAGAAATAATAATGTATATAATTACATGATATGGTATTATGTTTTGTGCTATTAAAAGTTTTTCCTCTTTATAAAACATCTGGGATAGACAATTAATTCAAGAAGTTTTAAATCACTACCCTTACCAGACCTACATCACACCATCTAATAAAGTATACCAACCTGGTAGTACATGACAATGGCCTTTGATTGGAGAATGAAGAATCCCAGATGTCATAAAATATCTGCATTGTTATAATTTTGCTAATTTCCCAGTAAATTGTTTTTAATATTGCATTGTAATATTTGCTTAAAAGGATTTTCTGCCCCCTCCTTCCCAGAGGACCCTGCTGCTACAGAAATCTGTTTTAACAGAAACAATGCTTGCCTAACCAGAAATATTTAATAATGTTTTCTTCAGCTTCAGAGGAAAAAGCACAAATAATACATTTACATAAACATGTGTTTCCTTGACCAGAGTGAATGAGACTATACGTACACACAATTCCTCTCAACACATCCCCATCACCATTATCAACGCAATTATCATCAATCACCATCGGCATGTCACTATAACCATGTTCTCTCTTTTTCCTTATCCCTGTTCCTTAAACATTCTTACCTCTCTCCCTCCTTGTACTGCCTCCAGTCTTTTCAAGTTTAAACCCTGGAAAAGAAAACCAAAATATATTAGTGTTGGCAAAGAAAAAGTAAATAATAATTAGTACTAGTGCAAGAATTTTGAAATAAAGAAAATAATTCATTTAACAGAGAAGATCTGAATATAGATGAACACGAGGGCTGTCCAGATAATTAAATTATGAAGAACACAATTAGTAATGTGAATTACTGAAAGGAGATTTCCATAGGAATGCAGCATTTCGGTGTGATATCACCACAACTTAGGGACCAAATAAGGCTGGCAATATGTGTATCAAGCTGTGTTCAAGCTTGCTGGAATTTGGTAACTTCTTGAGTAGTTGCATTAGTTTCACTGAGAGGTCATCCAAGATAGAAAGATGCATAACAAGGATCTGTAAGAAAACTGATCTACCTGTCTTAAAATTAAAACATGACAAAAATATTAGATTTCAAAGCTCTACAGAGATCGTCCATTACAGCTCTTTATATCCTTCCCCTATCCACCACCACCATCATTTTATTGATGGTTTAACCAAGACACATAGGGTTACACATTATCTTCATCCTCCAACAGTGTGCTTTCCTTCTTAATATGATGCCCCTATTTAAGCAGAAATGTGATAGAAGCAGGGAAGGCAGAAGTGTTTTACAGAAACTCTTATTCTTTTGGGCCATAAGCCCCAAACTATGGTGTCTTGTCTAAAGAAATCAGTGCAAAATAGAACAGACAACTGGAAAATCATTTTAATCTCAACCCAGTGAGAGAATCACTATTTTGTTATAACATGTAATAGGGTTATTGTAAGAATTGAATTAATCCAGGTAAAACAGTTGGAATATTACTTAGTGCATAGAAAACACTCAAAAATATTAGTTATTATATATTACAGTTATAAAAATAACTATAATAGTGAGGTTTTTCATTTGGATAACACCGACAAGAGCAGCAGCATCTTAAACTATTAATAAAAATCAATACATATTGCAGTTAACTATGGAGTAGGCACTGTGCTGTTTCATATGCATTTGCTCATTTATTCCTATAAATTATTTCAATTTTACAGCTGTACAAAAGCAATCCATGTAACCAAAACATTTGTACACCTGTAATATTCTGAAAAAAAAATATTTTTTCTTCCTTCAGCGTTCTCTTGGTCTTGTTTGACATGATGTGCTGTAAAGCAGACAGAATTTAAAAATACTGTTGAGCTGTGCAACTATTCACAAATTCCACTGCAAACAGAAACACAGTGCACCATTGTCAAAAGGTGGTAACAGACTGGTGTACTCGACTCCCATAAACTCTCGCCAACCAGCCTTGTGCAGTAGGGGTGCCAGTCACGTGGGGGAAGTTAGAACTCAATCGTAAGTGTAGCAGCTGTCAATTTAGCCCGTATGGCTTACTAATGTTCTAATTGTGCTGGTCAATCTGGGAGGATCATTTCAATGAAACTTATTTTATTCTTTGATATTTTAAATATGTTCATTTTAAAAATAAAATTAAAATACAAAAGATGGACAAAAATGTATTATAAAAATAAAAGAATTTGTTCTGCAAAATTAATTTGGATTCAGTCGAAAGGCCACAGTTCAGGACTTAGAAGGACATTTGTGGCCTTAAGGCCGCAGGTTCCCACCCCTGGTCCATGCCATGGTATCTATTATCTATTCACTGGAAACTCTGAATTGCTCTTCATATCCCTTTTCAAAAACAAATGTACATCATTATTTTAAGACACTTAACTATTCACTGATAAGTCTTTTTAAAAATGAAAAATCCTCACATATTGTCTTAAGCAACATTATAATCATACCACAGGATATTTCTAAATGGACACATATGTGTGTAACAAAAATATTTACATTTTGAGTTCTAACTAGATGGCAGGCACTATGCAAAGCACATTACATGACATTTTTTTTATTCCTCAGAATTACACTATGTTGCAGGTGCCATTAATACTCACTTTTGTCATAGGAAAATTGAGGCAATGAGAGGTTAATTAACTTGCCCAAGAAGACACAGCTTAAAGGAAGTAGAGTTGAATGCTGAGCTCAGAGTATCTGATTACAAAGCTACTTCTGCAACCACTACACATACTACCTCCAAAGGAAACTATTACTTTATTTTCTGTGTATTGAGATGAATATCTAATATGAATTAGATAAATATCTGTTTAATAAATGAATGATTAACATTAAATGACTATGCTTAATTCCAGATTTATATTAAAGTTCAAGGGATAAACTTAAACCATGCCATTTTTTCATACTGAAGAAGTAAATGCAAGATAATAAATTACTGGTTTTGAATTCATTTAGGATTTGGAAATAACTGTGGGAAAAAAAGTTAAAGGAAATGACATTGGATTCCAGAGGCCTTGATTCCTTGGAAAGAAATGTGAAATTCAATTGAAATATTTCCTGGGGCAGACAAAGATTAAAAGAAAATTAATGTTACTGTATGGGCACAAATTACATTTCATAGAGTTTGTCTATGATTATCGCTGCTCTAGGCTAACCAAAATATTAAAGTAGTATAGCACTTCCATGCCCCAAGTCTTCAAGCAGTTCTCATCTGAGTATTGCATAAGTTAAATTCCTTCTGCTCCAGGGACTTGTGTCCTCATATTTTATGAGGTTTGATACAGTAAAGGTCATCCTGAAACTGGATTATTTCTAGTGTTTCTGATGTTCTGGGTGGTCATTTCTACTTCAAATAGGAAACTAATCAACAATATAGAATTTCTACCAATACTTAATGTGGTATTATTTCTGACAACTTATAATTGTTAATCAAATTCTTAAATAGGAAGTCAAAGAAAAGATACAGTTTCAGAAAACAAGTAACACTAAATATTGTCGATGAAAGGTGTATTGCTTTAGCATTAAGTCATGGTAGGAAACAGTCTAACAGTGAATTTAAACATGTAAGAACAGAATTAGTGCCTAATGTGTGACATGGGATATCATAACCAATTATTTTACTATTTGAATAACCATTCCTTGGTGATACCAAATTTATTGAAATAGTCTATCTAGTAAGCTATCTTTTATATTTTTAGCAAGGGACACAAAAAGAGTATGTACTAAAGTAGTTCGAGAGAGAATTATTAAATAATAGAATATGGTTATTTACTTATCAATCTACTGTCTGTATGTCTATCACCTCCAAACTTGTCTCTTCCCATACCCCATCTCTGTCACTCCATTGCAACATCTGACTCTCTTGACAGTTCTTAACATGTCAGCCACTCTTGCAACCTAGGTGTACTTACATGTTCATCCTACCTGGAACTATCTTCATCCAGATATCTGGATAGCCAACTCTCATGCTTCTCAAATTTTTGCCTATATCTCACTTTTTCAGGGAGCCCCACTTTTGTCCGTCTATTTAATATTGTAGTCTACTTTATACTTCACTTCTAGGAACACTTTTAAAAATCTTCTAACATACCACATAAATTTAAAATCTTTATATTATTTCAAGTACTGTGACTTCCATACCTTATAAGTGAAATAGGTTGTGTCATTTATTTATTTATCAACTATTTATAGCTAAGCAAACAACTGTTCTAGAAAGCACACCCTAAGACTCTTAACTTTCAAATATTATAGTACATGAGCATGTGTGTACATGTTTGGTCTTATGGGAAAGACACTCATTTTAGCTATTAAAATAATTTCAAACCAAAAAAAATCCATCATCCTATTATTCTCCAGTAGTCATGTAAAGACTATTTGTCACCATAATAAAGTCAAAAAAAGCAGCTTTTTATCATAAAAAAAAGAAAGTTTTTGGGAGAGTTTGAAATTTCAGGTATAATGCCATCTATTGTAGTTGAAGTTGCTGTATTCTGAAGTTGCCATTTTTATTCTAGAGTAAGTTGCCATCTCCTTAACCGATATTTTTTCTCATTCTCTGCCATTTGCTTTCTTTAATTATGTCATTTCTTCTTTTTTCTTTTTTTAATTTCACTTTTTTAATTCACAAATAATAAGTGTACATATTCATGGAGTATATAGCGATGTCTCTCTCTCTATATATAAAATGTATAGTGATTAGATTAGAGTGATTAGCAATTCATCATCTCAAAGTTTTATCATTTCTTTGTGGGGAACATTCAATATTCTCTTTCTAGTTACTTAAACTATATAACATATTATTGTTAACTGTAGTCATCCTGCAGTGGTATAGAACAATGAACTCATTCCTCCTGTCTGGATGTAATTTTGTAATTTGTATCCTTTAATAAATCTCGCCCTTCCCCTTACCTTTCCCAGCCTCTAATATCCTCTGTTCTACTTTTTACTTCTATGAGATCAAATGTTTTCACATATGAGTGAGAACATGTGGCTTTTTAAGTTTCTGTTCCTGGCTTATTTCACTTAACATGGTGTTTCCATCCATGCTGCTGCAAATGATAGGATTTCATTTTTCAAATGGTTGAATGACATTCTATTATGTATATGTGTGCACATATATATATACATATATACACACACACAGATACACACACACATATCACATTTTCTTTGTCCATTCATCTGTTATGGACACCTAGATTGATTCCATATCTTGGCTACAGTGAATAGCGCTGCAGTAAACATGGGGCTGTAGATGGCTCTTTGATATAATGATTTTCTTTCCTTTGGATAAATGCCCAGAATTAGGATTGCTAAATCATATGGTAGTTCTAGTTGTAGTTTTTTGAGGAACCTCCATACTGTTCTACATAGTGGCTGTTGTAGTGTATCATCAGTGTATAAGAGTTCCCTTTTTTCTGCATTTTCACCGGCATTTGTTATTTTTCATCTTTTTAATAATACCCATTCTAACTGCAGTGAGATGATACCTCATTGAGGATTTGATTTGCATTTCCCTGATTAGTGATGTGGAAAATTTTTTCATATATTTTTTGGACATTTGTATATCTTCTTTTGAGAAATGTCTATTTAGATCACTTGCCCACTATTTCTTGCAAAAAGGAACCTCTTAGAATAACTAGCACATCTCTTCCCTCAATCTGATAAATGCCAACATATTGGCTCACCCATACTTGTATACAAACAAATTTGGGTAGGTTTAGGCATTCAAGCTAGTGAAGTTTAAAAGACTCTTGAACATATTGAATTCGGGGAATTGAAAGGACCATTATTCTTGAGATAAAAACCATTGGTGGATACAATTAGAAGAATTTGCCCAAAAATACAAAATTAAGTACTTTGAATACAAGTCTTCCTACTTTGCCACCTTTCCACAAGAAGTACCTTAGAGTACATAACAGATACATTTTTAAAGATAGCTCATTTTCCCCAAAAGCTTTCTTTGAATGTGTATTGCTAATAATGGCTTGCACGTGATGTTTAGAGTTGCTGTTTATGACAACTAACAAAAATGCTCAAATGCTTTTGGGAGTTTCTCACTATTAATCTAAAATTTTCATCCAAAAATTCTTCAAACTCATGGAGATTTTCTATGGTTTGAGCCTACCACTTTCTCACCCAGTTTCCCTCTCATTATCTTTTTTGAAAAATTTTTTCAGTTTAGACCTAAGGTTCATGATTAACATCCGGTTGATGCAAAAGTTTTCAACTCTTTGGATCGTTTCTTCCTGTGTTGTACTTCCCTATTAAAGCCTAAACTCAGGATATGACTACATAAATTATAACTACTTCTAATAACTAATTATTTGTAGCTGGAGAAATACAGTTACAAATAACTGAACTGTGTTTAAATTCACGGTCGGAAATTTTAAATTTGCTCTCAACACTGCTTTAAAATGAACCTTTCCTACTCTAGAGATTTTGTACCAGCTGTTCCCTGTAATGATGATCTCTCCATACAACTTTCACAGGGTTACAGGGTTATCCCCTTGTCCTTCAAATCTCAATTTAAATTTCCTGTGTTGAAGGACTTCCATGAGCACTGAATATAAAATAGACATCAACTTGCTTATTGTCACATCATCCAATTTTAATTTTCTGCTCTGGATTTACCATAAATATATTTTTCTTATTTATTTACTTTTGTGTTCTTATACATTATTTTGTGTAGCAGAATGTAAGTACATAACAGTAAGTGCCAAGTCTGTCTTGTAAAATTTTATATCCCAAGCATATAGAACAGTATCTGACACTTAGTAGGTCAATAAATAAATATATATTTATTAAATGAATTGAATGAATAAGCCTCTATAATTCTTATAAAACAGATATGTACTCTTTTTTTAAAATAAACATGCTATTAATATATTGACTATAATATTCACAATTCAAATTCATTCAGAAGAAAAGTGAAATGAACAATCTTGTTTCTTTCTCTCACTGACCTTGGGCAACTCACCTAAATCTCTGAGACTGCATTTCTTTTTCAGGAAAATTAGAAAATTAAACTAGGTAGTCTTGAATATCTCTTTTGGCTCTACAGTTCTACGATTTTATTTTCTTTTAGAAAATCAAATTTTTAAAATCTCTCAATATTTGAGGTTTTTTATCTAAACAACTTCAACTAAGTATATTAATGGTTGTGGCATTGCCTAAATCAAACTAAAGTGTCAATATTTTTCATTAAAAATTTCCTGCAATGCTTTTAAGAGCTCTCCAAAATATTAAACAAGTAACTAGAACCAGTATAAGAATGCATTATTTAACCTTTGCTGTAGATATTTTATATTTTTAATAATTACCTTATAAATTGACATTTCTTTCAGCATATCCATTTAAAATTTCCACTCTTAAATGTAGTATTCATAATGTACAACTATATATTGTCTGAGCAACTCTATTGAAAACTCAACATTAAACAGATAAATCAGACT